>NC_136644.1:3850452-5333946 GCF_949748355.1 Melanostigma gelatinosum
GTTTACAGGTCTCTGTAAAAAGTCCGTCAGAAAGCTGCAGCTGATTCAGAACGCTGCAGCTCGAGTCCTCACTAAGACCAGGAGGGTGGATCACATCACTCCAGTTCTGAGGTCTTTGCACTGGCTTCCTGTCCAACAAAGAATTGACTTTAAAATCCTGCTGTTGGTTTACAAAGCACTGAATGGTTTAGGGCCAAAATACATCTCTGATCTGCTGCTACCTTATGAACCATCCCGACCCCTCAGGTCGTCTGGGACCGGTCTACTTCCTGTTCCCAGAGTCAGAACTAAACATGGAGAAGCAGCGTTCAGTTTGTCAGACTTTCTATGTCTCTCAGAAACCTGGCTACATATAAACTCGCCCTCTGTTGCTTTGAATGTACGTGGATACAATATATTTAGAAGAGACAGATCTAGTGGTAAAGGAGGAGGAGTAATGTTTTACGTTAAAGAACACCTTAACTGCAGCCAGATTGAGTGGTCAAGTGATGTCAAATTGGAATGTATTGGTCTGAAAGTGTCACTATCATCTCAAATGTCTCTTACTCTTATATGTCTCTACAGACCACCATCGTCCAAATGTGAATTTTACGATCGGCTTAATTCCATGTTAAAGGAATGTGACTTTGACAAAGAGGTTATATTAATGGGTGATTTTAATGTAAACTGGGAGGATAAGTCTGGAAGAAAATCCCTAAAACGTACAATTGATTGCTTTAATATGACCCAGTTAGTGAACAAACACACAAGGATAACCCACTCTTCTCAGTCCCAGATTGATTTGATTTTTAGCAATAAACCTGAAAGAATGATCAAAACACACAATATGGTAACTGGTATGTCTGACCATAATTTGATACGTTTTAGTATGTCTTCTACCAAAAAGGCTTATCAATTAAGAATACCGAAAAGGTGACCAAAATTCATTTGAGGATGCAATACAAGGAATTGATTGGTGCAACTGTTTAACGGGTGCAAGTGTGGAGGAAGACAGCAACATCTTCTTATCCACAATACAGACCACAATTAACAGTTTCCTGAAAAAAGCCCAAATTAAAAAACAGGTAAAACATGTGACAAATGTCTTAAAATTTAATCTCATGAATTGTAGATATATCAGACACTGTCTAACCATGCAAGCTGCAAAATTGTATTTTAATGCAATGATTATCCCCCATCTGACCGACTGCTTAACCAGCTGGGCACAAGCCAGCAGCACGGCATTAAAATCCATTCATATTCTCCATAAACAAATATGGAAACAAGCCCTAAAAACACTTGATAAAAAACCCAAAAGTCACCATCACTGCAATATTCTCAGCAAACATCATATCCTGAGTTTGGAGAACATCATTAAATTCACTGATGTGTGTCTGGTTTTTAAAATTTTACATGGTATGGCCCCACCTCCACTTAGTGACTCAAAGCAGCAGACTCACTGGATCTGCTTCAAGAGGTGATTGTATCATTCCACAAAGGTCAAGCTCATTCAGTAAATCTACATTCTCTGTAAAGGCAGCTCACTCGTGGAATGCTGTGCCACCACACATAGGCACACAAAACACGTACCAAACATTCAAGCATCACTTAAAGAAATGGCTTGTTGCCAATCAGGTGTGCCAGCATTGATGTACTGTCTGTCCTGCCTGCTTGTTTTGCCGATATGTGCATTTGTCTTGATCAGTGTTGCCATTTTCCATTTTTTTGATGTGTATGTGAAGTGCTTCAGTGTTACATGTGCTTGTCCTGTAGGTGGGGCTGTTCTGCGTGACGCATGCGGAAACCTGTTATGTCTGCTCTGCTTTAATGTCGTACACTTTTCTTTTGCTGTGTTTCGGTTTTGTCTATATGTTGCCGTCTGTTTCTCTATGAATTTTAACTCCGTTACAATTTGAGATTTTGTTATTTTAGGCTGCCTTGAAACATCTGGCCGGGGACAGCAGATGGAAATTAGCCTCTCTGGCTAACTCTGGCTCACTTACAGTGTAACTGTTGATTAGTGTGCATTGTCCCTGAAAAATAAATAAATGTGAAGCACTTTGAATTACCTTGTTGTTGAAATGTGCTATACAAGTACACTTGCCTTGCCTTCAGAAGACTTTTCTCTCATATGTCCTCAATCCACAGAGACTGAATACATGATGTTGACTCAGAGATGATGCTATGCTTAGGCACAGTGGAGCTTTGAGCTAAATGCTAATGTCACCATGCTAACATGCTCACAGTCACAATGCTAACTTGTTGATGTTCAGCGGGCTAACACACTTACATTTGCTAATTAGCACTAAACCCAATGTTATACATTTTACAAGAGGGTCATCAACGAGAGTTTTAGACAAATTTATATTTTGATCTGAAAATGGCACTGATGAAAAGTCTGGGGATCACCAAAGCGATAAGAATGTATCCTCCAGGAACCCTGAATATTTCAAGCTACTTTCAGACAGTTGACAAGACATTTTCCTCTGAGTCACAAATGTCACGCTTGTGGTGGCACTAGAGGAAAAGTGGGGGGATCGCCAAAGCCAGTAGGATTCATCGCCTGGGGACCATGAACAAGGTTTCATGGAAACCCAATAGTTATAGATATTTCAGCCTTGACCTAAGTGTAGGAGGAACTGTCCAACATTGCCATCACGAGAGCCCCTTGCATAACTAAAAACTGACTCACCACTTCTCTGTTTATATGATTTTGAATTGAATACCTTCGGTGTGTTTGACACAGAAAGCTTTTGGTGACATCCTTTTTGGCTCAGTGAATTTGTGAAGATTTTTCACGATTATATATATATATATATATATTTTAATTATCCACAGATTAAACTAAAATTCAAGTTATCGCAGTCCTAATTTTTACTGATGATCTAAGGTAATTTCAGTGAATGGGCCATCCTTGTTGTAGCACTTCATTTAATTTCCATTTTAGGAGACAGTAGCATTTCTTTTGTCATTTGCTGCTTTCCCTCCTTTCACAGATGAGGAGATGAGGAGGTTGTTGTGGTTTGCCCCTCGGGCTCAGAAAAATGAACTTGTTGAAAACGTTTGACCTCGGCCCCTGCGTGTCCTATGGCCGTGATCTATGGTTGCTTTGACACATGCGTGCTGCCTTTTCATTCCTTTAATTGGAAAGATAGCGTGAAGACGAATGGTTTGACCTGGCTACAAACAATGTGTCTGTTGGACATGAGCTATACCGCGGAAGTCTTTACCTTCATACTGGGACCAGTGATGCCTATCTGCTTGTCAGCATTCCTCTATTCTCCCTCCCTGCAGTACGTGAATTAACAGTGGCGTGTGTGGCCTGTTGGGCTGGTGATCCTTACTGAGAAGAAAATATGGTCAAGCCGTAACAATTTCTCATGTCTGTGAATTGATGGATAGTTGCCCCGAAGCAATGTACGGGCCTAAAAAAGCACAGTCAACAAGGATGTACTCAGTAACCTCCAATGGGGAAGCTGGCCTAAAATCCCGATGAGGGTGCGGTCGAGCGCTTTTCTCAATAACCTCTTGTCGATGTACAGGCGGTGGCAGCCTCCAAACTCTACACGGGACTGCTCTGCATTGGGTTTCCTGCCTCTACAGCCACCCCTCACTGGGGGTAGACAGGTGGGGCAGGGGCGGCAGGGACCTTCAGATATTCCCTTGTGCGTCCGACTTGAAAGTTTCCGTTCCTGTGAACTTTACATCAAACGCTCATGGGCTGCTGCTGGCTCTTTGAAGTGGCAGAAGGGGAGGGGGTATCTGAGCGGCGTACGGGCCTCTGCCTCGACATGTTCCGGTTCAAAACGGGCTCCGCAGCAGTGTAAAAACAGCTCGGCCAAGAATGGCACAAGATCAAGGGTTAGGACTTATCTCTCAGTTACCATTGCTGTCTCATAATGAAACATCTACAGACTCACTAGTGTTATTTTACACACAGTTATTGAAGTTCCTCTTCAAGGTTAGTGTTTCTACTGAAGGCCATCCTGGGTGTGATGTCTTTCAGGCGTAGAATATCAAGAAAGCAAACACACAACGATCACAAAGTTACCACTGCTGCTGCTTTATTACTCTTTCTACCAGCTACTGCTGCTACTAATACATCCGTTTACTTCTTTAAGTAAAATGTCAATTTCATTTTTCTTGTGACGTAACATACCTGATGAGCATTGAAAACAGGAAATCAGTGGAGCTATTTCCAGTAAATGCATAATCAGGTGTGAACTATGTCCACTCATCCTCCTGATGTCAAACAGGTCACACCCTTTTTCATTTTCATTTTCTCCTACAGTGTTGCTAAATGCAGGATAACCCCTGCTCCACCTTTATTGATCATAACTAAGGGGCTGGGAGTATCAAACTGATAGAATATATATCTGTGCATAGATATAAAGTATACTCTGCATAGTATCTAAGTGTGCTGATATCTATTATATCTATTACTTTATTACACCACTTTCTGAAGACATGTGGCTATGGCTTTATACCATATACCTAATGTACCAAATTAATAGAACATTTAAACTCAATTGATTTATTTTGTATGGCCCAAAATCACAAATTTACCTCAGAGGGTTTTACAATATGTACACATATGACGTCCTCGGTCCTGGAACTCTCACATCGGCACAGGAAAAACTCCCCCAAAAAAACTTTAACGGGGAGGAAAAAAAGGAAGAAACCTCAGGGAGAGCAACAGAGGAGGGATCCCTCTCCCAGGATGGACAGAATAGCAATAGATGTCATGAATGAACAACATTACAGGGTTACAACACATTAAATGCAAATGACACATATGAGTCATATAATGAGAGTAGCAGAAAAGCTGTAATGGTATCGGTAATAGTAATAGTAATGTGACTAATAACAACAATGGCGTCCAACATCCAGCTAGATATTTAACATCATTCATATATTAATGCAACTTTTGAGCAACTTTTTTTTACATTGAAAGCCAAGTCTTGAAGTCCAATGAGAAATAATCATGTAGATTTGTTCATCAGTTGCCGCTTTAGTAAAGTGGCATGCTGATATAAGTAAAATAGCAGTAGACTAAAGTATTAATATTACAAATACTTTTAGCATTCCGTCTTCTCTTCTGATACAATGATTAGGCTCCATTGTATTTACTAATAAAAACATACATATCAGCTCTATTTGTGTATGAAATAGAATACTAAACTGTGTAATCGTAATGTCACATTGACATGTGAATTTGCCTGTTTACTTGTTTTGTTTTATTCTGTAGAGATAGAACAGAAAGTGATTCAGCAGACGGGCACAAGGACCATGCGGACTCCTCAGACAGAGGGGGCCGGGCTCTCGTGCTCCCATGCACCACCATCTACTGACATTGGCCACTGGTCCACATTAAACACCCCGCATTCAGAAAAAGAAAAGAGGAACCATCTGACAAGAGCAGCATCCACTGGTAGCTGCCTAACGGTCTAACGCGCTCAGCACGCCGCCAGCTCCGAAGCCACACAAACTGAACAGGGTGGGGAAAAAATGGCCCAAAGTGAGATGCAAAGAGGAAGTTTGAAGAGTGAGGAGTTCTTCTTTGATTCCGAGGCGTCTCTCTTGGATCAGCAAGATTTCGACATGTCTAGTTGCCCTTTCAATGACGTCTTCAACTCCAAAGACTCCCACATGGAGCAGATCAACACTTTTCTGAAAAACGTACAAGTTTTGCTGGAAGCTGCTCGGTTTCTCGAGAGCGCCGAGAGGAAGGACGGAAGTGAGTTTTTATGTGCTGCGTTTGATCCTTGTCGTTTGCCTCTGAATTTCAGGAAAACAAGACTTCATTGTCAATAGTCTCAGACAACAAAGGGCTGAGTTCATTCAACTAAGCACCACTGCCTGCTGTAAGCACAGCCTGCACCAGACTAATATGACTGATGTATCAATATATCAATTATAGAGTATAATAGGCTCTATGCTTTCACTGGTATCCGGACTATTTGTGTCTGCATTACCTGCATGATGAGTGCTGTGCATCGCTTTGCGCCTGCACAGCACTCATCCCAATAATCTGTAATATTTTTCACAACAGCATTGATAAAGTTACATGACATTATGATGGTGTGTGTGGGTGTGCATGTTGGCAACCACTCCGATATGCTAAATCTGACCACATTGCAGCGCCCTCCAACTCAGTTTAGGATGATGTCATTGTGCCCCCGCACTCGATCGAAAAAAACATGTAACTTTATAGATATAACGCAAATGAAACAACTGAATGGTGAATCGGACATATGTAAAACATGCAAACGTATCGCCTGACTGTTTAATTTTCTTTATTTTTTTTACAACTTATAAACCCTTCATATAGGGTTAATTACAAGTGGCCTATCAAATTGCAAATACATCATGGCCCACGTATCCTTTAATGGCAGCTCATTTGTAACAAATGCAATATTAAAAACGACTTTTAAAAAATAAATTATTAATGATGTCCTAGTTTCCTTTTAACAAGTCATGATTCAAAGACAGTGGTAAATAAGATGTTTTTCCATCGCTTTGCGTTCAGGGCTGCTGTGCAGAAATGGTGAGCATATGGGCTCGTGCGCTTTGCAAAAGACCTTTGAGTAATATAACCTATTATAATGTTACGTGGCGATTTTTGCAGCAGCAGATCGCAGCAGCTCAGCTCTTCTCTCGATTGTTTGCTTCCAGCTATTTGTGGGCGTGTCCCACTGGTTTCCACATGGCGCAAAGCTCCTCTGCGGTTGGTCAAGTGCGAGCTCAACCCTCAATGCCTGTCAAAGCCATCCGCCAATCAGACGCCCGCTCGGTAGCGACGTCATGTGTTGCTGGGCCTGGCTTCAGCCGGCAAGTACACCCCTATGGTCGTGGTGGATCATGGGATTTGTAGGGCTTTTTTTTGCAGCGAGGGGAATGGAAAGAGTGAATATGAGAGGAAAGAATGGCACAAAATGACTATTTTTATTGAGTCAGCAACACATCAAACAACCACCTCAATCGATCCATTAATGACTGTTGACCTAGATTCGTAAAATAACTTTTTTTTTTATTTTGCAAAATTTTGATATCCTACCTATTTCAGGCCTGCGATCTAGAATAATGGTGCATATTTGATCATAATTGCATTATAATTAATTTCATCATTATTTTTCTTAATTGCCACAGCAGCAATAACCTCGAATAAACCTTGCAGGAATAATAATCACATTAACTTGATATATATATATTATATGTTGACTTGTGCCACAGACTTATTTAATCAATCAACTGACCTGCCATCCTAAAAGGTAAATCATTAAATAATTACGGACGATGTCTGACTTGATAAATCGCAGTAACGGAGTGCTAAAAAATGATGTATGTTTGGCATGTTTGACAGTATTTTTTAAACGCACCGAAAGACTCCGTTTCCCCGAATGCACCGCGAGAGACCGGCCTCTCCGCGAGGTCCCCGCCTCTCAGCTGTGCAGCTAACTAGGTAAACAAACAGGAGAGGAGAGGAAACGAGCAGCAGCAGTCACTTTGCTGGCTCTGGGCTCCCTCGGGGGAATTTTATATTGTTTATATCCGTTTTTGTAAACATTTAATATCGTGTTTCCTCGTAACTTTTAATGTTTTGATACACTGATTTTGACCTTTTCTTATAACGAAACCTGGCAAGGATTGGCTGTAGCTTGGCAGCTTGGAGACACTGGATTTCTCCCCTCCTCTTCTTTCGACAAAGGCTGCAGATGAGCCAGCGAAGACGCTGACCAAAATAATATTTTTTATTTTTTTTAAGTATCACACAGTGCAGTAATAACCGATGCACCCTCTTCGCTGTTATTAAAAGAAAACGACCTGTCCTTGCCGCTTTCTGCGAAGCTAACGTTAACCTGAAGAGATCCTAGCTAACGACAGCCTCACGAAAGAATGACGGCTGTTCAGCTCATAAATGTCCAACGATTATTGGAAGCGGCGGAATATCTAGAAAGGAGAGATAGAGGTAATTATATATTACACCAAAATAGGAAGTGTTGTCAGCAAAATTCCCTCACAAAACGCACTCCAACTAGCTTAACGTTACATGCATGTTCACGTCGAGCTGAAGGATCGTTGGATATGGTCGAGAGAAAAAAAGTGCCCAAACTAGCTTAACTGTTAACCACACATTTTCTTTCGACAGAGTGTGAACACGGATATGCTTCTACGTTTCCATCAAGTCCGAACACAAACTACCAGAGGCAAAGAAAATTCCGAAATAAGAAGTTTAGCAGTAACCACAATAGGTAAGACACGTTTCTCTCTCTCTTCCATCCCTGGTACATTGTGGGCACTGTTGACGACGCATTCACTTGCTTTTACTGATGATAGGTGTTCGGAATTCAAACTGTCTTTTGCGTGAGCTGTACTGGGAGGTCGCGCAGCCAGCATGTGGTTTGGTAAAAGCAACGTTTTGGTAAACAAGCGAGCTGTCACCACAGGGGGGGGATACAGTTGCTGGCAGCTTTTTCACGGTCCAGAAAAATACACTCTTTCGTTTAAAAAAAAAAAAAAAAATATATATATATATATATATATACAACAAAAAAGTTTGCATGAATGTTTGTCCAACTAGAGACGTGTTTAGGACATAGGTGCACTGCACATATGGCCGTGCACTCTGCTGTCTGCTGGCTTGGGGGAGGGGGCAGCACCGAGAGCTCTGCTAGCTTTTCATCAGCTGATTGTCAAACGGACTGCAGTGGCTGAGGTTAGGGACCGCGGTGAAAGTGACGGTTTTTAAAGCGAAGAAAGTCATCTATAATGCTCACCCCTCGGTCGAATTAGCCCACAGGCCTTTGCTTTATTTTAAATTGAGTAATTATTTCAGTTTTCGGTGGAAGTCACGCTCATTTTCTCCTGTGTCAAATGTATTCTACACTGTGGGAGAGAGGGATAGCTTTGCCTTTGGCCCTAAAGGGGAAAAACTGCTATTTATGGCCGGTGTTGTTTGCAGCTTTCCAATGGTGAATATGTGGAGTCTGTACCAGGATTAATGCTGTTTGAGGGTAATCAGTAATTAGTTGTTACACTTGTTTCATATAATTGAAAGAAAAGCATGTTTGAGCCTCTTGTTGTATGCATCATCAAGCATGCACCACATCAAGCTGTTGATGTGTGTGTGTGCTCTGGAGCTTATGGTTTATTCCATTGTGCAGCTGGATGTAACACTGTCTGATAATCACATCATCAGCTGCTTGAGCCCTTGTCAAGCACAATGCTCTCACTGATGAAAGCAACTCACCTTTAATAAGAATCTCCAAAGTTAACACTCATTAGTATTGTGTGTTTTTTTCCTTGGTGCTAGGCTGCTTACATTAATCTGTCCATTGACAGTCATGCATCAAACGCAGGCCCCACTCTCTCCCTCTCTCTCTGAGCCTTTTAATATTAATGTAAAAGCGGGACACAAACAGGAAGTGCGCATTACTCATCACGACCGCAGAATGCTGCCCTACTAGTTCTGCATGGCAACAGTCGTGATCAGATAGAGGTCTGAGGCTGTTGTCATGAAGCCCCCAAAGAGTTGCTCCAAATAGGTAAATTCTTCATGAGTACGTCAAGAAGCGTCTTGGCCTCTAAGGTGAACGACTCTTTAGGAGGACGAGGACGGGTGCACTCGTAGAAAGAAGTTGGCACAGTTATACATATGAGACTGTGCAGGAATGATGTTTGATCTTGCTCTCCACAGAGACGCGTTCACATCTCACTCGGTGAGATGACACCATTTAACATTTCGCACCATTTCTCCGCATCGTGTTGTGATGCGGTTTATTTCATTCCCCACTGGATTTGCACACCTCGCAAACCAACAAAACAGCGTTCTTTGTTCATCACCACTGCTGCACAAGGCACCGACGGGGGCACATGTCCGCGTCTTTAGCGGCCGGCATTTACCCAACGCTCATATTCATGGCTTCCAGACATAGAACGAGGAGAAAACGTGATAATTAGTTGACCTTGTGAACCATTTTCTCCCCACCTTGCAATGTCCTAATACAATGTCCACAGAAGCCAGAGAGAAAACCACTACAACTGAAATCTACATCATAGAGTACCTGCACCTCAGTCATATAGAGAGATGCTCCTGTTCAGTACTGGCCTTCTCCAGCCATGCCAGCAGCTGTACCTTCTCAGTAGCGTGTTGAGGCTTAAAGCGATGGGCTTATCTGACTGTCCTCGCTTGCCTACCGTTTATAGCAAGGTTGCTTTATCTCAGTGACCCACTCCGTGTGTGCATATACATGCGCACACATACGCAGTGTTCTGCAGTTGTGTTTGTGTGTGGCCTTGAGCCAGTTTATAATCTCTATCACATTGTTGTGGAGCTCGAGACACAGAGATATCTGATTCAGGCGACAGGGAAAAGCGGTTTGTGATGATAAAAGCCAATGGGAAAGCAAGCTGACTGAGATGGATCTCTCTGTATGAGAGGCCATACTAAGATGTAGTGTGTGTGTGTCGCTTGGACCGGGGCGAACCTAAGGCCATTTTCCCATTACCCATTTTCAGATTAACAGATGGTGTATGTGACATCAGCATTGCCCTAAAATAGACTTCCAGTTCCAAAGTTCTTTATCTTTTGGGGGAAAAATAAGATTTAGGTCTTCATCACTGACTGTATCATCGCCACCTTTCAAAACACGTTTGTAAGCTGCTTGACATGGCCACAATTGTAACAGGCCCCCCAAAATACATTTTTCAATCACTCTTGAGTCGTGATAATCAGCCGGGAAACACAATGACATGATCACACGGGATCAGATTGTGGTGTAAACGCTTAAAGAGTTTGGAAGAGATTACACGTCGTGATGAGGGTTTCCAAGCAACACGGACACAGTGCAAGCACAGCGGCAGCCGACGACGCAAGTTATGCACTCCAAAGTATCCGTTTTGCAGAAATCGGTGGACTCGCTGCCATTACATAGTAATCATAAAGTAATTCTACATTCACGTAAAGACCGTGACTATTCATTTTCCCGACAAAGAAATCATTCTGGAGTCCATTTTTAGAGGGTAGAAGCAGCCGGACCGAAGAGATCAATCCGATTGTAAGTTTATCAGTTTTTATTTTTATTCCTCATGTGTGACTGGTTGTCTGATGCGGAACACAGTCATGTATGACCACTACGGAGTGGTAGAATATGTTAGTTGAAACCCGTGAGAAGAGCACTCAGGCTCTCACAGAAAGTGGCTTTCATGTGAGCCCTGTGTTCTCCACCTGGCCACACACCTTTTCATGTTCAATCCAACACACCGCCACAGTTGACTGAACATCCAGTCTTGCGTACCCAACTACAGGAAATTTAATTTATTCAAATAGAGACATATGGTGTTTTTATTGGTGTAAATAATTCAACTCTAAAAAATCCTTTCCTCTAAGAGCGGGGACATATATATATATTTTACTGACAGAACCACAGCCATGCACTGGTCCCTCTGTCTTATCCCTCTCTACCTCCTTCCTCCCCCATTCTTATCCCCCCCCCCCCTCCCCCATATTTCCTGCTTTCATGTTAAGAAGGCGGCAGTTTTTTGGCAGCTTAGTATTAAAAGAAAAAGTACGACGACAGAGGAAAGCGTATTGCAGTATTGATAACCCACAATATAGAGAGTGCTGTGTACATGCCTCAGGAGAGGTTGAGTCCCCCCCCCCCCCCCCCCCCCGGGCTGGAGTGCAGTTTGTGTGGATGGGAACGTGGCCATTTAAGCATCAGGAGGAGGGCTCGTCTCCCTTCAGTATGTTGCCCCACAAAGAGACTTCAGAACCAGCTGATTCACTTTACATTATTAACAGAGCTCTCAACCCTGACTGCTGCTGTGAATGCCTGGCTGTCACGTTGATGTTTCTTGGTGTACAGGCTCCAGTGCCCTGGGCCTCCAGTTTGGTCTCGTTTGGGATGAATTAATGAATCCATAATTCGACAAGGCGCCTATCTCGGCCCCCTGCTTGTCTAGCTCGTACAGTTATTATCTTTATGCTATGACTTACTTCCCCAATTGGAGTGAGTGCATTGCTTGTTCAGGAGGAACAGACACTGTTGGACTTGCTTGTTCAGCGTGCGAAACTATGCATTTGCTTAACGTCTGTTTTCTGTCTTTGCAGGTCCACACACAACGAGCTGGAGAAGAATAGGTGAGTTGGCATGACATTTTCCAAAACATTTAACCTTTTAAATCACGGCCTGCAGGCACATGCACACCCTGCACTGACATGTAAACAATCCATCACGGCCTCCTTTCCTTTTTTTGCTCTTCCTCTTCAACAGCTCCTCAGAGCTTAAAGTAAAGGGTCACCCAGTAGCGTTAAGTGAAAGACGTTCCCTCCTTTTGCTCACACACACACACCTTTTTGAATTCATGCAACAGTGCGGTTGCCGGGCTAAGGCTGTCGAGTTACAGAGGGCAGGCAAGGGTGCATGCAGGCGGAGCCGGAGTCAAAAGTTCAGTGCTTGTTTTGATGCAAAAATGTTTTTTTCATTTGTGTGTGGAGTTGGCAACAATGTCAGCCTTATGCCCGAACAAAATGTCCTTTCAGCGGCTTTGCGTGATCATGATTCCATCCTGAGTTATATCTCTGCGTCCGTGATAGTGATCTACAGTGGAAGAGATGTGTGGTGTTCAGGGAGACCGTGGCTCGTGATGGTTTACCACAACATCTTCTGAGGGCGCCGGCGCTGGTCTCTTCGAAAGCCCTTATCAGATTGAGTTCACCACCCACACAGGGTGCTTGCTGGTGTTTATGCCCGGTGACTTTGCAGGCTTCAAGAGTCAAGTCGTTATGGGTTTTCTTTCGACACCATGAATAAGAGCGGCTAAGATTGATGGTAAATGGAGAAAAGAGGCTCGCCTGCCATTTCATTATCTGTGAGGGCGTGGGTACAATGAAGGGATGTGGGAGGCTGGATCCATTCAGTGTAATTACATATCACCTCGTCCCTGTTTTTCTCACCATTCTCCCTGGCAGCCTTTTTCTAAAAAGCATGGGAACATTGGAAAGAGAGGCGTCCAGCGAGTTAAATATAGACACGAGTTGATGTGTCATCTTGGTGCTCATACACGATGCCACTCGAAGCCAGCCGGTCGGCCGACTGGCCTCGGCAGATTGCAGCACCCTTGTGGTTTTTGCGTTTTCCTTGTATTCCACCCACACAAAATACATTTTAAAAAAAAGAAAGAAAGGGTGCCGGCTGAAATGTTGCTTCCTGCAAACACAGTGTGAAGGCTGTTTTCGTCAATCGGCCAGGCGCTTCGTAGTACGGCCTGTTCCCATGGCCATTTATGGGCTTTAGTCATCTCTGCCAATCGGAGCACACTAAAGCCTGTAGATGGCAGGACAGAAGGGATCACTGCTGGCTTTGTTCGGCACTGAATTATGGGTACTGCAGAGTTATGAACCGTTAGATGGATAACTCAATGAAGTAAAAATTAAACTGTGCTTGTAAAATGTGATGTAAAAAAAAGCGTGCTATTAGCCACTCACTTGTGCGTTTGACTGCATGCGTTTAGCCTCAGTGCGTTTTCAGTACAACATTCATTCACCACCTTGCTGGTCCGTGCAGACAGAGAGAGAACAGAGTGTGCTGGGAACAGGCCGTCCTGTAAAATCCAAATACTAGCACCCTGCTTTATTTCCCCCCCCCCCCCCCCCCTCTTGTCTCCGTCTTCAGTGTGGTGGTGGTGTTGCTTAGTCGTTGAACAGTACAAGATTAATTCAAATTTCCATTAGCAAAGAAAGAGGGTCAAAATTGAAATAGTAATCCATCTTTTTAGAAGCACACTTAAAGTCAGAATCGTTTATAATCCCCCCCCCCCCTTCCCTTTTTTTTGCCAGCAGTTAATCCAATTCACTTTTAAGCACATGCCTCAATGTAAGCTCTATGTATCAGGCATAGTTGTTCACCCAAGTGTGTCAGGCTTATACCATGATTCTACAACAGCAGCAGCAGCAGCTTTCGTTCCATCTCAGCAGACGTCCCGAGTCCTGTAAATTGGAGGCAGCTCCTTTATGGTCCAGCCTGTCTGGGGCCTTTTTCTCCAACACTTATCAATCTTGTGTATCTGCCGCCAGCCAGACGATATGCCTTGCATGGCTACCACAGGCCCCGATAGCCTCCGTGACGAGTAGAGTCGTCGGGACAGCGGAGACCCGAGGGGGGGGGGGGGGGGCAACCAGCATTCCAGATGCTCACACTGTGCGGCGGGACCAGATAACATGGTGGCTCTGCGGCTTTGATCATGTACCTCACTAGCAGCCCTATTGCACTTCCTCATGTGGCTACTAAATAACGCTGCATCAGCTTATATATCTGCCCGTGCACTGCAGTTCCAGCGCTTTGATCTCACAGCCTTTCCACCTATTTGTCCTTTTTCTTTTAAACATGTTGATGACAAATTCCCCAGCTCAGGTTAGTTGTTGGCTGATCCTCGTTTTACAGTGAAATACTATATTCCAGGGTTCGGTCTATTATCATTCAACCAGTTGCTTTCTCTTCCCTTTTTCAGATGATGACTCTGTTCATGGATAATAATCAATACAGCCGGCTTTTGCTTGCTACAATAAATCCTGTCGCTTATCATTTACCCTCCTCCTCCACGGTGACCTATTCGTTTTAATATTGTTTATTATGAAGGCCAGGCTAGGGCTGGGCGATATGGCCTAAAAAAAAAATCTCCGATTTTTTTACAAAAAATCCGATTCACGATTTAAATCGATTTTTTTCCCCCAAAATTTTTTGCAGATGACAGAAGCTGTTGAAAACAATTTTCTTTTATTTTGTGATGATTTTCCCAAGTAGGTTGATAAAAATAAAGTGCAAACAAAACCTGAACATTGTAGAAAGGTGCCTGTAGTATACAAAAAGTATTTGGTCACTCTTTTGTTTGCCTGAATCATTTAAATATAAAATTAAATTAAACATAACATTAAATGGCATTAAATAGTAGCCTTCCATTGTAAACAACTGTGCAAATGTAACTTTTTACAGTAAGCTTTTCTAACTGAATACACTGATACAAACACAGCATGAAATAAAATGTATGTGACCCTTTAACATTCACATTTTCAAAAGTGCAACATCTGATCTAACAACAACATAACATATTTTGCACAGTAAATAAGTGCATGTAAACAAAATCAAGTGCATTCACAACATAACCAACAGTATTAAACAGTAGTGCATGTTTTTTCTAAATTTTTTTGCCAGGAAGACAAGCCTGTCTACTACCTCTGGCTTCAGGCATGCACAGTGGCATGTAACAATGCCCCCCCCACACACTGAAAAGCCTCTCAGAGGGGGCACTTGTAGCTGGCACAGAGAGGTATTTCTTTGCTAAAGTACTTAGCCTTGGAAAGTTAAGTTGGTGACGCTTCCACCAGTCAAGTGGATCGGTGTCTGGGTCAACCTGCTGGACCACAGGTCAGTTGTTGCGGAGTAGAATGACATCCCCTCCAGCTCCGCAGAGATCCTTTGGCGTGTACTATTGTACAGCCGAGGCAAGGCAACGTCAGAAAAATGTTTACGGCTTGGTAGCACGTACCTGGGGTCCAAAGCTTTGAGACGGTGAATAAACCCCGGCTTTTCCACGGTGTATATGGGCACCATATCTTTTGCGATATACATCGCGACTGCATCCGTGATGGCTTTCCACCGGGCACTCTTCTTCGCATGCGGAGTACAGTTGGTGAATGTCTCCAAAATGCTGGGTTGTTGTTGTGAGGTGGCGGCGGCGGCCAGCAGTGAAGCTGCTGGCCGCCATTGTTTTAGTTTGTAAACAATGCGCGCGCACTCTACTACGGGAACCGAACGGGGGGGAGGGGTGGGGGCGATTTTCTCGATTTTCAATAAAACACATCGCCTTAAAGCACACATTCGAATTAATCGATTAAATCGATTTATCGCCCAGCCCTAGGCCAGGCTTATAATAAACCCCTCAAACTACGTTTCCCCAGTGGCCAGGCAGTGGAAGCAATATTAGCTTTTCCGCTGGATTGAATTTTTTTTTTACGAGGGGAGTTAGGCAAACCGTGTGGGTTAAACACTTATCAGTGTGTGCCTGTGGAATATTAAAAAGACTCGGTCTTGCCCATTAGAGCCGGGAGGCAGACCGGTTGTCCTTGGGTGGCATGTAAGGAGCATCCATGAGGTCTTTGTTTGTTTTGGCTCAGTGGTATGTGAAATGGCAAATGAAGATAATTACGCCTCTTTTACGATTTGTATTGGTGCGGTTGACCTCGACTGTCAGTGTTTTTATTTTCTGCGTGTGTGTGAGAGATAGGCTTCTTTCTTTGCCTGCAAAGCATACCAGATTGTCGAGAGATACGGTGAAATGTTAGAGCTTGCTCCTCTTATTTAGCTTTAAAATATCCCTGAATGTTACCGTTACAACCACAGGCCTTTTAGTAACATGTACTCCAGGCAGTAACACTCACCACTGAATATCAATGAATAGGTGTCACATTTTCAAATGGTACATAACTCTGTTGGGATTGAAGCACCTTCATGTATTTCCTTCTTTATTTTTACAACCAGTGGGCTGTAAACCCAGCGCAGTTGTTCCAGCCTTGAGGTTGGATGAGCAGTCAAACATGAATAAGCCCGGGCTACATCTTCTGTGGCTGTGCTGATGCTCCGTGAAGAAAAACTGCTTCAGCAGTCTTTCTATTGTCTGCCCAGTGAGTGCATCCTATTCTCAGGCTCCGCTGCGGGGCCTAACACTGGCACCGTTTCTCCCGACCAACGTGACGACTTGTGAGCTTTTCCTGGCTCCGAAAAGCAGCTTAAGGGACTTGATCTTTGGTCTGGTGAGCCCAGCTAGAGCCCACACACCCCCACCCCTTCCTCTCGCAGTCCTTAAGAGTCGAGCTTTAGCTTTGCCTTAGCGAACGACGGTGTCAGGGGACCAGGAAGTAATTGACAGGCTGATGGAATGAGCGGAGGGATGAGCCAAACACACCTGACTAAGGGGAAGCCTCGAACAGCACGCAAGCCCGATCCGCACTGTCAGCGTGAGCATTCCCCAACCGGTAATTAACAATGTGGTGACGCATGAGCCGGTATCAGGCCTCTAAAACCAGTGTGGCAGGTGAGCAGCTTTAACGATGAGATCATATCGTGTTTTAAAACTTGCGATTGGGGGAAACTACCTCGTTCAAACTGTGTACTTTGCACACCAGTAAAAGCAGCTATACTCCCTTCCAGCCCGAGACGAGATACTTGCGTTTTCACTTGTGTGGGCGTGTAGCTCTGAGTTGAGCTTGAGGAGGAGTGCATTAGCCTGCATTGATTCGCCTCTCTGCCGCACCCACCTGCTTGGGGTTGCCAGGTTTCTGACAGCAGAGAGTTTTTACAGGATTGGCACCCTCAGTCTTTATCATCAATAAACTGCCCAGAGTGACACAGCGCTGCTCAAAGATGGCAGGAAGTAAGAATGAGCTGACTGTTTTCAGTGTTAGCCGTTCATATGAGCTATAAATGTAGCCGCTTCATGCAGAGAACACGTCATAGTAAAGACAACAATACATATTATATGGACGGGTGTGAAGAAGGCCCCCTCGCAGGGGGATTGGATAGTCGTCACTTGAAGGCTCCCCCGGCACTCCATTCTTGCCTCGTTTTTCTGACCCTTGACTCGTGTCACCTTGGAGCCTTCTTGTTGTGCCCTCATCCTGATAAAGTGAATCTGCATAGCCCCACATAGTGTGCCGTTCAACCTGTTCCATTATTGTGCAGGGCTTGTTGATAAGCCCACTTTAGGCCAAATGGATGAGTCTGCGGTCACATGTTCCTAAAAAAAAAAAAAAAAAAAAAATGCTCCTCTTTTTCCTTCCTTGTCACGTTAGCAGCCGAGCTAACTTAATGTGTACCTTGAGGAGAAAGAGAGACGCAGAGATAGAAAGGGGTCGATAAAGACACAAGACAGACTCAATTCAGCTAAATCTGCCTGTAAGCCAACATCTGGCTGGATCCCCGTGGCTTTAGGCCAGGCCCGTGTTAGGAGCCAGGCCATATTGAAGTTTTAATCCCTGCCCTAACCCCTCAAGTCCCACCGGGCTAAAGGGCAGCGCGAGGGGACGCGGGTGGGTCAGTGTCGTTGGCCGTCGTTGTGTCAGTGCGGGTTTTGAGGAAGCAAGCGGTTAAGAGTCCAGTCACGTGATCTGCAAGTGTGTGTGCTTTGTAAAGGGATTTGGGGAATCCAAGCAAAGTGTGTATTGATTAAATTGGTCGTTTGTTGTACAGTGCACCGAAAGGCACGGCCCCCTCCTCTTCCTCTCATCCCCCCTCTATGGCCGTCTCTTTCGTTAACTCCATCCCTTCTGTCTCCAGCCTTCTTTCTTTCGCTCCCTCTCTTCCAACCTTTGTCAGTGGAGCAGATTAAAAGGCAGTGTGCACGTGCGAACTAATCCGTGCGTTGGTGATGAGCTTCGGCCCCAGAGTCTCTCGGCCCCCGTTACGTTACGTTCCGCACGTAACAGCCCCGCTGCACAGCGAGCCCACCCCCACCCCCTCTCTACTCCAATGAACTCTCAAGCTCAACCGTCTTTTTGCTTCGTCTCTGTCCCCTCTAGTCCTCTCTTTATCCCAGTCTGTCCTCCGTCCCTCCTCTGCACTTTGGCTATGCATGGCGGATGTCCGTGTGTGCATCGGCGGGTTTAGCGTGACGACAAGCATCGGTCTGCCTAGTAATAAACCGCGTTTCGCTTTTATTTACCGCTCGTGGCCTTGCGATTGGTTGAGCGGGGGCGGGGTGGGTTCATGCGAGTCCAAATAGATTTTTGCCCGACCATTTGCATTTTATTGCCCCCGGTTTCCAGTGTGGTTTCAACCCCGAATCCATATGCGTTTTTACAGCGAGCTTTACTGCCAATCGGAAAGTCTCTCTCTCTCGCTCTCGCTCTCTCTCTCTCTCTCTCTCTCCTCCACACACGCTGAATCTCTTTTTTTGGGGGGATTGAGGTCACAACTGTCTGAATGCTCCCCCCCCCCCCACCCAACATGCAGCAATGCATTTTCACACCCTCTGCATTTCTTTCTCTTCCCTGCCGTCGAAGCAGAATATGGGTCATCCTCCAGCATAGTTCCCATGGAGTCCAAAGACTTGTTAATAATTGTTTTAGTTCCTCAGATGAAAGAAAAGCGGTTGCTGTGTGTGTGGGAGAGGGATGAGCATTCCCCTCATTCCTCAGCCCCGTTTGTCAAACTTAACAAATGGCTGTCAGTTTGGACAGTCTAGGAAAACCCCCTCAGTGGATGATTGAACCGCTACGACTTGGGCTGCAAGGAAGGCGACACCCGAGGGAGAGCATCTCTCATCCGGAAGAGTTGAGCTGCTGGTCCCTTTCATGTTCACTGTCCGGTGAAAGATGAAAGAAGTGGAACTTTTCTAACACTTGTAGTTAAAGTAGTCTCACAAGCGCTTACATGCTGCCAGAACGTAGAACAAACTATGACTGGTTCAGTTCACTCAGTCAGAGCTCTGAACCTTTCAGGGTTAGGGGTGACATTTCCACTGATGTCCTCCATGCATGAAATATACACACTCGTGGCAAAGCATGCGTGTCTGTCGTGTGTTTTGTAGTCGTCCATCTTCAAATTTGAGTCAGAACTTGAGAGGAGCGAGTGGATTTTAGCCGCTTGCCAGTCGGTAAAGCCGGTGGAAGTCGGGACAGACTGGCTCTGGTTTGTGGCCGTGGCTAGTTTCTGGGCAGATTACACAGACAGAACGCTCCACCACTCTGTATCTCACCCTCTCTGTCTCGCGCCGACTCTCCGCAACTATCCCGTCTGTCCGTGTTTCATAAAGGAGATGAGGGATGCATCGGTCTGTCAGAAAAAAAAAATGCATGTGGAAACTCCACGGACTAACTGGCACATCAGCAGCGGACGAAATCCAACTTCCGCCACACCAGCTCAGATGTAGCTTTTCGTATTTGCCCATCTTTGCCTCAGTAACAAGGACGGCATTTAGAATCGTAAAGGTTAGTCTTAAGATCTTGTGCCATTCATGGGCTAACGCTGCAACCATCTGTCGATTCATAAATCATCAAAACAAGTTTTCAACATGAAGGGAAACCCACAGAATAATGATTTCACCATCCCAATCCAGAGCCATTCAACATAAAAGATTCTTCTTCATGTGCGTTTGCCATTTCCTGAACATGCCATTTATAGCTGAGATAATAAGGCTGGTAGCTGGCTGGAGCACATGCGGCAGGCGCCAGTTTATTCAGCCAGGCTGTTGGCTCTTTGATGACTGTTCCGGCAGTCGACCTGGTGAGTGGTAGTTTCCTCTATTAAAAAAGAAAAAAACGATTCAGTCAGGTGCCACTGTCTGTACTGGGTAAACATGTGACCCCGGCTGCAACCTGTCATGTGAGAGAGGCACACACACACACACTGAAAGAGACATAGAACCACATAGGAGGCATACAAACCAGAGAATCCTAGAAGAGGCATCTTTAGCAGAGGAAAAAAAACACAACCCTGCCCTTTGTGTTAACTCAGCGATCCAGTAAACAAAGGTGGTGAGCAAACACGGAGAACTCTTGTGTTTCCTGTAGTTGGGTGTGTGTGTGCTCTGCGTTGCATTATAAGCGCTCATGTTTATGGGCTACAGGGCCGAGGGCACGGGTTGTCAATGCACGTTTCAGGTTTTGTCCTCCTGATCAAATAGTTGCTCTCAATTTCACTGTGAATTGAGCCACACGCAGGTATACTTCATGCCATTGTATTCCACTGCCGAGAAAACTAAATGGAAAACGGTCCAGGTGTTGATGCCAAATGTGCCATATCATGGGGAACATGTGCGCGGGGCTACCCTGTGTGTTGAGCCCCCGCTCCCCTCCATGTATACTGTATGTCAGCATCTGCAGAGTGTGGATGGCTGGGCCACATGTTCACATGTTGTTTCACTACACATGACGCGGGAGAGGGAGCCTTAACATGCGATCCGCCTCGGCAACCGGTCCGCACCAATTCGAAGCCACCCGGCCTTCATCTCACGCTGGCTATTTTTAACCATGTGATAATGGATTTGGGATGTTTTGGAAAATGCCGCTCAAAGCGTAGGAGGAAAACACATTGTGTGCCCACATTTTCTGTTTTGATTTAATTGCCCTCCGCCACACAGTGAGATCATTTGCCGTTGATTTGATGCAGTGCTCGGTTGGACATGGCGTAGTCTACTCTTAAATGAGGCTTTGCATGACAAAATACTCCGATGATCTTTGATGTCGCTGTGAATCATGAGTCGCGGCTGCTTGAAATGAGCCTCGACACTCGAGAAGGAGGAACAGTAGAAAGTCAAGTTTTACATTTCTTTCCTCTCTAAGAGGGCGTAATGATGTCTTGATTTCCTTTTGCATGTCAATTTAGGAGATTTACCGCTGAGACGGTCATTGGTGATGTGTAATTAGTGGAATAACTGGGCGAAGGGTCGAATATCCTCCCCCTCTGCTCGTATCGAAGTAGGTTGAATCGTGTGTGTGTGTGTGTGTGTGTGTGTGTGTGTTAAATGGGTTTGTGAGAGAGTGTAGGATTTGCCAAAGAGATGTGTATTGACTGGTATCTGGGCTGGAAATCTAACTCTCTCCTTTTAAAAGCACATCCAGTAATTATGTCATACATCTTGGATGGCCTGAGAAGTTTACCATTATTTATGTATTCACAAGTTTGGAATCTAGGGCAGCCGTGTTTTCTTCTTTTTTTCTTTCCTCCATCGCTCGCGCTTCGACTACTGGCATTGGTTCCAGAGGACAGCGAATGGAAATTGATAAAAACAAAATACAATTCTGTCCGTGCCGGTCTTCAGGCCCAGGTGTTTCTTTTTATTTCCATTTATTTTAATCACACACAAAGAACACTGGCATGAATATGCATTTTCACACGGAGCGTAATTGTCTGGATTGCTCCCTAGTTGTCTGCAGAGCCAACGAGTAATGCAATTAAAGTAACAGGATGCTCCTGAGCAAGTCAAACGAAGTAATTAAGTCTAAAGTTTTACCTTTTTAAATGACATGGCTGTTAAATAAAGAGAACATTTAGATGACGTGTGCCGTATGAAAAATGAAGACACTGGAAGATGAGATGCTGTTAGCATCAGAACTAACTTCAGGACTATACGGCCTTTGAGGCCGATGAATATATATTTAGCAAATTGCAAACAAATGGACTGAAACTATGCGGCTTGGTTTGAGAGATAAGTTTGCACGTTTCCGTTGAGTTTTTCACACTCGCCACAACACTGAGAATGTGCTCAAAAGCCGTCTGTCTCTGAACTGTTCACGCTCCTCTCTTGCGTCATCCCTCCGGAGAGTCACTGGAACATTTTCAGCACCACGCTGCGCCGATTGCATCTTATCATCTTGACGGAATTACGGCTTGTCGCTGCCATTACACGTGTTTCACGTCACGCTGACAAAAATCTAAAGGGCTATTTGTCTGAAGCTGGTTTTTGATGACAGCGATATCGGACATCAGAATGTGTGTGTCTGTGTGTGTGCCCTTCAGTGCCCATCCAAAGGCACATGCACTCTGTGTATTTGTGTGCGATATGGTTAAAGGACGAGGGAGGTTGAGTGCAGCGCTGTTGTCCGCTGCACTGACGGGAGATGTGCATATGATGTGCGTGGGTTCTGTAAGAGCTGTGGCGGGCAGCTCTCCCATACCAACAGGGAGGGCTTCAAAGGGCTCCTTTTTAAAGAGGCCTCTGCTTCTCAAACGGCTACAGGGAGACGAAAAAGACGTACAGAAATGACGACATATATGCCGATAATATAACTGTTTTTCAGCGTTACTCATGAGGCAGTGCTGTGCGTTTGATTGTGACTGAATTGAAGCGAGGGGAAGAAGGCTGGATTTGGGAGGAAAGGGCAAGTCCCACACGTGATTCACGGGGAGGGGGGAGGAGAGAGGAGAGAGGTGGAAAGGTGTGGTGCAGTGACCCGGGGCCGGCTGGCTGCTCGCTCGCATGTCAAAGCCAAAAAGGCAGCGCTGCCTGCCTGCGTACCCATCTGGGGCCCACACACACACACTCACACTCACACTCACATTTAAGCATGAAAGAAACACTGTTGGGAATCTAATGGAGCGTGTTTGGGTTATCAGCATTTAAGAAACTGAATTCTTGACATCAATAGAATTATTAATGTATGTAACAATTATTAATGATTATTAATAACAACGGGGCACCACCCTGCGAACAGGGACCAATAACCAAACGATAAAACTAAGCTCATAATTAGTGGTCACTCATAATGTCAATAGTCGGGTGCGACTACACATTCAGTGACAGTGAAGGTTTAAGTTCGTACACAAGGCTACTACATACAGTTTCATTACGCACATATGCACAAGTAATCACAGACGACTGCTCCTTAAAGTATAACAGAGTTTATTAAATCATAATAGTAAATGATCAAATCAATTAATATTGCAACCAACAAACGTTATCACACAATCTTATATGCCTAATACCTAAAGTCAAATGAATAAAATGGGTGAGGATGTATGTATACAAGTGTGTGTGTGTGTGGGTCTGTGTGTGAAAAGAAAGGGGGGTCTTAAAACTACAGTCGAAAACTACAAAGATGGCGGAGGGGAGTCTCTGTGTAGTCACGTGGGGAAAAGAGGAGGGGCCTTAAAGAACTACAGCTAAACCACCACCAGGTGGCGTAGTCGAGTGACTTAGACAAAATGGCGGGGGGGCTATGTGTGTGTAGGTTAAGTGAGAGAGGGGGAGCAGAGAAAAAGGGGGGTCATGGATCAAACTCTGCGTGCGGTCCGCGTTGTCGTGAGAATGGGGATCGCTGACCGTATCGTACACAAAGTGCCGCTGTCGGTAGAACTGCCGGCAGTTATGTACGATAGCCGAGATTCCACACTTCGCTCACAGAGCTGATTTAATGAGGAGAGAATACCACACGAAGTGAAATAAAACAAATGAAAGTAATCCCAAATAAAACAGACCTTTATCACTGCGGTGAGATGAGCGTCGTGCTCCGTTATCACATCTCTCAAGTGATAATCCACAACTCTAAATCTACCAGCAGTGACTGATCTAATGCAGACAGTTACAGCAGTTGGATACACAAATACAGCGGCGATTCGGCGTCCGCGCTGATTGCGCAATACCTTGATATCGCGCGACAGTAACTTCTCACAACAAAATACGGGAATATCAACACATAAATGAATAACCTGAATTAACGTAGGTTATATGAATAACCTAGTTCACTGCCTCACTCCCAGAGGGAGAGCGTGGGCTTTCAAAAGCGGCCGTTTGCTGCTGAGGTATATCCTCAAGGCAGCGGGAAAAAACCCAAAGGAAACATGCTGTTATATTCGCTTGCAATCCCAGGAATCTCCCACAGCTGAACACCAGGAAAGAAAAAAAGCCAGGCTCTTCTGCCCGTGTTGTCTTGTTGTCAGCGAGGGATTTGATGTCCCTGCTGTGCGTGACAGTTTGGAGCACCGGCCCCGGTAGCAACTGGCCACGTGTTATATAATCCGCCACAGATGAAGAGCTCTCCATTCAGGCGGCCCTACAGCTCGCTGTGCCATTCACTTGACACTGGGAATACAAAGGGCCTTCGCCACGAACAGCCTGCATTAGGGAGAGTTTAATATGCGCTCTGTTGACGTACTCCTTCGTCACTTTGTTGATCTTTCCACCCGGCCGGTTGCAGGGTTCCTGTCATTCATTGCGGTTATGGCGTTTCATATAGATGATTGTTGTTTTTAAGTATTTGTTGAGCACTAGAAGGTGTGATTATTACAAAATAAAAAAATACCTTAACGAGTTCCAACTTCACATTTTCGAATCATTGCGTCGCTGATTTAAAAAAATCTTTTATAACGGAGCTAAACATAGCTACCTAGTAGCACAGCATCAGGCCTGCTTTTAGCTCTTCAAGATGCTACAGCTAGTGAGCGCTCGTCTCCGGAGAGAAGTTTAACCCGCGACGAAAGCGATGCCACATTAACAGCAACCCGTCGTCAGCTTTATCGGCTGAGGACATGACGTTATGGGGCTGCACAGCTGATCCACTTGCTGTTTATGTAACTGGCACCAGTGTTCCCTAAGCCCTGGGGCGCGTTGCGGTGTTCCTTGGCTCCAGGAGGAGGCAGAGGCACGCAGGTATTAATGGTCACAAGCCGCCACTCGTATCGTAAGCCGCGAGTGGCTTAAGCTCGTTGGCTGTGGGTCCGCACGGTAAACAGGCCTTTTAAAAGGGATTGGGAACCTGTCTTGGGGGCGTCGACGGTAGCTCGTAGCTTGTGACCTTTAACCCTTTACTGAGACAGTTAGAGATTGTGCTGGTGGCGCAGATAAACCAGTCTCAGCCATTATCTTTCGTTGCCTGTGTAGTTGCTCTGAGGACATAATATTCTTCTTTTTTTTTTTTACCAGAATTTGTTCAGAAATACTGGTAAATACTTTTACAAATTGGCAGGCAGCCTAATGTGTAGTACTCCCTCTCTCGTCTCTCACAGTCACGCGCTGTTCCGCCGTCACCACTTTTGTTTTTCCTTCTTGTTTTTCCAGTGCTTCTGTTAGTTATCAGGGTTGAGCCACAGCAGAGCACATCGTGCACCCAGAGATTAGGACAAAATGTCACGTCGACGTCTCTCCCGTCTGTCTGGCAGTGAGAGGGTTAGGGGAGGGCGTCTGAGGGCAGCGTGTGTGTTTGCTGTAAGAGGAGATCACACCGTGCAGAAAGTAGCTGAACTTTCATGAAGGTGCCGGCGTGGCAGACTCCTCCTCCTCCTCCTCCTCCTCCTCCTCCTCCTCCTCCTCCTCCTCCTCCTCCTCCTCCTCCTCCTCCTCCTCATCATGCGGGTGGGGAAAGGGTGTTGATGTTTTCGACATTGACTCGGCACAAAGTGGCGATTCAGCAGCTCCTCACACCACAGTCTCTAATAGAGGGCTGGGAACCGTAATGGGGAGTTTTTGGGCTAGATATGTGGTGCCTGTGCGGTCAGCGTATCCCCCCCCCCCCTGCTTCCTCCGTACATTCCATTCATCCTGTCAGTTTGGTTCAGGGAGAGGGGAGGGTGGAAGGAGGACAGGAGTAGTTGTAAGTCTGGGTTATCTGAGGTGAGATGATTGTTTTAGATGGTGGCCTCCTCGCGTCTGTTAGCACGGCGCCTGTAGACATACACGTCCGTACAAGACCAGTGTGTCCTCCTGCTCTGCCTTCCTTCTTCATCAGACCCCCCCGTGTGTGGAAACATTTTTGAACGAACAGTATGTCCTTACGGTGTCCACACGCATGAGTGGTACGCTCGTTTAAGGAGTTAAAAATACCGGTATGTTCATGAGCAAAGTGTGCGTTTGTTCTTGCACGTAAACGTGAAATTACATTTGTGTCAGCTCTTCGGCTACAGCTGCACAATAAATCATTTATTGGCCCATCAGCAATGCGGAAACGTTCCGCCGTACATGGCCTACTTAAGTTGTAAATGGTTCGAGCAGCAAGCGGGGCAAATTGCAGACGGACTGCCTCGTTTTTCGATGATCAAGTAATCATGACATCACTGAACAAAATGGTCACAGTTGGGATCGCTGAGGCAGATATTCTGCCATGTCCTCTCCCTGTAGCGTCTCCTAGACATCTCCCGGGTGGAGCTGCGCGTAGAGGAAGAGTAGATGGTGATTAATCGCCAGCTGGTGTGTGTGCGTGCGTGTGTGTGTGTGTGTGTGTGTGTGTGTGTGTGTGTGTGTGTGTGTTGGGGTTCGTATGAGACAGATAAAGAGCAAAGGTGGACTCTGCTCTCTCCCGTGAACAGAACTGATTACACAGACAGATGACCTGAGCCGGACCCATCATCATTACAAACCTCCCCGTGTGTGTGTGTGTGTGTGTGTCCAGTGCTCACAAGAGCATGTCTAGCCCGGCGTAAACGGTGCTCTGGTCCCCTGGGCTTGTCTCCTTCGCCCCCCCCCCCAGATTGTTCCTGAGGTCCTGGATGTCTCCACTGAGTCCACTGACTCTTAATGTCTCTCCACTTTTCCCCTTCTGGCTAGCTAAAAGGGCAGCCCCCTGCTAATGGAGCGCTGATTGTGTTATAACCACAATTATCACCCTTTACCTCTCAACTGGGGAGCCATTAGCAGGATAGATACCCCGGGCCTGTCTGCAGTCACGGACTGAGGGACTGTCAGGATGATGGAGTGTAGAAGCCGAGCGGGGTGCCATTACACCTTTCTCTCACACACACACACACACACACACAGCTAAAACTTGTTTGTAATGTAGACGAGAAGGGTAACTAAAGCTGGGCGCAAGAAATACCAGCAGAGGAGAATGTATCGTGAGGCTTCCACGAGACGTGAATCAAGCAACCTGCAGTGTGTGTGTGAACTATAAGCTGGAGATTTACAAAACATGAGCCGGGTCTGCAGCCGGTGGATTGTCACAAAGTAAGAATACAATGTGTCTTAATGAGTCTGCATCCCAGGATGACAGAATGTATTTAGGTGCTAAAGTGCAGATCTTTTAAAAGGGAAACATCCCCTCAGACACTTTAAGGGCTTTAAACAGTGTTTAGGGTGACCTGTCCCTTTAAGAACCTCCGGACATTTGATTTGTGACAATTCCTCGGTGCTATTGCAGCAAGACATTTGACTGCCAGCATGCTCGACATTTCTCTTTTTCCTGTCCGGGCCTAAGCCCCCCCCCCCTTTCCGTACCTCGTCATGTGTCTAATCATTCCCTTTCTCTCTTTCCCGCGCAGACGAGCTCACCTGCGACTATGTCTGGAGCGGTTGAAGGCCCTCATACCCCTGGGACCCGACTGCAACCGGCACACCACCCTGGGCCTGCTCAACAAAGCCAAATCACACATAAAGGTAAAGGAGCTGACGACTCATGAATATGAACCGTCGTGAGCCCCCCCCCCCCCCCCCCCCCCCCTCACTACTGCCGTCACCACTGAGCACTTCTGCTGCTGTCAGCTTGAGTCTCTCCATCTCTTCTTTTGACGGTCTATTGTTTCGGTGCGTCGCCGGGAGTCTCGTTGGTCACGGTCGGGCGAGCGGTGACGTTAGGCTACAAGGTTAGAAGCCCGACGCGCGGCACCGTATCCGTCCCCGCCGCGGCACCGTATCCGTCCCCGCCGCGGCACCGTATCCGTCCCCTCCGCGGCACCGTATCCGTCCCCTCCGCGGCACCGTATCCGTCCCCGCCGCGGCACCGTATCCGTCCCCGCCGCGGCACCGTATCCGTCCCCGCCGCGGCACCGTATCCGTCCCCTCCGCGGCACCGTATCCGTCCCCTCCGCGGCACCGTATCCGTCCCCTCCGCGGCACCGTATCCGTCCCCTCCGCGGCACCGTATCCGTCCCCTCCACGGCCCTCGCTCGCATCTCAAGGCGTACGCAAGAGGCGGCGTGGTGTAAGTGAGGCAGGTGAGGGGAAATCGTACAGACACCGTTTGTTTATTTTCGTGCCGCCTTTGTATTGTGACAGCCTTTTGATATGAAAGGGATTTTCTCAGAGACAGACATCCATCTCTCATAGTTGTTCTTCCAGCTTTCCTTCTCTCACTCCGATCAACTCTGTATTCCTCCACCGTCTCGCTCTCTCACTCAATCTGCACCCACTCTCTCGCCTTTTTGATGATCCGGCTATCCCCTCCTCTTGCACACTTAATCTGTACGTTCTCGACTCACCCAGGTGGTTTCATATAGTTCACCATTTTGTTTTGTCTTTCTCCTGAGCAGAAACTTGAAGAGGCGGACAGGAAGAGCCAGTACCAGCTGGAGTCTCTGGAGCGGGAGCAGAGGCACCTCCACCGCCAGCTGGAGCTGCTGAGGGGAGGCAGCGGTGCTGCAGCCCAGAGCAGCCCCGGGGAGGGGGAGAGGACACGCATGGACAGCGTGGGCTCCACCCTCTGCTCCGACCGCTCTGACTCGGACCAAGGTGAGTTGGGCCGCAGTCTCTGCAACTGGTTTTTAATTTAGCCATCAAAACAATTAAAGCAATTCAATTTAAATTGAAGCCCTGTGTTTTGTCACTCCGACCTGGTGCAGGCAAGTGAAACTGAATGTTTATTGGATACATATTTGTCTACATGGACTACGGCAGGTAGGGATGTAAATAGTGTTTGAAATAGTGTTCTCTCTCTCTCTCTCTCTCTCTCTCTCTCTCTCTCTCTCTCTCTCTCTCTCTCTCTCTCTCTCTCTCTCTCTCTCTCTCTCTCTCTCTCTCTCTCTCTCTCTCTCTCTCTCTCTCTCTCTCTCTCTCTCTCTCTCTCTCTCTCTCTCTCTCTCTCGGCTGCAGAGGAGATCGAGGTGGACGTGGAAAGCACGGAGTTCTCCCATGGAGAGCTGGACAGTGTGAGCACAGCCAGCACCAGCGACCTGGACGACCACAGCAGCCTGCAGAGCATGGGCAGCGACGAGGGCTACTCCTCCTGCAGTGTCAAACTTGCCTTCTCCTCCTAAAGCCCCCAATACCACCACGCACCTCCTCCACCTCCTCCCCGCCAAACCTCGCCCGCCCATCCAGCCAATGCCTACGTACACACACACACCTGGTCACCTGACGATAACGGCCACGCCCCTGCTTCTGAGCAGCGCCCCCCCCCCCCCCCTCCTCCTCCTCCAGCTCCTAGCCTTTAGTTTCCCTCCTCTCCTCCTGCTCTGCTGAACCCACTGATGGAGGAGCTCCACTGAGAGCTTTTCCTCACTTCTGAACGTTGAGCCGCCCGACAGCAGGGACCCAAACAAACACCGTGACGGGAAACTGCCAATTCATTTTAATCTTCTTTTTAAAGGGAGATCAGAGACTTTGTTGACATGAAAAAAAAAAAGAAGAAATACCCATCTTGATTTTAAAACCCACGCAATGAAATGAATAGTTTTGTTTCTTTTATTTCCTCAAACTGTCGTATGTCTGACATTGTTGTGAACACACGCGACCCCTGATTTGATCCAAAATGCACTTAAATTCATATGATAGTGAAATAATTTGTTCTGTGTGTGTGTGTGTGAGGAGCTCGTCCTGTGTAAACCTTTTTAACTCTGGTGTTGGGTCTGGATAAACAGGAGCACATCTAATCTGGACTATAATCAACACTGTGGGTGAACTTTGCGACATCAACACAGCTGGGCCCTGACAGGACGTCCCTCGAGCCCCCGAGTTTAAAGCGCGTCTTATTGTTTTTTCATTACCTCTGCTTCGACAACGCAGAGGCACTCATAATGGTGCTATTGTGGAACAGACCCGACGGGGAGGCCGATCAGATCCACCACCACGAAGCTTTTAAAGCCAAACACCGAGCATGGAGGAAAACAACCTGAGGAAACAAACAAACAACATTCCTGTCGAATGTGGGTGCTCAGTGCATTTTCAAAGAGTAGAAATTGTAACTTGTGTGTTTTGGTTTTCCTCCCCTCGACAAGCAGCTAAGCTATCCTGCACTTGCCTACTTTAGAGCTGTCCGTAGAAACGGCACAAAAACAACAGCAGCAACAATGAAAAAGTCCAAACAACAACAAACGTTTGGAATCGATGTCCATCCTCTTTCCAGCAGTAACGAGCAATAACTCTTCAAGAAACTCCCCTGAAAGACTGTGTGACCGTCCAAAAAGCTAATTTCTTTTTTTGTTTGTTTTGTACATACAAATAGCTTTATGAATTCAACCTTTAAAAAGGATTTTTTTTTTTTTTTTTGATGAGTTCATGGATAGAACTATTGCCTCTGTTGCTGTTTGACCTGTGATTATTGTGCATTTTAAATTCCAATGTTGGAAAGATTTGATCCTCTCCAGAGTGGCGGTGGATGGGGAATAGACACGATTAGTTTGTTCGGTTTGCAGGTGGACGCTTTTACAAGTTGCTCGTCCTGTTGCTGCCCTGAGAAGGAAAAGAAAAGTTACTCTATGAAGCAACTTAAAACACCGACAGAGCAACTTCCCATCCGTGACTTCTGATGGAGAACGCTGAGTTTGTGTGGCACTCTTTTTTTATTTATTTTACTTTTTTTCCTCTCGTTTATAATATTCATAAACTGGGGGGGGGGGGGCTGTGTATGGCATTCCACTGGTGGTGAGGTGATCTGTGGCGGAACGTGTGGGGAGAAGAAAACGGGTTGTATGATGTCAATGTTCGCCATCCCAACTCCACTGGCATTAAGAATTGCACTTCAGCCACAGTTCTCTGTATTTGACTTTATTTTATTCTCTCTCATGGATCTCACATGAATCCTTTTGTCTGTGAAAGAAAACAAAAAAAAAAACACAACACCTCCCTTTTAAATATTTATTTCTCGACCGCTCAAAGGCGCAACGGGGGAAAAAGAAGTTAACTTATTTTGTTCCTGTCTTACTTTACTCCTCTTTCTGATGCTTGTATATTCCTCATTCCTTCTTTTAAAAATTGTATATTTGATGGCTTTATTTTTTGTCAATTGTTTTTGGGAGGGGATAAGAAATGTAGCCATTTTGTTTTCCTGATGTTTTATTCGATGGACACTTGAAATGTGGTCATCTCTGCACAAGACTTATCGACAGCCGAAGACTTTACTGGCTAACTATTGCGCCGGCTACACGATAACAGGGGTCTGAAACTCCACTGTCCTCAGGAGGATCGTAGTCTCCATTCGACTTGTGTTTCAGTTGACAAGATGTGTCTTACATTTACAATTCAATGCCTCCGACTCAGCATTTAAAGAAGTAATAAACAGAACAAGAACAAATCCTTTGGCTCCTCTAAAGGACGTCAACACGGTGTAGAGTTTGACATGTGGGCTCTTTGCGGAGCTCTGTTGAGGTTGTTGGACTTGGCACTGAATCAGAAAGTATCCGCTGCTGGTGCTTGATTATATGAAAAAAAAAAGCCAAAACCACCTCAGAACACCTCAGTGTCCTCTCTCTTTATCTCCCTCTCCCTCTGAGGGACAGTTTACATGTATTCTACCCATGTTTAAGTTATTAACCTTCAACTCTTTTCTCTTTGGTTTTTTGGTTTAATGAACCTGCACTGCTGGGGGGGGGGAATCGCATCCCAGTGGTGTTTTAACCTGCTCAGAGTACAATATATTTCTACTGCATTGGGACAATAGTGTTGTTGTTTATCACTGAAATGTGTGAGAACCGTCTGCCACTCATTGTACCGTCTCATGTGGCAAGCTAATCTGACGTTGTATTCCCAGATGGCATAAATCCAACTTTAAGAACTGATTTTACTGAAGCCAGGTCTGTCCTCTCTCGTGCTGATCTTACCAAGGCTGAGCTTCAGAGAGGCACCTGGTCCGTGACTAGTCTGCACTGATCTCGGTTGGGCCGATTCCCACCTGCTGCTCGGTAAACATCGGACTTCTGCACAGCATTTGTCATGAAAAGACAAATGCACCCAGGCAATGCTGTAGATTACAAACAACAGCGTATCTCCATAAGCTGGTGATGACAAAGCTACGTCATGCAGTGTCTTTTTGTAAACCACACTCCATTCTGGCGTCTGAGTCCAGGAGGTGAAGCAAACGAGCAGCCCCCGTAGGGAGAGTCGTCCTGTTGTTCTGAACCTTTGTAGACATGCAGTCTGATGCTGATCCTAGCCGTGTACGTTGAGGATGCAATACTTCAAATAAACAAAAAAAAACACCAAGATTTTCAAACCTGAATGACTCAACCGGCCTCTTCATACCATGCAATGTGTCAATGCTGAATGTAAAGCGATGATTCACGCTGCAAAACGTGCTGTGTTCACTGTATTGACTTGCAGTTTCAGTTGTTTTTTTTAAATGTATGTCTTCGCGCTGGCGGTCCGTCCGGTCCATTCTTGTGGACGCATAATGTCAGAAGCACCTGCAGCGAATTTCTTCAAATCCGAGGATGAACTGATTGGGAATTCACTGGTCAAAGGTCTCTGTGGCCATAACTCAATCATTCATATGCTAATTGTGACAATTTCACACACGTGTCTAAGAGATTCAAATGATGAAGTGGTGACATTTTGGACACACGTGGAGATGAACTGCAACTTTAATGGTTAGTGGGGGCATAAAACAACGAGGTGGTGATTCTAGTTTGTATTAGCTGTCTATTTCTATTATCCAAATTATTCTCACTGACCAGAGTAACATGTTTTTTTTATTCCCTATATTATGCAAGAATCTTTCTGTCAAAAACGTAACACATATAACATGGTGGTTGCCAGCATTGAGGTCAGGGCCGCTTCAGTGGATTGCGAGAAAGAATCCCATATTTATGCATTCTCCGATAGTTTTGTTTTCCTTCTGAAATACCAGATAATTCTTCCTATAATTTACAACATGAGAAGAAATACTGACTCCGGTTGAACTGCTCACAGCTTATGGAGAAATGCAACCTGAGAGGAGGGGTCACGAGCAGGTAGTGAACCACAATCAGAGCATGTATTAGATATGCAAACTCTTTAAACGCGTTTCTCATAATTATCTATATTCTGTGCTGTCAAAATCAAGAGCTGTTATCACTTCTTATTAGAAAAACCCTCTTATTTGGACGGTCAACAGTGACTGCTCTCTGTTTTCAGCGTCCCATGAGTCAAAGTCACGCATACTGCCTGTTCGTCTACCTCCAGCGATCTGCACGTGCCACGAATCTGTAGATCACAAGATGTCTGTGTGATCAAAGCAGTCTTGTGGGGGGACTTGCAGGTTTTCTTTCTCTTCAACAAACCACATGAGCATCCACCACATGTGTAATATTCCTCTCAAGTGATCACGGCTTGTGGAAAAAGGGTTACGAGGCTCGACCTCCCAAGTTGTACAAAACCACCGTCATGCGAGTAACGCAGTGACAATGAAGACGTTGAGCCCTCGGTGTCATAAAGCACTCGCTGCATGCTCATAATCCGGTTTGGATTACATCTCCACATCAGCTGTCCCTGACAGACTGACTGTGTTCATCTCGAAACAGAAAGAAGGACGCGTCGAAGTGGACACATAGTTCTCGGGTGTGTAAAACTAAATGTCTCAATAGAGAAAGCAATAAAACAAACTCTTTGTTTACAAGCTCCCTCTAGATTTTTAATTGTTTCATAAATTGTGAAATACATAAGCAGCCGTATCGGTATCAATCACACTGTGGAGTCATATGCGGCAAGGTATTTAAGGTTATATATAAGGTTTGTATTTTTTCTGACAAGGCTACATAGTCATTGCTGTGTGTGTGTGTGTGTGTGTGTGTGTGTGTGTGTGTGTGTGTGTGTGTGTGTGTGTGTGTGTGTGTGTGTGTGTGTGTGTGTGTGTGTTGGGTTTGGGGAGACAAACCCAACACGATTTGAAACATAAAGGGAAATATTACACATGTTCATATGGTGTTGTTTTTGTCCTGCTGCTGAACTCGTACCTTCAGAAGGAACACAATGTGAAGCCACTTTGTTGTTGCAGTGACAACAGGCGACATCCTGGCTGGTCATGTCGAGAGAGATGCTGCCACCTAGAGGGCAGAAACAGTAGTTCAGTGTACTTTATAAGTATCTCTACAGCATCGGCACACACAGGTAATGATATGAATAACACCACATCTATAATGACATAATGTAATGAATGAATCCAGACTGTAGGAATAGTCCACTGCGTGGCAATTTATACCATTTTCCAATACTGTTGAAAACTAAATCTCTCGCCATTATATAATATATATATTATAAATCATGTTGCTGTAACACATCGCAGCGCGAGCCACTAGGAGGCACAAGAGGCCTGCAAATGACCAATAACACACTGAATGACGTCACCGCTGACTGACTGCGTTTGTATCAGAATCAGAACCGTTTGTTGGCGAGAACGTCACACATACAAGGGATTTGACTTGGTGAGTGGTGCATAACAACAAACAATGACCACGGTGCAACAACCGAGACATTTAAAAATATTAAAATGTACAATCACATGTTGTAAAGAAACATAACAGCACTTCAAAACAAGTATGTTGTAAAAGTGGCAATTGTATTTCAATATAGAAACATAGAAAGGATGTGCAAGCGAGTGTATCAGAGGGAGGTTGTCCTGGTGGTGTATCGGATGTCAGCACTCTGACACAAATCTGCTGAGCTTGTCTGTCCACTCATTGCATTGAGCCATTGGTTTCTCTATTCAACAGGGATGCTATTCTTCCAAGACCAGCAGAGGGTCCTAACCAGTGGTGTTATATCCTGCTATCTTATATTGTTGTACTCTGTAAAAAAAAGTGAATTTAGCTTTTTCGACGTTCCTACCAAAACAGAGTTTAACATTGTTAAATACATAGATTAGGATGCACACAGAGCCTCCAGGACTGACTCATCCGAACAGCAGGAGGAGCTGCATCTTATTGCACCACCAGGCTGCACAAAGGCACTGCTAGAGTACATTGTTCCTCCCACGTCAAGGAGCCCGTGTGAGAGAGATCACAGTGGGAGAAAAACAGCAGGACTACAACTACTTTCATGATATCATGTTTGTGTTGCTCATCTTGACATCAGCTCCTGGAAATGTCATTCATAATTGCTGTTTACTCGCTCTCTCTTGTCACTGAACTCAGCGCTGCAGTATTAACCATAGTTATATGTTTTCATTGTGTTCATGTAGTTTGGTAGTTGTATGAAATCAGGCGGCAACCTCCGGGTCTGAAAAGTGAGGCCGATGCTGAGGTGCCTTAAACCTGCATTCTTTCTAATGGCCACCAGGGGGCGACTCCTCTGGTTGTATAGAAGTCTATGAGAAAATGACTACTTCTCACTTGGTTTATTACCTCAGTAAACAATGTAAACGTGAGTTTATGGTCTTCTTTCATTTGGTACATTATGGTCCCATTTAGACTAAAATAGATGATGAAGCAGTGTGTGCTTCAGGGTCTGGCTACCTTGTGATTGACAGGTCGTTGGCGGCGTTGTTCGGTCTCAGGACTCTCCGCATGGCCATCACAAGTCTGCAGCACTCGAGACTTGATGTTCGGTCAGATTTCCCCGGCTCCTTCACGGTGTTTCAGTGACACCGTGAGGTGGAACCCAGCCATCCAATCAGAGACTCGTTGCACCTGAGACGTCAGGTGAAAGTAATGAGCTGCTGTTGATGAACGTTTTAGAGAGTACCGGTGAATGAGAGGCGCTCTGCGAACATGAAGGTAAATATTCAACAGACAGAATTCTTTGATAATAGTAGTAAAAATAGAAGTGTGATGTTTTGGAAAGCACGCTTCAGTCGAGGTCACTTCTTTCTCCTCCGACACACGAAGTCCTTGAGTCCTTTTGATACCCTGAAAAGTATACTAGTATACTAGTATACTAGTATACTAGTGACCCACGTGACAGAGGACGGTCACGTGGGTCAGGTGTGTGTGCGGGAATCGAACGCAGTCGCTGCTCTTCCTTTTAGCAACTGAATTGTGTGCAAACACAGAATGTAAGCCTCGCCGCCGAATTCAAAATGTTTCTGGCGTGCTTTGCGTGTCCTGGAATGAAATGAGAGAGACTGGCTGTTGGCTGGCTCTGCCGCTTGTGAGGAATGTCACCAAGGCCTTCACTCCCTTCGTGACTCATATACTCTGGACTTCTTCGCTGTATATCGTAGATGTTGTTGTTGTTGTTTTTCACACTTCCTTTGCAGGGAATTGTTCCATGCAGCCAATGATTGTGCTGCAGCGGGAGGTCCATGGGGGGAGTGTGAGGGGGTGAAATTAAGCGGGATTGAGTGTGACGATATGCTTGGGGGGGGGGGGTCCTTTAGCGATGCGCATGAGTCATCGTCCCCACGGTGAGGCTTCTGACGTCACAGGGGCCTAATCAAAGGAGGAGACCAATTCCCCACACATGTCCTTGACAGCTGATGGATGAAGGATGAGGGAGGCACAACAAATGATGCATCTCTCTCTCTCTCTGTCTGTCTCTCTGTCTCTGTCTGTCTCTGTCTGTCTGTCTCTCTGTCTCTGTGTGCTGTGGGGCTAGTCAGTCATGTTGTCAGGATGAGGAGACCCAGCAGGCATGTATAGGTCCCACCTCACGTATCCAGTCCTCGCACACAAACTCAAACGCCCGGATGGAAATAGTGCTCATCAGCCAGACGAAGATAAACCGTGGAGAGATCCGGGCAAGGTTTCCCGTTAGCAGCTTGTTTGCCAGTTGTATTGAAGTTGCACGTCCATCAGGTTGAGGAGGAGCTTTAACACGTGGACAGGGCTTTTGAAGAGATAAAAAGGCCGATTATAACTTAGGACAAGGAATGTATACATTTGTAGTGGCTTTGGGGTCATTAGGCAGCCCAGAAACACAGAGAGCCGCTGTAACTCCCGGTTGACTTAAACATTGATTCATATATATATATTCGATAAATATATTTTTATATTGTCCACTGAAATCAACTGTTCTATCCTCTGTTTTTCTTGTTTTCTGTTGCAACAAGCATCTTGTACAGAAAATGCACATCCTCACCGAATGGGATTTCTGTAATTCGAGCATCGATTGGAGTGTGGAGCAGCATGATTGCCCAACAACTGGTCCCTGTGTTCCATTTACACTCCCATGAATACATTTCCTGTTCAGCAGGTGGGGAAGCCTGGGGAGACAGGTGGGCCGTTTGTCAGTTGTTGTTCCATTCTTTGAAGGAAGGCTGGAGCATGTAAGTCAAACACGTGCTGTGATGCCTGTGTTGTTCAGAAACGTTCATAGAGAATTGCCTGCACTGAATTTCCTCTCAGAAAACAAACGTGCACGCTTTCAGCTGCGTGATCACACTTTATTAACATGTTTTCACCTTCAAACATTGTGGAGATACTTTCATTTCCGTAGCAGTTGGACAGGAAACATGGGTAGAGAGCAAGGGGGGCATGAAACAAAGGTCTGTAAAACACGGTGTGGCATAATGCACTGCACTGTGCATCCCAGGGACTTTATTTTTTATGTAAAGTACAAAAGAAAATCAAATAAATATCTTTGTGCAATTTGTGGCCTTACACGTTAACAGAGAGTCTGTTTGATGTTACGAGTTCTCCCAGATGTTGAATTTGAACGATAAAACTCGAGCGTCTTGACGTAGAATCACAACAATAAATCAGTTGCACTTTGTGTCCGTAGCTACCTGACATTGTGGTTTCGGAGATGTTTCTACATTTTCTGCAAAAGAAGCAATCCAACTGGCCAACCGTCCTGGGGCCGTCAATGTGTTTGGAAATGCTGCATGTGCCACCAAATCACAAATTAAACTGAAACGACTGGGGCCTTCAGGTGACATCTGCATTCTTACATACACTTCAAAGTTGTGTGAAAGTCTGATTGACGACTTTTGGAAAGAGAGAAGGGTGCAGAGACACTGGTTTCAGGAGCTTCTTAAACCATCCAACAAGCGCTTGTGACGAAGTACACTGGCAGTTTACGCGACACGTCGAGCGGGGAGTGCGTGGGAAGAGACTCGAGCTGCAAGTTACAGCTTTAAAAGCTTCCGGTTGTGTATTCATCTCATACACATGTGCAGCATATCATTTTTGTTTTATGCATGTCAAAGCCGGTCGTTGACCAGCTGCTTCTTCTTGTGGGAATTGCCACGTGTGCGTGTGCGTGTGCGTGCGTGTGTGACTTCAAAAGCAAAGAAATGCAAATGAGCACCAGCAGCGTGTCAGGTCATTCGGGTTACAGTCGAACACAATCAGTTCATACATGACGAACAGCCGGCGCTCGCTACCTTCCTGTCTGTGGTCGCAGCGTGACGGATGGGCGGCCGTGACGGATCTCGTCCCGTGTGGTGAAGTAGGACAGTCCTTGTCTGCTGGCCCTTCTGTTTTGCTGAGCTCCGTCTCTTTAGATGTGATTGTTGCAAAAAAATGGGAAGTAGCACTTTGCTGGTGGGGTGATGCGTCGTTTCCACTGTCCTGCTCTACACACACACACACACACACACACACACACACACACACACACACACACCTACATAGATAACAGCATGTAGGTGACACACACTTCCACGATGTCACTTTGAACTCATCAGGTCAACTGCGAGTATTTTAGTCAAGCTGTCGCTACGATCACGGAAGGACCGTCAACATATCTGTTTCTCTCACACCCTCCTCCTCCTCCTCCTCCTCCTCCTCCTCCTCCTCCTCTCGCTCTCTCTTCCCTGTCGCTCTGTCGCTGTCGGGCGCCTTCGGAGAGGTCACGGCTGCACAGCCTTTAGAAGGGGGGGGGGGGGGGCTGGTCTAATAAATCAAAGGGATTGATGGGGAGTCCTCCTGACATCCTGGTTCATGATGCAGGTTATTAGTCTCAGATTATTATGGTCTCATTAAGATATGGCAGAAACGACAGGCCTGTGGACATTTTGACCTGTCAATCAATGTAACAAATAACATTCATGACGGATTAGGGATGCAGTCCACTCATTTCAGACCCTGGATGAAAAATATATTTGTTTGCCGTGTCCGAAATAAACATTTTCGGATAGCGATCACGATGTTAAGCATTGCATTTTTTATTTTTTTTTTCAAAAAGTAGTGGAAATGCTAAAGATGGTGACGCAACGGATCATAAAACTCACGGTTTCCAGGACCAGAGTCACGGATCGGATCACGGATCGGATCAGCACATAAGGGAGCAAATAGAACTGTTAGAGATCCCTGGTCACGTGATCCCTATATATTCATTTGGTGTGGCCTCCACCATTAGCTGTAGCATACTCGCTGCTGAGGGCGACGCATGTACTCGTAGAACTGGTGTTGCATCCAGGTAACTTCTATTTATACCATTAATGCATTTTTTTAATATATGTATGTCTTTTTGTTTTACTTCAGAAACATTTTCTCTTTAAACCAAAGAACCTGGCTATCTCTGTCTGTCTCTGTCTGTCTCTGTCTGTCTCTGGCTGTCTCTGTCTGTCTCTGTCTGTCTCTGTCGACCTCTCCTTTGTGTGCGACTTTCAATGTCGGGATATCCTCTAATACACGGTTCATGATATCTAACTTCCTGTCCGCGTGTCTTTCTCTGCATGCGTAGCTTCAGCTTGTAGAAGTGGGACTGCTGAGGTCGGAGGAAAGCGCTGTATTTTAGGGGACTGAGCCAGTTGCAGCAGCTGCCCTGGAGATGTCTCAGAGGATAATCATCCACACTCATGTTGTTGACTCAGACTTTCGGGGCTTGTCAGGTGATGAGTGCAACCACAACTCTGCTTGGAGCGCGAACAGCGCTCTGTCAAACACATTGTGTCACATAGTTTCTATGCAAATATGTCAGTGCTGAGACATGAACCCATCATGCAAAGCGTCAGCGTCACATGGCGTGTGTGTGTGTGTGTGTGTGTGTGTGTGTGTGTGTGTGTGTGTGAGAGAGAGGATAAAAGAGATCGAAGGGCAAAAGAGAGTCACGTGACGGAGAAAAAAGTGAGAAAAAAAGAGCATGCAGCTGAGAAAATGTGATAACGTCTGATGAAATACAAAGAGGAAAAGGGGGCTGATGAGTCACCAGTGTTGTTGGTATGTATGATAAGACACGGCATTAGTCTAGCCGTGTCTCCGTCAGCCGATCCCTCGCTCTCCAAGGCGTTGATCTGGGCTACCAGGACCACCAGGACAGGGCCGAGCCCCAGGCCGTTTGACGGCGTGAAGGTGGGATCTGTTTGTCTGCCTCCTTTCCACAGCAGAACCAAGTAGTCATGAACATTACACGTGTTGTCCACAATGTATCATACATGATATAAATATATTCATTCTTATGAATATGTCTACTTACTGTATTATTCAGCAGTTATTCACACTTGATTTCGCTTTAAAAAGTGGTCTGTCCTTCAAAAGGTGATTCACATCAGTCTTCAAATGAACATGTCCACCCAATTAATGTGAAACACACAATTTAAGTTTAAGTTTATTTTCCCGGCAAGTTATCACAAGCGGTGTTGAAAGCTTTTGTCATGAAGGGAAAACAGGCCGTTGATTTTGGCCCACATGCATTCTCACACATCAATAGCTCGAGCTGATGCTCGCTGGTGTTGCAGGTATTCTGAGCTGCTGCCTGCGTCATGCAGACGAAGCTCCAGGAATTCACCCGCGTTCACGGTTTACATTCGCCGTCCTCTCCCACAGTCCCTGTTGGTGAAAGTCTCTGCCTTTTATCCGCTTGAACGCAGCTCCAACCCCTCAATTAGCGTATCTGCGCAGCAGATGACTGGTATGATGTTAAGAGATGACGCTCATACAAGGAGAATGACTAACTCCTCTTCTTCTGCGCCCTTAATCCTCGAGGATTGGCTGTAATACTGGAGCACGAGAATGGTAATTGCTACGGCAGCAGCAGCACTGCTCCCCCTTCTTACAGTGCAGGAGGAGAAACCGTGTGAGTGGAATTCAAATAGTCTGTGCGCTGCAGGTACAGAGCTCACAGAGTGCGTGGGTATGTGCATGAGTGTGGTGTGTTTGCACGTACAATACTAGTGCGTTGTTTTTGTGTATTTGAAGTGTGTGTGTGTGTTTTATTTAAAATGTTTGTGTAAGAGTATCGTAGACATTCGTTTCATGCTTCTTTCTAGCCAAGCATCCTCCGACCACAACAACAACAACACAAGTACTTGCTGCCACCAGTCCAATTAGAGTGAGACTGTGAAAGTGTAAGATCTGGGACCCGCCGCCATTCACACCGTATCATATCGCACACGGCCAGTAATGGGAACTCGCCACGGTGACGGCGTTCATGATGAGGATGAGGGAGTCACGTTTTTTCCACCCGCTCTATCTGCCTCTGATCTGCGGCCATGTGGTGCTCTGTGGCTCCCTGACTGGTCAACAGGAAATGAGGAGGGGTGATTCACACTGGGAACACTGGAGCGTCCTCACCACATGTCTTAATACAGCCTTTGTGACCACTCTGTCTCCGTGTCAGTTTCCGGGATACACACAAATGTGTCGCTCAAGTTGAAGCATTTTCATCTCGCACAGACGCGTCTTTGCATCAATTTGCACAACACCCCAGGCCAATCTGCATCGCCTCACATCTTCCTCTTCCACTTTATTTATTTTGTGCTTGAACACCCAGTCAGGATGGAAATGGAGAAGCAGATTTGTCCAAACAACACCGCAGAGCAAGACTTCTCATCAGATAGCGGGCCACAAATTTGATAAAATGTATTGACGTAATGGCCGCCATGTCGATCCCACAGAATTACAAAGACTTAGTCTGAACCTAGACCAGTACTGGATCTCTTTGCACACATCACACACCTAAGATGTATTATGTTCTAACTACCAGACCCGCCGGATGGTTTGTTACACAGAACAATATGAGAGGCCGCCATTAAAAACAGTTTGGAACTGGCCAGGCAGTACTTGGCAGGTGATTGGATGAACCATCTGTCAGTCAAACTCTTGCGAAAGCAAAAACATAGAGAAAGCCTTCAGCGTCTTTCGACACGATAAAGCTAGATCTATACGTCACATATTTAAATACCAGAATAGCCGTATTTACAGCGCAGCTCACCACTTTCATGAAACCTCCTTTTGCTTTGGTGAAAACAAGTAATGAAGTTAAAGTACAGACACGAGTCAGTCCAAGGAAGCTCATCATATGCTGCGTTGGTCCCACAATGATCGGGGGCAGGTTGGGATTTTGGAGCTGGGTCAGCTGACAGGGTCACGTCTTGTTATGTTGAGCGAATTTGGGGTGGTAGGTCACTCTGCCATGCTGCTACCTCCTTCAGCCCATGTTTGAAAAGAAGAGGGGACAAAGCAGCCGAGCTTTGTGTTTTGGTGTGCATTTGTGTGTGTGTGTGTGTGTGTGTGTGTGTGTGTGTGTGTGTGCGTGAGAAGGTTTTGACAAAAGAGTATGAGTCACCGCTGTGTTATATATTAAAGCTTCTCGCTTTTCTTCTTCTTCCTTTTCTCGATTTGTGCATGAAGATTCTCTTTCAACTCTTTCTGTCTAATTGGCTGACTCACAACAATACAAATCATTGTTATTGTTATTACACTGTATATTAATTGATGTTATCTTATTTCTGTCCGCAACTAATTGATTTCTCGAGCGTGCTATGCAGCCCACTACTGGTCTCCAACGCACGCGCGCACACACACACACACACACACACACACACACACACACACACACACACACACACACACACACATTCATACACACACACAGGCATAATCGTCAAGCTACCAGGAAGTTGTGCTGGATGCTGGATGGTTGTGAGCCACAGTTTGACGTCTTTGAAGTGTTCACCGTGTTTACTCGGTACCTTTCTCGCTCTCGGGGAAAATGTGAAAATATTTCTGGCTCAGACATTCGTATTTTACGAGGACACTTTTTGCTCTGAAATGTAAACGAGAGTCGTGACCTATGACCTCTGTAGCTTAAATACAGTCTTGCCTCTCTAGTGAGGATCATAATATGGCCGGCAGCCCAAATTTCAACAGAAGTGAGAGTGGGAATTGTAAATGCCGAGTTAGGGGCAGACATCAGGCTTGTTTGTCAAACAGGTTTGTTGTTGTGTTTTCTGACGACCGTTTGTCAAGTTGCAGATCTCTGCGATCCGATCTGTGTGGGATCAAGAACGGGGACGCCATCTTCTTAGCTAGCTAGCTGCCCAGCCACATGTATGAATAATAGCAATGGAGAAACGCCTCCACAATAACAGCAATAACTGGAGCTCCGAGCGACTGCTAACGCAGTTTCTGTGCCGGCTATAAATGACGTGGGTGGGACGTGTTCTGCTTTTGTTCTCTTACACATGCCACTGGGTTTAAGGTAATTGGAGTGCGCCATGGGCTTAGAGGTTCCAAGCCTTCCCTGAGGGCTTGACAGAGTGTTGTTTTTATTTGCAGGACATTCATCTACCAGCCATTTACTGTGGCATGAAATTGCACAAGCAGCGTGTTGTTTGTTTGTGTGTGTGAGTGAGTCACATATATTGCGCAATGAATAAATTCCATGGACACGATAGAATCAATTAATCAACAAAAAGCAATATTTTGGCTGCAGTCACTAAAATGATCCCAGAATGGTTTGGTAGAAAATCTGAATAGAGCACTGGAATGGCGGACTCCGCCACTCCCTGTGAACACGACTATATACTGTAGATCGTGTCGTTGCTATCGCTGAAAAGAATTGCATTGTAGCTTCAAACAAAGAAACACAGGAGCTGTTGACAACAACAATTTTTAATAAAGGTTATTGCGTCAACTCACATTTCTTTAACACTCCAAAGAACACAGTATATTGGTTTCACAGTAAATGATCATATCTGGAACGGCTACAGAGGCTCCTCATGAACGCAGCGGCGCTTGTTGTGATGTGCGTCATCCATGAACCTTTTGACGAGTTCATGTATTGACAGAGAGGCAGGAGTCACACCCAACATCGGCACACACACACACACACACACACGCACATACCCTCCCGCTCTCATTCCTCACGATCACACATATTTCAATGCGTATGAACACACCAGCACGCGCAGACACTCCCTCTCTTACGCTCTCCAACACACACTCTCTTACTCACACTCGCACATCACAGCAGAGCCGTCTGAACCAGATGCAGAGGCATGTTCAGGTGCTGTGGGATTCAGCCATCGGTGCTGAAGAGGTCTCTGTATTCGAGCACTCTCCTCCTTGTCTTGGTCCAACTCACGGCACCGACTTATCCCTGCTTTACATGATGATACACCTCCATACGCAAGCAAGCAGCTCTTCACCAGCGTCAGTGTCACGTGTTGCAGAATCTGAGAAAGTGTGTCTGACATAATAGAGTGTCACTGTGCACAGCATCACTATGACCAATTGAAACCACATAATGATAAAGTACATGACAAATCGGTTGTTCTGGGGAAGGGAGGTAATGTGCAGGAGTCCTGCTAAGTCCTGCACAGAGCTGTCACGGCTGAGTCACAGATCTCAGCCTCGCCTCTCTGCAGCACTCCCTGTGTTGTTAGTAAAGGTGTCATCGCTCCAAAGTAAATGCCTCGTGTGAAACTGAACTAAAGACATACTTTGATCTTTATTTAACTGGGGATGTTCGCCGAGCACACCCTCTCTTTCCGAAAACTATCTCACCGAACAAAGTTTTACAAAGTTTTGTAAAATGAGCCGTAAGAAATGGGGAATACCTTCATCATGAAAGCATTATGTAAGAATCGTCAGAATCAGGTTTCACTTTCAACCTTGTGCTTCCTAGAACTTAATCTCTTTATACATTTCTCCCATTTTCCTGCTCTACATTTTAAAATACTAAGCTTATTTCAAGAGAAGAGACTCCGATCACACCTGTTAGCTGCCAAAGTACAACCCCGTCCCCTGTTGATGTTGGCCAATCGGCTGTTCAGCACACACTAATGCTCCGACTGCAATCACAAACCCAGACTACACAGTTCATGTGTCAGGTTGAACTGCATAAAAACCTGTTCCCTGTAAGAACAGGAGCGTCAGCCAGCCGGCAGCTCTGATCAGCACTTCTCCCCAGATGGAATCCCATTTACTGTAATAGCCTCGTCATCAATATCCTCACTCACACTTGCCCCCGTTATCATCATCATCCTCCCGGATCGCACCCCGTGTACGAGCCAGGTCGGCTGCGTGACGAGAGTTGAGCTCCCGGCTTTGCACTGCGGCCTGCTGGGAGGAAGCAGAAGTCGGAGGAGCGGAGGAACAGATTACTCACTGTTGTCTCTGAGGCAGTCCCTGTTTGTGCAGGATGTTGGTGGGTAAACAGGGAGAATAAGGGGCCCAGATACCCCCCCTCCACGTCTGTTTCCACCCCCAGGATACAGACCGTTTGACTGGGTGTGATCGCCGCGTGATCGAGAGATCAACACAGTCACCAACAAAGAAATACGATTCAAGCTACTTCTTTTTTTTGTAGCGCACTGTCAGGAGCACTTTACAGTAATGTCACTCGCTCATGTGTGGAACTATGCAGTCAACATTTCTGTAATTCACTTCAAGGCAGGCAAATGCATTTTTCTTGAATCATATATTATTAGTTAAGAGGCCCAAAGCGTCCGTGTCAAGGTGGGCTGATGCTATTCGTTTGAACATCTATGGATCTTTGTTCATGACTGGTAACAACTAAAAGACTTTAAGAGAATATATTTATTTTAGAGAGAACTTCCTTCATTTGTTTGTTCACTTTATTGTTTTAAATGTTGTTAAACATTTTTTCATCTGGGTAGACGGCTATTTAGGCACTTAAAGACCGACATCAAAATTCAAAGCAAACTCCTAAAAATTACATTTATGTTCACTTCATTTGAAAACAAAAATACATTTTGAGAAAAAAATGTCGTCAACATGATGATTCATTAGAATGAACAAATGTTTATGTTGAACGTATCATCAAAATGTTCACTTACAAAGTAATTCATTTGTTTTCTTCACAATATCCACATAAAGAATACGAAAGCAGGATCAACACCTTGATGATTCGGCCCACAGTACTGGGTTAACGTTGAGTGACGACAGGACGTGTTTAACTCTCGCTATATTTAACTGATTTTTCCCAAACTTCCCAAAGGAATAGTTTGACATTTTGGGAAATATGCTAACTTTCTGCAAGAAAGCCAATGAGCGTATTTCCCACGGAGGCGGTAAACACGGTCTCTAGTGTCTTGTGCTTTGTACGCCCACCATCCACCCCGACAGCTTCCTTACAACTTCTGTGAGTAACGAGTGTTTTTAAATTATTGTTTAATTCAAAGACAAGTTTGGAATCGGAGTTAACACTTATGCGAACACTTTAACTGAACAACACGTGCATTGTGAAAGAGTATTTGTCCAAAATTGAGACAGACAACTTTGTGATACCTGCTTACAGTTGTTGGCGGCTTAAACATGGAAATATTATAAAATATAAAATATAAAATAACGACTGTTACCGAGCGGAGTCAGGGATTTAAATGTATCGCAATGTAAATGTTTTCTCTCAAATGCGCACCGACTGTAATCTGCGTCTGTGCTGCCATTGGGCCTCTGAGGTCAGGGCATGGCTGTTGAATTAGCGTTGATACATTTGGCGCTCCGGCTGCTGTCTGTGGCGCCGATCAAAGACTGGTTTGCGGGATGGAAGTTGCACGGTGAGCCGCTCCACGGTGACATAGCAATTGTGTGTGTGTGTGTGTGTGTGTGTGTGTGTGTTTGTTTGTGTTTGAGGCGAGGACCCAACAGAAAACAACTTGCACAGACTGGCCAATCACAATAAGCGTAGTGTTTGTTCTGCGCTGCACCATTCATTCAGAAACTCTCACACGGGACTTCTCCTCTGACTTTCTGCTCCACACTGTCGGGATTTGCGTATTAAGATAATTTCAACAGACTACTTTGACTCAGCAATTGTACAATAGGAAGTTACACTTCTTCCAAAGAAACAGGATCCGCCTCAGGAAACTACAGTCCTTCCTCTTCATAGATCAACAATGACATGTTTGTCTTCCACTGAGGGAGAACTAAATGTGGGTGTAATTCCTACAACCGCGAACGGACACACTGGTCTCATGAGGCAACAAGCTGATAACACATACGGGGATGTGCAACGGCTTTGTCACTCCATTCCTAATCACACTGGGCACACGCTCCCTCACCTCACGCACACTCAGACGTATGCAAACTCATTGACACGACAGAGTTTTGTTGCCATGCAAGCGTTCCCCTTTTAAAAAACACCATTTATTTTGCTGACAGGCCCTGAGAGCTTGACGTGATGACTCAAATGCAGCCTGCGGGGTGAGATGCATACATTGCAGTTCAATCGCCACTGACCACATCCACCCAAACACAAGCACTGCATCTTCTGTATCTCTTTGCGCTTTATTTCCTGGGTAAAATACTTCATTTATCTTTGACTTGATCTCCTGTGACTCAAGGGATTTCCCTTTTAAAGAGCTCTAAGTTGTACACAAGTGCATCTGATTATTTGTCTGAAATTAGTAAGAAACTGGATGGTCATGGTTGGACTTCCAAGAAAGGCTTGGAAAGAGTAAATGATGCAACATTTGCATCAACATTTGCCACTGAGCCATTTAGCCTCCAGCTACCACAGTGAAGCTGATCAGCCTGAGAGCAGAATGTTTGTGATATATTTACTGTACACGCATCTATGCTCTGCAAAGTACGAATCTTTGGCAACATGATGCCATTAACTCCCATCTCTAGATAAATAAAGATTACTATAATACTTCAATCATCCATGCATCGAGTTGTGTATCTGAAAGGTTCACTTTCCAGCCTCAGGCCTCCTGATAAAAGCAGGACCATTTCCTGTTGTAGAGGACGTACATGGCTGGTTCTGTGTCACTTGCCAGAGAGGGGACAGGAAGTACGCTGGCCGACAGGAAACCGTTCCCCTCGGCATGCCAAACATTGTCCACAGCAATGTTTGGATGACCTTTCTAATCAGAGCTGTTAGTGCTGAATCCACAGTTTTGCTTTACACACGGTAAGTCCTGAACTTGTCAGTCCTGTTGCTCAGGCGGGACAGTTGATCCTATTTCCTGTCTAAATGGTTCGTCTTGTTTTCATTGATATCAGAAGACAGAACTCTTAAAATGTGTAAAAATATACAAAAAGAATGTTTTGTTCTTCAAGCTGAAATAGAATAAACGTCCTGGAACATGTTGTCCGCAGTGTTTGCTGTGAAGTATGTTATACCTGTTATTGATATAGGTTGTTACATGTTCAGAGCTTCACTTAACCAGCTCATTGTGTTCCTTTCTTTAAGCGATGACATAGATATTGCATCTGTTTTTCTCTTCAGGGGAATTCACCTTTGAAACAGAAACTAATATCTTGATTCACATGGGAAGTACAGTAAAGCACAGGTCAGAAACAGAAACTTTCATTTTGTCAGTCGTGGTGCATTACATTGCCATGATTAAAAGAATGCAACACATCAGAAGTACATCACAGTACATTAGCAAATTACATGATTTGACATTTTTAAATGTTATTGATTCATTTATTAATCTTTCATTTTACAGACACGTAGTTTTGGGGTTTTAGTCAATTTAAAATTTTACAATTTTGAAAGAGAACATTTTAATATCCAGAAACAAAAGCAGTATGTGCTTCAACCAGTGGCTGACCCAGGCTGTCTGTCGGGCGAAAAACAGAAGTAAAAAAAGAAGGTTCTAGCGTGTAGGGCAGCAAATATGTGACTGCATCATGTCTGCTCATCACATCGGCACTTCATCATGTGTTCTCCACAATAAATCATAAAATTACATAAAATAAAAAGAGAAATCACACAACATAGAAACATAGAAGCCTCTTCTGTCAATCATGACAAATGAAGACAATTGTCTGCAGGACCACAACCAAAACTAGGAAAACTTATATTAGCTGTTCGTCTGAGGAAGTCCATGTGAGGAAGACATTTTGAGTCACACTAAAGTTCTCATCGGTTTTATTTCAGGTCATGACCACAACCGCGGTATTGGTGTTTGAAACAGGCCGCACCGACAGAGCGTCACATCAAAGAGGAACCACTTCATCTCATGCATTTGCACGCTGACGGTGTCGCCACGTTCCTCCTCGACAAAACAGAAATCTCACTGAAAACGCAGCAATCGGCTCAGCGGAGGCTCAACGGGACCTCCGACAGTCATCGCCACTGAGGTCAGCAGCTTCATTTCCACCCTGACCCCTGGCAGCTGCTAATAGGCGTGTGAATGCATGCGGCCAGCAGGCTCGGCGGTGACTCATCGGGTGATGCCCGACCCCCCCGCAGCCAAGAGCAAAATGGCCGCTGGCTTAAAGGAACGCTATGCATACGTGTGTAGAGAGGGAGGGAAAGGGCGATTTAACTTGAGCGTTTTGACGTCAGGTGGAATTGGCAAGCTGAAACGAGAGCACAGCAGGTGAAGTTGACTTTGGCAGATGAGAGCTGGAGCGAGCAGAATGAAGACTATTTGAGTTGGCATTCATCAGGTTTGCAGCGGGAGCGGTGGGTGACACAAAGTGCAAGTTGGGTGGATGAGTCAAGAGGCAAGATAATTGCCACTAAATGGGATAAAATAAGCTTTTAAGGCATCAGCTGTCACTGAGCGAGTGTTGGTGTGGTGGGGGTGGTCACTGCTCTGATTCATTCGTTTTGTTCGTTAAGGTCTTTCATCCATACTGTAGCTTGTATCATGTGGAGGCTCTTCCTTCCGATCACCTTCACGCATTCGTCAACCCGAGGGTCACGTCGGTGTGTCTCGGTGTGTGGGTGTTTCTGAACGCTTAAGCCTCGTCTCCTACGAAATTCATTTATATGCAAATATTCTGCATGAGCGGTTAATATTCAGCGGCAACATTCAGCGCCAAGACAGGAAGTAGTGCGGCGCTCGTATGATTGGAGTGAAATTTAAAGGTGTTGAAATCCGAGACTGTACTCTCGAGAAGAACGACATGAGGGTGTATTGGATTGTATTGGTTTCTATTTGCTTTCTCCTTTGCTTTTACATTTTTGAGGAAATATTTGTGCAAATATCTATTTTTCAATATGTTTGGTGTCAGATTTGACTTTGGCTGATCTTCCGCAGCACTGGCCTTATGTCCAGACAACTTTAAACACAACTACACATAATCGTGGGATACCATTGACCAGCTCTTTGCTTCCTGCTCCCAGGTCCTCTCCAGGAATTCCACTCGGAGGGGAAATGCCTCGCTAGAATCCAGCCCCGCCCGGCTCCTCTCTGCTGGGAGACGTCTGCCTCGTCCCCGTTCATCAGTGCCAGAGGTACTTCGTGATAACAGGCTTTAGCTCCGTCGCTGATTGAATTCAGGTAGAAGGGCTCATTTCCAGCATCGATCGCTTCCTTAATGAACAGACACCACGGAGCCTTTCCTATCACGACTCCTAGATTTACATTTTAAACCCAGACAAACAAAGAACAGAGATAACCTGGTTTAGTTTATGTCTGAGGAAGGAGCAGAAGCAGCGGCAGATTAAAAGGCCATTAGCGTGCGTCAGTGGCTTGACTTTCAGGAGACAGGAAATTACCTTTTGGTCTTTTCCTTTACCTTTTTACCAGGCAAATTGATTTTTACAACATGAAAGCAAACACAAGATGATAATTTGGCCTGAGTTGCCGGTGGAGCGGAAAAACAAATTATGCCAAGCAACAATTTACCAGCAATTCATGGGTCACAGTTGACCAGTCACTACTCTGTTGATGCTGCAGTCGCCATTTAGACGCTCTTTTCTGGTCCAGCTGACAATATGACTCACATGTCATATATTCTGAGTCAAAGGGAGATGAAGATGAGGAAAAAGGAGGTGAACTAACACAGTTAGATGTTACTTGGAAAAGGAACCAAAGTTCTCAATAATAATGAAAGGGAAAACGTTTGTTTGGCTCTCACATCATTAGTCATCGTGATGTTTGACATGTTTTAAGGACTTATTTAGTCATAAATTGTTGGAAACTTCATCATTTCATCCTCACGTCATGTTTTTGCATCAACTTGCCTCAACCTTTGCTACTTCAGTCACTGAGAGAACGTGCCTGGACTTGTTCAGGCTGTGTGGTTGGAGAGACAAGTGGTGATGTTATCTAAAAAAGACAATATTTCTTTCGAAAATGCAACATATGTTGTTCATACTGGTCAATCGAGGCTTCAAAATGGTAGTAAATGTAACATGTCTGCCTTTTTTGCACCTTTTATTTCCTGTTTTAAGTTGGATGTTGCTGCAAAATGGGGTCTAAGTCAGTCCAAGTCGAGGCCCATGCTTCTTCGTTCCGCATGGCCGACGCAAAGCCTTCACTTTAAACCAAGAATATGGGCAAAGAAATGAGAGAGCAGCTTCTTACTGTCATTGTGCAACACAATTGATACCTGAGGGAGCTGTCTGCCGGCTGTCCTTTTGTAGAAATGTAAAAAAGACGGTGAAACGGTATTCACTGGAGAGATTTCAGTCTGATTCTCTCCTGCTTTGTATACATTCATGTGTGTCTGTTTCTATCCTTCTGTTGCTCCTCATCATTCTGTCTCGGTGACTCACGAAGGAGATTTATTTTTCACCAGGCTGACTCACCCAGGGTGTTCTGATCACCGGCTCAATAACTGTCGAACTGTTGGTTTCAAGAAAAGGTCGTTCGTCCTGACATTCACACTTTTTATGTTTCTGCTCTTTTACTTCTTCTCTTGTTTCATCTCTCATTGGGTATTTTAACCGCCTCATATTACAAATTGGGCAATAATCTTCTCATCAACAGTGTGAGTTTGGAAGCAAAATGATTCCACAACAAGGATTTGAAAGTCACTATTAATCGTGGGACTTTGTTTTTGTCTTTTTCATTTTATTTTATTCATATAGCTCAAAATCCAAAATTTGCCTAAAGAGCACAACAGTCTGAGAAGCACGGTTTTGTAACATGCAGCCACATATTCCAATGTGTAGGGATTTATCAATTGACATCCATTAGTCAGTGTAACTGTTAATCCATGGAGGTAACCTTACGATAGACAAAGAAGATATACAACCTATTGATTAGTGCAAACAGATCGATTGTGGTAGATCGATGGACCAATCAATTCTTTCTTTGAGAGCACCTGCGTCCTATGTACTAATTCTAACTTTCATTACAGCATTACAGAAATAAGCATACATGGAACTGTTAGCACGGACTAATATCAATCATTGTTGAGTGTGTAGTCAGTGGACATTATTTCCCACAATGCAACACACAACAGAAGTCATTAGGAGCAGACCCCCGGTGAAAAGATGTTTGCAAAACATACATAGGACAAAAACATAGGAAACAAAAATATAAAATGTTTTTGCAATTGTTCGATTTTCTTTATTTTGAAATTTGTGTTTTACAGTCTTTGTTTGTTTGATATTGTTAAGGTAGAATTTACCTCACAACAAGAGAAGGCCGGAGCACGTGTGTCTGCTTTGTGCCGTCGACACGCTGCAATAATAACGCTACCAAGACTGGTTTACAATTATAAGGAATTTAATTCCACTGATGTAAGTACGATCACAGTTACACATTGGAGTATATACTCCTATGAAATATTAAAACAATAAAACCCCATTTGCAAAAACCTCACTCGGCTCCTCCGGTGAAAAACACGTCTGTCGTCCGGGGGCCATCACAGAGAGAGAGGACAAAAAAGTATTTAAATTAAACCTCCCACCCCTGTTCGGCACACCCCCTCTTCCATTTATCTCGATTCCTATTGGCTAACTTCCAGGAGTGTATTCGGCTGTCTGCCCGAGTCTACTAACACATTCAATGACTGTCAGTTACATTTTAACCCCTTCTATAATAATCCTTCAGTATGAAAGTTAAACTTCTGCAACTTGGCAGAAGCTTCATGTTTTTTAGCTACTATTCCTACATCACTTTATGTTTATCTTAATTATGCATTCCCAAAACCCTTATGATTATGACTATTTATGAATTATTAATTATGAATTATTAAACACTTTTATTATATCTACTAACTACAGTTTTTGCTCAAATTTCTTACAATATCTTCTTCTATTCCTGTCAGAACAAAACGGGTATGTGATTGGATGTTGTTCATCAGCTGGTGAGTGAACGAGCTTGAGGTTGAGGAGCATGAATGTCGATGCCAAAAAGCTAATGTGAGCGTGCTTGTACGCTAACTGCCAATACAGCAAACTGTCATTATTTGTACACTGTACACTTTCAAAAGGAGTGCAAATGTTGTGTAGAATCTCTAGTAAAGAGGCTGCTGAGGCCAAATGAAAAAGTGTTTCAAGCAATACAAATACTAACGTCCGTTATCAAACGGATAAATCTTCCTACAGACCCACATGTCTGCAGGACATTGCATTGACTTACATTAACTCCCTGGAGACTCACTCTAATGGCTACCTAAGGTTAAACCTTGCCCCAGCCATCAACCACGTCTTCACCCTAAAATGTAATGCTTTACATGATGGGGGCAATTGTCTTCCCAAAAAACTTAAGTCACCACAGCGGGACTGTATCAGATGAATGTCCCCACAAGACAGGTAAAACACACACATCCACACACACACACACATTCACACTCCGCTGTCCCCTTCTCACCTAGTTTAACTAATCAATGAGTCATAACTGGAGACTGCTTACATAAGTACAGTCAGTCCTTTTGAGGTTTGTTTGTATGATGAAGCTTTAAAAAAAAAAAAGAATGTACTTTCTGGTGGTGCAAAATAACTCTCATACAATTGATATATTCGCTGAGATTACAGGCTTGTTGGTTAATACTTGTGACTCAACATTTTCTTTTGCCATGAGCCAAGATCTCCTGGTTTTCAAAACTCTCTTTAGAACATCCTGGAACAAAGAAAATGTACCTCAAACTGGCATTGCAAGACACTCCCTTACACTGACAGCAGTGTGTCATTGAGATCAGCAAGTACAAACCTCTCACCACAGTTTCATTTCATTCCAACGCTGTATCTGTCGGGGCACACACTATTTGCTTGGTATCAAGGTTGCGAGAGATCGAAACCACCAGATGCGGTTTGGTTCGTCCACTGCCCACATAGCCCGCTGCATCACCATGTGACTCATTACTGAAGCGCGTTATCCATGTTGGGTCTGGTCTCAGGCTCGTATGCAGCAATCTGTGCCATTAATAGAGCTGAAGAAAGACACCTTTTAGTAACACGCTCATTTGCTGCAAAGCTTCTGCTCACCACGATCTCAGTTATGTATCTCCATGAATATGATGAATGAACAGCATTAGAGTCATATTCAGCCATGACAGAAGTTAACTTTGGTGTAACACGGGGGGTGTATGTGCAAATCCAGCATCGAGCTCTATTTATCACCACATAAATGAAAGCATTTCAACACATTTAGGGAGTGGGGACTGTAATTTAAGCATGATTCAGACTTGTGATGAAAACAGATGAAAATTGGTGCTGAATTATGAATCAAAACCAAACTCTGGTATCAATCTCATGAGAATGTCGACCCCCCCCCCCCCCCCTCCTTTGCTTTTGCTTTGTTAATGAAATCCAATCAACACGTCGCGTTTCTCACTTTGTCATCCGTGATCAGAACTGACGATCTGGATGCGGCCACAGCTGGGTCTCTAGTGCCGTTAATTGTGTCGCTACGTGTCTTTCCTGCTCTGCCCCTCCCTACCCCGTTCGACCCCACCCACAGACCGGCCTTATCAAGGGGCAGCGGTTCCTCGTAACGAAGGCGCTGTGTTATCCAGATAAAATGTGGGGGATGCGTACCTTTTGCGTCGTCTCACCGAACCAAACTCTTCTCTGTCAGTTGGTTGAGGTCGCACCTTGGGGAGTTACAGTCAATACAAGGAAGAGAAACAAATAACAAGAAATTGAGAGTCAAACCTCCCACATCCTTCCCTCCCTCTGTCACTGATTTGGGGGAAGCGGAGACAGACGACGTGTGAGTCACCGGCACGGCCCCGACCTCGGCTCCTCTGGGGGATTGTTAGGGAACGGTACAGAAAGAGGAAATGTCAAAGCCCAGCTGACTGACCTGAACCCACCACCAGCTCCAGTGTACCGCCTCACATCAGCTTAATCAGAAGCATCATCGTGACAAACGGGCCCCGTAATAGATGTACAGTGTATATGTGTGTGTTTGAGCGGGGCATCGCTGTGGCAATGACATTACACAATGCTTTCCCACCCACTGACAACCTGTCATAGAGTATTGTGACATATCAAGTGAAATGTGTTTTTTCCTTTCTATTCACAAGATCACTGCGTGAATGGTTTATTGATATATATTTTACGCCCCAAATGCAGTAGGTGGCATTCGATGTTTTTAAAAGCAGTCGCCAATATTTTATGTCAGCTTCTAAACACCGACATAGTAATTATTTGTGCCATTACTAATTGTACTATTCCCCTTGACGGAAGGTCCAGTAGGTAGCTTCTTTTGGTTACACTTTCATATGCATGTGTGTTGGTCTATAGAGCCAAAAAAAGAAACAACCCTAATCCTCTAGAAGGAAAAAATCCACCCGAAGACAACTGAAAAACTACTTTAGGTGATGTACCTTACATCTTTCTTTCCATTTTGTTGTTGTGTGTTGTTTGGCACCTGCTCCCAAATGTATTTAGACAATGCTGTGTGTGAGTAATGTCTATATAGGCCACCTACTTCATATGACGTGGGCCCTCCCCAGTCGCCACCCGCTCCCAGCCCCCCCCCATCTATTACATCTTTCCATCTCTGCCTCTGTCTTTCCATCTGCTGAGTGGAAGAGCGTCTGTGTCAGTGTGTGTGTGTGTGTGTGTGTGTGTGTGTGTGTGTGTGTGTGTGTGTTTGTGTGTGTGTGTGTGAGATTAAAGCGGAGCAGTGCAATCTGTAAGGTTCCAGTGAGTTTAATTCCAGCTGAGTGGATTTAGCTTTGTGCCTCCCACACAGGTGATGAGAGGGGAGGACGGGGAAACGGGCCGGACAACAGGGGGATGAGAGAAGAGGGTGGACGTGAAACAAAGACAGAGGGGGACAGACAGAGGGAGGAGGGGTTGGAGGAGGTATGACTCTTAAGTTCCGGTCTTGAACAAATGAAAAAAATAAATCCCTGATCTCAGTGCATCTGCGCGGGGGAGGATTTCTGTCATGGCTTCTCATGAAGGTCACAAACTATTTGTTTCCACGATGAGCCATAGTCCTATTTATTATGTGTAGATCGTGAGCTCAAACCCCACTGTGCACAGCTGGTTTGCAGCCACAAACTTGTATTTTCCCAGAGGACTAAAGTCCACATTTAGCTACTATTCTTGATTTCAAGAGGCTGCATATTCAACTATTTGTTTTCATGGTGTTGTATTTGTTGTATAATATACTTCTTGCCGTCTTTATATCGTATTCTTCACTGTGCAGCACTATATTATCTCCACTGGTATTAAGATACATCCTGTATTGGACTGTTGAGGTGGTGAACCACATTAATGTCTGAAATGCAAACAGTCTTGTTTACTGTAAACCCTGTGCTGATGTGGCTTTCGTCGCGCTGCACTTGCTGAGTCAAGTGTTTAATTGTGAAAGCAACAGGCTTTGCAATTTCAGGTGATCGCGCGCCAAAAGACTGCACAACTGAATGTATGAGGTTGTTTCAATAGTTTGCAAGATATTTCTTCATGTGGATGCTACAATCACCTCACTGCTGCAAACCTTCACCTTTATGACACACACACACACACACACACACACACAACTGCAGATACAAACATTCGATTGTCTACAGGAATGTTTCTGAGCTTGCGAGAGAGCTTACTTCCTTGAACAACAAAGGCCGGTTTACCAGGCATCGGGAAATGTTCAGCAGAGGCCGAAGGCTGTTTTGACTGTAAATCAGTTTTTGCTTTGTGACAATGCCTGCAAAGTTATGGAAGAAGGAAATAACGTGAGACTCGGCCTCTAACCCTGCGGCTTAGTGAAAGTCCTGGGACTTTCGCTAACGTAACTACTTAAACTTGTTTTGCATTGTTTCCTGTATCCTGCTATGTTCAACAACTATGTTGGTGACAAAGGTTACCTGGGACAACTTGTGTTCCATGATATTAAAAGCTTCACATGCATTCATACGTCCCGGATTATTTTATCGTGCAGAAAAGCTTGACGTACACAATCGTACAAAGAGCATGTCGGGATTTACTCTGCAGGGCTCTGAGGTTGATGAGCCATTGGCTGACTCACCGCCAAAGGCTTAAAGTGATATTCAGACATTCATTGCCTCCTCAAAGTGACATTAACACCCTCAGAGAGGCAAACGCCGCGCTGCACTGTCAGTGCTGCACTGTCAGTGCTGCCCCTGCATGTATTCATCCTACCGCTTCCTTCCTCGCTCTCCACTGTCATCCACTGAAGTGAAGACGGAAAACAATATGGTGACATATATGTGTATTTATAGACACTAAAATGAGTTGGGGAGCAAAGTGGAACGCACATTGCTATATCCAGTGTAATGCTGCGTGTGGTAGAAGGGCGACAGTACGTAAGGAGCTTATTCTGACTTTTACCTTGATTGATTGCAGAGGCTGTTTTCAGGTTGAATTAATTTATCCTGCTGAAAAGAAGAGAGCACGTGAACTATGTAGCACAAACAAAGACGAGATCTGTAGCTCCATAATGTCTGTGTTGCAAAAAGACAGACGTGAAATAAGATAAGTTTCCTTTTGTTCTAAATAAAATAAATAAGCAGATGGAAGACAAAGACATTTCTATTAATGGTAATCTCACCAACATCAATGGGCAAAGAGAGATTTTCTACTTTCCCATAACACAGAATAACATCTAAAGCAGCCCAGTACCTGACGAGGTTTGATAGAATTGTTGATTAATACCAATTATAGCGCTTGTCTAAAAGATATAAAGATAAGTCTGCATGGTGTCGTATTTTTCTACATATTCCACATATTGCACACATACTTTCTGACTTCCTCCTGTCTGTCTGTGACACTCAGCCACAAGCCCATTTGCTCCCACACAAATCTGTTAAATCAGCAAGTAACAAATAAATAATAATTCTGTAAATTTTGTTGGGGACTATTGTCAGCAGCGGATTAACACACACACTGCTCTGGTGAATATTTCTGGCATCGGGAATAGGACTTAAAATAAACTACAGTGTCCATGTTCATGAAGGAATGTGTCACCCAGTGTCACCACGTGGCTCATCGATGTGTTTTTAATACTTTTTGGACAACAGTGAAGTCCATGTGACACATATGAATATGATAAGGCTTTGGATGAACAGAGGATCAATTGACTGATCTTTTATCTTGATCTTTTCCATCGATTTGTTGACAGTAAATAAATACAGAATATCATCTGCCTCGTCCTTTAACCCCCCCTGACTGCTTGTTTTGTCTTGGAACAAAACATACCCATCGGCCCTTCAAGACACTTTCTGCAGCCCTGCTCTCAAGAGTAATAGAGCTCAGAAAGTACTATCAGCATTGCAACACATTTTAGTGGCAAAAAGCCAAATATTGTCGTTGGCGAGCCAAATCAGGAAATGTCCTCATTATTTTCTGCAGTGATTTATTATTTTTTCACGACATTTCTGTTGGATCTCTGCGCTGAATAACTTCCTTTTTATCTGAGTAAGGGGGCAGGAGGAAAGAACACAGAGTTCTTAAAGCAGTGATACATTTATGAGTTCATGAGCAGCTCTGACGGCAACACAGGACTGAGCGGCTTCCAGATGTAGAAGTGTGTGAGTGTGAAGCAGCTGAAGAGCATGTAGTCATCTCTCCTGGATTGTCGTCCGTCATGATACTCGTGCTATTTTAAGAGATGTAATAAACGTGGACTCTTGTATAAACCTCCGATGATAACCGGGCCACGTTGTGCTTCACAGTACAGCACACAATGTTACTCGGCTCTCCTCAACCGTGAATGATGGTCTGTCTCGTGGAACAGCTGGACACACAATGACACCGTGGGTAAAAGCAATAACCAGATGTGTATGTATTTCTTTATAGTTTACACGTCACAGAGGAGCACGGCGCTCTCGCCTCTGCGGCATAAACAGAGCAAGCCGCATTCATCACCACCTGAGGCCTCGACTATTTCTATGCAATGGAAAGTTCAGGGTGAGTTTTCCTTTTACTGGGGTCAGTTGAATCTCTCTCTCTCGCCTCAGAGTTTGCCTCAAAGCGCCCTGGCGTGACGGTGAGCGGTGGGTGGGAATCGTGGGGCGAGTCAAGCCTTTGAGGCGTTTTGTGTGCAGCCTGTGTGTCCGAGTGTGTGTTCAGTATGTGTCATCTGGGCCGTCGTATCATGACTTGAGCTCAGGAATGCCAAACATTGCTGCTCCACATTGAATTTGGCCGCCACGGGGTGGACTGGTGCTTTGGATGTGACATGATGCGAGCGTGTGGTTGCTCACAACGCTGACGTTTGTTTGTTGCTGTCTCTGCTCATGAACATAAATCGAGGACCGGTGTGTGACTACACTCCCTGAAATACTTATTCTACTTATACTTGTCCTGTGTGGTGTACTTGATTTTCTCCATATCTCCAATTCTGTGACATATTTCGAACTCAAACTTTTTTCCCCCTATCCCTAATATTCTGTCATAGCTCTGTATTAAAGGACTAAAAGCTGATCCGTTCATATGAGGGAACATTTTTACACTTTAATGTAATATTATCTGAAAGACTTTTATTTGACTTATATCATATATGCCTCATTATTTAACATAATAATTAGCTTAGCTGATACGAATAAAACAGAAGACTGAGGCGCACGAGCTCAGTCCGTGGGGACATTTGATCGCCAGATTCAAGTCCCAACATGGACCAAGTCCAGGGTACGGAGACGTGGTGGAGACAGAATGTGTCAAACTGTTTCAAACTGGCAACACAGTTCAGGAGCTGTTGGGTAATTAGTTTCTTTTGATGCTTTTGTAGGGGACATTACCATAAATGACTGCTGCTGTTACAATAAACACACCGCAGACTATCAATTGTTGCTCGACACTGAAACTCCTTTGCGGTATTTGTGGTACCCGAGTGTACGCGGTGGTTACTGAGATGAGTAATGTGGGCCTTATTAGGACACAGTGTCATCATCTGACGGCTCAGTCAGCAAATCAGGAAGCACCTGTGCTGCTGAGGGGAGAGGGCGGGAGAGGGGGTGGTGTTACATGTCCCAGTGAAGGCAACCGATTGTGTTTTTGGAGCTTTTTATAAGTCACGTGGAAAAAGGGGACATTCTGGGCAGGAAGTGACATGACGCACGTACATACCATAGCTAATGCAGTCTGGCGCAAAATAAAAAGGTCTTGTGACATGAGTTACATGCATGCAGCACAAACACAGACGCATAACGATGGCTGCAGTATGAACTATTCTGTGAACAAATTATGGAAACATGCTGCAAACTGCAAATAGTACATTTAGCGGTTGGAGCGATCGCTCGCAATGAAAGACGGAGTGGTTCGTTCTAGATCCGCCAATTTAGATCAGCGTTCAATTAGGAGCCAGCAAGAAATCAATTATAGATGGAACAGAAAAATGGTTAGACCAGAAAACAGTACAATACTTGCGTTTCTGTGTCTGTGAGTCATTGACAGTTAAAGGGGTTCTTTAAAAAACAAACAGGAAATTGCGAAACCTTTTATTTGGAAATGGACAAAGCAGGTCAATTGAAAGCAGGCCCCAAACCGAACAACGAGACTGCAACAGTTCACATAATGAAACTCTCGTAAAGCACCAATCATCACATGCTACTGACATTACTCACACTTTCTTGCGTCCCTGCTCCTTTGTGAACATTCTCAAACTCATCCATCCCGCTGTTATTTTTATTCCCTTGAGCAGTGAGAACCGTCCTTTCGTGTTATGTTGATGAGAACAGTAGCGCAGGTGAAAACAACAGTCCGTGATGTTGTGGATTAGATGAAATAATTATGTAAGATCACTTCAGTACATGATGTGGAATTGATATATGTTGCATACATTCCCACAGAATGTGGATATAATCCACAGTTAAATCAGGATCATTCTTACATGTAACATGTGGTTTACATTTATAAATAAACGACTGGAGTGAGAAGCCATGAACGTCTTGTTTGTCTGGCTCATCTGGGTCGACTGTGGTTATTTACTGCTGACACTAACATACCCCATAATTAAATGAGGGCTCAGAAATGGATGGTGGGCCTCCCCGCTCATCAGCCATGATGTCACAAACCCAGATTAGACTGGACCATATGACACGCTGCCTGCTGTCCCTCTAATCCTCAGTCACCATCCACTGCCAGGCAGCTACTGTATCCGTCTTTCTGTCTGTCTGTCTGTCTGTCTGTCTGTCTGTCTGTCTGTCTGTCTGTCGGGGTTTTTGTGTGTGTGTGTTTTTCTTTTGTCTGGTCTCTTTCCATCTGTGTCTGTCACTGTGTATGTCTCGCTGTCTGTCCATTTGTCACAATTCTGCTCTGTTGTTCAGTGCCTCTCGCGCTCTGTTTTGCTCTTATCGTTCCCACGCATTCATGCAGCACAAACAACGTGATGTAACAACACGTTATTTGTTGGACTCGGTTCACCAAACAGGCTTTCGGTGCCTTTTGTTTACACTGTGTTCAGGCTTCATTTTCAGCACGGTTTGACCTTTGAACCTTGATCTTTCGTCACACTCGAAGTAGGAAACTCTACCAGTAAAACCAAAATAAGTTCAGTGCATATATGGGTCAGTGATTCACATGAACAGTAAATCATCTAATGAGCGAGGAGTCCCAGGAGCGACTGCAATGCTGCAACATGTTAATATAGGCACTGTCAACATTTTAGGGAATAAGCTTTGCTTTCTTGCTAAAAGTTAGATGAGAATATTGATGCCACTCTCTTGCTCTTTTGGCTGAATTCAAGATGCGGTTTCAGTTGGATTAAGAGCTAAAGTTACATATTTACAGTAAATCCATAGCAGCACCCAAACACAGCGTTAGGATTGACTGCACATCAGGTGAGAACACGCAGTGTGACGTTTAAACCTGTTAATTCATTTGGGGGATTAGGCTGACATGCGGAGGGAATAATGAACCGGTTCACTGGGCTATGCATGGGACGCGGAAGTTAGAGGTTGCTTCTGTCAGCTACTTGTCGTCCAGCCAACGAGTTCTCCCTGAAAGTCCCCACAATACTGAGTACATGCAAGAATATTCATAAGTAGCCTTAACAAAAACATTTAGGGATTTACAGTACTCAGGTACTTACTATGTGAACAAAACATATTATATGACATTTTTATTTGCTATTATGTCATTGTGAATGTTGTTCTTGAAAGACCTGCAGTGTATCATGGGGGCTGTGTACATTTGTGTGTTGGTGTGTATACGTGTATGACGCACATTAATAAAGAACGTTATAGAGCTAAAACAATTAGTATTTTTAATCGATTGCTAGATGGATAACACTAGCCCCTATGTAGGCATAATCAGCAACTATTTTAATAATTCATGAATTGTTTAACGCAAAACGTTCCCAAGTGTCCTGCTTCTTAATTGGGAAGGTTTTAAGCTTTCCTCTGTTTTGTCTCATTAAAAATTTGAACCGTATTTCACTATCTTCTGACATTTTCAGCACCAATAATCCCAGAGTCAGCAGATAAATCAATGTTAAAAAATCAATGGGGTCCATTTCAAGTGATCCCTATTATATCCGTGTCACACTTCCTTCTGGATATGTGTTTGTGTGAGGCGCTTCTTCGTTATTCATCTAATAGCATAGTATCTCTATTACGTGTTGTGCCTTCGATGTTTGATGGCATTCAAAGAACATCCTTTTTCCTTTTTTTTGTCCGGGGGATGTCCAGTATTGTCTGCTGCCTTATCAAAGCACTCTGGATTGTATGTTGGAAGCTGAAAATGAAAGGACTTGTGCGTAGCAGGACACAGTGAGTAATAGTTGAATCAAACACACTGCAGCAGCAGGGTTATTATTTACCACGACCAGGGGTGGAGTCACAGCCCGGTTTTAGATGTGGGCGGGCTTCTTGCTGCCATCACCCCTCGCGGGTGTCCATATATGGTTCGTGGCGTCACGCGCCGGAGGTCCCGTTCACATAAAACCGATTGGCCGGGATCCCCTTGGAGGACATGTAGACGCAGACGCGCACGGGACTCCTCGCTCGCCCGTATCCGCCGTTTAGGAGTGATCCAGTTGAATTCTTGAGGCAACAACATCAACTCCGCGGCGACAAGATGAAAGTATCCAGCGTAGACTGCCGGCGTCTGAGGAAAATCATAAAGAAGGAGAGCGGCAGCTGCCTTATTGTGGATTGCAGACCTTATCTCTCATTCGCGAACTCCAACATCAAAGGCGCTGTCAATGTCAATCTCAACTCGGTGGTGGTGCGGCGGTCCCGAGGAGGACCGGTGCCTCTGCACTTCGTCATCCCGGATGAGAGATCCCTGCTTCGGCTGCGGGAGGGGAGCATATCGGCTATCGTAGCCCTGGATGACCGGACGTCCCACTGGCAAAAACTGAAGAAGGACAGCGTAGCACAAATAGTCATAAACACTCTCTCTCATCTGGCGAGCGGGGTGAACATCTGCTTCCTCAAAGGTGAGAGCTTCGTGAAATTAAACTGTTTAGTTGTTGTCTCAATAACAGGAGGGATTATAATAGGAAGAAAGCCAGTACGGTGATTTACACCTTCAATATTTTAGTTTTTATTTGTACGAGAGGGCCTTTTAATCACACACACTTTGTGTCTGTTCTGCCCCACAAACGTAAAAGTAGTAGAAAGTAATATTTTATTAATTCAAATCTTCATAAACCGCAGCCAGTGACGCATAAAGAAATGATTGTCCACTTTGTTTCTCAGAGCTATTTCATCGTCGGTCCATATTTTTAAGGTCTAACCGTGCATTCCTTCCATTTTATTTGACTTCTCTTTGTAATCGAGATACATTTAAGTCACATGTCCCTCAATATCCTTCTCGCCTGTGTTGAGAGCTGCTTACAGTCTTCTCTCACTTCTTGGAGAGACTAATGTCCGGCGTGCGTCAACGGAGCGGATGAGTCAGTGCGAGAGAAACGCAGGCAAATTGGTGTTGCAATGACTTTCATTGATAAAAGAAAGAAAGAAGGAAAACCCAACCTAACCTTTTCTGTTCGTTGAATAAAACCCCCGGGGTTGTGATAATGTGTTGAAGCACCTCCATATCCGTCTGTCACCTCTGCGTCCCCAGGATGTTAAAAGGATTACCGGTCTTTCACCCGAAGCCTCCAGTAATTAATTAGGCGCTTATAACCAGGTTATAAATGTTATAATCCGCTGCTAAGACATGTTTCATAAACGCTTTCACAATACGTTTTATGCCTGTGTGTGTGTGTGTGTGTGTGTGTGTGTGTGTGTGTATTGGCGGGGAAGCAGAATCATTGTAAGCCTATTTATTACAATGTGCTCACGGGTTTCCCCCCCTTCTCTCAGGAGGATACGAGAACTTCCACTCTCAATACCCTGAACTTTGCACTGAGGTGAAAACCATCGACCAGAGCGGAACTGAAACCGAGAAAAGAGTCAACGGCGAGAAGCTTTCTCACCACAAACCAGATTACGATCAGGTACGGAAACACCCTTCACGATACACTTCCTGTACTCTCCCACACATGCACTGACAGCTTATTTTTTATCTTTATTAACCTTATCCAAAAATAAGGAATGAAATATAAATCCGCACATCCTGCTGACATCAGATCGACTTATATTTGGCATCAGCCCATCAAAACATTTTCTCATCACACACACATGATATTCTGTGACCTTAACTGCTCCCCAGACATCTCATATTTGAGACCATGATGCCCAGCTGACACCCCGTAGAGAAAAACAGGCTTTGATCTCTGACCTTTCCGCTGTCTCCTCCACTGCCCAAACAGAAAGCATGTGGCTGCTTCACATCGCAGAGACCGCTCTATTGTGTCTCGTTGACATATTGTGGGTTATTCAACATTAACGGTTTACATAATATGGGGACATCCATCCGTCGTGCAGCTCCGTGTGTCCTGCTTGCGTTTAGTCTGCAGCCGAACGTAATGTTCTGCTCTGCAGCTTGTTGAGCCGGCAGGTGTTTGGATGTTGTGGCTCCGACGCTTTTTCTCAGGGGTGGATGATTAAAGCAGATGCATTGAGTTCTGGGGTCCAGTATTATGTCTTGTCGGGTGGCTGTAAAATCACACTGTTTTCTGTTTATTCTAACCCTTATCGGAATGAACTGACGTCTCGTTCTCCCTCCCTCTCCCTCTCAGGGTAAACCTGTGGAGATCCTGCCTTTCCTCTACCTCGGTAGTGCCTATCACGCCTCCAGACAGGACTATCTAAGCGACCTTCACATCACAGCCTTGCTCAATGTGTCGCGCAGGGACCTGCAGCCGGCCAAGGGCCACTACGACTACAAGTGGATCCCGGTGGAGGACAGCCACATGGCCGACATCAGCTCCCATTTCCAGGAGGCCATCGATTTTATTGGTGAGTTGGAGGAAATTAAACAATATTTCCATCAAGAGGGTTCGCACTCCTGGGTTTGCATCTGAATCTGAATGCGAAAAAAAAGCCACCACCTTCTCCTGCAACATCAAGTTCTGTGTATGTACAGTGCAACGTCACCCTAAGGAGTCTCCTCAAACAAACCCCCTTTGTCTACGCCTCTCACCTGCCACCATTCACAAATAGAGGGCTATAAACTGTAATCAGTTTAACTTGATCGCCTTCCTTCAATCCTCCACCAGCATATCCAGCCAGCCTGCTTTCAGGATTTGCTGAATGTGCTGAATGTGTCACTGAGGAAGAGCGAGTGTGTGGGAGAGGAGAGAGGTGCTGGATAATAACAGCAGCAGCAAAATATGTACATGGTGTGCTATTGGCTATTTATAGCCAGGCACAACCGAGGCCGAAAATCACCCACGAGCAGCTTGGCCGGCCAGCAGCGCTATTGTTGGTATTGTGCATTGTTTGGGGATGCAGCCCTACAATTAGTGTGTCAGCCCGTCTATTATTACATAAGGCCGATAATGGTTCCAGGGGCAGGTTTAGCCCACGTTCAGAGAGGGCCACTAAACTCTTTCAACCATGCAAAGCGATTCGAAATGCAAAATAATCACCAAACTGCAGCTGCCCCCCCCCCCCCAAACCAAAATCAATCACCAATCGGGGACCCTTTCGACATGGTTACTGATGCACAGTCAGGGAGGAGACGCTAAATATTATTGATCCACTGCTGCCGTCACTCCTTCTTTTGACCCGACCACACTCCATTCCAGATGGGAAGTGCATCCATCATTCATGCGGTTTATAAAGAGGCTGCCAGAAGTCATCATTGTTCCGCCTGCAGTGGCTCTCAGGACCAGACAGAAGTGTTTCTAAACGGAGATAAAAGGAGACGTGTAGGTGTTCGCAGCAGTTCTAGGAATTAGCGAAATCTCAAGATGTGTCGCAAGTGACACTCGTACAGATGACAGACAGTAGATATCCGTGTGGGCATTGGAGCATAGGCGTGTAGGCGTGCTGCAGCTCCAAATTAGAATGCGGGTCTCTGTGCCACAGCGAGCTCTGCAGCAGCACCCAGCGCCCCCACAGCAGTGTAGGAGAAAGAAAAGTCTCATGTACAGCTGCACTCTGTGACTCAGACAAGTGTCTGTGCGTGTCCAACTGAAACTGGTAGAGAGATGTGCGCACATTTCCGTGTCGCTACGAATGAGGCGCACTGACAGGGTTCAGTGTGAGTGTGCGAGTGAGAAAGACACTACGGAGCGTTTGCATTAATTAGTGAGTGGGGGTGAGGAGTAGACGATGATTACACTGTTAAAATGTGATTTTGTTTTTCTCCATTTGTTATTATTCACTGTTTCAAACTCCCTGTTGATTCATTGCAACCTCTCCACCAACGTAACTTGACTTTTAAAATATCAATTACAGACACAAACAAAACGAGGGATAAAACGTGACACACCACCATGGGCTTTATTTTGAAATGAGCATTTCTTTAAAAAATAAAATCACGCAAGCTTTGATTCACATCATTTTGTGGATGATCACAGAAAGAAAGTCAAACGGTGCCACCATCTCAGCAGATCATTAACCTTGGTTTCTTCTTCTTCTCATTCCAGATCACGTGAAGCAATCAGGGGGAAAGGTTCTGGTCCACTGCGAAGCAGGCATCTCCCGCTCACCCACCATCTGCATGGCATACCTCATGAGGACGCAGCAGCTGCGGCTGGATGCGGCCTTCGACATCATCAAGCAGCGCCGGGCGGTCATCTCACCCAACTTCAGTTTCATGGGTCAGCTGCTGCAGTTTGAGTCAGAGGTCCTCTCCATGGCCCCGGCTCATGCCGCCACGCCTCAACCTGCCACACCCTGCGCCCAGGAGTCCGCCTTCTTTTTTGCCAACGACTTCAACACCACCACCACCTTCAACACCAAAGACTTTGAGCCATCCGTGTTCACCCTCCCTACCTCTTGCCTGCAGGCCCCGGTCCACCACCAGTTAAAACTGAGCCCAATAACTGCACTGCCTTAAAATGAACCGCGACTGCTTGTAGTCTTACTTGAATAAAAAAAGTAATGGTCTCTGTGTGCCTGGTGTTGAAACCAGCCGAGCAGACGGACAGAAACAGAAGAGTCAAGATAATAGTATTCACTTCATGAGACTTGAAAACTATGGGGTATAGACATTGATGTTGTTCTCCTGTCTTCTGAACTGCTTTGATGAAACGACACGTCACAGTGATGAACTGCAATATACATGCCTTAGGTTGATATTGTGATTCATATTCACAAATAGTCAGGCATTTAAACCTAATTTATTTGAAAATTACAGTCTGTCTGTCTGAATTTTTTCAATAATGTGGATGTTAATATGTGTTTAATAAATGTTTTCACCACAAAATTAACTCTGTTGTCACGTCATCATTCTAGCATTATGTTTGAAGAGTTATAGGCTAACTGGGAAGTCAAATGGGATTAAAAGTGGACTTTTTTACAAGTCATTTACTGCCGGACTAAATCAATGAGCGTTTACATGCACAGTAGGAACCTGTTTTCTAAGCCTTATCCTGGTTTAGATCTTATCCAGGATATGATGTTTACATGGGACATGATAAACCTGCTAACCCATAAAGGAACACTTAATCCTTAAATTCAACAGAAATTTCTTTTTCTAATTCCTCAAATTTGGATATGTAACTGGGAAATAAAAACTGAAAGTCGAATGGAAATAAATAGGTTTACAGCTTTAGTGAGACACTGCATGTCATAACCTGGTTTGTATCGGAGTACTCCAGATAGCTCATCCAGGTTTCTGAAAGCAGGATGTTTACATTCGCAACAATAAACCGGGACAGGCCTAAATACAGCAGAAGAGGCAACAGTGACACCTGCAGTGACAGAGACTGACATATGACTAGATTCTGTGTAACGCAGTGCAATCTAAACAAACTATGAATGGAAACAAATGAAAACCAGCCAAGAATTTCAGTCAGAATTGCTTTTTGAAACAGAGTGACGTTCAAGAATAACACGTGTAGTTGTGAGGAGTATCAGTAAGCAGCAGTCTTTGTCGATTAACAAGATAGTTTTCCCCATCGTTTTCTACCACTTTGCCGCTTCTGCTAGGCTACCCAGTGCTATCGACTCTTTTCTGTCTTTGGCGCCTAGAAGACAGGCAGCTGGACTGTACCAGCTGTACAAATGGGGAGGTAAGTACATAGCAAACGTGCCTAACATGTTATTTACATACAAACACACAAGACCAAAGGTTGAAGACACAGTACTGTTAGGTAATTTAGTTTCCCATTGTCTAATTTTGTATGGTTAAGTTATCTACCACACATCATTTCGCATTATAGTTATTGCTGCAATCCTGTTTTCACATAATGGTATGGTCCATTATATCCCGCCCCCGCCGCCATTTTCCATGTTATTCTCTTATCCCACACAGTGTTTCACCAATTTGTAATGCTTCGATTTCTATTATTTTGTTCAGTTTTGGGTTATTAAATTCCTGGCTTCTTATAGTGGAGTAAGGAGCTTATCTCCAAATTCATCCGCGGAGACACCTTGTTTCGACCGCCATGTACATCAAACAGGTAAGCTAACGGCCCCCAGACTTGTGTGTGTGTAGCCGACTCTTCACGTTATTTCACTGAATGGTTGTGCCCGGGATACGGGTTTTGCACACATTTTAACGTCAATTAGAGTGCAGAGCTATGCTAAATCACACCAACGTGAGCTACAAATGAAATAGCTTATTTGCTAATGCTAGTTAAGGCTACCTAACTGGATTACTCTTGAGTTGAATTGCCTGTCCCCCTACTCGAGATGCTAAGCTAACGCTACAAGGCTAACGTTAGGTTAGCGGATTAATCGCTTTTCTATTCATGTTGCACGATATCATATTCCAGTCGATTTTATCATATGTAAACATGAGCTGTGATAGTATAGTAGTGTGTCTTACGTATGCTTTATTTTGTTTGCAAACTTGCAAACCCGTTGCTGTCCTGAATGAACACTGGCCCAAACCGTAGCGTCCAGTCAAGGCCCCGTTAATGACACATTAGATGCTGCGCTGAGCAAACACGTTTTCAATGTTGAGTCTAATTTATGTGCGACGGGGCAAAGTAGCAATGTTGCTACATTCAGAAATAGTTGCTGGCTTGCTTCTTAAGTCACTTTACGTAACTTCATGTTAAGTTCATCCTTTCCCTAAAGAGGAGGATGTGATGCTCACGGTGGTGTCTGGGTTCTTGTGCAGGTCATCATCCAGGGGTTCCGAAGTTACAGGGACCAGACTGTGGTGGACCCGTTCAGTCCAAAGCACAATGTCATTGGTGAGTACGCGCTCATCCCGACGTCTCACTCAAGGGGGTGTAAGGGGATTTACTGTGAAGGAACATAACATAACTTTCCAGACCAAACTTGGTGTGCCACAGACTCACTTTGGTGGGCTGTCGACTGATATCACCATGTTGTCATTGTGTGTTTTTTTTGTCTGTTACAGTTGGAAGAAATGGTTCAGGAAAAAGTAACTTTTTCTATGGTACGTCTCCCTCAATGATTTTTTTTACCATACAGCGGTCAAACGTTTCCCCCGTCTGTGTAATGTTGGTTATTTTTGTTGTCTAAAGCCGTTTCTCCGCTCTGCTTCTTTAGCCATCCAGTTTGTGCTCAGTGATGAGTTCAGCCACCTGCGACCTGAACAGCGCCTGGCGCTGCTCCATGTGAGTTCAGACAAATGTCACACTGCAGATCATTGGTACTGTTTAAAAACAGTCATGTGACACATTGAGTGGTTGTGTAGAAATGTGTTGTTAGACATGTTTACGCTGACAGACGCTTGTGTAGCTTCCTAGTAACTGGTGGATCACAAAAGTCTTCATAGGATTACTGTAATTGTTTTTCTGTTAAAACATGACGTTTTGTAAGAGATTGAAACATTCAAGGAAATTATTAAATGGTATTAAATAATACGTTGTGGTTTTTCCTCCCCTGTCATTGTAGGAGGGAACTGGTCCTCGTGTCATTTCGGCTTTTGTGGAGATTATATTTGACAACTCTGACAACCGGCTGCCGGTAGGAATGGCAAACATTTCATATTGATCCTATTACAATGTCATTGTAGACAATCTGATTCATTCTTTCCAACTTGATTTCTACCAAGACTCTTTACAATGTGCATCAAAAGTACCAGATACTGGCATCATCTTTTAAAATAACTCAACAACATCCTTAGTCCAGTCTTCCAGCGGAAATGGTACATTATCACTATATTATGTTGTTCATGTTGTACTGTCTTCCTAGATTGCTGATTGTAGTCACACTGCCTTCAGTACACACAGTGCTTATTATTCTGATGATGAAGGCCGGATGTTTGCACCACTCTAGAAATCCAAACATTTGATAATACTGATAATACTGTGACATAACCAGCCAATTCTGCTGCGGTGTATGGTTCTCCTCTTCACCGCTGATAACTGTCTCTCCCTCCAGATCGACAAAGAGGAAGTCTCCCTTCGCCGCGTCATTGGCGCAAAGAAGGACCAGTACTTCTTAGACAAGAAGATGGTGACGTAAGTATTGTCTGTGGATTGGCCGTTCATTTAATCACAGGAAATGACAACTCTGTGAATCCATGTAATCACTTGTTTGATGGTGACGGTGATTTTTGCAGGAAGAATGACGTCATGAACCTTCTGGAGAGTGCTGGCTTCTCCCGCAGCAACCCGTACTACATCGTGAAGCAGGGAAAGGTGAGAACGGAGTGGGTGCCAACCTCACGCTGGTTAAAGACATACTAGTTCATTTCACAGTGTCGTGGAATGCGTCGCAGTATTCAAACAGAGCTGTGAAAAGACTGCCAGCTGTACTTAGCTGGACATCTTGGCCTGATTTAAGGATTAGTGTTAAATAAGAAATCAACAGGGAGTTTGAAACGGTGATCATCTGCTAAAATATATTCATAATTTCATAATTTGTCAGGCAGGAAAATCTTAGCGCTGCTTTGAACAGCAGTGTGTTTGGTGTAGGTCGATATTGAAATTATCTTGCTGACAGTATTGCTTGTGTAAAAATAATGATATATTTTAAAATAAAAGTGGAAAATGGTTTACTCTAAATTATCAGAGTGGTCAAGCAGCAATCAAGCAACAAAATCAGACGTATGCTTGCATGTTACTTTTTTTTGATTTGATTGAATATAGCGCAAAACTAATAACAGGCGTCGCATAATTGAATATTGTTTTTTCAGCATGGACAAGTTGTGGCCAGCAAATCATATCGTCCAAGACTAAATGCGTTTCATCTCACGCGTTATAATTTCAATGTTCATGCAGATCAACCAAATGGCCACAGCACCCGACTCCCAGCGTCTGAAGCTGCTGAGAGAGGTGGCAGGAACACGAGTGTATGATGAGCGCAAAGAGGAGAGTATTTCGCTGATGAAGGAGACGGGTAAGTCATTATTCACCATTACATCATAGTTATCGAATCAATTCCAGTCCTAGGAAGTTGAGTGTGCAGTTAGTAATGATTTACACGTTTAAAAAAAAACAACAACAGAGGGGAAGCGAGAGAAGATCAACGAGCTGTTGAAGTACATCGAGGAGCGTCTTCACACCTTGGAGGATGAGAAAGAGGAGCTGGCTCAGTACCAGAAGTGGGACAAGATGAGAAGAGCCCTGGAGTACACCATCTACAACCAGGAGCTGAATGAAACCCGCGCCAAACTGGATGAGGTAACATACCGAAGAAAAACGACTGATATACTGTGTGTACACCGAGTAAAAGACTGAACATGTTTGACTCTATATCTGTTTTGGTACCTGGGTGGGAAATTATCACTGCCCTTATTATTATATAACATGTATATGTTATATAATAATAATAACAGTCAGCTAATATTAATATTCTGTATTATCTTGTGTGAGACTTTTTGGCTGGTTCTTTTCTTTCTAGCTGTCCAGCAAGAGAGAGACCTGTGGAGACAAATCCAGACAGCTGCGCGATGCTCAGCAAGATGCCCGAGACAAAGTAGAGGTAAAGACTTCCACCTCGCAACAGAAGTGTTAATATCTGGGATAAAGGATTGGTGAAAATAGACACTGTAATTATCATCACAGCATTATCTCTAAAAAAGAACTCACAATATTTAGTTTATTGTTCAAAATCACCCGGTCAAATTTCAGGCGTGGAAGAGGAAGTAAGTCGTTGCATTTACGTCCCTTGTGAATTAAATCTCACAGCAGTTGTCTTTTATTTTTGGCTCGCCTTCTGTAGGAGACGGAGCGCGTTGTGCGAGAGCTGAAGTCCAAGATCTCCGCCATGAAGGAGGAGAAGGAGCAGCTGTCGGCCGAGCGCCAGGAGCAGATCAAGCAGAGGACCAAGCTCGAGCTGAAGACCAAGGATCTGCAGGACGAGCTGGCAGGCAACAGCGAACAGAGGGTACGGAAGCCTCCCGTCTGCGTCACTCTGCGCACGTGATGCTGCACCAGCAACATTCCCCCCCACCCCCCTCCCCCTGCACCATCCTTGTGTGTAGAGAAGGATGCTCGTCTGTTTCTCTTTTCACCCGCTCTACCCACCCGAGAGTAAAGCCTCACCGTTTGTGAAAACCCAAACCAGCATTTGCTGAGTAAAAGAGCAGTTTGGGCCTAACGATACAGTCCACATATTAGCGCTGAATCTTTCAGAATAACTTTTTGCTGATCCAAGAGTTGGATGAATTGAGAGCCGAAACAGAGGAGGCACCAGCCTGTGCATCAGACTCTTTCCCCTCAGCTCCACTTTACATCATTCCTGGCAAGAGGTTGTGTGTACAGCGCTGGCATGAATCGCTCTCCGTATGGCCGCGTGTTCAGTTTGTGTGCACGTGTGAGTACGAGGATGATAATCACACATAGCGGCTTTATTGGCTTAGTGTGTGTGCGTGTGTGTGCGTGTGTGTGTGTGTGTGTGTGTGTGTGTGTGTGTGTGTGTCCGTGTGTGTGTGTCCGTCCCGTGATGGGCCCCAGGCAGCATGCCGGCTGTTGGCTGGATTAAGCCCACCTGGCTACGGCTGGCAGAGCATCGGCCAAAACTTACTGGCGCAAAATTAAAAGCAAGGGAAGCAGAACTGCGTCACGGGCCGCTGACGGTTCTGATTTTAGATGACGAGGACACACGAGTATAGATTTTCATTCCATCACCACTCGCACTGTCAAAACCAGCCGTCACTGAGCACAAATGCAGTTTCCTATGTTCATTATAAATGTTTCATGTGTCCAGAGTAGGATGTCGTGTCCCATTCTTCAGCTGTGATTGCGGCTTACAGGCGCAGTCAGTTTAGTGACGGGAACTGTGAATTCATGGTCATTCATTACGACGTTTGCTTCATGCATATTTACTTTAGTATACTATAACTAAATGCATGCTAATTATGCTGAATAAATTCGAAATCTAAACATTTTAACACACATTTTAAGAGATTGCCTCGGTCTCCAAAGCTGTGCATCACTGCACCTTGAATTCAAAAACCTTCTGTTCCTAATTTATATCTGGCTTACACCACGAAATACACCGAGATCTGTTCTGTTCGCTACTTATGTTGCCTTAAAGACGGGAGTTAAATAATTATATTACTTTATCAATATTTCTTGAACCATTTTTGATAAATCATTTTGTATTTGTGTGAATGTACTGTATATATTTCCTTTCTTCCCCTGTCCACCTCTTTTTGTTTTACATTTTGAAGACTTGTGGTAAAATCCCCAATCTTGCTCTTCCAGAAACGCCTGCTGAAGGAGCGGCAGAAGCTGCTGGAGAAAATTGAGGAGAAGCAAAAAGAGCTGCAGGAGACTGAACCCAAATTCAACATGGTGAAGGAGAAAGAGGAGCGGGGCATATCCAGGTAGGGATGACTCATTCTCAGCCACGGCCCCTTGAGCAGCCGGTGACCAGGTATAACTCGATGAGTCAGACATCCCATTTTGAATTCATTTGGGTAGCGAGAGATCTGTGGGTTCTCCTACAAAGCAGCTCGTTGCAGGTGTCGTGCAAACAGTGCGAATCCTAAATTAAAGGGAGGTGACTCTGAAGAATCAGTCGCACCTGTACGACACTGTGTGACATGGCTGTAAATGATCAATGATCTCCTCCTGTGGTTTGCGCCTCCCTCCAGACTGGCCCAGGCCACGCAGGAGAGGACCGACCTGTATGCCAAGCAGGGCCGTGGCAGCCAGTTCACCTCCAAAGAAGAGAGGGACAAGTGGATTAAGAAGGAGTTGAAGTCTCTGGACCAGGCCATCAACGATAAGAAGAGGCAGATCGCAGCCATCCACAAAGACCTGGAGGACACGGAGACCAGCAAGGAGAAGAACCTCGAGCAGTACAGTGTATGTTTTGAAGATGATATCAAAGTGATAATCTATTCCTCTTGTTTAATTTACAGGGACTTCTATCTGATCAACTTTCGCCTTGTCTCTTTTAGAAACTCGATCAAGATCTAAATGAGGTCAAGAACCGCGTTGAGGAGCTCGACAAGAAGTATTATGAAGTGAAGAACAGGAAAGATGAGCTGCAGAGCGAAAGAAAGTAAGACCCTCGTCTTTCCCACTTTAAAGTTCAGCCGTGTTTTGTGCTCATGCTTTCTTATTTTTAGTTTAGCCTCACTTGATTCATATCGTTCAAGGCTTTATTCACATTGGTTTAATAATCCACATTATCATTGTTGATTATTTTATTGATTAGTCGGTGAAAAAATGGTGAAAAATGTAAATCTGTGTTTCCCAGAGCCCAAGATGACGTCCTCAAATTTCTTTTCTTTTTTTTTACAACTAAAAGATGTTTTTATCAAACTAAATACTTTGCTTCACTCCATATTTGTTGCCATTTATCCTTTCAAAACCAAAGGGAGGCAGCACTGAAGAGTTATATTCCTCAAATAAAGTTGATTCAACAACAAAAGACAAACTAATTTAATCTGATGAATCGCTTCACTTCAAATGTAGGATTTATTTACAGGATGTTCCATGAAACCCGCGCCAAACTGGATGAGGTAACATACCGAAGAAAAACTAATGATATACTGTGTGTACACCGAGTAAAAGACTGAACATGTTTGACTCTATATCTGTTTAGGTACCTGGGTGGGAAATGTTCACTGCCCTTATTATTATATTATATGTTATATGTTATTTTTATCTTTTATTTCGGCTCATGTCATAAAATATGACGACAGACTTTCAAAGCTTCATCCGAAATCCTCAACTGAAGCTTCTAATTGGAAAAACACTTTACATTCGTTACAGCCCTAATTTAGTTGATTCTTTCTGCATCTTGCTTTAAGTTTTGAGTTGTTCACTCTTCCCTTAAACCGATATGCTGATTCTGCTTGACAACCGTCAGTTCCGCAGCAGAATATTGTCTGCTGCGAGTGTCACTGGGCCGTCACTGAGCTTTATTTATGTAACGGTGAGCATGGTGCCTCTGGTCTCTGCTGCCAGACACCTTTTTGCTTTTAGTACGTCCTCCGTAGTCGAGGCAGCTGCTTCCTGAGGGCACACTCGAGGCAACATGTGTTTTTAAATAAACAAGAGGTGTCGGACCTTTTTAATTTAATTCCATTAAATTGAATAGCTGGCCCTCAGTACAATAACTGTATGAAACATTACATGAATAGGTTTGTGTTTGTCTGCTGTTGAATCCGCCCTTCAGTTCACTGTGATCCATTGTTCAGGTGCAGTGGGTGAAAAGGCAGCATAATGACATCTTTGATAGGACGGTCGGACCCAACAGCTGCAAGCTTTTATGAGTGTATCATCTACAAATGTGAACAAATACAGAACAGAATTACCCGAATGGAAACAAGAGGGAGATGGTTGTATTGCTCTCATTATTTAAATGTGGTTATTTAACACAAATTCAGTGACTTTGTATGAGGATTGAAAAAAACTATTATTGGGGGGGTGAATACTCTTATAATTCACTTAATATTGCAAATAATGAATCTGCATTTATGGACGAGTTGCTTTGTTAAAGAAACAGTTTCCTCATATTTAGGAAGAGAAATACCATTTATATATAAATCAAATGTATCAAGAAGATTTCTAAAGGACAACCCTTTTAGTGCAGTGTCCTCATTTTGGGACGCATTTCTTATATCACTGGCTGACTTCTTCTTGTGCGAGCATCATTGCTGCGGTTGGCTTTTGGTCTTGCTGGTGACATAAGTGAAACGGCGTGTGACTCTCTGTGTCTGTCCAGCTACCTGTGGCGCGAGGAGAACGCAGAGCAGCAGGCCCTGGCAGCCAAACGAGAGGACCTGGAGAAGAAGCAGCAGCTCCTTCGAGCGGCCACTGGCAAGGTCCGTGTCACTGTTCACAAACTGCCTGATTATCGACTCGCGATACCGAATGCAGACACTTAGTCTCGGCAAAAGTGAAAGGTGTGTGGTGTGAGAGATAGAGAGGGCTCAGGATGACACTCGTACGCCAGAGGTAGAAACCGTCTCACATGCACCGACTTGCCGGAGTTCTGTGAGTGAAGATAAATCAAACCCCGAGTGGGGTTTGATCCCACCTGCATACCGCGAAGAACTCACTTTGTGACTCAGCCAGTTGTCAGGATCGGTACATCAAGTGGAATCATTCATCTGCCTCGCTACTGGCACCGAATCACAGCCAGCTAAATTTACATATGACTCACTCCTCGCTGCCTCGTCCAGTGACTGCCAGTCGTTTCTTCTGGGCAGATACATCAATCAAATATCACTTCTGAGTAATGGCTGCTGAGATGAAAGGAGGCTGTTTGTAGGTTCATGGAGAAATGTCCTGCGTTTTTACTCTTCTTTCTTTGGTCCCCGCTGACTCATCCCGTCTCCAGAGCAGGCAACAGAGAACAGGATGGACTCCCCGCTCGCCTTTTTATGTTCATACCGTACAATTCATAGTGCTGCACAATATCAACTGTTATTATGAGAACATGATGATAGAGATTTGGTATGTTTTTATGCTTCTCTTCCCATCTAAAGTTTTAAAATGATAGATCTTTTTTTTTCCCCCACTTGAAGTGAGACTCCGTTAATCCTCGTCTTTCTCTTGCGGTCGTCCAGTCGATTCTGAACGGAATCGACAGCATCAACAAAGTCCTCGAGCATTTCCGTCGGAAGGGCATCAACCAGCACGTCATCAACGGCTACCATGGCATCGTCATGAATAACTTTGAGTGTGAGCCGGCCTTCTACACCTGTGTGGAGGTGACCGCCGGTACCCGGTGAGGACTGCCTTTCACACTCAACAAACATCTGTCACTAATAGAAACATGTCGTATATACTTTCACTGTTTTCACAGTTTACAATGACGCAGCCTTGATTTCTATTTAAAGTGACAATGTGACGGAGCCATCCACTCGTATGTCTTTTTGTTACTTAACTGCTCTCATGTTTTCCAGACTGTTCTACCACATTGTGGCGACTGACGAGGTCAGCACCAAAATACTGACTGAGTTCAACAAAATGAACCTTCCTGGAGAAGTCACATTCCTGCCCCTGACCAAGCTGGACGTCAGGGACACCGCCTACCCCGAGACCAACGTAAGGGACTGTAGGCAGTACATTTTGACCCTGAACAGTTAACATACAATATTTTACTTTACATACTTGAGGTGTAGCAATCATGCGCTATATGAATTGGATTAATTGTTATCATTAAAACTCTTCATCATCTTAATCACCCCGTGGGACATGAGGGCACAACAAGCTCCCTCAATTGTCCGAGTTGTTTGTGTGTGTGTGTGTGTGTGTGTGTGTGTGTGTGTGTGTGTGTGTGTGTGTGTGTGTGTGTGTGTGTGTGTGTGTGTGTGTGTGTGTGTGTGTGTGTGTGTGTGTGTGTGTGTGAGAGAGAGAGAGAGATTCACCACTGTGTTCATACCAACGTGTCTCCGCCCGTTAGGACGCCATCCCCATGATCAGCAAGCTGCGCTACAGCAACACCTTCGACAAGGCCTTCAAGCACGTGTTTGGGAAGACTCTGATTTGTCGCAGCATGGAAGTTTCCACTCAGCTGGCCAGAGCGTTCACTATGGACTGTATAACTCTCGAGGGTAAGCGAACCTGTACCGGACTGTATGTACCACGAGAACATAGTAGGGAGGCAGCAGCTCTCATAAAAAAACAATGTAGTGTCGGTCCAAAAGTGAGACAGCAATCATCTGTACTAATATACATTAAGAAAGTATTAAAAGATACTGGTGGGCATTTGCATTTGCATCATTATACGTCTGCTCCAGTACTGTAGAAGCCCTTTATCTCTTATACGCAGTACATTGTGTCGTGACCTTCTAGGTGACCAGGTGAGCCACCGGGGAGCTCTGACGGGAGGGTACTACGACACCAGGAAGTCCCGCCTGGAGCTGCAGAAAGACATGAGGAAGGCTGAGGAGGAGCTGGGCGAGCTGGAGGCCAAGCTCAATGAGAACCTGCGCAGGAACATCGAACATATCCTTTCAGTTTCATCTCTCCGAGACGATGTTACGTCATTGATGTCCACCGGGACATGCTGGTGTCCTGTGCTCTACATCGGGAAGTCAGAACAGTCTTTGGGAGATTTATATTTTATCAGAAGGTGTAGCTAGAGTCGTGCGTTTTCTGTAAAAGCGCCACCATGTGGTCACACTCCACTCAGTTGTATTTGCTGTGTCTCACTGACATCCTCTGTTGATAAAGAAGTATTTTAATTCATATGCCACCTTGTGCTGTGTAGGAGACTCTTATCTCGGAGAGGAGTTATAACACCGCCTTCGCTCAATTACAGTTTGATGTCACATGTCTGAGTCCTTTGAATGTGGATTAGATCTATCTGGGTTACGTCGCCACTTCAGGAGGCCGACTCGGCTGCAATGAGAGGGCCTAAGCAGGTCAAGAAGGATGAGTTTATGTTGATACCGGCCAGAGCCGTGACTCACTTCAGGACAGGCGGATCAGAGAGGATTTGGGTTTGCATCTGCGGTATCTTTATGAATATGGTCACTTCCGCTCAGCAACGAGTGCGTGTGTGTTTGCACACCTGTGTAATTCTCAGCCAGTACTGCGTAACGTGTGCACCTGGTGATTATGTACGTGCGTGTGTGTGTGTGTGAGTAGGCAGGGGAGGCGGATGACTGATCCGATGACATGGTGCTAGTCCTTCACTCCTGTGGCGTTGAGTCAGGCAACGGATCAGTTATTTAAAGCCTGTTGTTGTTCGCTCTCCACCTCGGCCCCGTCGATAAGCACAAGATGACACTGATGCACCTCAGCCATCCACCAGCAGCACGTTGCAGCGGCAGGATTGAGGTCTTGCCGTTAGTGCACTCGACTGCTCGTAACTGCTACGACTCTCACTGACCTGCTTACGTGACAGGATTAGGGGGCGACTGTGGCTTGGTAGCCCCCTGCCATCAGTGTTTGAATGGGTGTGAATGGCGACATGTAGTGTTAACGCGCTTTCGGTGGTCAGGAGACTAGAAAAACGCTTTACAAGTCCAAGTCCATTTACCGTGATTTATATTGTGTTCATGGTCATCACAGGGACTAATGCAGGTTTATAAATCCTTTCATTCAGCGCAGTTAGTGACCTGATGCCAGCTTGTTCCCATTAAAGAAAATGATCAGATGACCTTCGACCATCTATTTCCTCCGTCTGCTCAGGCAGGGCAGTCCTCTGACTGAACGCAGATTTATTTGCTTCAGTGTTAATTGAGTTCTGTTAAACCTCAAAGGCCCGTGTTGTAGTCCTGGTCGATCAATAAGCTTCTCTGTTCAATTAGATTAACGACGTGACGTGAAGCCCTCTTCTACCCTCTGCCTTTATCAATGATGACACAGTCTTGGCTTGGAAGGCCACTCCTGTTATTTACGCCCTCTTGAGTTCACTAAAAAGCCTACAAGTCGTCTTGTGACCTTTTTATTATCTAACCCTCTCCAAAACGGGTCTCTGTTGCTTCGCCTTTTAGTTTATTTGTGTACAAAGCTTTTTTTTGTCGTACTCCATACTGATGAATCCAGAATACAGGTTCAGCAGCGCAAGTCCTGTGCACTCATTCTTCATATGTTTGCAATCTATTTCCTTATCTGAATTGAGGGATGGAGCATTTGTGATATTTGACTTGACTCGCACTACTAGACAGTGCAACGGAGATCGATAAAGTCTGACTTGTCAACTTAACTTGCTAAGTCACTACTGAGAGAAAATGAAAATGCTCATCTGTGATGATCATTGGCTTATACTTCCTTAATCACCGCCTCCACGCATCAACAATGAGATCGACCAACTGATGAACCAGATGCAGCAGATCGAGACACAGCAGAGGAAGTTCAAGGCATCCAGAGACAGTATTCTGTCCGAGATGAAGATGCTGAAGGAGAAGAGGCAGCAGTCGGAGAAGACGTTCATGCCCAAGGTGATCATGAAACCGATGTCGTCACAATATCATCATTCAACGTACATACAAGCCCAGAGTTTGCATGATCTGTCGCCCGGGGCTCAGCCTGGTCCCTGCACACAGTCCGTGCTGTCCACTGATGTCCGACTCTTCCTCTTTAGCAACGCAGTCTCCAAAGTCTTGAGGCCAGTCTCCATGCCATGGAGTCCACCAGGGAGTCACTGAAGGCCGAGCTCGGTACAGATCTGCTCTCTCAGCTCAGCCTGGAGGACCAGAGGCGCGTTGATGACCTCAACGATGAGATCCGTCAACTCCAGCAGGTGGGTGGGAGGATTGGACAGAGATGGTGACCCGTGTTGTTGGACACAGTTTTTCACACCTTGAAATAACTGACAGTCGCAGGTTCTATAGACTTGTCTCGGGTCGAGAAAAATCAGAAAATGTGTTGTAGTGAGGTGGTCCGGTGTCAGTGAGTGACATCGATACAGCAGCCAATGAACTACGTCACCGCCGCACAGTTTGTACCGTCGATGGAGACATACTAGGACAGGTTGTGTCAGCTTTTGCTTTTGTCAAAGGTGTAAATTATTTTCAGTGTAATGTAATTCCCGTTGGCTGTGGGGAAAAGAGGCGAGAAAACTTTAAAAACAATCCACGTTACTGTTGGTTTATTAAATGTTCAAACATTCGTATTGCTTGGATCCAGGTTGCTCAGCTCTCTCACGAAACAGCATGACTGTTTCTGCTAACTGAATAAATCACATTACGGAGGAGGCTGCTCCTCCCAAAACACATGTACACGTATGCACCTCATTCTTATTTGGAGCCAGTTAACGCGTCTGTTAACAAATATGTTCCTGACATTGACAATAGAGTAAGAAATGGTAGAATCCTGTTTTAATACTGTGATATAAATACCGTCAACGCAAAAAACAAACATAAGGTGACTATAAACTTTTGTTCATATCACCCCCTAATTCTATGGAGTTACCACAGAGTCAGTGTTTGATTTGAATGGATTTAACCCTTTCTGAGGGGCTCTGTTCACAAACCTCCAGCTGCTTTTCATGTAGTTCACACGATAAGTTTACCCTCCATGTTGTTGTCACGGCGTCCCCCCCCCCCCCCCCCCCCCCCGTCTCTCTCTCTCTCTGCCTCCTCTGAGTGTATGCTGTGCTAGCATGTAGTGTTCAAATAGACCTGACTGAGGTGAGAGTAGCCGGCAGCGTCTACGCGTGGGTTGTTCCTGCGATCCAGCGTTGCCCCCTCGTTCTCTTTCAATGCCAGCTGCACGCCGCTCTCACCTCAACGATCTCTCAGCCGTCCCCGCTACGGTTGCGCAACAACTCCGCCCCTGCAACACGGAGCCTTTCATGTTCGGTTCTGCCGTGTTGGCGGTTGTCAAATCCTATTGCTCGCGACATCACACTCAGTTGGGAGTTATTGTTGATAAGGCGGCTGCCCGGACTGAAGTGAACGCACACGCAGGGATTAATATTCACCAGAGACTTACTTATTCACAATTTCCAAACAGAAGTGGATATTGTTGTCACATTACAGCAGAGTGTGTGCAATGCCAAAGGCAGATATTATTCAAAATTTCAGTATTGAGTTGCTGAGAATGTGCCAACGTCTCGTCTGTCTACAAAGAGTAACCCGTCGCGTGTTGATCCCTCTTTCCTCCCACAGGACAACAGGCAGTTGTTGAACGAGAGGATTAAGCTGGAGGGCATAATGACCAGAGTGGAAACCTATCTCAACGAGAACTTGCGTAAGCGTCTTGACCAAGTGGAGCAGGTACACGGTCCCCTTTACACTCCTCAGAAACCGGTCGTGTTACGGCTCTACATACAGGATCATCTAGTGTGCAACGTCGGATGAATGTGTGCCTGTAGTTTAGTTCTGTTTTTGTTATTCCTAAGGTAAATTATACAACCTTGCACAACCACGTTCAAGGTTTGTGTCTGCAGCTGGTGATTCAAAATATAATGAGCTGTTGTAAATGGAGAGTCGTGGATAAAAATTCTTTCATACATACAAGTCAGGAGAGAGGTGTTAGAATTTGAATGACCCTCTTTTTCTTTTTTTTGTTGATGTGGCCTAATTTGCGTCGACACAGGAGCTAAATGAGCTGCGAGAGACGGAGGGAGGCACGGTGCTCACAGCCACAACATCGGAGCTGGACGGCATCAACAAACGTGTGAAGGACACTTTGGCGCGATCGGAAGGTACGCATCGTACCACAGACACAGCACTGGGGCAGCGTAACGCTAACGCTTGTAACCAGAAGGTTTCAAAAACAAAACATGCACACACACACACACACACTTTCCCCTCAGGACCCTTAAACAAAGTACAATTTCTGATAATTCATCCAGATCACCACATACACACACATATATATATATACACACTAATTCTTTCATAAAGGCCAGAAAAACATGTTGACATGCATCAAGAGACAACCGTAATGGTTTTCGGAGCCGTTTGAATGTACTCGTCACTGGTTTACAGACCGTATCATTTCAAGCAACTGACGAATCAAAGTGTATCGCTATTGTCTGAAATCAGTAATCTCAACTGATTCATTATCTATTGAGTGCAAAAATAGCAGTTGGGGAATCTAAATGCAGAAAGCGTGGACTGTCCTGGTTGGTACCAGCAGCAGATGGTGAGAGCTGCTGTGATGTGATCGACTCTGTCTGCTGATATCCTGTTTCAGAGACGGCCTGCCCGCTGTTCTTCTGTTCTAGCGGTGCTGTGACTCAGAGGAGGTGGATGGAAGGCAGTTGTCCTGAATAGATTTAATTTGCATGGATTCCTATTTAATCATTGTCACTAATTAATTAGACATACTAAACAGCATGGCCTCATTCTGAAGTCTGCATTATACTCAGTCCTTTGTTCTAAAGTAGGCTTGTGCTGAATGGCGATCGGATTGGATAACAACAATTGAAGGGATGACGGACAATTGATTTTAAGGCACTTTAAACCCGCTCACCATCAGAACTAAGATGTTGTGAAGTGATCTCCAGACTCTGCACCCTACAGTGCATTTGGAGATGTTCCTGGTGGAGCAGTCCGCCCGCTGAGCCCTGTTAATCAGCACGAGTGTCGAGTTCATTTGAATCCTTAATTACAAACCAGTCTGCCTCCTCCACAAATCTGTCACCCCGCATCTCCGTTCTTCATATGCCTGCTCACCAGAGCTTCGCTCACCAGAGCTTCGCTCACCAGAGCTTCGCTCACCAGAGCTTCGCTCACCAGAGCTTCGCTCACCAGAGCTTCGCTCACCAGAGCTTCGCTCACCAGAGCTTCGCTCACCAGAGCTTCGCTCACCAGAGCTTCGCTCACCAGAGCTTCGCTCACCAGAGCTTCGCTCACCAGAGCTTCGCTCACCAGAGCTTCGCTCACCAGAGCTTCGCTCTGCGCTCCACAACAGTAGTTACTGTTATGGATAGGGCTGTGTTGAGGTTTTTGAGTGAAGGGAATAACTTACCCATCACCCTCCAATGTCTTTTCCCAGATCTGGATGTTCTGGCTGACAAGACGGAGATGGAGATCAAGGACTACATAAAGAGCATGGAGCGCTGGAAGAACATCGAGAAGGACCAGAACGACGCCATCAACCACGACACCAAGGAGCTGGAGAAGATGACCAACAGGCAGGGCATGCTGCTCAAGAAGAAGGAAGAGTGCATGAAGAAGATCAGAGAGCTTGGCTCGCTGCCTCAGGAGGCCTTTGAGAAGTACCAGACCCTCACACTCAAACAGGTACACACACACACACACACACACCTACACACCTACACACCTACACACACACACACACACACACACACACACACACACACACACACACACACACACACACACACACACACACACACACACACACACACACACACACACACACACACACACACACACACACACACACACACACACACAGAGAGAGAGATGGAGCCAGTTCTCCAAAAGAATAAGACCCAGGGCCATCACATCCCACCCACTCACCAGTGACTCAGACACTGGTGAGTGCTCTGTCTCTGAATTTATTTCATTTCTTTTTTAACCAGCTGCCTCTGGGAGACTGAGGTGTGTGTGTGTGTGTGAGAGAGATCTCCCCCCTCCTTGACAATGCTGAAAATGGCCGCACACTTTCTCATAAGCACTCCACATAGTTAACCGCTCTCCACAGGACACTGCTCAGGGGGCAAGGTGGCGCCATTGATTGCAGAAGTGGGAGCGAAGGGCCACGTGATGATGGCACTTGCTCGTGTTCCCTCGGTCGGTAGTGATTCAGATGGATGATGCTTCTTAATCGGGTCGTCTTCAGACATGAATAGAATCGAGCAACATACTTTTAAATACCGAAATGAAGAATGGATCTGAAGTCCCCGTTCAAGTCTACAAGTGGTGTCACGGCACACTGATAAGAATACCGACAGGCCGTCAGCCTGATTCACCAATAAGGCAACGATGATTCACTTTTTTCTTCTTCTTCTCCCAACAGTTGTTCCGAAAACTGGAGCAGTGCAACACGGAGCTGAAGAAGTACAGTCACGTCAACAAGAAAGCTCTGGACCAGTTTGTCAACTTCTCCGAGCAGAAGGAGAAGCTGATCAAGCGGCAGGACGAGTTGGACCGCGGCCACAAATCCATCATGGAGCTCATGAACGTCCTGGAGCTGCGCAAGTACGAGGCCATCCAGCTCACCTTCAAGCAGGTACGTGCCCCCCCCCCCCCCCCACACACGCACTCAAAGGGTCCAGACGGGTGCATCCGTTGACGTCTGTTTTATGTCCGTCAGCTTAATGCGTGTTGGGCTCATTGCTTAATGAGACACGCCTGGCTTTGCAGGACGGCTGCAGCCTGTTGGTGCCTCATTGAATATTTCTATGACACGCATGCTCTTTTAATGTTCTTGGCTGTGGCCTACAGTGGCACTCTTGCATAAGATGTAAGACTCAATGCAATGTTATCAATGAGATACGGTCCCTGGAGTTAAACGGATCAATATCTGACCAGTCAGCCAGTCAGCATTTAATAGTGATTTAACTGTTGTGGAAAACATCCTCCGGCGTCCTCTGGTGATCGCAGACACTTTGAACCGCTGTACTGTTTAGCAGTAATAAAGGCAGTTTTAATAAGTACAATAAGTAATCTCTACTGGTGGAAAACACATTTTCTAACGTGACTAACATTCACCTTGTTTGTTCCCGCCGTGTTTTATTTTTCCTCCCTCAGGTGTCAAAGAACTTCAGTGAGGTTTTCCTGAAGCTGGTCCCGGGGGGCAAAGCTACGTTGGTGATGAAGAAGGGTGATGCTGAAGGCAGCCAGTCTCAAGATGAGGGGGAGGGAGGTGCAGACAGCGAGCGGGGCTCTGGCTCACACAGCAGCGTTCCTTCCGTGGACCAGTTCACCGGAGTCGGCATCAGGGTACGAGATCCAGTTCATCTTATCGTTACAATGATAGCGATGTCACCGTAGCCCTCGTATGTGTCATGAGTTAATACCCGATTCTCTTCACTCTAAATGTACGCGTATCATTATCAAAGCTGTCATAACTGCACAGAAGCATTCTGGTCATCTGTTGGAATATGAAAGCTGAAGCAGCCATCGGGTTAAAATAAGAAGTGTCTTCTCGGTCCTGACACATACGCCTCCCTTGTCGCGTGTAGGTGTCGTTCACAGGCAAGCAGGGCGAGATGAGAGAGATGCAGCAGCTTTCTGGAGGCCAGAAGTCTCTGGTGGCTCTGGCCTTGATATTCGCCATCCAAAAGTGTGACCCGGCTCCTTTCTACCTGTTTGACGAGATCGACCAGGCCCTCGATGCTCAGCACAGGAAGGCTGTCTCAGGTAAAGAAAGAGCTCGTGGAGTAGAGTGAATCTCATGAGTTAATGAGTAGCGAGACAATGTGAAACACCTGCACAGAGGCTGCAACGGTTCAGTATATTCACGCAGAACCGCTGCTGTTCGTTGCATGCAGCCACGCCTCTTTGTCATGATCTCTTGTCTCCTTGTTCCAGACATGATCGTGGAGCTAGCAGGCCACGCCCAGTTCATCACCACCACCTTCAGGCCTGAGCTGCTGGAGTCCGCTGACAAGTTCTACGGCGTCAAATTCAGAAACAAGGTGAGTCTTCTGCTGAAGGGAGGATTTGCACAGCTGTTTTAATCTTCTATGCGTTGGTTGCAACAGTGCCATGACATTTCTTTAAACTACATTTTGTTACCTCTGCAACCACGTTATTCCATTAGCTGCCATAATCTGTACCATGTTTCTGAGCATCAGATCCAACAGGAAGTTGCAGATTTGTTTGATATTACGGCTTTAATCATAGCTGTAAAATCCAAAAAGAGCAGGTTCACCTCTAATCTCTGCCAGTGTATCGTCATTGTTTTTTAAATATGAAATGAAAATCAATGAACCGGAAAATAACCCACCATGTTTCCTTCAGTCCGCTGTATTTCAGGTCTGTTTTCTGAGCCGTCTTAGTGAAAAGAAAATATTCCCTCTTGAGTTTTTGTGGTTTGATAACATAAATGATCGCTGCTTAGTCACAGACGCTAAAATGGGGCATTGATTGGTCATTAACTGTGTGTGTGTGTGTGTGTGTGTGTTTAGGTGAGTCACATTGATGTGATCACAGCGGAGCAGGCTAAAGACTTTGTGGAGGATGACACCACCCATGGTTAATAGTCCTCATCATCATCATCCATACCTTTTGACATCATTCCAGGCTGATAAAACTACAGATTTGGGAAAAAACATTTTTTTGTTCTTCGGGAGACATTTGTTTTCGGCACACTTTCCAGCATTGCCGTGTCTCTGTGTGCATCACCCACGCTGGATCTGACGACTAACAGAAGTGTAATTGTTTTACACTGAAGAAAAAAAAAAAAAGAAAAGATTCGTCTTTTGCCTAAAAAGGTCCTGAAGAGAGCAAAGCCGTTTGTGCTACTGTATTCATTTTTATCTGGCAAACTGTAGAGTTTTGGTTTTCTGCCAGATTAAACCTTCAGGACCTTTTCAGGAAGATCAATCATCTTGTGTACAGTTGAGTGTTTTGTTAAGACTTAGATGAAGATTGTGAAAGCTCAGTGGCTCTTCTGGATTCTTATTTTTGTCCCCCCCCCCCCCCCTTGGTAAAAGTCTTTGTTCACACCGAGGTTCCTGTAATGTATGCTCTTTATACGCGTTGAAACGATGCTAACTTGTATCTGTCATAACCAGCCACATGGTTTCAAATGTTCAAAGGTTGTGGTTCCTTTTTATGGTTGTTACTGTATTGTGTAATTTCCTGTTTTTAGGTCATTTAAATATATGAAAGTTTTAATTCCATAACACCAGATATCCACTGTGGAAAATCAACACAACTTCCTGAACTTTATCAGGCAACATATTAAAAGCCAAAGCGGTTCCGAGATGGAGAACCATTTCTATTTGGCTCCTGAAATTACTAAAGTAGTACCGGTAGTTGCGCTTCTCTGGAATGCCAAATTGTAATTTATCATTTATTTCCTGACTGGATATTTAGTTTGGGATTAAACTCCTCATATGTTGCACCTAGTTTTACACACTTTCTACATGTTTTGGTTCATTTCTATGTCAACAAGAAAACTTTACAAAAATAATAAAAGATTTTAAAACAAACACCGTCAGTGTTTCGCTCCTCTTAATTGGACCACTAGGTGGTGCTGTGGCACAGACACCAGACGTCCTCACGTCATCAGAGAAGCTTTCATGAAGAGAAAAGGTTTGTACGTTGAGCTTTCGAGGAAATACACAATATTCAAGAGGATTTTTTGAAAATGTATCAAACATTGTGCTGCTGAAAATGATACATAGATAGAAATAATCCTATTTGTATTGTTTTTTGACAAATATTTTAAAAACTACTTCACTTGTTAAATGAACATTTGCACTTCTACTTATGATTGTATTCTATTCTATTTTATCATTTATATATTTTTGTTTCATCATGTCTATTCCTGTATTTACTTCTTTGAGATATCTAAGGATGGAAACGCCATCCAGCTCTCGATTCAGCGTCCAATCACATCGGACACGAGGTCAGTGACACGCATCACCCCGCCCTTACACCTCGGTCACATTTTGTTTGTGACATCAATGATCCTGTTGGTCACATGTCACACATGCGTGGCTGTGGCTGGAACTTCAACTTTGCTCTGGCGGCCGGTCTGAAAGGTCACCTCCTGAGATGGATCGTAGGCCCGTGTTGCAACACCACAGACCTGAACATCTCGCATGGTGCCGAACGTCAAGTTATATTGTTAGACGTCACCTAAAGCAGAAATGCATTTCTGGCCTGCTGCTGGAGGGAGATAACTGGTATATTTAGCGTGACACGAACTAGACCTACTTTATCTAATCACTGCTTTACATCACACTCTGCCGTACTGCTCTCCTGCTGCTTCCTCCGCAACATATTCACACTTATGAAGTGAGAAATAGAAATAACCACCCCACATCTCACACCGTTGCTGTTACTGCTCTGCCATTTTCTCTACGGACCCATTATTCTGATATATAAGCAAGATTTATTTACATGTATAGTACTTTTCCATTCCTGTTTGGCTGTCAGAAATGTATTTCTGACAGTGATTGATGAAGTTATTTTTGACATAATGGTCATAGTACAGTTCAACATCCTTTCCTTCTGAAAGAGAGATTTCAGATGTAAAACATCGGCGTCAAAGTGTTGGTGTTTTATTGATGTGTGCGACTAGAAACTCACCAGTATACACACAAATTACAACATTACGCATACACAGTAGTGTGGTGTTTATGCCAGACGTGTTGTTTGTGTTCAGCAGAGTGAATGTTCAATTTAAAGAAACCATTGAGATGATTATGCATCATGTGTCCCGACTGAAGTTGTCATTTTACGCTGTTGTGCTTTTTCCTGCACCTCCCTGCATATGCAGTTCTCACCCTTATAATCTGCACTCAATGTTGTTCTGCTAACATTAAATGTGAACCACACTGACCTCGAAGTCAGTTGGTTAAAAGAAGTGCCGACACGTCAGTGAAGCCTGGTGTGACACGGACACCTCATCCCTCTGGGCCTGCCAACAGAGAGCAGATCTGTTGCTCTGCCAGATATTAACAACCCGGCACACGATCTGTCGCCAAGTCAGCTGATGAGGAATTCTCGCAACTCATCTCCTACAGGTTTCAATTCCCCTTCATCTGCTGTCTCGCACGTGTACGATGTGAACCTAAAAGTAAGAGCTCGTATTTTTTTTTTCCTCCATTTGTTTTGTCATCTCAAAAGACAGGAAAGTGTTCTCTGCACCATTTGTGGTGGATATTCATGCAGAATATAGAGCGGTGCAGGGCTGACGTGAGCTTCCCAGGGGTTCCCGCCACAGAAAGGCAAGTGGATTATTTTTTCCATTGGATGTACAAAAAAAGAAGCGCTGTGGCAAACACCTGTTTACGATATGTACACCTTCACAAATTAACACCACTTTTATGATTCACATGCCAGAAGCAAAAAGCCAAAGGCTATAAATGAACTTCTCCGCGGTCACATGAGCACGAGTTTACACAAGGGCTATGAAGGCGAACTCGTTGGTGACATTTAGTATTCTCATTTAGCCTCTCGTTAGCAACCGCCTTTTGTATGACACATAAGAGCTTCAAAAGTCAATCTACCGACGTATTTTATATGTGGAAGAACAAAACATTGAAATGTCTTTGACTTGTGTTGAACACGGAACTAATTTAAAACTGGAAGTGAAAATAATGTGCAGGACTCATTCCAGCATGCTGCACACCAGGACCCTGAAGGTGAAGCGGCTAAATGGAATCCAGCCATCATTAATGTTCATATTCACACCTGTGCGTCTCCTACTGGGACACGTGGCCCTTTGAAGCTTATTTAGAGACAAATCGATCGTGTTGCTTTTGGGCTGGTTACCTTCTTAGCGTTGGCTAGTAAGATAGCTACTTAGCCAAACTAGCTCTAACCATCTTGGTGAACTATCATTACTCGGCTATCCTCATGACCTTCCAACATAGTGCTCATATTAAGAGGAAATGAATGTGTTTGGCCGATTGTAGCTATGCACTTTTAGCTATGCACTCTTTAGACTGAAAGCTAAGTTTTTACCCATCTGCCCTTTCTAATCAGATGAACCAGTGAAACTAAGCAAAAACTGAAAAAACTCTATATTTGAAAGTTGTATTTAGTTAAAGGCATACATCAGGGGACTGCATTTCCTCTGAACCTGTAATTTGATGAATAATTTGATTATAATTTCAATTTCTCCCTAAAGAATATGCTATATATACGTGTCATTCTTCAACCGTTGCGTGAGATCTGTTCATCTGTTAATGGCTGTGTAAGCTTTGCACCATTCTCTTCACGCCCAGATAATGTACCCCTCGTTCTCGGACAATAAACATTTAGTCTTTTCAACCATCCACTTGCCCTTCGGTATCAGAATGTGGAGTAGGCTTCAGTAAATGAACAGTTAATACTAGCGCCGGTATTCAAGCTCCTAATCATGAAAAACATGCATAAAACTGTCCTGTTGTCTTACAGTCAACAAGTTAATTTGTTGTCTAACAGGTGCTTATTAACTGCGGTGGGAGGGGGAGGAGGGGGGTGACCTGTGAACAGACTGGCTCTGTCCTTGCACTTCATGGTGGTCCATCTGCTGCGCAGGCCTGACCGTCTGACTGACTCTTTTCTCTTTTCTGTCTCTTTTTTGCTGCTCCAAAGTCCTCTCCATACCCGTCTGTTTACTCAGATGACCAGTCTGTCGGTCGTCTGTCTGCTTGTCTCACCGCCTTTCACACGCATGTGATTCTGGTCAAACATGTTTCCGTCCCAGAGCCTGAGCTGGAGCCCGGAAGTGGCTTTGACTGACGAGGTGCAGGCTGCAAAGCAAAGGATGACTGATGAGAGTTGTGGTTTTATGGGCTTTTTTTTTGTTTGTTTGTTTGCTGGTGTGGGGACATAATCTCATACACAGTTATATCTCAAGAAGTAGTCTTTCTAACTGGTTGTATTGCCTTGCAGTGGTGGTATGTGTACATATGTCAGTCTACAGCCACACTATCCTGTAAGTGTCTTGGCAAACTATTCTCACAATGTTGTCAAAAGAAGCATGAAGCTTAATTATAGATATGAACATGTGTGTTATTCATGTGGATAGAAATACAGAGTAGTAGATTCAAATTAAAGACCAATATTAGTGTTCACTCCGTGGGTCTTCGTTTGTTTAGCTGACACAAGGAGACGGACATTAACCCCTGCTGGTCTGCCGTTGAGCTGGAAGCCTGCAGGGGGCCCTGGCTCAGACTGGGTGGAAAGGTCACCCGCTGATCTGGCCCCTGATTTCACTACGTGACCCCGAGCTGCCGGCCGGAGGCAAAGTGTGATATGCTCAAGATAGATCAGTGTTGTTTTGATGGCTTATTGCGTGATCCAAATGGGGTTTTCAACCTTCTCTAATTCAACCGGAATTGCTTTAAAATCTTTAACAAAACAATGTTGGGTGATCTTTAAAGCAACAGCTGTTCATTTGTAAAAGTTAGACGACTAATTTATTCACAAGAATCTGTTCCATCTGTTTTACAAGACTTGCCACTTAGTTGTGTGCAAGTGAGTGGAGGAGCTGTTCAAGTCTTTTATAATCTCAGCTGTTGAAAGCTCCTGCAGGTCTGCGACTAAATCCATTCCCACGGATCAGGTGCAGGTTCTCCTGATGGGTTTAAGGTCGGGTCTATAAAACATTAACGGTTTATAAACTCGCTTCTATTTTCGACTGTTTAAAACCGGTCAGCGCTCCGTGGAGCCATTAATATGATTGGACGACAGCAATTCTGCATGCTGTGCCGTGGCTTTGTGTCACTGTGTAATTTTAGTTCAACAATAAAATACAAATGCAACTGTTGTCAAAGGAAGTTACAGGCTGTCAGTGATTGCTCGTGCCTCATTCTTTTTTAAAGCTGGCTTCATGAGGTCATATGTTCTCTGGATCCTGATAGCTGCTCATATCTTCTCTCTGGTCTTAAAGCTGGCTTTATAAGGTCATATGTTCTCTGGATCCTGATAGCTGCTCACATCTTCTCTCTGGTCTTAAAGCTGGCTTTATGAGGTCATATGTTCTCTGGATCCTGATAGCTGCTCATATCTTCTCTCTGGTCTTAAATCTGGCTTCATGAGGTCATATGTTCTCTGGATCCTGATAGCTGCTCATATCTTCTCTCTGGTCTTAAAGCTGGCTTCATGAGGTCATATGTTCTCTGGATCCTGATAGCTGCTCACATCTTCTCTCTGGTCTTAAAGCTGGCTTTATGAGGTCATATGTTCTCTGGATCCTGATAGCTGCTCACATCTTCTCTCTGGTCTTAAAGCTGGCTTTATAAGGTCATATGTTCTCTGGATCCTGATAGCTGCTCACATCTTCTCTCTGGTCTTAAAGCTGGCTTCAGGAGGTCATATGTTCTCTGGATCCTGATAGCTGCTCACATCTTCTCTCTGGTCTTAAAGCTGGCTTTATGAGGTCATATGTTCTCTGGATCCTGATAGCTGCTCATATCTTCTCTCTGGTCTTAAATCTGGCTTCATGAGGTCATATGTTCTCTGGATCCTGATAGCTGCTCATATCTTCTCTCTGGTCTTAAATCTGGCTTCATGAGGTCATATGTTCTCTGGATCCTGATAGCTGCTCATATCTTCTCTCTGGTCTTAAAGCTGGCTTCATGAGGTCATATGTTCTCTGGATCCTGATAGCTGCTCACATCTTCTCTCTGGTCTTAAAGCTGGCTTCAGGAGGTCATATGTTCTCTGGATCCTGATAGCTGCTCACATCTTCTCTCTGGTCTTAAAGCTGGCTTTATAAGGTCATATGTTCTCTGGATCCTGATAGCTGCTCACATCTTCTCTCTGGTCTTAAAGCTGGCTTTATGAGGTCATATGTTCTCTGGATCCTGATAGCTGCTCATATCTTCTCTCTGGTCTTAAATCTGGCTTCATGAGGTCATATGTTCTCTGGATCCTGATAGCTGCTCATATCTTCTCTCTGGTCTTAAATCTGGCTTCATGAGGTCATATGTTCTCTGGATCCTGATAGCTGCTCATATCTTCTCTCTGGTCTTAAAGCTGGCTTCATGAGGTCATATGTTCTCTGGATCCTGATAGCGGCTCATATCTTCTCTCTGGTCTTAAAGCTGGCTTCATGAGGACACCAATGTCTAAACTGCAAATGACAAACAAAGATGACCAGTATGAACGACTTCATACTGAACACCGCGCTTCCTTTGGGTCTTGAGCAATACACCTGCCAGGACATAAATACGTCATGAATCAAAGTCTCACGGTCAGAAACACACTCTGGTTCACCGGGAGGAGAACACGAGGGGGAGACTTTGCTGTTACCCCAACAGCTTTACATTCATGATGATGTTTAGACATGAAATGTATCATCTTACTATTCTAACTCATTCTAACCTGAAATACCTCACAAAAGCACCGCGAAGCACTTAAAGATATGCAACTCAACTGTTTTCGTCGACTTCGGCAGAAAATATTGTGGCGCTGCATGTAGACATGCCAAGCCTGCCGAGTGGGAAGTCAATTTGAAGGAGCGGTTCTCGAGATATGCGGAGGACAGACGGAGATTCCTTGCTTTTTCATTGGACACAATTCTCTTAAAGAGCTTTCACTCCAAAACCAGATCAACACGACGTCGTGTTTGTGTTTGTTATTGGTGATCAGTGGTGCGCCTGTGAAAGAGGCCTGCTGAAACAGACACCTTCTCACGCAATGACCAGAACCACATTTGACCGTGTGTGTGTGCGTGTGTGTGTGTGTGTGTGTGCGTGTGTGTGTGTGTGAGTGAGAGAGACGTGTTCGTGAATGAATTTGTGAGCTTTTGGTTTACTCATTGCTGCATGGTGAGAAGTTGTGACACAGACTTCCACACTTTGTCATTGCTTAGTTCTCTGCAAGGCCGCTTGCTGTCGCTCTCAATCATCAAAAAATGACTTTTCATCACTCGGCTCTTGGACCACAGCTGGCTGCGCCGAATATGACGGATCACTTCTCGGCATGTTCTCAGTTCACACAAATGCGCTAATGTTAGCTGGTGAGGCCGCATTGATGAGTCATGGGAGATGTGGTTCGATGGCACACTTTTGTGTGTGGTGAGAAGGCTTCACTGATATTCAGACTGACTACAAATACCAGAATGGTTAGAGCTAGACGGCATTTGTAATATAGACGGCAGACACACACACACACACACACACACACACACACACACACACACTCTCAGACACATGATTGTGAAGTTCTTTCACATGGGACTCACTGAGATCATTTTTAAAGCTTGGATTAGTGAAGCAATATCTTATGTGCATGTTTGTTTTTCAAAAACAATGCTTCGCGAGAGTTTCTCGGTGGTTGTCAGCAAGAAATCTGTCAGATAAGTTTGTTGAAGCAGACAATGTGCCGATGGAGTGAAAGCATCCTCTCTTGGTTGATTCGGGGAGCGCCCCCTGTTTTACCACGATTGATAATTCAGGTCCTTGTGCACCACTGGGACAGGGGCAGCATGTCGGCTGAGATATAAAGTGATCAACGAAAGTAAAGAAGCCAAATGTCTTTGTGTTTTGTGAACAGCTGGATGTATGTATTATATCTATCCTTGCTATTATTTATCTTTTTCATTCATCATCTTTTCTGATAACCTTTTAAAAGGAGTCACAATCTGCTCTAAATCTTAAATCTACTTGTGGACAAAGTTCCAGTTTCTGGAAATAGCAGCTCACACTCTGACGTGCTCTCACTCAGTGCTGTTCTTCCCCAATGATTTAGTGATTTATTACCAAACACGCCCGACCGTTTGACTCGCAGATGTGAAACCTCAGACTGCCAGACCGTAACAAAATGTGAATAATCTGACACGGTATTCCAGACCCCTCCGATGATTCAGCGGCTAAATTGATCCCGACACCTACTGAGTGACTGATTGCATTCCCAGAACCCCAGTGCACCCCTTCACTGGCAAGACGAATGTGATGGTGCGTGTGCTGGTGCTTGTGTGTTTGAGGTGATAATCAGTTGTGGCAGGAGGGACTTTCTTGTCCCTGTTGTTGTGCCGTGTGGAGCTGTCCTGGGCAGGGACTCCCAGTTGGTCTCTTTATACTCGCCCCCCTTTCTGTCGTCCCCTGAGCCCACCTCTTCTGTTACTCCCTCTTCAACCTCACTCAGTCAACCTCCTGTTTCCCTTTGAAGAGGCTCTGTTTCCCCCATCTTCTGAGACTCGAGAGAAGAGGGGAAGTGAAGGCACGTCTTGGAAGAGTACATTGCGTGGTTTGTAGGGAAAGAGAGGGCTGGAGAGAAGAGGCTAAAGGGTGCTTTGCTGCCTTTGCTGCTGTCGATCAGGAGTAGCTGAGTGGAAGAGCCCCTGCTGAAGCTTTTCTTCCTGCTGGCCTTTCTATCATCTGTCCATACAGTAAGGGGAGAGAAAATCACAGCGTGCTAGGGAGGGTCGACTCATCGGGATAGCTGTCTTGGGACTGCGGTAGTTATTTCCGAGGGGGTGTGCGTTTGGGGAAGTTAGGGGTGTTAAGGCTGCAGGTGGTGCTAGGGAGTTTGTTTTGCCATGCGGCGAGCTTGGGATCGGACAAGTAGCACCGAGAGAGTCAAGAGAGGCCGTACAAACATGCTGGGAAAAGGACAAAGTGGCGGATACGCCCCCGAGACAACAAGTGAACTCTTGCAGAGGTAAGAGAAAGTTATGTGCACCACACACTCTGAAGGCGTAGTAAAGGCACATGTCTGGTGCTCACATGGCTGAATGAAAAATGAATTTTTTTTCACTGGGATTTGGGTGATTTGGGTCATTCATAATTACACTGTAGCTTTCAAAGGTAGCTGTGGTGGGGAGAAGTGTTTCTGGAAGATGAATTGTCCGCCCGCACGAAATATCCCGCAATGCATCTGATCTGAATTATACGTCAATAAAACGATGACCTGTAAGTCTCAAAACTAGTATTTGGATATTTCCTATAAAGTAGCATTTCATTTCATTTACGATTTAATTCATTTCATGTTGTGGACAACATACAGATGTTTGCATATAAGGGAAGTCTGAGTACTCAATTATTGCAGTAATTTGCATAATACACAAATATTTATATACATCCTTGCAACTAACAAGCGTTGTACAATTAGTTAATTGTATTCCTCTTATTAAGTGCCTACGACTTGTTTTTATGTAAACCAATCAAATTTTAATTGGCTTTAAATTCTTTGTAATACAACTCACGTTTTTCAGCTTCAATAACTAAAATCAAACAAAATAAATATAAAATATAATTACCACGGCTATTTTCATTCAAAGCTATACGAATACAAACATGTTACAATCACACGTTTGTTTGACCCTTAGCACATTAGGATTTAAAAAGGTTTGATATTTGTATATTTCATATTATTCACTGAACTACTTGCTGCTATTTATCAATCTTAAAATCAGCATCTTTACGAAATTGTATTTTCTCAAAATAGTAATGTCCATAATTAAATCTCTATAGCTTAGTTAAACTCAGGCAACCTTTTTTAGGTGAATGTGGTTATTAATACAAATCTTTTCCTGTCAGATAAATAGAAATGATGAGATAAAATATGATTTTGTTCATGGTTCTATGCATTGCATTCATAGAACCACAGAATTCATTTGAACACACCGTCTCTGTATCTGCCTACTTGTCTTGGAAATTGATTTGGAACGTAATGTCTCTAAAACAAGACGGCGTCTGGTGAAGTCATAGAAGTCGGGCTTCTTGCCGTGAACGCACGTCAAAGCTTTACATTCAGTCCGTCTGCTCCGCTGCATCTCGGCACCGGTTGAGGTTACACCACGGTTGACATATCTCACAGCTAAACCCAGTCCAACAAAAATGTGCTTTGCAGCATTGAGTGTTAAATGAGGACTGAATGGTTCTTTCTCGTCTTTCTGAGTATTAGTATTGTTCTCTACTTTAGCAAACAGTGATGGGGTCAAGCATGTTATTGGCCTTACAGATTGAATATCAGATTTCAGACAGTATAGGAATACACTGTCTTCAATCTGAAATTCAATCAGCCTCACTGTGTTGTATGTTGTACACTGGAGGCTCCTTCATCTGCTGGAAGCTGACTTTATCGGGCAAACATGTGTCACAGACCCAGGAGTGGAAATGAATAAGAACAAATGGCGAATATTGAGTAAGTATAGTCTCTGTATGTGTTTTTTGGGGCAATATTTAATGAGTTTAGTTGTTGGAGACAAAGTAGGGTTCAGCAGTCCGTACATGGATTTTCAGTCCGCTGCTTATTTTAGATCATCAACTAATTAAGGATGTGCTGCCACACCTGATATCCAGCAGAGTTTTTATGTTAGCCAATCAGATTTCTTCTGCGAAATATTTTCGTTTGAGGGTCTTTAAATACGCAACCGCTCAAAGCCATGTGAACCAGATTGCATGTTTAGGCTATCGTAACTGCACGTTCGATCGAATGCCAAACAAATTATAGTTTCCGAATGCAGCTCCGTGCAAGAAAGCACAACATGTAATTATCCTACTGTAATAATACACGGATTTCATGTACTTGGTTGCCGTCTCAGCACCTGTCGGGGTCTTTGCGGTAATAATGTTACAGGATAAAATTGTGGTCTTAAGTACTCCGGTTCTGATCTTAAATGATATTTAAACATGTCCCTTGTTGCATGGTCTTTGTCTGGAAAGGGCATCAAATATTAAATCCAAGGTGTCAGTTGCAGTCGTTTCTGTACGTATTCAATTTATATACAATTAATATAATAATACATACAAACCCATTGCCGAAAGCAGAATATGAGGACAATAATTAGTTGCATTCGGACTACTAACACGTTATGGGATGTTCCCTAAGCAGTCAGGAAGACAAGTAAAGCAGATAACATCAGGCCTGCAGGGTAAAATACAAGGCAGTCGCCTTCAGACACAACGCCTCATATCGTCCCAACATGTTGAACTCATTTTCATCTGAAAAGACAACCTTTAGGCACACATTGGTCATTGCTCTAGCATGTCCGTATACGCGTTGCTGATTCTCTGTGACTGTTGAGAACATGAACCGCTGTTGACACTCGAAACATTAACGGTGAAAATCATAAAGATAAAACTAGAAAAAAGGGGTCAAGCCACGATAATGAAGCTCTGTACTGTGGAACCAGGCAAGCCAGATCTTGAAACGACTCGGAGACAAATGATGTGATGAATAATGATGGGACATGGTTAACATATACTGTCTCGTTGTTTTATGAGCGGTCATCCCTTCCCTCTTTTTCCCCGATTTCACTTTCCTCATCTTCCCGCTCTTTCCCACCTGCTGGCTCTATATCACTCTGGCAGCATGTTACAGAAGGAAACGTTGTCTCAGCGAATTGTATCTTGTACCACAGTCCCTGCAGATCTTCATCAGCACACTGACGTGTGAAAATGCCACAGGAAAGGTAAATCCCACTGAGTTGTGTTTTTAAGTAATTGATTCCACTTTATAGAGGTTTCACGCTTTGTGTTTATGGGGTTGAGCTTTTCGTCCCCGTGCACTGTGGAGCCAGCAAAGCCGCAGCTACATTTAATGAAATAACCCGAAGGCACCAAACGTTGTTATCGTGCCTTTCTGACACTTGCGATTGCAAAGGGAACCGTTTGCTGTGCAGCACTGTAGAATAAATCCTTTCGATGTTGTCTTTTCGTTTTGTTGCTCATTATAAAATTATTTAATTTCACTTCCGTCTTGTCTCGTGCCAATTGCAACAGCATTAGAACAGACAAGTGATGATTGAGTAATGGTCATATAACTAAAATAACATTTGTTTTTATAATTCTGCCCCCCACCCTCTGGATTTATTTATTTTTACCCAATTTAATATATTCAACCACGCTGACTGAAAACGAATACTGTGGTGGCCTCGTCACTGATTTAATGGAAACAAGCTATTCATTTTGTGCAACTACTTTATACATTCTTAAGCTAATAATATTTGTGAGTTGAATCTTGCACCTTTTAGGTTTGTTTGAGGATTTCCTGCTGCCTAGAGCAGGAGTGTGTTTTTTCTTCATAACTGATGTACAATCTATCCATCCGAACTTCTATCTCTGTTTGTCTCACTGGGTATGGTTATATATATATATATATTTCTAAATATTAGGACCGATCTCCACAGCTAACTTAACCTGACTGGAGAAGTGAGATTTACGGTCCGATCCCACCGAAGGTCTAATCTGGTGGGCTTTCCCGCGCCTCATATGGCTCTGCCCATGATGCTTGTCTGGACTTAGCTGTGGCCATCGATGCGGGAGCTGGCGCTACAGCTCTGTGGCATTGTGGGTCGCCTTTGAAATCCGTGGAATTAGTTTGAACAAGGCGGAGCAAAAGAAATGCAGTCAGTGTTTTATTTAGTTGTTTCAGAGAAGGACACAGACGTCATGTTACGGTGGTTGATAGTTTACCCATACAGGCTGTTTGTAGTAAAGAAAAGCAATGTACAAATAACTTTGCTATTGCCTTCTACAAAGATATTTTGAAATTAGGAGGATGTTTGTGAAATTAGCATAAAAGGCCTCTGAGGCCTCATCGTTACCAGGGCCCTGTTGGCATGTTCTTTGGTGGTGACACAAGTCAAGTCTGGGGGCATCCTGTAATTACATCAGTAAATCAGCATCAGATTGCTTTGAAGAAAAACACCCACGATAACGGCCGAAATCACAACGTTGGGCTGTGAGAAGGAGAATGTACCGTTCCCTCCAGCTTAGAGGGAAATGATCTCATTTGTTCAAATGAAATGCGAGTGGCAGCTTCATTCACCTTTCTGTGCACAATTCAAAGTGACATAAGAACAAAAAAACAGCCGTGCATTTATGAGGTGTGTCAGAGAAGGTTGGTATTTAAACAGGTATCTTGGTCACTGTGGCTATCAAGGTCCTGTAGATTGCAGTGGTTCCCACAGGGTTTTGTGAGGCTATGTTGGATGGATCTCGAACCCTCTAGTGCAGGGGTGTCGAACTCATCTCCACTCTGGGCCACATCAGCATCACGGTCGCCCTCAAAGGGCCGGTTGTAACTGTAAGACTGTATAACTAACTTCTCCCCAACATATTGTTAAATAACTCTCTCTGCATTTGATGATTGTTTATTCAAGTGTAAACATATTGTACATGCAGTTATAGAAATGAAAGACGATATTTAAACACATTTCTGTTATTATAACATAAATCATTTTAATTGAGGGTCAAGAAACCCACATGACTCTATCAAAGATCAAACTACTAAAGAAAATAACAAAGACAAATATCAAACACAAGTTATGACATTAACTTTGTTCAAAGCTGTTTGTTCACCTCTCTGCATCACTAATGTTCCTCCCTGTCGTCGTCCTGTGCATGCAGCTACATCCAAGAGCTGCTCACTGAGAGTCAGGTCTGATGAACATGATAGATGATGTATCCGTGTTGTCTGTGCTTTCATCAACAGTTCATTACAAACACAAGTACCTGCTCGTCTCTTAGCTGCTGTGTTGTTAGATTGCTGCTAGTTCATGAACTCGGTCTGCGAGTTTCTTCACAAACTGACATTTGTAAAAGTCTGTATCTGGTCGGAGCTCTGCTCACACACCTTCAGCATGCACTGGGCTGAAGCTGTGTGAATATATTCTGCTGTGATTGCAGTCTGCCTTTGAATTCTTGGACAGTTTGATGTTTTTCTTGGAGGCTAAATTTAGCTCCGTGTTTGGTGTCAAAATGCCGACGTGAATTGTATCCTTCATCACCGACACGCCTCATAACACAGCAGACAGACCCGTTGTTCTCCTTGAAGCACAAACATGTATTCGCTTTCACATCTTTCATTACATTTTCTTCCCTCTGCATCAATTGTTCTCTTCGTGGACATTTTGGGATTATTTGTGGATCTTTTTCAATCGTTGGAAAACCGCTTTTCGGGCTGTTGCCTCTCCTGTCCACCTGTTGTGATGGTTTTAATGTCGGTACACAGACAACATGCTATCTCATAATTTCAACTTTCTATCTCATAATTTCGACCTTGGGGATACTTTTATTTTCAAGTCTAACTTTTAATTATTTTTCCAAAAAAAAAAAAACTTTTTTTTTTTTTGCTGGCGAATTCGCGGGCCACATAAAATGACGTGGCGGGCCGAATTCGGCCCGCGGGCCTTGAGTTTGACACATGTGCTCTAGTGGAGTCCAAGGGCATTTTATTGTTGTACATTTTAAAATTAAATTCATCAATCTGGTGCACTTTGAGAGAAAAAAGGGGCTCGACCTATGATGTGCTGTTGTGCTATTATTTAAGAGGTGGTCGACTGTAACCAATTACATTTACTCAACTACTTCAGTACAATTTTGAGGTAAATGTATCTTACTTGAGTATTTCTATTCTTTTGTAACTTTATGCTTCTGCTCCACAACATACATAACTACATTTAGTTGTCAATATTAGTTACTAGACCACTTTGGCGGTACAGATATACAAAATACAAATCAACTAATAAACTATGATGTAATATTAAGTAGCATATAGCCCAATTATTACGTATATAAAGTTGTGAAAACTAACTCCACTTTTACCAACACATTAATGCATCAATCATTAAAATCCATTGATATAGGCCTACCATAGACATATTATTTGAAATGGGATATTCTGCATAATTAGTATACTTTTGCTTTTGCTGCTTTAAAGGTCTCTGTGTAAGCACATCTAAATTTAAAGGATTGTTCATATGAAACTAATGAAGTGCACTCCCACATGGTAAATGTTAAGTGCAGGCAGTAAGACTCACGTGTGCGTTTTTGTTTGTTTGTTTTTGCATATTTATGTAGGTTTTGTGCATGTTTTTCTATGTGCATGAAATTATATGATAAGAAAATTCAGTACATTTTACACTTCCAAAATAACATAATGCCGGCACAGAGCAACAAAACCTCGTCATTCTTGAATATCATTTTCAACCGGCTGACTTTTGGGGGAGGTAAAAGGGAAAATGACATCACTGTGGTCCTTCCCCCATCACTTCCCGTGGACATCAGATGGTCCCATGTCTTTGTGCATTAATCGTTGCACGGCCACGCCCCTTGGACTCTAGTAGCAGAAGAAGACAAATATGCTCTCTCAAAAATGTCCACCTGAGTTTTTCACCCTTCTGTTGATCAGGTACTGTAGGTTCTAGGTAGACTGTGGTACGTGGGCACTTTGCTTGAATTCAGATGATTAATTCCCACGTTGGGTTCTATGAGTCACCATAAATGAGTCAGACACTGTTTTAAGCACCTGTCTAACAGAAGTAGGCCTCTGCTACTTGTTATCAATCAGGTGCTTTTGGTGTTTGTTGAAAAGATAGTAAAGGGAGGGAAGTGGGAGGATTAAATGCTGCTGCTACTTTGCATGGCACATATACAGAGTCGCCTTTTTGACACTTCAGTGTGGAAAAGTCCATGCTGACATTTGTGTCACTTTCCAGAGCTGCTTCACAGTAAAAACATTTTGCGTCTTTAGGTGAAAAAGAAAATATTTGCACAAAATGTACTTTATTTTCTATGTTACACACCAAAAAACAAAGGGGACCTTGCTGAGCTGAGGGAGCAGTGTCAAAGAATGAAGATATTTTGTCTCGCCAGGCTGCAGAGCTACAATCATTTCTCTAGCCAGTGTGAAGTTTTCTGCATTCAAAGATATGTTCAACAGTTGGCAAGCGTGGGCTTGTGGGCTTGTGCGGATGACACGCCTTTAGACCTCCACGAACCCTCGTATCTACATAAACGTGAAAGTATAATGTATGCTTTAGCAAACATTTATAAAACAAAATCATTTACTGCAGGAGGGCTAACCCTATGAAAAGTGACCAAATAAACTAGAATTTAGATGTTTTTATGATGTCTTTATTCTCAGCTCTCTTGTTATGTAGAAGTACAATAATGCTGTGGTAAAAGCCTTGGGAGAATGTATTGAAAGCAGTTGCCCTCCTGGTTTAACAGTGAGAGAGTGGGGTTTTCTGTAAGTGACGCATTAACACGCGCCCTGTTGTAAGTCTGCTCTGCGAGGCTCCACCAACAGCTGAGGGCCGAGGGGAGATTGTAGCACGTGTGCTCACCCCAAAGGCATGTTGCTTGTGTCCACGCGGTGACAGGGGCCAGAACACAGTCCATCAAATTCACAGTTCCTCTGCCACGCACGCGCACACACACACACACGCGCACGCACACACACGCACAGCCTTTTTGGACGGCACAATGAATACATACATATAATGTAGATTCATATTTTTCTAAGTCTAAAGCTAGGTAACTGCTTTATTTGTTCTGCACAAGTAAGTCAATTAAATAATTGTATAACTTTATCAGGTGGACCCCCATCCCATCAGCAGGGCTGGCTACGTATAGGTCCCGAATAGCAGAGATGCCAGGCTCAGGCTCTTGGCCCTGAAAGAGAGGGAATAACAGGCAGGCAGAAGGAAGGCGTGGTGTTAATTACCTCCAGTTATTCATAATCGCCAGATAAATGATCATGAAATATGATCCATCCATTCTGACGTCAATGGGGAGGGAGGGGCAGTGCTTTGTGCCAGGGAGATGTTTATGTGTTTGTTAGGCCACAAAGCTTTGAATTATCTTGCCTTCGGGGGAAAAGTTAGCTGGTCTCGGCTTCAGCTGTATCAAATGGTTAATATCATGTCAAGCCTACGCATAACTTTGTCAAGTGTTAAGATGTTTGTCGTGGTAACAGACGTGGAAATTCTTTTTTTGGCTGAAGGTAAGCAAGTCATCTGTTTGTGGTAGGCTGGCCTTTAACAAGGGAGTATGTGGCCCAAGGGTGAAGGTGATAAAACATTGGTATTTCACAGTGGTAGTATAATCTGGCCACAGGGTTAACAGTTTTATCCCCAGCACGTTGGCAACTTCTTAAAAAGCTCATTCATGAAGGTCACCGAGCCAATCACCAGGTTGATCCACTATCACATCACTGTAATCGAACTTTGGAGTATTTAAAAGGGTTATGACATGTTGTCTAATCCCATTTGTCCCATGTTCTTCCTCAATGTCATCCATCCAAATTAGGGGTTTTCAACAACGTTACATGGACACATGTCCTTGTAAATACAACAGTTTATGGCCTGGAGGAGTTCAGGGCCAGCCTACTTTAGAAGTTGCCTTAGTTGGGAACGCGAGCCTTGCCGGACTCTTGGTTGATTGGTAAATTTACCGTCACACACGTTCCCTTGCACAGTATGTGGTCCGGTATATTTTCTGGCAGTTTCCCTTTTTTGTATTGTTCATCCTAATGCAGTACAAGAATGCCGCATTGGACACTGTCTTGGATTTCTAGAAGTAGGTATGAAAGTATTTCATTAAAATAGTATATCAGTATAGTAGTTCCAGACCATGTGTGATTATTCAGTTTATTTATTTCACACGTCTGTCGTGCGTGCAAAGCACTGAAGCAGTACCAAACCGACCTGTTTGTTGTTTGGGCAGTAAAGTAACATGTGCTGGTTCTAAAACAAGCTTTTATGTGTTTCGCTTGTCTCACACATCCAGATTTATGGGCCTGGGGTCAGCAGTGTCCTGCAAGGACATATATGTTCTTTTCCATAACTATTACCTCCGTTGGTCTTACTCCATCTAATTAGTTGCCTGTGTGTTTTCACAGACTCTCGTAAACATGTAGCCGATGAAAGCTTATTGGCGCTTCAATACCTTTTTGTGTGGCAATGAGTGGCAGCTTGGAGAAGCCCGGTGATTTGTGGCGGTGTTAAAATACAGTCAGACGTGTTATAGGGCTGGCTCATGTTGCTGGTTTTTCTCCAACTTCTGAGGCGAAAGGAAAAGCAGGGCGGAGTCAGTCAGATGGTTAAGACTGCTCTCTGTCCGGCACGTTGAGAAATGCTGTCTGTAGGGCACCAGGTGGGAAGTGTATAAATGATCAGACATGCCATATCCCCAACACACCCTCACTTGTCAGAGCCGGCGGTTCCCCCTTCGTCCAGATAAATGGAGGTTGTTGCTCCCGTGTGGCATGGTCGATAAATTAGAGGTGTCGGAAGTAGTTTTTTCTTTTTAAATGAATAAAGTTCTTTACTTTCAGTCCAGTCAGAAAAAATTGGGGCTGAAATTTTGCAACCCACTGTTTTGATATAGATTCCTTTAATGTGCTGAAAACTCATAATGAATGACAAATTAGGGTCTATTTTCATGTAGCGTGATAATCTTTTTTGGCTCTTAAGCACGGGTGAATTTGACTTGCGCAGTTGTTTTTGTTGGTAAAATGTTGATGATGTTGTCTACAGTGTCCGTCAGTTGCTGCGGCGAGAGAAGAGTATGATGTCGCAATTTGTGTTTCCTGGATCTGGTGCAACTTTTGCAATAAGGAGCACTGCAGCTACAGTTACACATTAACATAACCTCTTTTTCCTGAAGCTATTTCACACGCTAACCACAGATTTTACACCAGCGGGATCCCACACAACTCTGGAACAGAGTTACATTCAGGGATTAGATTTAAATGGGCTGAGCAGGATGGCAATAGGAAGAGTGGCTCACATGAGACCACATTACCACCAGTGAGAACCACTCAATCCGTCACCAAACCCACTTTGTATTATCTTGCCTGTAATCAAAAACCACGGCACCAGAACACTCTGTGCCATAATAGTAAACAAATGAATGCCAGTTGATGATAATATATTTTCCAAGCAATAAATAGTTACAATGTGTCCCCTCTGACAGAGCTTAACAGCTTTTCAAATGTTGTTTCATTGACTGCCTTTACATCAAAGAAAGATTCCAGGTTGTTGAGAAATCTACAGGAAAATGAAATTAGAGAATGCGTTTACGTACAGTGTAATAACATGATTATAACATGCGTTAACGCAGTTGGTGAGTAATAAGGAAAGGGCATGTGCCTCCTTGATGTAAAAGCATATACCTACCTTCAGTCTGCCGTCCTCATCACCCTAATCTGTGATGAAGCCTAACCTCCTCTTGAATTCAAGTGCCATTGAGTGTCTCACAGTGTGGAGCAGGGGGTGCACATTTGATGATATTTTGGGTGTAGTGGTGAGTCATCTAAAGGTGTGTGGGTCTGGAGTGAGTGAGCACGAACCTTGCATAACACTAATACAGTTACTTTGGAAACTAGGACAGGTCATGCATCGTCGTTTGCATAAGAGAAGTATATCATTCCAAACTGTCATATTTGAGACAGATGAACTTAGGCCAACAACAATAACAGAAACCTTTTTCAGGAGTTAGTTGGTGTCACGCTAGTTTGATAGCATCTGTCTAACCAACCAAACAACCTGACTTACACGAATGTACATCCTGTGTATCCTGAAAGAGTTACTCCTTTATGTCATGAAGACAACTTTGCATTCTTAATCTCCATTTCCAACAGTAACTCTTGGTGCTGGCTCCAAGGTGGAGACAATGTCTATTCCTGGCCTCTGCTATCAGCCTCTACCATACTGCTATCAGGGAGTGTCGGATAAAGGTGTGTGTGTGTGTGTTATCTGGGGAGACACGGCCAAAGAGAAGAAGACAGTGGGAAGGCAGAGAGGGTGAAACAGAAAACACTTAAAATAGGGAGCGAGATGGCGAGAGAGGGGTGTAGATGCATACACAGCCAGAGGGAGAAACTGATGCTGTCATGCTTGGCCGTTAGGAATCGGGCATGCTGATGGGCCACCTAAAATACACAGTGTGATGAGGGAAGTGGCTTAGAAGGTCTCTGTTTGTCAGCACACGGTCAAAACCCATATTGAAGGCCGATTCATCTCCAAAGTGATCAAGTGCGCCTCAGGGAGGTGGGAGGGCACAGGTGGTGACTTCCTCCTTGAGACAGCCGTGATTAAGTAATTGGCTGTAATTGCACTGCTGATCCGTTATCTCCCTTCCACTTTTCTTCTGAGTAACACGATCTGTTTTAATTAGAACCCATAGAGTCAGAGTTTACACTGCAGATAAAATCAATGAAATCATATGTGCTGGTGTGGGACAGCTCAGATACCGCTGTCTCATGAATGTGAAGACAGCGTGGCGGTAACCTTCCTGGATTTTCCCGTTTCCCCCTTGCAGATGGTAGAGTGAAGATAAAACCTCTCTATCTCAGATTGGCTGAGTGCGTTGTCTTGCACAGCATGTGCGAATGCCTTCCATCTAATAGATCACTTTCTGAACAAAGTCAAATCCTACCATGTCATTCTTTCTCACATCTGACATGCTCGCCCCTGCAGCTGGCAGCTCTGGTTTCCACGCTCTCAGATGCTGTGTGCAAAATAATGATTTTTTTAGTTCAGTTTAGAAGGATCTCTGCACAAAACTAAAGCTCGATCCTGATACTGTTTAATTTTAGCCATAGAATTACAAAACACACAGTGTCTTAATTGTTTCTGTTTTATGTGTCTGTATTATTCTAATCGTCACAAGCGTGTCACTAGAGGTTCCACAGAGAAATCCCTAGTTGGTCATCACTCATTGGCATAGCCAACCCATTCTGTCCACCAGCTTTACGGAGGATTTCTCACTGACACTGGGGTTTTTCATGGACGACTTTTTCTTTGTCCCGTTTCCCCCTTTTTGTTTACTTTTCATTTTGGGGGTTCTGCCGAGCAGCTGTTGGAAACGTTGCAGAGTTCTCTTGTTTCATTATTTGTGTAGTTTGCTGTAATGACTATTTGAGCAGCCTGTGATGCCAGCTACTTCCAGCAGGATGAGACATGTTGAGCCATATGGCCACACTGCCCTCCCTGTCACTGTCAGACCTTTATTGTGTACACCGTGTGTGTGCGTGTGTGTGTGTGTGTGTGTGTGTGTTGTTTTGAAGACATCATTTTGGATTGTTGTGTGCATATATCATGCTAACGTGATCGCATGAAACTGTATTTCAGCATTCCAAGACACTCGAGACAACCAGATTAATACATTTTCATTGTTAATTAATGAGCACTCAAACACACATTTGGGGTGGAATCTGCCTGAACTGAGCAGTTGTCAATATTGGAATTTTAGAAGAAAGAATTGAATGTGATATGGGACCAATATTACCAAGGAACAGGCATACACGTATAGTAAAGACCGTCTACGATGTCATTTTCAAAGTAAAAGTTCAGTGCCGGTCACTATTTAGTTGAAATGTGGTACTATAATAATCCATAATGCAAATTGAACACAATGTATATACAGTGTATCAATAGGTAAACCATTTTTGTAACTTGATAATTGATTTTGTACCAGCGGCTTCACAAAATTCAATAGCTTCAAATTTTGAATGATAGATATTAGGCATCTTTTGTCTCAAAGAGAACTGTATGGACGCATAAAGCAACCCTAAAGCTGATGTTGTACCACAGCTATGGCTCATGGACATAATATAATGTAATTTCCCATGCAAGGGGATGGGAGTATGTGGAAGTCGGGGGTCAATTAAAAAAAAAATCCCTTTAAAAGACTATGTTATGTTGTAAGCCTTCAGAAAGCACTCTTATTTGGTATTTATTACATTAAGTGAAGAGGAAAGCCCGCAGTAATTGCTGATGCAGGGGTTTTATTTGTGATTTTTTTTGTTTCCTGAACAGTTTCCCTCGGCAATCAAGTTCAACCACCTGTCGCAGTGGCGCAGGGCTTGGACAGTTTGTTTACTTTCAGTACTATATGCTTGATTTGACTGTAATTCTAATTCCCTATAAATGCACAATATTATAAAAATATGACCTGTCACCCTCAGGTTGTAGCCTGATTATTGCTGAAGGGCAATTTCCATTTATTTTTTTTCTTCAATGATAGGAGGTGAGAAGGGAATTCTACTGCCACTGGCTAGAAAGTCAGTGAGAGGGACAACACAAGTGCAGGATTGATTGGTATTTGTAAGCATGACGGCAGTGACAGATGGTAAAATGCAATGCTTGCTTTGGACAGACATGGGGGAGAGTGAGAGTGAGGTAAGAGAGAGAGGGAGATGTGAAAGAAAGGAGAGAAGGTTCGAAGGAGGCGTTGTGGGAATCATCGCTACGTCACCTTGTGCACCAAAATAGCTCCGATGTTGCCGACCACTGTCGGGGAAGGCTCCAGTGAGATGTCCCTGACTGTACCCTGCAGGTGCTCATGAATAGAACGAATTAGTGGCATGCCGGACATGTAATGGTCCATTTTACATGTTTATATTTGGACCTGTAGAATTTCCTAAAGAAGAATTGTGGACTTGCATTGTGTCACTGGACAGCTCAGCAGCAACTAGTTGAAGAAAAATGTACTGTCTTTCACACTGTTGTCAAACTTTCTTCTTGAGTTTTGATTCTTTAATTGAGGTTCGTCATTGACCTTACAGGGATATCTTACGTCTTAGCAAATGCCGCAAACAGGTGCCACTCTAAAGTCCTCACGTGCGCAGTGTGTCAGCAGAGCGCGAAAGACTGATTGCAGATTTCCTGCTCGGGGACCTATTTTTTGGAATGCTTTTTAAAGTTTCACAGTTGGGCGGCAGCTGTCAAGTCAGAAGGTGCCTTTTGACATGTATGTTTCTCTGTGACCCTAATATCCCGCGTTACGCTCTCCTAATGGTTGAAACAAGATCACCTATAGCTACCGTGTGTGTGAGAGAGAGACATGGAGTAAGAACGTTTCTCCAGCGTAGCTCTCTCAGGGTGTAGTTTCATGTCTGTGGGTCTAACGTGTGTTTGTGCGTGACTCAGTCAGTGACTGAATGTCCGGCATGTAAACTTTAGGCACGTACAATAGGTTTATTGGACAGTGATAGGCCAAGGCCGGTAACATGCTAGTTCTAGTCACCTCACAAACTTAAGTGTACCTTTTGATGCTATACGTCGTAAAAACCCTGTGACTGATCCCGGCCATAAATCTGACCATTTTGCAAGCATCACCAGAGATACAGGGTATAAATCACGCCACGCAACCGTTATAGTGGTCGTGAGCGGCCAGACCATGTGTCTCTGTGGCCTGGATACCTCACCCATTGCAAGGGCGCCGTAAATCAGGAACCACCCCCGTTTGCAACTGTGCCAAATGCGGAGCAAGGCAAGCTGACCCTGCTTCCCATACCTCGCCCCATGAGACCATCTCTTGTGGCGCGATGGTGGCTATGTGTCTGATTTGTTGAAAAGTTGAATTAAGGCTCTGGAATGTCAGTAACTGTTTTTGCCTTAAAGGCAAGCTTCAGGGTTGCATGGTCTCCGCTTGATTTGTGTCTTGAGTCTGAAGTTCACGTGTAATTTTATGCATAACTCTCTCTCTCGCCTGCGGATTTGTTATCTTCAATGAGCACTCTGTTCATACGTAAGATTGAGCAAATTATGTAAAATGAAAAATATATGTATCTTAAGGACTTTTATTTCAAAGGTGAGTTACCAAAGTAACATCATAATATGAGTCACAATATGTAAATCACAGCCTGCAAATGTAAGCATCGTGACTCCCATTCCATCAGGCTGAATGGGAACGGCTGTTCAAAAATACATACAGTGCTCTCATATGGAAGGCTGATGCATTCCGATCAGACCTCCCGGGGCCTGTTTTAGCAACATGTGGCACCACCTAGTGGGCCACGTGTTTTGTAAGACACCTGTGCTGTGCGCCTGCTTTCCCCCCCCCCCCCTCTTCCCCACGATCATAAACTCTGTCCTATCCTACCACACAGTGGCAGGAAACAGCAGACTTGATAAACAAAAGAAAATATTAGACCGAAAAAAATGTGTCTAAAAAAACGAAATGACTGAATAACTAAAATACACAAAACAGTGTGATTATCATGCATTGCGCAGTAACAGTATTCATTATTTAGTATGCCTGTTGGATCTCAGCTAGTGAGATAACTTACTGGTCTCAACTTCAAATGTAGTTCTGAAATTAACCGGGCACACATAATTATATATATATATATATATATATATATATATATATATATATATATATATATATATATATATATATTTTGGACGTACAAGGGCCTACATTTTAATTATTTTTACATAATACTGGACAGACCGTGTGGTAATATCTGTGAGCCCTCGTAATAAATACCTCTCTGGATGAGGGTTATGGATTATCTGTATGGCAGCACATGTTGTTTTGTTGTTGATGTTACCCTACTCCTCTCTCAATGTTGGAATTAGTTCACTGCATTAGTGGCCAAAGAAATAATAATAATAATAATGATAGTAATAATATTCACTGGTAACATCCCTTTAGATTATCTAATGGCACGTATGGTATCGGCACAGGATGAAAGCGGCTTGTTCTGTCTCTGCCGTCTGGGTGTCGTGCGAACAGATGGAGTGACTGTAAATCTGTCGGGGTGATACCTCTGCTGGAGTTGAATGCGTGTGTGATTATGTAAAGCGCTCATTTACAGTTGCTAAAAATCTATGGATGGAGGCAGGAATGGAAAATGATTCATACAGGAGATGACATTGTTGGTGTACATGTATTTTGTTGTAAGATATTTAGTTTTATGGGATTCCCGTCTGTGTACTTTTTACTGCAAGAGACTGCAACAGAGTACTTTTTAATAACGTTGCTTTGTGAATGAGAGTACACACTGTAAGATAACGAAATAGACAAAAAGGTAATGAAAGGAAACGAGTTACATTAAATTGCATTTTTATTTTGTTGCCATCTTTAATTGAGCTGTGATAGAACATAAGAGTGCAATCCAAACAGCCCTTTTATGAAATGGTACATTAAAAAGAGAAAAGGGAATTACAAATGTATGCAAACATGTTAGATTGTTATATCTTTGTAATTGTATGATATGAAAGTGGAAATATACATATTTTTGTTTTTATACACATAAAAAGTGCATAAAATATTTGAATGCCAATGTCACACTTTATCTTCCGAACTATTTTATAGCATCGGCTAAATGTGTAGCATTTGATTTTTTAAATAATTTACCTGTTGAAGGACAATCATTTCTGTGAACATAGGAGCAATACATATCTTATATAAGAGTCAACTGTTGGCTTATGGATCTACTTTACTGTAAATCATTTTAAAAATATGCTTAAAATACCTTTTTTGTATTGGCATAATTTCTTGTATATGAAACAATCAGTTTTCCTATTTTAAATCAGTTTTCCTATTTTAAAATGTGTTAAATAATGGGCTATATTTGTTAGTGGCATGTTGTTTGGTGTTCTTTAAAGAAAATGCAATTCATACAGCTTTGAGAGGATTATGTTATGAGAAAAAAATAGGATGTGTTGGTATATTAATCGTAATTTTGGCGTTAGCGTGTTCTGCTACTTTGAACCAGACTGACGACTCTAAATGAATCTTTCTGTGGACCAAACTGCTGCCGCCGTGGGAGCAGCAGCTTCAGCATTGCACAGCAAGGCCTCCTCCCTAAATACTTTCTGTGTTGGTCTACCCCCCGTCCTCACTCACTCACTCTCTCACACACACACACACACACACACACACACACACACACACACACACACACACACACACACACACACACACACACACACACACACACACACACATTCTGACCACTTGTGACTTCGTCTCCTGCTGCTTGTCCAGCGGTCAGTAACACGGGGGAGCAGCGTGACACTCGCATAGGGTGAAGACCCCTCGTTGTGATGGTATGCTAATGCACATGTGGCTGCATAGTCGTCATGTTCGTGGGTAGAGATTTATACGTCGGTCTCTGACAGAGGTCAGGCTGCAGACAAGCAGTGCACAGTTTAGTGTCGGAGGTGCAGCCTGGACTTCCGCTGCCTGTCTTGTCAAGGTTGGTGTGTTTCTGCAATACGTCCAGGTGTCTTTTCAGCATAAGCCTGTTATAGTGTATGAGGTGGTAAGTCTTGTCAGCTGCACTGAGTGGGGCGGTCGGCATTGAGGCACGATTTATAGCTGTCTTTATGTGTTTGGACATGGTGGAATATTTTTGTTGGATGCGTCAGTGGACTCGGTTGAGGGCTGTTCTGGAGCTGGACTGGACTTGAATTCTTCTAATTTGTTACTTCCTCCAATGAGGCTCTGTGAAGGGATTGGGCCCATGTGGCGTTTTGTTATGACTACGGAGCTGCCTCTGATCTGCATGTGTGTGTGTGTGTGTCTTTTCTTCTACTTTGCGAGGACAATGTGGCTTCGAATTAGACTTTCAAAACAGAGTACCGGTAGATTTGTTTTTCAAAGCTGTTCTGATAAAATATACATATTTAATGCAGTTTGCTCATCTTCACTTATATTGTGTTGGTAGGCGGCTGGGCAAACATTCGTTGAGAGATGTTGACCTTTCAGATTACTTGAAATATTTTGCAATATTTAAGTATGTTTCGTTTCAAAGTTGATATTGATGTCAGCTGTCTATAATTCAGATCATTTCCTTTTTTTGCAAACTGAATGACGCAGCAGTGGGTCACGTCTGTGGTAAATCACCAGTAAATTGTTGCCGATAAATGTTCACATTTAATTGTTACCTTTTGTCGGTTGATCGAGGAGTCTGGCCTCAAGAGCAGACGGCCGCTAAAAGTCATTTCAAATATAGCGGCCATTTCTGCATGATATTTGATATTTGCTGTTTATGCATTGCGTATACTTTCTTGCTTTTCAAATTGTGAAACGAAACAGAGATGTGTTTACGTGCAGGAGTATTTAAATAACCACATGGATCTATTCTTGAGACTGAGCTAATAAGCTGTGACATGGCTTTTTTTCGGCTGTCAGGGGTTCATTCCCGAAGAGCAACAGCAACACACGGAGAACAGACCGGGGTGTTATTTAAAAAGATAAATGTAAAACAGAGAAGGGTCAAGAAATCACAGCCAATAATGAGATCTGTGTATTATATTCTGATCTCATACATAATGTTGTGAAAATGTGGCCACCGTTTTCAATACAGTTGTGCACACTTACATTAAAGAGTTTCGAAAAAGACTTTTAAGATGCATTTTATGTAATGTCTCCTCATGAAACTGACTTCACCACGACAGATAGATTTCGTTCTTCAATACATTTTGTTCTGCGACTGAAAGCCTGATGTCAGCTCTGGTCTTCGGCATCAGATAAATGAGCAAATATTCTTTAAAGTAAACTGTCCGGGTTGCTCAACGTGTGTTATGTTTTCTTAAGACATTTGTGTTCCTGGTTTAAGTTTATGATAAAAACAGGAGATAATCCAACATAACATCTGCCCAAATGCAGAGACCAAACTATTTCTGAATCACTTGAGTTCATCAATTTGTCATTAAACAGAAAGAATATCGAATTTATTATTATTATTGTATACATTAGAGGTACTACACATATTTAGATAATCTCTGGTACTCTTTGATAACAAATATTCTAATAATGTATTATAACGTTTTTTAACATTATAATATTTTTTACATTTCATTGTAAATGAATGCAAATAACAAAAGGTCGATATTCCACAGCAGTTGTAGGAATGTGTCCGGGCGGTGCGGCTGTGTCCACTATTGCAAACTAAGATCATTAAATCACAGTATAACACTGTGATACTGTTGATTTTCCTGATCATTTTATTTACAAGTTTTTCTCTCCGGCCGTCCACCGAGACACCCATTGTCCCTTTCTTCATCACAAAATGTGTCTAAAGTGTCTATCTAGCACATTGTGCCGGTAGCCCAAGAGTCCATATTAGTCTATTAAGGACGGTGTGCGTCGGGGGGGGGGGGGGGGGGGGGGGGCAGCTCCAGTATTTATAGCTCTGAGTCATAAGCTGGAATGGCATAAGTATATCTCTCCATCAGCATGCTTGCTCTCTAAAGCGTGTGTACAATCGGCAGTGAAACTAATAACTGTCAACCGTCCAAAAGTGAGTCACTTATCATAATTACACGTGTCACTCCTTAGACTGTGGCATGTTATTTTATAGGTATGTTTTTGGTGTTGTATGTATCGCAAATACATACAACTTAAACTCGATAAAAACACCCATGTGGTTCTTTAACTTCATGCACTTTAGTTTTCTGGACAAAAACAAAATGCTTAACAGGAAGAAATGCAAACTTAGCGATCACATTTTTTGTCTAAAAATAGTCTATAAGTTGTTTGTTCGAAAACAGCAATGTTAGCACTTGAAATAGCATTTGAATGTGTTTCTGTTAGCATTCAGCTTTTATATCAGGAACACTTTTAGTGACTGAAAAATGTCTCATAAAATGTGTGTTATGTATTTTTAAACCATTTCATCACATTCATTACTGTTGCTCTTCATATATATATATATATATATATATATATATATATATATATATATATGCTGTATAAGATTTTTTTATTTTGTCCCGTTATTTTTGAGTTTTGTTGAATTTTCATTTTCAATATCAGGGGTTTGATTTCGGGACCATATGTCGACAGCAGGGTACTATATAGCTCAGTATGGGCCCTAGAGTATAAATGAAGGTTGTTTTATGATGAGTTTATGAAGTGGCAATGTAATCGCAAAACCACATAACAACTACGTAAGCCAGTAGGAAGACAGACCCGGAAGCGATAATCCTCGGCAAGATTGAGTTGCATAGATTCATATTTCAAAATGTCTCTTCTTCTGCCCCATATTTAAAAAGGACAACCACAACCCGTTTCATTCAGATCCTTCTCTCCTCATGTGCAGTACAACCTTTTAAGAAGAATCTGTGGAAATGTGATCACAAATAACCATCATGCAGTGCATCATGCAAACTTTGTGGCTGACAAATCTTGTTCTCGAACAATTTGAGACTTCACCATTTCTAATCTCACTGGCTTGTCACCTTGTAGCAGGGTTGGTAGGAGTACTTTCTAGACCGGGCACTGCCAGGTGCTTAACATAGATGATGTGATGAACACTTAAGTCGACTAAGTTTAGACAGCTCGTGTGAACATTCATCAGAAAAGGACAGGCCAGTCAAACATGGTCACAGCACCAGTTGGTGATGTGGTTCTAAGTGCTATTAACAGTTTGGGTTGTAAGAACCTGGTGTACGGAGCAGCGTAGGAAAATGGACGCTTCAGCAGTTAACCTATTGATATCTGAACCGTGCTTTAAACAGCTGTCCCTCTTCTACTTCAACTAACTCGCTCTGTATCCGAGAAATTGAAATTATGTTGCAGCAGTTGTAATGTAATTGGTCGAAGGAGGCTGCTGTCTACTTATCTCTACGGTCTGAGAGAAGAACTTCAGGAGTTCACGTACCTCGTAGGGGATTTTACTCGTCAGTAATCTGGACAGTCATATCTGAAACCAGGAGACGGACAGAGGTTGAGAATCCTAAGATTTACAAATTTTAGTTGATGAAAACTTACCAGTTCCTGAGTACAGAAAAGACACGAAGGAATTATAGAATATGAGATATTCTGGGCACATTGTTCTGCACCCCAGCTGACATAACCATCTTTCCCAGCTACTGTCGTCAGCCGCACAATGTAAAGAAAATACCTTTGCTTACCATTGTTAGGTGAGAGAACAGCACAGTTACACAGTCTGTGTAATACCTCTTGGCACTGATTATTTCCTTTGGTTTATCCTAAAGCCAGCCACGCTGACAGCCAGCTGACGGCTGTGCAACTTCATCCCGTCTGCTGGTTGATTCAACTTATTAGCTGTGGGGAACACAATTCTGTGAATACGGGGAACTGAGACTTTCTAACAGTCAATGCCAATAAGAAAAGGAAAGCAGTGGACTAAATGTCATTTTGTTGTTCTGTGATCAAAACTGTGCAAAATCTGCATTAAGCATAATCACCAGCCACAGCTGACATTAGCAGTCAATAATGGTAGTGAAGTGGTGTGATGATTGAAAACAGTGTGAACTTAACTGAAAGCAAAACGGTTTTTTGTGTTGGATATTAAGACAAAATGTGCTGCTTTAGACAGCAGTAATATTTGAAATTGACATATTATTCACAATAATGACTTATCCATTGCTCTGTCATGCCAGATTTCTCACCTATAGTGACTGAAAATTGAAAACCACCCTCCACTACTTCACTTGTAGATAGTATGAAGTGTATCTAATTTGTGTTTAATTCAACCACCCATACTTTCATATCCTGTTCATTCGTAGTTACCTTCTCAGCTACTCTGTGAGATCTAACAAGGTGAGTGGATTTGTCCTTTGGGATATGTGATGTTTATTTTTTGTTCCCCCATAGCATCAATTCGGTGCCCGTGGACAGCGGCAATAAGAAGTGCCTCCAGGTAGGCGCAGGTGGTGTGCAGGCGGGGCCTCAGCAGCAGAACCAGCAGTTCCTCCTGAGCCCAGCCAGCCTCCAGCTCGCCCAGCTCCAGGCCCAGCTCACCCTCCATCGCCTGAAACTGGCTCAGGGCGGCAATTCAGCCGCTGCTGCCGCTGTTCTCGATCAGGTTCTTTCCAATGTCGCCATGTCCCAACCCCTGTTCAATCAGCTACGGAACAGTATGGTTGGGAACCCTCAGGGTGCCTTCCCCACGGGAGTGCTAGGTTTTCCCTCTTCAAATTCAGCGTTGGGGGTCTTGGCTGGGGGGGGATTCAACCAAAACCCAGGGAATGTGAGAGTGAACCACCCTGGTGGAGTGGGGGCAGTGGGCCAACAGAGTGCGGAGTATGGTAAAACATCAGCGTCGACTTACCCTTCTGATACTGACAGGCGTGTTCAGTACAACTTAGTTGGTGCGACATCTGGAGCGTCAGCCACAGCTGGTGATGGACAGTACACGGTGATTAACACTCAGGCAAAAAACATGAACGTTGGTTTCCAGAGAGATTTCTATGGGCGTGATGTGCTGCGACAACAATCTGGGTTCAGGGTCAATGAGCAGAACATGAATGTTTATAACTCCACTGGGCTTACGGAGCAATGGAAAGGCCCCGCTAACTTGAGTCACACCGGAGGGGTGGACCGGGTTTCTAATGCTGCCAATGTGTGGACAGCAGCTGGGCAGCCAATTCGGTGCAGAACAGAACTGTATAACCCAGAGGAGCCAACCCCTGACCCCAAGTTCAATCCCAGTAGTGGGATTTCCTCTTTTGCTTCAAGTGGCTCGCAGGGGTTTGGGGGCTACCAGCCCCTGCATGGAAATGAGGAAACCGTATCTTCAGGTACCAGGACACTTCAGCCCTACCAATTCAATGATTACCATGCTGTCACACCCAATCAACTGCCACACCAGTGTAGCATCTGTGACAAGAAGGTCTACAACCTTAAGGTGAGTGAACCGATCACTCAAAATATAAATGCTTGCATGTAAATGCATGAGGAGTTGCTTGTTTTGTAAGCATATGCATGTAACTGTAATGCCTGAAACGATACAGAATGATTCACCAGCAAGTTTAACATTTTTCCGCTTACATCTTAAGTGAAAATAGACGATGGAGAATCGAACAAATGGGCAAGTTTGTCTTAAAATTAAGCAAGAAGTCATTTGATGTTATTCAATCACTAAAATGGATCAATGTCCTGGCTTTGGATTAGAAAATTGGCATTTCAGCCTGAAAGTAGCTAATATACTGTCGCTAAATGTTTTGATTTAAGGAGCAGCCACTAACTAACCAATCCAAGATGTTGTCTCTTTAACTGCTCTCAGCCACGAGCTTAAGTAAGCTTATGTAAGACCTACCATGGGAGGGCAAGCAGGGAGCTTCCAGTGGTTCCAAGCTGTCTGAGACTATGTTCGGATGGTGTGTGTGTGTGTGTGTTTTAGGACTGGGACCAGCACGTGAAGGGAAAGCTACACCTGCAGAACCGCACCTTGTACACAAACGAAAGGTGAGTTATTTGCTGCTCTGAAATGCATCGAACAGAGCTGAAAGTAGGCCGTGATTGCAAAATGTTCTCGACCGTGTTGTTTTACTGTTGACTGACAATTTGAGATGTTCACAAAGCTGGTGGCCTCACACGGGACATTTAGTTTTTAGTTCATTTTCAAACAATAATAGCTAAAAATGCTACTTTTATAATTAACCTTGACCATCGTTGGATATTTTCCCCTCTCGCTTACCAGCTGTGTTAGTTTGTTTTAGTTTTAGCACGATGCTGATCAGTTCAGAGCAATATCTCTCGAGTGTTTGAAGCATTTTATTTTGCTTTTCCTTGCTCTATATGCGGCTGGCTTGATGTTTCTATGAATATGAGCTCTGTCACTAGATATGAGCGAGCAAGGCAGGGGAGAGGCAGCTAAAATCAGCCTTCTCTGATCGTTGCAGCTCCTCGCTGGTGTCGGCTGGAGCTGTTCACTACGCTGTCGGTAGGTCTTCTGATGGAGGTCTGAACCCCGGAGGGACGAACGCCATGGTCTACTCCGCTGCAAGTCACGGTAAGGTAACCCATATGTCACCACAACTGCCTCTGTTTGTCAGCGATGTTAGAGGGATGTTTATCTGATTGCCGGAATATGTGAAACAGCGTGATAGATGGAGGTCAGGCAGTATTTTTAGCATTACGTGAGGGCATGAGGCATGATGTTTTTATAACTTGACACAGTGTATTTTAATACATTGATGTATGTTGAATGAACATCCAAAATATGGTGGACCACAACACTAAGCCGAACCTAAATATGCAGTTGTTGCACATAACTGCAAATGCATAAAGCTGATGTCACTTGTCCAATGCTTTTCTACACAGAAACAACTTGAGCACGAGTTTTCTACGATCTCGACAGTTTCTGTCCACCCTATATCAATATCCCTTTCTATATCAATATCCCTTTCTATATCAATATCCCTTTCTATATCACTTATGCATAATTCCTTAAATGCAAACCACCTGTGGTTGGCCGCAGGCAGCTTGAATGAGCCTTTGCACGTAACTCTTTGAGCAACCTTAAGTTGGAGAGATTGTCTCTTCACTCAGAGAACCGTTGTTTACTGGTACATATGTTACCTTTAAAATCCGATAATTATACAACACAAACAAAAATAATAATAAAACGAAAAATAACAAATAACAATTTGAATTATTCCCTTTTGTAAGTAATATTTATAACAATGCGTGTCAACAAATAACTTCATCCCACACTTGGTCGGCTGTATGCAGAGATGATTAAATCCAGATGTCAAATTGTTTCCACAGATGTATCTACAGGAGCCAATGCATCCTACTTGCCAGTTTCAGCCATGACGACTTATCCCGCGTCAGATACGGGATTCGTCTCACACCAGCCAGAGTCAAAGGTCAGACTAATGGATGGTTTTTTTCCGCAGGATTATTAGAGTTTGCCCTTCACATATTAATCAAATTGTGTGACCGGCTTGGAAGAATGCTACCGTGAAAAGGACCAGCTGTCATCCTTGAACATGAACACGGCTATACCTTGATCATATCTTGTTTCATGTAAATTGATTGATGGTGATTAATGAATAATATTTGACTCTAATAATGACTGTTGCATTAATAGAGTCAGAGGACAATGGCCAGCTTTCATTGGTGTTCTTTGGTGCAGAGTAAGATGTCATTCTATTTTATCTCTAATTACGTTTAATACTGCATATCTCCTGTATACTGCATTTCTTCTGTGTTTCTTAAAATTATTTGTTGCTCAGCAGCAGGAAAAAGTGTGCAAAGTGTGTAATGAATGGAGCCAGAAGGTGTTTGGGTTAATATACCCAGATCCTCTTGTTGACAGCTGCTGGCCCAACAGCAGGCTTTGTCTGGGCTGGACAACTCTTTTTCCACTCTGTGTCATTAAAATGTTTGCTATAAAAGAAAGCGTTGAGACTTTTCCAATATCCTTATTTTACCACTTAATTATTATCCAGCCCCTGGATACATTCGAAGCAGTAAAATGGGTTGACATGACAAAAAAACTTGTGAATTTGTATTAAAATATTATTCTTACTTTGGGATTATTTTATTGTTACTTACATTAACTGATTAATTGGCTCTATTTTAGGCAGGGTGACACACGTTTCCCATTTGTAAGTGCGTCCTACTGTAAAACTTTAAGACCGGACACAACTCAGCAGCGTCTTGAATTATTTTTAAAACAGAAACCGTTTCATGTTAACCAAAGCAGCAGTCCACATATGCTCCGCACAGTCCAATGCTCACACTACAGCACACGCGCACTGTTAAGAGCTAACGGATTTTTTGCAATTCAGAAAAAGTTTGCTCGACTTACACGTGCAACAAAGCTACCATGCAATCACTTTGACTGAATGCACCTCTTCTGGGTGCTGCTGCAGGATTTGAATGGGCTGCTGCAGTGACACTTGCATGGCATGACGTGTTAAAAAGAAAAATGATTTAACCATCTTGCAGAAGTTTTTAACAATTATAAGACTATTCATCTTTATGAATATTTATTTTAGTGCTAAGCCACACAGTCTGTCAACTTACTCAAATTTAAAACTTTGATTACAGCGGAGGGTGCAAATATAGTACATTGTTGGAATGTGTCAGGGTACCAATAATGAAGAAAAGCTCTTGTTAATCCCATCACTTTGCCTTTGGCTACGATTCAATTTGAATATCGTTAGGAAAAGATTTGTCACTGCTCGCTGCCCCACAGTCGGTTAGCCTGTCCAAAGGTTTTGGCCGCTGAATGGGGTTGAAAAACAGCAGCTGTTGATGGGCGTCCATCACGAAGAGGTGTCCTGAAAAGCAAAGTGCAGCAGATGATGAGCGAGCTGAAAATTAGCCCCAGCAAACCTGTGGAAAGCCAACTCTAGTGCCGGGCACACAGCTTTCAACAGTCAGCGGGGCACACAGATATATACTGTACACACTGTCCGTTGTGTATTTACCATACCAACCTTTCCAGGAAATGTTCAGGCCCTGTCCCAAAAGCTCCCTAATTAAGCCACATTATACAGTATACACACTATTCACACTATCATAAAAAAATGTAGGATGCAGTTTTTCATGACTAATATTTGATAGTGATTAAGATTCGATGTAATATAACAAAAGAAAACCAAAAAGGTTTCAACAGCCAATGCGAAAACACGGAAAAAGAGGAAGGCCCATGTTTGGTTTGTCCGCTCAAGGCTACTGTAGAAACATGACAGTTGGCTCAGTGAAGAGGACCAGCTCCTCCAGGAAATATAAATGGCTCATTCCAAGGTCCTATATATATATATATATATATATATACACGTTAATATATATATATATATATATATATATGTATATAAGAATAGAGAGTTGTATGGTTGACGTGGGCTGAGGCCGATTCTGAGTGAGGCCATGTTGTTTAACTTACATTCCTTCCACTGTAAAACCACTTCTTCCGTTTCAACAAGCATGCGTGACTCTGCTGTTGTGTATCCGCCAATTTAACAGGAGCCTGAACTCAGTAGCATGAAAGTCATACGCTTCATTGGTCGGTGATTGACAAAGAGATTTATTGGAGCAGTGGGGAAATATTTATAGGCTGTGCTACATGAGCTAATGTTGGTTGCTATAAACACACACCTGTCGAAGCAGAACAGGTGGGGTTTTACTGTTTTTTTAAGCCCTGTGTTGAACAGAGAGCACGCACACAAATGCACACGCACCACCGCATGCAATGATAATTTGTGAATTTATTTTCGATGTGTGTTAAGTTTTATTTATGTATGTTTGGATATGAAAGTCAAAATACACAAAAATTAGCACAACCTGTACGGAGACGCTCACACACGTGCATTAGCACATGCATACAAGCATATCTTTTTCATGCTTGCACATACAAAGCAGGCTTTAGTTTGGACTGCAGTTTTCCGCAGCCCAGCTGGAAGTAAAACAGTAGCTTTACGTGACAGGACAACTCAAACAGGGATACACACTGGATTACAGCTAACTGCTGTGAAGAGCACAGACCTAGTTAAGACCCCCTGGTCACACCCCGAAGGCAGTGGTGTAACATTTCAGACCGGTGAGAGACGGGTAAAGCGATCTGACGGATAGGCGTGTGAAGGAACGTGGGGAGAAACTGTGAAACCAGACTGACTCCCTCCCTGGATCCTCCAACATGGATCCTGCTTTGTACAAATAAACAGACATGTCCTGCGGAGAGATTCCAGCTGATGACAGTCAGCACGCTGTCAGTGGAAACAGGAAAGCACTCAGTGAAATGGTTGTTGTCCTTTACCTCATTTGGCCCTAGTTCAGCAGGACAAAGTGTTGAGTGTTTCAGCCACAGAACATTTGGCTGAACACACTCTGGCTGGTAAAGACATTACCACTGTTGACTGCAGTGTCGGGTGCAAATTGTATGATTGGTATAGATTTATGGAAAAGTGCATTTAAGACAAGAAATTATGTATTTTTTCCGATTGTCTTTGGGCTTAATTGAAATGAAAGCAAAATTAAGATGTGATGAAGAAAACGTTGTAGAGAATCATTAATTACACAAGGTTTGTTTCTTTCAGAATTCATTTCCAATTCAATAAAATTATTTTTTTGGAGCTGACCAGGTTAATTGGTCTTAATTCTTAGAATCAAACTGTAGTGAATGTAAGTGCATAACCTGTTTTGTGTGTGTGATTTAAAGCATAAAACCATGACATTGTTTAGCTACGGTGTTGCTTCAACAGACAAATTCGATTTTTTTTTTCCACTAAAGTTTTGTTTTTGTTGTTCCATATATTTAAAGCCCCGTAATAGACCATTTAAGGATAGCCTGGCGGTGTGGTGCCTCCCTGTGAGCATAACTCTGTGCCTCTGGTGCGCGGTTCACAGAAAGAGCTCCCGTTCAAAGCATGAGCCAGCCTTGACTGTGACACCAATGCTGTGGTCAATCTGTCTGAGCTTCCAGACACAGACAACATTTCACAGGTCACACATTAGTGACTCTTCTCTCTAATATCGCAAGGACATAAACAGCCCATTCCTGGATCTGTTTCATGAACCCGACCTGCTCTGACCTTTGTGTGTCCTGGTGATGCCACTGAGCTGTTGATATAATTATTGCGCTTATCAACTGCTGGCCAGAAACCATTCAGTTGTGGCATCGAAATTCACTGATCTGGCTCATACAGATCATCATTTGATCGGGGTTGTATGCATAGTTATATGGCTTTTCCACAATTTGTGGATAGAAATAACTGCCTAAAATGTATAGTATCCACATCGTAAAAGAGTTGATTCAGCAAAAAGTACCCTTTCAAAAGAAAGTCTGTTTATTCCTACTAATATCAGATTTTGTTTTGGATAAAATCACATGTAATTTATAGACTATTTGTGATCAGTGCTTCATGTATGTTATCAATACTGATATACTTGGCTCTGATTATGTTTCAACATGCATGGTAAAGTGATTTTGAGATTGTAAAAGTTTCCTCCTCCTCCTCACACATTCTACACCTCACGCTATAGACCCAGTGTAACGTGTGTGTTAGTGTTGATGTTTTCCCTGAACAAATTCCCTGTAAAAACAGAGAGCCTAGCTGCTGGTCCGAGGCGGTGTTCAGACCCCAGTCTGTCCCGCACATGTAACTGTCTGTCAGGTCTATCAGCCAGCAAAGCAGCAGGAGGAGGAGGAGGAGGGGCACTGGGAAACTTACGGTACACTGGAAAACTTGCAGTGGCAGCACAATGGTTGCAGAAATAAGATTCCAAGATATGACGCTCTGAATTTACAACCGCTTTCTGAAATGATGTTCGGGGGAACATGAGGTGTCAGACGGTATGTCCAACGACTAGGTTGATGATGAATAAAGACAGACAGATTCAATCAGTCAGTGGTACTTTCCTTTGCATTTATAAATGTAGTAAATAAATTGTTCTGGGGAACGAATGGGAAAGGTGAAATAACTACTAAAATGATGGAAATAATGCATGATAAACGTTCGTCTTCTCCTTCACATGTAAAGCTATTTCTTTTGATTGTCTGTGTTACCGTATTAGCATGGCTGTTCTCTAAATTCTGCGTTGGACAGAGATGGAGGATGACAAATGTGGTGATTGTGAGTCCATAGAGGGAAAGATTCACGTAAAGCCCAATCTGAAAAGAGAAGGAAGGGAAGACTAAACACTGTTAACATGATCTGCCTTAAAAAACAAATCTATAAAAGTAAATACGACAATGATAAAGCAATGGATTGTCAGAAGCAATAATAATGCAATATCTAAAAACCAAAGCAGATTCAATTAGTTTCACCATCTCTGTACTGTCTCTATGCAGCCTTCTGTGTGTCTCCATGAAGAAAAATATAATTTACTGCTCATTGAACCACTTTCCATTAAGTTACAAACGCAATGCAAGTCGCTATAGTTGGCAGCCCAGAGGGATTTGTGTGAAATGTCTCGGGCCAGTCAGCTGACAAGTCTCTAAATCCAAACAAGTAAACTTTCATTATCACCACTGCCAAGGAACTATGAATAGATGGAGTGAGGTGGGCTGTATTAAGGAGGGAAACTGACATGACATCCTGTGTGACAGTGTTACACTGATGTTAGACAGACTAGTTTCCGACAGTATGATTGACTCGGATGTGCTATAAAGAATGTTTAAATAGCACACTGACATTTTGGAAGTTTTTTATTTTTTGCCATCAAGCCCACAGTTAGATGAAAGGATCAATATTGATTTAATCTCTGTTTTATTTCTGTGTATCCAGTTGAGAGTTCAGCCTATCTTTACAGATTCACTGGGGGGGGGGGGGGGGGGGAACTGCTTTACTATACTGGTCTGTCTGATACTTAAAACAGTATTCATGGTTGTAATTGTTTTTATTATTTGCAGCCATTTCCACCCAGAAAGGCCACAACTGGGCGAGTCGTCCACATCTGCAACCTCCCCGAGGGCAGCTGCACAGAGAATGATGTCATCAACCTGGGACTACCCTTTGGCAAAGTCACCAATTACATCCTCATGCGCTCTACTCACCAGGTACAAGAATATTATTGTTTGATTTTTTTATTTTATTCATATATATCGGTACCAGTACAACTCACTCAGGTTTCAGTTATCAGGACTGAACTACACCATTGATATCACGTGGCATTGGTTTCAGGGACTAAAGCAACTGTTATGGTGGTTTGTTACGGCAATGAAATGTGATACCTTGAGATGATGATTTTCAAAGATAATGTGAAACATTATTGTGCAGATGCAAGAGAAACCATATAACTGTCAGAGGGGGATTCTTGTTTATATTCATTTTCTGTCCTCCCATGAGGCATTTCTGGAGATGGCGTATGTTGAAGCCGCTCAGGCCATGGTTCAATACTACCAGCTCACTCCAGCTGCGATTGACAATCAGAAACTTCTTATACGAATGTCGAAGAGGTACAAGGAGCTGCAACTCAAGGTGAGGCTGAACAACAAAATAAACATCAGGTTAAATGCTGCGTTGGCTCATTACTTAACTGGAATTAATTTTCTGTATAGAAACCAGGTAAAGATCTTCAGTCCATCATCCAGGACATCACCTCTCAGCGGGGAAAGGACGAGATGCAAGAAGTTGAACAGTAAGACAACTTTTCACTCTACTTTATCAGGCTCCTTTTTTTGTGTAGCCGAGTTCTTTGAGTCACTAATTGAGCGAAGCAAAATGGAAATCCATGAAGGTAAACATTTTGTAGATGATTACTTAAGCCGGCGTGATATTTCTGATCTCCAAAATCACACCACAAAGTGCCGTTTTAGAGCATTTCTCCATGTAATCTATCTGACCATCATCTCCTTCCAGCTACATGCCAGAGAGAGCACGCTCCCGCAGCCCAATCAGCCGCTCACTCAGTCCTCATTCCCACAGCCCCAGTTTTACATCATGCAGCTCAGCCCACAGCCCCCAGGGAGGACCATGCAGGGGTCCGGAGAGAAACAGCAATGGCCTGGGCCCCCGCAGCGGCTCTTGGGATTGGTCCTCACACTTAAGAAGGGGTGAGGACGAACGGGAGAGGGATGACCCATGGAGGAATGGGGGCAGTGTGGAAGACGATCGGCCAAATGGACGGGCAGCTGACCGTCGGAGGGCTTATCAGAAACCCTTGGATCATATCAGCTCGAGATCTGCAGACGAGCGAGAGGGAGGAGGAGGAAGAGGAAGTGGAGGTGAAGGGATAAGGGGCAACAGAGACTGGCACCCACGAGGCAGCCCTCAAGGCATGTCCTTCAGCTCTTACAGGAATAAGGAGGGCGAGTTCTACGCGAAGGAACAAATGTACAAGTCAGACAAGCCGCCCAGACCTCCATACCAGAGGCATGATACCAAGCCAAAGAGGAGGGATGGTGGTGACCACCACAGCAGATCGAAGCATTCTGAGTTTGAGATAACTGAGGAGCCGCTTCGCAGAACACTAGAAGACAAGAGGCAGAGTTCACCAGGCAAAGACAGGAGCAAGAAGACAAGCACGAGGTGCATCACTGCGGAAAAACATGGGAAAGACAACACTCCTGATAATACTGTGAGTAACCTTTGTAATATCATTTGTTGTTGTGTACTTTGCGTGGCACATCCTTCCAGCTGTTAAGGCATTTCTTTTTCCAGGATCGCAAGTCAAAAGAAAAATCAGTTTCACCTCAACAGACCAATATGCCAAAAGAGTCTACTGAAAGTAGCAAAGAAAGAGACACTGTAAGTAAGCATTAAGATCTTCATTACACGTTCAAACTCCTGTCAGGGGAACTGTAAACATCCGTTTTAAAGCTCCAGGTTACTTCTACTACTGAGTAGAGTATTAATGGCTCTTTTCTCAATGCATTTTCTAAGGTGAAGGAGCGGGAAAGTGAAGATGACACTGATGAAGAGTGTTGGTATCCTAAGAACATGGAGGAACTGGTCACTGTAGATGAAGTGGGAGGAGAAGATGATTCCATAATTGAGCCAGACCTTCCCGAGCTGGAAGAATATGTGTCCTGCCCCAAGGAGTCTGCAGACGAAGAAGCAGTGGAAAAGCATATACTACCACCTACCACCTCCTCCTGTGAGGTGCAGGAGACATCCAATGAGAAGTCTAATCGGGAAAGGTTCTGTGAGGATGCTGGAGACCCGGCAGAAACATCTGTAAAGGAGAAACCAAGGAGTGTTTTAACTGCAGCCAGTCCTGAAGACCATACACTCAGTCCAGTGACTCCTGATCTACCAATCCCCAACCTTATTGACTTCCCCAGTGAGGAGTTCAAGGCTGCGCTGGAGGATACATGTTTAGAGGATAAAGTAACCAAAAGTGGGCCATCAGAGGAGCCAATGGAAAATCACATCTGTGTTTCAGAGGACAGAAAAACCCGGGAAGTAGAACAGGTCACGGAAACAATCAATAATGGGGTTCAACACAAGGATGACATTCATCAAAAAGGTACATTTCAAAAGAGAAGTCAAATGTTTGCAGCAGAACCATGAGAGATCAAGCGTTCAGTTACATGAAGCATCTTAAAGGATAGCTTTGCTGTAGAGTATAAGGACAAGTATTTACGTTTTGTCCAAAAAAGGCATTCTAAAGGAGAAAAAAAGTTAGGAGTTTCACATTACAACTGTAAACTACATGCATTTCCTGCAGTAATGATTGTTGTAAACAGCTATGTATTTTGTTTCTTCCCTAAGGGAATAGTTTCAGATATTCCCTGCAACTCTGTCATGTAATGTCCTAAAACTAGTGTCAAAAAAAAAAATTTTGAGTAAAAGTAAATACATCGTGGTGAGTTAGTGGTTAAAAAGTGTGGCGTATACTGTGATTTCTCTCCTATCCCTCCTTTCTTCTAGCTGACATGCCTTTTACAGAGATCGAGGCCCCCTCGCCATCTCGTGAGCACAAAGCCGTCAGTGAACACAGCATCCCTTTGGGTGAGCATACGTTGTATCATCTCTCTGAACCAGCATGTTTGAAAATACACTGACATTGAGAACTCGACTCACGATCAGATCCTCCATTTTTTATTTTGTAAAAAATATTCATTCAAAAAATAATGATACAACTGTATCCGATTTCTCTGGCTGAATTAAACCCAGTCCAACCGTCTTTGAACTGCTCTATATTTAATGGTCGTCACAGAGATACGTTCATAGAGTCGAGCTTGTGGTTTAAGTCCTAAAGATGTCGTGTTGTCATGCACACCACTAATAAGTGCACTGACGACCTGTTGCATTAGCACTCCAATTGACTGGAGTTGCTCGGCCACTTGCTGACCTATTTCCGTGAGCAGGTTGTGAAACGCACCCCTGAGAGATGAGTATTTATATTATCATTAGGGCTAGAATGACACGGCCAAGCACATGGCCAATGTTGGGCCTGCTGCATGGAGACTTTACATAAGCCCTGGTGCAGTGTAACAACAATAGCCCACAGCACAGACACATGAGTTCGGCTATTCCTGTTGTATGATGCCCTCGGAATGTGTGTGTGTGTGTGTGTGTGTGTCTGTGTCTAGAGCAAACTGTGTCCATTGATAGCATGGATAGCATTGTCACAGCCAGATATGTGTTGTTGAAACATACCTCATCTGAACAGTGTGTTTTACATGCTAATACATGTGATGTGTTTTTTTGTAAAAGGAGAGTGACTTCATTCTCAGATAGACGTTACTCCACTACATCTTTAGACAGCAAATAGTTGTTTGCCGCGGTGGTAATGCTCTGACTGCCGTGTAGTAAACCTTTAGGTAAGAGAAGAGCGTCCCGTCCTCTTTAATTCATTCATCAAAGGAGAAAATAAAATTGTGGTGTTTTTGTAGAAGTTTTTCATGTGCAGTTTACATCATTTATTTCATATCTGAGTGACATAAAAGGTTTTCATTTTGGTTTAATCTTTTCTGGTGATATATGTTGTCCTTTTGTCGTTCCAATTGAATGAAAAGTTGCATTTAAATTTTTTTTTTATGTTGACTAGAATCAATCAAATAGTATATTGGAGTTGGAGTGCAGAAGCAAGGTGTGTAGTTCGGGGTTCACCTGTATTTTTTTAGCCTGCATTGACAGAGGCATGCTTTAGTTTCTCTGTGTTGATTTGAATAACTGAGAATGACACACACGTTGTTCAGTAAATAAAATAAGCAGGATAATTTCCCTTTCAAAATTTGGACAGAGTGAAAATAAAAATAATTTCATTTTTAAAACTAAGACAAAGTGCAGCAACATACTGCCTCAAGTGCTATCCAGGTAAATACCCTTTGCGAGGACCCTTGTCTGTCAGGTGCTGATTTCTGGGATTGAATTGTAATCGTTGTGTTTGCTGCCTGATAGGAGTGGGGTTCATAGTGCCGAGGACGGGCTTCTACTGTAAACTCTGCGGCCTGTTCTACAACAGTGAGGAGACTGCAAAGACCACTCACTGCCGCAGCACCGTGCACTACAGGAACCTACAGGTACACGCGGATCGGTGAAACGCCGGTCCTTCAGGGGATGATGATGATGATGGTGATGATGATGAGAAGGAATAACATGACAACCTGGATTTTAATTCCACATTGGATTCATTATTTCGTCCCTGAATTATATGAGGAGGCTAAATATGTTTGTGCAGACTCGCTGTATGTTCTGTAAGTACATATACAACATATCTGAATGTGCTGTCACACCTTTTTTACTACCAAATGTAATATCAAAAATTCAAATCTGTATGCTGGCATACTCCACTGTACTGTGGGCACAGCTGGTGGTCCACAGTCAGTCTGGTCTGGTAGCAAGATTCACAAGATCGCCACCTGTTGCTGAGTTATCGCTTCCTACACATTCAGCACATGCGTGTTATATTAAGTTTCTTCGCCTTCTTCTGTATTCTTCTGTCTTATTTTGGGAAAAAATCTTACTTTAAATCTTACATCAAATATGATGTTTTCTAAACAGGATTGCAAAAGACAGTTAATATACTAACATACTGATGATATTAGTTTTGATGAGTATATGACTTTAAATTGAATGTCTTTGTGCTTTCTACTATTTGTTGGACAAACAAAGGATTTTAAAGACTTTCTTACTGACATTTTATGGCATAAACAGTTCATTGAAAAAAAATACTCAACACATTAATCAAAAAGAAAATGTATGCAGTCAGCTGGGCAGACAAACGAGCACAAACAACGAACATACACATTTGCATGTAAACTTGAAACTGTATTCGGTTTCTTAATATTGGCCACTCAGCACCGAGACATCTTGCATTTCTCTCGTCCCCGGCGGCACCACAGCTGAGGCAAGCCGGAGGAGCAGCAATTCAAACGTTTGATAGATTTACATTCCGAGAGGGAAAAAAACAGTTTTTAAACAGTTGTGCTGTCTGTCATGTAGAGTACATACACACTCACAGATATTAGCTAATTATTGTTTACATGATTATCAATTCAGTTCATACGAGTCAGCATCAGATGCAGGTTTTCACCAAAGTATTTAATTGCTGCACAAAAAGAAAATAAAACGTCCTCTGAGCGATTAGCTTGGAAAACTGTTCAGTACAATTCAGCATGCTGCTGGTGGAGACGACTTGACCGCAATGCTGACATTTATCAAGATGCAGCTTTCTTGTCCTGACCTTTCTTGAATATATATATATGGGATTAAACCATTTTTCATTTCTTCCACTTGTCCACAGAAATACCTGTCCCAGCTGGCAGAGGAGAGTCTGTCGGGGGTTCTTGCTGAAACCTCGGCTGCACAGTGACATCCGCTTGACTTCTCACGTCTTGTACAGCGAACAGCAGAGGAAAGATATGTGTGTGTGTGCTGTCGGTGCCAGGTTATGGACAACTACAAATGTGACACGTGAAAGCTAGACTGTGAGGACAATTGCACTGGTTTTGATATTTTGGGAGGACTGTTTGGATGTCTTGATTGGCACTGATAACCATAGATATCTCGATTTTGTAAATACCTGGGGCTACAGTATTTAATTGCTTTTCTTTGGTTTATCAATTTTCTTACAGTTTATTTTATTGGATTGTGTGTGATGAAATGTATTTGTTATTTTTTGGAATGGAAATCTATTTGCAATGATGTGTAATTACTGAGAAGACACATTTTTACAGCATGGGCTTATGTGAGTCCATTTTCTGATTTTAAATCAATTTAACCAACAATAATACAAACTGGTTGCAAAATGACTTTAAATATGTGCCACAAAATGTTTTGACTCAGTTGAAAATATGATTCTCAGGTTTGTTGTATGTGTTTAATAGATGTGTAGCTTAGTACACAACATTACATTTTTATTTATATGTTTATTTAAAGGCTCATGCTGTTTTTCTGTCCTCTTGTCATCGATGATTTACGTCTATCAGGTAGAAAGGTAAATCATTTGGATTGATAATGATGCAGCTATGCAAAACATATACATTTTTTGTGCATATATTGCATGTTGGATTGAATTCATAAAGCAATCCCAGTCATATTTGCCGACATGTAATGCCTTAAATATTGAAGACCTTTTAAACTGGACCATGTGTTTAATTTATCAGCTAAACGAGCAATGTTTCATGTTACAGTGATTTGTTCAGAGGGATTATCAAGCCAAATTCTGTTTTTGTATACTGTGAATACTGATCCTGTGACATCAATGATGGTGTTTTCTTTGACAAGCTTTTCATATGATTGTTGATGCAAAAAACGTAAATAAACATTTTCAAACTTGTATTTGTATTCTCAAATTAACTTTGTGTGCAGTCTAACATATTCTGTATGCTATATAGTGTATAATGGCAATACAACCATGACACACGCCGAGTACAGTTCACCCATCCATGTTCTGTAATTTACCAGTTTAAGGTAGGACTTGAGTTGGAGTGTTGTAAAAGAGCTCCCCCAAGTGTTGAGGCACAAAGACACATCTGGGTGCTAAAACTAAATTGTTTTTGTGATGTTTTAGTTTGTTTGGACAACACTGATCCTGTCCAAAATGATTGTACTTTTATTAAAAATGACACTCATACATTTAGTCTGCTTACTCACGCAGTAGGTTTACGCAACATATTATTTTTAAGTGAACTGATCAGGATGGTTAACGTGCGTTGGCCAGAAGAACAAATCATTATCATTTAAACAACCAATCATGATCATAAATATCACCATCGTCATCATCATTATTTAGCCAGAACGTTGTAGTCGATGTGATAACGTCCCAAAATAGAAAGAGCAGCTCTGCACCACCACCGATAGGGGGCAGCACTTGTAAACAACATGAACTAACCGGAACACGCGAGAAGAAAAGTCCGTGTTGCATTTTTATTGGTTCTTTGTTAAAAAAAAAAACGACACGATGCCACTCCAGCCAATCAGAAAAGCAAACGCAGATACGTTGCTGGGTAGATAAAAGAAAAACAACAGGACTCGAGTCAGAGTTTGAAGCTGGTACGCGACCGACGGTCAGTGATTTTATTTATTGTGAATTATTTAATCGACAGAAAAGAGTTAGACACGCACTTGCTATACGTCGGTGGTGTTTAGGATTTAACGACGTTATCGATGCACGCGGAGCAGTTAGATATTAATGTTATCTGTTCACGACTCGTGACGTCGTCAACAATAACAGCTAACTACATCGCGAGTCAGCGATATATGATAGCGGTCAATAAGCTGCAAACTGCAGATTTATACGGTGTGTCTGAGTGGTTGTCGGTGTATATGTGCATTTAGACAATCTGGAGTTTGGTGTTGTGACGCAGCTCTTCATTTTGACAGTTAGCATTGAAGCTAACGCAACGCTAGCCATTGTTTATCAACAGAGTGACTTTGAATGAATGGGGGGAGGGGAGGCTGCAGCATCATGTCCGGGCATGTTATGAACTCTTGTCTGCATATAAAACGTCTGTTTCCTCTTTGCAGGTATCATTTGACATTATTTTATTTTTTTTGCACACTGCTGCAAAATCACTTTTCTTTTGTAAAACATGGCAACTGACTGCGCAGCTTGGCTGAACGCAAACCCCGTTGGTAAGTGTGTCAACTGTTTAAATGCCTCATTCGCTGAGTCTGATGTGGGGCTTTGGGGCTTTTCTATGCGGATGTGGTTGATTGCATATTTTCTTGCACTGCTTGCAGGTTTTGTGATGTTGAATATGGCACTGGTATCATTCTGCCATACCTCCTACTATGTTGTGGTTGTCTTTCGTATGTAAGCCAGTCTGATATAAAACATCCTGCGTTTATTGTATTTGCACATGGGCCCCTGCTGCAATATAGACAACAAAGAAAAATGTATGTAGCAGCTCTAGTCTCCTTGATCTGTTCTGCACATAAAAACTACTTTACTCACAGTTTGCCAACATTGACACTCTTCCCCCAATTTTGTCTTGAAATCCAACAGAGGCAGAGGACCTGAGTGACTCCTTGGTATCTGAAGAGGAAGACGATACAAGATCGGTTTTCAACAAAAACATAAAAAATGAGATCAATGGCACCTGGTTGTCCTTGTCTAGCAACAGCATCCATGAAGCACGTCTCAAGGCGAAGGCCAAGCGCAGGCTGAGAAAGAACTCGTCCAGGGACTCGGGCCGGGGGGACTCGCTCAGCGACACTGGGGACGCGGTCAGGGGAACCTCGGTGGCACCCGCCAGCCCGAAGAGCAAGCTGCTGGACAGGAAGTCCCGCCTGGGCAAGGGAAGAGGTCTACCAAAGAAGGGTAAGAAGATTTCACATAATAATAATTCAATAATGTTATCATGTAACATTGGAACATACAGAGATCAAATGTCTCCGTTTCCCTAATGTTCAATGGATAACCTTTGGCTGGTAAAAGTTAGGAGAGCCTCTGTGTTTCAGTGGCCTTCATCATCATCATCATGTGACCTACTTGTCGTCACCGGAGGCCCTCTCGTCTAGCAGCCGTAATCCACTTAGCATGTACACAAATGGCGAGGTGATTCTGAGCAGGTCAATCCCATCTAAACGCACGCTGTTCTTTTCTTACCATATGCTCAGCCAAGCTTTTCCGGACATTTCCACGAGAGGTTAAACAATAATCTATGTATTTTTAGTGAAGCAGACGCTTTTCGATAGTGATAATCTTTCAATGAATTGGATGTGATGTGACCCGTCACCGTAATTCAAAATGAACACTGACACCTCACACATGTATAAGTCGATCAGAATTTAGCATGTGTCAACATGATTCTGTCCAGCTGTCACTCACTATGAGTCCTTATTCAGCGATGTAAGTATGCGATGCCTACTTGTATGTCCTATTAGACTGCTGTACACTTCAGTCACTTTGCTCCCATGGGCGGTTGAACTGGAGCAAGTAGATCTTTTCTTGGCACAATGTCTGTTTTTTGTGTGTGTTTTTTTTATTTGGTTGCATAACAGAAGCGTCGCACCAGTGGAGCTCTGTTATTTGAGCTGTGAGCTCTCCTGCATTCAACGTCCATGTATTGCAGTATTTGCAATACAAATACAGTGGATGTGCAGAATCTGTGTCCTGAGTAAACTAGCGTCCACCGTGTTTTAGATGCTGACGTTGTGCACAAGCGGTGTGGGGCTGTGCTAAATAGAGTGGCATGTGATGTATGCCACATATTCTGTAGGACTAATGGAGGTTTTAAAGCATGTCACGCAAGCTGCTTGGTATCGGGCTTCTTAAGCAGTCTTCAACGTGTTGGTGCTTACCTCAGACCCAGCAGATGTTTGTTTGTGTAACATTGACAAAGATGTCCCCACCCCAGATAGAGGGATTATATCGCAGCACAAAACTGTAGCATGGGTATTCGTACAGATTACGCATACAGATTACGATCCATATAACTGAAGCAATATTATTACAACTGTGGTTTTACTTGTTTTGACCACGGAAGAAGACCTTTACGAAGTCTAACTCGTGCTATAAACCATAGCTGAGAGATCAGGAAGTCTGAAAGAGAGTTGTGGAAAGTTTTATTTTTTTAATTTATTTTTAATTTTTTATTTTTTTTGGGTACAGAGAGATCATACAATAATGTTTAAAATATATTGTGTGGTTCTGACTAAACCGCTGAGTAACTGCCTGCATACTAAAGATTAAGGCCGACTGGTTGACCGCTTGTCAAAATGCATCGCATTTTTCTTGACTGTTTCCTTCTTGACGTTCGCGCTCTACCTACACTTGAAAACGAATACGAGAGACTTAACATTAAGGCCTATAATGAAAGTCAGGCTCTTAATGAGCGCATTCTAAAAACATATCTTAAAAGTAGCACCATACAAGTGTGTGTGTGTGTGTGTTTGACCCTAAATTGCTCATGAGATTTAATCTAACAAACGTAAACACTTGAGGTTTGAAGATGTTTCCCTGCTGTCGACCATTTCACGGTTATAAACGTTCCAAATGTGTCCCGGTTTATTTCCTGTTGCAGTGTACGTGTATGTAAATGACATCAGCTGACAGGAAGTAAACAGGGACCCAGTAGCTGTTGCTTTTACAACTCCATTCCGTTGAAACGGCCCAGAGATCAGCATGGCCTTTCTGTTTCGGTGTCTCAGTATTTTGCGACATGACACCATGCTCTGTAACCTGTAACCACCTCCTAATAGTTTCACTTTGAAAAAGGCGTCGACGTTGTTTTTCAGGAGTTCTATTTCAGGGATATCGTGTTCAGAGAGCCTGGTGCTCCCAACAGCCGCAACTTGACTTTCTTTCCATGAATGAATTGGGAACTATTAGATAAAAGAAAATCAACAACACTCATGTTTCACATTAACCAGATATGTGTGCCTCTAAATCTTCTGAAAAGGACACTGCTCGTGGACTTTTACACCACGTTACCTTTTTAAAATAGACGAGTGTGATGTAGTCAGACGTCTAACATCGTCACTGACCTTTGTCTGCAGGTGGGGCCGGAGGAAAAGGTGTGTGGGGCCGATCTGGTGAAGCTTATGAACAGGAGGCGGTAGATCAGAAAGACCCCAACTATGACGGAGCTCAGGTACTTCTTTACACATGTAGTGTTTGGATCAGCGTGATCGCTTGTGTAATCTAATGCAATCCAATTCACAGCCCTGCAATTTAAAGACAATATACAGAGCTTGTTGTTTTGTAGGTTTAGGTTGTGTGTTGGTGTTCTAACTTGCATCATATTGTACGTTTATTTTGTAAATGATTTGACGATACAGTGGATAAAATAACAAACGTGGAATTCATCTGTGTCGTCATGTTAATGTCTGATAAAATTGCCGTCATGTATTGAAGCGCCTCCTTATTTCATCTCTCAAACACTAGGAAAACTGTGTGTATGAGACTGTGGTTCCTCCGCTGGATGAGAGGGACTTTGAGAGTACAGTCACCCCCATAGTGCAAGAGTACTTTGAACATGGAGACGTAAATGAAGTAGCGGTAAGTGTGCAGGAAGCCAACCCGTCAGTAAACACGTTCTCATGCTTAGCAGAAGAAATAACATGAACAGAACCATCAAGCACGTGCGCAAGTTAACGCCGGTCTCTTCATCCAGGAGCTGCTTGCAGAACTGAACCTGGGACCCATGCGGAGCGAGGTTCCCTCGCTGGCTGTGTCACTGGCCCTGGAGGCCAAAGCCAGCCACCGGGAGCTCACCTCCAGGCTGCTGGCTGACCTGTGTGGGCCGGTGCTGTCCCGCAGCGACATGGAAAGCTCCTTTGACAAACTGCTCCTGGAGCTGCCCGATCTCGTCCTGGATACACCCGGAGCCCCGCAGGTGAGTCCCCCCGAGGGTCTGTAGATGCGTACGTGTGTCAATTTTGCAACTTATTCTATGCGCTTGTGTTGAATTACCTTAAATTGTTGTCAATTCTGGATGGGTGTTAACTGAGAAATCCAAACTGAAAGAACTGATATTGATTTAGTTGACAAATGTCCAACAAGCTAACAGTCCACCATGTTACCAGGACATTTTAACAGACTGACGTCAGCTTCCTGCCTCTGTTTGAGGCGTCGTGTTTTCTGCACAGTCTGTGTGGTGGAGCGGAGGGGAACAACACTGTGGGTTGATGTGTTTCTGTGTGTGAGAGAGCTAGTGTGTGTGTGTGTGTGTGTGTGTGTGTGTGTGTGTTCTCTCCTTTTCAGCCTGCACAAACATGAGATCTCTGTCCATTGTCCGTCTCTGCTCACAAAATGCAAGCTCAGCAAAGGGTTATTGGTCGTCCGTCCCCCACACACACACACCGCTCCTGTCACGGTTTCATTGGGGCTCACAAGTCATTTCTGTCCCACTCTCGCTGTTCTCTGTGGGTTTAAATGGGTATTATGACTCTGCCCAGCCCCCCCCCCCTACCCACACCTCCTTCCCTTTTACCCCTTTTCACTCTTCTCTTTTTCAGTTTTTCACACACACACTGCACTCTCTTCTCTTTCTCCTCATGTGCCTGCGAGTCTAGCCACAGCCCCCACGGGTCAAATGAGAGCTGCCTGTTGTCTGAACAGGGACAATGATCAAAGATCAGCGCAGGCTTTGTCCAGGCCAGAAGAGCAAAGCCAGCTCTTTCTTTTCCCGAAATCACGTGCCCACACTGCTGTAAACACACACACACACACACACACACACACACACACACACACACACACACACACACACACACACACACGAGCCAGTGTTTTTATGGGACCACTTCTTCAAACTGAAATGACTTTGTAATTATGACTTAATGTGTAACAGAATTGTTTGTTGGACTTTCTTAAAGGAGTGTATTAAATCAATTAGATTTCATGTATTCTTATGCAACACAACTGTATTTTTATTAACTTCTATTTACGGAGGACAGGGCACTGATCCTTGAAGTCATTTACATTGTTTATTTTAAATATGTCTTTGTCGTTTTCGATGTAGAAACAAAATTCATTTGTATTTTTTTACACAGGAAATACAAAAATGAATTCCCAGATTTAAAAAAAGCATCATTTATTTTCATTATGCAACACATGGATGGACAGCGACATTCAGTTGTAACGCAACAAACGCATGACTGAGTACATTCCTGTCGTGCACTTTTTGAATTAGCATCATAAGGGATTTAAACGGCAGCAACACAAACATGATGAGTAGGCAGAATAACATTTCTAAACTGTGCCATCTTTCAATATTTTGTTTGTTTCTCCAGTTGGTGGGCCAGTTCATTGCACGAGCTGTGAGCGACCAAATATTGTCCGAGAGCTACATCGAGGCCTACAAAGGCAGAGTCGACTGTCAATACACAAGGTACTTTATGGTCGGATTTTAGTCTCCTGTATTATTATTATTATTATCACCATCACCTCAGAGGTTAGCCTGTTTTTTTTAAATTTTGTTTTTAATCCTGCAGAGTGTCACTGGACCGGGCGGCAGTGCTGCTGAAGATGAGTATGGAAGGCCTACGCATAGACAACCAGTGGGGGACAGGCGGAGGACAGAGACCCGTCACACAGCTCGTCAAAGAGGTAGATTCCATAAGGCGGACCGGAGAAGACCTGTTCTTTATTACCACTCGTCTAGTATCTGGTCCGGTAAATTCACCAGCATGAAAAAGGCAACATAGACACGATAATACTCGGGAGAAGTTTACATCTGCAAACGCTGCCGGCAAATCCTACACACCGGACTTTTAAATGTACCAGCCTGGGTAACAGTCTCTGAGGTTATTGGGTGTGATACCATGATTCATAAACTATAATCGGTTCTGCTTAGAGCCTTAACACATCCTCAAGTCCAAGAGTTCCCTACAGTTACAACGGATTGGTGCTCTTTTTTTACAACTTTTTCTAGCTGTTAAGAATAATTGCCGCAGGTTATTAATTGTCATTTCCTCTGTATTGTCAGATGAACCTGCTGCTGAAGGAGTACATCCTATCCGGAGACAACAAGGAGGCTGAGAGGTGCCTGAGAGATCTGGAAGTTCCCCATTTCCACCACGAGTTTGTCTACGAGGTAAAGGCTTTGTATTAGCTTGAAGCAGAACAGCTTCACATAACCCGTGTGTCAGAGGCCAAACATGAGAAAAACCTCCCGAGACGGAGACAGAAGGTTTATTCTTTCATCATTTAAGAGATCCCGGTTTGAATCCCCATTGAAGAGTGTGACCACCTCCTGGTCTCAATTAAAAATATGCAGATGAAAAACTATGCACTGCAGCAAGTGCTTCTTGTGAATATTTGTGTTCAGGCGATAGTGACTGTGTTGGAGTCCAAAGGAGAGAAAACATTGAAAATGGTTCTGCAGCTTCTCAAGTCGCTCTCTTCCACCGCCGTCATCACTCTGGACCAAATGAGAAGGGTAAGGCGCCACCCGGTGTTTGAATTATGCAATGCACGTCATTATTTCACTGAGAAACCGAGCAAGGACGTAGGTTTGGTGTCTACGTTGGTAGGGACACACATTAAGAAGGGGGGGGGGGGGGGGATTTTACACATCAAACACTTAATTTTCTGCATTCTGGTGAATTTTTCTGCATCCATTAATGGTGACAAATCTTTATTTATGTAATGGGAAACCGGCACCAGGTGACAATTCAAAATATAACAATGCAATGGAACGTAGTGCTGTAAAGCTCTCAGGCATTCTGTATCGCTTTCAAATATTTATTCTTCTGTAGATCAACTTTTCTCATTCAATGTTATCTCTGCTGAGTCAACACACCTGAAGGCATTCTTTCTTTTTTATCTTCCCCCCCTCTTTAAATGTGCATGTGGCACCTATTCACCTCAATGATATATTAAATTAACACACATGTGTTCACTGGGAAGTCGGGAAATCGTTTAATTATTTTTAGAAAAACATTGTAATATTTCAAGAAAAAAAACTATAGTATCTTCTTTCTGTGCAAATGTCACCGAGTACAATTATAGTTTTCGTGTGTAAAATCTCTGCAGTGACCACAGCTGTGCTGTCAGACGCACAGAGCAGTGTAGACTCCGTGGTGCGCCACACTTCTCTACCTTCTCCTGTCACCTCAGCGCCACAGATAGGGGTCTTATTGATCGCTGTCAGCTTCAAGTGGAGACGGTGGGCTTTTTTAGGAAATGATGACCTCATAGCTGGCTACAACCGATGATCACACCAGAAGCGCATTTCTCGCGCCGGTCAAAAAAAGTGATTCTGCTCCTCAGTCTCTCTGTGCAAACGCTATACGAGAGGTTTGCTCAAATATTAGGGGGGGGGGGACAATTATGTCCTCCCCAAAATATTGGGAGGGACATGTCCACACCGTCCTTATGCAAACCTACAGCCTTTATAGACTGTCTTTTTCTTTCATAGGGCTATGAAAGAGTTTATATGGACATTGCTGAAATCAACATTGATGTCCCTCGGGCATACTTCATCCTGGAGCAAGTTGTTGATAAGAGCTTCAGTACGGGAATCATTGATGTGAAGTTAAGAGATCTTTGTCCCTGTCGGTAAGTGCACGCCACTGGCTTTCTCAGATACACACCGTACACTCTTGTTTCCATGTTTTGTTTTTTTAAACCATGTGTTATTGTGTTCTGTCTGTTGTCAGAGGCCGGAAGAGATTTGTCAGCGAGGGAGATGGTGGTGTTGTCAAAGTGGAAAGTTACTGAGACCTTTTTACATGCCAGATTTCCTGATAAGAAAGGGATGAAGCTACTTTTTTTACTTGTATATTTTTCAAAAAAAGTCAGGTACATTTTTTCCCTTTTAACAGTCAAAAGAATGTACATTTCTCAAACTGAAGTGGGGTAAAAAAACAACTGCACTCTTGTTTGAAACTGAAGTGGATCACTTTCTTCAAGGTGTTTCAATACAAACCCTTACATAAGCTAACTCTTAAAGTGCCACGCCTTCATGTTGTTTTGTACGGTATTTTCTTGATTTCACTGCCACTCATGTGTTTTGTAGAAAGCAGTGTTTGTACAGAGATGACTAGCTTGTGTCAAAAGATTTATAAAGAGGAATAAAAAACAACAAAGGGGAGCGCGTTGGTTAATTGAAATACTGGCCCCCCGTTTCTACGCTGTGCTGGCTTTTTTTCTCTTTTCTTTTTCCCCTTTAAATTTCACAAAGATGTCATTATTCAAGCGATCAAGACACGAGTAAAGTGCAAAAACAAATACCAGTTGGATAACTTCACAAAATGGTGTTTTAGAATGTTTATTTTTATATCTGGGGAATACTAATGTGTGTAAAATGTACCATGTATTGCTCCTTGTTTGTTCATTAAATCACGATTAAATCATCCAAGGCTGTTTTTGTGAATGTCACACGAACTACATCTTACGACTTCTTTGATCCGACACATTAATTGCTCCGCCCTCTATTCTATACACTGTTGAATTTTGTATGCATTAATGCCAAATTACAGATGCAATAATACAAATGGAGAGAAGAGAAGAAGTACACAGGTCTCAGTAGCCACACTGGAAAATCTGGCAAGCGATAGATGTAACTCCTCAACTCTTAGTTAAGCTCAGGGGACTGCTCCCCTCCTATCGTATCTGCTCTATGAAGCCAAACAATCGGTCACTTCTTCATATTGCACTTGACTGTCCGTGGAAATATCAGTGCGTGAAAACCCTGGCTCTTCGCCAACCGTCAGAAGAGATTTTCTGCCAATTTGACCATTCCTGCTGTTTTGAATAGTTCACTGGGCGTCTACTGCAACTGCTCCTTCATTGCCCGTTCCTGCTGCTTGACAGCCTCTTGAGCCTCCATCTGCATCTTCTCCAGTTTCTCTAGAGTTACTGATTTGAGTGGGAGAAGCTTCGGCTTACACAGAACCATGGTCGGTACATCTTCCATGGAAAGTTGTCCTGTGGATGTTGCGAAATAAGAAAAAAAAAAAACGCTCAACTCCAATATCTATTTTCTCATTGACTAATCTTTGCTTAAATGCAAAGATAATGAGACTTGGCTGGATTGTTACATCTGTAGGCTCTCGTTTGTGACTTGTTACGCAGTTGCTTGCCAATGTTTTTAATTTCTGTTCCACTGATGGTCCGTTTTTTAACAATCACTCTCTGCATGCAACATCTGGACATTTCACACATCTGTTGCTCTGGCCCCTGAATAGCTTGTGTCTGTTAGAAAGCATTACCCTTAACACCAGAACTACATCCAGCTCTAGTACTGACCCATATTATATAACCGTTTATACAGCAACAATGTCTATGGTGTTGAGCCGTAAAACAGACGGTAAAGAGCTAGCACAGAGCACCCACTGACTCATTTTGCAGGCTTTTGCACATTTCTAAACAGTTCACATGTTGTATCGAGCACCACAAACAGCTTTTTGTTTGTAACTACTGCTGCGGTACCAACCTTGTTTAGGCAGAACTTCTCTGAATATTGACTTGACTTCTGGCATTGTGTCCTCTGAGCGATTGCTGAAAGGTACAGTAAACATATTAGTTTACTACATTAAACATGTTTCATCTGACACAGCTTGGCACTTAATATCTGCGAATGCAAATCGCTCTGTTCAGGAAGCGAAGCCAAAGATTTAACAAGGCGACACTGTGGGGTCATCAAGACAGCTGCTATTGTCTTTCGGTATTTCTTAATGTTCTGAACGAACACGATTCAATAAAGAAGCTAATTGAGGTTGCATCCAGGCAAGATTGGGGGTCAAGTTTAGTTTTAACTTAAGCATGTTCACAATATTATAATATTGCGCTACCTAGCTAATTGATGGCCGAGTGACATTATATTACCTTTACCGTTAGAGCGACTGACACGTTGAGCTAACGTTAATTTAAAGATTGGGACTAATATTTGCACCCCATATTTTACAACATAATAGCTAGCTGATAGCCGCTAGCTCAACCCAAAGCGAGCTAGGTTTAACACGTAACGACAGTTTATTTTGTCAAACTACCAGGGAAATACAGTTAATTGACATTACACTGCTAACGTCATACGTTATTTGTCCGTTGTCGTGTGTGTGAACACGTTAAATACATTTAAAAAACTGAATTGTTGACAGTTCCAGAGACAGTTAAATAAATAATCCCACCTTTAGCACCAGGAAGAGATTTAAACTGTTGTCAATTCAACGAGAATCACGTGACCTTTTCCTGCGCTTTAACTTCTTCTTCGTTGGTGTGTTACGGCAGTCAGTTTCCGTTATATTGCGTTGCTGCCACCCTGTGGATCTAGACCATTACTGCGTCATCGTCATACTAGATCATTTTTCCTTCGCTGTATTTCTCAGCCACGGTGCTTGACTAGCACTAGCATTGTCATCCACAGGCGGCTCACAGAACAACATAACTCAAAATCATGACCATGATGTTTGTTTTTTTCCACTGTGTTTAAATAAAGAGTTTTACATATTTTTTGGAGTAATACGTTTGTTTAAGTGCATGTAGTTATATACAATGTATGTACTTTACCAGTTTACGCTACTGTATTCTTATATTACACTGCATTTCAGACGAAAGTGTTGTACTGTTTACTCGTATATTCATTTTAAAGCTACATATACGAATTACTTTACAAAATTATCTTTTTTTTTAGTGGAGCAAAATATGAATAATCACATCATAAAATATGAGTTCCACTTTTCAAATTGAATTTGTTTGCATATTCATATATGTGGATTTTTTTCAATGAGGGAAAGGTAGATGTAAGAATTTTTAATATGATAAGTGACATTTCTTTGGGAAAATCATAAACATATTATCCCAAGCAAAGTATTTATTTTACGTCTTTCGATAGCATTTTGTCATAGGACTTTTTCTTGTATTGCTATTCTTCGTGTTGTTATTATTTAATACAAACCTGACACAAAACAAGTAATTTCCTTGTGTAAAATATATTATGTAAATTCAGCCAATGTTTATCCACGAATATATGCTTGTATTTCAAAGTCTCGTGATAACATTGGTTAGGCGTGCGAATGACGCAGTTTGGTGGCAGGAGGGAGGGAGCAGAGCAGTAGTGAAGGAAAAGAGGAAAAGAGGAGGAAGCAGCAGCAGGGATGGCGGAGGCACACCTCTGAAGGTAAAACAGTGATATTATTATCACATTAACAGTGGACGTTTTACCCCCATAGCGCCGTTACACACCTCTCCAGAGACAACACACTCATCAGCCTCTTGTTACGGCGGGTGTCACGGTTCATTGTCATGTTGCGGTGGTGAGTACGAACGCACTCTTTTGTTCAGCTTCGGAATGGCCGCTGTTTTTCAGAGTGTTTTCTTTTTTTCCCTCTGCTAATATTCAATACGACAACGGGGCTTGTGTGTTGTGTCACAGTTATTTCGCACCTTGTGTGCCTGAAGTGGCCGCTAAGCTGGGATATTAAAACGCATCCACCGGCTCTGGTCTCTCTGGGTGTCTGCTGCCCGGTTGCGTTCAGCTGGCTGCAGCAGAGATCTCCCCTCTCGGTCCAACTCACGGCCGCTCTGCTCGGGCCTTCACACAGTTAGCTCTGTGCTAACCACAGTTAGCTCTGTGCTAACCACAGTTAGCTCTGCTCAAAGCTAACCGCTGGTACATATGTCAGTGAAGGTCTCGAGACCATTAGCAGTGTTAACTACGAGTAATAATAACAGTTTGTTGTATCGTGTCATGTTAGCCTTTACCTTTCCTCGTTTGAATCGTTATGTCGCTGGTTAAAATGATGTTAGCTTGCTCGCTAGCTGACGTTAGCAGGTTAGTCGTCTGCCATCACTGACGTTTTGCTTCGCTGTTGACGTTTAGCTAAGCTGCTTTTATTTCCTGCCTTGTTGTCAGTTGTTTTAGTAGGCTTAGCCGGTGTGCTTTCTCCCTTTTTTGAAGTTTAGTCGCTTGAGATGTGTATTGTAACATTACATTTGTTCTCCGAGTCACTTCCAAGGCTATTTTAGCTAACATTAGACATTTTCAGCCTACGTGAGTTGGCTAACGACCATTAGTTAGCATAGCTAACGTTGGTGTTGTAAGGTTGTATTCTCTGACAGGCTTACAGTGGTGCATTTCTCATTGAATCCATTGTAATGGACAAACCGAAGCAGGAGAACAGAGGTTAATGCTCAGGCCTACATGCACTAGCATTGTCAGAAGGGCCAAAGTATCTTTAATGGAAACTTAATCCGTTTTTATGTGGGCTGCAAGTGCCATGAAGTGTGTAGTAGCACTTTATGGTTGTGTTAGTGTTGACGATGCACATGCATTAGCTTTTCTCCGAAGATGTATGAGTTGAACCTCATATTCGTATCTAATAAATGATTAGTATTAACTGACTATAACTCTTTTAATGTGTGCAAGTTAGGCCCTAGCACTTGTCTGTTTAATTTACATTGTCTAATGGTTCTGGCTGTGTTGTTTTGCAGAAACCTCTGCATATATTTTAAAGATGCAACTAAGAGTATGCCTGCTTTAATTTGGCAAATATTAGGTTCAATGACCAAGAACTAAACTTTCAATATTATGATTGTCATAAATATCAACTAGTAAAAATTGACTAGGCAATGATGTTGCTCAATTTATTTGAACCGTTTCTTCTGCTCTTGGTATTTTCTTAGGTTTAAGCAGAAAGTAGTATTAGACATATCTTCTTTCCTTTTTTTTTTTTTAAAGAAATAAATCACAGATAATGCTTACATGCAGCTTGTTATAAACAATATGATGTACCAAGGCAGGAACTTGGAGAGTACAACCGTAAAAGGAAGTTGCTTGCAGTTTGGTTTACAGAGCTCCAGCAGTTGAACTGGTCTGGTTATTCTGATTGTATGTTAATACTCGTGTTGTACACCGGTATGCCCATTACAGTCAGTGTTTCATGTTAACCTTCTTATTTATGATGGTGTGAAAGAGCAGCGGATAGCCTTTTTATTTACAGAACACACTGTCGGGCAGTGTGTCATGTTAGGGGTGCTGCTATTGACCCAACATTTCTTTTACCCAAAAGGTCATATGACCTGTTGTTGTGGGGACTTTATGCTTTGAAGGCCACTTCTAAAGATTACTCTCAGCAGTCCTAACCTTTTCACTTAGCTGTGATCCTGAGCCAAACCTGCCTCTCTTTCTGCCACAGCTTAGCTTGTACTAGTACAGGGAAGCTTTAAACAGCCACAGAGACTAAACAATGACATTCTGGCTCAGATTGTCACGTAAAGATCCAAAGAGTTTTGTCTGGATGTCTTTGAGACATAAATATTCAATGTGATTGTTGTGTTACAGGCTTTATAAGGGATGGCTAAATAGCGAAATGTATGTTAAGGTGGGGCTGTATGCGAACAGTAATGTCAACACCCGCTGGGCCATGTTTGTTTAGTAGGGGTAAGTTAGTGTGAGGCTAAGCGCAGTATATTCAACAGATTTGCTTGGACTGGCACATTGTGATACTGACTGACAACCCACCAAACCCGTTGAAGTGTTTTTGCTCTTTTTCATGAACAAGGAAATAATATTATCAGGGCTCCTTTGTTGTTCTATTTTCGACATAATGCAGCTTACATTGCCCGCCCACAACAGGCTCAAGTTGAAATGAGTTGAAATGATTATTTATTCAAATATATTTGTAATATTTCGTAGGAGGAAAGTCTGTGTGAATTTGTCGTGGCAGAAAAGCTTGGGCAGTCTTTTTTTTCAGACTTTTTTTTTCTTTTCTCCAGCATGAAAACATTTTCAACTAAAAGCAGTTTGTTAAAGTTGTGGTTCACCTGCAAAATGTTGCTGAAATAGACAAAAATGAGGAACTTGCCTATGGGTTGTCTCTGCACGCATCACTTACTGCTGCACTATGTCAGTCTTAAGTATTTGAAGCTGTTTGATTTCTTACACTCGTCTTTGCTGTGCAGTACCGTTTTTTTTAAACGAAGTGAAGTGGGGAATGTTTGAATGCTGCCTACCAGAGCAAACTCTCATCAGAACGGAAAAGACTTGGGCTTAACCTAGCTAAAACTATTCCATCAAAACATGGTTGGAGCGATTTCGATTCAGCAGACAATGTTAAGTTATTTGTTTTTGACTTTATCGTACCATCTCATACCTTTACATTACTATATGGGGGTATCCGATGCAGTATAGGCAGCTGATTTGCATTTTCTTTCTCAATTTCCTCTTCATTTTCTAACAGTGGAAGCTTATATCGATCGGTGTTCTCTACAAGCAAACCCTGTTTACTATAAACTGTGGTGAGCAGTGTCTTTTAGTGAGAATCATAATACGTTTTGGATGCATGAGACAGAAAATCAAGAAGAAAATTAGTTCAGTTCCATTTTGGAAGTGATCAGTTTATTTCTCTCTGGAAATTGGCAGAAAATGATAAAGGATGAGCCGAAGGAATATGTTATCAACAGTCTGAAATTATAGAACCGGTGACAAATATGTACACCAGAAACCGACCTCAACTGTTTAATTTCAAAATGCTATGGATGTTTATTAAAGCTGAAAATGAAATTGTAAATGGAAACTAAATTTATTTTTATTTTCCCCAACAGCAAACCTTCGAGGGATTTAAAACAAAAACAACCTTGATGACCTTTGCACCCTGAAATAACTTGTCTCCGAAGGTCCTGGGATCGTATGCAGTTCAAACACTGAAGCATGTGGCCCATGGGTGCCACAGTCCAGCGACTTCAAAGGATTTTTTTCTCCCATGGCATTTTAACAAAGTAACAAAGTATCTAAAGTATCTCAAAAAAACGTTGGATCACAAGGCTTTTATTTCCAGGATAATCATAAATGTGTGGCCCTGTACGGGGATGTTTTCTTTAAAAGCCTCCTTGGCTGACTGTGTCCCTTTTTTCCTGAATAAGTAACCTGACAAGAGAGACTCCCATGAGCAACTCTGCAGGAGGCTCGATAACGTCGACATGAGTAGTACTTTAGGCAAAGAAAAAGATTCGAAAGAAAAGGACCCCAAAGGTGGTCCAGCGGGGAAAGAAAGGGAAAAGGAGGCCAGGGCTCTAGCCAGCTTAGTCAAGGATGGTGGCAAAGAAACGAAGACCAAAGGGAAAGATGCCAAAGAAGGAAAGAAGGACACCAGCAGCTCAACACCGGGTGTGGCCTTCTCCGTTGATAACACGATAAAGCGGCCAAACCCGGCAGCAGGTACGCGCAAGAAGTCCAGCAACGCCGAGGTGATCAAAGAGCTCAACAAGTGCCGGGAGGAGAACTCAATGAGACTGGACCTATCCAAACGGTCCATTCACATCTTGCCCACCTCCATTAAGGAGCTGACACAGCTGGCCGAACTCTACTTGTACAGCAACAAGCTGCAGAGCCTGCCAGCCGAGCTGGGTTGCCTATCGGGCCTGGTCACTTTGGCCATGAGCGAGAACTCCCTGACCAGTTTGCCCGACTCCCTGGACTCTCTTAAGAAGCTTCGAATGCTCGACCTCCGGCACAACAAGCTGAGAGAGATACCGGCGGTTGTGTACCGGCTGACATCTCTCACCACGCTGTACCTGCGCTTCAACCGCATCACAACAGTGGAGAAGGACATCCGGAACCTCTCCAAGCTCACTATGCTCAGCATTCGCGAGAACAAGATTAAACAGCTGCCCGCGGAGATAGGTGAATAAGAGATGCATGTCTTCAGTACAGCAGAGGGTGGGTGACTGAAAGTGATTTAATCTTGAGTTGGCTAAATATCTGAGTTTGGTGTGCGTCTTTCTGCAGGGGAGCTATGCAACCTCATCACTCTGGATGTTGCCCATAACCAGTTGGAACACCTACCGAAGGAGATTGGGAATTGCACACAGATAACCAACCTCGACCTGCAGCACAATGAGCTCTTGGACCTCCCAGAGACTACAGGTAATTTATTCATATTTTAGGACTCGGAAGCAAAGTTCTTGTGTTACGGTGTAAAAAAAAAATATATATAAGTCTAGATACATTTTTTCTTTCGTCATTTTAGGCAACCTGGCAAGCATAAATCGCTTAGGTCTGCGATACAATAGATTGTCAGCCATCCCCAGATCATTAGCCAAATGTCGAGAACTGGAGGAGCTAAACCTTGAAAACAACAACATTTCGGTGTTGCCAGAGGTGAGTGGAAACGTATAAAATATACATTTAAAATGCAAGTTGTTGCGGTGCATGGTCGTGCACCTCCTGAGTTTTTCAAACACGACCGTCACTAATAGTTGACTGATAACAGCACTATTACCTCGTCTGAGGATTTTACAAAGCCCGTCATTTAGTTTGTATATGCTTTTGAAACGGGAGTTCTTAAATATCTTTGTTTCTTTATATCACATTTACTACTTGACTTCTTTACTGTACAGGGCTTGTGCATACAGGCGGTAAAGTACAATATGAATATGAAGATATCAGTTTAAAGTCAATTACAAGACCTCTTTGGTATCGGAATGGCAGTAAAAATGGTCAGGAAGATCATTTATGCACAAATTTGCTCATCTGAAAGGCCATTGTGCATTGGGTGTCAATGGTTAGTCTGTAAAATATCAATATACAAGTTAATTTACCATTTGCTGTGCTTGACCAGGGCCTACTGTCGAGTTTGGTCAACCTGACGAGTCTAACACTGGCGAGGAACTGCTTCCAGTCGTACCCTGTGGGCGGACCGTCCCAGTTCTCAACCATCTATTCCCTCAACATGGAGCACAACCGCATCAACAAGATCCCCTTCGGCATCTTCTCCAGGGCCAAAGTGTTGAGCAAGCTTAACATGAAGGTATGTGTGTATATATATATGTGTGTGTGTGTGTGTGTATGTGTATATGTGTAATATATGTATGTCTGTGAGATAAATCCCAAAGTCAGCAGATTCTAAAATTTCTAAACAAAGTAGAAACGATCATGAATTTTCACCAATCATTTATATATTCTAGTTTCATATCTTGCTGTCACATGTAAAAAAAAAAAGAAGCCTTTTTTTTAAACCGTGACAAGAAGCACAGTTGTGCAATCCCTTTTTTTTTTTTTTTAGAGCGACACTATCCTTGTGTTGACTCTGAATTGTCACTGATTCTGCTAATGAGGGTATGTCTGCCATTGTCTTCTTCAGGACAACCAGTTAACATCTCTGCCGTTGGACTTTGGCACATGGACCAGCATGGTGGAGCTAAACCTGGCAACCAATCAGCTGACAAAGATCCCAGAGGACGTGTGTGGTTTGGTCTCTCTGGAGGTGAGTCTTTGCAAATGCAGAACCCACTGAGTTTATTGAAGAACTTTTATGTAACGTCTTGTTACATAAATTGTATTTTTTTTTTTTTTGTGCAGCCAGTGTAGGAATAGAGATCTTTATTTAGCAACTCTTAACTCATGTTATGTTAAACCTGCAGTAGTAAGAAAGTAAGATTTGGCTCCACAAATATAGCTGAAATGTATAATACACTTTTTTCAAGAGGTGTTTTGATTGTTGTTAAACATGAATATTAGTAGAGCAGTTTGTTTTCATGCTGTCATGATGCCAGACTGTCACTGTCTTCACAGGTGTTGGTACTATCCAATAATCTTCTCAAGAAGTTACCACATGGTATTGGAAATCTGAGAAAGCTACGGGAGCTCGACTTGGAGGAAAACAAATTGGAATGTCTACCGAATGAAATTGCTTATCTGAAAGATGTACAGGTGAGTTTTCCTCCTTCTCTCCTTCACACTTGTAGAGATCACAGAATGATGTCGTGTTTCTTCTGCATCTGTTGTAATGGGAAAGGCTCATCTTCAGTTCATGGCTGAGGCCTGTAAGTGGATAAAAAAACAGCTGATTTTTGCTGCTAATCTGGCGATGCACGTCTCTAATGTTGCTGTAGATGAAGATGGATTTTTGCTTTTGACTTTCTTTGTTGCTGGAGCAACGGACCAGTAATTAGAATGATGAACCTGAATCAGTAAACAAAACAATACCCAATCCTAGTTAGTGGGTTGAAAGATACTCAAACTGATGTAAAGTCATTACAGCAAACACAAAGAGAGTCCAATCCATGGCTATATACAAAGAAAGGAACATGTAATATGCCGTCTACCAGTTAGACAATCACCCACAGTTGTTGGATAAAACTGGGTGATCAAAGGCTTGATTGTAAATACTAACAAACCTTTTAGAGCGCATGATAAACTGCGTTCTTACTCCTTCGTTAGAAATTGGTGTTGACAAATAATCAGCTGACCACGTTACCCAGAGGCATCGGCCACCTCACCAACCTGACTCATCTTGGTTTGGGGGAGAACCTGCTGCAACACCTCCCAGAGGAGATCGGTAAGTACCTCCCTCGAGCCTGCAGCCACGAAGATCAGCAGCATGCTCTGCTAACCCGTTCAGCTTACTTTACTGCTCAAACTGTCCTGCAGTGATGATGTGCACATTGTGTGTACACGTACATCTAATTGGTCTTTTAGAAAGGGGCACAAGTGTGTCATCTATTTTTATTTGTTATCAAAAATATTTGAAGAATTGGTGCCACCTTAAAAAAAAAAAAGTACAATTTTACAAATTAGTTGTAGCTTTTTGAATTCAAAGTGTAACATTTGTTTCCTCGATGAAAGCTAAACTCGAGCGTTAGGATTTAAGAGCTTAACGGTGCGTCCCACCAGAATGGAATTATCCCTGTGGCTTTGTGGTGTTACGGTTACATTACGGTGTTACATTAGAACCAACAATGTAATGCGTTTAAAAAATATCACGACGGGCATTAAAAGCTTCATTCGAAACCTCAATATGTAGCTTTGCTATACATTTGATACAGCCCTTATACATTGAGTCTGTCTGCGGGCAGGCGGGCAGAAGGCATTATGGGAGACTGAGTCAGTCTGGATTGGACGACCGGACGCTACGTCTCGCTCTCGTTTGATTTCCAGCTTCGATTCACCGTAACAATGAAATGATTGCATCAAGAGTGTCGCAGGGGATATTATTAGACTTTAGTCAACCAAAATATGAAAAACTCAAGGTTTTTAAATATCCGCCGCCATAAGATGTACAACAGCAGCAGCTACAGCTGGAGCAGTACCAACCAGTCGACCAATCCTAATGTATCGCCCGGAGGCTTTTTACTTGAGTCCCCGGTTCCTTGGTTGACTTCTTCAGTGCATGCCTCCACTAACAGTAGCTGGTGTCTGTCCTCAGGTACGCTGGAGAACCTGGAGGAACTGTACCTCAACGACAATCCCAACCTGCACAGCCTCCCGTTCGAGCTGGCCCTCTGCAGCAAGCTGTCCATCATGAGCATCGAGAACTGTCCCCTCAGCCACCTGCCGCCCCAGATTGTCGCGGGAGGGCCCTCCTTCATCATCCAGTTCCTCAAGATGCAGGGACCGTACCGTGCCATGGTCTGAGCCAAGAGCAGCTCAGTCCGAGTCCTGCTCGACTCCACTCGCTCTAAACCCTCTCGCCTGTCCGCCCCCATTACGTGTATCATACACTGTAAAGAAAACAGACTCGCCACAATCAGTGTCGGGGGCAAATACGACGACGATGAGGAGGAGGAGGAGGAGGAGGGGGGGGGGAATTCATTCGCCATCCTTTGATAGAAAGCAGGCGAATCATTGGAGATTTGACTTCTGTGTTACTCCAGAGTTTATCACGGTCATTTTAGGACCCCAGCCACCCCCACTCATGTTTCATTCTGAATCACACAAGAGAAAAAAAAAATTTCCATCTCTTTGCCAAAACTGAAGATATATAAACTTCTATATATTGAGTAACTGTGAGCTAAGTGGCAAGTCTTTTAACCATATAAACCGTACTCCCATTGCCAATATATTTACAGTAATTAAAAGCATCTATTATGTGAGCAAGGATACAATTGTATGGAAAAACAAACGAAAAAAAAGTCTTTGGAACTTCAAATTTACTGCTGCTGGCGTGATTTTAACTTTGTCATCTAGTTGTTTTTTCTTTTGATATTCACTTCTTTTAACGTCACCTTTGCTCGCGATCACTTCTGTTCACTGCTCGTTGACCGGAGAGAACAAAGGTCCAACGATGGCTTGTTTATACTTTCTTTTTTTTACCTTTTTATGTTTAAATACTGTGCCTGTTTAGAGTGATCCAGTGGTTCATTTCTAAACACAATTGTCGATGAGAATACAAAGATATAAATTATTTCAAAAATAATTTTTTTTATTATTTCTGCTGTTTTTACTTCAGTTTTTCTAATTTGTAGTTGAGTTTTTTTGCCGTTGCATTAATCTGTTAAATGAAGCGATATCAGTTGTAAAATAAGATATTTTTAGCAAATAGCAGCAGTAGTTGGTAAACATTGAGCTATTAATGTATACATATGAGAAATGCCAATCACACATGATTTAACAAACAAAACAAAAAGCAAGTTGGACTTTTCTGCAAAACGTGAGGCGCAGTACCCCCCCTCCCCCTCTCTTACTATTGCTTTTGTGTGACACAAAGGTATTGAAAACAGTCAAACCTGCACAGGTGATGGGATAAATGAGATGTTTTTAATATATGTATACGAATGCTGGTGGTTGCCTTGAGTGCAATTCTAGTTCTGTTTACTGGTTTGAGCTTATCTTCAGTGTTGGGCTGCAGAGCTGTCATCCAGTGGCTCATTGACCAACATATCAAGCATTTTTTAAAAGACGTAATCTGGAGCGAGTGGTGAGTGTATCAGAGCTGCGAGTGAGGTTTGGTAATAAATCATCGACGGGTAACACTTCCGTTTTTGGTTTAATATCCTGAATTGTTTTTTTTTGTTTTTGACCGGGTTTCCTAAGAATCTTAATTACATGATGGAAAATGTTCCCTTTATTTAGATTCATACTTTTAAAAATATATATCGATATATATATATCTTCATTTGTCCCACACTGTCCCAGCAATGCTGCTGCTCTCATGCACTTTTAAAAAAAACTTACTTTGGCATCCTCTATAAAAACACCGTAGCCTCTCATTGGTTATTTTGAATGGGGGGCGTTTTGTTTCATTAAGTATTTTATCGGTCAAACAAACCGTTTTATCATGTAAATTTGAATAAATTAAATCTAAATGTTAAGTTTAGCGGGCTCAGAATATACTTGTTACTTTCTCTGGTTTCATCCTGTCGATCTTAATTCAAAGGAACTTTCTCTCTTGAGCCGTAGGACGGTCTGTGTGGCCGCGAGACGTCTCAAGGTTCCCATATCCTGCTTTCTTATTTGCAAGTGAAATGGCTTATTGCAGCTCAGATCAGCACTGTTCATTTTAAATCAATTTACATTAAGTGTTTTCTTTTTTCCTAAATGATGAAATGTGTATTCAGTTAGTATTATTTCAAGTGACTGTACATTAAAAATCCAGACAAAATGTAATCAAACCAAACATTTTTTTTTTTTTCTCAAAATGTGTTGCATCCCAGCTCTATATTCAATCATGATTCTCTTTTGTATTGAAACGTGTGGGGACGGGGGACGGTGCACGCTGCTTCTAATTTACCAGCAGAACCTGTTGCTGCTTTTCGTGGACTGAAACATGCTGTAGGGGGCGGGAAACGATCCACTCTCAATACTGATGCGGACTTCACTCGAAAAACCCGACGAGGGACAAATCCACTGACCTTTACGATTTGGCGTCAGGCCCGGTGGTTTCCTCACAGATCAAATCGTTTGGACACAACGATGAGACGACACAACACGGTGCATATATGAGCTTAACGCAGTTACAGTACAAGACTGTCGGGAAAAGACAAAAAAAAAAAGAAATTGTAAAAAGGGCTTTCTGTGTTCACGCTCAACAAACGCACCGGAGGCATTGCATTCCTGGGTTTTCTATAAAAGCTTTGGAAGTTCTTTTTTTTGTGCATTTACTTTTAGCTGTAAACAATTGTGTGAAAAATGCCTTCAACGAGTACTCAAACGTGAGACGTGCATTAGGTGTGCAGCGACAGCGCTGTGACCCATTTTTACATTCGGGCTCTTGTTTTTAGTGTTTTTTTTTTCCATGTGCCATTTTGCAAGATTGAGAATGCCGATGTATAAAGATGCAGAGGATGATGGGAGACGGGGCAGAGACTGGACTGGGGGGGGGGCTCATGGACCAGAGAGCATTCATCACATCCTGGAATGTAGTTTCAATGTGCTGTGGAGGGAGATGGAGGTCACCGACTGACGAGTTCAGCCAAACCTGTGACTTGTTGGATCAAAAATGACGTATTGCATACTGGTGCATCCCAAAAATAATTGGTGTTTATTTTTATATCGTCTGTGATTTTCGGCAGTGGAGAGCATCGCAGAATCAACGTCATTTCGCTCCTTTTTTTTGCTTTTTACTCTGGATCATAGAACTTGTCTTTTTCTTGCCTGGTTATTTTGTACAGGAAACAAGCATGTTGAACATATTAGACATGATTTGTCTGGGTCAGAATTGGGCGTTTCTTTGCATAGAGGACTTGGATTTAGTGGCTATTTGGTGTATCTGCAAATGCTCCCTTTTTGTATATTGCAGAGAGTATCGAAGCATTGTGTGGCAATGCTTATCCTACTTAATCTACATTGACAAGCAGCCTTAATGATCTTTTTTATGTGTTTGTTTGGCTATTCCTTGTGTCTATGGCCACTGACTGTACTTGATAAGCAACTGGTCGTTACAATGTAAATTTGGGTCTAGTTTCTTTCTGTCTTATTTTTCCTTTTACTCTGTACAGTGATCTGCGTTACGGTAAACTCAGTATTACAAAATCTGTAATGTGATGAGTTTTACATAAAGACAGTGCAATGGAAGATAATGCCATTTTGCTACGCATTAGCTTGAGTCTCACTTGTCTTTGGCATTAAAGGGGAATTCCACCAAAACTGACTTGCATTTTTATTCTGCAACGGCAGAGCTTTTTCAGTAGAAATGACGTTTTTCTTCATGTATTTCAAAAGTCAGGTTTGAGTGATAATATTACAAGATCAGAGGCAGTACAATTAAGTGGCATCAACTTTAATAGCCTGAGATTGAACTTTTACCACATCTATATGTAGAATCTGCAGTTTTCAGAAACATCAAACTTTTTAGAAAGTTCAGGTCGATATTGTAGGAACACACGTTCTTCATCTTCAGAGCACATAACTACATAAATGTCCACTTTTTGTAATTAGACCAAATCACTTTTGGTGGAAAGGCCCTTTTAATGTGTAGCTGCCGGCTCTTTCTCCTACCTGGATCTCACCCGCACACACCCCTGCTATAGTATCTCCACACATTTACTTGACTGCCTTATGCGCACCAAGCAAAACCTTTATGGCAGAATCGCTTTCCTTCTTTCATGTCAGTAAAGGGGTCTGGGTCCACGGATTGAGCAGATGTTGAAAGCAAAGTGTTTGGGTCAGTTGTGTCCTGACTGGACGAGCAGATGCAGACATGACTACCTCTATGTGAGTCTTCATTGCTAACCACACTGACCAAGCTCCAGTCTGAGGTGTTTCTGCCCGTGTACATACAAAGCTGTGTGTTGGCAGCAGGAACTTGGATTTGGACGAACAATTCAACCCCAGTTTTTTTTACAACGCATCCTTCTGTTTTATTTTGGTTACATGCCTTTACGAAGTATTATTTGGCAAATTAAATGAGGAAACAGTTTGTGTGCTTGGTTGTAAATGACAAATGTAATACTGCCCCATTGTAAGACAGTTACCCTGAAACCAACGAGCTGCAGAGCACCACTTTGCAAATGAGTGAAAATGACCATGTGTGATGTTCTGTATGTACATACATCTTTTTAACTGTAATAAACCGATACATATTTACACATTTATGATGTGTTACTCTCCTGTTTCAGTAAAAAGTTATCTGAAAAGAATATATTATATTATGCAACAAAACTGAATGTATTGTTGTGATTTCATTATTATAAACATAAGTGTGTTCCAGTGTTTCTATTTCAGAGGCCCGAGCTGTGAGTCTCTGCTCCGGGTCAACACCGCCCCCTGCTGGTGAATTAAAGTCTTAATATTATCAAAGCCGCCTGTATTCCTGTAACACGACCATCTGAAAGTCACTTCTGTCAGTCAAATGAAGTCTGTCATCTTGCTTCGTTTCGCTGAAAATGTGTGGAGCTGCGGATGCATTTCCCCGCCTGTTTGTCTGCGCCTTGTCGCCTAAAAGGGGCTCGAAATCACCTGTAAAAACACAAAGTAGTTACGTTAAAACAGACCCTGAGCGCTCTGACCTCACCTTCTTCATCCTCTAAATTGTCAGACCACTTTTTCCACATTTCCCCACCGCGTCATCCTCCTAAAACTGGAAAGCTCTTGCACGAGACGACAGGTGTCACTGTATCCTCGCGCTTAGTCTGCACCCTCATGCAACAACAAGCGCCACGACAAAAACAGCTGTTTACCCAACAGAAGTCAGTCCTGTGGCTGCAACGGGCGATGTTATTTTACCAGCACGGAAAGACGGGATTATCAGGCTGATATGAGCACCGAGGTGAGCGCTTTGAATAGTCACTCACAGTTTTAAAGCCTCTCACGCGATACTTTGTCACTATTGGGCAACTGCCTATCAGATCATCCATACAGCTATATTTTTTCAAGAATGAATTTCTGTCAGTTATTTGAAAGGCAGATCAATGGGGGAGAACGGGGTCGCTTGTGATGATTTGGTTTCTGCAGGAACAGCTGTGAGCGATGTTGCTCAGTCCAGTCACGCTCAGGTGCATGTACTCACACAGCCAATGGGAAGCCACACTCACTCACACTAACAAGTATGAAAAATGGAGGTAATGCATGATTAAAAAAAAAAAAAAAAAAGATTATAAGAGTCATTGTATAGTAAGTAAAAAAATCATAGTATATTTTTTGAAAAAATAAATGAAAAAAACAGTTTCTCAAAAAAAAAAGCCACAGTCAACAAAAAAGTCAACCAGGTGTCTTAAAGTCATAGTCGATATGTCGGAAAAAGTATAGCACGTCAGGAAAATAAATCAGGAAAAAGTCATCGTGTAGTATGTCGATAAAAGTAAAAAAGTCATAGCATGTCGTGAAAATCATGAAAAAGTCAGAGTACAGTATGCCAAATAATATAATAGTATATCAAAAAAAGTCATGAAAAAAATCATAGTATAGTATGTTGAAAAAAAATGATGTCATATGTTGAAATAAATCTTGAAAAAAAAAATCAGGGTATATGTGGAAAAAAGTCATATGATCAAAGCCGCCTGTATTTCTGTAACACGACCATCTGAAAGTCACTTCTGTCAGTCAAATGAAGTCTGTCATCTTGCTTCGTTTCGCTGAAAATGTGTGGAGCTGCGGATGCATTTCTCCGCCTGTTTGTCTGCGCCTTGTCGCCTAAAAGGGGCTCGAAATCACCTGTAAAAACACAAAGTAGTTACGTTAAAACAGACCCTGAGCGCTCTGACCTCACATTCTTCGAAAATATCTTGAAAAAGTCTTAGTAGTTTGTTGAAAAAAATGTCCTAAAAAGACATAGTATTGCAAGTGAAAAAAGTTATGAAAAAATTATAGTATTGTATGTTGAAAAAAAGAGATAAAAAGTCATACTATGTCAAAATATTCACAGTATAGTATGTCAAAAATAGTCATAAATGAGTCATACTATGGCAAAAAAAAATAGTATAGTGTAGCATCTCAAAAAAAGTTTAATATCTATATAATGTCTAAACAAATCATTACAAATCATAGTATAGCATGTTGAAAAAGGTCATAACAGATTATTAGTATAGTATGTCCAACAATTTATAAAAAAGTCATAGTACGATGAAAAAGTCCCCAAAAAGTCATAATATAGTATGTAAAAATGAAATCCTAAAAAAGTCATAAAAGAGTCATACTATATGGGTAGATGGGGAAACCTCTCTGCTGTCAATGCACAAGAAAACAGGAAGAAGGATATGGTTTCCATTAGCCTAAGTGGACCGCGCTGTCATGGTTTCTCTACTCCCCCTCTCATCTCTCTCCCGTCACTCCCTCTCTGGAGATGCAGAAAACCCAAGGCTATTACGCCCCCGGTTCATTCGTGGTGCTCTACCAGACGGATCTGGTTCATATGGAGTGCCTTCCTTTCATCAATTATTTAGTCATAAATGAGTCATTCTATAGTCTGTCAAAAAAAATATCATTGAAAAGTGACTTTTATTCCTAAATCTGCAGCATGCCCGTTCGAAGCTCGCTCCTGCCCCAAAAGCATTACTGGGAATCCGCCTGGCCCTGAAGCTTCAAGGCCCCCCTGTGACCTCAAGACTCCATGCCCGAGCGTGGTCCTGTGAACATGTCCATGTTCCCGTCTCCGTGGCCATAGGGCCCTCCCTCCTGGTTTCCCTCCGGAGACGTTCTGCCCTGCTCCCGGGTCGTCTGCCTGCATTCCCTTCTCTGCCTCTGCCCTGCTCCCAGACTGCTCCCAGACCATGAGACCCCAGCTTGGGGTCTCATGCTGCGCCCCTGTCCAGCCACCGGGGCCTTCAGCCTGTGGTCCTCTGCTCTGTCCATGTCCAGTCCTCCATTCTTATTAGTTTCCTGGGCACTTGTTCCTGAGTAACAGGTTTGGACCCAAACACAGATAAGGATGAGGAGGCAACTCAAAAGATTTAATGCCAAAAACATCAGAGGGCCTCTGGAAACAGAGCCAGACTGTTAGTAGTGTCATAAAAATATCATGATATAGGTCATAACAAATGTAATGTCTTAAAAACACATATTGTATGAAAAAATGGGAGGTCAGAATTTTTGAGAATGTATAAGGTTGGACCATGACGAAAATGTGTGTAAGAGTAGCAGGATTTGAATGGCACTAGATTGATTTAACATCATTAAAAAAATTAAAAGCACTTTAATCCAGTGGACGCGACACGAAGTCGTGTCCACCAAGTCCAGGACAGACGTCAAGGAGTGTACACCACAGCCTCCCACAGTTACTCAGGGATTTCCTTCTCCAAGCAGCCCTCCCAGAGTGACTTTAAATGTACCAAAGAAGACCACAAACAGTGCATTGTGTGACTAAGAGTCAGCTTTTGCGGTAAGAAGGGGCTCCAGTTCCAGGAAGACTCTGGGAGTTTGGAAAATGATAAATCCCCCGACAGTTGAAATGTTTTTTTTCTTGATTTGCGGAAATTATCCAAAATAACAATCAGTCAATTTTTAAGTATTTGCATGTTCTCTACTTTTTGCAGTGTTGTGAGTATTTGCAATTGTAATTTCAAAGCAACTTTGGTGTCGTGCTAAAACTAAAATTGCTTTCTGTCATGGCTGACACTGATGTTAGTTGGGATAAAACGGACCCTCTTCATATTAAAGGATCGGAATAAGTGGCATCTAGCGGTGAGGTTGCAGATTGCATACAACTCAATACCCCGCCTCTCACTGTCGGTACCTGAAGTTCATGATGAAACAGCATACGGAAATTGTAAAAAATAAAAAATAAAAGTCAGATTGGTAGCCTCCCTTGAGGCTGAACTGTTCAACCCGGGCCTGTCAAGTGGCGCCTGTTAGCACCTTAGCTCAGCTAATTGTACCGTTTAGCAGCCAGTAGCCAATCAGAGGGTAGAGTAGGGGCGGGTCTACCTGCAAGGCATACTGGGTAGACACGCCCGCACATGCGCAAAATGAATCGAGCAGCTGGCAGGGACTGGGCGCTGACACTCACCCTTCCTTTTCCAAGCGTGACGGAGAACACGCTACAAAGGGAACGGCTCTGGCTGAGTCAGCGTTTTTACTGTAACATGGCTGACTTAGTGAAGAGAACAAGCTCCCTGTGTGGATATAAACGGCTCAGATAACAAAACACAGTTTCAGGTGATTATATACTAAACATAGTTATGAATAGCAGTAACTATTAAGCTATTATATCATATTTGTGAGCAAGTTTTACATCTCTGTTTTATAAAAACTAGTATAAATGACAACACATTGCCTCACATACTGCTGGTTTATTTCATATTCATCGAAAATAAGTATGAACCAACAAAAACCAACCAATGCACTTGTTTTTAAGAGTAAACGTACGTGACCTGTTCCATGTCCGCTGCCATCACCTGCAACGCCTTAAGCCTGTAGAGAAAGTAAACAAGATGGATCTCGCTTTTCATGGACATGAAAAACAATTATAATTCTGACAGCTCAATATCATCCAGCGAAACAGCACTGGGCAAATGACATGAGGTGTCAGATAATGTTCAATATTTGCCTTGTTAAAACTGTCTCCAACTGTTACACTGAATAAAACAAACACACTTTAGAAACTTTAAACGTTTGCTTTGGAAATGTATTTAAAATGATGAAATCTATATTGTAAAATATCCCCAAAAAGGGTCCATTTTTATTAAAAACTCAGACCTCAGTAAAGTGTTGATGAATAATATCGTACGCCTGTATCAATGCTCCCAAGTCAGATCTGTAAACACCAAAGTATACACGATCAGAAGTCTGTTCATAGGTCTGAGAATCAGTCTGAGGTCGGCTCCTGCCAGAGTTTCCCTCCTGTGTTGGATATGAAGTGTCAACAAAGGTGAATAAATAAATAAAGTTCAGACAAAGAAATAAAGGGCCTCTTTACATCCACGTGGTGTGGCTCTGGCTGCTGCTTAGCAACGGAGTATAGCACCTGCACTGCAAAAAATATCTGTCCCAACAGGTCCTGTAGTTTACTCTTTAATAACTATTGTCAATTTTCAGTCTTTGAATTTGTGTTTTGTTGTTTTCAGCTCAGTTTCAGAAACAAATCAAGAAGATGCTGACATCTCAGTGTAATCAAACACATTTTGGCAGAGTTGTTTGCAAACAACCACACTTTTTATGGAAAATGAAATTGAAGGAGAGTGTTAATTATCACTCATTATTATAAACACACCTCTCTACTGTATCCTCTCTCAAATCGAAAATAAAAACCCTGCATTCCTCCTGTCTCGTTTAAAGATGAATACCTTTAATGCACTTTTATTTAATTATTTATTAGAATTTCTCTGCACTATAACTTTGTTTTCTTGTTTGGTTTCTATTCTTTTTTTTTACCTCATAAATAGACTGGTCAAGATCATGCACTTAGTTGCCCTTTAATTATGTATTTACTTAGTCTAGGCATTACGACAGAAGTATGTACAGGGGGACACAATAACAGAAACACTCTAATGCAGACCATTTTAACAAAAAATACTAAAACTTCAGAGTTGACCACTCACCTGAATGGTGTCAATTGCATGTGTACCCGTGTTCAACACCTGTACCTGTATAGCCTATATGTCCACGTGTAATACTTTTATTTTCCTTGCTGGTGACTATTCATTTTTTATGGCGTTTTCTTCCTGCAATTCCTTCACTACTACACAAGCGCATCGGTGTTTGGTGTTGTTAGACCCACATGTCTGTCCATGTTGACACTCTGTGAGCGCACAGTGAGCGGAACACTTTTTGCAGCGTGCGGGCTATAAAGAGAGGGAGTGTCGCACTGGTGAACACTGAGAAGAGAGGACCCGCACACAGACCGCAGCACGGCGGCGCCCGGGATAACATGATTAGCGCTCTATTAGGTCCGCGACTGAGCACCACTAGATGCAACACAGGGACCATTGTGTCGGGAAGGAGAGGAGACACGGAGGGAAGACTTCACGCTTGATCCGCCTCATGGATCGTATTTGCTTCCTTTTGATCTGTTTAAAGAAGTTACCCACTGACAGCTTTTTTTTCATGCCCGTGCGTCTCTGGCACCAGAGAGGTTGTGCCACCGCTTTCTTGCTCAGGTAATATAATTTCGCACTTTATATGCCATTTAAAAAAAAAAGCTATTCAGGGAAAAGAGCTGATATACTGCTTGAGCTAATTATAGTTGCAATAATGTAAAGTATGTCATAATTGAGTTAAAAGTGTCAATAGCGTTGAAGCGATCTGATTTTTCCTCTTGTTGACTCATATTTTCAGATGAATTGACAGCCTTATAAACGATAAGCGCTTCCCCTCAAAGAGGTTGTACACGATGAAAGAGAAAAATCCGGGAAAGCCTCAGAGGAGTGATTCAGTTCCTTCCCTTCACAGCCCTGCTGTGAGTTTCTAGCTCTGTCCTTCCTGGAGATGATATTTGTTAACCTCAGGGGAATTCACACAGGAAGTGGGCCAATCTACTCCAATGGGGTTCGACAACGACACCAATCAGACTCTTCCAGACGTGGCACCGTACAGCCTCCGGATCTCACTGCCGCTCACTGTGCTGGTGGGAATCATGATCTCGCTGACAGTGTTTGGCAACGTGCTGGTGGTCATAGCTGTGTTTACAAGCCGGGCCCTGAGGGCTCCGCAGAACTTATTCTTGGTGTCTTTGGCGTCGGCAGACATTTTGGTTGCTACCCTCGTGATGCCTTTTTCCTTGGCCAATGAGCTCATGGGATACTGGTACTTTGGTGAGGTGTGGTGTGAGATATACCTGGCGCTTGATGTTCTTTTCTGCACCGCCTCCATCGCCCACCTCTGTGCCATCAGCTTAGACCGCTACTGGTCCATCACACAGGCCATCCAGTACAACCTGAAGAGGACGCCACGACGCATCAAGTGCATCATCGTCATCGTGTGGGTCATTGCGGCGGTTATCTCCTTCCCGCCTCTTATCACCATGGAGAAAGAAAACAGCGAGGAGGAGCCTGTGTGTAAGATCAATAATGACAAGTGGTACGTCATCTCCTCCTGCATCGGCTCCTTCTTCCTCCCCTGCGTCATCATGGTCCTGGTTTACGTGCGGATCTACCAGATCGCCAAGAAGAGGACACGGGCGCCGCCGGGAGACAGGAAGCGGAAGGAGATGCCGAAGACGGCGACCGTTGCTGCCGCCAACCAGAAGGAGAACGGCGTGGGTGCAGGTGACACCGAGGAGCGCCTCTGCCATGAGAAGCTGAATGGCGAGCAGGACATCGAGCTTAAGGAGGGAGTGGGAGGAGAAGAAGGAGCCGATGAGGAGAAGGGCGAGGTCAACGGGGTGGACCTTGAAGACTCATCCTCCTCTGACCACAAAGTGAACAATCCCTGCTCGATCAAAAAGAAAATGGCCAAGGGGAAAACCAAACTGAGCCAAATCAAACCGGGGGATGACGGCGTCCAGAAGAGGACATCGAGCACCAAGGGCAGCCGCTGGAAGGGTCGACAGAACCGGGAGAAGCGCTTCACCTTCGTCCTGGCCGTGGTCATTGGCGTGTTTGTCATCTGCTGGTTTCCCTTTTTCTTTACATACATGCTGATGACGCTGTGCGAGTCCTGCCCGGTGCCCGACACCCTGTTCAAGTTCTTCTTCTGGTTTGGCTACTGCAACAGTGCGCTGAACCCCATCATTTACACCATCTTCAACAATGACTTCAGGAGGTCGTTCAAAAAGATACTGTGCAAGAGGGACACTCGAAGATACGTATGATGGACTCTCTTTATGTACATACCTTTTCTTTTTTTTACTATATTGTACATGAAATATAAAATACATAGACCATTGCGCATGGGTCAGTGGCTTGTACGCTCTCGGTGTAACTGCTTGAAAAGGTTTTCCCAGGATGAGCTTTACGTGCAGCATCTCTTCAAAACATCCATCGCAACCTTCACAGACAGTCTATAACACAACACCACAGTGAAACCATGTTGTTATTTGAAATTGTATTATTATTTTTATAAATGAAACAAACACAGTGAAGTCATGCTAGGTGTTGTACTTTAGGACAGTATGTTGTGCAAATTGACCCGTCTGAATATTCGTCTATTTTTCCGTTGTTCTGGATACAGTACTGCCATTTTGTATAATATGACCAAAATGATGGTGACGGGGGTTATGATGATGATGACGATTACAATGATCATCATGATGACGTGTGGGAAGAAGGCTGGCTCTTTAAAGAATAAAAATCTATTTCCTGAACTGGTCTCAAGGCTCTACAGCAATTTAAAGCATCAAGTTAGTGACGTTATCTCATTGTATGTTGGACTGCGTGGTGTCACACACACACACACACACACACACACACACACTAAAAACAGTCTTTTCATGAGTTTTGGGGACATTAAATTGACTTAATATATATAGTTAGGGGTTAGTTAGTTAGGGGTTAGTTTAAAGTTAATTCCTACACACACCTATATATAACCCTTACCCTGACCTTAAACCAAGTCTTCACCCTAAAATGTAATGGTTTACATTATGGGGACGCGCATTGTCCCCATAATGTGACTGTGTAAACAGATTTACTACGTCCCTACAATAAAGGTAAAACTCGTTAAAAACACGCGCGCGCGCACAGATCCTACATGGCGGCGAGTAAACAAGGAAGTGCGGCGAAAATACCATACTTTGAATCACTGGATAGTGCATCAAAGGTTCGCTACCTGGCCAAATTGAAGGTTATTGGTAACTTGGATCCCTATACGATGAGTGCAGATGGTTTCAGTGCCGATCCTACTTATCTTCCATCGGTAAACTACGCCAACATCTACACGTATCTCGTGAACACCCCCAGTCCTTACACAAAAGACGAGCTGGAGTGCTACAAAGGGCTCGACGCTTATAATCAGTTTGTCAGTGGATGGGTCCGAGACGTCAAAGCAACGGTCGTCGACAATTCTCATCTCGTCATTGGAAGAGTAAATATATACAGATCTGGTCCGATATTTAGCAATATTCAATGTTTACTCAGCGCAAACAGACACGTGTGTTTGTTTACATTGTACATGCATGTCATTGTGTGCGTCGTTAAGAAGACATGGAGCATGTCAAACCAGAACCTGATCGACTGCTCTCTCGCTCTGCTCAAGTCTAGGAGAATAAAACAAAGGAGCGACGATCATTTGTGCAGCGAATTCAGAAAATAGAGCTTCTCCCAGCGGAGGGAGTGTAAGTAAATGCATTCCTTTTGACAGTCAGGAAGGCAGGTGAACAGCACTATCCTCAGAAAGCTAAATGGTTCTATAGGGCTCTGTCTCTCTCAGGATATCATTCATTTCGTCCAACAGAGCCTGGTGCGTGCTCGCATTCAGTGTTTCCCAGCATCTTCACATGTGTAAGTGTTTGAGTCTGTGAGAACGAGGGAGTGTGTGAGAATGTGCATGTGTGCGTTTGCAGTGCATATAAACAGACGGGGTGAGCTCCCACCGGACAGAGAAGCTTGCGGTTGTGCCGATGCTCCACGTTCAGTGTGGAAGATTTCGAGGGGAAACAAATATTCTAGATTACTTTCTCTAAACATTAGGAGCTGACAGAGCCCTGATGTCCCCACTTTTGTTTTTCTTCTCTTGTGTGCAAAAGTTCGTGTCTTCTGGAAACAAGTTAATTATCTTGTGCTCACAACATTTTACTTTTATTTATTTACATGTATAGTTGAGCGTTAGTTCATGAGCTCATTTTAATCTGCAGTCCCTGGGCAGGTTATTACAAATGGGTAGCATAACGTTATCGATACAATGCTTCAGCAAGTAATACAATACAATAAAATACATGAATACATTACAAAAGTAGCAGATATGTAAAACAATTCAGAGTATGTTGCAGGTTTGGTTTGAGCCATCTCTTTAGCTTCTGTTTTAATAATAGGTAATTAGTGCTCTGGTTTGCCCAAACGTACTACATCTGTATTGTACAACACAGCCCAAGATACAAAGATAGAAAAAAATATCAGATTTCAGTCGTGAAACAACAACAAATTAATTTAGAAGTAAAAGCCTTTTAGCGTGTTTTTCACATTTGCACTTTTTATTCCAATTAAATTAGATTCTGGTTCATTTAGGGCAAGTGTGAAATCGCACTTGGGTGCTGACCAAAACATCTGCACGGAGACCCTCGACTCTGGAGCGTGTGGTTTGTGGTGGGAATGTGATCTGACCCAACTACCAGGTGTACTCTGCAAGTTTGAGCTGAACTATTCCTGTAGCCAGGTGTGCTTTGCTCTCTGGAATGCAGTAGAGAACGCAAATTGTAGCAGTTTTGTGTCGTAGAAATAGCAGCTAGCTGGAGAATGAACCAAGGTCTCACCTGGACTTGCCTCAAAGTGCAGCATAATACTGTTTTTAGTCCATGTTTTAACATAGTTATTCCCACTTCGTTTTCTTTGTTTGTCCATGCATTGTTAAGTGTCAATATTGTTTAACCTTTTAACTTTAATCTTACATTGTTTTTAGGTTTATTGTGTAACATCTGCCTCTTGGGACTGCAGATGAAAAATAGCCTTTTGGCTAACTCTGGCACATTTGCAGAAATGTTTTTATTAATGTGCACTGTCCCGTTCAAATAAACCAATAAATAAGTGCATTCAGCATTCTGCTGGTATAGTTTTGCCCCGATTACTACCATGGAGTGAAAGCCAACTCCACTGTTGCTCCATGTTAAAATTGCCCTTTTTCTAACAGAAATATATGCACAAGACCTTCTTCCTGTATTTGCTTTCTTACTCAAGACACATCTGCCCAATAAGTGGACTGAACACTCTCACGTGAGTTTTCTCTGTGCAAAATGAAACCGCAACCAAGGGGGAAACGCGTCGACTTTCAAGTGCAAGGAAATCAAGACAGAAAGAGCAGAGTTCAAAGAAAATACGAATTAAATGGATAAAGAATGGCAGAAAAGCAAAAAGGTTGAGCAGAAAAGAAAAATAAAGACAAGACAAGCATCTACAATCATAATTAAATTAATTGCACTTTTTTACTTTTATAATTATCTTAGAAAAAAATCACCTTATAGCATTTTCGGGGCTCCATACAAGCCAGCTTGCATAGGGAGGGAAAGTGTCTGATTGAAAAATGCCGCAGACTTTTTTGCTCAGACACATCTGATAAGTGGACTTACTGTACGGAGAATTATTTATTTTTTTAAAAGCCTTTGTTGAGCCTTTGTTGAGGCTGATGCTGCAACATGAGTTTTACGACATTTATTTTTCAAAAATAACGTCGTTACAATGCCATCGAAAAATCCTGCTCGCTGCGGCAGTGACGGCATTAACATTCGGTCGGCACCAAATGAAGATGAGGAGGAAAGAGTCTGGACAGATGAGCAGCAACGGACAAAGATCAGGCTGCTGCTATGGACCAGCCAGCAGGTGATGCATGTGGTGACTGTTAACAGAGACAGCCAGTAAGCAGCAGCACCACCAATGCTGTACTGTTCAGGTGGCTCAAACTTATCTCTAATTTGTGGTTCAGAGCGCTGTATTGTGTTAATGCGTGGTTGGCTTTAAGTTAGTGTGGCGTGCCTGCACTGTAAATCCTTTGACAGGTGAATTTATTTCTGTTGTTGTGCTCCATACTGTAAATCCTGTGGAGACTCAGGTGAATGTAATGTCTTAGTTTGTATGTTGCCATTAATTGTGTGTGGGCCTATGTGCGCTGTAAATCTTGTTGAGGTATACAGGTAAATTGGGGAAAATTGCAGAGGCCGAATATTGTTCCCAGTTTGACTCTGGCTGAGAGACTAAACATGGAAGCTAGTCTCTTGAGTCGGCAAACTAAGACTGCTGAAGCCTCATTTTGAATGGCTTTTGAATGCATTTCTGCACAGAACGAGGACTTATGTTTGTCTCATTTTGCCCTCCTTTTCCTCTCCGTTTGCCTCTCCGCACCTCACAAGCAGCAGTGATATCATTGGGCAGATGTGCTTGCTGACAGCCTGAAGAATGCAGCTGTTGAAGTCAGCAGACTCCTTGCCCTCAACACACACACTTAGCCTCTGGCTATACAGGGGACATGGATCATCAGGTTAGAGTGCACATCTGTCTCCAGAAGGCTAATCATGGTGGCTAAGAGCAGCTACCATTCAAAGAGCAGGGACAAAATGTCAGCAGCTGCAAAAATCATACAGGACAAAGAATCATTTGTTAGTTGTGTGTGTAGATGTGTGTGTAGATGTGTGTGTAGATGTGGGAGGATGGGCGAGTCTGCTTTGTCTGCTTTGTTTCGAGGTGGCTACAGTATACATTATTATTCCTAATGATACTAATGACTCACTCTTGCTTTGCCGTGCTTTGATTTGCTTTTCTTCAATGCAGCAATTTCACGGTGGGTCTGTGTTTCTTCTAAATGATACTTTACACCATCCAGGAACATATTATTTAGTGGGATCATGCTTTCTAACAGTCTAAAAGTGTTTCAGAGGTACAATTTAAAACGGAGACTCATTAACGACGGGGCTGATTAGCTGTCAGGCCTTTGGGTCTGATTGGAGACACAAAACAACCGTGGCCAGTGGATATTTCCCTGGGAAATAATTTGTCTCGACAAATCTATTTTCCAGGAGCTCATTATGACCGAGAGCAATCAGCTCCCATCGTTCCCAAAGACCTCGCGGCATTATGCGACGCGATTATTCGAAATGTGAGGTAATTCACTGGTGGTTGGAGAAAAGGAAACAGTGCAGGGTTTGACGTTCCACTGCCTGAGCTGCAGGGGCTCTAATTTGTACCACACACACACACACACACACACACACACACACACACACACACACACAGTAAACTTGAATATGAGCTGAGAAAAGTAAATCATGAAATTAGGTTTTAATTGGTTGATTTATCTTTAAGTATTTCTGTAACCTGCGATACTCCCTCAATTTATCGGAGTATCACCAGAGAGCGTTTAACAGAGGTGGAAGATTAAAAAAACAAGCAACACATTCACAGCCCCTGGCACACCGCGGCTCTGTAATTATCGCAGGTAAAAGCGGAGTTGAGGTGTCCATTATTCAGGCTCTTTGTGCTGGAACTACTTTGTCTCTCAACGGGTGACGGACAGCGGAGAAGAATATCTGTGAAGTCAGTGTGAGGCAGAGAGGGCAGTTGAAGTGGGTTGCTGTAGTGTGTGTAATGACTGTCTAGTGTGTGCTGATGGACAGGCTGGTGGGCGTTTGAAGGAGAGTATACCCGAGCACTCTGGTGGCCCTTAATGATGGTGACTAAGATGGTCAGTGAGCTTGTTGCGTCAACTGTTTGTTTTGATGTTTATCTTTGATCATTTCATACTGCAGCTCTAAAGTTTTTTCTCCGATGCCAGTTGGACTGTTTCAGTGTGTAAACGGTAAATGGACTGTGCTTGTATTGAGCTTTTCTCGTCTTCCGACCACTCAAAGTGCTTTAACTACATGTCACCATTCATACCCATTCATAATAATAAATGTGTGTTTTTTCACACTTCTATTTGGTGACCACAAAAATGTCTTCAAACACCACCAGCATTGTTTCGCATGGGTCAAATCAATGGGCTCCAGATATTTAGGATGGATCTTGGTGTTTTGTTGCAGACAGACTTTTAAAGCTCAAACCCACGTTTTTGTTTTGGTAAATTATATCTACAGTCACGTTACTTCTTTGTCTGCCAATTCTGGTCCCATTCCACAGTGTTTATTGCTGCAGAAGTTATGTTCCTTTTTCCAGTGATACTAGCTGTGAGCTATGTCACATATTTTTTAATATGTGAAGGGGACGTGTACAAGATAAAAAGGGTGATAAGTCTGTCTTTAAGTATTCTCCATAACATTAAATATTCATGGTTATTAAGCAATTCAAATTCAACTTAAAGAGAAGTGATATTTATAAAAAACGTCATCAGATTCTGATTCAAATGCTGCTAAACTGTGATTGGTGCATGCATGTACAGTGACATCACTTTGCACCCACTGAGCCCGTCGACTTCAACCCTGTGAGAACAGCGCAGAGAAACTACCGTAAACAAGGAAATCTCTCGTGTGACATCACCAACAATGCTTCAACTTTGGCAGCAAATTGTTATCTAATGTAGGAGAACATTGCTTTAACGTTTCAGAGACATCCAAAACCTACCTTGTAAAAGATGAGAAGCATTGAAAAACAAAACGTGTTTGGCAGAAAACAAGTTGTCACGCAATAGGATGTGTTTTCCTCATTCATTGTAAGTCTCCAGTTCATTGTGAACTACTGAGGTTGTACATTTTATACCATGGATTTACTGGCCCCATGTCCACTGACAGGTTTTATTACCAAAGTCAAAGAGTATTTATACTGTGGCCCTCTGCAAAACAATATTGCTGTCAAGTCGAATCATATATTCGTGTTGCATAGTTCTCACAAACTGCACACCTTTTACCCTTCGATCCTCGGATGAGGAAAAACCACAGAATTAGAATGACAGTACAACAGACATTTCCATTCAAATCCACAAAGCAGGATGTGGAGAGCGGCGGCTGTTTGTCTGTGTAATGTTAGCATCGCAACGGGCTAACTCCGACGCGCCGTCGCAGATTCGCCGAGGTGAGGTTTTGACCGTTGGCTCGGTACCGCACCAGGACTCACAGCTGTTAATAATTAAGAATGTGGTTATTAAGGCTACATGATGAGCATCAACAAGACACGGACAAAATAAAAGTGTGGACAACAATCATTGTTTCCTTTTGAACGATTGAAACAACCACAACAAACAGCTCAGAGTCCGTTGTCATTGTGTTTCTACAAAATTTATTTTCATCTTTCTAAGAAAAAAAACATCAAAAGGAGCATCAACAATGGTCATGCAACCCTGGTTTTTTGGGGCGGGGGGGCTTTCTGTTCAGGTATCAGTGAGTTTGTAGTTGGCCTGTTTCTGTGGTTTGTTCATTCTTGTTCTTACTTTCATCTCACAAACAGCAGACTCACTGTTCTCTGGTCAGCAGCTGTATCTGAGCTCTTAATTTGAGTGACAGTCCCGTTTAAGGGAGCACATTATAAGAATGTAATCATGTACATTATCAACATACAGTACTTGTGGAAACAATTCAACATGTCATTTCATTTTACAAGCACAATAGCTGTCATGTCAGCGCCTGGCAAATATGAATAATTCAGAAGTTTAAACCTTCAGCGTGACTAGAAGCCGGCAAATCACAGAAAAGAAATGCATTATAGGTAATTATCAGTATCACGGAAAATTGGTAGGGGTGTACCAGTGGGCATGAATCCAAGTGGTGTAGATTTAACATGTGGGTGTTATCGTGACATAGATCCCATTTCTTTCATTGGAGGCGGATGGATGAAAATGTCAAATGAAATAATGAAATAACAGAGACGGTGGATGAGGACGAAGAAAGACTAGCAGGTAAACTCCACGGTGGATTAGATATTGTGAACAGAAACAGCTAATTGAGGCGAGAGCCACAGGTGCACAAGCAGCAGGTGTTTGTTGCGTGTCTGAGAAAGAGTGGGCGAAAGAAACAGAAGAATTGAGAGAGAGTGAAGTGGCACACAAGCCACTTTGGCGGGAACACAAAGTCCATCTCGTCTATATGCTAAAGCCTTTCACTCTATTTGCATGACAAGATGTTGTGACCTCTCCAAGCTCTGGCCTGCTAATTGCGACATGTGTTGCACCCAAACTGCATTCTGGCTGTCATCTTCCCATGCAGCGGTCCCCTCTTCGTCAAAGCTGCTGTGTTTCTGCCTCTGCCCATCAATGAGGATAGTCCTATTTCCCTGAGACAAAAGGCTCATCTTTCATGTCATTGCCAGTGGTAAATTAGTCTGAGGCGCAGGCATGGAAAATGGGACATGATGGCCCATATTTATGGGTGAATTGGGTTATGTGGCTGGCAAACACAAATGGAAGAAAACCACCGGTATTCTCTCTGGAACGTTCCCAGCAAATCATCATGTGTACTTTAAACAGTGGCACGCCTGGGAGTATATTGGTTTGGAAACCCAGGGACATTGTGCACAACTGAAAGTGATTACAAAAACTGCTGCATATCGTAGTGTGTCATGACAGAGCACCAGCAAATCTGTGCTTTCTCACATTGACCGACCACCTGCATTCATTTCCTTCAACGCAAAATCATGTTTTGTCAAAATGAAAACAGAAAAACTCTTTCCCTGGCGGAGGGCGCTTACATTGAGTTCAACGCTCCCCTGGGAGTGTGCATTTGTAAATATTGAGCCAAGCATAATTGCTCAAGAGAAATCTGGTGGGAGACAAATATTCTTTTGTTGGATCAAGGGAAAAGTGGCGTCTACGGATGGACTTTGCCACCATGTCGGCATTGTTCCTTCAAATTAAGTGATAACGCAGGCTTGTTGCAGCACATTAGACTGCATTGTACTGTGTAAACAAAAGGCTATTACTTGTGAAATAGAACATGGGGTATTGTTCCAAAACCCAGGTATTCACTCTATGAAGTGCTTTGTTCAAAAGGAGACGGCCGTCTATTACACAACAGTCTTCTCGGCTCACACAGAGCTGTTTACACAGCCACATCTGAGAAATCTGTTTCTTTGCTCAACCAAAACGATTTTAAACTTTGCCAATGACTTCATAGCAACCCTTTCCCAACAAGGGTCAGCAATAAAATGTCTCTCTGCGGGGAGCCACATTGTTTGTCCTCAGTTTCACAGGGCGCCATAAATCAATACAACAAGGTGTCTCGGTGCGTGCAGTATTTGTTCTTCTCTCCGTGCATGTGTGTGACTTCTATGTGACTTCACATTTGGATCTTAAGAAAAAGAAAAGACTGCCCTGAAGGCTCCACACTGTATTTCCCCTTTCACCTTCTCCTCCATTGGCCCCTTCCCATGTGGATATCATTTAGGGAATGTCTAAAATACCAGACACATAGGCGCACAGACTTCACGTCAAACTTCAGCATTCATTTATCCAATCCTTTGATGCTTTAATGTATCCAGCCTTTCAGCAGGGGAGTTGGAGGTGGGCTAAATAAGATGTGAAAAATGTGAAAGAACGCGACTGAAAGAGCCGGCTACGCATGGGCAACAGAGAGGTAGCGGGGAGAGGCCCTGGCTGTGAATACTGATGCGATAATCATTTGTGTTTCGATGGTGAATGAAAGAGCTCGCCAGCGTTGTCGAGGCGACGGAAAACTAGACAGTGGGAGTCCATCTTCGGGGAAGACGACATCTGGCCTGGTCTCTTACTCTGTCCGCGTCACGTTTTCCGGGTCCTTGTTTGTTTCTGAGGGAATTACTCAAGCCGTTGGGGAGTTATCTAATGGAAATACAGACATCAAACTCCCATAACATGCAGGAGGAACAGAAAGGCATCGAAGGAGGGCTCTCAACACTTGGGGCATTCGTCAAGAATCATGTGATACGATGCTCAGAATGCATGCCCTACCACAGACGCATGAGAAAGCAGTTCACAACCCTTGTTCCCGTTTCATAAAATATATGTCACAATCTCGCCAGGCTCTTGAAAAATCAATCAAGCCCAGCGAGTTGATGGTTACATTCTGGCTATCAGTCGCCGTTATTCATCATTAACGTCCTGACAGCTAGACAAATCTATTTCTTACGACTTAACGCCTTGATAAAACTGTCGCTGAGCACATTTCCATCAATATCTCCGCTGTCAAAATGGATTTGACTGCGCAGCTGGCAAGTCGCTGTGTAAAAGTCCTCAACACTTAGTGCCCTGCTGAGATTTGATATCTGGCTCCTTCAGGCTGTGTGTGTGTGTGTGTGTGTGTATATACATAATGTGTGTGTGTGTGTGCGTTTGCCTCCCACCCTCTCCACATGGAGTCTGTCCAGGGATCCACAGTAGTCAGTTCTCACAGGATTTCAACAGTCCCGGGGGAATTAAACGATAAACAGTGAAGCTTTTTCTGGAACTGCCCACCCCCACTCCCACTCCTCGTCCTCTTCCTCTGCTCTCCTCCTCCCATCCTCCCCGTCCTCTCCCCGTCCTCTCCCCGTCCTCATATCTGTAACTCTCTTCTCTTCTGTAATTCTCTCATCTCCTTTCCGCTTCAGGTTACAGCTGACATCCACCCTCCGGTTCCCCAAGCTCTCAGGAGAAGTGACGGGCTTTGAGGCCAATTTGACTTAGTGGCCTTCAGTGGAATTAAAATTGAATTAGTGTTTTTCAGCCAGTGAACAAGGCTGGACTGAGGACTGGTGCTTTTGCTCGAAGGGGCCCATCATGCGGAAGATCGCCGGAAGATCTGAATATTTTAATCTGAATTATAAACTCGGACGTTAAACTTTTTCTGTTTCATGCGCCAACGATGAACTTTATAGGAATGAATGGGGCGCTGCCTCCAAGGCTGTATCCAGTTATCTTCATACATGTGGTTCCCCCTCAGATAAACACTGTTGACATATTTTGCACTGTTAGCGCTGTTAACTATGAGCAATTGTGAGGGCTGTTGAGAGCCGATATTAATGGTCCCAATCTCATCTCACCGTTTCCTTTCCTTATATTTTCAAATTTTTCCTTTTAGTTTCTGTCCTATCCTTACCGTTTCTTTTCCTCACCTTTTCCTTCATTTCCTTTGCACTTCTTTACTCGCTATTTCCTCATTTTCTCTCATTTCCATCCTCTCTTTTATTTCCTCCGACTTTCCTTTCCTGTCATTACATATTCTCTTCACCCTCCCTCCTCCTCCTCCTCCTCTTGCATCTGGTGACCTCTCTTCCCCAGCGACCGTTGGGCTAAGTGGGAACTTGTTGCAGAAATATGAAAACAACAAGCCACACACAAGTCAGAGGGACGTGACTGCTGCCTGGAGATAAGAGAACAACTGTGTGCAACTTTTGGAGTCCTTTAACGCGACACAAACCCTGTAAGCAGGCACGTAATAGCTGCTACGTTGTGATGGAAAGGAATTATTACCAGACGGGGATTCAATTGCAGGGACCTTGTGCGTAATTTCATACTCCCATTACGCCGTTATTTGGCAGGGGGATGATGAACTTACCATTCTGATGTGACGCGGGAGAGACGCAATACAAACAGCCACATTCACAAACCTGAATAAACAAACCTAAGTCCTTAATATTGCAAGGCTTAACCGAGCTAGATATTCTGTGGTAGAAAAATAACTGCAGCTATGTGGACCAAGGGATGAGCGTTAAAAATGACAGCGCAAGAGAGGGGGGGGGGGGGGGGACAAGCTGAAAAAACAAAAAACAATCTTTTTCATGTTGTTTGGAGTAGACGTGACTAGAAAAACCTCCATTAGTTGTAAACAAAAAGCAAATAATCGTGGATGGACAAAGCAGTTCTCAGTCGTCTGGAGGTATCTTCTCTCGACGAGGCCCGCGGCGATATTTGATTGGAGAGAGATTACATTGTTTACTCAGAGAAAAGTCGGTCCATCGTAAAACAAAGGTAATTGACTGAGTGAGTGAAGCAGCTGAGCCCCATCACTGACAGTGAGCTTGTGTGTGTGTGTGCGTGTACACGGGATTGACAATGTTTGCATGAACAGGAGTGTTTTCCCCTCAGTGTCTGACTGAGTGTGTCTATGTATGTGCGCGCACGCATGTTTGTTTCAAAACAGTGTGCACGTGTGGTTTTCATCGGCCCACTCTTCTCTTTTGTTTTTAAGGTTTATTTCTGCACCTAAACCTCTGGAATTATCTGCTTCAACTGATTTTTTTGTGTCGTTTTGTTGCACTCATCATTTGTGTTTTTTACCGTCTGTATTATCTTTGCTGGAATTGGCTTTATTAAACTCTTTTATTTTGCAGTGTTTGTTAGGAAAATCACTGAAGTAGTGAACTGAATAATCATGCAATATATGCTGCACTTCCATTTCAAGTATAGCAATAAGCAGAAGAAGGATTTGACAGTTCTAATAACTAAAAGGATGTTGAACAAGAACGCAGCGGACTTAATTTAATTGATGAGCGCAGAAGGAGAAGGCATCAGCAGATTCCATTTGAAAGCATTTATTCTCTCTTCTTTTCAGTCAGAGGTGCCGTTGAGTGGTTTCATTTCCACACTTGGAAGAAGGTACGCATACAATTTAAATTCCATCACTTTCTCGTAAATAAAGAAATCGCTAAAAACATCAGTAGGCTACATCAATACATCCTTAGTACTTTAACAGACCATAATGTCAGCATTAACTAGAGGGATTAGAGGTACAACTCCACAATTGGAATAAACTACTCACTCATCGCACTCAGAGATGAAAGGACACCGGCGATCTCCTCAATCGTTGTGCGAACTGTGAATGAACACAGTGCACTCATTGCACCTGTGGTCAGCTGCCCAATTAGCACACCTGTGCCGGCTTCTCGAGAGCGCGCACCTGTGCTCCCCAAGCACTCATGTGATCTCCACTTTAAACAATTCAATTTCCACCCTGTTGTCTGAAAGAAAACGGAGATTTGCTACATTTCTTTGCTGCTTTCAGCAGAATATCTGCTTTAAGTCAAGTAATTAAGATCTACTTAGAGGGGCTTGTACTGTAGGCTATATTACAATTTAGAGGGGATCACACAGATTTGTTTTTGGTCACAGAAACATCTTGTGAACATAACATCACCTTTAAAGTTGATACGTCAAACGCGTTAGCAAACAGTTGCTCATCATTCATTTGTTTCTGTCCACCTGATGAATGTAAGTCTTATATTCACTCTCTTTTAGCTCTGTTTTTGGTCTCTGCCAACTCCTGAAGTATTTGGCTCTGTAGTCGCTAAATGCTCCACTATGTCCACCAGCTAGTCTCTATCGGTTTCTGCCGTTTGGTGTTGGGCAGGTAGAGGACAGTGGGTTTATCACCGCTTTTTCACAGCGAGCTGCTCTGGTTGAAAATGATGTTATGAGAGTGAACACAACGGTGAAGTTGTGGGCCAGAAAAACAATGAGCAAACATATGCTTTGTAGAGATGAATGGTACAGTTAAGGGAAATTCCCCAAATGATCAGAATTCTTCTTTCACCCCTCTTTCGCACCTGAGCCTTATCTCACTGTCAGACATTTAAAGCTTCTATGTGTCCTCTAGAAGGACACACAGAAGCTTTTTCTTAATTAATCAGACACCCCTATGAGCGGGACAACATCGTTTCTCTGTGTCTTTTGAAACTAAAAGGAAATGCTGTTGTTTGGGTTAGAATAAGCGTTAGGGTTGGGGGACCTTCATCGCCATTGTTACAGTAGTAATCATGCTGTTAGGAATAGGGAACAATTGTGTTCATGCTTAAAAAAAAGGTTGACTGTCGGTTAGAAACGGGAAACAAACAGCAGTCTGAGTGAATTGTTGATCCAGCCGTCCACCCTGAACTCCATGCGCAGACTTTAAAAACATCACCCTCTACTTCAGCTGTATCTGAGATATGGTGCGTTGGTTTACCTCCCCTAAATACTGAGTAGGTTCAGTATTTATTAGTATTAATGGTAGTGGTCTGTTATGATTACAGGGTCTGTAGGCTGCAAACACACGGTTGTTTAGTGTGACCCAAACCCCGAGGTCTGTTCTGCATTTAGACATGAGCGTTAAACACTGTCTGGTCTGTGCTGTGAATCCACATTACATTAGCCCCCCCCCCCCCTCTTCTGTTTTTCTCACAAAGATGAGTAGATATCTCATTTGCAGAAATAATTTCATCATATGAGGCTTTGGCCTTTGCAATATCTGAATGCCACTTGCATGCATTGTGTTTCAGTCATCCCTCCCAAAGGGAGATTTTTTTCTGGTTAGTGCTTGCTCCTATAGCATTAGCAGCCCCCCCCCCCCCCCCCCCCCTAATCAATCTCCCCAAAGTGCACAGAGGTGATACTAATAATCAGTAAAAAAAAACCCAACAACATCCACATGAATGACAGCCAGGCTTTACTCCTACATGGAAAAGTTGCAGAGTTGGATAGAGAAGCTATCCTCCTGGAGCTTTATACAGATTGTTGTCTTTTTAATGGGATGAGATGCTCTGACAATGCAACGGAGAGCAGCAAAGGAAGGCAGTATGACTTTTCCCACATTATAATTCTGGAGCAATAGAAGCGAGGCGTTCTTTACTCTGGATTGCCTGAACACAGCTCTTTGTTCATCCGTAAAACTTTCTGAATATCATCAACACATTTGTAAAGAGGTGTGCACGAGGTTTAATGCGCTTTATACAGGATTTCTTTAGAATAAAACAAAATCTTTTGTACATTATTCTCTATAGCTCAGAGCAGACAGCTAAACAATACTCTTGTAGCCAGTGTTTGTTGTCGAAGCCTTTTTCCTGCAGTGACTCTGCTACACACTTTCAGACGGCATTTTCCGAACAATTAAATGAGGCCTGGAAGAGGAGATTAACACAATCAATTACCATGCTGATTGTGTAGGTGTTGCATCGTAGCCGTTTCCAGTCTTTGTTTTAGCAGGCGCATTGGAGAAGAACACCTGTTTTTGCAGAGCAGCAGCCCCCCAGGGGAGCCAATAGTCTGGGAGCAGCTCATAACCAGCCAACCAGCTGCAGATACTTCTACATCCCTCAGTGCGTAATCTGAACGGCAGATACTTAAACTACATTCATCATCGTTAGAAATACAGGTTGGTGGCAAAATCATGAATGAATCATGACGATCACATAGATGAGATCACACTGAGATACTTCTCGTGAACTAATATTGTTCAGTGGCGTTTCAGGGATCTAAAGTGTCAACAGAAGAGGTCAGGGTTCAGCCGGTGACAAACCTGTTTAAGGTCACCATAGTCCGGGAGCCGTGGGGTCGAACCTTGTTTTGTCGGATAAAGTTTTTTTCTTTGCTGTTTCTTGTAGCTTAGGGATACGTATTCAAAATACAAGAGGGTGCTCGGTGATATCCCTTGAGCATTTTCAGATATTAACCCCTTCTTGCCCAAAATCATGCAAAAACTAGATTTATGATATTTCATGCAATATACTTGATTTAAATGCATATAATTTGTTGCCTACAGTGATTATTACAAGCTAAAAACACTCAGTTAATTCATATAGTGAGTGCATTGTGTCTGTGTATGCCTGTATTGTCACATTTTTGTTTTTTTCCAATTACAAGACAGCCATGTGCTTCGTTTAAGACCATTTTTTGTTTACAACTGGTCACTGCTTACAACAGCTGCCATCAAAAAACAAGGTAAAAACACTGTAAAAGCTGGCAGTGAGATTGGTTATGGATTCAGAAGTGTTCTGTTGGAGGTTCACCTGCGAAGAGAATAACAAGCTGTTCAATTGAGTAAGTCTGCTGATCGAGACAACATTTTAGTGAAAATCACACAGGGAAATGTATAAACCCTTTTTTATATATTAACAAATTTTAACATTTTATTTACAGAGTTGGTTATGGATCCAGTGCCTGAGGAGTGTTACTTCACTTGGAAGTTCAACTGCCAAGCGAAGACGGAACCATTGATATCTTCAGGACCAGTCAGAATAACAAACATTATCCAGTGTAGTAAGATATATGGGGATGAAAAACACTTTGAGCTTCAAGAAGCATTAGATAACAACAATGAAACCACATTGAAATGCCATAAAAGTTGTGTTTCAAGTTACACCTCAAAGACTTACATTGAACGGCACAAACGTCAGAGGCCCGGAGAAACTGAATCAAATGTTCCTTGCAAGGTGACCAGGCGCTCACGGTCAGGAGGGTCAGCTGAATGTTTTGATTTTCAAAAGCACTGTGTTTTCTGTGGTGAGTTTTGCAATCTTAATGTCGACAAGAAGAACCCCTCCAGATGGAGGGCTGCATACCTATTCAGAGAAGTGGAAACCAAAAAGTCTCTCTTAGAAGTTTGTGGAAAACGAAATGATGATGTTGCGGAAAGTGTCCAACACCGTCTTCAGGGGGCAATTAGTGACCTACATGCTGCAGATGCCCGGTACCATGCTGACTGTCGACAAAGATTTCTCTCTTTTCGGTCACTCCCAGGGCCGGCCACTACTTGTAGAAACACAGATGACACTGATAATGAGGATAGTCCCTTTGCATCAGTTGTAGAGAAGATGACAGCTGACCGGTCAAGAATGTGGAATTCTGTTGAACTTTTTGCAGCCTATACAGACCGTAATGGGGATAGGCTTTCCAGGAGGACGCTCATCCGACAACTCCAGCAGACATTTGCCAGTGAGCTCCTGGTGCTGTCCTCACCTGGCATAGCTGATATCATTGCTTTTCGTAGTTGTGCCTCGCAGACTATGAGACTTGTGAGTGAAGACGAGGATGACTAAAGATGATCCGATGTGGCTGCAAGAGTAACACCCCTTGCAACTCCAAGAAATGCAGCTGTAAAGAGCATGGTTTGCCATGCACAATGTTCTGTGCATGTTTCATGGTAGGATGCTCAAGATCCTAATACCAGACTGCAAGATGTGTCCTAACCAGGAAGTTACTGCTGTTGTTTTTGAGTGTTATTCTGTTTGGTATTGGTATTGTATTTTGTCCTTATTGTCTTGTTATGTCTTAAATTTCTAAAATCAAAATAAACATTGTAAAAAAAAAAGGAAGTCACTAAAGTTTCATTCAAGTTGTGTAATGTTGAAAATAACTCCTGCTACCAAAACGGTTTTGCTGGCATGGCCTGAAAGGGTTAATATTCATAGATTTGTAGTGCAAGACATTTTTACATCACCCTTTGTATGAATAAACACTAGAAAAAGCTAATTTGATTTGTTACTTCAATATATTGCATGAAATGTCATGAATCTTGGTTTTTGTGTGATTTTAGTGATTTGGCCATGAAAGGGTTAATATCTCAAAATGCTCAAGGGATATCACCGAGCACCCTCCTGGATTTTGAAGAGGTACCCCTAAGCTACAAGAAACAGAAAAAAAAAAAACTTTATCCGACAAAACAAGGTTCATCAAAAAATCAGGCTTTGGCTCCCGGACTACCAGTTTGATTTCCCGAATTGGCAGGAAGCAACTCGAAGAAGTTGCATAAACACCTAAGTTCCTCTGAAATTGAGATGTTATCACCTCAGAGCTCTTTAGACACACACATCGTGTTGTGGAAACAGCCACTATCATGGCTGGTTCACAAGTAGCTATTTTTAAACACCAAACATCAAATGACGACAATGGAAATGATCTGAGAACAGTGTTTGTGCGCTGATGGTGATGGTTTGGACACTCCACACTTGCTTTTTATGGCTTGTTGGTGTTCAATCGTTAGACTTTGGTCTAAAGTGCCTTATTTACATAAAGGAGCAACCGAACCGGCGGAGGTTGATATATAAAGCATCGAGGCAGTGGGATGCTTTTACCATTTGGACACCAGTAGAAAAGCTGCAATAGGCCGACGTATATAAAGATATTCTCACTTTGTCTGATTTTATTTTTATTACTTATATCAGAGTGGAAAGTAAAAATCGCTGTGGTTCAAATTGAGGAATGGCTACAATGGCAATGTATGGAAACCAAAGGGCAAGAAAAAGTATTTTTCCCACAATGTGAAAAATGTCTGCTAAAGATAAATAACCCACAAAAGTTCAAAAGGTCAATCAAAAAAAAATCCCCTAAAAACGTCTCGCAATGATTGCACCATTGCTATGAGAACCTTTTGGCTTTTTCCTTTATTTTCTGGTCACTACTGTGTTAACAAACCGTTCATGACCTCAGGGCCTGTGACCTCACAGTGACTGGCAAATCTTTTCCATCATTTTCATTACTGCTGTGTATCACAGTGTAGCTGACAGATTCTCGTGTCCGAAGCAGCGCGTCGATACTCCGGCCTTTGTGTGGGAGACACTAAATGTCACAGCAAAGTTTCAGCCGTACATCACAGCTGTTTTACCTGGTTGAGAGAAAATAGCTACGAGAGATGAAAGGTTCCCCCCCCGATAGGCAGCGACAGCCCGTCACCACCTTGAGAACGAGTCGAGTTAATGCTCCTCAACGGTGTCTGTGCTGTCTCACAGCTGAGAGTAAAGTCTTCTCAAAGCCACCGAGGAGAAGAGAGCTAAACCTAATAAAGCCTGAGCAGTGACGACTGCCATTTGTCAGCTGCAGAGTATTTCATTACCACAGGATGCTTTATCTGCCCACGCCATCACTCATATACATTAGAAGCAAACTTGCCAGCGGGCACATGATCAGAGGAATGGAGATGAATATTCAAAGGACGGGAGAGGGAAAGATTGACACATCAAGTCTCTTCTGGAAGCGACTGTTGCTATAAAAATGAATCGATAATGCTTCGCAGGGTTTTATTGTGTTTGAATAATGGCCTCCGATAGTGCTATATGATTTGGAACAAACAAAAGTGCACATCTGATCGGAGTTGTATGAAATCTGGGCTTTCATTAAATAAAAAAAGTCGAATACAAGCTTCTCTAATCAGAGTTAAAAAGTTCCCGTTTTGGCCTCTGACTTTAATCATCCATCAACGGTTTTGTGACGAGCGTTTAGCGTTACAAGGTTTTATTCACTCTCTTGTCTTCATTTGCAATGCTTGCTGGGATATGCTGGCGCCTCAGGTTTCACCTGATGAGTCGTGTTGTGATCTCCTCGCCTCCTCCTATTGCTGGCAGACTGAGTCCTGGGAATTTCTGGGAGGCAGCCTCTTCCTTTGCCCATTGATTTTCTGCAGCAGCTTGTGGGCTAATTGCCCTTATCAAAATCATGACCTGTTTAATGATGGCCGCCTTTAATCGCCAGCAGCTACTGACATTTAGTACAATTAATTAATGCAAAGACAACAGCGGGTTGGTACCTGCTCCGCTTGGCTGAGATGGCAGCTGTTGTTATGTAACACGGCCTCAGAAATGAGGCGAGATGGCAGTTAATATCTCGCTATCAGGGAGTCTGTGCTGAAGCATTGGAGATGCTAAAATATACCAAATATATTGGTTTGAGAGGAACGTTTTGTTGGAAGCCATGGGGGAAATGTTTTGGTGTAATTGCCTTTCAACATTGTACTCCAGCTTATATCCAATTAAACTGGAGTAATCCAACAACTATGGTTTCCAGCAACCAGCAGGCTTACCAATATTTGGATTACAATTACTGTGGAAGGAATGAATTGAACAGGTTTTGTTATCTGCTCTAATGTAAGCCGCAAACATGAGCATGTTTGGCTGATGAGCTAAAAAGGAGCTAATGATTAGCTTACTACATAACTATGTGGGTGGAGCGAGTCGTTCTTTTACCACAAGGTTGGTGGTTCGATCCCCTAAGAGATTTTCTCCCATAGACTTGCATTGGGGGAAAAAGACGTCTGTAACTCAGCGGATAGTTTTTTTTTTAGGTAAATCAACAATGGCCCTTATTTAAAAAATTCTAAAAATGGTAAGATGCACTCATAGCCGATTCCGAGTTATTTCCAGAGGCATAATGAAATTCCGTTTATGTGAGCGAGCCCGAGGCCGAGTGGCTGCGAGACACACCATGTCAAAGTTCACAACATTTACACAGTGAAATGTGGGAATCAGTGTCAGTCTTTGTGCTGCATGAGTGGAAAACCGTATGTGCTACTACAGCAGCAGAGTGTAGGTTCAGCCAGAGCTTCCAGCTGCAACCAGACTAGTTGCTCTAACAATCACCTGCAGAGAGAGCACAGACAAACGAGTCTCACAGCAGACTTAAAACCACAGGGGTCAACATTTAACAATATAACATTTACAAAATCCGCCAGCAACAGTTGACATTTCAGCTGACAAGATTGATGGATGCAAACTGGAAATGAAAGGGATCTGCTGCTGTTTACTTCTGTGTGAACCACTGATACAAAAAAAGAAGAAGAAGCTTGACAGCCCCAGTGGCTTACTAAGGGTAAATTCCCACATCGGCAACATGACAAGTGACTGATGACAAAGAGTGTTTTGATCAATTCATTTGAAAATATTCCTCTGACACACAACTGTGCGAGGGGAAGAAACTGTTGGAAGAGCGGAGGAAGAAAAACTCATTTTTTGATCAACGTTAGAGCGATTCCTATTTGTTACGTGAACAGATATGGTGCACTAGGGAAATTAATATGACTGTATCTGAGCACTACCACCAGCTCTGACACTGATGCATTGCTCAAAAATGCTCAGAAAATTAGGAGAAAACTTTGACATTATCAAAACAGCAGCTGAAAACCCTGCAAAACCCATATTTTAATTGTAGACTGTTGCAAATGTTTAACGGGTGCAATTAGTGATTAATGCTTCGCTGCTTTTGTGTTTGTTTCACCGTGTTCTGGCTGTGTTTGCTCCTGCTGCTCTCCATCTGTCATAAACAAACATGTTTTCCCCTCAGGTGTAAGTGGCCGTTCAGGTTATTTGTATTTGTGGTAGCGGTCTTCTATTGCTCCTTTTATTCGGTTCTGCTAGGATTCGTGCTGCTGATCTCTTTTTTGAAGGTTTTTGCCAGTTGCTCGCGTCATTGCTTCATCTGCTGCTCATTATGAGCGCTTTTTGCACCGCTGTCCCCTTTCTCCCTCTGCCGAGTGTTATATTGGTCCTTTATTTGAATCCCAACATGCTGTCTGACTGTGAAGAGGCTCTTTACCTCCCCAGGCCATCTTTATCAAGTAAGAGTTTTCTTTTTAATCATCTTGTCTTTATGCTCGAATGTTTCCAAATGTCTGACAATGAAAACGAACCCTGAATTCACATCTGCCACTCTTCTCTAGACAGGTGTTATAACCCACACAAACATGCTGTCAGAGCTTCTATTCCGCAGTGCCAAGCTACATATTCAACACCGACGCTGTTTTCGTTTGATTTCCAACTGAAAGATGTAATCATATGCTATGCCATGCTGCACCTTGTATTTGTCTGAGCTGTTGTTGTCTTGCACTGCTAACCAAGGCAGAAGCAGCGCGCCCACACCTATTCCACAAGGGAGGGAGACAATCCTGGATTGAATGTTGCTGTAAAATCACAGGTTGCCAAATGATTTCTCGTCATGGCTGAAAAGAAGGCGAGACAAGCGCACAGTGCATTTTCGAAAAATGAAAAAACAATCTCTGTGGCGCACAAAGGGAGATATATCTCAATATATATCTGTGTAGTTGCAGGGCACAATTCCTTAAAGTCAGAAAAAAAGAAAACTACAAAACGGCATTCTGTGTGGCGGTGGTGAAAGAGTTGAACTGTTATAAACCCCAGGACAGCGTATAAAGAAAAGACAAGAATTAAACTGCAAAACCCTGCCAGCGGCGTCTAGAGGCTAGAATGTCAAGATCATTACAAGTCATGACTTCAAATAACTCAATCAATAGTTTAGTATTAACAATGCAAAAGAAGTCTCGCGACAAACACACTTATCTTAAAACGTTTGGGCAGTTTGGGCCAACACACATAGCTTTCATCAAGACTTAAACGGGGGCTAAATTAGGACCAAGTCAGACCGACCAAACAGACAAATTTGCTACAAATCTATTTACTACACCACCTGCTCACCATCACAGTTAGTAATATGTTGTATAATATACAGATATTTCCTTCAGGAGTTGGTAGAGAGTGGACATTGGACTCCCTGTACATTAATCAGTTGGCAGGACAACTTAATGCTAATGTTGCTTTGTGTCTGCTGTGTAAATAAACAACTCTTTTCTAACACGGTTTCCATAAAAACTGTGCGATGAGATTATAATGTTATGTTTACAGCTTGTCGTCCCCAAGTGCCAAATAATATCAGTAAATGTTGCTTTAATACCTTAGCCCGAGGTGTACGACTGAGCAAAGCTCCTGCTGTGTTTGATGGCAGAAATCTGCTCATTCGGTGCACTAAGTGGTGCAAGACCGAACGTCAAGTCACCAAAAGCATTAAGAAATCAATTTATAAGAGATATCTTGTCATGTCATCGGGGGGAAGATTGACTTGACAATAACGCTAAAATAAGGAATCCTCACCGGCAGACCACGAACACACACAACCAGCATTGCCATCTTATGCCCCGACACTCGCTGCACAAAAACAGACGAGAAGTCATCCAAGGCTATCCATCTTAACTGTTCGTCTGATGTTTTGCTGCAGCGTCTTCGATGTTCTTGCAACCCACTTCTCAACTTACCTGACTCAAGTGCTCTTAAAACCTGATGGGAAAAACAAAACATTTTCCAAAAGAGGAGAGTTTATGCACCGGGCTACAAAAACATGTGTTGAAGAAACGGACTTGAACTGGAAAATGAAAGCCAAAGTCAAACAGCAATGAGAAAATACGATAATGGGAAAAATACTTTTATAAATTATAATGCATGTCGTGTATTTATGAAAAATGATTAACTTTGTGATTCTGTTTAGGCCAGCAGAGAAGGCCACTTTATATATATATATATATATATATATATATATATATATATATATATATATATATATATATATATATATATATATATATATCCCGGCCGTGCCGATTCAAAAAAAATGTGAAAAATGTATTAAATCCTGGAATCGAAAAGTCATGACACCTCTAGTATTTACACTCCACTTAAAACATGATCTACTTGACTCCACAGAAACCTAACGAAACTGAACAAAATATCGCTTGTCAACGGAGGCAGAGAACGAAAAGGAAGGACACAAGTCTCTGCTGGCAGAACAATAATGAATTCAGGTCAGGGGAAAAGTCTGATTATATTTTTGAAGGAGGAGGAAATAAAAAAAAGAAGGAACTTGACAAACTTGTGTTTTGTTTGCGGTGATGTGCCACTCACCAACTGAAGCGCGGCAAAGTGGAAGAGTTCTCGTCTTCTCTCTACCCTCCTGAGGATGAGAGGTGGGCTGCTTGGCTTTCTGCCAGGAAACCTGTTCAGAAATCACACAACATGGATTTAAACATATAAATATATGATACCATATCGATGAATGTGCGTTCAGATGTAAAGCCTTAGGTAGAGTTGGAGTAATAAGATGTGAATATTATACATATATATATATGTCCTTGTTGAAAATGTGCTTTTGTTTCCCTCTGTCATTTCCTGTTCCTGTTTTCAATGATTCTCGAAAGAGTATTTGCAAATCAGAACTAAAACAACTAAATTCCCTCTTTCTGACAACAAATGGTGTACGTGTGCATGCGTAACAACGCAGGATGAACATGGGGACTGAGGACATGGCGGACGAATTATGATCTGATTTGTCTCTACATCTCTTTGTCATCGGCATAGACTTAGCAAGTTTGAGACCTTGCTAAACCCTCCTAAAAGATATGATCATCATCATGCATATTGCATATGTATTCTTATGTGACATGAAAGCTGCATCAATCAATATTTGACATGTAATGCCAAAGGGGTCACTTGTAGCGATAAATCCACAGAGATTTCCCACCCGACCGCAGTTCTGCTCAACCGTGTCTTATTGCATTGCTCGTCAAGTCTATTTTTTTGCAAAAAAAAGTGTCTAAAAAGCCACTAAACACTACCTGTTCAGCGCCAAATGGCACACAGACATAGTTAGCGACTAGCTGGTGAACATAGTGGAGTATTCAGCAGCTTAATAAGAGATATTTCCCTCAGGAGTTGGTACTAAAACTGAGCTAAAAGAGAATGAATATGGTTGGACACAAACAGAACTCCAAATAAATGAGGACATTGCTCTGTATCAACTGGACGTGTAAATTGGCAACTGTTTGCAAACATATTTGCCACATTAGTTGATATTACTGCATGTCAATGTTGTGTGCAGTGCTGACAGTGTTTACCTGGGGGGAAACCGGAGGGTGGGTGCTACACTTCCGTGACGAAGCTGTGGGTCGGGAGCACGGTGACCCCCACGCAGTGTAGAACGGCAGTGAGAAACGTGGCAGTGGGACACAACAGAAAGACAACCAGAGCAAATAGTTGCTTGGTGCTTTATCAATGTCGACAGAAGGGGCTGTTTGTTTTGTTCCTCTTACATCTTTATGAAGAAACAACTGATGCAACTGGGATGTCAGAAAGTTTGCAGGTTCAGTCAAATATTCACCTGTTGCCTTAACTCAGGGGTCTCAAACTCCCGGCCCGCGGGCCCAATCCGGCCCGCCACCTCATTTTATGTGGCCCGCGAATCCACCAGCAAAAAAAAAAAAGCAAACAGCTTTGGAAACAGGAGTTCTTAAAATTCATCATTTGAGGAAATATTTTGCAGCCAAATCAATGTCAACAGGATATTCAACCTTCGTTTATTGGCAATGCATTTAGTACTTGATTGTCTCTTTGCAGGGCTTGTCCAAAAGCAATAAAGTATAGTCCATAAATATGAGTTCACAGATAATTGCGATCCCTCCTCTGCATTGTGGGGGTTGGTTCATGGCTTTTTGCCGGTTACACCTACAGTATAAACACAGAATACCAATGAGGTCAATTTTCACCTGAAAATTCAGATGTGGTATATGATCACAACTCATCGTGAGGAGTACATTAATGTTCTGTGTGACACATTTTATGCCAATCCATCCATGAGGACAGTCAGGGGATTGCCAAAGTTCGAGAGATAAAACCTCTGAGAACATCTGTCCACATCGCCAAAAAGCCAAAAGAGGGACATTGACAACCCTAGAGAGCCACGCCGTTAAAAAGCATTCATCCACTTTTGTTATTTTTTTTTTTTTATCACTTTCTGACACAACTTAGCCAGACTTGACCCCCTTTGCTGCTCATAGCTGTCATTCACATATCGTAGTAGTGTATGTCTGAATGTGCCGATATCCTCTTCAGGCTTAATGTTCTTGCTCACATGTGCTCCAACATCTAATCATCATGCAAGGTCAAAATGGCAGCTCAGGAAACCTCTATATAGGGGGGACGTGACTGATGTGCGTTCACAGTTCGTCCTTTAAAGAGGTGAAGGGTTAATTGCTATAAATATGGCTTATTGGTAGGATTTCATGATTCTCATACTTTCACGTACCAGATCCAATGAGGCATGCGAGTTCATGCTAAACTCAACTCTAACATTGTTAACCTTTGACAGCAGACACTGAGCTCTGCTGTAAGAGGAAAATTCATGATTCATCTCGTACACTACACTGAAACTCTGCCAGGCACTGCAGACAAAGCCATTCCACAAATTGTCTCGGCTGAGATGCAGCTTATGCGAGAGAGCAGTCCCTCTCCCTCTCTGCCTCTTTCACAGAAGGAAAATTGAATTATCAGGAATGAAGAATGGCGTCAACACTCCGATGAATCAGAGTTAGTCTGTACACACAAAGAGACTTTTACTGCATGACTTGGACCCCTCGCTACAGTTATGGGAGTTGGTTTCCATGACAATAATGCACATTTGAGGGATAAATAAGAATGAGCTAGAGTACCGTATGTACTTTCAGTCTATACAGGAAAGAAATCCCCCAAAAAACCCATTAACCTTAGGTAGAGCAACATGACTTCAAATGATTGCTAATTTTGCTCGGTGTCTGCTGGATGTGCTGAACCCAAGACCCCCCCCCCCCCCCCAAAAAATAACTAATACAAACCAATTTAACTTTACCCCGTCCATGACATTTTCTTCAACGAGAGAAACTTTTTTCTTGGTCGTGATTCTCAGCAGTGGTGCACTTTGCCACTCGCCATGGCTGGGTAACGCAATCTCTTGGGAGAGAAAAGTCTGCTCGAGGACAAATGAGATACAGAGAAAATGTGTTACAGCTTTTCAGGAAAACGATCAACCAGGATGAGGACGTGGAGAGCGAGACGGTGAAAAAGAATTGGAGAGAAAGAGTGTGAAGGAAGAGAAAGAAACAAAGAGAGAGAGAGAGCAGCAGAGAGGAAAGCCTCTTTCCTGTGCCATCAGGTGCCATTTCTGTTTCTGCTACTCTGACTTAAGTGTCAAAGGATTGAGAGGACAGCAGGCAAGATGAATAGCTTGAACCTGTGTGTGTGTGTATGTGTGTGTGAGAATGGATGATAGGAGAAGAAAGCAGAATGTGGGGAAGAGAGAGAGGTATTTCGGCAGAGCGGACTGCTTGTAAGTGGGACAAAAACACACGGAGAGACTGTGCGGGAAGAAAAATGGAAGCAAAGCCTGCGGGATAATAGTCACCACATTAGGCGGCCATCATCCACCTCGGCTGACCACACAAGTCTCTACACGGGAGCCGTCATTAAACCCTCCCTACAGGTGTCTGGGTGAGTGATTTTAACCAGAGTAAACAGAACAAGATTAATGGTGCGAAATAGCAAACAAGGGCCACAGAGCTGTGACCGTGTCAATGAAAAGGTTGTTAATGTTTGGGAAGGAGCAGAAAATCTCTCTGTTGCTCTGCTGCTCAGTGTTTTCCCGTTCGAATGTGCTCTGGTTAAAAATGTGTTTGTTTGTGTAACCATGTGATGTATTAGGAGTACAGCCAAGAGGCCGAAGGAACATTGTAAATGCAGGTGAATGATTTACAAAACATTACATCCAGACGTCTCATTTAAAGCCGTACTACGACGTGACCTTTGTCTCATTATATAAAAGGAGGAGACCCAAAAAAGGAAGAAAAAGAAATTGTCGTTACAGTTAAAATGAATCAGAACACTTTGTCATTGTTCCAATCCACAATCCTCCAGACTTGACAGCAGTGGTCCAGCTCAGGCAGATGTGTCCAAATCAATAGCAAATGTAGGATGTCGGTGCCCAGCTCATTACATGGGGCAGTGTTATTTACTAGCTTTGGGCTGCCTCCCCCAGCATCCCTCCCTCCCTCCGTCTCTCCATCTCTTCCTCCTCCTGTTCCAGGATAGTATTTAATACAAGTACTCCACCACAAAGTACAGCCTGTTCTTACACAGTGAGAATCTGGAGCCAACGTTGTGGGTCGACTCACACATCACTGTCTCTCACAGTGTTTTTTTGCATGGGTATATTGAAAATGCAGTTGCATCACACTTGTGTTCATTGTGCATTCCTGATCACCTCCAGATTGCCAATCAGATTGCAATCCATCCTGGGTGCATTTACACCTGTACTTTCATGTGATCAAGAACTATTCGACTGCAATCGGATCATACAAAACGGTAAAAGGGTTACAATATATCAGTGTTCCCGAAACAATAAGACTAGGAATGTGAAATATCTGTATTGTTTTATTCTTCGTATCACCCGGCAGTGTAGTCGAGATGGGAATAAAATTAATTGGGTTTTAGGAAAAGACACATGGCCGTGAAATCAGCAAATGTGATCCAGGATAGCAGAGCAACCAAAGCACCATTTTAAATTCAGTCAGCACGCAATAAAGTCAGACCTCAGACAGCAGCAGAGACTTCTAACCTCCAAAGCTACACGATGAGAACATCTAGCTCTTCTGTTCTTGAGCACACCGAAACAAATTCCTCATCAACTGCGGTTGATATTTTCGGTAACTCTAAATTAAGCAGTGGTGGAATGTAACAAAGTGCATTTGCTCAAGTGCTGCAGTTAAGAAGTTTTGAGTTACTTGGAATGGATTTCATAAGTTTGAATTGCTACTCTCACTAAAACGATAAAATACAAAGCAATTCTGTTTTCACTCGGCTAAATGTCAAGAAACATGAAAGAAAGATGATCGCCCCATGATTAAAATGAATATGATTTATATTCACTTAAAAAAAAAAACAAGTTATCGAATGATGTGAAATGATTGTGTATTATGAAACATCAATATTTTGCGAGTAAGGGACTTGTGGCTTCATCATTATCTATGACAGAGATATAATCAAGAATAAAATGAATCTTTCATGGTCAATGTACTGTTCTCTCTATGTGTTTTACTTCCTAAGTGTTAACAAACAGCCAAACTCCTTTTCATGAGCCAGGAATGCGAGCGTGCTTGCTCCTTTATTGATTTCGTACATCTTAAATCAGGTTGACAACGTTGAATCAGAGTGAAAAGCCATTGCTTTCTGAGGAATTCAGATGAAGGATTACTGTGGATTAAACATGGGATACCACACGGCTGCGTCCATGCTCCCTGCAGTTTACAGCTCTCAACTTCCTCCTTCATTACGGGTGTCAAAATAAAAGCGCCACACCCATTTATGCATGAAACAATGAAAACACATTTCAACAGTTCACTTATTCAGGACAGAACAGTCAACAAACCAGAGAGTTTGTTTTAGCTCAGCAGCTCTGTTGCCCGAGCGGCTCGGCCCGCTGTGTGCTGAACATCCGCATGTTGTGAGGAGGAGGCTGTGATCCGGCCTCCTCTGTGTTTACTTGCAGCTGTTTAACCAGGGAACGCCGGCGGCGTAGCGAACAGGGGGGGCTGGATTATTCTGCCTCTGCCAAATGAGGCAGAACGGGGATAATTCTATTTGCGCTCGACTACTTGAGTCAACCTTGCGGCCCAATTAGCTCGGTGAAACGAGAGACGGGTAAAGGAGAGACAAGGCGATGGTGGCAGAAGGACATATCGATGTCATATCATTTTATACATCATGTTTCTAATTGATTTGACATTTGCATATTCTGTGCATCATTATGAAGTGAGGAAATCTAAAAACTGAAAACATTATGTAATAACATGATGCTACAAAATGAAGCTCTAGCAGAAGTTAAGCCAGGAAGACTTTTGCATGCTTGGGCCGCAAGTTTACGTCTCATTCATCCTGCCATTCACTACTCACACACACGCGCTCACTCATAATTCACTTGCTTCCATTGTTTGTGGCTGTCAATCATGATATGAATTGTTATTTTCCATCCAGCGGCACAGTGACACACCTACGCCGTCAGCCTATCACCTTGACGTGTCTCTTTTTAAATATGATTGTCTCTCTGCCTTAGGTACGTTCATGCAGCTGTTACACGCTTAATAATCGTTCATCCCCCTCATTTCCTGTCCTCATTCGACATATTTTGTTGAGTTATTTACTAACATCGTGTCAAATATATTTGATGTCACAGTGTCCTTGAATGCATCAACAGGAAGCGTTTTAAACAGCCAGCCGTTGCAGCTGCAGTACCTCAGGGTGATGACGCTGCTACGGCACAAAGATAGAGTCTACACTGATCACTGTTTTATTGGCTTTCGTGCAGTAGTTTTAAAAACTGCAATAGGCTTACCACACCACGAGGAAAGCTTTGACAAAAAATGAAAAACAATGAATAAATGAAAGTGATCTAAGGAGAGTTACAAGTCATTAAGCTGATATTTGCATACCGGAATAACAACTGAGATGAAAACTGCTGCCTGGAAGAAAATCAAGCCATATGATGACAGTCTACTCTTGAAAAATGGTCAGATAATGTTAAGTGTGCAATTTGATAAAGAGGCAAAACAAAAGCAAAAAAGAAAAAGGTGGGAACTTTTGCAGAGAGCGAGTAGAGCAATTATGAAACCAGAGTAATGAGGGGGAGCATTTGCATCACAATGCAGTCTGACGCAGAGACAATAAAACAATAAAAACGTTTTTACAGACATTGTTTTGAAGAGGGACAATCTAATCTCAACGAGGTTTGTTACATGAGGCATTACTCTCATTAACAAAAGGCTCAATGTAATTGTAGATAAACACAATTATCAATCAGAAAAGGTCTGAGGGTCAAAGCCAAAGGGGCCACATAACGGATCAAGACATGTGACAAACATATGTCACACAAATATTGTTGTATAATGTAGCTGTGCCATTTTGCTGTTCACTGTGCATCAGATCCATCTCCCAGTTTGATACAAGGAAAACAAACCTATGAGTATCAGGCAGAAATTGTATTTACTGCTATTCTCCCACAACAATGGCAGCCTCCGTTGTTCGCCCTCAGCATTTATGTTTAGAAATTGAGCAGGAAAATAGTTTTTCCTGTAAAAGTAAGTGGTTTACCACATGAATGATAATCAAGTTGCCGTCGGTTGCTTGGTTACCGTCTTTTGAAATCAAAGGTTGTGGAAGGACAGGCGAGGAGAGAGATGTTTGATCCTCTGGGGGTTTGTCTGTTCCAGTGCCGAGTTCAGTGCTTTAGATAATGACAGTGACGCTTAGACTGCAATTTATTTATTTATACCCAACAAATAACCTCTTACCCCCCTGTAAGGTATTTATCTGGCTGATTGTTGTGCGTTTAAAAAAACACCGCTCCCATTTCCAGGAAGGAATAGCTGACACACACACACAGACAGACACAGACACAGACACACACGGCAGATTTTGCTCCCTTTCGAAAAATGAAACACGCCCAAGCGAAGTTTCAACCAGGCGAGAGGTTCAAATAGATTTCATTCAGCTTCATGTGGCAGCCTGAAGGCTCGCAGAACTCCCAGTGAATGTCATCATTTCACTATTGTATTAAATATGACTTCAGAACTGTTGAATTTCCTTTACGTTTGTAGTAGTAGTAATTACTTCATATCATATTGAACATTTCCAAAAAGAATGCACATAAGAGCGTAAAAAAGAAGACAGTAGATGTCAGATTTATTTAAAGCACTTTCAAAATAAAGTTCAGAATAATCTGACTGCTCGACGAAAAAGCATCCATGTGCAGTCGTATAGAAAATTGAAGATGCCATATATTGAGAATCGATGAAAGGTGAATCAAAATTGAATCAACTGGTGAGGCCAGTGAAAAGTCACACCATTAAAATGTTTGCTGAAAAGGTGCCGTTTCTGTGCTGTGTTTTGTTTTCTCAACATGATGAAAATAATATATCAGCTTCAAGAGTTTTTCACTTTTCCCCATGACCAACCTTGAAGGAACGAGGCGCTGTTGTTGTCACCACCATCATCAGCACCAACATCACTTGTGCTAAACTTTCGCAGCACTTCTGGAAGCAGAATTACCTGTGTGTGTGTGTGTGTGTGTGTGAGTGAGAGTGAGAGAGAGACAAACAGATGGGACATTTGAGAATTTAGCAGTTTACTTATTTTTTTTCTGTCCTCTTTTTTTTTTCTGCCACTTGAATAAATGCATTTTATTTTCGTTGTGGAACTGAATTAGGAAATCTGTGCCACGTTGCACCTCTTTGAGCCAGAATCATCCACTATTACCAGTCAGTGACACACATCAATTAGGCATTGGAAGGAATCGTGTGTGGCATACCCTGTAACCAAATTTAACATTGTCCTTTATTCATTTCATCTAAGTTTTAGGTCACTCTCGGGGGACCCTTGACTAGAGGAGGCCTCAAACATTTGCATAATTAGAAAGATGACCACCGGTTGAAAAGGAAGGAAATCAAGGTTCATGAGACGGCCAAAAAAAAAACACAGTATTGCAGTGGAGTTGCCTAATATTAATAATTTGCAACACTAATTTGGTTGTTTTTTTACTCGTCCATTACACTGATAAAATGCTGCAAAAAAAAGCAGTTTTGATGGTCTGTCACTTGACTGTATTTACGTCTTTGGCAGGTGGCCAACCTATGGGAAACAAATCTACTTTGAAACTTCTTTGGCAGTGAGGAAATATAATTGGCTGCTGAGCTTGTATTGGTCACTGTGAGTGATTGGTGAATCGTTATTGCCATGATCTGTGGTTATTTCTCCCTGCAGTGAAAGCTCTGGATCTTTTTTTCTGTTATAGTCTTTTCTACAAAACAAAGCAAAACTTGATTTAGGATGTGTCATCTGTGATCCTGTGTGTTGATCCAGAATAATAACGTCCCACCAAGCACAGACCAGGTCCTCGCACATTGTGGCTGAGAGTCGATCAGGTACACTAATAACCTTGGCAGGCAAACAGTGATTCGTCAGTGATGAGATGAAATGTTCAGATGAATGTCAGTATCCATTTCTGTGTCTGATTGGTGAAAAAGATGCAATGAAAATGGGTATCGAGGCAAACTGTACCTTCTTGTATTAGTCATTTACATCTTTCTTGAAACCCTTTCTTCTCAGCCACTTCTCTCTACCTTTGAGGGTGACAGACATGCACACAGCGGACGAACGATACTGACAAAAGAAACAATCAGGGCACAGTGGCCACGAACAATCGCCGTGGGCGTTTTGACACCAGTTTTGATGGCTACACGGCATTGAGAAGTAAAGTAAGTAAATGAGCATGTCCCATAAAAAAATGAATATATCAGAAACTAGGCTTGCAGGTGCCATATTTTTCAATTCAAAACCGCATATTTTGCCAAAAGGACACAAGTTTGCACGCATACGTTGAGAGGATCGCTGAAATTGAGATTTCTCGTCCTTATGTGATCTCCCAATGTAAGGCCACTCTTTCACCATCATATCGCATGAAACACCTTGACAGCAAACAACACATCAGACCTTGAAGGCCCCGAGGAGGAAAAGACTCCAAACTCTGCCCGTCCGTTTCTTCCTCATGTCTGTAAACAAACACATCGCTGATCACATCCTTTCTGCTTTCCCGGAGAAGGAACTCTGCACCATCTGCTGCTGGATTGTGAGTGCAGGTGGGTGATTTCCCTGTAAATGCCAGTCAGTTGGCTGCAGACCTTTAGCGCACTGCCAGGTCTCAGTGTAGAGGATTTGGCTGAGTTTTAACCTGCATATGTATGCTACTCTGCTGCGAGACTGGACACCATCTGCTGAGTGTCGACTTTCCGTCTGTGTGTGTGTGTGTGTGCAGTGATGAGACTGTCAATGTGATTATTAGTGGAGAAGTTAGGATTTGCATTGGCTGAAGGATGGTGTTTGAATTCCCTATGGACGTGTGTATGGCATTTACTTACTATAAATGAGAGGATCTGCTTCTGTGAATAAACTTTGCAGATGAATGTATCTATATTAAAGATGCAAAATACAGGCTTGGGAGCATTTCTATTGTCTCTCGAGGGCTCACGAGATGTCAACGGATAACAACACACAGAGGGAGAGCGACTTGATCGTCTGCTCAAGTAGATGTTCCTCCAATTTATCTTTACATCGCAAAAAGTTGTTTGCTGATATTTTAATGCACTGGATATCAAATTAACTGCATTATGCATATATAGGCCTGCAGTCAGGCACTGCCAAGAGAAGGGTGTGTCATGCGCAGACACATCAGCCTCAAAACGTTGCAGTTTCGGGGGAGTGGACCCGCAAACGTGACTTTAAGTTACATCTATACGGGATACAGAGGGATGAGGAGAGGCGACGCGGTCGCAGGGATTTTCTCTGGTCACAGCCGCTCCCTTAGTGGAGGAGAACGTGCTGCAGGTACCAGACGCGGTGCAGTCGCAAGTTACAGCTCACGACTTTCACGGCTTCTAGATAGATAGATAGATAGATAGATGTAAACTTTATTTATCCCCAGGGGGAAATTCGTTTGTAGCAGCAGCACAATGCACAATATCTACAGTACAATAAAATACCAGAGCAGATATTGAATTGAAGGAATAGATTAATAGAAAAAAAATAAAAATAAGCTAGAATAGAAATAGAAATGCACAGTATATACCATGAATATAGTGGTATTAATTAAATAATTGACTTTCACTTTTGCAATTTTTTTTGAGAATACTGTTTTTTAATGCAAGACTTTTACATGGCTGCTTTGCTACTTTTACTCAAGTAAAGGATCTGAGCACTATTTCCACCCCTACCATACTATTATTGTGTGTTTCTAAATGTATTGCATTTTTTATGCCACTAGGTTATACTGTAGAATCACTGATCACAGAGTCAGTCTGTCATATGGATGACATGAACCTTGTAATTAACTCGATAGCTTTGCAGCCTTCCACCAGGAGATTACAGCGCTGAGTCATGCATGAATCACGGAAACTAATGCACACATTAAATGAACAAGCTCATTGTGGATCTGGCAAACCCTTAAACAAGACATGAGTAGACCACAGGACCATTATTAGAACAAGGTGGAGGAAGGCAGTAAACAGTAACACAGGTCTTCAGCAAACCAGCTGAGGCTCTGGTTCAACCCTTACCTCCTTCTACAAATGCGCACAATGGCCATATATGAACAATTCGTCACATCGAACATCTGAGCAAAGCCGGTTGAAAGCAGAAGCACAGCAGGTAATGGAGGCCACGCATTCTTAACCTTGGCTCCCCATTACGCATCCACTCAGCGGGCTTTTTCAGCGGCTGCATGTACGGGCACAAACATGTACGCATGAAAACAGAACTTAAAACGGATATGTGAGGACTAACGAGTGGATAATGGCTGGTTGCTGATGGGCTGGGTCCATTATTTCTTCCATCACATCTGATGTTGGGTGTTTGTATAACCGTCTCGGATAATGGCGGTGTTTTCTATTTTGGACCTCTACTGTGGGTCGAGGTACAGTCTGGCCAGCTGAGATGAAACCTCGCTGTGTTTGTCATCTCGCATTCTCAGAAACAGAAGTTCTGTTGCGTCTGAATTTTTCTTTTTGAGAGCTTGGTTCATGTTTTAACTGAAGGAGATATCGTCACACTTAGATCTATGCAGTGTACGCAGTGTCATGGATCATATTGTGTGACTATCCCACAATGACAGCTTGTATTTTTTGATACTTCCAGCACCTTCGTTAGGATGTAGCCGGGTGGAGCTGTGGTCATCCTGCATTATGAGTCATGTTTTAGCCGATGTCCTACAAATGACAGATTTTTCACATTACAGTACTATCAGATTAAAGAACTGTGCTTTTCCGTTTTCTTTTTTAAATCACACGGTAAAAAAACTAAACTAAGCTCCAGCTTTGGAGCATGGTCAGTGGAAATTGTAAATATACATGATTTTTAATAAATAGGCAATATATGCCAAACATTTTCTCCTTACAGTGTTTGTCATCTATGATTCTTGCCTTTCATTTTTGCTTTCATGGGCATCGAGACAGCGAATATAAATATTTATATCATCTGCAGTCGACTAAATTCTGTCAGTCAGAATAGATATTTACGTCTATGAAAAAGTTTTTAGATTGCTGCCCTCTCACTCGCTCACTTCACTTGGATCCACAGACCTGACGCTCACATTTCTCATGACATTTTGACATCCTTCCCAGTCAGAACAACTGCAGTGACATTTTTACATTATTAAAAGCAGTCAAAAGATATAATTCATAAGGTATTTACAGTGGTGTACAGTAAAGAAGTTGAAATACTTCGTTACTGTACTTAAGTCGTTTTTTTGGATATCTGTACTTTACTTTAAATAAATATCAGATACTTTAAGACTTTTACTCAAGTAGTATTCTAATAGGTGACTTTTACTGGAGTCATTTTCCAGTAAGGTATCTTTACTTTTACTCAAGTATGGCTTTTGGGTACTTTATACACCACTGGATATTTCTAAAGCTGACCTGAATGCTTCGAATCTGAAACCGTTGAGATGTTTATTGACATCCAAAACAGTATTCGAATTGATCAGGTTTCATTTTATACAGGCTATGCATTACCCCAAAAATAGCCCAGTAGTAGTAGTAATCTCACATTAGTTGTATTAAATAAAATCCTGTGTGCTACTCCTGGACACAGCTATTATGAGTATCTTTCTAATCCTCAAAACAGAATTCTCCCACATGAACAAACAAGAACAATCACGCTTCAATACACTCTCGCTCTTAGTGCTCATATAAACAGAAACTTAGTGCAGCAGGCACACCAATGCAAACAGGAGTCCTACTGAAGGTTGTGGTCCGTTATGCAGCATTGACATCGTGAGTGATGGGCCCTGGATGACGGATGTTGAGCCGGACCTCTCGCCACCGTGCGATACGATACCGCTGTCCGCTGAGCAAAGGAAGCATAAATCAACAGAAACTCTGCAGCGTGTGAACCAGCGGCCACGCGGGTTAATGGTGAGCTCGAGAGCAAAGCGTCTCGGACAACAACGTCTGCACAGTGTGTGCATATGTTTAACAGGACAGTGAACAGTGAACCCCATTAAACACTGAGGGGAGCCTCTCCTGCCTTTGTTATTGTGTGCAGAGACTCTTTCGTGAGTGAAACAGGAGAAACAATTCAAGGGAAGTGGATAATGTGCTTTTTTTCCTCCATTTGCTCCTCAGGTAACCTGCACTTTACAAATTGCAGTCCTCATTACCATTTGAAGCATTATCACCTGCTTCCCTGACGGCTCAACCTGCCTAAAACGTTGCTGTTAACCTTTCTAATGGCGAATCAAGAGTGGGTTTATCTCATATGACTTTGGGTATATTTTTGCTTTTAATACCAGTGTGGACTTTTAAAAATTCCTAATGTTTAGGTCGTCTGAGATGAAAGGCTCTGGAGCATTATATTGCATGTGGCGCTACGTGTTACTGTCAGCAGTGTAGTGGGTTTTTCATTTCTGCGGCACAAAGAATAGTGCTATGATGTTGGATGTTACAGACTATATGCAAATTCTGATCGAAATTTCAACTCTCAGTTTACTAGTTCACACTGGGTGACAGACCTCAAAACAGCATGGAATTAGTTAAAAAGCCCGTTAACATGTTTTGCCTATAGCTGAACTTAATCTTATGATTTGGGGAAAGCTGTTTTTAATCCTGTTGAACTTTTTGCTGAAAGTCACCCTCTGTGAAAAGGTAATGGGCTCAGATGGAATACCCATGTGGCGAGATTTTCTTGGATAATTGTGGAAAAGGGAACAATATGTTTTCTCTAGGGCTGTCTGGACATTTTCTACCCTGTCAGCGACATTAATTCATTGCGACAGACATGAAAAAAGACTTAATGGCATGGTTTCCTCTATTTGTGCCCTCCAATCTTCACCTATGGCTTTCACACCTCATTTCCACATCCAGTCACCATCGCCCTATACAAGCAATACATCATGTACCCGTTTCACCGGCTCCTGATCCAAGTGCTCTTCTGACGCAAATTGAAAAACAACGTCCTTCTTTTTACCTTTTGTTTTTTACAGATTGCAACGACTGTGTCTGTCATGTTTGTGTTTGGGCCTGGGATTCTGCATAATGTACATACAAATATGCATGGCCATATGCTGAGTTTAAACAATCGTGTATCACTGAACAAGCCACTAAGTGAAGTCATAAAGTGCGTTATTGCCCATTTGCTTTTTGTCTCAGCTTGAATAACAATGTAAATTTCACAACATTTATGGGGACAGTTTCTCTCAGTACTGTAATAGATTAAAAAAACATCATTCACAGAAAAAAGACACACACACCCACAGATAACCATACTTTGAAAGATGGCGAGAACGTGACTGATAAAGGAAGAGAAAGTAAGAGGGGAGGAGATCGAGGCGGATGGAGAGGAGGGCCCGCCTCTCCCATCAGAGTAAAGAGGATAATTGGTGGCTGACCTTCCGATGTCCATCATCCTCTACTGAATAGCGGGGTGTAACTAACACTGTTCCAGAGCACCAGGAGCTGCTGCATCACGTGCACAGTCGAGCTTCAACGTACTCTGCCGGTGACACTCCAAACACACACCCACACATTCTCAACACACACATTCAAACCTGTAACCTTGCATAGTCTTATTTGTGTGAGTGGTACCCACTCAGTGGAGTCATCACTCACTAATGTGTGTAATTAGGGCTCTTTGATCAGGCTGGATGAGCACTCCAATAAGTACACCGGGTAGGGATAAAAGAGGCGTTTGGTGTGTGTGTGTGTGTGTGTGTGTGTGTGGGTCCATGCATGCATTTACTGATGTTTTTATTTTCCGAATACATGCTGCTCAGAGCAGAAAGTTAACCGGTCAGAACAAAGAAAATATAAAGTTCCTCGATGTTAATGAACAGTAACTGGTTCATGTGGCAGGGTTAGGGGTAGTAATATCAAGGGATTACCGCAAAAACATGAAAATCTCACACCATGCCCAATGAATACTGTGAGTTTGGGGATGAAATATGTAGCGCTGCAATCAGCTGCTTTACATGAACATTTGCGATGAGATACGTTTAAGTTCTAAAGAAACAAGTGAAAACAGCCATCGCAATCCAACTTGTGTTTCTGTGTCTTTTCATTTGCATAACTGGTCAAATAAGGACATGATATTACATCAGGGATTTTTGTCGTATGTACACTTTGGGTGTTGGCATCAAACAGCAAGAAGTTCACTGTACACCAAGCATTTGGCACCAATGTTCCACAATCCTCCATCACGCAAAGCAGCCAAACGATGACAGATTTGCGTCACGGGCATTAGTCAAATGGAAAAACTTGTTATTCCACTCGCATAAACCCAAACCTAAACTTAATCACCTCGGCTGACTCCTCACAGTGTGGCCGACTCTAATGGAAGAAAAGTAGTTGCTGCACAAAAATTCTCCAGATGACAGCATGCACTAATTTGCATTTAGGCAGATCTGATGAAGCATCAGTTGTGGATGAGAAACCCAGTAATCGCTGAAACTGCTTGGATTTACAATCATACGGTGCAGTGGAAGTCAACACATTCGTTCTCTAAGATTTAAAGCAAAACAATATGCTACATCTGATACGTACTGAATCTCAACACTCGTGTCAACAGTCCCCAATGTGCATAAAAAATAGAGACTAATTTGTACAAAGAGGTCATGTTACACTGATTTCTATGTTTTGCATCGGTACACTATTTTATAACATGTTTATTAAGCTACGAGCATGGCAAAGACTTTTTCTCTGGCACCATCATCAGGTCACATTTGTCCTGATTTGATCAAATATTTGCAAAAATGATCCCTCAGCTATATTTTTTGATTCGCTAGCAAGCTAGCACGGTAAACTAAGATGGTAGCAAAGGAAAACATTACGTGTTAAACTTTAGCATTGCCATTTTGAGCACATTAGCATGCTGACATTAGCATTTAGCTCAAAGCACCACTGTGCCAAAGTACAGCTTCACAGAGCTGCTAGCATGGCTGTAGACTCCTACTCGTGTTCACTAACAACATGCTAGTCCTCAGACCAGTAAAACGAAAATAAAACTAGAATATGAATTAAAATCCTACCTGGACGCACAGGAACAGACAGTGGAGGATTTCACCAATAAAATAAATAATAATATAACAGAGAAGCAAAATGAATCTATAACTCTATAATTCGATTGTCGGAATTACACGGCTTAACTAAACTCGGGTTTTATAGGGGCGTTCAACTCCTCCATGCAAAAGAAAGCTTAGTACGGATTAACTTCTGTACAATAAACACACATGTTCAACATGCCATGGTACTACCTTCGCTGATAAGCTCTTTGCAGTTTCAGTTGTTGAATGAGCTTGATTTTAAGCCTGTTCATGTGACACTTTTGAGGTAACAAGGTTTTGAAATTGCCTCGATTTTCCACTGACTTTGTCATTGACTGGCAGTCAAGCATAACATCAACAAATCTGCATCCAGCGTCACCCACTTTAACATTTAGGCTCAGTTAAATCCGGGAAATTGGAAGGTAGAACTGACAAACAATAGAATTTCCTTATCACAACAGGGACTTAACGTTCAGTCCGGTCTTCTTGTGCTTGTGCCTGCGACAAAGTCCCAGCAGGCTCAGATCATTATGAGACCGATAATTGAACAGACTAGAAAGGCTATTATTGCTGCTAATGGTTCCAGAGCCGTGTCACATCTCTTAAATCACACAGGAGTTGACAGTTGGGTTATATAGCCACCTCCGAACACCTTTACGGTCATTATTGGAAGATGACTCGGAAATACCTAAAATGGAAAGTGTGAAGAATTTCTAATGGTGAAAACTGATGCTCCCATCAGTGATGCTCAGTGGGTTCGTCAGGCTACTGAAAGGACACAGCCGAGGGATTCAGCCACTTAAGAAGTTTTCAAATAGATTCAAAGGTGGATCAAAAAAGGATAACTTTTAAATGGACGTCTATTTTTTCGTTTAGTGGTAGCAGATAGCTCTTCACTGTCAGCAAAAGTTGAATTACTTTACCTTGAGTACAAGTCTCATGTTGCCTTCTGGGTAACACTTTACTTCAACTGCCCCAATTTAATTATATTTACTAAATTGTTCATGACTAACTGTAATGTCGCTGTAAACAGCCATAAAGACAATTGTTTAATGCATTTGTTTACCACATTAATACAATTCACTTTGTGTTGTGAAGCATCCTGCCTGGCGGGGGAGGGGTTGTAGTTGTTGAAAGTAAAATGAATAAACTAAAAAATTAGCTCGTCTCAGTTACCAACTACACTATAGTGTTTTCTAACCATTCCTTGTTTGAAGCCTTCTTAATGGGTTGACTACAGTAAACATAGAAATTAAGTAACAAATTAGGCAAATGCACCAACGCAGGGACAGCTGAGATAAGAGCAACGCTGTCTCCATCTGCTGTAGGACGGGAAGCAGTGCAGGTTTAGTGCAGGTGAATTTAAACAGACACTCGAATAGTATCTACTTTTAACAGGAGAAAGAACATGACAAAATAAGATGTTCAGTCTTTAAAAACATCTCTGTGACACTCTGAGACAATGTGTACTCAGGCTATGGTACACAGAGTGCTCGTATGATTTCATTTTCAAGTCCCAGAGATGGAATACAAGGTGGGGATGTGAATCCATAAATTGTCTAATTTTAAGTCTCATAGTCCAGATTCATACTTTAACCAGGATTAGGTTTCAATAATTCGGACAATGCAAATAGGAAGTCATTCACGGGACAATCCTCTAATTTTCTGAAGCCTGCATGTGGAAGGTTCAAATAACCTTGGACATCATTTTTGTCTTAATAAAAGTCCAAAATTTAAGATATGGCCACAATATTTGTTTAAAACATTAAAAAAAGGGAACTAAAATCATCAACAGAAGTTACAGTTTATACGTTTTTGAGCATCATTGCTGACTCTATTTAACAAATTACTGACGACAGTCTCCGTTTTATCCTCATCTGGCAGCTGCAATATGTGGGAAAATTTAAATGAATCTTTTTCATAAACAAATCTGACCCAGGTTTGTTACCTCTTTGAAAAGCATCACTTGCTCTACAACTTATATGTCCCAGAGTTCTTGTCAACACCCTCTGACATTGAGAGTGATACGTTTCACATACCATTAACATCTGCACTATTTATTAGACAATACATTCATAAGAATCTTTATTGAGATTTACAGGATTTCTCAAAATCCAGATGGCTACGGTTTGTTTGATTCTGTCATGTTCACTTTAACATGAAATGTAGACTAAATTAAAGATCTAGTTGTAGTTGATGTCTGGTGATTGTGGAGGTATAGCCATGCAGTTTCTCCAGATAAACCTTGACACGATCGTGTCCTGTTGGAAATCAATACACCTATTTCTCTATACAAATGTAAGCCCATACAGATGAAATGTGTACGGAAAACAGTGACATACGACAGATCACATTTGAATCATCATTTAAATGTGAATTGTAAAGTTCAAATTACAATTTCTGGTGTTTTTTTAAATATACTTTTCTGCAGATGTGCTTGTGTCTCACCATACGTTATCGTATGTCTGGTCTTCAGGTGATTTTCATTCTGTATCAGATCTACACAGATCTCCACTGTGTGCTGCTGATTTACAGTAATGATGGAGAGATTTGCATCAGAGCACAGTTGAAACTCCACATCAGGTAAAAGGAGAAGGGTATGTGAGACAGATGAACGTGCATCACATGAACGTTCAGAGGTACGGCCTTTTACAATGGAAATAACTGCCAGTAAACGCAGATAATGATCATAAAATATGTGTGCTCAGTCAGGTGCTTTGTCTTTATCCGACGACTAACAGCAGGTTATCAACAACACATACACAATCTATAGTATGGCTCACATTAGAGGCACTGAACAGGTTTCATTGGATTACTTTATTGATCCGGTGATGGAAACTTTTTTTTTTTTTTTTATTAGTGGAGTGGCTCTATGGTTGTGTGTTGGTTTTCATGAACTGTAATCAGCAGATATTAATTGAGGTAGTTTGCCATGAAATTGGGAGCAGACATTTCCCTAAAGACATCATTTTAATTACAGAGGATCCCCCGTCTTGACGTTTCGTTTGTCTAATATTTCATGGTTTGCTTTGTTAATGACCAAAGACAAGCAAAACGTAATGACATTCCCCTCAGCCGTACTTTGTGTTCAGTGCTAATTAGCAAACGTTGCCAAACAAACATGGTTAAAACGGTGTCACGGCACAGGTACTACTAAAAGAACTCGTTTTGGATCAACAGACGCTGAATGCTTTGCTTGTCGACACAATAAACGGTGCAGGCCTTACCGGGAAACCAGGTTGGCACGGCTGATGTTGGCTTTCTGCTGTTGCGTAACTCGCAGCGAGGCTCCAGTCCTCTCGCGATAACCACTGTGCGATGAGCTCCGCTGGTTTCCGTTCCTATAATTGAACGAATAAAATCATACAGACACCACACTGAAGTACTCGGTGGACGAGAGTGACCAGTCACTGTTTTAAGACTTGTGTGCAGGTCTCAAGCTGCGTCAGCTTTGAGAAATAAGCTGAACATTAAAGAACGTCGGAAAAAGAAAAAGAAAAATGCCAGAAGACTTACTGCATATTCTTTTTATTTTTCTATATGTCTATTAAATTATCATCTCTGTTTTTATCCTTGGAATTCCCTTGACATCTCGAGTGCAAAACAGCTAAAGTCAAGTTAATTAAAATAAAACACCCCCCCCCCCCCCCCCACACCCCAAAAATAAGAAAATCATTCTTAAAAAGCCAGTAGTTAACACGTATAAATAAAACTGAATGAATTTTACGAGAAGAAACCATTTCTGTTTAGGTTCCCTTGTTTTGCAGCAAAGCATCAACTTATAAATTTCCACCTCATATACATGAATATCAACATTGTGTATATTGTCATATACTCTTTTTACAATCTACGGGAGGTCCATGTTAATAAAGTGTTAATAGTTACACGAGGTGAATTTCTGCCCATTTGAAGGGAAGGAGTCCTCAGGGTTTCTGCGTATTGTCCAACAATAATTTGATGGCTACACGTAGGTTTTTAATCACTGCTCAGTCTCAGATACACAGTCATACACACCTCGTTGTCCACGATACGCAGGAACCTCGAGTACCGCTCGCGTGACCTCGTGCAAGCAGAGGCGAGCGACACGCTGTTCGGCTAAAGTAGCGTCAGTCAAATGAGGGCTCTCTTCTCCACAGTCGCCGTACACTGCGAGTAGATCAAACGCTGATCGAAAAGGCATCGTCTTCACCTGGCATCATCTCAAACACGCAGACAGCCACTCAAGCAGATCATCTCATTCATCCCTAATTTCCATGACAAATGTTCTCCATCCTCCATTTAGTTTAGTCTACCCACAGTGCATTAAGCTCCCTGTACTCTATTCTGTGTGAATTTTAAATAAATTAAATTAAAACTTAACTCACTGGTCCATCTCTTTTCATCCGTCCACACACTTTTATGTCCTTACTCTATTATTCTTTCAACTGATTTGAATTGATCCTCCTTCTGCTCCGTTCATCCCACATGAAGTCAACTTTGATGTCGACATGAACGTATGCTACACCCACAGCTTCCCCTCCTTGACATCCAACGCTAAATGTACCTAGCTCTATTGTATGTATATCTTACTTTTCTTTTCCGTGTCCTTATATTACTTCAACAAATCACAGCAAACAGTCATCCGAACACAGCAAAATATACAAACTCATCTGAACAAGCGACCACAAGAAATGAAAGGACCTTGTAATACGTTAAATCGTCAATAATGGAGTGCAATGAAGATGTACGTGAAGACTCAGAGGCACAGACGGGGCCTTTCTGGCCATTTGAAACGGAGGAACGGGATTGAATTGGAAGTTTTAAGTGTCCCTGTTTTGTTGGTTACTGTGGGAGTCCCTGGTTTTGGCGGGTTTGGGAGTTGGCAGGCAGGGATTCTGGTTATGGGTTCGGTGTGGGGAAGACTTTTTTAAGGCCGTACATATTCATTTTTGATGGTGTGGTCAGAATGTGAAGAGCAAGGAGGAAGCCACTCGATGTAACGAAGGTTCAATAAGTTAGAGCGTGAACGTTTTCCTGCTGAAAAACAAAAAACGGTATCTCAGCGTTTCAGAAGTCGCAGGGGCTGAGCGTGTGGCGTCCAAGTCTCTGGCCGTGGCGGTTTTATGGAGCCGGAATTTGGCCCTCGGTCTTGTTTTGACTCCTTCTAGTCCTCCATGGCCCTCTGTCAGCAGTCAGAGACTTCGGAGGTGTTGGACTCACTGGCGAGTTTCCTGCGTTGTCTCACTGATTTCTCCTCATCCTGCAGAGAGAGGAGGGTTGTTTTTGACCCGTTTAGTATGGCGGAAATCTGAAGGTTCCTCGTGTCAATATGTCATCTCGGCACTTACAGATGAATACAACTTTTTGATTATCATAGCTGCTTTTCCTCTAGTACAACCATTGGGAGCAGTTTTAGATCTGTAGCCCTGCTACTGGTCATAAACACCTGCACATTTCTCTCCTTTTCAATTCTTCCTTTATTCTACATGGACATGATAATGTTTCGACAACAAATGAGGTGTCCATGTAGAATAAAAGAGGAATTGTGGATGAGATACCAGTGGTGCATGAATTTTGGGAAAATTGGGCTGCACCAATCAGACTTCTTCTCTCCCAACTCGGATACCTCAACTCAGGATATATGCCAATACCAATGTCTTACAGACCCGATACCAGCGCCGTCTTTTCCCCACATAACCCTCCCTGGATGAACTCATTGAAACAAGAGGCCAGAAATGGCTGTGGAAATAATAACGACTGCTTAGCCAGCCGTGACTGAATGAATGGCCGACATTTGTCTTGGCAAATACAAAGACATTCGCTAACGGCAGCTGCTGATATTTATCGGTTGTGTTGCAACAGGCTAAATGTCGCGTTGGTCAAGACACCAGCGTGACATAAGAGGACGCTGGGCTCCGTGGGCTCGTGTGGGTTGTTCAGCTTTGCGTCTCACATCTTGAATGAGAAGAAAAATAGGCTGCAACAAGGCAGAGATACTTATCTCTTTGTGATTGAACTGCTAACGTTGTGATTTAAAGGACATCCAACTCTATCTCCTGAGCCACAGCCACCGTGAACAAAGGTTATGTCAACGGTTGCTTCATAAATTTGTACGATTGGATCTGCGTGCATTCTAAGTGTCACGAAATGCTTGACAGTTCAGTTTGTCTTTTTTTATAATGAAGATTTCTTTTATCCTCTGGCACAAACAGGGGACAACCAACAACAAACTAAATCTTAAAAACAACAACAGAGAAACATTGGCATTAGCTATTGGCCAAATTCTTATTTTAAACATCTGGATTGATTCATCCTTAAAATGTTACAATGGCATTGAAGAAGAAAATGTATTTAATATGGATCGGTCCCGTCATGTTTTCGCGTGTGCTTACAGTCTGAAAGACTCCATTCTGGCCCCACTCTCCAGGCGAGTGGTCCTCAAGGTCCTCTTCCTCTTCTTCCTCCTCCTCCTCCTCCTCCTCCTCCTCCCCCCCCCTCCTCCTCCTCCTCCTCCTCCTCCTCCTCTCTCACCGTGTCCATCCCGTCCTCCTCATACTCCGTCAGACAGTCAGACTCCTCCGCTGAACGGAAAGATTTAGAGGACATATTACGGAGAGAATTTATTGTGCGACTGAGACCACCTGGTTTAGATAGCAGCCATAAAATATCAGCGACATCTCCCAGTGTATTTCATGAAAACAGAGCAGGTGAAAGCTATGACTCCTTAAATCAGACAGGATCCTGAGGGGGAAACTGTGCATCTGTAGGAGGAGACTGATCTAACAAGGACTTTTAATGTACTTTAGCCGAGATAAAAGGAATTGTTTCTAGATAAGAATAATGAATTGGCAAGTGATCGTTTACCTTCTGCAGCTACGTAGCTCTGGACGGGCTCTATCCTGGATACAATCTCTGCAAGGTCAGTGAAGTCCGCTCCTGGACACGTGCAGGACTACGAGCCCAGAAATCATTACACACACACACACACACACACACACACACACGGACATAAAATGTCGACGGTGAACGTGTATTTAGCTATACATCAACCACATTACAGATGTGTGGTGCGACTGCTGTTCTTACGTCAGTTCTCTTGCTGTCGTTGTAGTCGGCCGAGCGGTGGTCCTTCAGCATGTTCTCGATGATGTCGCCTCGGGCCCAGCCAGTAAACAGCAGCTTGCCGTGCTGGTAGCCCACGTCCTGAAGTAGTTTAAACAGAAATACAAGGTACTTTTAATAAAGCAAGGACAGGTTATCCCAAAATAAATAAAAAACACAACAATATTCATGAAGTAACTCACGTAGATCTCGTCAAACTTGCCGAAGTCCATGGTCTTGAAGCGGTCGATGGGCGGTCTGATGTACTCGCAGTAGGCGCTCTTCTTCACCACCTCCAACTGCCGCACGCAAGACACGTAGGCCAACCGAGACTGGATCTCTGCCATGTCCGGCACCTGTAGCAGAGGATGGTGGAAGAACCAGAATTCACCACAAACACCACCAGAAACACTTCTTCAGCTTAATGTACTGCTCTGTATCTAAGCTGCTGAGTCGGCCACGGTGAGCAGTGCCTCGTCCTCTACCTTTACTTTCTCAGCCCAGGGATTGATCCGTTTCCACAGCAGCCACCAGCCCGACAGGCTGTCGCCATAATTACAGAGGTCGGTCTCGTCTTGGCTGCCCACATCGATGGCGATGACCGTTCTGGCCCCCATGTTCCTCGCGACGTCCGCTGTTTGACGTGTAGCGCCCGCGCACACACACACACACACACACACACACACACCGGCATTCAAACACAGACACACGAACGCGGCAGCAGAGATGGTGAGACAGCGGACAATAACTTTAAACCTTCATTTTTAGGAGCCACAATGTTCAAACAGACCAACACCACAAAAATGTCAGTTTTTTTTGTAAGTTGTCAGACACACTGACAGGATTTATGGCCAATTAGTGACAGAAAACAGAGCAAAATTTACTGGCCAACCAGCACAGAGCCAGAAACTCTCATTGACTTGCTCGTGTCAAAAAGAAGCCTCAGGGCAGTGAGCACTGTTGTGGTGTTGAGGCTTTTTTTAAAAGACAGGAAAGCAGAAAACATCTCACAAAGCCCAACACACTGATCCAGAGTGCCAAGAAAGAAGGCAGAGAAACAATCCGTGAGAAAAGAAGCACGTTGAATTCACAAGGCACCCTTTAGTCGGATCAATCGTTGGGCCCAGAAAGCGGCAAACGTCACAAACCTCGAGATTGAGCATCGCTTGAGACAGAATCAGACATTATTCTCACTCCAAGTAGGGAAATGCAACGGCTCAGTCCGGAGCTTTGTGACAAGTGGCTGCGTTTCATCAGTACATTCTTTATCATCACCACACAGAGACGGACTCGGGGGAGGAGTTTATCTGCGCACCATATTGAAAGCTACAAGCCTCATTAAGTCTCATTTCTGTTAACATTACAGGAGAGCGTACATCTGGTCTGATGCATTGTTAAAATGCTTTCACGTAATGAGGATGTATTTAATGATAGGCAGACAAAAAACAGCCCCCCCCCCCTTTTTCATAACAGACTTCACTCATTTTTCTTCAGCAAATTCTAAAACTAAGCTTCAGTATAATGAATGTAGAGCTGGGCGGAATGTTGGAAATCATTGGGATATTTTCCCATATCAATAATTTGACAATATGACAAACGTATGCATACATTTGACACAATATGTATCACATGCATGTATAATCTCTTAGAAAACAATCAAACTGAAGTTCAAAGCAGAACAGTTGTGCTTTACACGAGGCTGAGCTCCTCATACGTGTAAAACTAAAACTTCACTTTATTTCTTTGTTTTAAACTACAGTTTGATTGCAGTCGTTATTTCGGACAACAGAATGATAACATATGATTCTGCTGAATGTCAATAAACGATAATATTGAATTATTGCCCAGCTCGACAGAAAAGTGCTCATTTCGACATGAAGGGAACCAGACTGTCACCTCAAAGCAGACTGGTGTCTTGTGCCAAAATCACTTCATAGTTTTAAGCGGTAGTCCCGCTTTCCATTTTGAATCCTACAATTTTCTGACACCAGGCTGTTTGACAGACAAACACCACATTCAATGAGGTATTCATTTAAGTGTAACCTTATCATTGAATACACTTGAATCCTCTTTCAATATAACTCTAAACGTTTTCCCCATCTAGTAATACTGATAATGCTCACTCAGTTTTTATTGTTATACTTTTAAAATTTGGTTGATTCAGATTGATTTTTTCTTAATTGATGGTTGGAACCGGCTCAATATACAGACGGGGAAAACTCAGCACACTCCTAAAGTACCACGTCTATATACTTACCCGACCTATTAACAACTTGATTATAACCCCTCATAATAACCATCCCCGTCCCTCACTCACAGCTTGGTGGACCTTGAGGACTGTGTGTTGGGGGGGGGGGGGGGGGGGGGGGGGGTGGTACCACCTCTACTTGCCTGGCAGGTTGTTGATGTAGCCACCGTCCATTAGCAAGTTCCCATCTTTGGGGTCGCAGAGAGGCGGCAGGTACCCAGAGAGGGTCATGCTCGCCCGTACATAGCGCCACAGAGAGCCTGACACACCATGGAGGGAAGGAGGGAGGAGGAAGGGGGGGAGGGGGATAACATCTCAATCATGTTTGCTATACATTTCAGGTTAGTTCGGACACAGAACGCAATCCCAACATCAGAGGGAGGTCGGACAAAGAAAGGTAGCCGATCCCTGCAAAGGCTAGGACTGTGGTTCTGCCCACCTTTAGACTCTGCTGTACGCCACTGCAAACCTCGTTACCTTGCACAGAGAGCCCCTGAGTGACTTGTGCGTAAGGTAAAAAAGTAAATGGCAACCAATCACAGAGCACCAAGGCTGTTTGGATCGCCAAACACTGTCACAACAACAGCGTTTCTCAGCAACGCCTCCTTTCCAAAGCAAAAATCCACTGATCCTGTATGTTTAAGTTGAAACCAATCAGGATAGCCTGAGGAGAGTAAGCAGTAGATGTTGTGACAATGTCTGGAGATCCCTCACCGTGAACATGGCAGGGAAGCACCCAGCCTGCCCAGTCCTGCAGTCCAGCTCAGTGCCAGCAGGGGGCCGGAGCAGGACGGGTGCTGCATGGGTTGGAAGGATAAGGAGCACCACAGAGAAAAGAGAGAGAGGGGGGGGGGGGGGGGGGACAGCTGTACATGGAGAATGTGTGAATGCTGAGGAAGAATCATTTTTATTGAAATAGGAGTTCTGGGAACATATTATCACCTACAGCTTTTCATTTGTTTGCTCTTGATTTATTGTAAGTTACGGGCTTTATCCCATTTGTAGCTACGATGTGCAAAAGCAGGATCCAGAACACATATTCCCGGATAATACAAAAAATATGTAGAAAACTAAAAAAGTAATACATGCCATAAATATATATATATATATATGTATATATATTCATGAGAAATATATTGATTGCCTTACAGTGGTTTACACTGGCATGCACACAGAAGCAAGCAAAGCCAGGGGAGAGGACAGGTGTCGGAGAGACTGAACATGTTCCTGTAGGTAGAGGTGATTGAAATGAAACTCCTCATGAGGAAGAAGCTGAAGTTCAGTCCAAAAGGACAGACACATGTGGGCCCACCGGAAACACACAATGATCCACAACAACAGACAGATGCGATGTTGATGTGGTGCAGCCATTCACCATCTCCAGTGAGTGTCAACTTAAACACTACGAGCTTTCCTTTCATCACAACGAGCACTACTGTATGCTCTCTATACCCAATCTCAGAATCCAGCTGCACCCAAATCACTTAAGTTTGAGTTACATTGGCCAAGATGAGCTACCTGCAAGTTAGAGACTGTATTTTTGTAAAAAAAAAAAAAATACATCAAAATAAGCAAGTACAGTGGTTCTTACAAGCCACATCCAGAACTTTACAGTTAAAAAAAACAGAAGGTAAAAGTTTACCAAATAAAACACAGTGGACCAGAAGAAGCCTGTCTGTCATGCATCCCTCCATGACCCATAGATGTCAAGACATGCATGGGCAAAACCTCACATCTACAAAGAAAAGTACAAGTGAGCGGTTGTGTTCACAGGTGGCGCCAGGCTAACTTTAGAAAAGTCTGCTGTGTGTGAGAATCAAAAAGCCAATTTGAATTTATGATATGTACCAGTGAAGGACGAGGCACTGGATAGTAGTGGGAATCGTGGATTTAGTCTTTCCTTCCAAACCATGGGCTCCCAATGTCCACTTGGTCAGGGTGGGGTTAGCTACGAGAGAGAACTTGGGAGGGAGAGGTTGTTTAAAATCTGACCTGGGACATTGTTAACATAGCAACCATCCACAAGCAAGTGGCCATCCTTGGGGTCGCACAGGGGAGGTAAATAGGGGGTGTAGGAGGCGCTGGCTCTAACATATCGCCAGACGCAACCTGTCGGGAAATGAAGATGGAGAAGGAGGAACACATCAAATATGGGCCGGACTCATTGTCACAGATGGAAAAAGAGAGCGAGGAAGACATAGAGAGGAGAGAGAGAGAGAGGAAGAAATGGAGAGAAAGAAATGCCCGCAACATAGAGGAGAGCAAGAAGCTGCGAGGAGCAAGACAGAGAGGAAGGGGAATACAATGTCAACAAAATGATTCACTCATGCCTACGGCAGTAAATTCTAGCACGAGGCCAATTCAAAATAAAAGCATACTCTATGGCCAATTAATAAAACTATTCAAAGGCTGATTAAGGAAGTACGATAGACTTTGTTCAGAATGACGACAAGATACCAAAATATCAACACAACAACATTTACTACAAACAGCACAATGTAGACTAAGTATGTTGAATCTGTGATATAAATGACAACAAATATGCTGGATGAGTGACACCAGATGTATGTAAATGAACTGAAAACGGTGGTGCGAGGTTTGTTTGATGTGTTCATTAATCATATTAAATAAAGTAGTACTAGCGTTGTTAGATGACTGGTCGGACAAGCAAGGTGGGAGGAAGGCAGGCAGAGAGAGAGGGAGAGATAGAAAAAGACCACTAGAGAGGCAGAAGGACGAGGAGGAGGAGAAAGATGGAGAGAGAGAGAGAGAGAGAGAGAGAGAGAGAGAGAGAGTCCTTCATTTCAAGAAGTGCTTTTTGGCGTTAAACTAAATTTGCAGAAATGTAGACTGAAGAGGAAACTGCAAGTGAAACTGGACAATGTTTGAGGGGAAAGATCTCAGTCTTGTTGGTTTTTTTTTCTCATTGTATAAAAGTAATGCAAACTCATGAATAGCACCACGCTGGCGTTGTTTGACGAAAGCACACCAGACAAACTACAGAAAGCACAGAATGGTGATGAGCGAGAGCAGCAACGTGGGATGTCGTTAAGGAGCAATGAGGGGGAAGCAAGGCGGAGTGTTCTGGATCCTACATGTTGACACGGACACGGGACGGGAAGTCAGCGACGACACAAGTTATTTTGTCTATGGCGTATCCTACGGATGAGCAGCGCCTGTGATATCTCTCTATATGCAGAAAGACCTGACGGAGGTGGTGTATACACACACACACAAACAACTATGTCTCCAGCTTTATCAATTTAGAGTATGAAAAGGAAGACGTTAAGAAGGGACGTTTAATAGAAACAAAGAAATGACATCAAGACAGAAAGAAGGTAAAAGATTAGAAAAAATGAAAGAAACAAAGGAAGGAAATAAAGAAATGAAAAGGGAAGAAACTAGTGCAGTAAAAGTGAAAGAGGCAGATGCAATTAACGATGAGACAGAGGCTTCGCTCCAGCAGTTAATTCATACATATGCCAGGAAGCAAACTCCTCAAATCCAGTAATCAGCCTGAATTAGAACAATTGACAACACTGCCTTCACAATGGAACGAGCAATGGCTTTATTTGGTGCACAATGCGATCATTTTGGTTTTGCATTTGATTATGCTGCATAGCATTAAAAATGGCACACTGGATTTGCAGGGTTGGTCAGAATAGATCTACTTTAGCTTAATGTTGGTGATGGTTCATTTCTGACGCAAGTCAAACAGAACACGTGCCTCATTATTTCAGTAAATACAGACACAAGCATAGAAACAGCTACACAATACCTTCTTTTGTACGTATGTAGTGAAATCCCTGTCCTTCTGGCCACTCTAACTTATTTGGGTTATTTCACCAACCCCAAACATACTCTTGGTTGCAATTCTTCCACAACATGATGTAAATGGCTGAAGGTATTTTCAGAATGTTCGCCGAGTATTGTGTTTTCGAATAAAAGTCGTTTACATTCTATGTTTTAACACGTTTTGTTGTGAGGAACTTAAAACTGTCTACGGTACTTCCAGTGAGACCTGGTCCTCCAGCAGGTGTGGACACTATTACTCAAACAGAGTCGTAGTAACTGCTTTGAAGTTTGAACACACCATCTTTAATTTAGTTTGGAGTATAGCCACCTTAAACCCTACATCTAAGAGCATGCGGGTCTAGATGATGCATAGGTCAGTTACATTGTGTATTCCCTAAGTTGTGCCAACTAATACAACACTTATATTTGTATAAAAGATCTTTAAAAAAAATGCTACAGTACCTAAAGTCACTTCCAATATATTCACTTAGGTAATAGATGTATTAACTGTGCCATTTTACTTCTGACTGACTGCTGCGAGCATTAATCCTTGTTGAAACATTAAATTATGAAAATTAAACACATTAGTTCTCAGAGTAGTATTATTGATGAAGCTGTGTTAAATGTTGACTGAAGCATTTACGCATGCTCTTCATTCTATATGTCTTTTTTATCTGTGTTTGCATTTATGTGAGCTCATCTAAAGCTTGTACCGCCTTGAGCTCATCTAAAGCTTTCAAAAACAACATTAAGCCAATCACAGTAGTGATTCGATAAAGAGGGGTGGCGGCCCATGCAGTCAGCTCAGCTGTCACTTACCATCCTGGTGAACACGCATGGCTGAGGCCGTGATGTCAGTGGTGACGTTGAAATACGGCAGCCACAGGTCCTGTTGGGCACAGAGAGTACCTCAGTATCATAAACCGGATTACTACTCTCCCAGTGACATCATAAACAAGACCCCCGTCATGTTCCAGCAGCGGTACAGAAATCCTCTTTTAAATGTTGTGTACCGCAGCCCCTCACCTCGGCTTGCTTGTCCTGGAACACTTTATGGATGCTGGTGTTGAAGGCAGAACCAGAGAACATGGAGGTGATGGGATAGGTCAGGTCCAGGACTGTTTTGAACACAGAGTTCATTGCCTGTTCCACAACAAAATACAGAGAAATCAGACAAAAAGTCTATTGTTAATCACCTGTCCTTGTTTGAAACCAAAAGGTTTTCCCTTCTCGTCAGTTACTTGGCATTCCACTTCAAACTGATGGAAAGACATTGAATTGAAGCATAATTGAATGCTGGGTAAATGAAACCTTTTTTAATTCAAAGAGATAAAATGTCAATCATGCATCTAGATGTGTGCTGTACCTTGGACCACTCTCTGGCTCTCTGTTTGGTTCTGACGGCACTCCTCTCCTCAGCGTACAGCGCTCCAATGAATGAGCCGATCGAGGTCCCACCTACTATGTCAATAGGAATCCCTGCTTCCTCCATCGCTTTAATCACACCTACATGAGAGCAGCCTCTGCATGAGGGAAAACAAAAGTCAGATAGATTAAATGACTTCATGTGATCTAAACTGCACATTGTACTGAGCGGTAAGTGGCAGAAAAAATGACTGAGATGTCCCTTTGGTATAAAAGAGTACATTTTCGTCATCCGAATTTAGTGTGATAAGACAAGTGTATTACATAATATTGATGTCAAGTGGGTAGATAGCGTTGTAAACATGACAACACCAAGACTTGTGAGACACAAACTGCTCTCCACGTGTCCGTACAGATAGCTGTGGCTCAGCCCCGCTCACCTGGCTCCTCCTCCTCCCAGCACCACGGCGATGCTGTTTCCAGTCAGGACTCGGGCCAGCCGAGAGAAATCACTGTGCCTGTCTGCCGTTTTCTCAAACACCTTCTCATATACCTCCCTCTGCACAAACAAAGAAAATACGGATGAAAATACAGCAAAAAGCAGAAAACTTTCTATGAACATTTTTCATTTTAAAGTGCCACACTTTTAAAAGGAGTGGCTAATCAATTCCCTTCACCACTGGGTCTACCTCCTAGCTAGCATAGCATACCATTATACAGAATATAAGTAGTACAATTTCATGAAAAACAGCTATCACAGTGAAGTCTGCTTCGTACTAGTTTACTAGGGCTGCGTCTGGAGAAGACCCTGCGGGGACACTTGAGGTGCAGATGACCGGAGCACCAGCTTCGCATGTTGAGCCACTCAACCGTCCTGGAGGGGCCCGGCCCATCCTCTTTGTGCAGAAGGACCAGCTGCTTCAGCGCCCGGACTGCTGTGTTCTCCAGCATCTGTTCCACCTGGAGGGGAAGAGAAGAAGATGGTAGCAAGAGTTAGAAAAGAGACAAAGGGAATAAGTATACTTTGTACTTTGAAACGTTTGTTTGTTTCCTTTCTTAGACACACATACCTCCCCCAGGGCGGGTTCCTGGTCGCCAAGGCAGACAATGAGGATGCAGTCAGCCTGGCGGATGCAGCGCTGAGTCCACGGGGTCATGCTGTTGTCAGTCTGGTACAGGACAATCCGATTGATGTCCTCCTGCTGGGCCAGCCAGCCGGAGAGACGGTACTCGTGGACACTGACGGATACAGGAGAAACGCAGGGATGAGGTTATGGAACAGGGTTTTAAGTCACCAAAAAACAGACGCCGACAGTGACCGAGAGGAACGGAACGCGACAGGGGATCAAAAATATGTAGCAGAAAAGAGACTGTGGAAGATATATTGGGTGGAAATGATGGCGATTAATACAGACACACTTAAAATGGAGAAAAAAAGAACATGAGAAAGAATTAAGAACAGCTGCAAAGCTTTCGTGATGATGCCTAATGAGACTTAGAACTGGGTTGTTGTTCGACTTACTTGTCCAAAGCAGAGGCGCCCAATCGCTCCCTGATGATTTCACTGGTCAATAGCAGAGTGGGGCCTGCAAGTGACAGAGACAGGCAGACAACTGAGGCATCGTTGTACGACATGTATCAAATGTATAAAAGCATTAACCTTAAGCATGTAAAACTTCCATGTGTATTCCAATCTGTACTAGTAAGAATATTTATTTCTAGTATCACAAGGAACGGAACAGAAATCCCAGATAAAAAAGGAAGAAAAGGGCTGTTGTTGACCTACCAATAGCACTGAGGGCATGGCTGAGCTCCAGGTTGAATGCGTTGATCGGCACCTCATCACACACAGGCAGGACAGCCACAGTGGAGAGGTTGCTGGCAGGGTTGGTGACATCAGCACTGGCTGTCACACTGGGCAGACCCAGGGCTGAACCTGGAAGACAGGACCACAGTGTTTAGGCTGGACTCACAAAGACGGAGGGAGGGAGCACGTCCTTTGAGAACATAATATTCTCCTCATCGTCACCTTACCTAAGAAGGGCCCTCGACCCTGCTGCAGGTTCCCCAGAATCTTCTGGCCCAACAGGTGGATCAACCTCGTCACCACCTAAACAGACACCAAGCATCAGTACCGTTTCAGCCGCACACACAACCCACAACCGGATCAAGAGGAAGACGCCGACCTGGGGATATCGTCTTTTGATGTTGTTGAGCGTTCCCTCGGGCAGTTTGACCAGCTCTGTGTCCCTCACAGCGTGGACGGTGGTGGCTCGAGGCTGTCGGGTCAAGGCCTCCACCTAAAGTACGAGGCAAGGTTACACTAATATTATTAGTGTTATACTATTTACAGAATTAGATTCCAGTGACGGCTGCGTAGGATTGTTTCCGACTTGTTATGATCCAAACATTCCTATAACTCAAGAGCATTGTTAAGTCCAGGAGTCAAAATGTTTTGTTAAACACGTTTATATCTAACTAAATAAAATATGACGACAGTAAAGTAAATCTAGTATATAAAATACATCTCATTAAAATTGTCCTGATGTGGTTAAATCTACACATTCCAAGCAATTCAAAACAAAAACACTGCACTACTCGCGATAGCAGCTCATCAAGGCACCAAAATAATAACAGCGCCCGTCGTTTTTTTTTGTTTCCAGCTTCATATTTCCTTTTGACAGCGGAGCTTTCTTAGAGGAAACGACTTGTTCTCACCATTCCAATGAGGTCTCCTCTGCCGTATTCCCCAACTAGTTCTTTCTTGCCATTTGCCTTACGGATGACTGAGCGTAGACGTCCATTCAGAACAATGTATGTGCAGTCTGCCTGGTCGTCCTGTCTGTGGATGGGATATTACAGTGATGAATAAGTACATGAATACACTGACAAAATAAATGATGCTAAAACAATGAATTGACCAAGTACAGTTTGCACAAGGGAGCTAAATATTTGTTCCACCTGTAGAGGGCTCTGCCAGCCTCCACGGCCATCCAGTCAATCGCGAAGTCCATCTGCCTGACGAAAGGGGACATGCGGATGGCCACCGTGTGAGCCGCACTCAGCACCACACTGGGCTGCTCCCTCATGATCCTGCAGGGGGCAGCATACGGCACAGGCATGAGCAAGTCTTCATATTGCAAAATTAGAATGGTTACAGCAATTTTGGAAGATTATGGAAAATAATTATGGACATGTTCCAAGTAGGCCTCAGTGCTCCTGTGGACTGTAAATTAAAAAAAGGTTTCATAAATATTTTTCATTCTCGTTTGTTCCACATTCAAGGCGATGAACTCACTCGTAGAAATCCGACTTTGAGATCTTGAGGTAAGTACAGTCGCGGATGGCCTTGACGGTGAAGATGAGGGGCTCTCCGGTGAGCACAGCGAGCTGGCCCACCATCTCCCCCGGGTGGGTCACAAACAAGCAGACAGCTTCCTGCTTGTCGATCATCCGCTGGTAGACATGCAGACACCCAGACAGGACAAAGTGCAGACTCACGTCCTAAAAGAGTGAAATGAGAGAGAGAAGACAGGAAGAGGGGAGGACAAAAAAACTTTGCTGTATGATCTGACGTTCATTTTTTTCTTGCTATTATTGAGTTTATATATTTACTTAAAATACTTGCTACTACTACCCTCAACTTCACTGCTTTGGTAGTAGCTGCACTCTGCCTTTGTACGGCAGTGGGCAGCTACGGGTAAACGGATCTTTTTCAAAAGACGGGTCCAGTATGTTTTGTGTTTTCAGTACCTGGTCTCCCTGTCTGGCTAAGACAGCTCCTGCTTTTGCGTGGTGCAGAGTCACTTTCCCAGTTAACAAGGACGGGTCCTGGATTTAAGAAGAAAGACAAACTAAATCAAGTCAAGCAGTAACAAAAGTCAACAATGTGGATGAAATGTCTTCATTCCACTCAGTGGATGACAATCAAGCCCCAGACGGCGATGCAACATTCAGTTCAGTTATAATGCTTGATCTAGTTACACCAACATGATGTTTTGAAATATTAGGTGTAGCAACTTCAACTCAAGAGGCACAGAGGGTTCACCACACATTACACAAAACGTGTGTTTGCAACTCATGCTGGAAACAGAGACGTTGAGCATTTAACTGTGTTACAGTTACGAGTATCTAGTTCAGCTGAACTCTGGTTTGTCATCGTGTTATTTGTGTTTTTTAAGCGTACATATTGTTTTCTCATATACAACCAAACACACAGGAAATGCTCATGTCTCCACACGGTGGCTTCACACTGCAGCCCGCCCTCCACTCATCCATAGACCAGGCCCAGTTCCTCCACAGTGGGCCCGCTGACTGACCCTCTTTCCACATCATAATCTGTCAGCAGATGCTCCTGGGTGATTTGAGACAATGTGCTCACTCATGCGAAAAAAGGAATAGTGTAATGAGCCTGGTATTATTTCTTAATCCCTGAGAATTTGGTGCTAGAGTATACTGTACATGATGATTGTGAGAGCACTGCACCAACTGCATCTTTAGATCCACCTTTACTTGCAGTAGTTTGACGGCTTCAGCTGAAAAATGTTCAATAAAATAATGTGATGATATGTAAACAAACCTCAATCTTCATGAGTTTAAGGATCTCTTTCTGCGCTTCCTCAAACAAAGCAGCATTGGATCGATTGGCTACAGGTGTAAAAATATTGTCCACTGCCGGCTCTTCCTCTGGGTACAGATAGATCCCTGAGGGAACCTCATCTACTGTCACCTTCCTCTCCCGCTGGTCCTGGGACACAGACTGGAATCATACAAGTACAAGAATAGGTTTGATGAGTCTCAATCTAAACAGTTTCAACATAGAAAATCTGCCACTAAAAAAAACAATGAGTTATCTATGAAATATCGTGTCGGATAATATCCTGCATTTGACTGAGTGATTTATTCATGTTTACATGTTCAAAACTTATATCATGTTATGGAACAATACAAATATTCTAATACCACACAGCAGAGAGCATTTCTTGTTTAAAAAAATAAAAAATAAAAAAAATAATAATAATAATAAAAACATTCTCATCTTTAATAAAAGAAAACATTTTAAAAGACGAATTTCCGGACATTAAAGAATATACCGGACTACTTTGTTGTTATTCATGCTCTGTAGCAGACTTTTAGTCTTTGTTCAGAAAGACCACTGGAGCTTCTGGTGCGATTACCCAATTTTATGTCAGGAGATCAATTGAGTCAACCTTGTCTCATTTGTGTCTCAAGAGTCCGTGTACTGACCCGAGTAAACGTAGGCGGGGTGTTGCCGTCCTCGGCAGAGACAGATATCCGCCCCCTTTCGTATGCCATGTCAAAGTCCGATCTCAGACTTTTCTGCATTCCTGCACAGATAAAAATAGATATCCAGTCTTTAATCAACAGTCTACTTTTTTTACACACAGGTTTCCATTTACTCCACTCTGAGGATGAGCATAAAACGATTGTCAATTAAAAACATCCGTCTTGGAGCGCCTTGGTAGCTAAGTACAACACATGCCGTATAGCCAAACCGTCCCAGGTTTGATTTCGGCCTTGGGACCTTTGGGAGCTCATATCTTTTGGAAAGGATTGTGACGGGTTCAAAACAAATCAAATATCAACCTCCAGCCACATTAGCCAAGTTTAGCACGATGGACCTTTCAACCTTTATTGTCATAAAGGCATTAGTGAGACAAAGTGGGCGATGAGATTGCAGTTTGCCTTCAGTGTGATTCATCTGCTGGCTATCATGTTTCAACATCTTCATGCCAACAATGTCGCTGTGTTCACGAGCCCCTCGCTGCAGATGGTTAAGATAAACCTACCTATTCAGCCAGGCATTTTTTGACTTTGTTTTATTTTTTACACTCTTTTTTTCACTTATTTTATTGTTATATCAATTTTGAAAAATTATATTATATAATTTATAATATATATAATTTTTTATTTATCACTTTTTTCTTTTCTTTAAATTGTATTCAAGTTGTATAATTAAATTATATTTAATTTATCTAGTTTATATTTCACCCTGTTTTACTTCTATTATTATTATTAAGCAGCTACACCGTTTATAAAAAAAGAAGTAATTACAGGGGTTCATCGCTTGAATAAAATGCTTTAGAACTGGTTTGAACAGGTCCACAGACCACCTGGTCTGTGGACCTGTTCAAACCAGGTGTATTGTAGATAAGTATGACATCAGAAGAGCCAGGAGTGGGCTGATTTAAGGACACTTGTGCTGAACCCTTTCATGGTGCGGTGGTCGCCTAATTCAACCAAAACCTTATTATATACAGTTAAAACATATCGTGTTTATTGGTTAAACGAAAGAAAAATATGAAAACATCATCTCTCTGAACAGGAGAGACGTCCCTCACCAGCAATGTCCACAGGCATTGAGATGGTCCTGCTAAGAGTTGGCACTGTTGCGCCATCCTTCCCTTGTTCGCCTCCTGTACATACAGGAAACCACAAATGAAGCTTTTAGTAAGAAACCAAAAACAGACGTAACTATCTAGACATATCTACCGTATATGTTTTTTTTTCTCCCCACCTGCAGCTTCACCCTTAATGGCTGCTTCCCGCTGCTCCTCGGTTACGGTCAGGCTGCCAAAGCGCTTACCATGCCGGATGGGACTGGTGCGAGCTGGGTGAGGAGACGGAGGTGGCAGACGCGAGGGCTGCATTTCCTATTGGACAAGCGTGAATAATATGATATGATGCGTGTGTGTGTGTGTGATGGGGGAGAATGGAAACAGAGACACAACATTAGCCACTCAAATCATAATAGAAACAGCATGCGTACCGAGCTAATGATGCAGAATTCCTGATAAATGACAAACCACATCACCAACAGATGTTTGCATGGCTGTCTGGTGTACTGTGTGGTGTGTGTGTGTGCGCGTGTCAAACTCACATGGCTAAAGAGCTCATTGGTGAGCCCCAGATAGTTGTGCAGGGCTAGGACCGTTACTCTTTGAAGACGAACCATGATAATCTGAACAGAGGAGACAGGAAGTGAGTCGTTTCTCATACATGCAAACTGACCACCAAAACCACTCCAGTTTTATGAGTGCATACATTTCTGAGAAACAGTAGAGGGAAACGGAAGAGGCGGGAGGGAGAGAAACACAAAAGAGAATAAAGAGAATTAGACACACAACTCACCTGTACTACCCGCACCAGGCTCTCAGGGTACTTCTCAAATATAGCGAGGAAGGCCTCTACAGGTAAACGGAGAACATTGGAAACCTCTGCAGCCCGTGCCGACACAGTTCTGTAAGGCTTCTGGTGGCCCTGGACACAAATATCCCAACGAAAACTTCAGAAAATGTTTTCAGTCAAAGAAGCTCTGATGCGAGAGGTTGCTTCTTCTTGTCGGTTCTTGTAGTCATGTGACCTTTAGTCCATTTTAAAAACTAAAATCTTAATGTTATCATTTTAACTGATGCTTTATTTAAGATGGACATTGATTTTCACTGAATTACAACTACAGATCAATGTATGAGTCACATGTGTGCCAGTGGAGAAGGTCGGGCGAGTCAGCTGGTTAATGTGAATGATGCGAGGAGGGAGGAAGTGGGTGGTGTCCAACACACTGATGGCCAGGACTGCAGGTCATTCAGGAAACGTGTGAATAATGTGTACGCGTGTTATGAAGAAGCCCCTGTGTGAACAGCTGCGACATACCGTGATGACATCCAGGATGCTGAGGAGGCTGTGGACACTGTCTCCGGGGTAAACCTCCTTCACCACACTTTCTTTGCCATCCTGGAAGAAGACATACCAGGCACATCAGAAAATGTAGTCCCCCCCCCCCCCAAACACAGAAACAACTATGACATGCAGGAAATCCACATGTAATCATGCACGCACACACACACAAGCTTGCGTACCGCTCCAGGAAGGCACAATTCGAGTTTTCCATCCTGAACCACGTAGATGCTGCTGTCAGGCTGGCCCGGCCTGAAGACGTACTCCCCTTGTTGGAACTTCTCAAACACCATGTGTTTACACAGCTCCAGGAAGAGGGGCTTCTCAAAGTGACCCAGCACACTGCAGTGAAGGACAACACAGAGGTTAGGAGGTTTGTGCACACACACACACAAACAAACAAACAGGTGTGATCACTAATCTGTAAAGTTTGGATATTTAAAATCCGTGTTAAGTTGCATGGAATGCTATTAACTGAGCTTTATGAGCAGGTTGCTCGGTAACCGCTGCGCAACAGAGCCAAACATGTCAAAAGGCATCCGGCTCATGTCTCATCGGAGTCACTTATCAATCATGCAAATCAACTTTAGAAGACTGCGGTACACAGTAACACAGATATGACAAAACCTACCGGACATTTTTGAGCATGTAGAGCACCTCAGAGGGCAGGTGGGAGTTGGCCACATCAAACTCGGTGAGGTCAGCCTCCAGCACTGAGGGAGGGGGCTCCTTGGCCTGCAGGATGGGCACCTCCTTCTTAAAGCGCAGGATCCTTCACAGCGGAAAGGCAGTGGGAATAGACGGGTAAGTGTGTGAACCACGAACGAGAGAACTGGCCTTGACAGTAGTAGAAGCTGTATTGTTGGCGAGAGTGAGCTTTCTGATGTACTTTTTGGCAATGTTAAGCATCTTCTGCTTCTTCTTCAGGCGCTGCCGAGAGGAAGTGGATGTACCCACCAGGGAAGAGGTAGACTGCGAGACCTGTTGAAAAACATATTGGTTTCAAAAAGGTATTCCTGTGATGGTAGTCGACTATAGAACTAGCTGGCCGTTGAAGCAAGTTATCACTTTCTGCCACAGACTCACTTTGCGCATGATCTTTCGCCCGTAGAACATGACTTTGTCCCTCTTGCGAAAGCGGTATTTGGGTGCCTCCTGAGCTTCTATGTCTAAAATATAAGAAATGACAAATTACCATAGAAATACATACAAGTTCGTATTTTTTTTTTTTTTTTTCATCATTGCGTGCCCCTCAGTGCTGGGGCGAGATACGGTTCTCAGCATTTACTGACTTCGAAGCTGGATCCGCCGCAAGATGAAGAAGATGAGGATGGCAATGAGGACGATGGCGATGCCCGCGCAAATCACCATCCCCACCATCTGAGGAGAAGAGAAGAAAAGAGGAGAAGGGTTGATGCGTGGACACGGTTAAAGTCTGCAGAATGAAAAAATGTAAATCGCAATGTAAACAAAAATTATATTTACACGTACGTCATTTGTGTTTTAAAGTGTTAAAAAGTATCACTTCGTAATTTCATTTGCATGCTCGTCAAACACTATTGCGCTACAGTTTATTCTCTGGCTCTCTCTTTCCATGGTGAAACATGACTGGCATGGCACAATCTCCCGCACTCACCATGCTCGTCTGTAGTTCCTCCTCCACAAGTGTCTTGATGTTATCAAAACCCTCCTAATGTGAGAGGGGAAAAAAAGAAATGACTCATCCAAACAAACAACCAAAACTTCCACAGGCAGAGTGCTAGTTGCTTAGTAGCATACCCAACGGCTGCAACCACCTGCAGCATACTGAGCCCGACACACTGTGTGGGCCTGAAGGTTTCACTTCCATTGACGTGTAATGGAATGTGTGAATAAGGGATTTGCTCTGGAGGCAGGAATGTCTGACTGACTATGAGTGCCCGGGAAACAAAAGGAGGAGAATATGAACATCTTATCTGACCTTTTTTTTAATGCGCGCACCTTTCCAAGTGTTAAAAACAATGAGCACCACTCACAGCTTCCTCCCTCTGCTCCCTATGTACTGACGGAGGATTCCCGATGTGAAGCCGTTGGGTTCACAGGCTACAAAACTGGCATGCTGGAAAGGGCAAACCGAGGCTGGATGGCTGAATGCAGCCCAGGTGGGTGGCGTTTTTCCATGAAGGTATCTAAACAAACCTGTAACTGCAGGGAGCACACCGGTCCTGCAACATGACAACTGTTGGAGCTGGACTTTGGGCGAGGTAGAGAGGCGCGATAAGCAACTAAGCATGAAAGAAACCTAAGAAGATAAGGAGATTTCTAATCATGTGCATTGCCTTTCAAAAACAGGCGGCTATACAGAGGAAGAATAATGGTAGAAAGCGGAGTAGTTTTTCATTTTGGCTTGATCTGACTTTTATTTTTTAAGTTCAACACCGAACTAAGCGCTTCTTCACACAACAAAACAAGACTGTCCGTGCAGGGAGTGGCGATCCTGTGGCCAAGATAAGCTCGATTATTTTACGGTGTGTGTGTGTGTGTGTGTGTGTGGGGCTACCTTGCGAGCATTGCAAGAGCAACAGTGACATGTTTTTTGTACTCTGGCTGTTTTCAGCAAATGAGACTACATGTCTGCTATCAGTGGTTATTGATTAGTGTGTGAGGAGCTCATGGTTCTTTGGCAGTAAAAGGCCTAAGCTGGACACTGGGGATATTGACATATGGGTGAGTGCTTAGGCCGGATGTGCACACAGAAATATGCCTTAGTAGGCGCATCGGAGTTCGGAAATAAAAGTGTGTGAAGTGAACACGTGGGAGCAAATTTACAGCAAATAAAGCCAGTGAGCAAACCGACCTCATTGGTGCCGTCTCCCTGGACCTCTTGTTGCGAGGTACTCTGTCCCATTGTAACCCTGTTTCTTCATTCGGGATGGTCCATCAACGGCCACTGGAAACAAAGACAGACAAGCACACTAAACAGGCCAGTTTCACAGAGGACATTTTGACACATCACAGTAGGAAAAGCACACGAGAATAGTTGCTGGCCTGCTGCCAAAACGGTCGCGCAAAAAGGAGAAAACATGCCTACGTTCACACTTGCACAAACACGTGGAGAAATCTAATTCTATTTGGTGTCTATTTCCTGACTTTTCAGCCGCATCTGTGGACAGATGCCACCGTACTTGTACGAACTCGACACCCACAAACATCCATTCACTCCTCAGGACTCAGCAGAGTTTCTTTAAGGCTGCTGCTCAACGTCGGGCTATTTAAGGCCTTTCTCATTGACTGTGAACTACAAAAATGACCTCAGCAGCACAGTTTGTTCTCTTATTAAGAAAATGTGTGTTTGTAACAATGGACACGCATGCACACAAACAAACACCAAATTGTTCCAAGCGACGGCAAACCAATAGGAAACGTAAATCTGAAGCTGCTTGCACAAAGCCTTACGGGGCAGAAGATTTGAAAATCCCTGTTATTCTTTACAATGATTATCAAACTTATCTCTCCTTAAAATCAGTTCAACTGAGTACTAGAATCAAAGAAGGATCAAATGATTGCATCCGACTAGGAGAGGCTTTGTCTCTGTCACACACACAAACAGCAGGGTATCTAGACAAAACTATCCAGATGGTAACCCCTTCCCCTCTTTTATCCATCCATCCACTTCCTCAGAGGATGATCTTCTTACTGTCCCAATTAATTGGTACCACGTCTATTGCTGATTCAGGGACAACATTTAAGGCAGCATAACAAAAAAGGCAAAGTTCGTGGCCATAGTTTTTCGATATAATTTCTTCTTCTTTTAATTTTTTTCAGCATGTCAATTTGTGTACTTTTACGTGTGAGTGATTGCAGTCGTGATGGAGACGTTTTCACCTTTATACAGCTGCATGGCTTTGCGAGAAAATGTTTTTGAAATAAGCTGAGATGCCTGTACCTTTAAGAAACAAGCTACTGTTGTGTTAATGAAATGCAGTTTTTTTTTCTGCTTTTGTTTTACACACTGCACATACAATTATTACTGTTTCCTCCAACTACTCAGCTAAACAATGCCCCGACATAGAAACAGATACTTCTACATACTGTAACATTTTACCGACCCAGCTTGCTCCTTTTTAGTCATATAACCGAGCACACTTGCGGGGTGTAGCACAGTAACACCAAAAGGCTCGGATCACTGAGCTACTACAATAATTGAAGCAATAATAAAGCAATAATTCAAGCAACACTGATGCAATGGTTCCCAAAGTTCATCCAGGTCGGCAACATACCAGTTCCCTGCCCACATCTGCCAGAACAGACTGATTCAACTGACACAGGCTAGGGCTGGGCGATAAATCGATTTAATCGATTAATTCGAATGTGTGCTTTAAGGCGATGTGTTTTATTGAAAATCGAGAAAATCGCCCCCACCCCTCCCCCACGTGGGGTTCCCGTACTAGAGTGCGCGCGCATTGTTTACAAACGAGAACAATGGCGGCCAGCAGTGAACCTCTCGTTTTTAAGAGAGGGAAGAATGTGTCTTCGGTGGTCTGGAAATGGTTCGGGTTCGTGTCATCTGACACAGAACAAACAGAACCACGATGTAAGGTCTGTCTAAAAGCTGTTGCCACAAAATCAAGCAGCACAACAAATTTAATGCAGCACCTCAAACAGAGGCATGCCGCCGAGTGGGAGAAATGTTGCGCCCTGATGAGGCAGCAGGACGGGAGCACAAGCGCCGCCGCCGCGACCACCTCACAACAACAACCCAGCATTTTGGAGACATTCACCAGCTGTACTCCGCATGAGAAGAAGAGTGCCCGGTGGAAAGCCATCACGGATGCAGTCGCGATGTATATCGCAAAAGATATGGTGCCCATATACACCGTGGAAAAGCCGGGGTTTATTCACCTTCTCAAAGCTTTGGACCCCAGATACGTGCTACCAAGCCGTAAACATTTTTCTGACGTTGCCTTGCCTCGGCTGTACAATAGTACACGCCAAAGGATCTCTGCGGAGCTGGAGGGGATGTCATTCTACTCCGCAACAACTGACCTGTGGTCCAGCAGGTTGACCCAGACACCGATCCACTTGACTGGTGGAAGCGTCACCAACTTAACTTTCCAAGGCTAAGTACTTTAGCAAAGAAATACCTCTCTGTGCCAGCTACAAGTGCCCCCTCTGAGAGGCTTTTCAGTGTGTGGGGGGGGGCATTGTTACATGCCACCGTGCATGCCTGAAGCCAGAGGTAGTAGACAGGCTTGTCTTCCTGGCAAAAAATATTTAGAAAAAACATGCACTACTGTTTAATACTGTTGGTTATGTTGTGAATGCACTTGATTTTGTTTACATGCACTTATTTACTGTGCAAAATATGTTATGTTGATGTTAGATCAGATGTTGCACTTTTGAAAATGTGAATGTTAAAGGGTCACATACATTTTATTTCATGCTGTGTTTGTATCAGTGTATTCAGTTAGAAAAGCTTACTGTAAAAAGTTACATTTGCACAGTTGTTTACAATGGAAGGCTACTATTTAATGCCATTTAATGTTATGTTTAATTTAATTTTATATTTAAATGATTCAGGGAAACAAAAGAGTGACCAAATACTTTTTCTATACTACAGGCACCTTTCTACAATGTTCAGGTTTTGTTTGCACTTTATTTTTATCAACCTACGAGGAAAAATCATCACAAAATAAAATAAAAAATTGTTTTCAACAGCTTCTGTCATCTGCAAAATTTTTTGGGGGAAAAAATCGATTTAAAATCGTGAATCGGATTTTTTGTAAAAAAATCGGAGATTTTTTTTTTAGGCCATATCGCCCAGCCCTAACACAGGCCTATGTGCTGTAGCTGGGACAACAAGCTTCATTCACCGTCTGTGTGGACAAATAAGCAGCTACGCTAGCTTAGCTCGCCGGGGTCCAACGATGTCTGTACTCTGAAAGTGAGGCTGGAGGGAAAACAAGCTGGCTAAAAACGCACTCCATGTTTGCTGAGGGCATAAAAAGCAGGCTACAAGCACTAGCATGGAGAACCCTATAAACAAGAAAGTGTCTCATGGCTAATGGCCAGAACTTCAAGACCATTAGAGAAAAGACATTAACATATCCATAGAATAGACTACAAACAGGCCTCTTGTTTTGTGTAAGTATTTATCTAAAGGAGGTTTGAATGCATGTTAATATTGGGCGATCAAGATTTTAAAAAACAATTGTGATATGAGTTTCTAGTTGAATACTGCTAAAACAAAACTAAGCAAAGTAAAATGTTTGTTTCTTCGTCATTTTTTTAATACTATTTCTGCTTTAAGAAAAGATTGAAACTTTTAATCAATTATGTCAATCGAGTAAGCAATGAATTGACTAAATGCTTCAGGTCTAATCTGACATTTGTTTAATAGCAATGACTGTGTCTTCTCCTTATATTAACTGCTAAAAGTGGAAGAACACATCTGCCAATGATACCATCAATGTCCCAACTATTAACCAGCCTACATATGAAGTAACATCACAGACTGACATCAGCTGCATCTTTCATCTGATGCGTTTCCTGCTTAAATCGACAACATGAGTGGCTGGAAGAGGGTGGCTGAACTGCTGCATAGATGAAATTCAATCAGTGGAAGCTTGAGGATCCAGTGTCGCGTTACGTAACCCTGTGAGTCACAAACAAACCACAAAACACACGGTCTCAAGGCCATAAACTCTCACATGAGAATGGTCAGCTTGTAAAGGACAGAAAGTGTGAATGGAAATTTAAATATAATGATCTCATAATACTCAATACGCAAATGAATAATCAATTCATGGAAATGTGTGAATGACACCTTCACCTGACCCGCTAAATGTCGCTCATCTTTCAGAGCGGTCTGTCAGCAGTGGTGAACGGTCAGCAGATTTTGGCTGCAGTTGGACTTTTCATTGATTGTTCTTCGTCAGGTAAACTCTGCAAATAATTTCTGTTCTGAAAATTGCCAGTTCAAAATTAAAACAGCTTAGCTTGTGGATTTTTGGACGTCACTGCCGTCACTAAAGTGCCGTGAAACATTTCTTACTCTTGTCTCTTGTGCAGCAGCCTCAACAGAACTTGTGTCACTCCGGATAAGAACGCTCCAACTACCAAGACTTGTTGCTACACATTGCACTTTGCTTCAGATCCCGTTTCTTTGACTCTACACGCCATCGTGTGTGGTAATAACTCTGTAAGGAGCGCACCGGCCTGCTGTCCTCTAGAGATGAGACAGTATCCAACCTCTAGCCTCCTAGCAGTGCCTCCCTCCATGCAAGCCGATTCCCATTGTTCTCTATAAACAACGAAGCTACTGTTGACTCCACCGTCCAGGGGCAGACCTGGGCCGACTAATAACACATCCTCGTCTGTTTTCAACGAACACAATACACCCTCTTTAGGCCATGAGACTCACAATAACTGGCCTGTAGGCTGCTGTGTTTGAACACATATTTAGAAGATGCATGGCTGGGAAATGTCAGACACAAGGTAAAAGAAAAAAAACTTGTTCCGACTCTTCCCTGATGATTTCACTGCGGGAGAAGACAAACCTCAGAAAACCATGTCTTTGGTTGGATGTTCTGCTGTCAACACTTACACAAACTGCTTTACACACATGCTCGTATCACCTTTGACCCTGGAAGTCAAGCCAAACTGATTAATTCACTTCACACTTTAACTCTATAGAGACATGTCTTGAAGTTGTAAGTAAATAAACATCAGCTCAAATACAAGCGGCTGCAAAGTACTGACCAAGGTGAACTCAGGAGGTTGACATCAGCTCATATTTCCCTCCATCCAAAATAGTTTTGCATAATTTGCGCCCACAGAGGTGTTGCTTTACTGACCTGTCGTAAATTGTTCAGTCGAGTTGTAAACACGTCGAGGAGGCAGGGAACCACTTCACAAAATACCAAAAAGTGGAGTGTCCTGTCCTTTCAATAAACCTCGAGCCCGTACGAAATGTAGCTGATGCACACAAGTAGTGATTGTTTTGACGCAGTGCTGCACCGTTAGCTAAGCTAGCTAACAGGCAAGTTAAGTCTTTATGAGACTGTGACTGAACTACGTCAGACATAGTAATGCATTATTGATTGTATTCACACGAGAGTAAATGAGTGATTACCACTAACGTTTGGTGAAAACGTCATCCGACCATAACGTAATCCCTGAGGCTAACGTTGTCACTGGATAACGTTAGCTAGCATCTGATGCTACTAATGGCAGTAAACTGTGGTCATGGGGAATTAAAACAACTCAAACACGTCATTTATGTTGAAACGAAAATGTATTTTGCTGCATTGTTGTTGTTGCCTTTTTGACCTCAGACGCAGCTCCACCATGTTTGACACACTTGGACGGATGGTCCGTCTTTCCACCGTTACTCGTTCCTAACCAACGCTGAATGAGAAGTCTCAGTGAATCACCGAAACATGAGCTGAAACCTATCAAAGTGAAACCGTGTCATTGAATAATAGATAATATATTAAAGAAGACATTCACCTGAGCTGATGTTCTGCCGTCAATCGTCTCTGACTGTCAAATAACATACGATGGATATCGTCTATGACGAAGCCCCTCCTATTATATTTACACCAGCATTTTTGGCCAATCAGCAGCTGAGACGCTAAAAAATGGACCAATCAAAATGCAGAACTGGAATGAATGGGCTCTATCCCACCCACATATATGTAACTTAATAGTGGGTGTCCAATGATGGTTGAGCGACACAAGCAGTCGATCCATGATTGGATAGTTTCAGGATGATTGACACGACACCAACCTTCAACAGCAGATTCAATTTCGAGGGTTTCAACTGGACTTCGACATGGGGTGCATCCCAAGTCTCTTATTTATCATTTCCTCGCTCCTCGATCCTCGCTCCTAGCTTGAACCGGAAGTTGTTCTGCACCGCCATATTGGCGGCCGTCCCAAAGCTCTTATTTAGATCGGAGTGAGATCGAGGAGGGAGGAGGGATCTCAGAGGAGCCATGAGCAAGGACGCACGAGAACAGCCTTCTAGGAAGCGCTTTACCATCCGACACGCCCCCTCATTGTTCATCAGTTATGTGATTGGACGCTGCAGACGATCGGACTGATAAACAGTCCGGACACATGTAAACAGTGAAGATTAAACTCAAGCTTCGTATTTGATTAGTTTTCTGATCTGGTTTAAATATATGTTCATTGTAACTCTGAACAAAAGGACCACAAATAACTAACTAATTAGAAATGTCTTTTCATGATCCGTTATTTCCCTCAGCTTTTATTATGGATACAATTAAAGTCAGAGAGAGCTTTTTACATAATTTATCATCATTTCATTCAGTCACGTGAGGCTGATCATTCCCGAGCGTCGGGTTTGATGAGTTTTACAGTTTAAGTTTAACCTGAAACATGGAGCCTAATAAATTAATGTCGGTATTCAAGAGAAACCACAATCATATTCTGGGTGAATTAATGACGCCAGTCACAATTTCAAAATGTACAGACGCAAATAAGTCATAAGTCAAATGCATTCTGCCCGGCAGAAATCGAGACTGCGCTTCTAAACAGAACCGTTTGTTAAAGAGGTAACAGGCTACAGAGAGAAAACACCTCTACAGTGATGATTACTGTGTCTTTATTAGTAACTATTATTAAGTACAGTGATCATGTGTACAGACAAACGTCTCAAAAGTCTCTGCAGCTGTTGAAGCAGACTGACAGCTGTGATCAGCGCATGTGACACAACTGAGGAAAGGGTGTCACATGTCTCTTAAAACAACATTATAGTGAATGTCAAAACGTATAGCTTTTTCAACCGAGATGTTTAACTTTCTGAGTAAAACTATTGAAACACCGCCCCCTCGTGGGCTCTACCTACAATACCACATGCAAACCAAAATGTGTATCAAATAAGCCCATCACAAGATTTCTCTATACAATACATAAACTTTATTGGGAGGTGAGTTTGAGGTAAAAGGATTACAGGTCCGCGATGGGCTTGTGGGGCCAGTAGGGGTATTTGACCTTGTCCAGCTTGGTCTCTGGGAAGGTGTCGTTGAGATCCCCGATGGTCATCTGGTCGAAGGGGATCATGTTCTTGAATTTATCCAGCTGAGACAAAAGCGTTAGAAGAACAGGTTATAAATACAGTTCTCCCGAAGACGTCCATGAAGTGTTCTACTACGACAGATAGTCTCACCTCTTGCTCATACTGAGCGATGCGGGCCATAGATCCTTCAATGTAGACTGATGCACTTTTATTCTGGGAGAGAAAAGTGAAACTATTACATCTGACAATACAAAACAACAAATCTCTGTTACTATTTTCTAATTATTATTCCAAAAATTCCAGTTTGCTGCAATAAAAAACGTCTGTTTCAGTGTTGAATGAATTTCATGATTGATGAACTATTGATAGAATTGCAAATTTTGGTTTGACTGCATTGTTTTCTAATTAAAAGTCAACACAGTTCACAACAATACAGTAAAGCTGAAACTCAGGCAACACACATTTGTTTGCCGTCATCACTTACAGATTCAGCCTCCTGTGCACTGATGGCGCTCGTCTGTGTGTCAGAAGGCTCAGGGATCAGCAGGGCTTTGAACTGTGTGCAGAAGGAACATTTATCATTTACCACTGTAACACAAACCAACAAATGCTGAACAAACTATGTCAAGAATTTCTGGAAAAAAAAAGGAGATTTAAACAGTAGTTTGAATGCTATTATTATTGGCTAAGTGGAGAGCACATAAAACTGATGTATTTATGGTCCTTTGAATTCTCCATTAATTTGGATCCTGATATACATTATCTGGAAAATGTCGAATCACAGCTGGATGCAAACATAAAAATATACCAACTACAACTAAAGTTGCCATGTAGTGCCAGAACAGATTTAAACGTTTTCCACACTTCTTGGGAACACTGAATAATGCTCATGACCCGTTGAATGAACCAGCCAAGTAAAGCTCACCTTCTTCTCAAACTCATCAACCATCCCGGCTTTGGCCACTGTGCTCCTGTAGACGCTCCAGTCGATGGCTGCAGGAGCCTCTGGCAGCGAGGTCAGTCTGGTGTAAAATGGAGAAGACGGAGTTTAACAGACGACTAGGAAGCTTAAGTGAGCAAACAAAAAAAAAAAGACGTCAAAGAATAAAATCGGTACAAAAAGTCAAAAGAATGAGCAAATGTGTTAGAAACATAATAGCGATATAAAGTTAGTAAGACAAATACTGTATTAAGACAGGCACTGCATGTGCCACTCTCTCATTGCACTCACAGCAGACTCCTTTGAAAATTGTCTGAAATTAATGTTTTGCTTATCAGCAAGAAAATACACCATTAATATGCAATTGCACTGTTTGTTGTGTTCTTTCACAACTAATGAACTTCTGCACGATAAGACCAAGTTGGCTTGAGCCGACTTTCAGCATGACTTCTAAAGTCTGTTGTTGTGAAACTAACTTTGCAGCGATGGCATCACTGCGAGTCTTCAGCGCGTTGAACATGCCCCTTTGGTTGGGTGGAATGCGCTCAGCAAACGCCAGCCAGTCGATGGATTTCAGGGCTACACGGCGGCCTGCCATCCTGCTTGTCTGAAAGGTAAGACGGAAATCTTGTTTCGTCCAGTCAACAAAAACATCAAAACAATCCAGGCTACATGTGGCTGGAAAACAAAGGTTATGGAGGTTATGGAGGTAAACCTAGCTCATACTAATAGGATGACAGCCCTGCAATAAATCCTGCCAGAGTTAATGTTAAGTTTGTGTTGGAGCTATTTGACAGTTTGATAAAGAAACAAAAAAACTTAAATCAAAGTCCATTTTTGGATGCTGTAGTTTAGTTTGCAGAATTTAAACAATAAAATTAAAAATTAAAAAACAGATTAAAAAAATATCAGTACAGGAAGAGGCAAAAAGCCAACTGGGCTTATTTGAAGCCTCCACCTATATAATAAAATATTACAATATTACAGAGAACATAACATTAATATGCATAAGATATGACTACGTAAAATATGATTGACAAGATGTCAAGTTGCTAATGAATTGGATTTTGTTGTAATAATATGTTACCCCATTTTTATCAGTGAGGGTAGCATAATGGAAGAACTCGCTATTTTATGTGCTATATATTTTTAAAAAGCACAAAATGACCATAAAGTTGAATCAACACCACCCCTCCAAATCAGTTTCAACAAAAGCTAAACAGTTTAAATGTAAAGTTATTTGGCTACATTAGTTTCAGCTGGGTGTAAAATGTCACCTTGATTACTAAGCGGAGCCTAGACTGACAGAAACATGTTCAATGTGCACTGTGATGCCATGTCGTAATGCAGTTAAACATTTGAGCATCAACTTTAATTTTAATGATTGACTTCAGGATGAAACCCCTTTAAGTTTGTGTTAAACAAGCAGACAAGTGGCGTTAAAGTTAGAACTGAGACATGACTGTCTTCAGGTTAAAGCAGGCCTGAGCAGCTAACCTTAACAATAAAGACTGTAGGACAGCTGGTCCCAAATAGTTATGCATATATTTAACAACCAACAGAGAAGATGAGATGGTAGAAACACATTTTTGACAAGAGACAATCAATGACACCGGGCCCTTGACATTATGTTCAATTCAAGACCGCTGCAAGGCAAGTTAGCGGTAGCTAGCTCCGTTAGCTTGCTAGCCAAGGTCAGTGAAGTCTCACAGTAACGCCAGTTTTATCACAAAAACACCGCGCGAACATTACGTTTACTGCTGAATCTCATGCGCAACAATACACGGATGAGCTGCACAAACAGCTATTTAAACAGATTTTCATTCGATGTTCTGTCATTCAGCAAGCCGCTCAGCTAACGTACTCACCTCGCTGTACAAAGAGTAGTCTGTGACGGGTTGAGCAGGCAGCGGAAGTGCGTTTTCTTCTTCAGCACCGGCAGCAGCAGCAGCTAGCGCGCTACCGCCCTCTGCCGGACGGACAGAGTACAGACCGCGAGTAATACTACCATGTTCGTCGAAAGCTCCAACTTAAATGTACATCTTCACGTAAGTGCTTTAATGGGGACACATCATGAAATGATTCCCCACAATAAACTGTAAGTCGTATTCCTGTGATTTTATTTCGCCTTTGAAGGGGGTACACGATATTTGTGTTAGAGAAGTGTGACAAGAATGACAGACCAACAACATGAATGTTGAACTTTTGTTTTATAATATAACCTGAGTTAAACATTGTTTCATGAAGGCATGATAACTAACGGTTAACCCACTGGTACGCTATGTGACAGTGAATATGGTTACATTAAGTGAACCAGACAGCAGGCGAATTAATAACGTTTAACATCAGCTGCACCGTTTTAAAAAAATATTGCTTTTGAATATCCCCATCTATATAGAAACCAGAAAATAAATGAAAAGAAAGTATAAATAAATATATTTTTAATTCCCCCTCAATTGTATAGAGCTGATTATCTGTTTTTATTTTTTGCTTAATTTTAAAAATATATCTGAAATGATTAGGGGCCATGGTAACAATATAGCTTATATTCAGGTGAATATTGAAAATCGGCCCCTTGAGGTGCGCAGCCTACCACATTTTCCCATTTTAAAGCATTTTAAAGTCTTATTGGAAAGTATTTACGACTGAACAAGATGTGTTTAGTCTGCATGTGCCGCAATGCAAATATATTTTTTAGAAAATTAATGAAATGACCATGCAGGTCTATTAGGTTAGAATGTGATTTAGTTTACAAACGATTTATTGAAAAGTGCCAAAGAAGGCAGTTGTGTTAAGATATTACAAATCATTTTTACATAAACAGAACAGGGGTTTAACTGATGTCGTTGTAGGCTCATTTTTAAATCTCCCTGACAATTTCTTTGGGTGTTTAATATAGGTTATGGTCAACAATAGATTATGCAATTTTGAATACAATGTATGCAAATGTAATGATATTGGGGGAAAAAACATTATTATTGGCCCATTTTCAAATTAGATAAAATTAAGAATTATGTGGGATGACAATTTATTTATTTTTGGCAACAGTGATGGAGGTTTGGCGTGATTGCTTTCATTAGAAATTGCATTAATAAATAACAATTATCTCATCTAAGTATGTACCTTTGATTAAGTCATATATCTTGGAGTAGTGAATATAAACTCCTCCATAAATTCATCCGACTCTACTATAAGTATTAAATAATATAAATAAATAAAACAGTAAAAAGGTTGTACAACGAGTCAGCCACTTTGAGGTTTTGTGTAATGTTTATTTACTAAAATCAGTTTTTACAAGTAACTGGACATTTGGATAGAGTGATGTATGTACACAGTACAGATACAAAGATATTCAATAAATACCACATTTCCTGCTGCTCTTCAAGCGAGGCTGCAGGGCTTCATGAACACTACACATGATTGTATTTACATTTACAGCAAAATTCCTCAAAGAAAATCTATCATCACTCCCATAAAGGCCACGCTGTGAGAGTAAAAAAAATATCTAATACACGTGTTTTTCTAAAATATAATTTTTGCTCCATACAAAAATGTAGAAATCGCGATGCTGTAAAAGGAAATACAAACATTCAAACAGCAACTCTGGCAAACTGCAGTTTTACCAGAAACAGTCGATGCTGAATGAGGAGAAATACTTCAAGTGATACACCGGTCTTAAGGCACTGACATCATTTAAGTACTTTTCTGTTGCTTTCGAACCTGCGCTTCAGTAGATCATCGCCTTCATGTCTGGACACACTTTGAATGTGCATGTTCACAAACTGCGGCGCACGGTGGAAGCACTGGAGTGAGATATGTAAGACATGTTGGTTGAAAAACCTGACATTTGTTTTTGGAGTATCGCCTCAGCAATTTAGGCCTGTGGATGCACAACCCACAGATCTGTGTTAAAATGAGGAGAGCAGGTGAACTCGCTCAGTCCGATTACGCACACAATTACATATCATAATGTGTCCCTAAAGTAATTCAGAAAAATTCTCTAAACTCCGAATATAAAACTGTGTCCGAGTTGAAGAAAGCGCATCATCTTCGTTTATAAGTGTTTTGCGACCATGAAAGAAGACATTATTTTTCTCTTAAAACCATCCACATACACACGCAGCACTACTAAGACAAATAGTACATCCCATAAGTGACGGGTCCGCCGAACAGTCCTGGTACCGGCAGACTGTGCCTCGGGAAGGCGTTTGACGGGCCCCATGCTGGAGAGCCCATGTGCGCTCCGAGGGGGAGAGGCAGCGCGAATGCGGGCAGCATGGGCTTGGAGGCCAGTTTATACTTTTCCAGCTCGGCCTCCTGCAGTCTCTTGGCTTTGGCCCTCCTGTTCTGAAACCAAATTTTGACCTGAGTCTCCGTCAGGTTGAGCGAGTTGGAGAACTCGGCTCTCTCGGCGATGGAGAGGTACTGCTTCTGGCGAAACTTGCGCTCCAGCGCCAGCAGCTGGGAGGTAGTGAAGGGCGTGCGAGGTTTCCTGTTGTTTTTGTGTTTCCTTAAAGCACACTGATTTGGACTTGAGCTCCCTGTTAGAGAACAATCAACAAAGGGAAGAATACATTTACTCTTAATTGTCAGGTGTAGGCTACATGTCAATGTTGAATGCAAACACATGCCGCAGGTAAAAATATATCAATAGACAAGTTTTATTATATGTTTTGATGAAAATATGTCAATATGGGTCAAACACTGATCACATCCACTCGAGCAAACTTTAATCTTAAAGTTGAATCCCGCTTTAATATGTGCTTGCATATATTTCATCTGCAAATGAATACAAAATATATTAAGAATTATATAAGAATATAAGAAAAAAAACAATCTGACAAAGAAGCAAGAATGTGCTTCACATGCTCAGCGGTACGCGACATTACCATAATCTATCTTCAGTTTGTAAAACTCAACAAAGGTTACAATGCAAGAAGGAAATGCATGCAGAGCAGCAGGGGCAATATCAATATGACTGTGACACAACGAGAGAATTATAATTTATTGTATCTGTTGCCAAACTATTTTTACTTTGCTGACTATCGACAGTAGAAGATGACTCATTTAAAAATAAATGTATACTTGAGTTTGCAAAACTCTCAGAACAGCAGAAGGACGGACTTACGAGGCGGAGTAGAAAGGGAGGACGTCTGGTACCAAGTGCTCTGCTCTTTCTCACTGAACTGCGGGCTGTCCTCGCTGGAACTGCTGGAAACACCCTGCGAGCTCTCCGCGGAAACCTTGCTCTCCGCGTAAAGAGTCCTTGGAGAGAACTGCACGCCTTGCCCGGCAACGGGTTTCGGCAGGGCCACAGCTAAATCTGCGGGGGAATAGGAAGTCCGACAGGTGGTCTTCTTGGAAATCAACGACTCGACGCTAAACGCGAGGCTGCTCCGCTGGGGTTTGTATCCTTTCTCAGTGGTCATGTCTTTAGGCTGCAGATCCTCGCCCTCCGTATCCGTCTCCTCACTCTGATGAAGCTGTTTGGCGTCCTGGGACTGCGACCCCTGCACAGGATTCATCGTGACACGAGGGGATGGGGCCATGCACCTCCGTGTGGCCCGTTAGGAGGAATGGAGTCGCCGAGGTGTACAGTATCCAATATGCGTCTCTGCGCTGTCAGCGGTGCCCAGTAGCCTTTACGCGCTGCACGGGGTCGTCTATAAAAGGACAAGGGCTGTCCCCCCTCCACGCTCCCACCAATCAGCTCGTCGCTTTGGCCTCGTGACGTCTGCAAGTGCGGGTCTGATTGGCCCGCTGGCCCTCGAAGGGGAGATCAAGAGGCCTTTGAAAGGAAGGAGAAGTTAATCATACAGACCCCATGCGGCGCGGGACTATTGATGGCCCTCACAAACTGGCTTAGACCAATTTTAGCGCAATTAACCAGTGGGGAGGATCTCTCTTGACCATTTACATCCATTAGCCGGGCTCTCCGTCGGTACTGTTCGTTGGATTATTCTCACTGTAAAGCTGAGCAGGAACTAAAGAGTCACATGTCAAATCAAAGGGATACTTTTATCAAAGGAGAAGGGGAAAAAACAAACAGCAACATGTATTCAGTCAACTGATTAAAATAGAATAAGCACGCAGAATTAGATTTCTAGATAAGTATTCTAATCATGTGACTGGATACAAATAGTAAAAGTAAAACAATTCAGCTGGGAATCAAATAAGACAAGGTGCGCAACCGGGATGGAAATTGATTAGGAATGACTGTTGGTCACACAGCATTACAGCAATTTAAGGCCTGTCATGAGCTCCTCTCGCTTCACAATGGCCTCAGTTGAGAAGCAACAGGCGTTTTCTTTCTCCAGGTCATACTATTTAATAAGCCAGACAAGTTGTGTTTCGCGAGGCGCCAGGCTCGGCAGGATCAAAAAGGAAGATACCTCGGGGAGAAAAAAAGGCGACGGTTAACTCCACTTAACCAATTGTCCTCCAAATATTTCATAGTCCGCTGCATGGAGCTGGGAGGAAGCAGCCGCTGACAGTTAACTGTTTCACGTCTCGTCTCAAACTGACGAGGGTGGGATTCAATTCACTTCGACATGTTTCAGTAAAATGATGACGACTGCAGCAGCAATGCAAAACCTTCATCGTCATCGAGTTCATCACGACACCACCACGGACTTTGCAGCAGGTGACAAGTCCGTTTTGTTCATTCAAATAAATTCATTTGAAATTATTGGAAAGAATTGTGGGAACATTGTTTTTCCAGAAGTATTCATTACGTTTCCATTCCGATTCGTTGTTGCTGCTTAAGTTGAAGTATCGCAGTGTAAAATAAGTCTACAAATAAATGTCCTGAATTTCAAATTTCGCTTGAGTCGAAAGTAAAGTTAATCAGTAAAATGTACTTAAAGTATTACAAGTACTGATTACTCATATTCATGAGATCATTCGATCATGTTCACATTGATTTAAAATGTTTCCAGTATGTACAGCTGGTTGAAGGCTACTTCATATGTTGGACAATTAAAGCATGAATCAATCCTATTTTAGAGGCTGATCACATGTTTTGTAAATAAAGTCTTATAACACATAAAGTAAGAAGTAAGGTGCATGTAGTGGACTAAAAGGTATAATATCTGCTTGGATGAATGAAGTTGTTGGAGTTAGTTCTTCTTCATCCCATGATAATTATGTCCCTTCAAGAGGCTCATTGTTGGGGAAATGTAATCTCCTAAACATCCTTTAAATTCTTCCCTTGCAGCATGTCCAAGCAGATATCACATTCAGTGTATCAGCAGCACACTGTGCCCTCCTGGACCTCATCAGCACAACCAAACACAAGAGAGCTCCACACTCAACCCTGTCAAATATATACGATCGGGAAGTGATTAAGTGAGGACATGGATTGATCCGTGCCAGTTGTTAATCCGAGACCTTCACTTTTTCCCCCGTAATTCACTTCACCAAATGACTTCATTAGTCCTCTTCATCCTTAGTTGGATGAAACAATGAATACTTAACCTATTAGAAACCACAAGCGGTTGCTTATGTCCTGCAGGCCCATCAAGCAGCATATGACTGTCATTGGACTGGTGAAATTAGCTGCTGTTTCTCAACAAAAGACAAAAAAAAGAAGACAGAATTCTTTATTGAGATCACTAATGCTCGGCCTCGTGCGAGCCCTCAGGTGCAAAGAACCCCTCATCAAGTAAGAGGGGCAGCTTTGGTTGGTGATTCAACTTGAGTAAATCCTGATGTTTGAGTGCGCTCCTTCTATCTGACAAAGCCGGCCCCCTGTCTCCTCACACACCGGGGCCTCTCGTCAACCAGCTGGTTTGGGTTTAAATCCCAGCGACCGCGTACCCTTCCCTCTGTCTCGTGTCCATAGTGTTGTGCAAGAAGGAGGATGAGAGTCCGGGGCCCGCGGAGCACGCAGACTCACACAGAGATTCATCCGATACAGGTACATCCAAAGATCTACACAAGAAGTACAGTTACCTCTCCTCCCCTGGTGTTTGGTGCAGTGTATTTAGCTCCGGGCCCCCTTCTCGCCTACCCCAACAGACATTTATGTAACAGCATGCAGGCAAGGGAACTGTGCCAAAAGGTGTTCGTGAGTTTGAAAGCAGATCTGTCCTTCAATGTCGGCGCATGCTCGATGGGAAGCCCTTTTCCCCTTAGCTGGCACCTGAAACAAGAACTTCTTCTCGCGTACGTGCACGGGCCATTTTCAATGCTCGATTCTTCGGTGAAACCACTCAGCCAGTTGCTAAGGAAACCACGTGAGAAAGCAACATGTCCTATCGTGCGTTTGTTTTCTTTCAGAAGGTGTCCCAGTCAAGGCCATACTCTTCAGGTGCACCGGCGGATGAACTCAGACTTCGTGGGAGTCCAGGTGAGCTGGTGTCTGTCCTCCATCAACAATGTGTGAATTCCCAGCTGTAGTGAGGCCCTCTGACAAACAAACCGATCATTTCGAGGAGCGAGCGAGCTGTGGAACCCAATCCCTGTGAGATGTGTCGACGGTGGCACAAAGACATACAGGCCTCAACGAGATGGACGCTTTGCTGACGTGGCGGCGCAGACTAGACGGGGACAAGCGAGTGTGCCGCTCTCGGCATCGTCTCGCCACGTCACTGTCGAGTCACTTTTCTGCAGGAAAGGAACATTTCTGTGGTGGAGTTTAGTCTTCATTTCTACATGGAAGCAAGAGGTAACTGTTTATCTTTCCGTGCATTGTTTTCATTTTCCTGCCTCTGTCAAAACCTCGACTCGTGTGCCTTCCTCGCATAAGGTGGGCAGCACGGCACGGCCCTCTGCATTTAACGGCAGTTTAAATAACAGTTCTTGGGGCTGCTCAACGCTGTGGAAAAATATCTTGACCTTTCATTTGGCTTTACAAGTTGGTCCGATCCGCATCAGACCCGCTTCAATCCTGCACTTAAACGTTGGTTTGACGTTTTCTGCCAAAGCCACTTCCTCTTGCGGCATCAGAGCGCCCTGCGTTTGAACGCAGCGTAATGAGAGTCTTGCCGGGCTGAAGCGAAGGAAGCAAGCTGCCTTCGTCACAACTTCGTTTTGTGGACTGTAAAAAAGCAATCAGGGGATGGAGTGTCCTGTGGTGTTATAGCTGCTGTTTTTAACTCAAACCTAAACACAACAGGGTTTATTTCTTTTGACTGTGGTGGTTGCATTTGCATTGTGAGCTCAAGCTGAAATGAATGTTTGCTCATATACTGATGGCTACATTTAAAAAACTTGGACGCTGTTTCCAACTCTTCAAAAACAGATGTTTTTGTTGAGAGGGTTCCTCCTGAACTCCAGTAGAGATTGTTGAGGAGGAAAACCACGAGAGGTGACAATGCAATCGGCAATTTTGTCTGGCTTGTCGTCGGCCATAGAAATCCGCATTCTTGAGGAAAGTCTCGGGACAATGCGAGTGGGCGAGTTAGGTTGAGGACTTGGGACGAGGAACATTGAGTGGCTACGCCGTGGTCTCATTTACAAACCGAAGAATTTCGCCACAATCTCATACGCTCTGAGCAGCCAAAACTGTAAAGCAGGAGATTTGAGGCAGAGAAACGAAACAAGGCAGCAGCATACATTTTCTCTTTTACTACATGGCTTCAAATCCCAGCGAGGCCAAAGCCAGCAACTATTGTTTAAATTACAGCAATTTGGTACATATAATAAGAAATATTTTCTTTTGCACCTCATGAAACTGCATTAGCTGTTATGTGAACGGGGTGAGGAGAAAATAGGACATTTGATGCAACCAATTTTCTTCTTTTTGTGTAATTTCCTTATTAAGTTCAACAGCTGAGACGATTATTCTTTGTAGTTGGACGCAGGTAAATTCACAGTTCTTGGCAGATAGATTGCATTGATAAGTTTGCAGATGTGTCACTTTATTGCTCTGGCAATGAAAAGAAAACAATAATCATCACACCAAAAAAATCATTGAAAATTTTCTTAATTGTGGTGATAGAATGTTTCCAATTAACAGGCCTTTTATATCAGTGCTTCATAAGATTAAATCATAAAATAAATCACAAAATAATTTGGTTACATTGAAATCTTAACCAGCGCTGCAGTTTCTGATAATTGTTTTTGGGGTTAAATAGATGTTTCTCCATATTTGTTGCTTTTGACTCTGAGAACACATGTCGGTCAATTTAAATTTGCTCAGACCATAACTTCCTTTCATTTAGTTTTAAATGACAAACAAAAGTTTGCAACTTGTTTCAGCCATATTTTACAAGTCGACAAAAGCTTTTGAGTCAAAGTGGTTGAATGCCGTGTGGATCCTAATCGTCGATGCCTGTCTGATAGTTATAATGTTATTGCAGTCACCAAAGGTCAGAACAAATGTGTGTGTTTGAATATCCTGAGATTACAATTTCAAAGTCCTCCCCATGAGACGTCGAACAATGGAGAGGGTGGGAAGTTTAAAAAGCGGGGTCTCTTTCAAATAAACAAGCATGGGTTGATCCTGAATAGGGCTGCTACCGAGCAGCCGGATTGGTTCTCAGAAGATCGAGAGGAGCGACTGCAGGCTCTCTTCCTCCTCCTCCTCTTCCTCCTCCTCCTCCTCCTCCTCCTCCTCCGCATCCCCGGCTCCCAAACCAACAGATGTAGTAAACACAAACAACCTGATTGAGCTTCACAACTATATAATTCAGCACTTTGCTCCGTTTCTTTATCCCACCTTTTATCTGCTCTGTGCTCCCCCTTTCCTCTCCCGCTGAACAGAGCGTGGACGGGAAAGTAGATGGGGGGTAAGAGCTCCCCTTTTTTTGTGCTATTGCTTAATGAGCCTGAAAATACAATTGCACTGTTCCGGTTGTGAAGGTAGCCTGCAGGCGATAGTGTAAATTAGCAGCACGAGGAAGCCCAGAGGGCTGCGTCTTGCTGAGCGGCCAGAATAGAGGGATGTGGTGAGAGGGGGAAATCCTGTTCGGGCAGTGCATGTGGCTTCAGACCCGACTGGAGACGACCGGGCCACTTGTTGCAGCGATGAACCCCCAGGTCCATGGCGATCTCGCCTGCTGGTAAGTGTGCGATTCACGGAGGCTCCACCACAGCCATGTGTAACGGCTTCCATTAAGGGACATGTCAGTTGTTTGTCACATTTCAAACCCATAATTCCAGTTCGTTCCACACAATGGCTCTTTTGAGCCGCTGCTACAATCATCATTCAATTCAATTTTCTATTCTTCTGTAGATTCCACGGCGAGAGTCGAGAGCCGAGAGTCTCCCACACTGCATATGTCCTCTCGTGAGCTCGGCGTGCTCTTTTGACCGCTCCGCTAGGCATCTGCTGCCCATTGCCTGCCCATATCTGCATTCTAATGCACATATCCTGCTGGGATGTTAACTTTAGGCCTTCAGTAATTGATGGCTTCCACACTTCAGCCGCGTCCCCCCTTTTTCCCCCTCTCCCTGCCGATTGTTGGTATATCTCTGTGGTTTGGGGGTCTTTCAGTCAACCATTGTTCTTTTATGGAGGAATTATAATAGACTAAAGGAGAGGGAGAAAAGAGAAAGAGAGGGGGGGGGGGTAGGGGGGGGGGGAGAAGGGGAGGGGACAAAAAGAGAGTCGCTGCTGATATTTAGTGAACTCCGAAGGGGGAGTTTTCATTCTCATTCTGCAAGTTTGGCACATGCCTTCTGTTACTAAGTGGCAGTGCATTGAAAGAGTGCCTTGCATTTCCCATTCTGCGGCTCTGCTAGGTGCCTAGACTTACAACCCTGGCAGCTGTTGGGCCTTCTATCGGCTATAGACTCCTCTCCACAGGTGAGCTCCCCTACCAAACTCCCAGTCTCCACTGCAGTCAATAGGGCCTTTCTCAAGTCTTTTATCAGTGGGGAGAGGCTGACTTTATGTGTGCCACTCACATGGAGCAAAAATTCATGGTTCTCAAGATGGCACTTCATGTTGTGTCACACATGCAGCTTAAATCAGCACGGGGATGATTTATATCCGGTTTCAGCATCATCTTCTCAAGCTCAATGGGATGCGGGACGCACACGTACCTTTTTTAAGTTTGTGTACACAGTTTCCATCATCCACAAACAAACGCGCACCAGCATCATAAAACAAACAGTGTGTGAGATTGCACCTTTTCCGGGGCGCGTCTCACGTAATCAACTACAAACAAAGTGGTGGAAATATAATCCCGCAGCACATTTGAGGATCAATACAATTTCTTTCATTCATTATGTCTCTCAAATTTGCTGTGATATAATGTTGCATAGAGTGTGTGTTGATGTGGTATCATCGCCAAAGTGGCCAGTGTTTGGGTCTGTGTTTCCATACGGCCACAATGACTTTAAAAGCTATCGGCTGGATTGGTAGACCGCTCTAAATGGTGTTGTTGTTTTGGTTTGGCCAGGCTTCAGCACCTTTTTTATTCCGGATCCAGTGGCAGAATATTCCCTTGTTTATTTTCTCCTTCTCTCTTTTTTTTTTTCCTCTCTGTGATGCGAGCTGTTACATATTACTCCTGAGGTGTGGTGCCTCTTCCCTCAAAGGCCTCCACTGTTTCCCCCAAACTGCTGCCAAGCTGGGCTATCTTTTCATTTGGTTACTTAAGTGTAATTGCTCCCCTTTGAAGCCTCAGAGAGGCAAATCATTTGCTTTGGCCCCGGGGCAGTAATGGTCACCGAGCCAGCGACCCCCTCCCGGTCCGAGAGCGTCGGAGAGACCGCGAGAGGCCAGCTCCCATACGGAGAAGAAATAATACGGCCAGGGCCGCTCAATTTCACCTCCCTTTTCATCCCATTCTTTGAAAACTTTTTATTAACAACAGCTTTCTCTCTCATACCGGGGCGCCAGGAGAGGGGAGGAGAGGAGGCCGAGAGGTGGGGAGGGAGGGAGGGGGGGGGGCGGGGTAGGTGGTGGCATGAGAGGATATCGGCAGCGGGGGAGGAGGGTGAGGGGGGGGGGGGTGGCTGTCCCCCTGTAGATGTCTGCCCGGATTCTCACACACTCACATGCACACGCATACACACACAGATCCGCGCACATACACACATCATCAATAGTGACAGGTCAAGGAGGCATTGAGAAAACAGCCTCCCCCTTCCCTCTCCCCCACGGTTCACACTGCTAAACAGGGACTCATGTTTCATATGCCACAGGCCTCAGCGCGCACACACACACACACACACACACACACACACGCACACACACACACACACGCACACACACACACACACACACACACACACACACACACACACACACACACCCACACACACACACACGCACACACACACACACAGGGATTCCTGCTCCAGGTTGCTGTTACAAATAGTAACTCTGCATTTATACGGGAATAATGCTCCTACATATCGCGCACGTGCATCTCTATACCTGCTTGTTGAACATTGGAGAATGTATTTGTCTTGACGCCAGAATGCCCTCTCTCAACCTATGACAGGCCGCGGAAATATACAGCAACAGAGCCCACAAAGACCCCATTTAATGCTGAAAATGACTCCACCACTTAGTGTAATTGTCACAATTCTGAGCACATTGACGTTGTAATCTCATAATAAGGTAATGGGGGCTGAAACTGTGTACAGGAGGGCGATTAGGAGGGTGTAGCTCTGAAAAAAAGGGGTTAAAATGTCAGGGGATGACATCTTCTTTTCTGTCCACAGAGAGATTGCGTATTGTACGTTTGTGTTTTTGGTCGGTTGCGTCGATGAAACCAGGCAAACTTAAAACTGATACCTGTTTGTTTACTTCCTTATCTCTATGATATGCCTTTTATGACAAAAGTAACACATTGCACAACGAGCAACTCCTTTACGGCATGAATCACCAGGCTCCAGATACAGTACTGTGTTCAGATGCCGTACATAGCGTCAGAGAGAGATGGAGAAACCCACTTTAAGAAGGAAAGAAAACTATTACTTCTAAATACCATGAGTTATCTTCAAGACACCGTGGAGCCAAATCAATGTGGACAGGCGTCCATAAAAAGCCAACCTGGTTATGAATGCTGCGTTTTACTTGTATCATTTTGACTTTGAGGTTTTTTAAGAGAGAAGCATTCCCTGCAGTCAGGCCAGATGGTAACAATTCTTAGACATATTACGAGCTGCTCCCTGCCAAATAGCATACCTTTGGGCTATGTTTTCAGTGGGCTATAAAAGCCAATAATGTAATTTTGATCTGTTTTATCAGATATCTCCCCGGCCTCGGCTACATTTATATAAGACAAAGTTTAAAACAGCACGAGAATTCTCTCTGTTTTTCTTTCCACTCTATGAGTGCACAATTTTCAATATCTGACCCGCTGCGTGGCTTTGCTTGTTTGACTTCTGCGTTGGACTGAGAGGTGGCGTGAGCCAAAACGTCGAGGTTAGCCTCCATGTTGTCAGGCACAGGGCCCTGGGTATGTGTAGAAATACACTTTACTGTAGGTGCGCGGCTGTCCACAGAATGATTTGCGCAGGCCAGTGCAGCGAGAAGAGGGGATCCTTTGTGGAAACACTTAAAAAGCCTGACCTTGACATCCCTTAATGTAACGATGACACAGTAGCAAACTATCCCGGCGCTGCACCACACTCCCCAGCGGTCTGCCATCAGCTCCGTGACTCACCGCTGACCTTGCAATCACTTTCCAGCACTCCTCCAGATCCATTTAGGGAAATCTTATGGGACGGTCACACATGTCAGCATTGCATAAGAGATGGTGTGACTTTAAACACACCTGAAACACAGGGCGAGCCTGCACAAACACACACGCAGAGCAACAGAGCCGAGGGATTATGTCCCATCTGCGGGTATTGCTCCCCCGCAACGGCTACAAAATGTAATGGCGTCGGAGAGCAACCGCAACAAGGTGGGACGATCGAAGACATTAGCTCAGGTTTTCCATTGTGAAGCCTGTTGTTTTCTCCTCGTCCGATCACGTGCACAACTGGAGGCCTGCTGTGTGGAATTACTGGCGCTAATGGCGCTGCACACTTTTGTTGCAGGAAATCGGACAGCCGCGCTGTGACTGCTAAAGCGGTGATTAAAAAACCCAAATTGCATCATGATGTTGGGCAATTTAGAAGATAGGGGGAGAGGGAAAGGGCTCCAAATGAAGCGAATGGGAGTATTGACCCGTTCTGGGATGTGTAAACTTGTCTCGTGGCGCTTTGGCCTCGTCTGTCGGATTTCTACGGAAAAATAAGACTTTTAAATAACTTTTCCAAATCTGGAGCGGCTAGTTAAGTCTAATTAAAGATTGCAATATAAACTCTGTAATTTGCTCGTCTGCGGGGTCATTAAGTGTCCCCCTGGCTTGGTTTAATTGGATACAAACTGCAGTTAATGAGACAAATAGTTCGCTGTAGTTATGCCGGCTGACTGCTGGCTGTGAAGACTTAGCAAGGCAATTTGAGATGTCTTTGTACTCTGTAGGGGAGAATCACTGGCTGGACGATGTGTATTAAGTGTGTTTTAGATTAGTTTGTTTAGCGAAGATTAAAAGGTGGAATACCGAAGTCATGAGGAAGACGGGATGATTTGCTTGATAAAACAAATGAGAAAAGAGCCAGTGCCACTGAACACAGGGGAAAACAGTTTGTGATCAAATAGCTGCACGCAGCAGCGTTTAATCATATCTGACCTTTTTAAAAAACGTGGTCTTAATTTAACATCAGAGGGAGAAAAGTACAGTGTACGTTATTCTGAGGTTTTATCTCCTTAAAGTCATATCCCCTCCTTGCTTGTGGTGCTTGTTAAAAGCCATTGTCGATAACAAACACAACTTTCCCGTGATGAACCGAGTACGACAGGGCAGCCTTATTGAGCAGTCGGCACAAAACTGTCTTTGTCTCTCATCTCCAGCGGCCAGTCACAAAGCCGAGCTTCCCCGACGACTGAAGTCGAAGTTAACTAAACATTTTTTTTCTCTTCATCCCCTTTTCTCTCTGTGACTTTGTGGTTGTGTGCAATCCTTTAACGAGCTCCATCTTTGACCTGGGTTGTATGTTTCCACAGATGTCATGTCTTGTAAGTCAAGGAAAGACTTTAATGTCCACATGATTTAACATTAAAGGGAGGGATTCCAAAAACGTGGCTCGGTGCCAGAGAAGTAATAATATCCACGTAAATGAGAAATTGTAAATGCTAAATACATCCTACGGATCCTGGGAATACACTGGCAGCAATGCTGTGAAAACTTTCTCGTTCCTTTCTTTACAATTACTCTAAAAGGCAAACTTTTACATGTGCATCCAAACACAGAAGATGCCGTAATTGCCAAACAGGGTATTTGACTGAGACTATATGCTGCTTTTATTGTTTACATTGCACACAATCAAGATGTATCTTTTTCCTCCAGCAGCTCAGCATTTTATTTTTTTTACTGTAAATTTGTTCTGCGTGTTTCCTGTTAAAACACACGACTTGTGTCTTTATTCCTAACTTCAGATCATAAGGATGAAAAGAAAGAGAAGAGAAGGGGGGAAACAGAGAAGGACTTTGGCTTGTGACTGTAAGTGACATGCTTGCCACGGCATTGTTTGAGGGTTTTTGCAGACCTGTAATCAAATTTGGAAACCTATCGTCATGGTGCGCTCTCCAGAATGATGTCCAGTAAAAAAAAGAAAATAAACGCATTCACCATGCTGCGCTGAGCTGACTTTTTCAAAAACAAATATGCCCCACGGAAGGCAATTTCCATGCACCATGAAAAATGTTCCCATTACAAATACAGTTGTTATGTGCTTAAATCTGTTTGTTTTGTCATATTGCACCAGGGTTGTTTCTTTTTCAGGAAACCCTGCTTAAATTAAGTGTGATAGAACACATGTGTCCCTTATCAGGGGCCAACATCTTCCATTATTGGCCTTTTTGAAACGACACCGGCTCCACGGGATAATTGGGCTTTAAAGGGGGATTCTCCCGGGGTGCCGCTTCTTGTGCCTGTTGGTGTGGATCAGCTGACGCCCGCCGTGTCTATAGACTTGTCATAAGTGATCATAAGTGGTTGCGCATGTAGTCGTAGCCGCGAGTGTGATAGCGATCCCGGGAACCAACTCTGTTTTATTTGAGGCCCCTGGCACACAGACAGACGCACTGCTCTAAAGTGTGTGACTGAATCTGATCAAATGATGTGGTTCACCTTTGAAGTTTGACACTTTCTGCAAAATGGATGATTGTGATGTTTGTACTGTGAACAAACAGGCAACAACAACATAAAAAGTGTGTCTTTAGGCGTACGATTTCATCAGGATGATGATGATGATGGCCAGAGCTCAGTGGTCATTTATGTACTCTATCACACACACACACACGCGCACACACACGTCAGCTCGTGACTTCGCTGTCGTCTCACAATGGACCAGTGTTTACGGTTACGCTCCGTTTGCGTCACGTCACAAAAACAACACTTTGCAGCGAGCAGGAGACTTCATAATAAAAACCTGTGACAGCGACCCGTGTTTTTTTGCTCAGAAGCAAAAGATAAAAGTTCATCCTCCTCGTTGCAGAGGGCAGCTTTTCTCTCGGAGGCCATTGTGACGAAGACGGGGCCGAGCAGAATGGAAAATTGATTCCCCGCAATCATCGACTGTCGTCTTTTGGCTACACTGCACCACTTTGGCCTACACTCCAATCATCCCTGAGCACTGACTGCTCCTTTGAACAGATGAACTCGTTTTACCCTTTTTGATTTTGTTTACTTCCTCATATGATGTGTTTATCTTTTTGCGTACACTTTCCAGCGACTTAAAAGCAGAGAATGAGGAGCTCAATCACTGCGTTGCACCGAATAACCCTGCAAACACACACACACATGCGTTGGCTTTTTTTTCAAAGTAATTTCGGTTAACTATGGAGATCTCCTAAAGCGCTCTCTTCATAGCAATGGACTCAGAAAAAGATTTTACACCGGCGAGAGTGAGGAGCTGCCGGAGGCTCAGAATAACTGCGCGAGCCGTCAACAGGAAGAGTGTGCTTCGTGACTACAGGCCAGCAGCTTTAATTGGCTGTCTGCAGGAATTTCTCCTGTGGCAAACTAATTGACCCACAACTCCCTGGTGCTTTATCAACACGGGGAAATGCCACTGGGCTGATAACCAGCCAGCCTTGTAAACCAATCTATAACCAATGGCCAATTTGAAACACGTGTTATTGCCTATTTTACGACTGGTCCCCTCTTCGACTTGACTGAGAAGTTTTGACTTCCTCAGGTTGAGACAGCAACTTCTCCTGATTGGTTTGTCAAATGAGGAAACAGTGGTCACAGCACGGGTGGTTTGTTTTGTGTTTTCAGTGTATTTTAACCGACACGAGTGTGGGGGAAAGATACCTGGAAAAAGAATTAACTGTTTTATCTTAAAGTTAAAGGGTTGGTGCAGCCAAATTATACCTCTAACATACATATCTAGCTGTGCAGATAATATACTCATAATTGGAGTGGAATTTTTCTTGTGGTTCTCACAGCTTTGAAATGTACTCTTAAAAGAACAGCAACATCTGTTTCCAGTGTCCCTGTTGCTTAATCACAATAAGCCATTGTATTTGTAATTCAACAAATACCATTTTTGTCCGCAGAAAACAGTTCCAGTTGTAGCTTGTATTACAATGAAGTCTGTGTCGATTAGATGAGTTATAAACTTGTAATTTGGGCTGAACCAACCTTTGAAATGTAAAGATGCTTAAATACGAGATTGGGAGCACATCGATTGCCTCTCAACTGCTCTGTGGTGATGACTGGGCCGGCGGCTCGCAGCTAACGGTGCTAACAGCGCTAACAGTGCAAACTACAGCGAAAGTGCTGACGGAGAGAAACAGTTTTTACCGGAGGGGGAACAGGAGGGTGGGTGCTGTTCAGCTGTGGATTAATACACATTTGGGGCTTTGGTGAATTTTTCCAACAGCAGGACGGCACATGTGGACCCAAAATAAACTACAAGTTACCATCATAACGAGGGAAGATGTCATTGACCTGTTTTTCATAGTTTTGGACAACAACACAGCACAGAGGAGTAAGACATATCAGGCTTTGTCTACAGGTGCCACTGGTAAGTAAGATCAGCTCATGCGTCTAATATGTACTAGAATTGCAAAACTAACACATTAAGTGAACAAAAACAGTAAAGCGGCTACACCTGGCCCACTGATACATGTAGCCTTTGCTTCAGTAGTGACACATTGGCACAACACGTGCTGTTAACATGACGTGATGAAAAGCCACAACTGAAAGGTCCGGCGCTCTCACACACAGACCTGGTATTCACTTTACCAATTGACTCCAAAAATGATGCCGTAAAATCTCTGAGTGACTGTGACAGGCCCTGATCAAAACCAGCTGCCAATTAACTTAATGACTGAATCTATCACATTCAATTAGAGCGTGGCTGTGGGCTGTCAATCCAGCCCTCGGCCCGCTCGTTAAACAAAAACACAGACGCAGAATGATCACTTTAGGAGGCACGTCTCTGTCTCTGTGATCCTTATCTGACGGGCCCTGCGTCCTATTTGAAGCAGTCGGCCCTGACAGGTCCCACGGATAAACTGCCGTATGAAAGGGGTCACCCCAACCTCTGGAATCCATCGTCAGCTTTCTGTCTCGCGCAACTGACAAATGGTTTCAAACAGCGTTCAGGAAGCTTTACAGAGGTATTCCCTGATGTGCGTCTGCAGGGAGAACAAGAGAAAAGTGGAAAGAAACAGAGAGAAAGTGGAAAAAAAGCGATAGAAGAAAGAGATCTAAGTGAGATAAATGAACCAAAACAAAACAAAGAATGAGCAGCACTTTCCCTCAATTGCCTCCTTACTTTGGCAAAGGGCCTACTGTAATCCCCCAGAGGAGCGGCTATCTGGCAGGAGTTTGCTCCATGGTCAGTGTCTTTAACCCCAGATGATAACACTTAGCCCGGCCATAAAGTACAGGCCCCTTTAACTGATCCATTAGCGTCCGATCCCTTAGAGTGGACCCGCTGGTGTCTCCTGAAACTTACCAGGAAGCCTTGAAGGAAAACAGCATGGCAGACATGCACTGAGATCAAAGACCCCCCCCCCACACACACACACACACACACACACCAACTCCTCCTCTCTGTCTCTCTATCTCTTCCTCTGTCTATATCTTAGACGCCGCCGATACACTTTGATTTCGTTTTTGCCCCCCCAAGAAAAACAACAGTTTCCCAAAAACATTTAAACATTCTTGTGCCATTAAAGCCTTCAAGCTGATCAGACCAGAAAACGCTTGTCCTGAAACGGTACAAACATTTGGTTGAGGTTAAAGGGCTCTTTGTAAAGAGACAACAAGTTACCGCTCGTGATCTCCTTCTCCCCCTCTTTTACTCTGTTTCTCCTTGAACTTCCACCACAGCAGCATTTCCTCCCTTTCTCTTATCATCATCCTATTAACCCCCTCTTCTCTCTCTCTCCTCCTCTTTCATCAAAACCTCTTCCTCTCCCTCCCTCTGTCTGTCTGTCTCCTCCCGACATCCCCCTGCTCTCGGTCTCTCTCCTCCCCGTCTTTACTACCAACATCCCCCTGTCTTCCTCCCCTGGTGTTTTCAATTCAGTGCCACTATGAACCAGCGCAGATTGTAACGCCATCAATTAGTCAGCGACTCCAGCACATTTATTCAATGGGGCCGGCAGCGAGCTTTGGTGATTTACAGGCTGCGATGGAGATGTGAGGGAGGGATGTGCAGACGTGGGCTGATATGGGTTTTTGAGGTCTGTGGGAATGGAGCATATATACCGCGTACCTTGAGGATTCGGTCCTGCGGTTTATGGTCCCAGTAGTAATGCGGTTAAAACCACCACAAGATGAAAAGGTTTTGCAGCGGAAGAGAAGAAATGCGAAAAGGAAAGAGAAAATGTGAGAGATTTTCTGGAAAGCAAAATGCCTCTTTTCGCAGGTATTGGATTTCAAACACAGCTTTTTTTTGGCGATATGCTATGGAGATGCTTTAAGATAAAAAAAATAAAAAGGAAACAGAAGGTATAAATACTGTATTTGTATCTTGGATTTCACTTTCAAAGTAAAATTGCAACTTAAATCACCATGACGCTGTTAAAAAAAGCTGAGAATTATATGCTCTGAGCAGATTTATGTTGATGATGCGATGTCACATATGATGGTTTTGATGCTGTTTGGCTCGATCAGAGTTAACTTTTACTCGCTGTCCTCCTTTGCACGCCAACTATTTATTCATCGTCATCCAAAGAAAACCTTTTTGCTGTTGTTTCTAATTGTTTGACATGGTTCCTCTTCCCTGATATTTCCTTTCTTCGTGCTCATGTCTGACGACAGCGTGACACTTGTATGTGTTCAGTGTGTTCACACATCAGCATGCATTAATACGTACACAGCATCCGCAGGTGTTGCCTTCTAACAGACGGTAATTGTTCCGACAACAACGAGCGAGCTCCTACACGTGTCGCTGTCTTGCCTGGAGATAGGAGGCCTGGTGAGAAGATGGAGTGTATTTCATGTTAGTCGAACAGCACAGGGAGCAGGTGACATCCTGTCATTTGATGTAACACATCAGTGCCTCCTCTGTCCTTCATACAGGCCCCTACAAACACCTCAGTTTGGTTCGTCCCACAGGGGGAGAGACAGAGACAAAGAGAGACAGAGTGTTCATTTTGGGATTTAGTCTTATTGTCTGTTTTGGGGAGACACAGTTACTCTCCAATGGGATGGACAACATAATAGAAACACCTCAGAGTTTAACACCGCAAACTAAATCCTCCAAAATGATTATGATGACCTAAAAGTGTTTCAACCAAAACTCACCATTAACATTCACAAAGGTTAGGTACCTATTGAACTGACCGCTGAGGGTATTGTTCAAGAAGCGAGTAGCTCCTTATTGAGCATTATATGTGATGATGTTTGTCAACACCACACAAAAAGTGGCATTTTGAAGTATACTCCCAGTTTATTGCAACTTGAGTCTTATTTCATTTCCTTTCACGAACAATAAAATTGCACTCAAAGAGTTCACTGCTGAGATTTATGAACGTGGCGACGCTAAAAGTTTTAAAGAAAGTACTACTTAAAAGAGAAAACAATGGAAAACTGGATTTTTGTTGTTTTTCCAAATAAAGCAATGTCACAGTGATGTGGTGTGTAACTGATGGCCAAAGCTTTGTAAATAAGACCATTAATTGTGATAAGGTGGAATTATCCTTAAAATACAATGACCTTTTTCATTTTTCCTGAGTGAAAACACTGCCTACTCAAAACAGTGTCAGTTTGTAGTATGTAGTGTGTGTGTGTGTGTGTGTGTGTGTGTGTGTGTGTGAGTGAAACAGAGCTGGGGAGCAGTCTGTTATGGAGAACCAGAGAAGGGTTTGTTGGATGTCGGTACACACAGCCAATGGTCTGTCGCCTGTCACCGATCCCCCGTCGTGTCTCTCAGTGTCTTCCTCTTAATTACCCATCATTCCTCTCGCTGCAAGGCCCCTCACAAATTACAGCGCATTGTCCCCCGCCGATCGGCCTGTCATCACGCGGCTCCATGTTTCAGAGCACAGCTCATTGTGGACGGAGGGCAGAGCTGGGGGGCCGAGGAGGGACTCTCTCTCACACACACACACAAGTGTATCAATGTGTATCCGCATGCACACACACCAATTAATTTGAATAGACATGCACGCAACAAAACCATTAGTGCGTCTCCACACACACACACGCACGCACACACAGGCCAGGCCCATTAGCTCTGGTGCCAGCTGACTCTGTGACCCAGACGGTTTTCTGCCATGTCAGCAGGGCCAAATGACAGTGCTATGGTAGTAATACCCCCACACACTCACACACTCACACAAATACACAATAGTGCCGAGCAGAGTGTCGCTTTGGAGAATTAGACTTCTTCTCTGTCAATCAGCTGAATGACTGCGTCGCCCCCGGAGATGGGCAGAGAAAAAGTGCCCCAGCTTTAACTTCTTATAATCCCATAAAAGTTCTTTTTTTCTTTTTTGAGTACTGAAGTGGAAGTGTTTTTCGTTAAATTCGGGAGATCTTTTCATCAATAAACTGTCATTTCTGTCACAGTTGTTCCCTCCTCTTGCTCACCTTGATGGCTTGAGGAGGTCTTTCGCAGGGACTTCGTCCTTCAACATGAATCTCCCTCATTCAGACTCGTTGCAGTTCTGTTCATCTCGCAGGAGGAACTCTAGTCTAGAACTCTAACTCCGTCTGCCAAGTTGTTGCATCAGCTGAACGTTAAAAGCCTCTTGAAAAACGAACACATTGTAAACTTTAATTGTAAGCATTTGCCTTGGGTATGAGGACTCACAATTTTACTGGTTCTTTCTCTTATTACCTAAAAATGCAGGCAAAACACGAATTAATAATCTCTAGCATATGCTGGGTGAAGTGTGGAAATCTGTTACTGTGGCATTAGGTGCAAATGAGATTAAAAGTGCAGTAATAGCCTTCGATTCAACATGTTTACTTTAAATAGCACCTCTGACAATGTGTTTTTCCTGAAGTGGGCAAAAATGTTGATAACAATTTGAGTTTTACAGATCTGAGATCACATTTGTATCTCAGAAGAAGACTATCTTTGGTCGACCCTTGCGCTTTATGTCTTCGTACTGCATTTGCTCTGGCGATTTTGTCCTACAGTGTTGCTGTAAGATGACAAAAAAAAGTGGCATGTGTGAAGAATTTAGCACCCTGCAGCTCCCAAACAAATACCTCTTAATTATAAGCAATTGGCCCTCCTTCCCCACCGACCGCTGACTGGGACACATGAAAGCGTTGGTAAATGTAAGAGTTGCTGCGTTTATGTGTGCGGAGGGGGGCTCGATGTGACGCGTCTGTAAAAAATAAAAATGGAAGGCTCTCATTGAATACAATGACTTCCTTCCTCTCTCTTGCTGCATCGCCCAAGCTGGGGGAAAATAAAAAAAAAACTCCATTTGGCACTGATTAGGGAAGACGCAAATTTGAAGGAGGGGGCTTCGAGACCACAGGGGTTACGCACATGTATCTGAAGCCACGACACTTCGGGGCCCCTCTAATTTAGAGGTCTAAGAATTTGCTGGATGTGCTGCCTCATGCCAGTAAGTCTCAGGCTCACTGTAAATAAATGGCACAGGGCAGTGTGCAGTCGCCCCCATTTGTAAGTCATTCAAATATTTTCTCTGTGACATATTAATTAGAGTGTTGTGTTCATGTCTTCTCGCCTGTGCATGAAGAGTGCTGAAGCTCTGCATGCGTCCTTGTGGTTTCATTCAATGCTACATGATGTGCTGAACAGGGACAAGATATAGCTGCACACACGTTCTAAGCATCTGCAACCTATCGTATTGACACTTGGAGACACAGTTTTCAGATGACTCACACTGGACGTTCAACTGTACTTTCGATGGCAAACAGGGCAGTAGCACATGAACGTGATGCGTTCCCAACATCCTCAGACAATGCTATCCAGAAACAAAAAAGGAGGTTTGATTAATTCATTTACTGTTTACCGAGGCAGTGAATTAGCTGTAAATCTGATGAATGGAAGTCCTATATTCACACTCCTTTTAGCTTTGTTTTGTTCTCCACCTTATCCTGAAGGAACTACTGTCTGTGTCTCAGCTGCTACACTATGTTCACCAGCTAGTCGCTAACTTTGTCCGTCTTCTGCTTGGTGAGGATTTTTCTGTTCTGTCTACAATAACATGTTTGGTATCGCGGGCAATTAGAAAATCTAGCTTTGTAAAGCACCTTAACATGATTTGAAACATACATGTTAACGAAGGCGACAAAGCAGTCAAACTTCACATTTTATTGTCACATTGACATCTATGTTCTTGCAAAACGATCTTACCAAAACATTTGTTTGTTGCAAAGGTTGACAGTTTATGGGAGTTAACAATTGCATTGGCATTGGAATATTGGATTTGAAATGTGGTTTATCGAACTTTAATTTACATTATACACAAAAAACGTGTGTTCTAGTATTCAGGCCACTCAGGAGAAATATGCTGCAAAAGAATATGGGAGATTAATTAAACACCGCACACTAATTAGACGAGCAAAGGCAAATCTATTTCAGCTTAAACCTCATTAAAATTGAATTAGTAAAACTCAGAATCCCTTTCTGTCAGTGATACAAACATAGCATTGTATCTTCTCGCTCTTCGTGAGCATTATCTTGGTATCGCTTGGCCTGCTGGGAGAATTTATGGCTCTAATAACTTTCATTCGAGGCCCCTGTAGCATCAGTGAAATGTTTACTGCAAGAGCGCAAAGAGGACCTTTGGTGAAGCCATGCCTTCGTTACGGAGCCTTTGACTCAGTTCAGTGTGTATAAATACATCCATTTCATTATGGAGTCAAATATTTGTTTCAGCGGTTTTCCCCCCATATAATGTAAATTGCTGCAAGCTGTTGCTCTTGGAAAATGTTTTCTCATAATGCTTTTCTGCCTTCACATAAATCACAGCTAAATGTTGCATTCAAATGACTACAGACAGGCAATTTATTCTTGGCTTCCCTCATCCTTCTCGAGAAAGGCTTGTAGCAAGAGGGTCGCTTTGGTTTTTAACAGCGACTGTCATCATCTGTTGACAGTCGTTCATCATAATTGCCAAATTCATTGTGTTTTCCTGAACATATTTCTTTGTTTTCTCTGCAGTTATGACAGCTGTCAAATGAAGTAAGGGGTGACAAGAAGTAGGTCACTGTGAGGCAATGACCACATGACTTTTCATCGTGAAGTTAAGTGCGAATTGTTATATTCGCCATCCTAGTGTGTTACTAAGAACGCTGCTCAAGATATACTCTCAGAAATATCATCAACCTATTTACGAGAGTTTCTTGACTTGGCTTCCATGCTACACCGTGTAACCAAACCCGCAGACCTGGAATACCACCTCAAATTGATACTGACATTTTTATTCCCTGAATAAAAAAGAATAACTTTCATAACATACTATGTGCAAGAAGATCCGGTGGTGAAATTACAAGTTCCCTAATAACAGAAAACCGAAGTTGTTCTATGCAGTGAGAGGGATTGCGGCCGCTGAGCCGCTCCGTGTCAGTTTTAAATGAATCTCAGTGGGGTTTGCCGACAGTTGGCTCCGTGTTCGAGTGAGTCACCCCGCTGAGGGATTTTGGTGAATATGTCAGCAGTGGCAATCAGTGTTAATCCTGAAAAAGTCTGTGTCTTTGCTGCCTGTTAACTGAGGTCTTACATAATAACGTCACTGTAGAGCAGACGTGCAGCTGATGGTGTGTTGAAGAATGCCTCTGACACGTTATTATGAATCTCTTCTTGACAAGACCCGCGTTCCAAAGCACTGGTAGCCTGATTTGTTCAGGTCATATGCCCTGACCGATGGGCTGTTCTGACTCTAACTAATTGAGGTCTATGCCTAACCTTAACCAATTGTCTCCGCTTAATACGCAGGGTGGGTCTTGCCGAGAAGATTAGTGGGATTCATAATGGAGCCAAAACCCGAGTCCTGCCCCTCTGTGATAGGTTGGTGCTACTGTGCTGGGATTGCCGTATTATCTGGAGATAGCAATGTACTTTCCTACCTGCGACAAGAGTGTAAACTATTAAAATGAACAATAGTCCTTGGCGTGGATGAAGTTGTTAAATTTTGCTCAATTAGCAGCTGGCTAGTTAGCTGTGTTGCAAATTCCACTGTGCCTATCACAGCACAGTAAAGCGGGACGAGGTGGAAAACTCTTTGGGGGAAAAAAACAACATGTTAGTAACACATTAGCTCCAGACAGCTTATGCAACAGCCAACCTGGGTCGGATTAAGCTGATCATTAAAAAAACTAAATTAAATGAAATCAACACTCACAAAACAGCTGGAATATAAAGCATATCTAGTATTTGCTTGGACACAGATCCGACAAAAGGTAACAACGTCAGTTAAACTTCTTAATAACTGTGTAAGAAGTGTTACTGCAACAAAACACCCAGCTAAATACCCTGCAATCCCCGTCACACACTGATACAAAACTAGTTACCCGACACAGCTTGAAACTGTAACAGTCTCTTGGCACAGAACAGGTGAGAACTCAAAACACATAGACGTAAAGTCCAATGTTGAAAAGGTCCAAAAGGGTTATTCTAAGTCAGCAGGGATCAATGACCAGGGAAGCAAGCCGAACAAGGCAAACTAACCAGGCAGGGAGTCGACAGGAATCAGGATCCGGGAGGCCAAACAGGATTCGGTAAACATCAGCATCAGGATCAGGATCAGGATCAGGATCAGGATCAGGATCGAGCTCAGATAACTAACAAACACTTTCGCTTTAGCAACTGCCCACTAAAGGTGGACTGGTACAAATACTACACAGCCTATCAGTGAAAGGGGAAGCAGCTGTGAGGTATGGGGGAGGAGCAGATCAGGTGGGAGGGGTGACCTGAGGACAGGTGAGTGTGGCTGGGTGTGAGATCACAACTAGGAAGGATAATGAGTGAATAATCCTGAGAGATCAGGGAGGTGTTGGAACAATACTTTTTCTCCCCTTGACGTCTCCTGATTTATTTTGTTTTGCTGCAATGTAGAGATGCTGCTGAGCAGTTACAACATTATCGGACTTGCAAAAATGTCAGAGAAAATGAAATGGACATTTGGTTTTGGAGCCGGTCGTCGTGGTTCTCTGGCTGGGACGCTGGACGGGGTCCCTGGAAAATGTCAAAGATTAGAAACTGGTTGGGGGGTTGTGAGCTGGTGTCAGGAGTCCCAGAACTTTCTAGCCACACCCCTGTTTACTGGTCTGGACTTGGCAGACCTTTTGAGATGGTCACGAAGAAAAAGCAAGGGCAATTGGATTTGATTCATTTGGAAGATTATGAGAATGAGTCCTAATTCAGTTTTCCTCCGCATGGTTGGCTGACACTGACAGTTTGTGAGGTCCATTTAGAGGAGACGAACAGCTCAATGGCTCAATGCTTGAATTAATATTGGGGGGGGGGGGGACACACCAATGTATTACTGCTATTGCAGTTCTAGAAATGGAAACTGAAATCTCTCCCTTATTCACTCACTCGCTTTTCCCGTAACAATAACTAGTCAATGGATTACTCTATGGGCAGTAAATTGAGATTTCAGACACTTGTGAGACATCATTTTGCACCAGCAATTTTTACATTCAGTCAAAGAATTGCAGTATGCGACTTTAGGGACATTACAAGTGGTGTAGCTGTGAATACTGCTTTTTCATTCCATTGTGGCTTTAATTTAGGCTCACAGACAGTATCTTCATCTTCATGAAACTACTGATACCACAGCGCTGGTATTACATGACACAGAAACCAGACCTCTTGTCTGGATACATTTAGGAACCATGTTGATTGATAAACAAATGTACTGTATGGTAAACCCACTTTGGTTTTAGTAACAGTGTTTCATACTCAGAGATTTAAACTGCTTTTCTGCTGCGTCATGCTCTGCGTTTTTTCCTGAAGATTTCCCGATAACTCATCTCGTGCTACATCTTAGCTGACCGAGTCGTGGATTCAACAGATAACCATTAATCACACGGTGACCTTCCTCTCAACCAAGCCCATCGAAAGCTCATTAATCCCTATTTGCCATGCGGCTCTGCGGGTCGATAATTGGCAAAGCAAAACACAGATTAAACCCAATTTGGAGGGTTTCAACTTGAAGCTCAGCAGAGACAGCCGGGCTCAGGCTGAACCGGAGTTCACTGCGCTCTGGTCCTCTCTGCCTGTCTGAGGCTGCACCGGGAGGGGACCGCAAACCTAAATCAAACCAGTCTGTTCTCTGTTTGTGTGTGTGTGCATGTGTAGAGAAAGAGAGAGAGAGAACAGTGTGTGTGTGTGTGTGTGTGTGTGTGTAGCGCATGCAACAGTTCACTTCTCCCTGCATTACCATCCCTAATAGAAACCAACTTCCAGCGTTCAAACTCCATTTGTCTCATTAATCTATTCGCTTAAAGTTTAATTGCAGGACGTCGTAAAATGATTTGGTCGGTGAGTAATGACAATATTTCGGCTCCGTAATGGCCAGAACAAAGCAAACCAAAGCTAAGCTAAGCAAAGCCGTTTGTTGTTCTTCCTCACGCCATGTCTGGGCTGCAGATTTGGGCCTTTACCTCGCCGTGTCGGTCGGATAATTGTTTACTGGCGAGGTTTTTGTAGCATGAGGGCAGCATCACGGCAGGATAACAAACTAATGACTAATTTCATGGCCATTGAGTCATTGTAAAAAGACCCTCACGAGGATCAACTTTAAAGAGCAACTGTGACTAATCCGACAGCAGGTACTCAAGGTATAGTCAACAGGGTATAATTCCCTTGTAAAGTGAAACAAGACGGGTATTAAGATGTATCCACATCAGCTTTTTACTGACTTTAATGGCCTCTTAGAAAACATAATCCACTTAAATTCTGCTCATCAAACTGCAGAGAAAGACCACATTCCTCTCGGCAACCGTGGGAGATGACCTCTAGGTGGCAGCGTACCTCATGAAACCTCCACCACTGTAACGACAACATCACTCCAATTACAAAACCTCCTCAATTGTCCTCCCTTTTATTTGCTCCGCAGGGCAACGAAACTGGATGACAGTGCGTCCGAACACACGATAAGTTATGATCAGCTGCCCCGGCTCTCGCTCCTGCCCTTTAAACAGCAGCTTGATAGGATCTGTGAGGCGCGCTGGGCATGTATAGTGTTACTCTCATCAAAGGGGACTGAATGGGGGTGAATGGAGGATGATGTGTGTACTGCCTCTGCTTAGTGGAGGCATTTCCAGCTGGCGCCAGGGCAGAGGAAACCCACTGAGGCACACAACAACACACACAGACACAGGGGTCAGCCTGGATTCACCCTCCTCCTCCTCCTCCTCCTCCACCACCACCTCCAGGCCTCTTGGCCTCCACCGCCTCCTCTTCTTCTCCCCAAACCCTCACCCCCCGCCTTCTCTTCCCAGGCCTGGCCGCCTCTCATCTGCTCTTTCTCTCTTGTTCATCTTTTCTTCTGCTTTTCCTTCCATCTCTCTGCTGTCTCCTTTTCTCTTCTTTGCTTTCTCTCTTCCTATTTATCAAACTTAATTACATTTTAGTACACTTAAAAATGCACTAAAGAGCCAACTTGGGGTTTTTGATTTTCTTTTTTACGAGAGTGTAAAGAATACGATTTTTTGATATACTTAATCAAAAGAAAGTGTTTGGAGCAACATTTAAGAGCAACTCCGAAGTGATCACATGATTTAGCACAGGGTACACGTCATTTTGAACCCTGCTACCCTATAGCCTGAGGCAGAGACTATGAAGTGAAATTGGGCATTCACTTTGTGTGTTTAGGGACAGCCCATTGGTCAGGGCATAGGACCTGAGAAAATCGGCTTACCTTTGTGAGCATGGACGCCTGGTAAATTCTAGCGATTGAATGCTATGGAGCACGAGTTTTGCCAAGAAAAGCAGTGGGATTCTTCATAAGGTGTAAGGCACGGACTGACATGCGCGAATGCAGACGAATGAGGCAAGACTTGTGCTGAATGGGGGCAGTGCGAAGTGGGGTCAACCACACACACTGCTTTTGGTTCAGGCTTCAACTTTGCCGGTCAAAGTTCACTGAAGTTAAACTCCACTCGATGCAGAAATACACATTTTGCAAACCAAATGAATATATTATTATTGTTTATAAAGAAAAGAAAAGAAGAAAATGCCTGTGACTCCTGTCAAATCGAATGCAAATGATAAAACGACCACGATTTATATATTGCTTCAGCTCACATAGTTTATAAAGTTATTTTATTATGTACAGTCACTCCAACATGTATGTCCGCTCACCTCAGTTTAAATACTGCATCCATCTATGATGTATCTTGACAAACTTAAAACTTTTGGTAATACATTAAAATGAAGTCATTTCATAAATAGCTTATTCATTTTTGAACAAAAGTTCTACACTGTGGGAAATATGAGAGTCAGACAAGAAGACTGATGCCACTCTCATATATGTGCAGTCGATGTGAAGCTCCAGAATCAAAAATAGTCCGGCACACAACCCTCCTTTAAAATGGCAGCCAGGCTGCAATTTGATGCTAAGCTAACTAGCTGCCGGCTACAGGTTCATAATTAACATACAAACAAGAGAGTGGCAAGATTCTTGTCATCTAACTCTCCGCTGGAAGGCGAATAAGCATATTTTCCAAAAGAAGGTAAGGCTCTCTATCCCACCTTCCTGTATGCTTTCATCTCCTTCCTCTCGTCCTTTACCCATCTTTTTATTGTATATTCCATTGTGTTGAAAGAATGACACACTTTAAGAGGAAGCTGCATCATAACGCCTCTTAGCTGATCAGCTTCAATACACAGAAAGGCAGGAAGTCAGGATTTAAATCACCACGAAGCTTTGTTCTTCCTCTCCAACATTTGAGTGACATCGGGGCTCAGAGGACTTTGATTCTAGTGGGATGCTGTTAGCGGCTTCATGCTTCTTGGCTCGGCCCTCCCTGGCAGTCTTCTGGGGGGGAAGGGGGGACTCCGAACGGTCAGGACAAATTAAAAAGCCAACCTGCTATTTTACTGTTCAGATCTGTTGATGCTATAAAGCAGGAAAATGGCCCTGGAAATTCCCCCCGGCCCTGAATCTAAGCCTATTTTTTGGCACAACATGTTATGCTTTGACCAGGCATGGGATCTGTAAATGCCCTAATAAATATTTTTTAACACTTTATTCAGTTCCATGCCCTGGGCCAACAGCGTCTAAAGTATGTCACCCAGTAACAGTGGGGAGAAAAAAGAGCCTACAGGCTGAGCAGGGCGTAATGTAGATTTAATTAACAAGCTCTGGGGGCTCACACACACACACACACACAGACAGACAGAAGCACATGTGCAACACAAAGACACTTGCACAAAAACTTTAGCAAACACACACATGATCCCTGGGTTTGAGCGATGGTGTGAAAATATGTGAGTGTAAATGAGATGCAGACAGGCACAACAGTGAACCCTGCACAGAGAGAGAGAGAGCGAGAGAGAGAGCGAGAGCGAGAGCGAGAGCGAGAGCGAGAGCGAGAGAGAGAGAGAGAGAGAGAGAGCGAGAGCGAGAGCGAGAGCGAGAGCGAGAGCGAGAGCGAGAGCGAGAGAGAGAGCGAGAGAGAGAGAGAGAGAGAAAGAATGTGGCTTGGTTTTGAATTGCTAAACCAAAGTTTTGGGAGGAAGGGATCATATTTAGAATTCTATGCATACTGATCATCTTTGAGCAACAGGGTGTACATTTTTATTCTGCTGGTTATTTCGGAGCAAATGTTGTTAAAAGAAGAGTTTGAATGTTACACAGAGGTGAGACCTGCATTAATAATCTCGTCGAAATTAAGTAAGCAAGGTTTATATTTAATACAAATGTGCTTTACTGCAAGTCTCAAAAGTAAAATGTATCCCAGAACCACTCCTGTTATCGTCACGCAGGTAACAGTCAACAAACCGGTACACAGACGTGAGCAGAGAGCGACTGACGGACACATCATGAACTGACTAATGCATTTCAATTTGAATTACCAGAAACAATGCAGAAGCCACTTGTTCGTTTTTGACGATGATGGTTTATTTTACTTGAGGCGGCACAAAAAGTGTAAACGATGGAAAGATATTCATGAAGTAATAAAGGGTTACTTCTCAGTATGACGTGTTACAATTAACAGGTACTTGTACTTCAGTAGTTCTACTTTATACTTCACCAATTTTGGAGGGAAAGATTGCGCATTTTACTCCACTACATTTATTTGACAACTAGTTACTTGTTAATTCACTCAGTACTATTTACAGTACAGGAAACTCATCATCATAAAATACAATGTCTAATACTGCTAGATAGTTCAACTGATCTGTAGTTTGTGTGGTCCGGCTGCAACATTAAAATACTAGTTTAAAAGTAGAAGCTTTAATGATAACAATCCAACAATAATCATAATATAATATGAACTCAGGTCAATTACCTGTAATGGGCTAATTACAAAGTGTAGCATTGGTTGTACTTTAACAGCATTAAGTCACTTCTGAAACTAGAAAGTGGCATAAAATAGAATAACTCAATTAAAGTAGCTCAAAACTGCACTGGAGGACATACTTAAGTAATTGTACTTTGATGTTTTGACCATCTAAAGTACTTTTACATGTTGTGATTATACATACAAGAGTACAGTGTGTCCTTAACGTCCTTCCACCACTGACTCCGCTCGAGATAAAAAGCTCAGTTAGTTGCTGTTGGCTGAAAAACACACAATGAATGTTTTCTGTTAAATACAACCACTAATATTTCATCAGTCTTATTGATTGAGGTCATTAGAGGCAATGCATGTAAATCAACAGGGCCGGTTGTGAATGAGAGAACTCAACACTTCACAGTCATTTATTCCTGTTCCGTCAGTGACATCAGAGCAGATGGGTCTGATGTAAATGTTTGGCACTTAAACTCCAAAGGACAAGCTGTGCTGCGATCTCACTCACATGAAGAGTTTGGATCCAAAATAATAAAGTCACCATTTTAAAAAACGTGACAAAGGGGAAAAGGTCAAATAAGTGATGGCAGGTAATTAAGAATTGTGAGTTATTTCTGATGACGGATGAAGAAAAACAATATTTGCGTCACATCATTTTCCCCTTTTAAAAGTGGATTGGAAAAGAACTCTTCATCCTTAAAGCAAGATTTACAAACACAACTTTACCGTTAATAATAAGACACCAAATAATACACAGGTACATTTTGTTAATGCAATAAATAGAAACATGTGAAGACAATAGAAGCGTTTAGGTAGTACTGAGCACTGATTACATCTCCTGCATGATTAGAGCAGCTACTTCATACATTCATATGTGAGTCAACCCTGCGGTTGAACTGTACATGTTCATTTACAGCAACGTACATCAAAAACAAAATCTAGTAACAAAACTAATAAAGTTTGTACAATCATCTTCCACACATAATGAAATACAGAATTATTGAAATTTAGATATGTTTTTGTAGTAATACATTGAAAGCTCTCCAGTTTTATTCATAATTACAGTAAGTCGCTCACATCACCATGTAACAGAATGAAGAGCTGTATAGTGGCTTCAGAACATTTTCAGGTCCATTTACATGTCGCAAACTTTATTGCATTGTAGATTTAAGTTAAAATAGTGAAAATTGTCAATTTTCTGGCAATTAATTCTACATACAATAACCCATAATGACAAAGAGGTTGTTGTTTGTTAGTAGATTTGTAATAGTCTGATGCTTTCCAAAGCCACTGCGCGAGTCTCTTTAAAACACTCTTTAACGAACAGAACTGCAATTTACCGTCTCCAGATAATCATGACAAAACATGAAAATGGTCAATTATAGTTCCTTGTCTTAATGTTCAAAGTGGGCGCACATTTGCTGATGATTTCATACATTCCCCTCTGAAGCTAAACGAATAGGCAGCGAGATAACGAGGCGGAGTGATGAGGAGAAACTCGCAGTGATCTCATTAAAAACTTGTTATCTTCACTTCTCAGTCTGAGCTCTCGCTTCGCTTCTCTTCTCACACCTCCAACTCTCGCAGACAAGTACACGAATCACACACACACACACACACACACACACAAACTGCAAACATGCATGCAATACATATGCCCTCATGTGCATGTGAGCATTTACAGTGTACATACACACACTGAATGCAGATGGTGGCGATTACTCACGCCTCAGTAACACTGTAAAAGTCAGGCACATTCTCCAACACTTTAATAACATTCCTGCCTCTAACCACAACATCTCACCACACGCACACACACACACACACACACACACACACACACACACACACACACACACACAAAGTTGGGTATTAGACTGTAATATAAAAATGAACGGAATATAAGTGGATTGAAGTTGAGTAAACATGAGGTTTACGGAGCTGATTTTAATTTTCAGTAGTTACACAGACACCTTTATGGTTTCGGAGCAGCAGTATAAACGAGTGATTCGACGGACCGTACGAAGGGAAAGGAAAATGAATTCCTGAACAAATACAATCAAAAATGTATCTACTCTGCCTCCCCATCATCATCATCACGACCTCCCTTTCACACACCTGCATTTCTGTCAGACCCGTCACTCCTCTCCCTCAAGCGCTCCTTTCATCTGCTCGCTGCCTCATTTGGCCACCTCGGCTTCCTTCAGAGCGGTGATGACTGGTAACCATGTCGATGGCAGCTCGGGCCCAGTCCTCTTGACCTGGTTGAGGTGGCTGAGGGCGGCGTACAGCCCGGAGTTGGCCCCGCCGCGGACGCCCGCCTCCTCCTGCTGCTGCTGCTCTGTGTAGTACATCTCCAGAGCAGCCGGGGTGCAATGCTTCTGCTGTTACAGCAGAAAGATAAACACGTCTTGAACAACATGAGTCCATGACAGCAGGTCAACAGTATGTTTGTTCCTGAAGTTCATCACTTGTTGGTTATTTTTACTGCAGTAATAATGATTAACACACTAGTCTAGGACATCTTTTATAAGTACATGAAGACGCTTCAGGAGACTGAAAGCGTGCATTCATTTTTTGAGTCCTTGTTGAAGAAAATGGAAATCATCAATATGTTAATGATGAATAAGTGGGAACATTTTACAAAAGGGAACACAACAGTTTTGAGTAGTTACCAGGGAATAAATGAGGAACTAACTGGTAGTAAACAATTTGTTAACGGACAGTTTTGAGGAGCTCCTCGTCAAATTATAGAAAGTGGCTAATCTGCAGCCCTCTGTTTCTATTTTTGTGTCTCCTCAAGTAAAGTGGTGCACCGTACTGAGTTGTTTGCATGGAATCATTACCTTGTTCCTTGTAAAGTGTTACCGAATACGTTCTCAGGGATTGTCTATTCATAGCGGTCTCAGTCTAACGTCATGTTAGACTGTATTCAGGTCAAAGTAACTGGAAACGATCCCATGTTGTACGACACAGATTGTCACAGGTTATGTTTGTCTTTGGGTCCTTTGGGGAAAAGTTCCTAAAATGACATCTCAGCTGAAGAAGCTTTACAGAGGTGAAACTAAATCCAAGTTCTTTCAGATGGTGCTAGCAGTGTTGACAATGTAGTTAAGGCTTACAGTGATAATACACCACCACGGTTGCAAGGTCAATTTAGGACGAGCCTTCACTGAAGGAAAAAACACCATGTGCAACATCTTTAAACTCAAATGAACTTGTTTTTGAGGAGGCTGAGTGTGTTCGAGACAATGTGGGTGAATTAAATCAAACAAACTGGGCGTCCATCCAGTTAATGTTATGTTATGGAAAGAGCCCACTGAGTTGTGTTGACCTCACAAGCGTTTCTCTTCCGAGGATCCACTACCTGACCTTCCCTCTCAGTGAGGAGTCGAACCTCTGAAAAGCGCAGCAGTGATTTGGCCTCCCTCCATCCTCACTCCTCTTTTTATGTCTCCAACAACGCATTAGCAGGAAAAAATGCTGAACGCAACTGTAACCGGCAAAAACTTCAAAAGCCTTGCCGGAAGGTCCCTCCCTCCCCTTCCTTGCTTTCCCCCTCACTGTTAAGCCTTTAATCACAGTTTAGTCACGCTCAGCCCTAATTAAAGACCCCTCCGATTCACAGGCGGGCGTCCCAATCTCTGCCTGACCAGAAAGCGGGCTCTGTAGCGCCTTCTCTCTCTCTCTCATTTCTTATGTGAGACAGGCTCTTTAACTGACATGCGTGGCAGCGGTGGCTCGCTACACGATGCCTCCAAGGTGTCGTTTGGAGATAATGAGTTTCCAGCTCCAGTTTTCAGAGAATCCTCCCAAAGTGACTGATGTGAGGGTGTGCCGAGAAACAAAGCACCAGCTGCGTAGTAGACTGTGTAAGTGCCCTTTGAGTGGGTGACGCACAGACTACTGCGGCCTGGATAATGAAATAAGAAGTCTGTGATATCGAAGGACGAGACATTTACATGAGTTGGTTCTGCTGTTCTCTGCTCTATTGCAGGAAGATTTTCTTTCTCTCCCTAAATCAAGTGAATCTACGTTCATACATCTGTGTGTGGTCTGTGTCTGCAGACACACAGTTTATGTACATTCAATTTTCTGAAAGGATAGTGAAAATGAAAAATGCCATATGCTAAGCAACGTTTTAATGACTGTGTAAGTGAGCTCATATATGTGTGTGTGTGTGTGTGTGTGTGTGTGTGTGTGTGTGTGTGTGTGTGTGTGTGTGTGTGTGTTCATGCTGCCTACCTTAAGGATGAAACCCTCTGGGCAGGTAAGCTGGTCGTACCACATGGCTTTGTACATGAGCAGGAGGAGCAAGCTGGTCAGGAAGGCCAACGTGATGAGGATCAGGCCTGTGATCTGAGCAACAACACACACACACATGTACACCACTTTAGCAACAAGTGCCTTCAATACTTAAAAAGAATAAGGCTGGCAATTTATTTTTGTTTTTGACAACAAATTCTGTGAAAAGACCAAAACCAAGAATCCCTTAGTCGTCTCTTGATACTTTCCAACTCTGTCCGTGGCACACAGTGTTTATCAATGGGAATGATTTAAATGAGCAGATTAATACACATTCGGAGATCAGGTGAGCATTAATGGCAGCGCGGCACTGCATGTGGGATTGGCTGAATATAAACTACAGTGTGTGTGATCATAGTAAGATGGCAAAGATCAGCCAGTGCAATTGTCTCGCTAAAATTAAATTTCACTGATACAGCATATGCGCTGTAAATAATTTCTCCTGTGTTCTGCTTTGAGAAAAAAATCTGAATCCTAAAGGGAGACATTTTTATTGAATATTTCCTCGGCTCCTAATGGCGCCCGTAGTTTAGTACATCAGGCTTTGGATACTTGGTTAATACTTGTAAGTGGGATCCATCCATTGTTGGTTTTGGTCTTTTGATTTGGAACATGAGTCCATTCAGAGACTTCAGGTTGTTGTTGTACCTTGGCTTTGTCTGAAACATCACTGTAGAAGTTGATATTCAGCTTCTTGATATTGGGCAGGTACAGCTTGTTCTTCTTCTGCTGCAGCTGATATTGTGTCGACGTCTTCACAATGACCTGGAGCAGAAACAATGCACTGTTATTGTGACTCTTGTGGCGAAAAACTGAGACCTGCAAATGATCTGTGATTTGTTTTACATTATGGCTGATGGATGATTTTGTCCCCAGTGTTCAGCACAGGTTGTGACCCATTGAAAATACAATTTCCCATAATACACCAGCATCATTTGCAAAGGCGGACAGTTTTAATCTATGCCTTAAAAACACATTTGGGAGCTACAAAGGTGTTTTTTTATGTTAATGTTTCAGCAACATCTAATCAGCCTGTAGAACATCCTGTGCTACAACAAAAATATGATTGTGAGAGCTTTCCTCTTGCATTATGCATTCAAAAGGTGCCCGCATTGCGTGGGTTTTAACCTGGGACGGGAGGTAACGGAAGGTGAATTCAGCACTCTCACTGGTGGGGCTTTTGCTTGGACCCACGTGAATTTTAATGGCGTTTGTCCAGACGTGTTCTGCAGCGACTCGTAATCTGTCAGCTATCTCCGTAATGCACTAAAGCGTGGTTTGTTGTGGTCTGCGAGCAACTAAGAATCACCGTATTTTAGAGAAAAACAAACATAGGTAGGGAGGCACATCAGCAGACTCACAAACACTGACCTAATAGGCCGCACTTACCTTGTCTGCGAACGGCTGCTGGAGCTGGTTGACCTCCAGGGGTGTGATGAGGGGGATGTTGTCAAAGCCGTCGTCCGCAGACGGCTGCTTCTCCAGTTTGTCAGACAGATTGCTGCCTAGCTTCACCATGGCTGCTTAGGTGCCCGAAAATGCCTGGACTGATCTGGAGAGCGGGACAGAGAGCTCAGGTCAGACTGACTCAAACTGTGTGCCTCGTAACCAAATGTGACAGCGCTGCTTGTAGCTCAAATCGAGGACACTGCCAGGGCACGAAGGAAGATGGAGAAGATGATGGTGTGATGAGGAAAAACAGGACCGTAGGCTGTATATAAGGACAGGAGTAACACAAACCACAGAAGAAGTAGAAGAGAAGAAAAAAAGTCCGTCTGATACCGCAAGAAATAAGACTGATATGCAATGTCGGCCTGTTGGTTCATCTATTGGATGTATTGACGTGAAATCTTGTACAAAGATTCATGTCAACCTCAGGATGAATAGCATAACTTTGGTGATCATCAAATCAATATTTTCATTTCTTCAATATTAATATTTTCTGCAAACCTCATGGTATTCCCCATCAGCCTCAGTTGTACTTTGAGTTTGGTGTTAATTAGCAAATATTAGCATAGGCTACTAACACACTAAACTAACATGGTGAACATGGTAAACATTATATCTGCTGAACACCAGCATGTTTGCATTGCCGTTGGCATGCCGATGTCAGCATTTGCTGTTGACTCGTTGACTTGTGAGCTGGTTAAATCAAACGCTGTCAATACATCATGGTAAAAAGGTAACACTTCTGTGTTACGGTAGCTTGTGCTGGATTATTTTCTGCCCGACAGCAGTGACTTCCTGGAGTCTTTGCTGGTTGCAATTGCTCAGAGCCGATGACAACCGAACGCAAAACGTTAAGTTTTGTATCAGGGGTGCTGCTAGGTGGATTTTGCTACATTTACGCTAAAATAAACGACTTGCAGTAGCTGCATATAAGAGAAGGATATGAATCTTCTCGCAAGATAGCAAGTATTTCCCAAAATGTCTGAGTATTCCCTCAATCCATGATTTATTGATAAGTAAGTGGAATTATATTTATATATCATAAAGTGGAGGCATATTTAAGTGACTTCAGACTTGCATCCTCTTGTTGGTGCAATACAACAATCCAAAGTAAACATGTTTCATAACCACTGGGTATCATAATATTGTATATATCAGCCCCATCTCTTCCTCCAAACGCTTATCCTTAATGTTTAGAATCGACGTGTAAATCCAACACGTCACCAACACGGCGCCGGACGCCTCTCTGCTCTGATAATGATTCTATTTTCTCGCCTCGATCAAATGATCATCTAAATGTGGAGGGAAGAGGTGAGGATCCACTTATCTTATTCACACAGTGCAACACAACACCTTCCCTCAGCCAAGGACCCCACAGGCCCCAATGACGCCAGTGACTCACAATGATGATACACTCACCAGGAGGCAAGGAGCCACAGTGTTTATGCTGCAGGAGACATCCCTGATGCACAGGGAAAGTGTTTTTGATAAAGGAGATACGGATTGTTAACTAAGGCTGCTGGACACATCCATGATCTGCTAAAAAAGGAAGTATACTGTATATTGTTATTAAGTGGAAACCTTGAACCAAATTCAATTCCAGACATTTGATATTTTGGACTCAGATTACAGGAGACCAAGCCTACAAACAGATAATACTGGTGCAAAAATGATCACCTCTAAATTGGCAAAAAGACAAAGCAGTATCTTGATAAAAAAATCTGTTCTTTTTAAAATTTGATTTAAACTTCAAGCAGTTAAAGAGCAGCATTTGTCATTGGACAAAATAGATCTTAAGTGAGGATAATACTCAAGACCTACATAGACTACTTGTTGTCCTTCGTGGGTGGCTAAAGTGGTCATTTGTGCTGCCGACCAATTTTTTCCTCCCAACAGTTGGAGGGAAGTGTGGATACGATGAATCATCCTGAATCTGTGATGAGCAAATGAGCCGGGTGTTGCTGTCAAACACTCAGTGTTCCCACACTCTGACAGGAAATGAGTCCAGCAAAAGAAAGCCGCAAATGACATCCTTTAAATGCACATTTTACCTACAATTAAAAAAAACGATGGCATGATTATAGTTGAATTCATTGCTCACAATCTGGCATATCAATCAGGACAGGGAGGACGCAGCTTTCTGAAGGTGAAGACGTGCATGCTGTGTTATGAATAGGTAAGAGTGGCTGTTTATGCCTGTGCCTCTCAAGCTCTTCGGGGTTCACTGGTCATGCATATCTGAACTTGCTGCATTGGAGACTGCTGAGACAAGATATACAGGCTGTGACCAGGAATCAGAGAGCAGGGATGCAACAGCATCACATGACAGAGAGAAGCCTGATTAATTAAACACATTTTCTGTCGAATTAGGCTGCAGATCAGAATCCGGTGAAGCCTGTTTTTGCGTACTTTTATTATCTTAAATGTAACACGATACATGAGCTGCGGACTGAACGAATGTATCCATAAGCCCTGAGGACAATCAAAAGGCTGAATGCGTATTTAATTGTAGCCGTTTATGTAACGTGGCGGTAGCGCAAATTATAACGCAATCCAGTGCGACACGAAGACAGCCCCATACAACACCCGATTAAAAGATGCGATGCGTGTCCATTTATCCACTAAAGCAGATGAAAAACCATGAATCACTGGCACTAAATCACTTCATCGCGTCACGAGACGAAACACTCTCCTATGGGTAGAATTACGCAGCGGTACAGTCTCTCTCCACCCGCAAGCACGTGTGTCTGATGCACAAAATACCGGCTGCGCACTCAGAAACATAACAGTAGAAAAGAGAATATAAACTCACTGTGGTTTCTCCGTGCTCGCTGGTCGTCTGTGGACGGGATCGGACCTCACTGATGCTGCTGACGGGGACTCGGTGTGAACGCCGGTTGCCGTGGTGATGTGTGATTCACGGTAGCACTGCGCATGTAATTCAGCCCTGGAGCGGCTCGGTCCTCCGGAGGAAACTGGCTGCTCGGTGTGAATGCGCATCCCCACCGCGGCTCGCGGGGGTTGTGGCTGATCAGGAAATTGCGTTTTGTCTGTGGGAAATAATCATATCTCGGTTTATCTTCAGTGTTTGTCCTCAATGCGGCAAGACAGGGCCTCGAGGTCTTGTTTGCCTCTGAGTGAATTAAAAGCCACATACAGCCTGTTATTTAATCCCTGCACAGAATTGGAGCGCGCTTTATATTTATAATTCGACGTGTGCACATGGTAACATGACATGAATAAAATAGGAGACAATGAAGCAATTGTTTAACGTACAAAACCAGATAAAATAGCCAGTATATCCAAAAATAAAAATACAGTGGCAATGCAACAGCAGTTCCCTAAATGTCCTCTTAATTTGCCTCGACGTTAGATAAGACCATTTTAGGACAGCATGCATGTGTTTATGTGCCTGCTGACGTGGGAATTAACGTCAGCTACATTTACAGAGGTGCTGGACTTAAGTTCAGTTTTGAGGTTGTACTCGACTTGAGTATTTCCATTTACTTTGACTTCTAAAATACACTCCGTTTGAGAGCGAAATGTTGTGCTTTTTAATACTCTACATTTATTGAATAGCTTTAGTTGCTGGGGACATGTAAGACCCCCTATTTTAGCATTTCTAATTAGCATTATAAACATGTAATACATGGTCTATAACACACTGTTAAAAATAAGTGGATATAGGGATATTTTATCAGTGTTTAACACACACACAAAATATTTGTCACCAATAAACTTTCCATATGAAGACATTTAATATTATAACAGTGTTTACTGTCTTTCATTATCTGTTCATACAACAGAATCCACACCAGCCTAACATTCATATGCTTACAACTACAATATAGTGTTGTATAAACCAAATATTGCATGCTCATATATTATGAATGCTAACTCGGAGGACTTGAAGTAAAGTGTTGCTACTTCACAAATTCAGATTTTACATAAAAAAGTGAAGACATTTTAACTTAATAGTGTCAATAAAATAGTTTTATGTAAACTAACATTACTATTCTGCTTACATATTCATGCATCAGTAAAAATATTCCAAGAATATGATATAACGCTCCATTCTGCACAATAAGCACTTTTACTGTTGATTCTTTTGGAACATTTTGCTTTTGAAACCTCTGTACTGAGCATTATGAATTTACTTTCACTTGTTTGAGGTATTGCTTCTTTAACTTAAGTGACAGATTAAATAGTTCTTCTAATTTAAAATAAAGTTCTCCAGCTGGAACATGAGTTTGTACATCAAAGGCAGCAGACAAGGCACAGCTCAGTTGCCTTTGACCTACCAACAGATACCCCGTGACCCAGGTGACCTGAGGAATCTTCAAAGACATATTCAAGCATTTGTGTATTTCTGGGTTATTGACTCTTGAAACAAAGGTTTCTTGCTGTGAGGAAGAGTTAGGAGGAGCATCTCAAGGGGAGGTTTTTGTTCCGTGGGGACGCGGTTCCCCTCTCTCAAGTGAAGGTGAGAAGGAAGTGATGCATATGCAGAGGTGTTTCAAAGACAAGAGTATTTTTGAGTATATATTCATACGTGTGTGTGTGTGTATGTGAGTTTGAGACAAGCCTATGCTGAGAGAGAGAGAGAGAGAGAGCAAGAGAGAGAGAGAGGAGGAGAGTGATGTGTGTGGAGAATGAGTGGGAAGAAGGAGCCAGGCTCGTCTGCAGATTTAGATCAACCCTTTCATGGAAAGAGGACCCATGCTGTTTTCCTCTTTGGCCGTGGCTGACTGTATGAATTCATTATGCCTTTAGGGGAGCACTCGTCCAAAAATCAGCACTGAAAGCCCCGCGCCCCCCTGCCAACCCATCAATTGGGCCTACATTTATTATTTTGACCTTTCCTTTGCGGGGGAGTGACATCAAAGTGGATCCTCGGCTAGTTCCTCTGTAAGGAGACGGAGGTGTCATCCTCACAGTGTGAGAGGCAGACTGCCGGCCTGCGCTGGTTTTGTTGTCAGTGAAGAAGAGAGACGGAGTCTGGGTCAACATAGTTAAAATGAGAATCCATTTGGTTGCGGTGCGTGGAAGGAAAACTGGGTGAAACCAGGCGTGTTAATGTTTGGGCTTGTTTGTGAACCTTTGAAAGATTCAGATGATTTGATTTCGCAAATTCAAATCTGGTATTTGAAATAAATATTACTCTTACAACCTGACATACTCATGATCAATCAATCAAACCTATTATATGTGTTTGTATCGGTTTGATTTATATCAAAATATTCCTGATAACAATGTTAATATCAGCATTTGTCACATTTGTTCCATATAAAGCATTAAAAACAAATTCACCTACAATCATTGATATCGAGTGAGACAACGTCATTAACGGTAATTTAAAGACCGTTTCGTAAGTTAGAGGTCTAAAAGCTTTCTAGGACGTCCTATAAGAGAAAAAGCTCTCCTGTAGACACAAGAGCACCAAAACTATTTTTGCAGTAAATTGGTTCAAATTGGCAAAGTACGTTTTGACATTTGAAGTTCAAAATATCAAATGAAAAGAACGATTTAAACTGGTGAAATCATTCAAATGGATTCCTTTAATCAGATGTTATACCATCACCAACATAAACAGACAGTTCTTTCTAAAAGTTTGAAGCTTTAGTGTTGTTTTATTTGAGGCAGAGCGGTGATGATCTGGTTAAAGGGAGAAGAAGAAGAACAGACGGTGTTAGTGTTCACCATAAACAATGTAAGCGCAGTGCTTCCTTGTGTCTCCAGTGTTTTCTTACAGCCATTAGCTTTCGTTGATATAAGACCACAATATTTCATTTTATCCAAAGAAGACAACTATTTTTTAACTTAAACTACCAATTTAGATTTGAACTCTAAATTACACAAATGCACATTTTGATGATGATGTTCAAATACGGTATTTTGTTTAAAAGTTTGGGGGGAAGTTTTGTTTTTCCTACTTACTTTATTTAACGGCACGTAAAAACAACAGAAGCTTTTAGACGAAAGAATATATATGTGTATATAGTTCTATAGTAAATAAAGAAACCTAAGTCTCCAACCTTGGTATAGGGAAACACAAGACTGTAGCTCAAAGAGACCTGCAGCAGGACTGGCTCTGCTGCTCGGCTTTCCTCTGCCAGCCGACCTTCAACCATCTCTTCTCTGCTCAACGGAGCACCAACCATCTTCCCTTCTCAACAGAAAGCTCATGTGAAACAGCACCGCCCTCCTCACACTGCATAATGTAACATGCTGTCTAGATATATCTGGAGTCTAATTCTGTTTCTTTCTCACTCCTTGTTCAGACAGTACGGTCACACCACTATTAAAAGAAAATCAGGATGTCTGTCGCCGTCATTATTGTCAGCACGTCTCTTATTTTGTATAGCACTCAAAACACCAGCAAGAACATCAGTGAAACACCTGAAGACGCGTGGTCATAAAAATAGTACAACACATGTGAAGTGGCTTCTACAGTCTATTACGACAGAGTTCCTAAACCCTCATTACAATATGATTTATTACCGTCTTATTTTCATGTCAAAAACAAAACAAAAAGAGTAATTATGCTTTATCAAAGAATCCTAATTGGTTTGCATTCATTTCATGTTTTTTGAGATTTGACATTTAAATGCACACTTTGAGACGAGAATATATTTCCACTTAATAAAACGAATAGTTCCGATTGATTTGCTCTCCACTTTCTGTCTGCTGTATATTTTGTAATTCACCTCATCATGTGAGCAGCAGTCACTGACTTTATTATATTAATTGTAACCTGGACAGATGTAAAAATGTACTGAGGACATTGTTTCGGTTCGTCTGGGTGATATAAAACTTGGACAGGGAGGTTAAAATAAAAATGTTAAAGAAAGGATCCAAACAAAAAAAGTGATACGTTAAGTATGAGATGACTGTAAATCTTCCCATATTGTGTTCATACAACAGAAATGCTGTTTCGTACTTTGTCAATGCTACTGCAGTTTGTTTTTAATCAATGTCAAATGCTTTACCAACAGGGCCATCTAGTGTCTGACTAGCCACATAACCACTGCAGTAGAGGCTGAGCCCAACAACAGATACTGAGTTTCTGTCTCCTGACTTGTAAGAACTGTCGGTGCAGGTTTTACTATCAGATGGATGAGCTGCAACAGATCTCACTAAAGGGTTACAGTTCAACCACTGAGCATGTTCAGGGTGACGCAACTCTGGATCAGTTGGTAAATCTATTCCTCACCAACAGATGGCAACACCACATCAGTGACAAGGATGACGTAACATGGGACTGTGTTTGCTTCATTCGCTAATTGGACATTTGATAATGAACAAATTATAGTTTGTTGATGTGAAAATGCAACGATACATTAATAAATGTTTCGAGAATGTTGAATGATGTTTAATGACAACAAATAAATTAGAATCAAGATGTCAATAACGAGTTAATGCTTTGTTGAAGATTTAGATATCAGGTATTGTTGATGGAGACGTTATTTTTCGGTCAGTGTTTTATACCCATGATGCGTTTGTTAGGAACTTTTAAAGGTTTTGCTACGCACTACAGAAGGCAATGTTTAATGAATTATATCTTTGCAAAACTGAGATAATACTTATCTCAAAGGATTCCAGCACTCGTTGGCAGGAAGGGCAAGACTAGGGTGGGGACAGGTGCCACGTTTCTGGTCCAAGGCCGAACGAAAAGCGAGAAAGGAGACGGTGGTGTGAGAGGTGACAAGCATGAAGGAAGAGTGCTATTGGATCAAGACGGTGTCGCAGGGCCGACAGGACTGGACAACCCGGGACAAGGTTGTCAACCGGAATATCAATTGATCAGACTTTTGGCAGATCCCAAAGGCAAGACTCGGCTCCCTTACCAGGTCAACCTACGAACCCACACCAGTGGTTCAAGAACAAGGAATGCTGCTTGCTCTGCAGCGCTCCCAATGCAAGCCTCCGACAGATCTTGTCAGGCTGCAAAATGGCGTTTTCTACAGTGGTGCCATGACCAGGAGCTGAAAAAGCAGGCCGAAGGGGCACAGACAGGAAAGCAGGGGATGTTCACCACCGGCAGAGGTGGTGAACAAAACTGGCAGAGGAGGCGGAAAAGGGCAGCATTTAAAACCTCTATAAAAACTTAGCGACAAGGCGGCAGATCGTAGGCACGCTTCCAAGAGGAAGACACCAACAATGGAGTACACAGCGCCGAAAAACGCAAATATCGCGAGGCCAAACAGACAAAGCTTCCAAGACGAGAGGGAATCTGAGGTTGTTTCACCCACTGACGAGCCCCCTAACTCTGGACAACGCTGAGCTCTCAACTTAATGAGCCGAGTACAAAGACAAAACACCACAAAAGGTGCACTGAACTGAACTTGCTGCATTTTGTGGCAAAAGCTAAAGAATTGATGAATAAATTATTGGTTAAACCAAATGACTATGTGAAAACATAGTGCAGAATGATTTAGGTTTTGTATAGATATTACACAAAAATGAACTCAGTACGGTGAACATCAGTACCTCAGAGGATAAATTAGTCTCAACATAAAAAACAAAAAAAACAAATGCCATGGTTAATAGCTGTGTAATAATAACACTTTGTAATAATGTCTGATAACACGTTAGACCGCTGGTGAATTCCAGTCAACGGTGTTGATAAACACATTTTAACATCAACACATGATGAATGACGATGCACATTACCAAGGCCCTGAACCTGAAGAAGCCAAATGGAATTCAGCCTTTAGTCATTTCATTTACACTGTTGCTTTTCCTACTGTGACATGTTAAAATGCATTCTGTTAAAAAGGCCTATATTACAATAATAATTAACAGTTTATTTCTACAGCACAAACAGCGTTACAATCACAAAGTACTAGGGCTGAAACAAATCCTCAAAAAAATAGATTTTTAAAAATTGTCCAGGCCGGATTGGGTCAGCATGTTGTGTGGCCTGCAAGGACCGTAACAGACTCCCAAAAGGTGAACTCTTCTAGCGTGGTTAATGCACAAGGACTTTGTAATAAAATACTGTCATTAGAAGATAATAGAAGGCACAATTTGGAATTCAGCAACAGAGAGTTTGAAACTTATGTTATTTTTTCCTAGATAGGTAAATATTGAGGCTCTGACTGTTAAGTGAAAATGTATATATTATTGTCTCAGAAGTTACATCTTGAGAAGCTTCATTATGGTCATTAAGTCTCTTATAGAAGGGACTCATCTGGAAGGAAAGTGTATCTGCAGGTAAAGAACAAAAACCGTTTTGTTTTTGATGATGGTGTTTAACTTAACATAATGAAGACATTTCAGTGAAAATACATTTGGTGCTGAAGTCCTCATCTTCTGGACTGAGACTGGGGTCGTCTGACTTCTGTAATGTACAGAACAATCAATATATGAAACATACATCTCTTCATTTTCATTCTATGTATTAATACGTGTCAGTCTAATATACTTTACTTACATTTTTTACAAACATATAAATATATAACATGTGATCTTTGAAAAGCAAAACATCCTGGGAACAGATGTGGAAGGTGGCAGTTTTTAGGAAGCATGTAGGAGATTTAAATGTGCATCTATGTAATGATGGTCGGTCTAATATGAGTGTAAATAAACAATAAGTACCAGGGATTTCATGTGGCCAGAAGTCCTCACAAGCTGGACACTGCGGCTCTGCTCTTCCCTTGAAGTATCGGGCCACACATGGGTTGTGTATTTTTATTCCACAAGTAGAATTCTCACAAATTTGGCACTGAAAAAAATAAAATGTGTTCAGATTAATACGGTGTACTCATTTTGTTAAGATCGGGTTTTTCACACATTAGCAGAACCAATGCAAAAGGGACCGTTTACAAAAGCAACTAACGTCAATGCAAGGTAAAAAAAACCTTTCACTCAACATGACATAAAACTTGATAGAACTTAAACTGAGAGGAAAGAACACAAAGACAGATAGCCATTACATACGAATGTGTTCGCACTACAGAGACACATAAAATCACATTATTAAAAGTGAATTATTGATCGTTCATATATATGTTGTTACTCAAGAGCAAGTCTGTGTGACTTCCCACGTGATTTGTATTAAACTACAATTATTATGACTTTTATTCCTTAGATTCTTATTTCCAGAAAGCTTAAAATAGTACAATTACAAAAAGCAGATATCTGTAAAGCCACTGCCTTTAACTTATACAATTGAGAGTTTCTAAATGACAGAACTAAATGTAATTCATTTCATTCCGGTATTTATAAACGGGCACAAAGTATACAATAAATAACAGAGGGAACATTTACCTGGAAGGCGATGTTGTGACAGATGTGGCACACTTTGATTTGCTCCTGGTACATTGCACGAATGTATGGCTCCATCTCTATAATACATCTGGTGGACAAAGTGTATTCACCGCGTTTCTACATAAATGAACAGAAATCAATTACACACCGAATAAAATGAACAGAGTAGTGTTTCAATACTACGGCAAAGAGACTTTCGTCTGGTTAGTAGACTTAAGTTGGTAGTGAATGTGATTTTAATTGATTTGAAAAATAAATCCACATTATAAATGATGAAAACAAACTTATATGAACAAGTGTGTCAAAGCTACAATCATGATAGCCTAGCTTAAGACGGTATTGATTATTGCTATTAATACTTTTTAATATTTTACATCTTTCACCCCACTGAATTGCAAAACCCTAACCTTATTTCACAACAGGGATCAGCAACACAGCCGGTTCACTTACAGCGGGCCGATAATAGACATCCCCAATATTAATCTTATTGAAAATGGCTGACTGAAATAAAGTCAGATTAAGTTGAAGTCCTTTATGAAAGTGTCCACAACTGGCGTGAGAAAAGTGCTAAATCGATGTGAAAAACAGCTTTTTGTCCACACAAAAATAGAGTTTAACAGTTTGTGTAAGATGGAGCAGAGAGAACATATCCTAAATTGTATTTTGACATCCTGCTGGAAACGCCGTGTTTTACCTCACTGAGCCATTTGTCGCGCACGAGTCGGTTCAAGAGGTGCTCCGTCTCGCTCTTCTTCAGCTTTTTGGTGGTCAGGGTGTCGGCGCTGTTCAGAACGTCAGTGGAAGAGACCGTGCCATTCTCAGAGACCACGATCAGGTCCATCTGAATCAGAGCAGCTCAAATCAGCCACGACACACTTTACACACTGAAGAAGGCAGAGCCCAAACATCTGTGCTAAAATCAGAGACATAATCTGCTACGAATGTAGTATTTTACTACAAGGCTGTTTCTGTAGTCATCTGATTTTTCAATTATTTTACTATTTTTTCATTATAGCCCAACGTTTTTCTGAAAAAAAAGCTTTGGATTTAAGTGATTGCAAAACGTCGATATGCAGGATTTCCTTCTGTAAATTTAACTCACCGTTTTCCTGAACAGCTCCAGCTCATTGTCGGCATAATCTGACGACATTCTGGTGACAACAGTCTCAGTCATGTTCACCTGGACAGGAATTAAGGAAAACAGGGATTAACGATGCCTCCTCGTGGTGGGCAACAGAGCACCATGAGGTGGGCTGCGGAGGTACTGCCAAATGCTTAGATTAAATTAAAAAAAATATATTTATTTGGAAATTTACAAAGATGTTTATTTCAATGACCAGTTACATCTGAATATCACCTCAACAATCACATCATCAGGGAGAGACTAATGCATTTTTACCGTTTGCTAGCTAGCAGACCCTTGGATGCAGTGACACAAAATGGATCGGTTTTGAAATGAAAAAGTTATGTGGGAGACAAACTTACCAAGGCGTAGAACTGGTGACCGTTGTCTTCAGACATCCCTTTTCTAATCTGCATGAACATAGGCTGCAGATTTGAGTTGACTGCATCAATGAAGTCATCCAGCTTGTCGGGGGCGTGCTGTGCTGCAGAAAAATAAAGACAATTTGTGAGCAGCAATTATTTCTTGTGCGTTTCAACCCATATTGTATTGTCCACCTTCGTGGAAATTTGTCTTTGGCTTCTACCAAGCACAGCAAAGGTATATACATAATACAAATAACAAGACACGCCATTAAAAACATAAACATACAGTATACAATAGTGCAAATGAGCAGCAAAGAAGTTCTTCATTATGGAGATTATTTGTCAAAAGTAACATTTTCCTAATCAATTGTATTGTTAGGTATTTGCCCAAAAGCTTACATATTTTCAGAAAGCTGTGTTCATGAAGTTTATAAACAGTTCAAATCGTCAGTGTAAAAGGCAGTGGAAACAGAGTTATGCAAATGTAAAGCAGACAAAAGGCACATCATTATATTGTTGCTATAAATCCTATGTCCTGATACAGGGGTGAACTCGTCTTATTCTGGATCGATCACATTACAAACCGCATATAAAATGACTCACTGTTGTGGGTTTCACAACAATATTGATAGAGCGTCCTCGCGCCTTGTTCATCAACGATGCCATTGGCCATCATGGTCTGTAGGAACCGTCGATGGCTGTCTCCCATCTGTCTCGACATGTATCTGGACTGATGTAGACAAAACACAGCGCAGATGCTTGCAGTGTTATACTTACAATATATTGAGAACTGGATATTAAGGTAAAGTACTGTTAAACCCAACAATCACATGATCCAATGCACATAAAGACAACAGACGCCGAAGGAGTCACCATTTTTAGTGAAGGGCATTTAGCAAAAAACACATTTCAGGATAGATTAAAGCTGCAACTATGCTTCAATGTTAGCCGTCGCTATGTATATTATCGGACATGTTTTCACAATGAAGACCAAGACCCAATAACTTACATCAGTGGCTAACTGAAGTACACAGTATGAAGTTGGGACTTCGTCTCGAGCTTTAACAGTTACATAACATAGTAACATAGTTAGTTGACGTTAACGTTACATCAAGTGCTTCAAGAACCGCCCAGTAACGTTAGCTAAATTAAGCTAACCTAACCGTTAGCTGTTGCTTACCTGTGCCAAGATTTTGTCGGTTAACCACGGATATTTGCGGTTTATCTTTCCAGCGAATTAAAGTTTGATCAATTAGCAGAAACGAGCTTCAAAAGTCAAAATAACTCGTGGACAAGTTTACAAACTACCCTCCTATAATCCACGCTTCCTGTTATTTTTCCATTCTTCTTCTTCTCCTCCGTGACGACTTCCGGTAGCTGGCGTGGTGAATTACCGCCACCTGTGCGCCATTGTGCCACAAAAAACAAAACAAATTTGCCAAACAGTGAACATAATGTTGTTGTAATTGTATTCTCACCCATGCTTGTAATCATAGTGATGTAAACTCAACATATTCACAATTCTCTCACTTGGAGCTTTAGTGCTAAGGGGTAAATTAACAGCAAAATACAGAAAAATATATTTTCATTTGTTCATTTTAAATATATATTTCCCATTCGTAAATGAATGCAAAAAAAAGATGGACGCCAATGAGGAATGGTGACAATGTTATGTTAATGTCTCTGGCAGAAGTCAGAGTAATATAGTAATCAGGACAAATACAGTATCCGTTTAACGAATTGGCTTGCAGACATACTGTGACTTGTGACACACACCAGCAAGTCAGTTTGGAAAGACTACAACTAGGTTTTTACAGCAAAGTTAAGTTCAGCTGTGTGCATGTGGGCCTCTGCAGCTCCTGTCTGTTAAACCAGACACAGCTTTGTGTATTCAGTAGCTTTAATGGGGCGGAGACTTACAGTAGATAATAAATTTCTGATGAAGTCAACTGTATATTTCTTAGTATTGCAATCTACATGAACTTAATTTTTCAAAGTGACTATTGTGCTTTAGTGCTGCTGAGAAACTGTGATTGTCACATGGTAGCGTCACGAGTTTAAGCTGTGAAATGTCCATTTTGAAGGTGATAATGTGCAATAGTTCACTGAAAGTATTCTTGCAATCTCGCTTGTCATGAGATTAACACAGAAGTGTGTGGCCTGGGTAAGCACGTTAACAGTATTTATCCTGAACTTAATGAATTACTGTTATAATAAGACAATGCATCAAGTGTTACAGTGTTTGTGCTATGATCTAAATAAATAGTTCAACGTTGCCCAAAAAAGTTGTGCTAATAGTGATTGTCAAACAGCAAACAAGATTTATTCTAAATGCTTTATTACACTAACAAATAAAATAAGAACATATAATACAAGGTGTCTTGAGTCTTTGATTACAATATAGCCTATTATTAACATTATTTAAATACAGTATCCAATGTCATCATGTCAACCCTAATACTCCTCAACATTATCCCAAATCTTCCGAGGCTCTTCAGTGAAGTCAGTCAACTATTTAAAGTTCACAAGGTGTCAGAAAACAGACGGGTTATTATAATGGCCTTCATCATCAGCATGTTTACATGTGCCCCAATACCTTGATTCGTGTGAAAGGCAAACCGTTTATATGGATATCCCAATAACCTCAGTTTACATAACCTGTTTGGTAAACTGGTCAGTGTCTGAAAAAGTTGTGGCTAAACCTTGAGGAAACATTGTATTATCCCCCCACAAACCTCAACCAAAAAATGCATAAAAAAAGAAAAAAAAACCTGACCAGTAACCAGGTTTGTTATTTGGATTATGTTGACTCTTCTTTCTGAGGTACAGTGGATAAAAAAACGATTATGATGTTAAAAACACTATGAAAATCAGAGTACTGCCTGATTGAATCAAATTACTAATGTTTGTGCAAACACACTGATGTCGAGGTTGTGTTCAAGTCATTACTGAAGGGGCAAACACACCAACTCGATAAACTCGACCACTGTCATTTGCAGAGTTTCAATTTCAAGCTCTCCTGACAGCACTGCCCCGCCCTTGCTTCTATTTTGTTGGAGAATCTTAAATTTGAGTTGTTTAATTACAAATGAGGAATGCCTTGGAGAGATTACCGTGACTTGTTGAAGTGCCTATGCTGAGTTTCATCTCAACATCTCGAACAATCAAATCAAGTCAACAGCAGATTTGCAAGGCAAAGGTTGTTCTTCTGTCTGTCCGTCAGGACCTTTCTGGAATAAGAAAGCAAGGTCTCGACAATGATCTCAGAGATGGAAGTATAGACACCGACATTAGCATTTTAACAATTATTCTATCGTGACATTTACTTGCTCACCGCATGAAAAAAAATAAAAGTACGATTGGGAGTCCTGTCGTCAAACAATTTGCATTTTTTTTCCCCAGATGAGTTCACATCAGCAACCACTCTGATCCGGTGCAGGTGTTGCTCTTATTTAGCATTGTGATATAAATTCAGGAAAGAAACAAAACTCATCATTACTGTCAAGTCAAAACTGAACAAACAGCATGTGCAATAGAAATCCTTAGTGATGTAGTTGGAAAAGCTAGGCATGTGTCACTCCCAGTTTTGGCCTCTTGTGGTGACTCAATAGATTCTCCATTTTGCTCTCGCACAATCCAACTTCGACAGTATTTGTAGCCCAGATCAGAGGACAGTGGGCGTCTTCTTTTTTGTTTGTTTTCCAGCCCACAATTGCTATCACTGTCTTCATATTTCTCCAAAGTGCCCATTGTTGACTCAGTGTGCTTTTTTTGTCCCATCAAATGTCTTTACTCTTTAAATTGGCAGCAGTTGGCTTGGAAAACATCACACCTGAGGACCAAATGTAAGAAGTAAGAAGGAGAATGAAGAGATGACAACAACAAAGCTGTTTTCCCTGGAAAAGAAAATGGAGGCAACCACAAGGGCTGCCTGTTGTGAAACAGTCAGCTGAGAACCACCAGTGTCCCTCCACAAAGAGAACAATGACAGTCATATGTGGTTTGTACCTTGTGTTTTAGTGGCTGGGAGGAAACTGTCCATGTGTGTTGATGGACTGTTGCAATTTTTCCTCTTTGGCCCTTCTGCTGTGGCAAAGCTGTGGATTAACACACAAACAGTCATGGCATCTTTCATCCTAAAATGTAACTGTAAGTTCAGATCACATTCAGACTCAAAACAGAAAATATATCGTGATTATTTTTACACAAATACCGCATTTCTCACCAATCTCTTCTCCATGAAGCTGCTCAGGAATTCGTCAATGTCTGCGCGTCCCTCCAGGAAGTTTTCAGCCGTCTCCTCCGACTCCTCCTCAGCCTGGTGGGCTGCAACTTTTAACCGAGCCTGTAGAGTACTAAGACTGCAACTCTAGTGGGGATTAAAATACACAAAAGTAAGAAGCAGAAAGATTAACATTTTTCAGTGGCGCGTGGAAAGACAAGTGTAGCTGCTTGACAAGGTAAAACAATATGGTCTTTTGGTTGACTGAAGGGAGCGCATAATCCCACCTAACAGAAGAGGATCCTCAAAACACGAGGGCTAATGTGTAGTAGGAGACCGATGCTGGACTTTAGTTTACAGTCAGCGTTTGCTTGACGTGTCAGGCACCATTTTTTTATGAACACGCTCCATTTGTCTATTTTGTACATTTTTGTATGCACTCTGGCATCTTATTTAGATTAAAAGTACAAAAAATAAACGGTCGGTGGGCCACCCGGCCCCCAAGTTCATCACTGGTGTAGCCTCTCACCTCACTGAGATCATGCTGTCTCTGCATCCTTGTTTCAAAGGCCAACTTCATCTGAGTCAGCTGTTCATACTGTCAACGGACAAAAACAGGCATCACAGGCTGCTAGACAATAGTGTGCATGTGTTCATAGTGTGTGTGTGTGTGTGTGTGTGTGTGTGTGTGTGTGTGTGTTTGAAAAGAGAGCACAAGCAACTGGATGTAATATCTGACCTTGTAGAGCATTTCTTGTCGTTTTCCTTCCAGCTGCGGCTCCATCTGAAGATTTTTCTCTGTAAGTGACAAACAAGGATGCGCAAATCTTTGTAAAGCTCAACTAAATGTACACTTCCCTTTCATGATTGACTATCAAGACCTTAGAGGAACTTACTTGCCATGTCCACTATATTGGTGACCAGCTCTTCTTTATCACTGGTGACCTGTTTCAGTTGTGGCAAACTCACAAAGAACTCCAGCAACATATCCTCGTTTTCACTTGTCATGTCCGACAACTGGGTCAGACTAGGAGGGGGTAGACAAAGACGTAGAGAAAAAAGGCATTAACGGGTACAACAGAATGTGCTCCCTGACATTATAACATGCTTACACAATGTCTCATGAAATATAAAAGATGTTTAAGTTGGCAATATTTTGGGAATACATTACTTCAAGTCACAGAGTTCAGGAAAAGTCTCAGGAATCTCAGGCATCTTGTACATGTGTCCGTTGAGTCCAGCCTGAAACGGACAGCAGTAGTATCAGCACGTCACATTCTTCAAGGAATTTATGCCAACACTAGATTTGTCTGAACCCGAGCAATCAGCTGCAGGGAAAGACATCGCAACTGAAAGCTCTGCTTGGAAGATCCTGGGTTGTTATCACACTTGCTTTTTGCAATTAATGTTTTACATAGGTTGATAAACCTGATGGTTTGCAAACTGTCAATCCTTGACTAGATGCTTGGCTTGCTTCATGAATATATTTTCTCCACTTTATGAAGACGTACAGCTCATATCATAGTCCTCCATGCATTCATTACGGATGTAATCAATCCACTTGTGTACAATGTCCAGTATCATTTTACCTGGGAGTCTCCAGTAGGAACCGGCAGCGGCAGGTCATAAATCAGGCCGTATGGGGCTGGAGCTCGAGGGGGCCCGTGGGAACCATCGACCCCTGGGTGAGGCATGAGAGCTGGAGCTGGGCCTGGACCAGGAGGTGGCGTGTGACTGGGGCCCACATGACGAGGACCATAGTGATACGCCTGAGTGGGCTTGTACATACTGCTGTAAACGCCGGAGGAAATATGATTATTGGACGCTAGCATTACAAATTGTCCCAAATTTACATTCTAATGATCAACTGCTTTTTAGGGCTACTTCCTTAATGCATAGACCCAATAGAAAAAAATCATGGCAAAAATATTTAAATGAGACCCAGTTTGCGGAACACATGGACTTTCTGTTGTAATGAAGCATGACGATAAAGTACTGAGAGACAACTGAAGTGTCCATGAATGTAAGGGGAAGCTCACTATGAGAAGCCAGCAGAGCCAGTGGACATCAAGGCAGGAGGACTCTTCCAGAACTCGTCCAGCAGACTCTGAATGACCTTACCCAGATCTGAGTGCATCCCAAACTGCAACATACACAACATTGACACATGTTTCAAGGAAAGTGAGAATAACACTATGCAACTTAAGCATGAGCTAGCAAAAAGATCTGGAATAAAACAACCACTTGATCCAACTAAACTCCTTGAACATTCCTGGAAGCTCCTCAAGAAACCCTGGAAAACGACTTGCATTAGTGATGAGGGGGCTAGTGATGATGGTGCCATTATTGCCGTCGACTAAATGATGACCAACAGGGGGGTAGACACTAACCACCGGCTTCTCCTGGGGGAACTGAGGAGGCAGCAGTCTAGAGGAAAGAGAAGAGATTCAGCTTTCAGGAATCACAGTAACATGATACATAAGGTACAACATATGTGATCAATATTAATGTAATGTCCATATCGAAGAAATAATAGTGGTTCAACTTCATGTGAAATGTGTTTTTGTAATTTCAACTATACAAGTTTATTGATTAAAAATAGTTTGATGAGAAGTATGTCATGTGGTTGCTTCCAAACGAAGTCAGTCACTCCGACTGTACGGGCAAAGATGTACTCGCATGTTAACACTAATGGTGGAGCTGTTGACTGTGAATGGTATTCTGTACTCCACATCCTTCTGGATCTCTGCGAGGCTGTTTGGGGAAACAGAAACACATAATCAGAGCTCTTGCATCTGTAGTCATGATCAGCACATTAAGAAAACATATTGTACGTCTACCATCAATGTTTGTGAACATCCTGCTGGTTTGGAAAGAAATGTAAAATGCGTATCATCACACAATACCTCTAATTCCCCACAAAACAACATAAAGATATTAGAAGTGAGGCCTTTAATGCATATCCACAACCATTACCTCTACTTATTAGCAAAATAACATTACAAAGTGTATCAGCAAATACATTGTAATGCTGATATTTGTCTCATTTCATTGCCACTGCATGGCAATGACCCACCAGTGACAGTCAACTATTACTGTATGCAATAACTGTTTGCTTTACTGCTTACTGCAATCATCAATTCAAAGACTTTTTGTCAACTGCAAAGAAATTCAATGAGTGGTAATGCTGATATTGGTACCAATATTAATATCAGTTGTTAAAACAATCCATACCTTACACGACATACCCAGCAACAAAACATTTACCCCTACAAAAGAGAGTTGCATGTCAAGAAGCCCTCGCTTTACACGCACAGTACAGTCTTATATAAAAAGTAGGAATTATCTTCTCTCATCCGTGTATTCCTTGAGCACTGCCATGTCACGAGCAGCATTCACCACAACACATTAGCCTTTTCACTCCCATTCACATCCGCATCAAACGCATGGTTGTAATCCCATTACTTTGTCACACACATACTTCACATCAGGAGGGAGATCATCGTGGTTAAATGCATCTGGCTGACAAGATATGTACTAACAGAACAATCTGTCGTGTCAGCAGTACATGAAAGAAAGACAAACCAACGTGTCACTGAGATGACAGATCTCCTTAGTAAACAAAGGCTTACACTTTAATCGCCACGTCGAATTAGCAAACTCCTCTTCAACCCAAATGCGTGACACGTTGTGGTGGTAAACACTAGCATGGCCACAGGACAGGAGCAGCCAGCTACAACTCGTGTCATCGTCCCTACGAATAGACATTGCACACAGTCACGGGCTGACTTGATTAGCTAGCCAGCTAACACAGCGCCCCGACGTGTGTTAGCAAGGAGAGATTAGCAAACATTAGAATTTCAGCGATCACACGAGGACATGTCAGCGCAGTGGTCGTAGGTTAATGTAAAATCACGTGTATTGTTTTGACACAGCATCGCAGGGAATAATGTGCACGAAACACTCGGTTATAACCTTTATAAGTGACGTTGTTCCCCTGACTCAGCTGAGAGCCTGGTGGCTAGCTATGCTAAGTAAACATTAGCTGTGTGTGTCAACCCAGTCAACCTATTTGATTGATTTACGTGATTTAAGTTGTCAGGAGATATTGTAGCGACCATAGTCTGAGTTTGAACAAAATAGCGCTGTATTTAACAAGCTAACCAGCAGCACCGGGGGGTAGTTTGATGTGACCGGGTAGCCGTTCACTTTACCTTGGGTGAGCGGCTTTGAGTGACTCGATCTGCCGCTGTCTTTGTTGCTGTAGGCTGTTCAGAGGAGGGAGAGGTCCGGAGCCTTTGGACAGGGGGAAAAGCCAGTTCATCCTCTCCTGGCGAAACCACGGACTGAACTTGGTGACAGAATGTAGAGGCCGACAACAGACGAAGACGAAATGGAAGAGAAAGTGAGAATGAACAGCACACGGTGTGGTGCTAACCCCTGTTAGCTGGTTGACGAACGACTCGGCTTGTTGTCCATACGGGGCTTACTTTGTAGTTACGTTACAAAGTCAGATGGCATGTCCGAATGTTTCGACTAAAATGTCACTTCCGTTTTATCCCCAAGAGTTTGTATGTCGTTTTAGCATTGTCATTAATATTACTGAGGCGAGAGATATTTATAGCTCAAGGAAGACAACACGAAAACAACCTTCCGAGTAGGCAGCAGAAGCTTGCTCAACTTATTTACGTATTACGTCACGCAGCAGTCTACGCAGAAATCAACTTCCTGTTTTTATACTGTTTCACAATAAAAAATCCATGAAGCTAAACTAAAATGTTTTTTTAAATTTAAGTTAATGCATGTGATCGATCAAATGGAAAAGAACACCATTAAAAAAATGTTTTGATGATTCATTTCCATTTAACCCTACCTTTCTAAACCCCCAAGGGACAATACATTATATTGTTTTAGTAAATGTAGACTGTGATTGTAGTTGACCTTTTTGCAGTTTAATTATTTTATATTATTTTCCAGATAGACTGTATTTTTATAGTATACATATTGTTTAATTTATCTATTTTTTCTTACCATGGATTTATCAAGATAACTCTCACACTACATTCATGTTTGTTTGTTTTTTCAACAAAAGTTGAAATCATTCATGACATAAAGATAATAATTCGGGAAAGTCAGACAAATTATAAAGTTGGATAGATTCCATATTTAGTTTGTAAAGTTAATGGCACTGATGATAATAATGGCTCAAACAAAAGGATATTACTTTGAGTTTTGGATTATTCAGTCGATAAAGACAGGGATCCTTCTGCATGTACAGTGTTGGGTTGAAAGAGGTCTGATTACAACAGTCTTCTGCACGAATATCTCAAATATATTGTCATTTTTGTTGTACTTTGTGTTCATAACTTTTGGACATATATTTATATTGAACATAGTCGTGAAATGTTTAAATGTGTAGCCTTACCACCACACAATATGTTTTAGATTAAACCTTTGTTGCACAAGATGACACGAATAGCCAACAATCTTGCGTTAAATATTACAATTACACAGAAAACAGGATAACCACTCTGCCCATATTCCTCACCTCTTAACTCCACAAGGAAGTAAAGAACGGTCATCAATGGCAGAAAGCGTGTGAACTGAATCACTGCTCTGTGCCCGCTTGGCGCTCAGTGGGAAATATCACATCTCATCATCGTGGTTAGCGAGACCAAACAATCTAGAAACACATTTCTCAAGTCAAAAACTATAGAAATGATCCCTGAAAGTATAGTCTTAACAATATTACGGGTGAAAACAGTAAGTCATTCACAGGACGATAATTCCCTCTCGGGGTTCCTCTCTGCCATCAACAAGCTCCTCCTCATCTTGCATCTCATCCAGTCATGTGTGTTTGTGTAACTCGGCTCGTTCAAGATGAACTGCGCCTCGCCTGGAAAGTAGAGGAGAGCAGGCGCAGCAACAGGGGGCGTTGACAAAAAACTGCGGTCAAGTCAGACAGTTTTCAGCCTCCATCAAAGAATGAACAGGAAGTCAAAGAAAAAGGTACTTCCTGTTAGATCCGATCTGTAGGCTACTTGTAGTTTACAGACCTCGTTTGGATTTAGTCACGTGTTTGTAAATATATATTTATGTGGAAACTTGCATAATGTGTGTGTGTCAAACACTTCGATGCTTGTTTTGATATTTTCTCGACAAATAAGCTTCATGATTATCAACTACACAAGATATGTTTTTAGATTAAACCTTTGTTGAACAACATGAGACTAATAGCCAACAATCTATCGTTAAATATTACAATTACACAGAAAATAGGATAACCACTCTGCCCATATTCCTCACCTCTTAACTCCACAAGGAAGTAAAGAACGGTCATCAATGGCAGAAAGCGTGTGAACTGAATCACGTCTCTGTGCCCACTTGGCGCTCAGTGGGAAATATCACATCTCATCATCGTGGTTAGCGAGACCAAACAATCTAGAAACACATTTCTCAAGTCAAAAACTATAGAAATGATCCCTGAAAGTATAGTCTTAACAATGTTAAGGGTGAAAACAGGAAGTCATTCACAGGACGATAATTCCATCTCGGGGTTCCTCTCTGCCATCAACAAGCTCCTCCTCATCTTGCATCTCATCCAGTCATGTGTGTTTGTGTAACTCGGCTCGTTCAAGATGAACTGCGCCTCGCCTGGAAAGTAGAGGAGAGCAGGCGCAGCAACAGGGGGCGTTGACAAAAAATGCGGTCAAGTCGGACATTTTTCAGCCGCCATCAAAGAATGAACAGGAAGTAAAAAAAAAGGTACTTCCTGTTAGATCCGATCTGTAGGCTACTTGTAGTTTACAGACCTCGTTTGGATTTAGTCACGTGTTTGTAAATATATATTTATGTGGAAACTTGCATAATGTGTGTGTGTCAAACACTTCGATGCTTGTTTTGATATTTTCTCGATAAATAATCTTCATGATTATCAACTACACAAGATATATGTTTGGATTAAACCTTTGTTGAACAACATGAGACTAATAGCCAACAATCTATCGTTAAATATTACAATTACACAGAAAATAGGATAACCACTCTGCCCATATTCCTCACCTCTTAACTCCACAAGGAAGTAAAGAACAGTCATCAATGGCAGAAAGCGTGTGAACTGAATCACGTCTCTGTGCCCACTTGGCGCTCAGTGGGAAACATCACATCTCATCATCGTGGTTAGCGAGACCAAACAATCTAGAAACACATTTCTCAAGTCAAAAACTATAGAAATGATCCCTGAAAGTATAGTCTTAACAATCTTACGGGTGAAAACAGTAAGTCATTCACAGGACGATAATTCCATCTCGGGGTTCCTCTCTGCCATCAACAAGCTCCTCCTCATCTTGCATCTCATCCAGTCATGTTCGTTGATGTAACTCGGCTCGTTCAAGATGAACTGCGCCTCGCCTGGAAAGTAGAGGAGAGCAGGCGGCAGCAACAGGGGGCGTTGACAAAAAATGCGGTCAAGTCGGACATTTTTCAGCCGCCATCAAAGAATGAACAGGAAGTCAAAAAAAAGGTACTTCCTGTTAGATCCGATCTGTAGGCTACTTGTAGTTTACAGACCTCGTTTGGATTTAGTCACGTGTTTGTAAATATATATTTATGTGGAAACTTGCATAATGTGTGTGTGTCAAACACTTCGATGCTTGTTTTGATATTTTCTCGATAAATAATCTTCATGATTATCAACTACACAAGATATGTTTTTAGATTAAACCTTTGTTGCACAACATGAAACTCACGGCCAACAATCTTGCGTTAAATATTACAATTACACAGAAAATAGGATAACCACTCTGCCCATATTCCTCACCTCTTAACTCCACAAGGAAGTAAAGAACGGTCATCAATGGCAGAAAGCGTGTGAACTGAATCACTGCTCTGTGCCCGCTTGGCGCTCAGTGGGAAATATCACATCTCATCATCGTGGTTAGCGAGACCAAACAATCTAGAAACACATTTCTCAAGTCTAAAACTATAGAAATTATCCCTGAAAGTATAGTCTTAACAATCTTACGGGTGAAAACAGTAAGTCTTTCACAGGACGATAATTCGCTCTCGGGGTTCCTCTCTGCCATCAACAAGCTCCTCCTCATCTTGCATCTCATCCAGTCATGTGTGTTTGTGTAACTCGGCTCGTTCAAGATGAACTGCGCCTCGCCTGGAAAGTAGAGGAGAGCAGGCGGCAGCAACAGGGGGCGTTGACAAAAAATGCGGTCAAGTCGGACATTTTTCAGCCGCCATCAAAGAATGAACAGGAAGTCAAAGAAAAAGGTACTTCCTGTTAGATCCGATCTGTAGGCTACTTGTAGTTTACAGACCTCGTTTGGATTTAGTCACGTGTTTGTAAATATATATTTATGTGGAAACTTGCATAATGTGTGTGTGTCAAACACTTCGATGCTTGTTTTGATATTTTCTCGACAAATAAGCTTCATGATTATCAACTACACAAGATATATGTTTGGATTAAACCTTTGTTGAACAACATGAGACTAATAGCCAACAATCTATCGTTAAATATTACAATTACACAGAAAATAGGATAACCACTCTGCCCATATTCCTCACCTCTTAACTCCACAAGGAAGTAAAGAACAGTCATCAATGGCAGAAAGCGTGTGAACTGAATCACGTCTCTGTGCCCACTTGGCGCTCAGTGGGAAATATCACATCTCATCATCGTGGTTAGCGAGACCAAACAATCTAGAAACACATTTCTCAAGTCAAAAACTATAGAAATGATCCCTGAAAGTATAGTCTTAACAATCTTACGGGTGAAAACAGTAAGTCATTCACAGAACGATAATTCCATCTCGGGGTTCCTCTCTGCCATCAACAAGCTCCTCCTCATCTTGCATCTCATCCAGTCATGTGTGTTGATGTAACTCGGCTCGTTCAAGATGAACTGCGCCTCGCCTGGAAAGTAGAGGAGAGCAGGCGCAGCAACAGGGGGCGTTGACAAAAAATGCGGTCAAGTCGGACATTTTTCAGCCGCCATCAAAGAATGAACAGGAAGTAAAAAAAAAGGTACTTCCTGTTAGATCCGATCTGTAGGCTACTTGTAGTTTACAGACCTCGTTTGGATTTAGTCACGTGTTTGTAAATATATATTTATGTGGAAACTTGCATAATGTGTGTGTGTCAAACACTTCGATGCTTGTTTTGATATTTTCTCGATAAATAATCTTCATGATTATCAACTACACAAGATATGTTTTTAGATTAAACCTTTGTTGCACAACTTGAAACTCACGGCCAACAATCTTGCGTTAAATATTACAATTACACAGAAAACAGGATAACCACTCTGCCCATATTCTTCACCTCTTAACTCCACAAGGAAGTAAAGAACGGTCATCAATGGCAGAAAGCGTGTGAACTGAATCACTGCTCTGTGCCCGCTTGGCGCTCAGTGGGAAATATCACATCTCATCATCGTGGTTAGCGAGACCAAACAATCTAGAAACACATTTCTCAAGTCTAAAACTATAGAAATTATCCCTGAAAGCATAGTCTTAACAATCTTACGGGTGAAAACAGTAAGTCTTTCACAGGACGATAATTCCCTCTCGGGGTTCCTCTCTGCCATCAACAAGCTCCTCCTCATCTTGCATCTCATCCAGTCATGTGTGTTTGTGTAACTCGGCTCGTTCAAGATGAACTGCGCCTCGCCTGGAAAGTAGAGGAGAGCAGGCGGCAGCAACAGGGGGCGTTGACAAAAAATGCAGTCAAGTCGGACATTTTTCAGCCGCCATCAAAGAATGAACAGGAAGTCAAAGAAAAAGGTACTTCCTGTTAGATCCGATCTGTAGGCTACTTGTAGTTTACAGACCTCGTTTGGATTTAGTCACGTGTTTGTAAATATATATTTATGTGGAAACTTGCATAATGTGTGTGTGTCAAACACTTTGATGCTTGTTCTGATATTTTTTCTAGAAATGATCTTCATGATTATCAACTACACAAGATATGTTTTTAGATTAAACCTTTGTTGCACAACAAACTGTGGTCAAGTCGGACAGTTTTCAGCTGCCATCAAAGAATGAACAGGAAGTCAAAGAAAAAGGTACTTCCTGTTAGATCCGATCTGTAGGCTACTTGTAGTTTACAGACCTCGTTTGGATTTAGTCACGAGTTTGTAAATATGTATTTATGTGGAAACTTGCATAATGTGTGTGTGTCAAACACTTCGATGCTTGTTTTGATATTTTTTCTAGAAATGATCTTCATGATTATCAACCACACAAGATATGTTTTTAGATTAAACCTTTGTTGCACAACATGAGACTCATGGCCAACAATCTTGTGTTAAATATTACAATTACACAGAAAACAGGATAACCACTCTGCCCATATTCCTCACCTCTTAACTCCACAGGGAAGTAAAGAACGGTCATCAATTGCAGAAAGCGTGTGAACTGAATCACTGCTCTGTGCCCGCTTGGCGCTCAGCGGGAAATATCACATCTCATCATCGTGGTTAGCGAGACCAAACAATCTAGAAACACATTTCTCAAGTCAAAAACTATAGAAATGATCCCTGAAAGTATAGTCTTAACGATCTTAAGGGTGAAAACAGTAAGTCATTCACAGGACGATAATTCCCTCTCGGGGTTCCTCTCTGCCATCAACAAGCTCCTACTCATCTTGCATCTCATCCAGTCATGTGTGTTTGTGTAACTCGGCTCGTTCAAGATGAACTGCGCCTCGCCTGGAAAGTAGAGGAGAGCAGGCGCAGCAACAGGGGGCGTTGACAAAAAACTGAGGTCAAGTCGGACAGTTTTCAGCCTCCATCAAAGAATGAACAGGAAGTCAAAGAAAAAGGTACTTCCTGTTAGATCCGATCTGTAGGCTACTTGTAGTTTACAGACCTCGTTTGGATTTAGTCACGTGTTTGTAAATATATATTTATGTGGAAACTTGCATAATGTGTGTGTGTCAAACACTTCGATGCTTGTTTTGATATTTTCTCGACAAATAAGCTTCATGATTATCAACCACACAAGATATGTTTTTAGATTAAACCTTTGTTGAACAACATGAGACTAATAGCCAACAATCTATCGCTAAATATTACAATTACACAGAAAATAGGATAACCACTCTGCCCATATTCCTCACCTCTTAACTCCACAAGGAAGTAAAGAACGGTCATCAATGGCAGAAAGCGTGTGAACTGAATCACTGCTCTGTGCCCGCTTAGCGCTCAGTGGGAAATTTCACATCTCATCATCGTGGTTAGCGAGACCAAACAACTTAGAAACACATTCCACAAGTCAAAAACTTTAGAAATGATCCCTGAAAGTATAGTCTTAACAATGTTACAGGTGAAAACAGTAAGTCATTCACAGGACGATAATTCCCTCTCGGGGTTCCTCTCTGCCATCAACAAGCTCCTCCTCATCTTGCATCTCATCCAGTCACGTGTGTTTGTGTAACTCGGCTCGTTCAAGATGAACTGCGCCTCGCCTGGAAAGTAGAGGAGAGCAGGCGCAGCAACAGGGGGCGTTGACAAAAAACTGCGGTCAAGTCGGACAGTTTTCAGCTGCCATCAAAGAATGAACAGGAAGTCAAAGAAAAAGGTACTTCCTGTTAGATCCGATCTGTAGGCTACTTGTAGTTTACAGACCTCGTTTGGATTTAGTCACGTGTTTGTAAATATATATTTATGTGGAAACTTGCATAATGTGTGTGTCAAACACTTTGATGCTTGTTCTGATATTTTCTCGACAAATAATCTTCATGATTATCAACCACACAAGATATGTTTTTAGATTAAACCTTTGTTGCACAACATGAGACTCATGGCGAACAATCTTGCGTTAAATATTAGAATTACACAGAAAACAGGATAACCACTCCGCCCATATTCCTCACCTCTTAACTCCACAAGGAAGTAAAGAACGGTCATCAATGGCAGAAAGCGTGTGAACTGAATCACTGCTCTGTGCCCGCTTGGCGCTCAGTGGGAAATATCACATCTCATCATCGTGGTTAGCGAGACCAAACAATCTAGAAACACATTTCTCAAGTCTAAAACTATAGAAATGATCCCTGAAAGTATAGTCTTAACAATGTTACAGGTGAAAACAAGAAGTCATTCACAGGACGATAATTCCCTCTCGGGGTTCCTCTCTGCCATCAACAAGCTCCTCCTCATCTTGCATCTCATCCAGTCATGTGTGTTTGTGTAACTCGGCTCGTTCAAGATGAACTGCGCCTCGCCTGGAAAGTAGAGGAGAGCAGGCGCAGCAACAGGGGGCGTTGACAAAAAATGCGGTCAAGTCGGACATTTTTCAGCCGCCATCAAAGAATGAACAGGAAGTAAAAAAAAAGGTACTTCCTGTTAGATCCGATCTGTAGGCTACTTGTAGTTTACAGACCTCGTTTGGATTTAGTCACGTGTTTGTAAATATATATTTATGTGGAAACTTGCATAATGTGTGTGTGTCAAACACTTCAATGCTTGTTTTGATATTTTTTCTATAAATAATCTTCATGATTATCAACCACACAAGATATGTTTTTAGATTAAACCTTTGTTGCAGAACATGAGACTAATAGCCAACAATCTTTCTTTAAATATTACAATTACACAGAAAATAGGATAACCACTCTGCCCATATTCCTCACCTCTTAACTCCACAAGGAAGTAAAGAACGGTCATCAATGGCAGAAAGCGTGTGAACTGAATCACTGCTCTGTGCCCGCTTGGCGCTCAGTGGGAAATATCACATCTCATCATCGTGGTTAGCGAGACCAAACAATCTAGAAACACATTTCTCAAGTCTAAAACTATAGAAATGATCCCTGAAAGTATAGTCTTAACAATTTTACAGGTGAAAACAGGAAGTCATTCACAGGACGATAATTCCCTCTCGGGGTTCCTCTCTGCCATCAACAAGCTCCTCCTCATCTTGCATCTCATCCAGTCATGTGTGTTTGTGTAACTCGGCTCGTTCAAGATGAACTGCGCCTCGCCTGGAAAGTAGAGGAGAGCAGGCGCAGCAACAGGGGGCGTTGACAAAAAATGCGGTCAAGTCGGACATTTTTCAGCCGCCATCAAAGAATGAACAGGAAGTCAAAGAAAAAGGTACTTCCTGTTAGATCCGATCTGTAGGCTACTTGTAGTTTACAGACCTCGTTTGGATTTAGTCACGTGTTTGTAAATATATATTTATGTGGAAACTTGCATAATGTGTGTGTCAAACACTTCGATGCTTGTTTTGATATTTTCTCGATAAATAATCTTCATGATCATCAACTACACAAGATATGTTTTTAGATTAAACCTTTGTTGCACAACATGAGACTAACAGCCAAGAATCTATCGTTAAATATTACAATTACACAGAAAATAGGATAACCACTCTGCCCATATTCCTCACCTCTTAACTCCACAAGGAAGTAAAGAACGGTCATCAATGGCAGAAAGCGTGTGAACTGAATCACTGCTCTGTGCCCGCTTAGCGCTCAGTGGGAAATTTCACATCTCATCATCGTGGTTAGCGAGACCAAACAACTTAGAAACACATTCCACAAGTCAAAAACTTTAGAAATGATCCCTGAAAGTATAGTCTTAACAATGTTACAGGTGAAAACAGTAAGTCATTCACAGGACGATAATTCCCTCTCGGGGTTCCTCTCTGCCATCAACAAGCTCCTCCTCATCTTGCATCTCATCCAGTCACGTGTGTTTGTGTAACTCGGCTCGTTCAAGATGAACTGCGCCTCGCCTGGAAAGTAGAGGAGAGCAGGCGCAGCAACAGGGGGCGTTGACAAAAAACTGCGGTCAAGTCGGACAGTTTTCAGCTGCCATCAAAGAATGAACAGGAAGTCAAAGAAAAAGGTACTTCCTGTTAGATCCGATCTGTAGGCTACTTGTAGTTTACAGACCTCGTTTGGATTTAGTCACGTGTTTGTAAATATATATTTATGTGGAAACTTGCATAATGTGTGTGTCAAACACTTTGATGCTTGTTCTGATATTTTCTCGACAAATAATCTTCATGATTATCAACCACACAAGATATGTTTTTAGATTAAACCTTTGTTGCACAACATGAGACTCATGGCGAACAATCTTGCGTTAAATATTAGAATTACACAGAAAACAGGATAACCACTCCGCCCATATTCCTCACCTCTTAACTCCACAAGGAAGTAAAGAACGGTCATCAATGGCAGAAAGCGTGTGAACTGAATCACTGCTCTGTGCCCGCTTGGCGCTCAGTGGGAAATATCACATCTCATCATCGTGGTTAGCGAGACCAAACAATCTAGAAACACATTTCTCAAGTCTAAAACTATAGAAATGATCCCTGAAAGTATAGTCTTAACAATGTTACAGGTGAAAACAAGAAGTCATTCACAGGACGATAATTCCCTCTCGGGGTTCCTCTCTGCCATCAACAAGCTCCTCCTCATCTTGCATCTCATCCAGTCATGTGTGTTTGTGTAACTCGGCTCGTTCAAGATGAACTGCGCCTCGCCTGGAAAGTAGAGGAGAGCAGGCGCAGCAACAGGGGGCGTTGACAAAAAATGCGGTCAAGTCGGACATTTTTCAGCCGCCATCAAAGAATGAACAGGAAGTAAAAAAAAAGGTACTTCCTGTTAGATCCGATCTGTAGGCTACTTGTAGTTTACAGACCTCGTTTGGATTTAGTCACGTGTTTGTAAATATATATTTATGTGGAAACTTGCATAATGTGTGTGTGTCAAACACTTCAATGCTTGTTTTGATATTTTTTCTATAAATAATCTTCATGATTATCAACCACACAAGATATGTTTTTAGATTAAACCTTTGTTGCAGAACATGAGACTAATAGCCAACAATCTTTCTTTAAATATTACAATTACACAGAAAATAGGATAACCACTCTGCCCATATTCCTCACCTCTTAACTCCACAAGGAAGTAAAGAACGGTCATCAATGGCAGAAAGCGTGTGAACTGAATCACTGCTCTGTGCCCGCTTGGCGCTCAGTGGGAAATATCACATCTCATCATCGTGGTTAGCGAGACCAAACAATCTAGAAACACATTTCTCAAGTCTAAAACTATAGAAATGATCCCTGAAAGTATAGTCTTAACAATTTTACAGGTGAAAACAGGAAGTCATTCACAGGACGATAATTCCCTCTCGGGGTTCCTCTCTGCCATCAACAAGCTCCTCCTCATCTTGCATCTCATCCAGTCATGTGTGTTTGTGTAACTCGGCTCGTTCAAGATGAACTGCGCCTCGCCTGGAAAGTAGAGGAGAGCAGGCGCAGCAACAGGGGGCGTTGACAAAAAATGCGGTCAAGTCGGACATTTTTCAGCCGCCATCAAAGAATGAACAGGAAGTCAAAGAAAAAGGTACTTCCTGTTAGATCCGATCTGTAGGCTACTTGTAGTTTACAGACCTCGTTTGGATTTAGTCACGTGTTTGTAAATATATATTTATGTGGAAACTTGCATAATGTGTGTGTCAAACACTTCGATGCTTGTTTTGATATTTTCTCGATAAATAATCTTCATGATCATCAACTACACAAGATATGTTTTTAGATTAAACCTTTGTTGCACAACATGAGACTAACAGCCAAGAATCTATCGTTAAATATTACAATTACACAGAAAATAGGATAACCACTCTGTCCATATTCCTCACCTCTTAACTCCACAAGGAAGTAAAGAACGGTCATCAACGGCAGAAAGCGTGTGAACTGAATCACTGCTCTGTGCCCGCTTGGCGCTCAGTGGGAAATATCACATCTCATCATCGTGGTTAGCGAGACCAAACAATCTAGAAACACATTTCTCAAGTCACAAACTATAGAAATGATCCCTGAAAGTATAGTCTCAACAATGTTACGGGTGAAAACAGTAAGTCATTCACAGGACGATAATTCTCTCTCGGGGTTCCTCTCTGCCATCAACAAGCTCCTCCTCATCTTGCATCTCATCCAGTCATGTGTGTTTGTGTAACTCGGCTCGTTCAAGATGAACTGCGCCTCGCCTGGAAAGTAGAGGAGAGCAGGCGGCAGCAACAGGGGGCGTTAACCAAAAACTGCGGTCAAGTTGGACATTTTTCAGCCGCCATCAAAGAATGAACAGGAAGTCAAAGAAAAAGGTACTTCCTGTTAGATCCGATCTGTAGGCTACTTGTAGTTTACAGACCTTGTTTGGATTTAGTCACTTGTTTGTAAATATATATTTATGTGGAAACTTGCATATTGTGTGTGTGTCAAACACTTTGATGCTTGTTTTGATATTTTATCGACAAATAATCTTCATGATTATCAACCACACAAGATATGTTTTTAGATTAAACCTTTGTTGCACAACATGAGACTAACAGCCAACAATCTAGAATTAAATATTACAATTACACAGAAAATAGGATATCCACTCTGCCCATATTCCTCACCTCTTAATTCCACAAGGAAGTAAAAAACGGTCATCAATGGCAGAAAGCGTGTGAACTGAATCACTGCTCTGTGCCCGCTTGGCGCTCAGTGGGAAATATCACATCTCATCATCGTGGTTAGCGAGACCAAACAATCTAGAAACACATTTCTCAAGTCAAAAACTATAGAAATGATCCCTGAAAGTATAGTCTTAACAATTTTACAGGTGAAAACAGTAAGTCATTCACAGGACGATAATTCCCTCTCGGGGTTCCTCTCTGCCATCAACAAGCTCCTCCTCATCTTGCATCTCATCCAGTCATGTGTGTTTGTGTAACTGGGCTCGTTCAAGATGAACTGCGCCTCGCCTGGAAAGTAGAGGAGAGCAGGCGGCAGCAACAGGGGGCTTTGACAAAAAATGCGGTCAAGTCGGACATTTTTCAGCCGCCATCAAAGAATGAACAGGAAGTCAAAGAAAAAGGTACTTCCTGTTAGATCCGATCTGTAGGCTACTTGTAGTTTACAGACCTCGTTTGGATTTAGTCACGTGTTTGTAAATATATATTTATGTGGAAACTTGCATAATGTGTGTGTGTCAAACACTTCGATGCTTGTTTTGATATTTTTTCTAGAAATGATCTTCATGATTATCAACAACACAAGATATGTTTTTAGATTAAACCTTTGTTGCACAACATGAGACTCATCGCCAACAATCTATCGTTAAATATTACAATTACACAGAAAACAGGATAACCACTCTGCCCATATTCCTCACCTCTTAACTCCACAAGGAAGTAAAGAACGTTCATCAATGGCAGAAAGCGTGTGAACTGAATCACTGCTCTGTGCCCGCTTGGCGCTCAGTGGGAAATATCACATCTCATCATCGTGGTTAGCGAGACCAAACAACTTTGAAACACATTTCTCAACTCAAAAACTTTAGAAATGATCCCTGAAAGTATAGTCTTAACAATCTTACAGGTGAAAACAGGAAGTCATTCACAGGACGATAATTCCCTCTCGGGGTTCCTCTCTGCCATCAACAAGCTCCTCCTCATCTTGCATCTCATCCAGTCATGTGTGTTTGTGTAACTCGGCTCGTTCAAGATGAACTGCGCCTCGCCTGGAAAGTAGAGGAGAGCAGGCGGCAGCAACAGGGGGCGTTGACAAAAAATGCGGTCAAGTCGGACATTTTTCAGCCGCCATCAAAGAATGAACAGGAAGTAAAAAAAAAGGTACTTCCTGTTAGATCCGATCTGTAGGCTACTTGTAGTTTACAGACCTCGTTTGGATTTAGTCACGTGTTTGTAAATATATATTTATGTGGAAACTTGCATAATGTGTGTGTGTCAAACACTTCGATGCTTGTTTTGATATTTTTTCTAGAAATGATCTTCATGATTATCAACCACACAAGATATGTTTTTAGATTAAACCTTTGTTGCACAACATGAGACTAACAGCCAACAATCTATCGTTAAATATTACAATTACACAGAAAACAGGATAACCACTCTGTCCATATTCCTCACCTCTTAACTCCACAAGGAAGTAAAGAACGGTCATCAATGGCAGAAAGCGTGTGAACTGAATCACTGCTCTGTGCCCGCTTGGCGCTCAGTGGGAAATATCACATCTCATCATCGTGGTTAGCGGGACCAAACAATCTAGAAACACATTTCTCAAGTCAAAAACTATAGAAATTATCCCTGAAAGTATAGTCTTAACAATATTACGGGTGAAAACAGTAAGTCATTCACAGGACGATAATTCCATCTCGGGGTTCCTCTCTGCCATCAACAAGCTCCTCCTCATCTTGCATCTCATCCAGTCATGTGTGTTTGTGTAACTCGGCTCGTTCAAGATGAACTGCGCCTCGCCTGGAAAGTAGAGGAGAGCAGGCGCAGCAACAGGGGGCGTTGACAAAAAACTGCGGTCAAGTCAGACAGTTTTCAGCCTCCATCAAAGAATGAACAGGAAGTCAAAGAAAAAGGTACTTCCTGTTAGATCCGATCTGTAGGCTACTTGTAGTTTACAGACCTCGTTTGGATTTAGTCACGTGTTTGTAAATATATATTTATGTGGAAACTTGCATAATGTGTGTGTGTCAAACACTTCGATGCTTGTTTTGATATTTTCTCGATAAATAATCTTCATGATTATCAACTACACAAGATATGTTTTTAGATTAAACCTTTGTTGCACAACATGAAACTCACGGCCAACAATCTTGCGTTAAATATTACAATTACACAGAAAATAGGATAACCACTCTGCCCATATTCCTCACCTCTTAACTCCACAAGGAAGTAAAGAACGGTCATCAATGGCAGAAAGCGTGTGAACTGAATCACGTCTCTGTGCCCGCTTGGCGCTCAGTGGGAAATATCACATCTCATCATCGTGGTTAGCGGGACCAAACAATCTAGAAACACATTTCTCAAGTCAAAAACTATAGAAATGATCCCTGAAAGTATAGTCTTAACAATATTACGGGTGAAAACAGTAAGTCATTCACAGGACGATAATTCCATCTCGGGGTTCCTCTCTGCCATCAACAAGCTCCTCCTCATCTTGCATCTCATCCAGTCATGTGTGTTTGTGTAACTCGGCTCGTTCAAGATGAACTGCGCCTCGCCTGGAAAGTAGAGGAGAGCAGGCGCAGCAACAGAGGGCGTTGACAAAAAACTGCGGTCAAGTCAGACAGTTTTCAGCCTCCATCAAAGAATGAACAGGAAGTCAAAGAAAAAGGTACTTCCTGTTAGATCCGATCTGTAGGCTACTTGTAGTTTACAGACCTCGTTTGGATTTAGTCACGTGTTTGTAAATATATATTTATGTGGAAACTTGCATAATGTGTGTGTGTCAAACACTTCGATGCTTGTTTTGATATTTTTTCTAGAAATGATCTTCATGATTATCAACTACACAAGATATGTTTTTAGATTAAACCTTTGTTGAACAACATGAGACTAATAGCCAACAATCTATCGTTAAATATTACAATTACACAGAAAATAGGATAACCACTCTGCCCATATTCCTCACCTCTTAACTCCACAAGGAAGTAAAGAACAGTCATCAATGGCAGAAAGCGTGTGAACTGAATCACGTCTCTGTGCCCGCTTGGCGCTCAGTGGGAAATATCACATCTCATCATCGTGGTTAGCGAGACCAAACAATCTAGAAACACATTTCTCAAGTCAAAAACTATAGAAATGATCCCTGAAAGTATAGTCTTAACAATGTTACGGGTGAAAACAGGAAGTCATTCACAGGACGATAATTCCATCTCGGGGTTCCTCTCTGCCATCAACAAGCTCCTCCTCATCTTGCATCTCATCCAGTCATGTGTGTTTGTGTAACTCGGCTCGTTCAAGATGAACTGCGCCTCGCCTGGAAAGTAGAGGAGAGCAGGCGCAGCAACAGGGGGCGTTGACAAAAAACTGCGGTCAAGTCAGACAGTTTTCAGCCTCCATCAAAGAATGAACAGGAAGTCAAAGAAAAAGGTACTTCCTGTTAGATCCGATCTGTAGGCTACTTGTAGTTTACAGACCTCGTTTGGATTTAGTCACATGTTTGTAAATATATATTTATGTGGAAACTTGCATAATGTGTGTGTGTCAAACACTTCGATGCTTGTTTTGATATTTTCTCGACAAATAAGCTTCATGATTATCAACTACACAAGATATGTTTTTAGATTAAACCTTTGTTGAACAACATGAGACTAATACCCAACAATCTATCGTTAAATATTACAATTACACAGAAAATAGGATAACCACTCTGCCCATATTCCTCACCTCTTAACTCCACAAGGAAGTAAAGAACAGTCATCAATGGCAGAAAGCGTGTGAACTGAATCACGTCTCTGTGCCCACTTGGCGCTCAGTGGGAAATATCACATCTCATCATCGTGGTTAGCGAGACCAAACAATCTAGAAACACATTTCTCAAGTCAAAAACTATAGAAATGATCCCTGAAAGTATAGTCTTAACAATCTTACGGGTGAAAACAGTAAGTCATTCACAGAACGATAATTCCATCTCGGGGTTCCTCTCTGCCATCAACAAGCTCCTCCTCATCTTGCATCTCATCCAGTCATGTTCGTTGATGTAACTCGGCTCGTTCAAGATGAACTGCGCCTCGCCTGGAAAGTAGAGGAGAGCAGGCGCAGCAACAGGGGGCGTTGACAAAAAATGCGGTCAAGTCGGACATTTTTCAGCCGCCATCAAAGAATGAACAGGAAGTCAAAAAAAAGGTACTTGCTGTTAGATCCGATCTGTAGGCTACTTGTAGTTTACAGACCTCGTTTGGATTTAGTCACGTGTTTGTAAATATATATTTATGTGGAAACTTGCATAATGTGTGTGTGTCAAACACTTCGATGCTTGTTTTGATATTTTTTCTAGAAATGATCTTCATGATTATCAACCACACAAGATATGTTTTTAGATTAAACCTTTGTTGCACAACATGAGACTAACAGCCAACAATCTATCGTTAAATATTACAATTACACAGAAAACTGGATAACCACTCTGTCCATATTCCTCACCTCTTAACTCCACAAGGAAGTAAAGAACGGTCATCAATGGCAGAAAGCGTGTGAACTGAATCACTGCTCTGTGCCCGCTTGGCACTCAGTGGGAAATATCACATCTCATCATCGTGGTTAGCGAGACCAAACAATCTAGAAACACATTTCTCAAGTCAAAAACTATAGAAATTATCCCTGAAAGTATAGTCTTAACAATATTACGGGTGAAAACAGTAAGTCATTCACAGGACGATAATTCCATCTCGGGGTTGCTCTCTGCCATCAACAAGCTCCTCCTCATCTTGCATCTCATCCAGTCATGTGTGTTTGTGTAACTCGGCTCGTTCAAGATGAACTGCGCCTCGCCTGGAAAGTAGAGGAGAGCAGGCGCAGCAACAGGGGGCGTTGACAAAAAATGCGGTCAAGTCGGACAGTTTTCAGCCGCCATCAAAGAATGAACAGGAAGTAAAAAAAAAGGTACTTCCTGTTAGATCCGATCTGTAGGCTACTTGTAGTTTACAGACCTCGTTTGGATTTAGTCACGTGTTTGTAAATATATATTTATGTGGAAACTTGCATAATGTGTGTGTGTCAAACACTTCGATGCTTGTTTTGATATTTTCTCGATAAATAATCTTCATGATTATCAACTACACAAGATATATGTTTGGATTAAACCTTTGTTGAACAACATGAGACTAATAGCCAACAATCTATCGTTAAATATTACAATTACACAGAAAATAGGATAACCACTCTGCCCATATTCCTCACCTCTTAACTCCACAAGGAAGTAAAGAACAGTCATCAATGGCAGAAAGCGTGTGAACTGAATCACGTCTCTGTGCCCACTTGGCGCTCAGTGGGAAACATCACATCTCATCATCGTGGTTAGCGAGACCAAACAATCTAGAAACACATTTCTCAAGTCAAAAACTATAGAAATGATCCCTGAAAGTATAGTCTTAACAATCTTACGGGTGAAAACAGTAAGTCATTCACAGAACGATAATTCCATCTCGGGGTTCCTCTCTGCCATCAACAAGCTCCTCCTCATCTTGCATCTCATCCAGTCATGTTCGTTGATGTAACTCGGCTCGTTCAAGATGAACTGCGCCTCGCCTGGAAAGTAGAGGAGAGCAGGCGGCAGCAACAGGGGGCGTTGACAAAAAATGCGGTCAAGTCGGACATTTTTCAGCCGCCATCAAAGAATGAACAGGAAGTCAAAAAAAGGTACTTCCTGTTAGATCCGATCTGTAGGCTACTTGTAGTTTACAGACCTCGTTTGGATTTAGTCACGTGTTTGTAAATATATATTTATGTGGAAACTTGCATAATGTGTGTGTATCAAACACTTCGATGCTTGTTTTGATATTTTCTCGATAAATAATCTTCATGATTATCAACTACACAAGATATGTTTTTAGATTAAACCTTTGTTGCACAACATGAAACTCACGGCCAACAATCTATCGTTAAATATTACAATTACACAGAAAACAGGATAACCACTCTGCCCATATTCCTCACCTCTTAACTCCACAAGGAAGTAAAGAACGGTCATCAATGGCAGAAAGCGTGTGAACTGAATCACTGCTCTGTGCCCGCTTGGCGCTCAGTGGGAAATATCACATCTCATCATCGTGGTTAGCGAGACCAAACAATCTAGAAACACATTTCTCAAGTCTAAAACTATAGAAATTATCCCTGAAAGTATAGTCTTAACAATCTTACGGGTGAAAACAGTAAGTCTTTCACAGGACGATAATTCCATCTCGGGGTTCCTCTCTGCCATCAACAAGCTCCTCCTCATCTTGCATCTCATCCAGTCATGTGTGTTTGTGTAACTCGGCTCGTTCAAGATGAACTGCGCCTCGCCTGGAAAGTAGAGGAGAGCAGGCGGCAGCAACAGGGGGCGTTGACAAAAAATGCGGTCAAGTCGGACATTTTTCAGCCGCCATCAAAGAATGAACAGGAAGTCAAAGAAAAAGGTACTTCCTGTTAGATCCCATCTGTAGGCTACTTGTAGTTTACAGACCTCGTTTGGATTTAGTCACGTGTTTGTAAATATATATTTATGTGGAAACTTGCATAATGTGTGTGTGTCAAACACTTCGATGCTTGTTTTGATATTTTCTCGACAAATAAGCTTCATGATTATCAACTACACAAGATATATGTTTGGATTAAACCTTTGTTGAACAACATGAGACTAATAGCCAACAATCTATCGTTAAATATTACAATTACACAGAAAATAGGATAACCACTCTGCCCATATTCCTCACCTCTTAACTCCACAAGGAAGTAAAGAACAGTCATCAATGGCAGAAAGCGTGTGAACTGAATCACGTCTCTGTGCCCACTTGGCGCTCAGTGGGAAATATCACATCTCATCATCGTGGTTAGCGAGACCAAACAATCTAGAAACACATTTCTCAAGTCAAAAACTATAGAAATGATCCCTGAAAGTATAGTCTTAACAATCTTACGGGTGAAAACAGTAAGTCATTCACAGAACGATAATTCCATCTCGGGGTTCCTCTCTGCCATCAACAAGCTCCTCCTCATCTTGCATCTCATCCAGTCATGTGTGTTGATGTAACTCGGCTCGTTCAAGATGAACTGCGCCTCGCCTGGAAAGTAGAGGAGAGCAGGCGCAGCAACAGGGGGCGTTGACAAAAAATGCGGTCAAGTCGGACATTTTTCAGCCGCCATCAAAGAATGAACAGGAAGTAAAAAAAAAGGTACTTCCTGTTAGATCCGATCTGTAGGCTACTTGTAGTTTACAGACCTCGTTTGGATTTAGTCACGTGTTTGTAAATATATATTTATGTGGAAACTTGCATAATGTGTGTGTGTCAAACACTTCGATGCTTGTTTTGATATTTTCTCGATAAATAATCTTCATGATTATCAACTACACAAGATATGTTTTTAGATTAAACCTTTGTTGCACAACTTGAAACTCACGGCCAACAATCTTGCGTTAAATATTACAATTACACAGAAAACAGGATAACCACTCTGCCCATATTCTTCACCTCTTAACTCCACAAGGAAGTAAAGAACGGTCATCAATGGCAGAAAGCGTGTGAACTGAATCACTGCTCTGTGCCCGCTTGGCGCTCAGTGGGAAATATCACATCTCATCATCGTGGTTAGCGAGACCAAACAATCTAGAAACACATTTCTCAAGTCTAAAACTATAGAAATTATCCCTGAAAGCATAGTCTTAACAATCTTACGGGTGAAAACAGTAAGTCTTTCACAGGACGATAATTCCCTCTCGGGGTTCCTCTCTGCCATCAACAAGCTCCTCCTCATCTTGCATCTCATCCAGTCATGTGTGTTTGTGTAACTCGGCTCGTTCAAGATGAACTGCGCCTCGCCTGGAAAGTAGAGGAGAGCAGGCGGCAGCAACAGGGGGCGTTGACAAAAAATGCAGTCAAGTCGGACATTTTTCAGCCGCCATCAAAGAATGAACAGGAAGTCAAAGAAAAAGGTACTTCCTGTTAGATCCGATCTGTAGGCTACTTGTAGTTTACAGACCTCGTTTGGATTTAGTCACGTGTTTGTAAATATATATTTATGTGGAAACTTGCATAATGTGTGTGTGTCAAACACTTTGATGCTTGTTCTGATATTTTTTCTAGAAATGATCTTCATGATTATCAACTACACAAGATATGTTTTTAGATTAAACCTTTGTTGCACAACAAACTGTGGTCAAGTCGGACAGTTTTCAGCTGCCATCAAAGAATGAACAGGAAGTCAAAGAAAAAGGTACTTCCTGTTAGATCCGATCTGTAGGCTACTTGTAGTTTACAGACCTCGTTTGGATTTAGTCACGAGTTTGTAAATATGTATTTATGTGGAAACTTGCATAATGTGTGTGTGTCAAACACTTCGATGCTTGTTTTGATATTTTTTCTAGAAATGATCTTCATGATTATCAACCACACAAGATATGTTTTTAGATTAAACCTTTGTTGCACAACATGAGACTCATGGCCAACAATCTTGTGTTAAATATTACAATTACACAGAAAACAGGATAACCACTCTGCCCATATTCCTCACCTCTTAACTCCACAGGGAAGTAAAGAACGGTCATCAATTGCAGAAAGCGTGTGAACTGAATCACTGCTCTGTGCCCGCTTGGCGCTCAGCGGGAAATATCACATCTCATCATCGTGGTTAGCGAGACCAAACAATCTAGAAACACATTTCTCAAGTCAAAAACTATAGAAATGATCCCTGAAAGTATAGTCTTAACGATCTTAAGGGTGAAAACAGTAAGTCATTCACAGGACGATAATTCCCTCTCGGGGTTCCTCTCTGCCATCAACAAGCTCCTACTCATCTTGCATCTCATCCAGTCATGTGTGTTTGTGTAACTCGGCTCGTTCAAGATGAACTGCGCCTCGCCTGGAAAGTAGAGGAGAGCAGGCGCAGCAACAGGGGGCGTTGACAAAAAACTGCGGTCAAGTCGGACAGTTTTCAGCCTCCATCAAAGAATGAACAGGAAGTCAAAGAAAAAGGTACTTCCTGTTAGATCCGATCTGTAGGCTACTTGTAGTTTACAGACCTCGTTTGGATTTAGTCACGTGTTTGTAAATATATATTTATGTGGAAACTTGCATAATGTGTGTGTGTCAAACACTTCGATGCTTGTTTTGATATTTTCTCGACAAATAAGCTTCATGATTATCAACCACACAAGATATGTTTTTAGATTAAACCTTTGTTGAACAACATGAGACTAATAGCCAACAATCTATCGCTAAATATTACAATTACACAGAAAATAGGATAACCACTCTGCCCATATTCCTCACCTCTTAACTCCACAAGGAAGTAAAGAACGGTCATCAATGGCAGAAAGCGTGTGAACTGAATCACTGCTCTGTGCCCGCTTAGCGCTCAGTGGGAAATTTCACATCTCATCATCGTGGTTAGCGAGACCAAACAACTTAGAAACACATTCCACAAGTCAAAAACTTTAGAAATGATCCCTGAAAGTATAGTCTTAACAATGTTACGGGTGAAAACAGTAAGTCAGTCACAGGACGATAATTCCCTCTCGGGGTTCCTCTCTGCCATCAACAAGCTCCTCCTCATCTTGCATCTCATCCAGTCATGTGCGTTGATGTAACTCGGCTCGTTCAAGATGAACTGCGCCTCGCCTGGAAAGTAGAGGAGAGCAGGCGCAGCAACAGGGGGCGTTGACAAAAAACTGCGGTCAAGTCGGACAGTTTTCAGCCGCCATCAAAGAATGAACAGGAAGTCAAAGAAAAAGGTACTTCCTGTTAGATCCGATCTGTAGGCTACTTGTAGTTTACAGACCTCGTTTGGATTTAGTCACGTGTTTGTAAATATATATTTATGTGGAAACTTGCATAATGTGTGTGTGTCAAACACTTCAATGCTTGTTTTGATATTTTTTCTAGAAATGATCTTCATGATTATCAACCACACAAGATATGTTTTTAGATTAAACCTTTGTTGCACAACATGAGACTAACAGCCAACAATCTAGAATTAAATATTACAATTACACAGAAAATAGGATATCCACTCTGCCCATATTCCTCACCTCTTAACTCCACAAGGAAGTAAAGAACGGTCATCAATGGCACAAAGCGTGTGAACTGAATCACTGCTCTGTGCACGCTTAGCGCTCAGTGGGAAATATCACATCTCATCATCGTGGTTGGCGAGACCAAACAATCAAAAACACATTTCTCAAGTCAAAAACTATAGAAATGATCCCTGAAAGTATAGTCTTAGCAATGTTATGGGTGAAAACAGTAAGTCATTCACAGGACGATAATTCCCTCTCGGGGTTCCTCTCTGCCATCAACAAGCTCCTCCTCATCTTGCATCTCATCCAGTCATGTGTGTTTGTGTAACTCGGCTCGTTCAAGATGAACTGCGCCTCGCCTGGAAAGTAGAGGAGAGCAGGCGCAGCAACAGGGGGCGTTGACAAAAAACTGAGGTCAAGTCGGACAGTTTTCAGCCGCCATCAAAGAATGAACAGGAAGTCAAAAAAAAGGTACTTCCTGTTAGATCCGATCTGTAGGCTACTTGTAGTTTACAGACCTCGTTTGGATTTAGTCACGTGTTTGTAAATATATATTTATATGGAAACTTGCATAATGTGTGTGTATCAAACACTTCGATGCTTGTTTTGATATTTTCTCGATAAATAATCTTCATGATTATCAACTACACAAGATATGTTTTTAGATTAAACCTTTGTTGCACAACATGAAACTCACGGCCAACAATCTATCGTTAAATATTACAATTACACAGAAAACAGGATAACCACTCTGCCCATATTCCTCACCTCTTAACTCCACAAGGAAGTAAAGAACGGTCATCAATGGCAGAAAGCGTGTGAACTGAATCACTGCTCTGTGCCCGCTTGGCGCTCAGTGGGAAATATCACATCTCATCATCGTGGTTAGCGAGACCAAACAATCTAGAAACACATTTCTCAAGTCTAAAACTATAGAAATTATCCCTGAAAGTATAGTCTTAACAATCTTACGGGTGAAAACAGTAAGTCTTTCACAGGACGATAATTCCATCTCGGGGTTCCTCTCTGCCATCAACAAGCTCCTCCTCATCTTGCATCTCATCCAGTCATGTGTGTTTGTGTAACTCGGCTCGTTCAAGATGAACTGCGCCTCGCCTGGAAAGTAGAGGAGAGCAGGCGGCAGCAACAGGGGGCGTTGACAAAAAATGCGGTCAAGTCGGACATTTTTCAGCCGCCATCAAAGAATGAACAGGAAGTCAAAGAAAAAGGTACTTCCTGTTAGATCCCATCTGTAGGCTACTTGTAGTTTACAGACCTCGTTTGGATTTAGTCACGTGTTTGTAAATATATATTTATGTGGAAACTTGCATAATGTGTGTGTGTCAAACACTTCGATGCTTGTTTTGATATTTTCTCGACAAATAAGCTTCATGATTATCAACTACACAAGATATATGTTTGGATTAAACCTTTGTTGAACAACATGAGACTAATAGCCAACAATCTATCGTTAAATATTACAATTACACAGAAAATAGGATAACCACTCTGCCCATATTCCTCACCTCTTAACTCCACAAGGAAGTAAAGAACAGTCATCAATGGCAGAAAGCGTGTGAACTGAATCACGTCTCTGTGCCCACTTGGCGCTCAGTGGGAAATATCACATCTCATCATCGTGGTTAGCGAGACCAAACAATCTAGAAACACATTTCTCAAGTCAAAAACTATAGAAATGATCCCTGAAAGTATAGTCTTAACAATCTTACGGGTGAAAACAGTAAGTCATTCACAGAACGATAATTCCATCTCGGGGTTCCTCTCTGCCATCAACAAGCTCCTCCTCATCTTGCATCTCATCCAGTCATGTGTGTTGATGTAACTCGGCTCGTTCAAGATGAACTGCGCCTCGCCTGGAAAGTAGAGGAGAGCAGGCGCAGCAACAGGGGGCGTTGACAAAAAATGCGGTCAAGTCGGACATTTTTCAGCCGCCATCAAAGAATGAACAGGAAGTAAAAAAAAAGGTACTTCCTGTTAGATCCGATCTGTAGGCTACTTGTAGTTTACAGACCTCGTTTGGATTTAGTCACGTGTTTGTAAATATATATTTATGTGGAAACTTGCATAATGTGTGTGTGTCAAACACTTCGATGCTTGTTTTGATATTTTCTCGATAAATAATCTTCATGATTATCAACTACACAAGATATGTTTTTAGATTAAACCTTTGTTGCACAACTTGAAACTCACGGCCAACAATCTTGCGTTAAATATTACAATTACACAGAAAACAGGATAACCACTCTGCCCATATTCTTCACCTCTTAACTCCACAAGGAAGTAAAGAACGGTCATCAATGGCAGAAAGCGTGTGAACTGAATCACTGCTCTGTGCCCGCTTGGCGCTCAGTGGGAAATATCACATCTCATCATCGTGGTTAGCGAGACCAAACAATCTAGAAACACATTTCTCAAGTCTAAAACTATAGAAATTATCCCTGAAAGCATAGTCTTAACAATCTTACGGGTGAAAACAGTAAGTCTTTCACAGGACGATAATTCCCTCTCGGGGTTCCTCTCTGCCATCAACAAGCTCCTCCTCATCTTGCATCTCATCCAGTCATGTGTGTTTGTGTAACTCGGCTCGTTCAAGATGAACTGCGCCTCGCCTGGAAAGTAGAGGAGAGCAGGCGGCAGCAACAGGGGGCGTTGACAAAAAATGCAGTCAAGTCGGACATTTTTCAGCCGCCATCAAAGAATGAACAGGAAGTCAAAGAAAAAGGTACTTCCTGTTAGATCCGATCTGTAGGCTACTTGTAGTTTACAGACCTCGTTTGGATTTAGTCACGTGTTTGTAAATATATATTTATGTGGAAACTTGCATAATGTGTGTGTGTCAAACACTTTGATGCTTGTTCTGATATTTTTTCTAGAAATGATCTTCATGATTATCAACTACACAAGATATGTTTTTAGATTAAACCTTTGTTGCACAACAAACTGTGGTCAAGTCGGACAGTTTTCAGCTGCCATCAAAGAATGAACAGGAAGTCAAAGAAAAAGGTACTTCCTGTTAGATCCGATCTGTAGGCTACTTGTAGTTTACAGACCTCGTTTGGATTTAGTCACGAGTTTGTAAATATGTATTTATGTGGAAACTTGCATAATGTGTGTGTGTCAAACACTTCGATGCTTGTTTTGATATTTTTTCTAGAAATGATCTTCATGATTATCAACCACACAAGATATGTTTTTAGATTAAACCTTTGTTGCACAACATGAGACTCATGGCCAACAATCTTGTGTTAAATATTACAATTACACAGAAAACAGGATAACCACTCTGCCCATATTCCTCACCTCTTAACTCCACAGGGAAGTAAAGAACGGTCATCAATTGCAGAAAGCGTGTGAACTGAATCACTGCTCTGTGCCCGCTTGGCGCTCAGCGGGAAATATCACATCTCATCATCGTGGTTAGCGAGACCAAACAATCTAGAAACACATTTCTCAAGTCAAAAACTATAGAAATGATCCCTGAAAGTATAGTCTTAACGATCTTAAGGGTGAAAACAGTAAGTCATTCACAGGACGATAATTCCCTCTCGGGGTTCCTCTCTGCCATCAACAAGCTCCTACTCATCTTGCATCTCATCCAGTCATGTGTGTTTGTGTAACTCGGCTCGTTCAAGATGAACTGCGCCTCGCCTGGAAAGTAGAGGAGAGCAGGCGCAGCAACAGGGGGCGTTGACAAAAAACTGCGGTCAAGTCGGACAGTTTTCAGCCTCCATCAAAGAATGAACAGGAAGTCAAAGAAAAAGGTACTTCCTGTTAGATCCGATCTGTAGGCTACTTGTAGTTTACAGACCTCGTTTGGATTTAGTCACGTGTTTGTAAATATATATTTATGTGGAAACTTGCATAATGTGTGTGTGTCAAACACTTCGATGCTTGTTTTGATATTTTCTCGACAAATAAGCTTCATGATTATCAACCACACAAGATATGTTTTTAGATTAAACCTTTGTTGAACAACATGAGACTAATAGCCAACAATCTATCGCTAAATATTACAATTACACAGAAAATAGGATAACCACTCTGCCCATATTCCTCACCTCTTAACTCCACAAGGAAGTAAAGAACGGTCATCAATGGCAGAAAGCGTGTGAACTGAATCACTGCTCTGTGCCCGCTTAGCGCTCAGTGGGAAATTTCACATCTCATCATCGTGGTTAGCGAGACCAAACAACTTAGAAACACATTCCACAAGTCAAAAACTTTAGAAATGATCCCTGAAAGTATAGTCTTAACAATGTTACGGGTGAAAACAGTAAGTCAGTCACAGGACGATAATTCCCTCTCGGGGTTCCTCTCTGCCATCAACAAGCTCCTCCTCATCTTGCATCTCATCCAGTCATGTGCGTTGATGTAACTCGGCTCGTTCAAGATGAACTGCGCCTCGCCTGGAAAGTAGAGGAGAGCAGGCGCAGCAACAGGGGGCGTTGACAAAAAACTGCGGTCAAGTCGGACAGTTTTCAGCCGCCATCAAAGAATGAACAGGAAGTCAAAGAAAAAGGTACTTCCTGTTAGATCCGATCTGTAGGCTACTTGTAGTTTACAGACCTCGTTTGGATTTAGTCACGTGTTTGTAAATATATATTTATGTGGAAACTTGCATAATGTGTGTGTGTCAAACACTTCAATGCTTGTTTTGATATTTTTTCTAGAAATGATCTTCATGATTATCAACCACACAAGATATGTTTTTAGATTAAACCTTTGTTGCACAACATGAGACTAACAGCCAACAATCTAGAATTAAATATTACAATTACACAGAAAATAGGATATCCACTCTGCCCATATTCCTCACCTCTTAACTCCACAAGGAAGTAAAGAACGGTCATCAATGGCACAAAGCGTGTGAACTGAATCACTGCTCTGTGCACGCTTAGCGCTCAGTGGGAAATATCACATCTCATCATCGTGGTTGGCGAGACCAAACAATCAAAAACACATTTCTCAAGTCAAAAACTATAGAAATGATCCCTGAAAGTATAGTCTTAGCAATGTTATGGGTGAAAACAGTAAGTCATTCACAGGACGATAATTCCCTCTCGGGGTTCCTCTCTGCCATCAACAAGCTCCTCCTCATCTTGCATCTCATCCAGTCATGTGTGTTTGTGTAACTCGGCTCGTTCAAGATGAACTGCGCCTCGCCTGGAAAGTAGAGGAGAGCAGGCGCAGCAACAGGGGGCGTTGACAAAAAACTGAGGTCAAGTCGGACAGTTTTCAGCCGCCATCAAAGAATGAACAGGAAGTCAAAAAAAAGGTACTTCCTGTTAGATCCGATCTGTAGGCTACTTGTAGTTTACAGACCTCGTTTGGATTTAGTCACGTGTTTGTAAATATATATTTATATGGAAACTTGCATAATGTGTGTGTGTCAAACACTTCGATGCTTGTTTTGATATTTTTTCTAGAAATGATCTTCATGATTATCAACCACACAAGATATGTTTTTAGATTAAACCTTTGTTGCAAAACATGAGACTCTCGGCCAACAATCTATCGTTAAATATTACAATTACACAGAAAATAGGATATCCACTCTGCCCATATTCCTCACCTCTTAACTCCACAAGGAAGTAAAGAACGGTCATCAATGGCAGAAAGCGTGTGAACTGAATCACTGCTCTGTGCCCGCTTGGCGCTCAGTGGGAAATATCACATCTCATCATCGTGGTTAGCGAGACCAAACAATCTAGAAACACATTTCTCAAGTCAAAAACTATAGAAATGATCCCTGAAAATATAGTCTTAACAATGTTACAGGTGAAAACAGTAAGTCATTCACAGGACGATAATTCCCTCTCGGGGTTCCTCTCTGCCATCAACAAGCTCCTCCTCATCTTGCATCTCATCCAGTCATGTGTGTTTGTGTAACTCGGCTCGTTCAAGATGAACTGCGCCTCGCCTGGAAAGTAGAGGAGAGCAGGCGGCAGCAACAGGGGGCGTTGACAAAAAAATGCGGTCAAGTCGGACATTTTTCAGCCGCCATCAAAGAATGAACAGGAAGTCAAAGAAAAAGGTACTTCCTGTTAAATCCGATCTGTAGGCTACTTGTAGTTTACAGACCTCGTTTGGATTTAGTCACGTGTTTGTAAATATATATTTATGTGGAAACTTGCATAATGTGTGTGTGTCAAACACTTCGATGCTTGTTTTGATATTTTTTCTAGAAATGATCTTCATGATTATCAACCACACAAGATATGTTTTTAGATTAAACCTTTGTTGCACAACATGAGACTAATAGCCAACAATCTATCGTAAAATATTACAATTACACAGAAAATAGGATAACCACTCTCAAAGTTCAAAGTTCAAAGTTCACTTTATTGTCAAAGTTTCCACATGTGTTATGCATACAGAAAATTTGAAATGCCGTTTCTTGCAGTCCCACAGTGTAATATAGACATGAACATATAACATATAATAGAATAAAATAGAAAAAAAAAGTTAAGAACATAAGGGCCTAGATCGAACAAGTAGCAGCAGAGAATAAAAAGTGACTGGTGCTGGATGAGGGAAGGGTGTGAGGGGGAGTAGATGTCCTGGTATGTTCCATTTGAGGCAGTGGGGAAGGTGGGTGAGGGGGAGGGTAGAGAGGTCAGGGGAGAGATGGCAGAGATGGCAGGGGGGGAGAGAGGGGGAGCGAGAGGAGAGAGGGAGGGAGAGAGTTCAGCATCCTGACCGCCTGGTGGAAGAAGCTGTTCCTCAGCCGGGTAGAGCTCGAACGGAGACTGCGGAACCTTCTCCCTGAAGGCAGGAGGCTGAAGAGGCTGTTGGAGGGGTGGGTGGGGTCACCCGCAATGCCGAGTGCTTTGCGGGTGAGGCGGGTGTTGTAAATGTCCTGTAGTGTAGGGAGTGAGACTCCGATGATCCTCTGGGCAGAGTTCACAATGCGCTGCAGGCTCTTGCGGTTGGCGGCGGTGCAGCTTCCGAACCACAGCGTGATGCAGCTGCTGAGGATGCTCTCAGTGGCGCCTCGGTAGAATGAGAGCATGATGGGGGGGGGGCTCCTGCTCGCTTGAGCTTCCTGATGAAGTACAGGCGTTGCTGGGCCTTCTTTGCCAGTGCAGTGGTGTTGCTGTTCCAGGTGAGGTCATCTGTGATTGTCACACCCAGGAATTTGGTGCTGCTCACCTGCTCCACAGCAGCACCATTGATGGTCAGAGGGAGGGGGGGTTGGGAGTGGGTTCTCCTGAAGTCAACAACAATCTCCTTTGTTTTCCCCACATTGAGGAAGAGATTGTTATTTTGGCACCAATGGACCAGCTGGTTCACTTCCTTCCTGTAGTTAGTCTCATCGTTTTGGCTGATGAGACCTACCACGGTAGTGTCGTCAGCGAACTTCACGATGTGGTTGGAGCTGTAGTTGGGTTTACAGTCATGGGTCAGCAGGGTGAAGAGAAGGGGGCTGAGCACACAACCTTGGGGGGCCCCCGTACTCAGTGTTAGTGTGTTCGAAGTGTTGTTGTTGACCCGAACAGCTTGTGGTCTCTCTGTGAGGAAGTCCAACAACCAGTTGCAGAGAGAGGGGCTGAGGCCCAGGTCTGTAAGTTTACACACAAGCTGCTGGGGGATGATTGTATTGAATGCTGAGCTGAAATCTATGAACAGCATTCTGACGTAGGAGTTCTTAGTGTCCAGGTGTGTGAGGGCTGGGTGTAGAGCGGAGGAGATTGCATCCTCTGTGGACCGTTTAGTTCGGTAAGCAAACTGAAACTGGTCCAGGGAGGGAGGAAGGGTGGATTTGATCTGCTTCATGACCAGCCTTTCGAAGCACTTCATGATGGTAGAAGTCAATGCGACGGGGCGGTAGTCGTTGAAGCAGACTGGAGATGACTTCTTCGGCACAGGAATGATGGTGGTTTCCTTGAAGCACGTGGGAACAACAGCCTGGCTCAGGGAGGTGTTAAAGATGTCGGTGAGGACATCCGTGAGCTCCTCTGCGCAGTCCCTCAGCACACGACCAGGAATGTTGTCAGGTCCCGCAGCCTTTCGGGTATTAATCCTCAGCAGTGTGCTCCTCACACTGGCTGGGGACAGGCACAGAGCCTGGTCGTCGGTGGGGGGGGTGGTTTTCTGCGCAGGTGTGTTGTTCTGTGCTTCGAAGCGTGCAAAGAAGCCATTGAGGTTGTTAAGCAGGGAGGTGTGACTGTCACAGGTCTGTGGCGGTAGTTTGTAGTCCGTTATGGTCCTAATGCCCTGCCACAGGCTCCGTGAGTCCCTGCTGTCTTTGAAATGTCCTGTGATTTTCCTGGTGTACAGTCGTTTAGCTTTCCTGATGCCACGGCACAGGTCAGCCCTGGCTGCTCTCAGCCCAGCTGGGTCTCCAGCTCTGAAGGCGGTGTCGCGAGCCTTGAGCAGTGTGCGGACCTCCCCTGTCAGCCATGGCTTCTGGTTGGCTCGGATGGTGATGGCTCTGGTGGTAGTTACATCATCAATGCACTTGGTGATGTAACCTGTGACTGTCTCTGTGTATTCTTGAATGTTAATGTGATGGTTGTAGGTGGCTGCCTGCTTGAACATGTCCCAGTCTGTAGTACCAAAGCAGTCCTGAAGTGCAGCAGTACTGTCCTCTGGCCACACCCGTACCTGTTTTGAAACCGGTTTGGTAACCTTTACCCTTGCTCTGTAGGCCGGTTTCAGCAAGACAGTGAGGTGGTCGGAGAGGCCAATGTGGGGGAGGGGGGACGCCTTGTACGCTCCCTTGATCGATGTGTAGACTAGGTCTAATTTGTTGTTTTCCCTGGTTGGAAAATCAACATGCTGGTATATTTTAGGCAGAACAGTTTTTAGGTTAGCATGGTTGAAGTCTCCAGCAGCGATGAGAAGGCCGTCTGGGTGTGCTGTCTGTTGCTCACTGATGGCTCTGTAAAGTTCACTGAGTGCCTCCTCTCTGTCCTTGTTGTTGGGGCTCGGAGGTATATAAACAGCCACCAGTAGAATGGCTGAAAACTCCCTCGGCAGGTAAAAAGGACGGCACTTTAAAACCATAAACTCCACCAGCGGGGAACAGTGTTGGTTAACAACAATAGCGTCTCGACACCAAGCATCACTGATGTAAACACACACACCGCCGCCGCGGGACTTACCCACGCTAACTATGTCTCTGTCTGCTCGGTAGCATGTTAGCTTGTCCAGTTGAATAGCGGAGTCCGGGATGTTGTTGTGGAGCCATGTTTCCGTGAACACGTAAACACAGCAGTCCCTCACCTCACGCTTGGTTCTGAGTAGCCGTATATTGTCCATCTTGTTGTCCAGTGAACGGACATTTGCCATGAGTAATGTTGGAATTGCCGGCTTGTGTGGGCTAGCCGCTAGCCTAGCCCGGATACCTCCACGCTTTCCCCGCTTTTGCTTCCTCTCGCACCGCTTGCGCTGTCTCCTTACCGGGTGAGGGTTGACACAATGGGGGGAGCAGAGAAGTCCCAGGCTGCTAAGATCCACGGAGAGTTTGGCTTCCAAGTTGAAGAAAGTTCTACTTTTTCCAAGAAGAAACTCACGGCTGTATTGTTGTGTTTTGCGATATAAGTCCGTCGGGCATGACGAACACAGCGGCAAACTAGACGAAAAAGACGAAAACACTGTTTTTTCGGGACCGCAAGGGGCCGCTGCGACTGCTCGCGCCGCCAACATGAGAAGCTCTGCCCATATTCCTCACCTCTTAACTCCACAAGGAAGTAAAGAACGGTCATCAATGTCAGAAAGCGTGTGAACTGAATCACTACTCTGTGCCCGCTTGGCGCTCAGTGGGAAATATCACATCTCATCATCGTGGTTAGCGAGACCAAACAATCTAGAAACACATTTCTCAAGTCTAAAACTATAGAAATGATCCCTGAAAGTATAGTCTTAACAATCTTATGGGTGAAAACAGTAAGTCATTCACAGGACGATAATTCCCTCTCGGGGTTCCTCTCTGCCATCAACAAGCTCCTCCTCATCTTGCATCTCATCCAGTCATGTGTGTTTGTGTAACTCGGCTCGTTCAAGATGAACTGCGCCTCGCCTGGAAAGTAGAGGAGAGCAGGCGGCAGCAACAGGGGGCGTTGACAAAAAACTGCGGTCAAGTCGGACAGTTTTCAGCCTCCATCAAAGAATGAACAGGAAGTCAAAGAAAAGGGTACTTCCTGTTAGATCCGATCTGTAGGCTACTTGTAGTTTACAGACCTCGTTTGGATTTAGTCACGTGTTTGTAAATATATATTGATGTGGAAACTTGCATAATGTGTGTGTGTCAAACACTTTGATGCTTGTTTTGATATTTTTTCTAGAAATGATCTTCATGATTATCAACCACACAAGATATGTTTTTAGATTAAACCTTTGTTGCACAACATGAGACTAATAGCCAACAATCTATCGTAAAATATTAGAATTACACAGAAAACAGGATAACCACTCTGCCCATATTCCTCACCTCTTAACTCCACAAGGAAGTAAAGAACGTTCATCAATGGCAGAAAGCGTGTGAACTGAATCACTGCTCTGTGCCCGCTTGGCGCTCAGTGGGAAATATCACATCTCATCATCGTGGTTAGCGAAACCAAACAATCTAGAAACACATTTCTCAAGTCAAAAACTATAGAAATGATCCCTGAAAGTATAGTCTTAACAATGTTACGGGTGAAAACAGTAAGTCATTCACAGGACGATAATTCCCTCTCGGGGTTCCTCTCTGCCATCAACAAGCTCCTCCTCATCTTGCATCTCATCCAGTCATGTGTGTTTGTGTAACTCGGCTAGTTCAAGATGAACTGCGCCTCGCCTGGAAAGTAGAGGAGAGCAGGCGCAGCAACAGGGGGCGTTGACAAAAAATGCGGTCAAGTCGGACATTTTTCAGCCGCCATCAAAGAATGAACAGGAAGTCAAAGAAAAAGGTACTTCCTGTTAGATCCGATCTGTAGGCTACTTGTAGTTTACAGACCTCGTTTGGATTTAGTCACGTGTTTGTAAATATATATTTATGTGGAAACTTGCATAATGTGTGTGTGTCAAACACTTCAATGCTTGTTTTGATATTTTTTCTAGAAATGATCTTCATGATTATCAACCACACAAGATATGTTTTTAGATTAAACCTTTGTTGCACAACATGAGACTAATAGCCAACAATCCATCATTAAATATTACAATTACACAGAAAATAGGATAACCACTCTGTCCATATTCCTCACCTCTTAACTCCACAAGGAAGTAAAGAACGGTCATCAATGGCAGAAAGCGTGTGAACTGAATCACTGCTCTGTGCCCGCTTAGCGCTCAGTGGGAAATAGCACATCTCATCATCGTGGTTAGCGAGACCAAACAATCTAGAAACACATTTCTCAAGTCAAAAACTATAGAAATGATCCCTGAAAGTATAGTCTTAACAATGTTACGGGTGAAAACAGTAAGTCATTCACAGGGCGATAATTCCCTCTCGGGGTTCCTCTCTGCCATCAACAAGCTCCTCCTCATCTTGCATCTCATCCAGTCATGTGTGTTTGTGTAACTCGGCTCGTTCAAGATGAACTGCGCCTCGCCTGGAAAGTAGAGGAGAGCAGGCGGCAGCAACAGGGGGCGTTGACAAAAAATGCGGTCAAGTCGGACATTTTTCAGCCGCCATCAAAGAATGAACAGGAAGTCAAAGAAAAAGGTACTTCCTGTTAGATCCGATCTGTAGGCTACTTGTAGTTTACAGACCTCGTTTGGATTTAGTCACGTGTTTGTAAATATATATTTATGTGGAAACTTGCATAATGTGTGTGTGTCAAACACTTCGATGCTTGTTTTGATATTTTTTCTAGAAATGATCTTCATGATTATCAACCACACAATATATGTTTTTAGATTAAACTTTTGTTGCAGAACATGAGACTAACAGCCAACAATCTTGCGTTAAATATTACAATTAAACAGAAAACAGGATAACCACTCTGCCCATATTCCTCACCTCTTAACTCCACAAGGAAGTAAAGAACGGTCATCAATGGCAGAAAGCGTGTGAACTGAATCACGTCTCTGTGCCCGCTTGGCGCTCAGTGGGAAATATCACATCTCATCATCGTGGTTAGCGAGACCAAACAATCTAGAAACACATTTCTCAAGTCTCAAACTATAGAAATGATCCCTGAAAGTACAGTCTTAACAATGTTACGGGTGAAAACAGTAAGTCATTCACAGGACGATAATTCGCTCTCGGGGTTCCTCTCTGCCATCAACAAGCTCCTCCTCATCTTGCATCTCATCCAGTCATGTGTGTTTGTGTAACTCGGCTCGTTCAAGATGAACTGCGCCTCGCCTGGAAAGTAGAGGAGAGCAGGCGCAGCAACAGGGGGCGTTGACAAAAAACTGAGGTCAAGTCGGACAGTTTTCAGCCGCCATCAAAGAATGAACAGGAAGTCAAAGAAAAAGGTACTTCCTGTTAGATCCGATCTGTAGGCTACTTGTAGTTTACAGACCTCGTTTGGATTTAGTCACGTGTTTGTAAATATATATTTATGTGGAAACTTGCATAATGTGTTTGTCAAACACTTCAATGCTTGTTTTGATATTTTTTCTAGAAATGATCTTCATAATTATCAACCACACAAGATATGTTTTTAGATTAAACCTTTGTTGCACAACATGAAACTCACGGCCAACAATCTTGCGTTAAATATTACAATTACACAGAAGATAGGATAACCACTCTGCCCATATTCCTCACCTCTTAACTCCACAAGGAAGTAAAGAACGGTCATCAATGGCAGAAAGCGTGTGAACTGAATCACGTCTCTGTGCCCGCTTGGCGCTCAGTGGGAAATATCACATCTCATCATCGTGGTTAGCGGGACCAAACAATCTAGAAACACATTTCTCAAGTCAAAAACTATAGAAATGATCCCTGAAAGTATAGTCTTAACAATATTACGGGTGAAAACAGTAAGTCATTCACAGGACGATAATTCCATCTCGGGGTTCCTCTCTGCCATCAACAAGCTCCTCCTCATCTTGCATCTCATCCAGTCATGTGTGTTTGTGTAACTCGGCTCGTTCAAGATGAACTGCGCCTCGCCTGGAAAGTAGAGGAGAGCAGGCGCAGCAACAGGGGGCGTTGACAAAAAACTGCGGTCAAGTCAGACAGTTTTCAGCCGCCATCAAAGAATGAACAGGAAGTCAAAGAAAAAGGTACTTCCTGTTAGATCCGATCTGTAGGCTACTTGTAGTTTACAGACCTCGTTTGGATTTAGTCACGTGTTTGTAAATATATATTTATGTGGAAACTTGCATAATGTGTGTGTGTCAAACACTTCGATGCTTGTTTTGATATTTTCTCGACAAATAAGCTTCATGATTATCAACTACACAAGATATGTTTTTAGATTAAACCTTTGTTGAACAACATGAGACTAATAGCCAACAATCTATCGTTAAATATTACAATTACACAGAAAATAGGATAACCACTCTGCCCATATTCCTCACCTCTTAACTCCACAAGGAAGTAAAGAACAGTCATCAATGGCAGAAAGCGTGTGAACTGAATCACGTCTCTGTGCCCACTTGGCGCTCAGTGGGAAATATCACATCTCATCATCGTGGTTAGCGAGACCAAACAATCTAGAAACACATTTCTCAAGTCAAAAACTATAGAAATGATCCCTAAAAGTATAGTCTTAACAATGTTACGGGTGAAAACAGGAAGTCATTCACAGGACGATAATTCCATCTCGGGGTTCCTCTCTGCCATCAACAAGCTCCTCCTCATCTTGCATCTCATCCAGTCATGTGTGTTTGTGTAACTCGGCTCGTTCAAGATGAACTGCACCTCGCCTGGAAAGTAGAGGAGAGCAGGCGCAGCAACAGGGGGCGTTGACAAAAAACTGCGGTCAAGTCAGACAGTTTTCAGCCTCCATCAAAGAATGAACAGGAAGTCAAAGAAAAAGGTACTTCCTGTTAGATCCGATCTGTAGGCTACTCGTAGTTTACAGACCTCGTTTGGATTTAGTCACGTGTTTGTAAATATATATTTATGTGGAAACTTGCATAATGTGTGTGTCAAACACTTTGATGCTTGTTTTGATATTTTCTCGATAAATAATCTTCATGATTATCAACCACACAAGATATGTTTTTAGATTAAACCTTTGTTGCACAACATGAGACTCATGGCGAACAATCTATCGTTAAATATTACAATTACACAGAAAACAGGATAACCACTCTGTCCATATTCCTCACCTCTTAACTCCACAAGGAAGTAAAGAACGGTCATCAATGGCAGAAAGCGTGTGAACTGAATCACTGCTCTGTGCCCGCTTGGCGCTCAGTGGGAAATATCACATCTCATCATCGTAGTTAGCGAGACCAAACAATCTAGAAACACATTTCTCAAGTGAAAATCTATAGAAATGATCCCTGAAAGTATAGTCTTAACAATGTTACAGGTGAAAACAGTAAGTCATTCACAGGACGATAATTCGCTCTCGGGGTTCCTCTCTGCCATCAACAAGCTCCTCCTCATCTTGCATCTCATCCAGTCATGTGTGTTTGTGTAACTCGGCTCGTTCAAGATGAACTGCGCCTCGCCTGGAAAGTAGAGGAGAGCAGGCGGCAGCAACAGGGGGCGTTGACAAAAAACTGCGGTCAAGTCAGACAGTTTTCAGCCTCCATCAAAGAATGAACAGGAAGTCAAAGAAAAGGGTACTTCCTGTTAGATCCGATCTGTAGGCTACTTGTAGTTTACAGACCTCGTTTGGATTTAGTCACGTGTTTGTAAATATATATTTATGTGGAAACTTGCATAATGTGTGTGTGTCAAACACTTTGATGCTTGTTCTGATATTTTTTCGATAAATAAGCTTCATGATTATCAACCACACAATATATGTTTTTAGATTAAACCTTTGTTGCACAACATGAGACTAATAGCCAACGATCTATCGTTAAATATTACAATAAAACAGAACATCCACTCTGCCCATATTCCTCACCTCTTAACTCCACAAGGAAGTAAAGAACGGTCATCAATGGCAGAAAGCGTGTGAACTGAATCACGTCTCTGTGCCCGCTTGGCGCTCAGTGGGAAATATCACATCTCATCATCGTGGTTAGCGAGACCAAACAATCTAGAAACACATTTCTCAAGTCAAAAACTATAGAAATGATCCCTGAAAGTATAGTCTTAACAATGTTACGGGTGAAAACAGTAAGTCAGTCACAGGACGATAATTCCCTCTCGGGGTTCCTCTCTGCCATCAACAAGCTCCTCCTCATCTTGCATCTCATCCAGTCATGTGTGTTTGTGTAACTCGGCTCGTTCAAGATGAACTGCGCCTCGCCTGGAAAGTAGAGGAGAGCAGGCGCAGCAACAGGGGGCGTTGACAAAAAACTGTGGTCAAGTCGGACAGTTTTCAGCCTCCATCAAAGAATGAACAGGAAGTCAAAGAAAAAGGTACTTCCTGTTAGATCCGATCTGTAGGCTACTTGTAGTTTACAGACCTCGTTTGGATTTAGTCACTGTTTGTTTGTCTGTCTTACCAGGATTTCTCAAAAAATAATTCGACTTCAATGACATTTGTCAGGCCGTGAACAAGTGATCTTTGATGGGATAGCACCACCATGTGGACATTTATAAAACACATTCGATTTTGGGTTTATAACTCCTTTGTTTTTCCATGAATGAGGTCTCGTTGTTAAAAAATCCCATTGCACACAGAGTCAATTTCATGAATTTAGAAACAATGTGACTTTAATTGTTTTCGTAGTGTCGAGTGATAACCACAATCAATTCATTGCAAAAAAGTACAGCGCTAAACTAAAACGGCTACCAGGGAAGGATCTATCTAAACTGCACATTAAAGTAGTTAAGATTAGCACAGACTGAAGCATCTACAGCAGTAGAATGCAAGATGTACATGAATGCAGCATTAATAATAATCCAAAAAACATCATCTGAAAGTAAAACACATATATCGGCAAAGCTTGCAGCTGCAAGGGAGCATGACGAATCCTGGAAATCCTCCATCATCAAATCTGCCTCGTATTTTTTAGCAATGTCTTCAACAGAAAGATGAATGTTTGACCACTTGCCATCTATAAAAAGGGTTGCAGGGTATCGATAATAAAATCAATTTATTCATCATAACTTCGACAACAACAAAAAACATTTACAACTGGAAAATGAATGTTACGGTAACATTCTAATTGCGCTAAAGGTAATTCGTTGTCGGCAGGATTCGAACCTGCGCGGGGAGACCCCAATGGATTTCTAGTCCATCGCCTTAACCACTCGGCCACGACAACTAACTATAAAACCTAAGTTATCAAAACTGCTCTACTAAAACGATGACCCACTACTTAAAGATCTTTAGAGAGATCATCTTGTATCCAAATGGATCATGAAACTGTTTGTTTTTATTTTCGTCTTTGTAAAAGCTATTACATGACACAAAAAGCACGTATATAAGTGTGAATATCCAGTATAAATCTTCTCTGTGACGTTATTACCAAATGCCCCATTCTACATGTAATGTAGATCAGTCTCTGTTCACACCTGAATCACGAACAGTGTTTGAAATAAATGTGCTTCATTACTTACCTTGAAATAGTTATTTTAAGATGCAACACTAATATTTCTGTTTGTAGAACATTCGGACAACCTCACTTTTACCAAGACTTTGACTTTATTTGACTTTTTTTCCCCCTCTACACATTAACACCGTTACAGACCAAAGTACTCAGAGTACTCTTAACACATTACTGCCAACAGTCACTTAGCAGTCAGGCCTGCAAATATGTATCTGTACTTTCCAACCACAAGCTTCATTAAGTAATGAATTAGCTCGTTATTCATGGTTGACGACTGCTAACATATCTCAGCCAAAGTTTACACTGGCGACAGTCTTCTGCATAATCTTATTCTTCACCGAGAACAGATCCTTCTCATTATAACAAGTTATACTGTATTTTTAGGATGATTCACTGTTGACTATTATTGTCCCAATCTGTACAATTTAAACAAACTATCATTTTTAAGTTCCAAACACCTTCTCGAAAGCCTGTTTGTCCACCACACACGTCCAAAATGAGTGGCGAAATAGAGCGTCTGTGGACTGCTGAATCTCTTAAATTTCACTATTGTCTCGTTTACGGAGTCGCCTGTGTCCCCAATGGTCATAACATCCGACACAGGCAGGTAGATATCATGGCGCCTGCCCCAGAAGGTGAGGTGGGACACTTTGAGGGTGGTCTGGGACGGGTCCAGGTACATCATCCCCACAATCCTCCTGAAGAAGTGACTGGCAGTGTACAGCATGACAGCAGCAAACAGAGCTAAACCCGTTGCATAGCTGACAAGAGAGAGGGGGACGTCTCCCTGGAGGTAGAGGATGTACACTGGGGGCAAGATGACCCCAGTGATTGCAGTTTGGAGCAGTTTCAGCCTGGACACAGCTCTGAGGAGCTTAATGTGCGGCAGGGTGTAAATCATCGTGTACTTGTTTGCGGAAGAGTCTGAGTATCCGACCAGGGCTGTGATTTTAGGTATAAGTGGTCCGCGGAAGCTCTGCTGGATGGGTGTCTGACCTGGTGAATGAAGCTGCACACCATGCGTTATCCGACCTGTAAGTCGACATGATCCTCTGGAACAGGACAGGATGTTTGAAGTAAACCTGCGCAGCAGCACTGACCTCATCTGTTGAAAAATAACAGATGCATTTGACACTTAAGAGCCAAAACGAGTCGTACATTAATTGATTCAAAAAATTGTATACATCTATATCATTTTTTAAGCAAAAATGCAACACATCACTGGTTTCAGAATGACAAATGTGAACAAAAACAATGCAAGCAATGATTGGCATTGTTTGTTTTTTTCATATATTCTGGCATATTTTATTGATCAAACAATTAATATTCAGCAGATTAATTGATAGTGAAAATAAGTTGCAACCTTGCACATAATTGTACAAAGTAATGCAACACAAATATAACTCACCAGCTAACAGTTGAGAGAACAAAATACAAACATTAGTAACAGGGCTATTTGATTGCATTTCATTATACAGGTGTTCCTGTTACTTTGGCCACCCTAATGAGCGTCATCATTGTGCTGCGGTTGCAGTTTTGTGCCGGTGTATCGCGACTTTCCAAATCCGGTATGCGAGTTTAACTTAATTTACAGTCATCTGTACGCGGTGTTTGAGCTCATATGTTGAACTCACAGGCTGTATGGATGCACAGACAGGTCTCAAATCGACTTGACATGAGATTAATAACGATATATGATGCAAATATAAGACGGACAACAGAGCGTTTATTAAAGGATTTATTGACGTAAGTATTTTTGAACAAGCATCGACACCTACCACCAACTTTGTCATTCATTTTCCTGATCTCTTGCAAAACAATGAAAGTAATATAAGACGTTATGAGAGAAAGAGGCTCACCATGACCGACGATGGGCTTAATGGAAGAGAAGGAAACATAGAAACGCGATTCTTCTTTTAAGACATTGGAGATATACCAAATGCAAACTGTAAGCTAACGTTACGGAAACACTCTGACCCGGATGTACTCAATAGGCGTTTTTGTGTTTTGTGTGCCCTCTTACGGGTAAATTGTAAACTATCACTTCAGAGTAAAATACATTTAATAGAGATCTTAAGAATCCGAAAACTGTCAATTCTGCTTTAATAGTAACGCAGTTTGCGGAAGAGACACGTAACTTGCGGCAGAGTTGTCATATCCGCTTTAACGTGAACGCGGTGTTCCCGTTTCTCGCGTATCGTTACTGACAGACCAGTTGCAGGGTTTCTCCCGGTGCTATCGTTACGTGTTTTATTCATCCGTTTGAGTAACCGACGTGTTCACTCTAGCAAGGCGGAGCATGACCTTATCTCACTGTGGTCAACTCAGCAGACACTTCAATTGTAGTGCACCTATGGAGTGGTCTCACCTACGTCACGATCTCCTTAGTTACGAGGTCGGTCGGCCATGTTGGAGTACATACAGATCCTACATGGCGGCGAGTAAACAAGGAAGTGCGGCGAAAATACAATACTTTGAATCACTGGATAGTGCATCAAAGGTTCGCTACCTGGCCAAATTGAAGGTTATTGGTAACTTGGATCCCTATACGATGAGTGCAGATCGTTTCAGTGCCGATCCTACTTATCTTCCATCGGTAAACTACGCCAACATCTACACGTATCTCGTGAACACCCCCAGTCCTTACACAAAAGACGAGTTGGAGTGCTATAAAGGGCTCGACGCTTATAATCAGTTTGTCAGTGGATGGGTCCGAGACGTCAAAGCAACGGTCGTCGACAATTCTCATCTCGTCATTGGGAGGGTAAATATATACAGATCTGGTCAGATATTTAGCAATATTCAATGTTTACTCAGCGCAAACAGACACGTGTGTTTGTTTACATTGTACATGCACGTAATTGTGTGCGTGTGTGTAGGAATTCACTTTAAACTAACCCCTAACTTCATCCCCCCCACACACATATATATATATATTTATATATATATGATCTGACGTTAAACTCATATCAAGCAATGCTGAGGCTGCATCTCTGTGTTTCGCCTGTTGTACACGCTCGACGCGTCTCTGGCACCGACTGCTGTCACGGGCCGATGAAGCTTCGGTAACCTTCTCATGCCCAAGTTTAATTTATATTTCCTTTATTAAATACTGTTCACAAACGAATTTGTAAATAAAATCACTGACCACTTATAAAGTGATCCGCACATACTCTAGTGTACGCCAAATTCCATTCCTTTATATCTCGAGATGCGTGACAGCCATTTCTCGCGACGTCGCTTGGATAGCTCCTTCGTGTCATTTCCTTGATGTGTAATGCCCGCTGGCAAACGAAAGAATGATTTCTTGTCTATCAGCTCTGCTGCCACAACCAAAGACAGCACAAAAGTTCACCATGATCGATAGGTTATGCGACTCAGCCGTGCATGCCAGTGGCTTTGTGTGTACTCCAACATGGCCGACAGCTAAACTGTGACGTCACACGAGACCACTGCTGAAATACACGGTAAACTCATTCAAAAGGCACAGATCGGGAGCGAGCGAAGGACTTTGCAAAGTTAGCGGAAAGATTAACGTGAGACAACTTCCGGTTTTCTACAGACTAACATCCGGTTTTCAGAATGAGATGCCAACAAAGTAGACCTATTGCATAATGAAATGAGATGAAATTAATGATATTCACATCAAGTATAAAACATGCTGCATCCTGCATTTCCTGAGTTAAAGGGAAAATACACCTAAATTGTGCGTAAAGTGTCTTTATTCTTTGATTTGAGGGTTGCTGGAAGTTAATAATACCTGACTGATGGGTCAATTAAGATATTTTACGATGCAACTGTGAACTGAATTTGTATCTTCAAATGGCACATTTTGTAAATGTTTAAGGTGCTACGCCAAACCCGTGAACCATTTCATGAATCAGTCACGTGGTATGGCTTCGAACGAGGCTTCGAACGAGGCTTCGAACGAGACTTCGAACGAGACTTCGAACCGCGCGTGGCAACAGTCGTCCTGGACTACTCAACACAAGCTACGAAGCCTCGACACGAAAGGTCGCATTACTACACTCGAGTCAGAAAGACGAAAGAGAACAACAATGCTGCAGCTAGGAAAATACGTAACCCTATACTTGGTCGCCTTCGTGCTGGTCCTGCTGGGGACCCTCAGCCCGGTGTGGGCAACTGCCCTCACCGCCTCGCTCTACCTCTTTATGACCATGTTCAGCTTCGCCCAGGTACCAACCAGCCGAGCCCTGCAGATGCTGCACCCGCTGGGCTCCGGCAATGTGTCGGTGGTCGCTCACCGGTGCGGTGGGCACGACGCCCCGGAGAACACAATCGTAGCCATCCAGGAGGTAAGAGAAGTGTGGAAGAGATTTGGGTGTCCTACCGTGTGTTTATTAGTGGTGACTAAAACATTTAAAAAGGAATAACTTGAATCGAATCATTCTATACACTGTAGCTTATTTACATTGTATAGAGAATGTAAATAAGTTACATTCTAATAGAATGTAAAGACGTCACATTCTAATATAATGTAAAGACGTCACATTCTAATATAATGTAAATAAGTTACATTCTAACAGAATTGTCTTTTGAACAGTTTCAAGTAATGACTGTTAATTAAATATCACTTTACATATCAACATGTTGAATTTGTGTTTACCCAGTTGTCCCCATTAAATTAGGAAAAGTCATTCAATATTAAACCAAAAATATGATTTCTCATTTATTTCGAGACCTTAAACGTCCTCTGGGGTCAAAAATGACCCCAGGACAACACCAGGGTTAAAAGAATAAACTTCATAATTCTCAAAATTCTGACCCCTTTGCTTTTACGTGTTCTTCTCTAGTCCAGTAAGAATGGGGCGACAGGCGTGGAGATGGACCTGGAGTTCTCGGCAGACGGTGTCCCAATGCTAATGCATGATGATACTGTGGACCGGACCACCAACGGGTCGGGAGCAATCAGCCAGATGAGACTGGCCGATTTGGTTAAACTGGACGCAGCGGCTAAACATCGACTCAGGTAAGACAGTTATCAGAAAAATATAGCTTGGGATTCACAGAACAAGCATGCAGACATTTAACTTTTCATGTCATTTTTGCAGCTGATGCTTTTAGATTTAAGATTATACCGTCACCGGTTTTTGCAGGCAGTCATGTTGTTTCGATAAGAAGCTGCATGCAATCTATTAATCATTGTTTTGTCGGGTGCATTGCATCATAATCCACGTCCAGAAAAGTTAAGTGTCGTGTTTCCCATGTAAACGGTGCATCTGTTTGAAAAGCACTGGCACATTTGGCGACTGTGGCTAAGTGGTTAGCAGGGCCGCCTTTCAATCAGCGGTTCAAACCCCGGCTCCGGCTCTGCTAGTCGCATGTCGATGTGTCCTTGAGCAAGACACTTAACCCCAAAATCGCTCCCGTAGCTGTGCCTACGGTGTAGAAATGTGATAGACTCTGAATTGTAAGTCGCTTTGGATAAAAGCGTCTGCTAAATGACTGTAATGTAATGTAATGTGTCCTCGTTCACCAGGGACAAGTTTGCTGGAGAGAAGATACCAACTCTGGAGCAGGCGGTGGAGGAGTGCATCAAACTGCAGCACACCATCTACTTTGATGTCAAAGGTCATCCAGATGAGGTACAGCCAACAAAACAAACAAACAAGAGTTTGTTTGTTTGTTTGCATTCCGTCTGTCGTACGAGTTGATGCAATTGATTTGTGCCTAGTCAGCATTGCATAATGACGAGAACAAGATTATCGTGTTCCAAAGATAGTTTTTAGCTCTAATACACAGTGATCTTTAAGCAAATATTGAATAAATGGGCTTTCATTACTCAGCACATTTTAGGGGATTAAGGAAGGCAGAGCTGCATTTGTCGAGGTCCACAGCTGCTAGTTACCACCAACACACACACACACACACACACACACACACACAATGTGCACAGGAACACACACACACACACACACACAATGATCTAAAGCCTCAGACACAACTCTAAACAGTCGACTGTCCTACAATAACCGTGTGTTTCTCTTCACCTCCCAGGCCGCTGCAGCCCTAAAAGAACTGTATAAAAAGTATCCAGTCCTCTACAACACCAGCATCGTCTGCTCCTTTGAGCCAAAAGTCATCTACAGGGTAAGAGAGCGAGTGTCTGCTCAGCAGTAAACTGTAGCTGTCATGTATTGCACTGCTGTTGTGTTTATCATATTGCTGACATTCGCCGTCTTCTTATCTCTTGCTCTGTTGCACTTCCGGCCCAGATGAGGCAGAGCGACCCAGACGTGGTCACGGCATTGACCCACCGGCCGTGGAGCCTGAGTCGGTTCGGAGACGGTGCCGCTCGTTTCTCATCCCCATGGAAGCACCTTTGGATGACGCTCCTGGACGTGGCGTTGGACTGGGCGCACCATCACGTGCTGTGGAAGCTCTGTGGCATCTCAGCCTTCCTGATAGAGAAAACCTTTGTCTCGCCGTAAGTTTCCGCAGCCGAGACCAACCGTCACATTAACATTGCATTCTGTCATCGTAACTAGAAGACTGAGACTTACTAGAATGAGAGTAACTGTGTGTGTCTGTGTGTCTGTTTCCTGTCTGCAGGGACTATGCTCTGTACTGGGCACAGAGGGGGGTGGAGGTGGTTGCCTGGACCGTCAATACAAAAGTGGAGAAAGACTATATCCACTACGTGCTCCACGGCAACTATATCACAGACAGCCTGGTTGAGGACTGTGGCCCCAGCACTTGATGTGATATCAAGTGCCGTACTTTTCGGACTATAAGCCGCACCGGTATATAGGCCGCACCCGCAAATTTTTAGAAGAAAACTGAATTTTTCCGTAATAGGGCTGATGACGCTCCAATAACAGCTGATTCCTCCGCAGACTTTTACAGTGCAGTAAAAGTCTGCATTTCTGTGGAGGAATCAGCTGTTATTCTCCACGGCAACTATATCACAGACAGCCTGGTTGAGGACTGTGGCCCCAGCACTTGATGTGATATCAAGTGCCGTACTTTTCGGACTATAAGCCGCACCGGTATATAGGCCGCACCCGCAAATTTTTAGAAGAAAACTGAATTTTTCCGTAATAGGGCTGATGACGCTCCAATAACAGCTGATTCCTCCGCAGACTTTTACAGTGCAGTAAAAGTCTGCATTTCTGTGGAGGAATCAGCTGTTATTCTCCACGGCAACTATATCACAGACAGCCTGGTTGAGGACTGTGGCCCCAGCACTTGATGTGATATCAAGTGCCGTACTTTTCGGACTATAAGCCGCACCGGTATATAGGCCGCACCCGGAAATTTTTAGAAGAAAACTGAATTTTTCCGTAATAGGGCTGATGACGCTCCAATAACAGCTGATTCCTCCGCAGACTTTTACAGTGCAGTAAAAGTCTGCATTTCTGTGGAGGAATCAGCTGTTATTGGAGTGCTAGCGCTGTGACCAGGTCTGTCAAGGCTACATGATGTGGCGTGTTCAAGGACCCAAATACAGACTCAGGACAGCAGATTTATATTGACTAGCAGAGTGTGTTGACTCACTAGCTTCTAAGCTAATTTTAACATGACCGCCAATGGGGAAATGCTAACCGCAATTAGCATGCGCGATCTTTTCATGCTACATACAGACATACAGTATGACATACAGACATTCTTACATTACAGACTACGGTCTCTCAAGGCTACCAAACGGAAGAAGTAAAACGAAGCAGCATGTATAGAATCTAAAAGCAACGAGGCAGTACCGGTAACTGTTGTTGCTCATAGCATTAGCATTCACGGCTACGGTACATTTACGGCGCATAGCATTTACGGCTCATAGCATTAGCATTTACGGCTACCGTAACTGGCTTGGCCGCTTACCGTAATAGGGCTGGTGACACTCCAATAACAGCTGATTCCTCCGCAGACTTTTACAGTGCAGTAAAAGTCTGCATTTCTGTGGAGGAATCAGCTGTTATTGGAGTGCTAGCGCTGTGACCAGGTCTGTCAAGGCTACATGATGTGGCGTGTTCAAGGACCCAAATACAGACTCAGGACAGCAGATTTATATTGACTAGCAGAGTGTGTTGACTCGCTAGCTTCTAAGCTAATTTTAACATGACCGCCAATGGGGAAATGCTAACCGCAATTAGCATGCGCGATCTTTTCATGCTACATACAGACATACAGTATGACATACAGACATTCTTACATTACAGACTACGGTCTCTCAAGGCTACCAAACGGAAGAAGTAAAACGAAGCAGCATGTATAGAATCTAAAAGCAACGAGGCAGTACCGGTAACTGTTGTTGCTCATAGCATTAGCATTCACGGCTACGGTACATTTACGGCTCTATAGCATTTACGGCTCATAGCATTAGCATTTACGGCTACCGTAACTGGCTTGGCCGCTTACCGTAATAGGGCTGATGACACTCCAATAACAGCTGATTCCTCCGCAGACTTTTACAGTGCAGTAAAAGTCTGCATTTCTGTGGAGGAATCAGCTGTTATTGGAGTGCTAGCGCTGTGACCAGGTCTGTCAAGGCTACATGATGTGGCGTGTTCAAGGACCCAAATACAGACTCGGGACAACAGAGTTATATTGACTAGCAGAGTGTGTTGACTCGCTAGCTTCTAAGCTAATTTTAACATTACCGCCAATGGGGAAATGCTAACCGCAATTAGCATTAGCGATCTTTTCATGCTTCATACAGACATACAGTATGATATACAGACATACTGCATGACATACAGACATTCTTACATTACAGACTAAGGTCTCTCAAGGCTACCAAACGGAAGAAGTAAAACGAAGCAGTTGCTGGCCAGTTGCTGCTAGCACGACTAGCTGTTAGCCAAGCCAGTTAGAAGCATGTTAAAATGTTAAAAGCATCTTGCCGTTCAACCTTTTTTGTTAACAGTCTTAGTGAGAGGTAGGTCAAACGTCAAAGGTACTTCATCCATATTTATGTTAAATGTGTTGGCGGCGCAAAGCTACGAAAAAATCCGCATATAAGCCGCACCGGCGTATAAGCCGCAGTCTCAAAGCGCGGGGGGGAAAGTAGCGGCTTATAGTCCGAAAAGTACAGCAGAATCGCACCATAACATCCCCTTGCTCTCCTCCACCTTGGCTGCCACTGTCTCTGCCTCTGCCCCGATCTCGACTGCCTCCCCCACTGCCCTGGTCAAGTACTATAATACCCTGGTACACTGACCGACTTCGCCTCCTCAAAGCACAGGGCCGTCAACTGGAACGTCGTGCCACTTACTGTTCACCTGGATGCCTTCAAACTCCAACAACAACAATATAAAGATGCCCTGAACACAGCTCGCTCCTCTCACTACTCCATCATCCAATCTGGCTCCAACAACCCCAAAATTCTTTTGGGGTTGTTCCTCAAGCCCATGGACACCATCTCCACCTCCTTCAGTTCAATCACGGAAATGGATCACCTCCGCGGGATCAGGGTGGATGATACTAAATACTATCATGTGGTGGCGGCGTTGGATTCCTCCACTACTCGCCGGATGATGGGATTGCTGAGAGATCCACCTGCATTGGGGAAAACGCTCTCAAAACACAGCTGTTGCGCTTGTTTCAGCTATCTGACGAGGAGCGCGCAGATCGCCTGCTGTCACTCAACGGATTGGGGGACAGCGAACCTACTGAACTAATGGAGAATATGTTGGCACTGCTCGGTTCAGGTGACACCGCCTTTCTTTTTGTCCAACTGTTCCTACGGCAGCTCCCGACGCCGGTGCGCACGGCGTTGGCCACCTCGCCGTTTGTGCGCACCAAGGATTACCGTGGGCTGGCAGAGGAGGCAGACAGGATACTGCTGGCCTCTCGTCAATATGTGGCTGCGGTGTCAGACCCCGAGCAAACTGTTGCTGCTGTGTCGGGCCGGTCGTCCGAGCGCAGGGATCAGGCGCAAAGAGAGGACAGCGGGCTGTGTTATTATCATCGCCGTTTTGGCTCCAAAGCAAAGCGCTGTATTCCACCCTGTTGTTATGGCAACCAGGGAAACGCCAGAGCCGGCGCTCGTTAGCGGCTATGAGCGCTGGCGTCATCAATGAGCTGCTGTTTATTGAGGACACGTCTTCTGGTCGGCGTCTGCTGGTGGATTCGGGGGCACAGAGGAGCATCCTACCTGCATCGGCCGTGGACGCTTTGGGAAATGCACATGGACCACCGCTGGATGCGGCTAATGGGACTTCCATTCGTACATTTTGCACCAGGTATGTCAAGGTGTGTTTCAATGGACATCAGTTTGAGTGGGAATTTATTATTGCTTCAGTGTCGGTGCCTATACTGGGCGCGGATTTTCTGTGTGCCCACAGACTGTTAGTGGACGTTGCGAATCGTCGGCTGATTGACTCTGTGTCCTTTGACACATATCCGTGCACACTGGGGGGTCCAGGGCCGCCTGCCCTGGCCAATATGCTTGCCACCGGGGATGCGTACCAGCGTCTCCTCTCTGATTTCCCTGCCCTGACTGTCCCCGCCTTCTCTGCCGCTGTCGCCAAGCATGGTGTGGAACACTACATCACAACTGTTGGGCCGCCAGTTTTTGCACGAGCACGCCGCCTGGACGCTGTTAAACTGGCAATAGCCAAGGAGGAGTTCTCCACAATAGAGCGGCTTGGCATTGTGCGCCGTTCTAATAGTCCCTGGGCATCTCCTCTCCACATGGTCCCCAAGGCGGACGGTAAGTGGCGCCCGTGTGGTGATTTCCGGCGCTTAAATAATATTACCACGCCTGACCGGTACCCGGTTCCACACATCCAGGATTTTTCTGTCCACCTGGCGGGAGCCACTATCTATTCTAAAAATAGATTTGGTGCGTGGCTACCACCAGGTGCCGGTCCACCCACTCGATATTCCCAAGACCGCCGTTATCACCCCGTTTGGGCTGTTTGAATTCCTGCGGATGCCATTTGGCCTTAAAGGGGCAGCACAGACTTTTCAGCGGCTTATGGATTCCGTTCTGCGGGGTATGTCGTTTTTGTTCGTTTATCTGGATGACATCCTCGTAGCCAGCACATCGGCAGAGGAGCATCGGAGACATCTCCAGCAATTATTCGAGCGGCTCAACGAGCATGGATTAATTGTGAACCCGGCCAAATGTCAGTTTGGCCTGCCGGCAATGGATTTCCTGGGACATCGTGTCTCCCCCCAGGGGGCTGTTCCTCTACCCGCCAAGGTGGAGGCTATTGTTGTTTTCCCCCGCCCCCTCACCGCTAAGCCTCTTCAGGAGTATCTAGGAATGGTTAACTTTTACAATCGTTTTCTACCCCATGCGGCTCACCTGATGGGTCCCCTGTACGAGGCGTTAAAGGGGAAGAAAGACAGCGAGGACGTGGACTGGTCCCCGGAGCGGGTCCTGGCATTCGAGAACTCCAAGGTGGCTCTGGCCAACGCTGCCATGCTGGCACACCCATCGCCGGCTGCTCCTATAGCTCTCACAACGGATGCCTCCGATTACGCAGTCGGGCGGTGTGTGAGCAGTGGGTGGCTGGCGCCTGGCAGCCCCTGGCCTTTTTCAGCAAGAAGTTGCGGGACAACGAGAGGAAGTATAGCACGTTTGACAGGGAGCTCCTGGCCCTCTTCCTCGCCATACGTCATTTCAGGTTCCTGCTGGAGGGCCGGGGGTTCACAGTGTTCGTTGATCACAAGCCCCTGACTTTTGCCATGGCCAAGATCACAGAGCCGTGGTCGGGGCGTCAACAGCGCCAACTTTCCGCCATATCGGAGTACACTACGGACATTCAACACGTGGCTGGTAAATACAACCAGGTGGCGGACTGCCTCTCCCGGGCACATGTCAGCCCTGTGCACCTGGGCATTGATTATGCAGCCATGGCCGCTGACCAGCTCACGGACATGGACCTTCAGGCTTTCAGGACAGCTGTGACGGGACTGCGACTGGAGGATGTGGCGTTTCAGGACAGCGGCGCCATGCTCCTCTGCGACGTTTCCACTGGCCGGCCTCGCCCCATGGTTCCGACTGACTGGCGACGACGGGTGTTCGACACCATGCATGGCCTTTCACACCCGGGGGTGAGGGCGTCGGTGAAGCTGGTGGGGGCCAAGTTCGTCTGGCCAGGCCTAAGAAGGGACATTAGGCAATGGGCAGCCTCCTGTGTGGCGTGTCAGCGGGCCAAGATACACCGTCACACTAAGGCCCCCCTGGAGCCGTTTCTCATTCCGGAGAGGCGGTTTGACCATGTCCACGTGGACCTGGTGGGCCCACTTCCCCCGTCTCAGGGTTTCACTCACCTCCTCACTATGGTGGACAGGACCACCAGGTGGCCGGAGGTTGTTCCTCTGTCATCCACAATGGCTGCAGAAGTGGCTCGGGCGTTCATCTCTGCTTGGGTGACCCGCTTTGGCACCCCATTAGACCTGACTTCTGACCGGGGTTCTCAGTTCACCTCTGAGCTGTGGAATGCAGTGGCAGAGAGACTGGGTGTGAAACTCCACCGCACCACGGCATATAACCCGAAGGCCAACGGAATGTGTGAACGTTTCCATCGCTCCATGAAGGCTGCTCTCCGGGCCACTCTCACAGACAGCAATTGGATCGACCGTCTGCCATGGGTGCCATGAGTTTTTCCTGTTCCGATGTGAGGGTCTCGGGACAAGAGGATGTCAAATGTGTACATGTTGTAAAGCCCTCTTTGTGATTTTGGGCTATACAAAAATAAATTGTATTGAATTGAATTTGTCTCTGCCTTGTAAAGAGTCTTTGAGTGTCATGAAAAGCGCTATATAAATAAAATGTATTATTATTATTATTGGTATATTATTATATTTGATTCTGTTCAGTGCCTACAAACATTCATAATAGATAAGTGTTGAACATAGTGATTGTCAAATAAATACTGTAAAAAAAAATGTGTGCATATGATTCAGACTTCACAGTAGCTCTGTCTGTGGGGATTTGGCTTGGAAACCAAAGGGTTGCTGGTCCAAATCCCCATTTGGATTAGGAAAGCACGAGACGACAAATTCTGAGGGTGACGTGAATGTTTCTACAGAAATTCATCCGATAGTTGAGAGATTTCACTGGAAACCACAAACTTCATGGTGTCATGTGATGATAAAAGTAACAAAGTGTTTTTGATGACAAGTTCCTAGACATTAAGTTGAATATTACAGGTAATGTATATTCCACACAGAGAGTGACCCATACCACACAGGCAGTAAAACATGCATGTACATATACAGAGACAGCTACTTGTTGAACTTTCACCTACTTTCCACCTCAAGCTATAATTCAGAGGAACACCTTAGACTCCACCGCGACACAGGATATATGCAATGCACAGAGATGAGGCCAAAATGTTCTTTTATCAGTTTTAATGCCCTAAAAGGCTTTAAGACTTATCTCATTCAGAACCTTCTTATCAATGCAGTTCAGTGTGACATGCACAAGGGGTTAAAGAGCAGTGGGTTCATATGCGGTTTACCTCATAGCTGTGGATTATTCTGACCTCATCAGTTATATATTAATGAGGCATGTACCTGTACCTGTAGATCCAGCGCCAATTGTGATTACAGAATTATTTAAAGATACATACCGTTGTGTATTTATGTCAAAGAGCAATTTAAGTTTGGAAAACAAAAGTGCTCTATTTAAAAAATGTTTCTTGTTCTTACTTTTAATTGAGAGCAGTCAATGTATTTCCACTGCAGACTTTATTTCGGTTCAGTCAATTTGTTACCAATTCATTTAAATCGAATTACTTTTACTTCACTTGATTCCTTTATTCATATAGAAATTAAGACTTTTCACTGAAATGTCCTGCTGAATAAACCCTTCAGTTTAAGCCTTTGTTACACAACCTTGCAGTGCAGGAAATGAGCGCATGCATGTGGAAAAAGTTCATTTTCTCATTTTGTGATGCATTCAGGAATAACTTCTTCCAGCAAGGGCACGATACGAAGAAACCCTAGTTAGAAACAATATAACAGGGCTGTAAAGGCAGCGAGAGACATGCATATCTCAAAGGAACCTCTTGTTGCCAGGACACACTTTAACTCGAGCTTTGGCCCTGGCACTCATTCTGCTATTTATTTGGCAGCTGTTTTCCTCCGCTATGCTGACATCTACTGGTCTCACTTTGTGCTAACAGTTATACATGCTAGGAAACAGATGCACATGTACATTCCTAGGGGTACTGTACATGTGCATTAAATGTCACTGTAAATGTCAAATGAAGGAATTTATATTGGAATTAGTTTAAATATAAATAATTACTCAACAACTTGAAAACTGACAAAACTGGAGGAGGGGAGTGTTTTTTCTTTATTTCCTTTCTTTAGCCACCTTTATCTGACACTATAAGGTCTCAAATTGGGTTGGATTGGGTGCTCTCCGTGGCGCAGATGAGAAACTGAGAGACGGAAACGCTGCGGGATGACAACAATACACAGACGCACATGCAAACAAACACACACAAGAGTAGGAGTTTTACGTGTCAGAGAAGTTATTTCACATGGCATTCTCCAAGAAGAGAAAAGTGATCAGTGAGACCACAGCCTTTATCCATGAATGGACAGACTCTTGCTTTGGGAGCATGTTACACCGTACTACTGTACTAAAGTTACAAATGAGTTCATCATAACTTTTGTTCTCTGTTGACCTTTAGAAGCAAATCACTTTGAGATGCCTTGCATCATAAAACACTTTGAATTTTTCCTAAATTCTCAATTACAATAACTAATCATAAATCACTATAAATATATATATATATTTTTCTTTTTTATTAGGCCACATCACTATTTTCTTAAAGCTGACACAGACAACTTTGGACTGTGGGACGAAACCAGAAAACGCCCAAAAGTGTATGTATTTTTATGAAAGAATGTAAATTAGTCTTAACATCTGAAGAAGGAATTCACTTCCCCTTTCAGTGATAGACCAATCAACATAACCTATTTATTTTTTGAGGGAAACTGGAGAACCCGGAGAAAACCTAAGGCTAAACTAATTCAGGGGATCAACAGAAAGTCATGGAAAAGAATGTCATGGCTCACCTGGTAGATCACATGTACACCAAGTACATGTGATCTACCAGGTGAGCCACGGCATTAAATTCAGATACAAAAGAATGTGATGGCTCAACTGGTAGATCACATGTACATCAAGTACATGTGATCCACCAGGTGAGCCATGTAAATTAGTCTTAACATCTGAAGAAGGAATTCACTTCCCCTTTCAGTGATAGACCAATCAACATAACCTATTTATTTTTTGAGGGAAACCGGAGAACCCGGAGAAAACCTAAGGCTAAACTAATTCAGGGGATCAACAGAAAGTCATGGAAAAGAATGTCATGGCTCACCTGGTAGATCACATGTACACCAAGTACATGTGATCTACCAGGTGAGCCACGGCATTAAATTCAGATACAAAAGAATGTGATGGCTCAACTGGTAGATCACATGTACATCAAGTACATGTGATCCACCAGGTGAGCCATGTAAATTAGTCTTAACATCTGAAGAAGGAATTCACTTCCCCTTTCAGTGATAGACCAATCAACATAACCTATTTATTTTTTGAGGGAAACCGGAGAACCCGGAGAAAACCTCAGGCTAAACTAATTCAGGGGATCAACTCATGGAAAATAATATCATGGCTCACCTGGTAGATCACATGTACACCAAGTACATGTGATCTACCAGGTAAGCCATGATGTGATACACTTGGCTCACAACAACAGTAAATATTAGAAAAATATTGGTCAATGAACAAATAATAGATAAAATGCAAAAAAACACACACACACACAAGTAAACAGAGTTTTTTCTGTCCCATAGAAGTGCTTTTCCACAGGCAGCACAGTAGATGGCACTGGAGTCCATCTTTTCCGCTGCTGCTGTCCAAGGAGGAGAGGATGAGTCACTCCAAAGGTTCAGACCGGCTGGTGACTTTGGAGAAAACGTGATTATGTGACAAACACTGGCAAACTCACTGGTTCACATGGAAAAACACACACGAAAACACATGAAAGATATTATGCACTCTTGCACTGTGACATTGTCCCATTATGGGCATCCAGAGGACAAAATGGCCCTGTGAGGCTGAAATGGCTCAGACGAACCAGACCAGACGAAGATACTGGGGCCACATTAGAGAGAGAGAGAGTGTTTTGCTATTTGTATATTATTAAATAAAAGCTGTGGGCATACAGCAAGGCTGTTCACACTGCAGGGTAGGGGGATGTTGTTGTTTTAGTTTAGGTTTGTAAAACAGATGGTGGTCCCTGCTAATGATGGCAGGCTTTATACGTGAGTTAGAGGCTTCTTTTCTTTCAGCAAAGATATCCAGACAGAGAAACGTGCCGAGCTATGGCCCTCTCACGCATGCAGGGACAAGCAGCTGAGAATAACATTCCTTCGAAGAAGTATCCGTGATTACCCGACACTTGCTGATTCACGTCGGGGCTCACAGCCAAACTAAGCCTGTGAATTACTCCGAATTTTCAGCCTCATTTCCTGTGAGGCTGGTTTCAAAATGACACATTGACCACTTCCTTAAAGCAAAGGCCCGCACAAAATAAGAGCTTGTAACTCGCTTTATTGCCAGAGAAACATGAGACGTTATAAGCAAATGTTTAATTTTCCCATCAACCTCTTTGCAAAATAATCTAGAAATGATCTTCATGATTATCAACCACACAAGATATGTTTTTAGATTAAACCTTTGTTGCAGAACATGAGACTAATAGCCAACAATCTATCTTTAAATATTACAATTACACAGAAAATAGGATAACCACTCTGCCCATATTCCTCACCTCTTAACTCCACAAGGAAGTAAAGAACGGTCATCAATGGCAGAAAGCGTGTGAACTGAATCACTGCTCTGTGCCCGCTTGGCGCTCAGTGGGAAATATCACATCTCATCATCGTGGTTAGCGAGACCAAACAATCTAGAAACACATTTCTCAAGTCAAAAACTATAGAAATGATCCCTGAAAGTATAGTCTTAACAATGTTACGGGTGAAAACAGTAAGTCATTCACAGGACGATAATTCCCTCTCGGGGTTCCTCTCTGCCATCAACAAGCTCCTCCTCATCTTGCATCTCATCCAGTCATGTGTGTTTGTGTAACTCGGCTCGTTCAAGATGAACTGCGCCTCGCCTGGAAAGTAGAGGAGAGCAGGCGGCAGCAACAGGGGGCGTTGACAAAAAACTGCGGTCAAGTCGGACATTTTTCAGCCGCCATCAAAGAATGAACAGGAAGTCAAAGAAAAAGGTACTTCCTGTTAGATCCGATCTGTAGGCTATTTGTAGTTTACAGACCTCGTTTGGATTTAGTCACGTGTTTGTAAATATATATTTATGTGGAAACTTGCATAATGTGTGTGTCAAACACTTTGATGCTTGTTTTGATATTTTCTCGATAAATAATCTTCATGATTATCAACCACACAATATATGTTTTTAGATTAAACCTTTGTTGCACAACATGAGACTCACGGCCGTTAAATATTACAATTACACAGAAAACAGGATAACCACTCTGCCCATATTCCTCACCTCTTAACTCCACAAGGAAGTAAAGAACGGTCATCAATGGCAGAAAGCGTGTGAACTGAATCACTGCTCTGTGCCCGCTTGGCGCTCCGTGGGAAATATCACATCTCATCATCGTGGTTAGCGAGACCAAATAATCTAGAAACACATTTCTCAAGTCAAAAACTATAGAAATGATCCCTGAAAGTACAGTCTTAACAATGTTACAGGTGAAAACAGTAAGTCATTCACAGGACGATAATTCCCTCTCGGGGTTCCTCTCTGCCATCAACAAGCTCCTCCTCATCTTGCATCTCATCCAGTCATGTGTGTTTGTGTAACTCGGCTCTTCAAGATGAACTGCGCCTCGCCTGGAAAGTAGAGGAGAGCAGGCGCAGCAACAGGGGGCGTTGACAAAAAACTGCGATCAAGTAGGACATTTTTCAGCCGCCATCAAAGAATGAACAGGAAGTCAAAGAAAAAGGTACTTCCTGTTAGATCCGATCTGTAGGCTACTTGTAGTTTACAGACCTCGTTTGGATTTAGTCATGTGTTTGTAAATATATATTTATGTGGAAACTTGCATAATGTGTGTGTCAAACACTTCGATGCTTGTTTTGATATTTTCTCGATAAATAATCTTCATGATCATCAACTACACAAGACATGTTTTTAGATTAAACCTTTGTTGCACAACATGAGACTAACAGCCAAGAATCTATCGTTAAATATTACAATTACACAGAAAATAGGATAACCACTCTGTCCATATTCCTCACCTCTTAACTCCACAAGGAAGTAAAGAACGGTCATCAACGGCAGAAAGCGTGTGAACTGAATCACTGCTCTGTGCCCGCTTGGTGCTCAGTGGGAAATATCACATCTCATCATCGTGGTTAGCGAGACCAAACGATCTAGAAACACATTTCTCAAGTCTAAAACTATAGAAATAATCCCTGAAAGTATAGTCTTAACAATGTTACGGGTGAAAACAGTAAGTCATTCACAGGACGATAATTCTCTCTCGGGGTTCCTCTCTGCCATCAACAAGCTCCTCCTCATCTTGCATCTCATCCAGTCATGTGTGTTTGTGTAACTCGGCTCGTTCAAGATGAACTGCGCCTCGCCTGGAAAGTAGAGGAGAGCAGGCGGCAGCAACAGGGGGCGTTAACCAAAAACTGCGATCAAGTTGGACATTTTTCAGCCGCCATCAAAGAATGAACAGGAAGTCAAAGAAAAAGGTACTTCCTGTTAGATCCGATCTGTAGGCTACTTGTAGTTTACAGACCTTGTTTGGATTTAGTCACTTGTTTGTAAATATATATTAATGTGGAAACTTGCATATTGTGTGTGTGTCAAACACTTTGATGCTTGTTTTGATATTTTATCGACAAATAATCTTCATGATTATCAACCACACAAGATATGTTTTTAGATTAAACCTTTGTTGCACAACATGAGACTAACAGCCAACAATCTAGAATTAAATATTACAATTACACAGAAAATACCATAGCCACTCTGCCCATATTCCCCACCTCTTAACTCCACAAGGAAGTAAAGAACGGTCATCAATGGCAGAAAGCGTGTGAACTGAATCACTGCTCTGTGCCCGCTTGGCGCCCAGTGGGAAATATCACATCTCATCATCGTGGTTAGCGAGACCAAACAATCTAGAAACACATTTCTCAAGTCTAAAACTATAGAAATGATCCCTGAAAGTATAGTCTTAACAATGTTACAGGTGAAAACAGTAAGTCATTCACAGGACGATAATTCCCTCTCGGGGTTCCTCTCTGCCATCAACAAGCTCCTCCTCATCTTGCATCTCATCCAGTCATGTGTGTTTGTGTAACTCGGCTCGTTCAAGATGAACTGCGCCTCGCCTGGAAAGTAGAGGAGAGCAGGCGCAGCAACAGGGGGCGTTGACAAAAAATGCGGTCAAGTCGGACATTTTCAGCCTCCATCAAAGAATGAACAGGAAGTCAAAGAAAAAGGTACTTCCTGTTAGATCCGATCTGTAGGCTACTTGTAGTTTACAGACCTCGTTTGGATTTAGTCACTGTTTGTTTGTCTGTCTTACCAGGATTTCTCAAAAAATAATTAGACTTCAATGACATTTGTCAGACCGTGAACAAGTGATCTTTGATGGGATAGCACCACCATGTGGACATTTATAAAACACATTCGATTTTGGGTTTATAACTCCTTTGTTTTTCCATGAATGTGGTCTGGTTGTTAAAAAACCCATTGCACACAGAGTCAATTTCATGAATTTAGAAACAATGTGACTTTAATTGTTTTCGTAGTGTCGAGTGATAACCACAATCAATTCATTGCAAAAAAGGACAGCGCTAAACTAAAACGGCTACCAGGGAAGGATCTATCTAAACTGCATATTAAAGTAGTTAAGATTAGCACAGACTGAAGCATCTACAGCAGTAGAATGCAAGATGTACATGAATGCAGCATTAATAATAATCCAAAAAACATCATCTGAAAGTAAAACACGTATATCGGCAAAGCTTGCAGCTGCATGACGAATCCTGGAAATCCTCCATCATCAAATCTGCCTCGTATTTTTTAGCAATGTCTTCAACAGAAAGATGAATGTTTGACCACTTGCCATCTATAAAAAGGGTTGCAGGGTATCGATAATAAAATCAATTTATTCATCATAACTTCGACAACAACAAAAAACATTTACAACTGGAAAATGAATGTTACGGTAACCTTCTAATTGCGCTAAAGGTAATTCGTTGTCGGCAGGATTCGAACCTGCGCGCGCGCGGCACCCGGGGATTCTTTAGCTAAAACTCCCTAAACCGTTTCCCATTCATTTTCAATGGTAGTCCTAAACCAGTACGGATGTAATATATCTTTGGCCACCAGCACCAGCAGCGCTGTGGTGCCGTTTTGCGAGAGAAAGATTTTCTCCGGTGTTTGTCAGTCACTCGGAGCCTGGAAAGAGCATCGACAGCCCGCATTTTCCGGATCTATTCGCTGGGTGGACACTACGTTGAACGGTAAGTCATTAAGATGAATAACAATGAATTAAAATGTCATGACAATTAGTCTGGGCTGTCTGACATTCACTTGAAAGCTTCAAAGATAAAGTTAGTTGTGTTTTTTTTGGTGTTATATTGTGTCGAAGTCGGACTTCTGACTGTATGAGTTCGTTACCTTACAACGTAACGTAATCTGGAGCCGTTAACGGTTCATATCGGTTAATTCATGTCCGACTTTGATGCGTTTTTGTGACCAAAAGTATCACAAGTTAACACGAACGTGCATTCAAATAAAATGAGTTTGCGTTTACTACGCATGTCAGTGAACACAGAGGCTGAGCAGCGGCCGGTTGAGGTTGTGGTGAACGTAAGATATACTCTGTTACTTTACGGACACGTAACAAAAGAACAACAAGCTGTGACCGGACCCGGTGGTTCATGTGAATCACGTTAACGTTAAATAAACATGCACGTCTCCGTTGTATCACGTCACGTATCGTCATTAATGCATGTAGTTCATAGTTATGTACATTAACTGCTCCACGTGTGTTTGACAGCATTAGTTACTAACGTTAGTTACTTGGCAGATTCAGGATATCAGACGAAATATACTCAACTAATAAATGATGTGTTATTACAGATTAAACTACCAGCAGTATATAAAGTCATTAAAGTGATGAACACATGCTTTTTTGTACTTTTACTGAAGTCAGACTTTGAGTAAGTAAGATTTGAATGCAGGACTTTCACTTAAAGAGTATTTACACCATGTGGTGGTATTAATACATATTTTTTTACTGAAGTACAAGATGTGTAGACTTTCTCCATCACTGTTAAAATAATGTTTATGTACAAGAAGTGCAAGAAGATATTAATTTAATGAAGTTCTAATTCTCGTCTGTTTGCATCTCAGTGATGGATGAAGATGAAGAGCTGGAGAGAGGGATGCTGAGTATCTCCTTCAAAGCCACACGTGCAGAGCTGAGAGTAAACATTTGATGTCTTTCATTTCTACCACCTGAAGATTTAAAATCAGTTACAGTTCAGCCGCTTTGCTATTAATCGTGTATTCTATTCAGTGTATATGATATGTTTTTTGTTTGTTTACCAGCTGTTTCTGCATCATCAAACAGCCAGACAACAACAGGCTCCGGGAACAGAAAGAGGTTTTTCACCAAAAACGTTCTGCCATCAACAGACAAGCATGGGACCATGACTTCTTATCCCACATGAAGCATTGAACCGTTCTGTCTCATGTTTATGTGTTCTGCTTGTTGTCCTTGTGACTATGAATTGATACCAGTCATGATGAGGGTACGTATCACTCTTTGTTTTCTTATATGGATAAAAGGAAACAATATGTATGTATGAAACTGCTGTGTTACTAACACCTGAATGCATGTGTTTGAAGTGTGCCATGTTGCTTCACCTGCCTAGGTTACATCACAATGACTGGCCACTGAATATTAACCCATTGAAAGACAAACACACGTGTATGAATGAAGTATATTCTTTATATATTAATGTGAGAAACAGTCTGTCATTGGATACGGCTGAGAAAGGTGAAGTAACGATACTAACAGTTGTGTTTGTATATTGTCAAAATATAAATTACTGACAAGGTGTTTTCCATTGTAGAACCATCTGCTACACTGGCTGCACCAACTCATCTGAAGGGTTCACAAGTAGATGGTAAATACATCCAACATTTAAACACATCTGTCATATTCACTGTGCTCATATCTGTTATAAACCGTCGATTATGTTTTGTGATCCTTCTCACCTTGCAGCCGCCGCTGTAACTGTAAGGAGACCAGTGCCTGTTCCTCAGGAGCTCACGTGTCTGCTGCCAGAAGGAGCGGGTCGTCCAGCAACAGAGGCGACTGTCACAGTCCCTGGTGTGTGTTATTTGACCTGTATTTGCATCTTAAAAATATACTACATGTAGTGTTCATCAAAACTGTTGTTAATTCTATACAGTTGCTGCTGCACTGTATTCAGACAATAGGTAGGCAGCACTCCAGTGTCCAGCTTGCTGAGTTTCACAGACTACAGTGTAGATGTCATGTTACATCCTTGCTTCATCTTACTGTCAATAATAATGACAACATGTTTAATATTCTCTGTAGTGTCAGAGGCCCCCCTGATTTCTCCTGAGACGCTCAACTGTCACCAGCACAGAGAGATAAAAGTTAGTGTGAGAATGTTTTTCATGTCAAAAGATTAAATCAAGACGCAACCAGAATCGTACTCATTTGCTCCGTTTATTCTTGTCTGACTAGGTGAGCCATCACCCAGGCCGTTAGCTGTCCCCACCGTCCTCCTCCACAGCTCCCTGGCTACGAGCATGAAGTCAGCCAGTGGACCTGTTCACAGCAGCAGAGGATCTGGATGAAGACAGAGCTGGAATCCACGGGTCTCTGGCCAGGCTCCTTTCCTGTGCGCAACCTCATGAAGATGGTGTCATTGTGGCGTCTCCCTCCCCAGCCAGAATGAATCCACAGCATCTCTGATCTTCCTCCTCCAACGTTCTTTCAGCTGGAACTGGATGCTACAAGGAAAAGGGTGGAGGGCAGAAGACAGCCGAAGAGGAAGAGGACTGAATCCCAGCCCACAGGTCGCAAGTGTCGATTCTGTCAGATGGATCTGAAGCAGGATCCAAACAGTCCTCACATTCACACGGTGTTCCCTGGACTAACAGGGAAATACATTTACTGCCCTGGTAAAGTATTTTCCTTTTACAAAGACCAGGGCATGAGAAGCAGACAACCTGCTTTTTATGAGACAGAAAAAAAGAGATGGGAGGTTGAAAAGGGAAAGTAAGAGAAAAGGGGAGTGTTTTGTCATTATTATATTTGTTTAACATATTTGTGTTGTGTATTTGTGACCTTGCATTATTGGCTCTGTGTTCAATATTCACTGTCCCTGTTGTGTTTAATAAATATATTTCATTCACTAATGTTCACATGTCTCATTAATACGTGAATCATTATAGTCAACAGTAAAAACTACAATATAATAGGTTTATAGCCAAAAATAAGTCAAGTACTTGATAATCTATCTGCCACTACAATCTAGTGACAATCAGTAAAAGGTAAAGCTGGATAAACATTTCTTGATTTATGAATAGCTCTTTGTCATTGATGAGTGGCTTTGCCCCAGTTAGACTCGAACCTGCGTCCAGGAGCTGAAACCAGCGATATGAAATGCTGCAATTTCATTGGCTGTCAGCGTATGCCAACTATACACGGCTTGCCGCGGGGAGACCCCAATGGATTTCTAGTCCATCGCCTTAACCACTCGGCCACGACAACTAACTATAAAACCTATGTCATCAAAACTACTCTACTAAAACGATGACCCACTACTTAAAGATCTTTAGAGAGATCATCTTGTATCCAAATGGATCATGAAACTGTTTGTTTTTATTTTCGTCTTTGTAAAAGCTATTACATGACACAAAAAGCACGTATATAAGTATATAAGTGTGAATATCCAGTATAAATCTTCTCTGTGACGTTATTACCAAATGCCCCATTCTACATGTAATGTAGATCAGTCTCTGTTCACACCTGAATCACGAACAGTGTTTGAAATAAATGTGCTTCATTACTTACCTTGAAATAGTTATTTTAAGATGCAACACTAATATTTCTGTTTGTAGAACATTCGGACAACCTCACTTTTACCAAGACTTTGACTTTATTTGACTTTTTTTCCCCCTCTACACATTAACACCGTTACAGACCAAAGTACTCAGAGTACTCTTAACACATTACTGCCAACAGTCACTTAGCAGTCAGGCCTGCAAATATGTATCTGTACTTTCCAACCACAAGCTTCATTAAGTAATGAATTAGCTCGTTATTCATGGTTGACGACTGCTAACATATCTCAGCCAAAGTTTACACTGGCGACAGTCTTCTGCATAATCTTATTCTTCACCGAGAACAGATCCTTCTCATTATAACAAGTTATACTGTATTTTTAGGATGATTCACTGTTGACTATTATTGTCCCAATCTGTACAATTTAAACAAACTATCATTTTTAAGTTCCAAACACCTTCTCGAAAGCCTGTTTGTCCACCACACACGTCCAAAATGAGTGGCGAAATAGAGCGTCTGTGGACTGCTGAATCTCTTAAATTTCACTATTGTCTCGTTTACGGAGTCGCCTGTGTCCCCAATGGTCATAACATCCGACACAGGCAGGTAGATATCATGGCGCCTGCCCCAGAAGGTGAGGTGGGACACTTTGAGGGTGGTCTGGGACGGGTCCAGGTACATCATCCCCACAATCCTCCTGAAGAAGTGACTGGCAGTGTACAGCATGACAGCAGCAAACAGAGCTAAACCCGTTGCGTAGCTGACAAGAGAGAGGGGGACGTCTCCCTGGAGGTAGAGGATGTACACTGGGGGCAAGATGACCCCGGTGATTGCAGTTTGGAGCAGTTTCAGCCTGGACACAGCTCTGAGGAGCTTAATGTGCGGCAGGGTGTAAATCATCGTGTACTTGTTTGCGGAAGAGTCTGAGTATCCGACCAGGGCTGTGATTTTAGGTATAAGTGGTCCGCGGAAGCTCTGCTGGATGGGTGTCTGACCTGGTGAATGAGGCTGCACACCATGCGTTATCCGACCTGTAAGTCGACATGATCCTCTGGAACAGGACAGGATGTTTGAAGTAAACCTGCGCAGCAGCACTGACCTCATCTGTTGAAAAATAACAGATGCATTTGACACTTAAGAGCCAAAACGAGTCGTACATTAATTGATTCAAAAAATTGTATACATCTATATCATTTTTTAAGCAAAAATGCAACACATCACTGGTTTCAGAATGACAAATGTGAACAAAAACAATGCAAGCAATGATTGGCATTGTTTTTTTTTTTCATATATTCTGGCATATTTTATTGATCAAACAATTAATATTCAGCAGATTAATTGATAGTGAAAATAAGTTGCAACCTTGCACATAATTGTACAAAGTAATGCAACACAAATATAACTCACCAGCTAACAGTTGAGAGAACAAAATACAAACATTAGTAACAGGGCTATTTGATTGCATTTCATTATACAGGTGTTCCTGTTACTTTGGCCACCCTAATGAGCGTCATCATTGTGCTGCGGTTGCAGTTTTGTGCCGGTGTATCGCGACTTTCCAATTCCGGTATGCGAGTTTAACTTAATTTACAGTCATCTGTACGCGGTGTTTGAGCTCATATGTTGAACTCACAGGCTGTATGGATGCACAGACAGGTCTCAAATCGACTTGACATGAGATTAATAACGATATATGATGCAAATATAAGACGGACAACAGAGCGTTTATTAAAGGATTTATTGACGTAAGTATTTTTTAACAAGCATCGACACCTACCACCAACTTTGTCATTCATTTTCCTGATCTCTTGCAAAACAATGAAAGTAATATAAGACGTTATGAGAGAAAGAGGCTCACCATGACCGACGATGGGCTTAATGGAAGAGAAGGAAACATAGAAACGCGATTCTTCTTTTAAGACATTGGAGATATACCAAATGCAAACTGTAAGCTAACGTTACGGAAACACTCTGACCCGGATGTACTCAATGGAGTGGTCTCGTGTGACGTCACAGTTTAGCTGTCGGCCATGTTGGAGTACACACAAAGCCACTGGCATGCACGGCTGAGTCGCATAACCTATCGGTGGTGAACTTTTGTGCTGTCTTTGGTTGTGGCAGCAGAGCTGATAGACAATAAATCATTCGTTCGTTTGCCAGCGGTCATTACACATCAAGGAAATGACACGAAGGAGCTATCCAAGCGACGTCGCCAGAAATGGCTGTCACGCATCTCTCGAGATATAAAGGAATGGAATTTGGCGTACACTAGAGTATGTGCGGATCACTTTATAAGTGGTACGTGATTTTATATACAAATTCGTTTGTGAACAGTATTTAATAAAGGAAATATAAATTAAACTTTGACATGAGAAGGTTACCGAAGCTTCATCGGCCCGTGACAGCAGTCGGTACCAGAGACGTGTGGAGCGTGTACAACAGGCGAAACACAGAGATGCAGCCTCAGCATTGCTTGATACGAGTTTAACGTCAGATCATATATATATATATATATATGTATATATATATATATATGTGTGGGGGGGGATGAAGTTAGGAGTTAGTTGAAAGTGAATTCCTACACACACGCACACAATGACGTGCACGTACAATGTAAACAAACACACGTGTCTGTTTGCGCTGAGTAAACATTGAATATTGCTAAATATCGGACCAGATCTGTATATATTTACTCTTCCAATGACGAGATGAGAATTGTCGACGACTGTTGCTTTGACGTCTCGGACCCATCCACTGACAAACTGATTATAAGCGTCGAGCCCTTTGTAGCACTCCAGCTCGTCTTTTGTGTAAGGACTGGGGGTGTTCACGAGATACGTGTAGATGTTGGCGTAGTTTACCGATGGAAGATAAGTAGGATCGGCACTGAAACGATCTGCACTCATCGTATAGGGATCCAAGTTACCAATAACCTTCAATTTGGCCAGGTAGCGAACCTTTGATGCACTATCCAGTGATTCAAAGTATTGTATTTTCGCCGCACTTCCTTGTTTACGCGCCGCCATGTAGGATCTGTATGTACTCCAACATGGCCGACCGACCTCGTAACTAAGGAGATCGTGACGTCGGTGAGACCACTCCATAGGCGTTTTTGTGTTTTGTGTGCCCTCTTACGGGTAAATTGTAAACTATCACTTCAGAGTAAAATACATTTAATAGAGATCTTAAGAATCCGAAAACTGTCAATTCTGCTTTAATAGTAACGCAGTTTGCGGAAGAGACACGTAACTTGCGGCAGAGTTGTCATATCCGCTTTAACGTGAACGCGGTGTTCCCGTTTCTCGCGTATCGTTACTGACAGACCAGTTGCAGGGTTTCTCCCGGTGCTATCGTTACGTGTTTTATTCATCCGTTTGAGTAACCGACGTGTTCACTCTAGCAAGGCGGAGCATGACCTTATCTCACTGTGGTCAACTCAGCAGACACTTCAATTGTAGTGCACCTATATGCTGAAATACACGGTAAACTCATTCAAAAGGCACAGATCGGGAGCGAGCGAAGGACTATTGCAAAGTTAGCGGAAAGATTAACGTGAGACAACTTCCGGTTTTCTACAGACTAACATCCGGTTTTCAGAATGAGATGCCAACAAAGTAGACCTATTGCATAATGAAATGAGATGAAATTAATGATATTCACATCAAGTATAAAACATGCTGCATCCTGCATTTCCTGAGTTAAAGGGAAAATACACCTAAATTGTGCGTAAAGTGTCTTTATTCTTTGATTTGAGGGTTGCTGGAAGTTAATAATACCTGACTGATGGGTCAATTAAGATATTTTACGATGCAACTGTGAACTGAATTTGTATCTTCAAATGGCACATTTTGTAAATGTTTAAGGTGCTACGCCAAACCCGTGAACCATTTCATGAATCAGTCACGTGGTATGGCTTCGAACGAGGCTTCGAACGAGGCTTCGAACGAGACTTCGAACGAGACTTCGAACCGCGCGTGGCAACAGTCGTCCTGGACTACTCAACACAAGCTACGAAGCCTCGACACGAAAGGTCGCATTACTACACTCGAGTCAGAAAGACGAAAGAGAACAACAATGCTGCAGCTAGGAAAATACGTAACCCTATACTTGGTCGCCTTCGTGCTGGTCCTGCTGGGGACCCTCAGCCCGGTGTGGGCAACTGCCCTCACCGCCTCGCTCTACCTCTTTATGACCATGTTCAGCTTCGCCCAGGTACCAACCAGCCGAGCCCTGCAGATGCTGCACCCGCTGGGCTCCGGCAATGTGTCGGTGGTCGCTCACCGGTGCGGTGGGCACGACGCCCCGGAGAACACAATCGTAGCCATCCAGGAGGTAAGAGAAGTGTGGAAGAGATTTGGGTGTCCTACCGTGTGTTTATTAGTGGTGACTAAAACATTTAAAAAGGAATAACTTGAATCGAATCATTCTATACACTGTAGCTTATTTACATTGTATAGAGAATGTAAATAAGTTACATTCTAATAGAATGTAAAGACGTCACATTCTAATATAATGTAAAGACGTCACATTCTAATATAATGTAAATAAGTTACATTCTAACAGAATTGTCTTTTGAACAGTTTCAAGTAATGACTGTTAATTAAATATCACTTTACATATCAACATGTTGAATTTGTGTTTACCCAGTTGTCCCCATTAAATTAGGAAAAGTCATTCAATATTAAACCAAAAATATGATTTCTCATTTATTTCGAGACCTTAAACGTCCTCTGGGGTCAAAAATGACCCCAGGACAACACCAGGGTTAAAAGAATAAACTTCATAATTCTCAAAATTCTGACCCCTTTGCTTTTACGTGTTCTTCTCTAGTCCAGTAAGAATGGGGCGACAGGCGTGGAGATGGACCTGGAGTTCTCGGCAGACGGTGTCCCAATGCTAATGCATGATGATACTGTGGACCGGACCACCAACGGGTCGGGAGCAATCAGCCAGATGAGACTGGCCGATTTGGTTAAACTGGACGCAGCGGCTAAACATCGACTCAGGTAAGACAGTTATCAGAAAAATATAGCTTGGGATTCACAGAACAAGCATGCAGACATTTAACTTTTCATGTCATTTTTGCAGCTGATGCTTTTAGATTTAAGATTATACCGTCACCGGTTTTTGCAGGCAGTCATGTTGTTTCGATAAGAAGCTGCATGCAATCTATTAATCATTGTTTTGTCGGGTGCATTGCATCATAATCCACGTCCAGAAAAGTTAAGTGTCGTGTTTCCCATGTAAACGGTGCATCTGTTTGAAAAGCACTGGCACATTTGGCGACTGTGGCTAAGTGGTTAGCAGGGCCGCCTTTCAATCAGAGGTTCAAACCCCGGCTCCGGCTCTGCTAGTCGCATGTCGATGTGTCCTTGAGCAAGACACTTAACCCCAAAATCGCTCCCGTAGCTGTGCCTACGGTGTAGAAATGTGATAGACTCTGAATTGTAAGTCGCTTTGGATAAAAGCGTCTGCTAAATGACTGTAATGTAATGTAATGTGTCCTCGTTCACCAGGGACAAGTTTGCTGGAGAGAAGATACCAACTCTGGAGCAGGCGGTGGAGGAGTGCATCAAACTGCAGCACACCATCTACTTTGATGTCAAAGGTCATCCAGATGAGGTACAGCCAACAAAACAAACAAACAAGAGTTTGTTTGTTTGTTTGCATTCCGTCTGTCGTACGAGTTGATGCAATTGATTTGTGCCTAGTCAGCATTGCATAATGACGAGAACAAGATTATCGTGTTCCAAAGATAGTTTTTAGCTCTAATACACAGTGATCTTTAAGCAAATATTGAATAAATGGGCTTTCATTACTCAGCACATTTTAGGGGATTAAGGAAGGCAGAGCTGCATTTGTCGAGGTCCACAGCTGCTAGTTACCACCAACACACACACACACACACACACACACACAATGTGCACAGGAACACACACACACACACACACACAATGATCTAAAGCCTCAGACACAACTCTAAACAGTCGACTGTCCTACAATAACCGTGTGTTTCTCTTCACCTCCCAGGCCGCTGCAGCCCTAAAAGAAATGTATAAAAAGTATCCAGTCCTCTACAACACCAGCATCGTCTGCTCCTTTGAGCCAAAAGTCATCTACAGGGTAAGAGAGCGAGTGTCTGCTCAGCAGTAAACTGTAGCTGTCATGTATTGCACTGCTGTTGTGTTTATCATATTGCTGACATTCGCCGTCTTCTTATCTCTTGCTCTGTTGCACTTCCGGCCCAGATGAGGCAGAGCGACCCAGACGTGGTCACGGCATTGACCCACCGGCCGTGGAGCCTGAGTCGGTTCGGAGACGGTGCCGCTCGTTTCTCATCCCCATGGAAGCACCTTTGGATGACGCTCCTGGACGTGGCGTTGGACTGGGCGCACCATCACGTGCTGTGGAAGCTCTGTGGCATCTCAGCCTTCCTGATAGAGAAAACCTTTGTCTCGCCGTAAGTTTCCGCAGCCGAGACCAACCGTCACATTAACATTGCATTCTGTCATCGTAACTAGAAGACTGAGACTTACTAGAATGAGAGTAACTGTGTGTGTCTGTGTGTCTGTTTCCTGTCTGCAGGGACTATGCTCTGTACTGGGCACAGAGGGGGGTGGAGGTGGTTGCCTGGACCGTCAATACAAAAGTGGAGAAAGACTATATCCACTACGTGCTCCACGGCAACTATATCACAGACAGCCTGGTTGAGGACTGTGGCCCCAGCACTTGATGTGATATCAAGTGCCGTACTTTTCGGACTATAAGCCGCACCGGTATATAGGCCGCACCCGCAAATTTTTAGAAGAAAACTGAATTTTTCCGTAATAGGGCTGATGACGCTCCAATAACAGCTGATTCCTCCGCAGACTTTTACAGTGCAGTAAAAGTCTGCATTTCTGTGGAGGAATCAGCTGTTATTCTCCACAGCAACTATATCACAGACAGCCTGGTTGAGGACTGTGGCCCCAGCACTTGATGTGATATCAAGTGCCGTACTTTTCGGACTATAAGCCGCACCGGTATATAGGCCGCACCCGCAAATTTTTAGAAGAAAACTGAATTTTTCCGTAATAGGGCTGATGACGCTCCAATAACAGCTGATTCCTCCGCAGACTTTTACAGTGCAGTAAAAGTCTGCATTTCTGTGGAGGAATCAGCTGTTATTCTCCACGGCAACTATATCACAGACAGCCTGGTTGAGGACTGTGGCCCCAGCACTTGATGTGATATCAAGTGCCGTACTTTTCGGACTATAAGCCGCACCGGTATATAGGCCGCACCCGGAAATTTTTAGAAGAAAACTGAATTTTTCTGTAATAGGGCTGATGACGCTCCAATAACAGCTGATTCCTCCGCAGACTTTTACAGTGCAGTAAAAGTCTGCATTTCTGTGGAGGAATCAGCTGTTATTGGAGTGCTAGCGCTGTGACCAGGTCTGTCAAGGCTACATGATGTGGCGTGTTCAAGGACCCAAATACAGACTCAGGACAGCAGATTTATATTGACTAGCAGAGTGTGTTGACTCACTAGCTTCTAAGCTAATTTTAACATGACCGCCAATGGGGAAATGCTAACCGCAATTAGCATGCGCGATCTTTTCATGCTACATACAGACATACAGTATGACATACAGACATTCTTACATTACAGACTACGGTCTCTCAAGGCTACCAAACGGAAGAAGTAAAACGAAGCAGCATGTATAGAATCTAAAAGCAACGAGGCAGTACCGGTAACTGTTGTTGCTCATAGCATTAGCATTCACGGCTACGGTACATTTACGGCGCATAGCATTTACGGCTCATAGCATTAGCATTTACGGCTACCGTAACTGGCTTGGCCGCTTACCGTAATAGGGCTGGTGACACTCCAATAACAGCTGATTCCTCCGCAGACTTTTACAGTGCAGTAAAAGTCTGCATTTCTGTGGAGGAATCAGCTGTTATTGGAGTGCTAGCGCTGTGACCAGGTCTGTCAAGGCTACATGATGTGGCGTGTTCAAGGACCCAAATACAGACTCAGGACAGCAGATTTATATTGACTAGCAGAGTGTGTTGACTCGCTAGCTTCTAAGCTAATTTTAACATGACCGCCAATGGGGAAATGCTAACCGCAATTAGCATGCGCGATCTTTTCATGCTACATACAGACATACAGTATGACATACAGACATTCTTACATTACAGACTACGGTCTCTCAAGGCTACCAAACGGAAGAAGTAAAACGAAGCAGCATGTATAGAATCTAAAAGCAACGAGGCAGTACCGGTAACTGTTGTTGCTCATAGCATTAGCATTCACGGCTACGGTACATTTACGGCTCTATAGCATTTACGGCTCATAGCATTAGCATTTACGGCTACCGTAACTGGCTTGGCCGCTTACCGTAATAGGGCTGATGACACTCCAATAACAGCTGATTCCTCCGCAGACTTTTACAGTGCAGTAAAAGTCTGCATTTCTGTGGAGGAATCAGCTGTTATTGGAGTGCTAGCGCTGTGACCAGGTCTGTCAAGGCTACATGATGTGGCGTGTTCAAGGACCCAAATACAGACTCGGGACAACAGAGTTATATTGACTAGCAGAGTGTGTTGACTCGCTAGCTTCTAAGCTAATTTTAACATTACCGCCAATGGGGAAATGCTAACCGCAATTAGCATTAGCGATCTTTTCATGCTTCATACAGACATACAGTATGATATACAGACATACTGCATGACATACAGACATTCTTACATTACAGACTAAGGTCTCTCAAGGCTACCAAACGGAAGAAGTAAAACGAAGCAGTTGCTGGCCAGTTGCTGCTAGCACGACTAGCTGTTAGCCAAGCCAGTTAGAAGCATGTTAAAATGTTAAAAGCATCTTGCCGTTCAACCTTTTTTGTTAACAGTCTTAGTGAGAGGTAGGTCAAACGTCAAAGGTACTTCATCCATATTTATGTTAAATGTGTTGGCGGCGCAAAGCTACGAAAAAATCCGCATATAAGCCGCACCGGCGTATAAGCCGCAGTCTCAAAGCGCGGGGGGGAAAGTAGCGGCTTATAGTCCGAAAAGTACAGCAGAATCGCACCATAACATCCCCTTGCTCTCCTCCACCTTGGCTGCCACTGTCTCTGCCTCTGCCCCGATCTCGACTGCCTCCCCCACTGCCCTGGTCAAGTACTATAATACCCTGGTACACTGACCGACTTCGCCTCCTCAAAGCACAGGGCCGTCAACTGGAACGTCGTGCCACAAAAACTGGACTTACTGTTCACCTGGATGCCTTCAAACTCCAACAACAACAATATAAAGATGCCCTGAACACAGCTCGCTCCTCTCACTACTCCATCATCCAATCTGGCTCCAACAACCCCAAAATTCTTTTGGGGTTGTTCCTCAAGCCCATGGACACCATCTCCACCTCCTTCAGTTCAATCACGGAAATGGATCACCTCCGCGGGATCAGGGTGGATGATACTAAATACTATCATGTGGTGGCGGCGTTGGATTCCTCCACTACTCGCCGGATGATGGGATTGCTGAGAGATCCACCTGCATTGGGGAAAACGCTCTCAAAACACAGCTGTTGCGCTTGTTTCAGCTATCTGACGAGGAGCGCGCAGATCGCCTGCTGTCACTCAACGGATTGGGGGACAGCGAACCTACTGAACTAATGGAGAATATGTTGGCACTGCTCGGTTCAGGTGACACCGCCTTTCTTTTTGTCCAACTGTTCCTACGGCAGCTCCCGACGCCGGTGCGCACGGCGTTGGCCACCTCGCCGTTTGTGCGCACCAAGGATTACCGTGGGCTGGCAGAGGAGGCAGACAGGATACTGCTGGCCTCTCGTCAATATGTGGCTGCGGTGTCAGACCCCGAGCAAACTGTTGCTGCTGTGTCGGGCCGGTCGTCCGAGCGCAGGGATCAGGCGCAAAGAGAGGACAGCGGGCTGTGTTATTATCATCGCCGTTTTGGCTCCAAAGCAAAGCGCTGTATTCCACCCTGTTGTTATGGCAACCAGGGAAACGCCAGAGCCGGCGCTCGTTAGCGGCTATGAGCGCTGGCGTCATCAATGAGCTGCTGTTTATTGAGGACACGTCTTCTGGTCGGCGTCTGCTGGTGGATTCGGGGGCACAGAGGAGCATCCTACCTGCATCGGCCGTGGACGCTTTGGGAAATGCACATGGACCACCGCTGGATGCGGCTAATGGGACTTCCATTCGTACATTTTGCACCAGGTATGTCAAGGTGTGTTTCAATGGACATCAGTTTGAGTGGGAATTTATTATTGCTTCAGTGTCGGTGCCTATACTGGGCGCGGATTTTCTGTGTGCCCACAGACTGTTAGTGGACGTTGCGAATCGTCGGCTGATTGACTCTGTGTCCTTTGACACATATCCGTGCACACTGGGGGGTCCAGGGCCGCCTGCCCTGGCCAATATGCTTGCCACCGGGGATGCGTACCAGCGTCTCCTCTCTGATTTCCCTGCCCTGACTGTCCCCGCCTTCTCTGCCGCTGTCGCCAAGCATGGTGTGGAACACTACATCACAACTGTTGGGCCGCCAGTTTTTGCACGAGCACGCCGCCTGGACGCTGTTAAACTGGCAATAGCCAAGGAGGAGTTCTCCACAATAGAGCGGCTTGGCATTGTGCGCCGTTCTAATAGTCCCTGGGCATCTCCTCTCCACATGGTCCCCAAGGCGGACGGTAAGTGGCGCCCGTGTGGTGATTTCCGGCGCTTAAATAATATTACCACGCCTGACCGGTGTTGGGATCTAAAGGAGCGTGTTTGGGTTATCAGCATTTAAGAAACTGAATTCTTGACATCAATAGAATTATTGATGTATGTAACAATTATTAATGATTATTAATATAAACGGGGCACCACCCTGCGAACAGGGACCAATAACCAAACGATAAAACTAAGTCTCATAATTAGTAGTCACTCATAATGTCAATAGTCTGCGTATGACTATACATTCAGTGACAGTGAAGGGTTTTAAGTTCGAGCACAGGCCACTACATACAGTCTTATCAAATACATATGCACAAGTAATCACAGACGACTGCTCCTTAAAGTATAACAGAGTTTATTAAATCAAAATAATAGATGATCAGAATCAATTAATATTGCAACCAACAAACGTTATCATACAATTTTATATGCCTAAACTAAAGAATGAATAAAATGGATGAGAGTGTATGTCTGTGTGTGTGTGTGTGTGTGTGTGGGTCTGTGGGTGAAAAGGAGGGAGTCTTACAGCTACGCTAAAGACTACAAAGATGGCGGCATCGAGTGACGCTGGCCAAAGGGGAGGGGCCTTAAGAACTACAGCTAAAAACTACAAAGATGGCGGAGTCGAGGGACCCGGACAAAATGGCTGCTGTATGTACTCACGTGTGCCTGGGCAGCACGTGATGTGAGGCGCTCGTTTGAACGAGGTTCCCCAGGAGTAGAACTAGGAGCTATGTGTATGTGCGTGTTTCGTGAAAGGAGGAAAGAGAAAAAAGGAGCGAGAACTCGAAGTGAATCACGCTTCGGCGTGCGATGTGGTAGGGAGCCTGATTGCTGGCTCTATCATGCATAAATATACCGCTGTCGTCTTGGAACTGCCGGTAACTTATGCCGTGATAAGCCACGCACCTCAGCTCACTCACCGAGTCGAGTTAATGAAAAGAGAACTTCCACCCGGAGTGGAAGACAATGAATGAAAAGAAATCAAATAAATCCCAAGCAAACAGTCATAGTTGATACACAAATACAGCGGAGCTTCTCTGCTCCGTAATGATTGCGTAATACCTCAATATCACGCGACAGTCTTAAACACACAAAAACACGGGAATATCAACATATAAATGAATGGCCTGAATTAAACTTAAGTTAATTTAAGCTAAGCTATGCCCAGATGCCAAGAATCTTACTTGTAGATGCTTCGTTGCAACGTGGAAGTGTCCGTGGCAAAGCTGTCCTTTTTCTTCGAGGGGAAGGGGGGGGGCGGCTTCTCAGCGCGGCGTTTGAGCTGGCGCTGTTTCGGCCCGTCGTGGCGTGAGCTCGTTCTGGAGCGAAACGCAGACGTGGTCAATCCTCGCTTCAGGGAGGATGACCTAACTTCGGTTGACGGCGTGGTCCGTGCGTCTTACCGGGAATCGTCGGTGAAGGAGGGAGGCGTTGTCGTCTTTCCTTCGCCGGAATGTGTGCACCAAAAGAAAAAGGAGCAAAAAGCGCTGAACTGATCGCTGAAGCAGATTCGTTATCGCGGGCTGTTTCATCCAGCGAAATGGCTTGTCAGGGTTTGATGAGGGGAGAAGGGCAGTTGTTTCCTCGTGGCCAGCGTTGTGCTGGCGGGGAAAGTTGGTTCTTCTGTGGCCTGGACGGGGGGTGTCCGAGCGAAGAGCCTTGTGTGCCTCCTGTTACCCCGGAGGGAGAGTTGGAAAAAGCTATGCGGTGGGGGCAGCAGAGAGTTTTATAGAACAGTGGCCGAACCACAGGGGTCCTGGGGTCTCTTGGCTCTCGGCCAATGAGATTGCCGCGGTTACCATGGTTATTTGGGGGGGGGGAATTCACACCTGAGTGTGAAATCCCTTTGCTCTCCTCAAACTACAAATCAGGATGAGACCTTTGCTTGACAAAGTGAAGGCCTGATTGTCTTTGTCCACAGCACATGTTGAAGCCATTTATCAGACCCCAACACCGGTACCCGGTTCCACACATCCAGGATTTTTCTGTCCACCTGGCGGGAGCCACTATCTATTCTAAAATAGATTTGGTGCGTGGCTACCACCAGGTGCCGGTCCACCCACTCGATATTCCCAAGACCGCCGTTATCACCCCGTTTGGGCTGTTTGAATTCCTGCGGATGCCATTTGGCCTTAAAGGGGCAGCACAGACTTTTCAGCGGCTTATGGATTCCGTTCTGCGGGGTATGTCGTTTTTGTTCGTTTATCTGGATGACATCCTCGTAGCCAGCACATCGGCAGAGGAGCATCGGAGACATCTCCAGCAATTATTCGAGCGGCTCAACGAGCATGGATTAATTGTGAACCCGGCCAAATGTCAGTTTGGCCTGCCGGCAATGGATTTCCTGGGACATCGTGTCTCCCCCCAGGGGGCTGTTCCTCTACCCGCCAAGGTGGAGGCTATTGTTGTTTTCCACCGCCCCCTCACCGCTAAGCCTCTTCAGGAGTATCTAGGAATGGTTAACTTTTACAATCGTTTTCTACCCCATGCGGCTCACCTGATGGGTCCCCTGTACGAGGCGTTAAAGGGGAAGAAAGACAGCGAGGACGTGGACTGGTCCCCGGAGCGGGTCCTGGCATTCGAGAACTCCAAGGTGGCTCTGGCCAACGCTGCCATGCTGGCACACCCATCGCCGGCTGCTCCTATAGCTCTCACAACGGATGCCTCCGATTACGCAGTCGGGGCGGTGTGTGAGCAGTGGGTGGCTGGCGCCTGGCAGCCCCTGGCCTTTTTCAGCAAGAAGTTGCGGGACAACGAGAGGAAGTATAGCACGTTTGACAGGGAGCTCCTGGCCCTCTTCCTCGCCATACGTCATTTCAGGTTCCTGCTGGAGGGCCGGGGGTTCACAGTGTTCGTTGATCACAAGCCCCTGACTTTTGCCATGGCCAAGATCACAGAGCCGTGGTCGGGGCGTCAACAGCGCCAACTTTCCGCCATATCGGAGTACACTACGGACATTCAACACGTGGCTGGTAAATACAACCAGGTGGCGGACTGCCTCTCCCGGGCACATGTCAGCCCTGTGCACCTGGGCATTGATTATGCAGCCATGGCCGCTGACCAGCTCACGGACATGGACCTTCAGGCTTTCAGGACAGCTGTGACGGGACTGCGACTGGAGGATGTGGCGTTTCAGGACAGCGGCGCCATGCTCCTCTGCGACGTTTCCACTGGCCGGCCTCGCCCCATGGTTCCGACTGACTGGCGACGACGGGTGTTCGACACCATGCATGGCCTTTCACACCCGGGGGTGAGGGCGTCGGTGAAGCTGGTGGGGGCCAAGTTCGTCTGGCCAGGCCTAAGAAGGGACATTAGGCAATGGGCAGCCTCCTGTGTGGCGTGTCAGCGGGCCAAGATACACCGTCACACTAAGGCCCCCCTGGAGCCGTTTCTCATTCCGGAGAGGCGGTTTGACCATGTCCACGTGGACCTGGTGGGCCCACTTCCCCGTCTCAGGGTTTCACTCACCTCCTCACTATGGTGGACAGGACCACCAGGTGGCCGGAGGTTGTTCCTCTGTCATCCACAATGGCTGCAGAAGTGGCCCGGGCGTTCATCTCTGCTTGGGTGACCCGCTTTGGCACCCCATTAGACCTGACTTCTGACCGGGGTTCTCAGTTCACCTCTGAGCTGTGGAATGCAGTGGCAGAGAGACTGGGTGTGAAACTCCACCGCACCACAGCATATAACCCGAAGGCCAACGGAATGTGTGAACGTTTCCATCGCTCCATGAAGGCTGCTCTCCGGGCCACTCTCACAGACAGCAATTGGATCGACCGTCTGCCATGGGTGCCATGAGTTTTTCCTGTTCCGATGTGAGGGTCTCGGGACAAGAGGATGTCAAATGTGTACATGTTGTAAAGCCCTCTTTGTGATTTTGGGCTATACAAAAATAAATTGTATTGAATTGAATTTGTCTCTGCCTTGTAAAGAGTCTTTGAGTGTCATGAAAAGCGCTATATAAATAAAATGTATTATTATTATTATTGGTATATTATTATATTTGATTCTGTTCAGTGCCTACAAACATTCATAATAGATAAGTGTTGAACATAGTGATTGTCAAATAAATGCTGTAAAAAAAAATGTGTGCATATGATTCAGACTTCACAGTAGCTCTGTCTGTGGGGATTTGGCTTGGAAACCAAAGGGTTGCTGGTCCAAATCCCCATTTGGATTAGGAAAGCACGAGACGACAAATTCTGAGGGTGACGTGAATGTTTCTACAGAAATTCATCCGATAGTTGAGAGATTTCACTGGAAACCACAAACTTCATGGTGTCATGTGATGACAAAAGTAACAAAGTGTTTTTGATGACAAGTTCCTAGACATTAAGTTGAATATTACAGGTAATGTATATTCCACACAGAGAGTGACCCATACCACACAGGCAGTAAAACATGCATGTACATATACAGAGACAGCTGCTTGTTGAACTTTCACCTACTTTCCACCTCAAGCTATAATTCAGAGGAACACCTTAGACTCCACCGCGACACAGGATATATGCAATGCACAGAGATGAGGCCAAAATGTTCTTTTATCAGTTTTAATGCCCTAAAAGGCTTTAAGACTTATCTCATTCAGAACCTTCTTATCAATGCAGTTCAGTGTGACATGCACAAGGGGTTAAAGAGCAGTGGGTTCATATGCGGTTTACCTCATAGCTGTGGATTATTCTGACCTCATCAGTTATATATTAATGAGGCATGTACCTGTACCTGTAGATCCAGCGCCAATTGTGATTACAGAATTATTTAAAGATACATACCGTTGTGTATTTATGTCAAAGAGCAATTTAAGTTTGGAAAACAAAAGTGCTCTATTTAAAAAATGTTTCTTGTTCTTACTTTTAATTGAGAGCAGTCAATTTATTTCCACTGCAGACTTTATTTCGGTTCAGTCAATTTGTTACCAATTCATTTAAATCGAATTACTTTTACTTCACTTGATTCCTTTATTCATATAGAAATTAAGACTTTTCACTGAAATGTCCTGCTGAATAAACCCTTCAGTTTAAGCCTTTGTTACACAACCTTGCAGTGCAGGAAATGAGCGCATGCATGTGGAAAAAGTTCATTTTCTCATTTTGTGATGCATTCAGGAATAACTTCTTCCAGCAAGGGCACGATACGAAGAAACCCTAGTTAGAAACAATATAACAGGGCTGTAAAGGAAGCGAGAGACATGCATATCTCAAAGGAACCTTTTGTTGCCAGGACACACTTTAACTCGAGCTTTGGCCCTGGCACTCATTCTGCTATTTATTTGGCAGCTGTTTTCCTCCGCTATGCTGACATCTACTGGTCTCACTTTGTGCTAACAGTTATACATGCTAGGAAACAGATGCACATGTACATTTCTAGGGGTACTGTACATGTGCATTAAATGTCACTGTAAATGTCAAATGAAGGAATTTATATTGGAATTAGTTTAAATATAAATAATTACTCAACAACTTGAAAACTGACAAAACTGTAGGAGGGGAGTGTTTTTTCTTTATTTCCTTTCTTTAGCCACCTTTATCTGACACTATAAGGTCTCAAATTGGGTTGGATTGGGTGCTCTCCGTGGCGCAGATGAGAAACTGAGAGACGGAAACGCTGCGGGATGACAACAATACACAGACGCACATGCAAACAAACACACACAAGAGTAGGAGTTTTACGTGTCAGAGAAGTTATTTCACATGGCATTCTCCAAGAAGAGAAAAGTGATCAGTGAGACCACAGCCTTTATCCATGAATGGACAGACTCTTGCTTTGGGAGCATGTTACACCGTACTACTGTACTAAAGTTACAAATGAGTTCATCATAACTTTTGTTCTCTGTTGACCTTTAGAAGCAAATCACTTTGAGATGCCTTGCATCATAAAACACTTTGAATTTTTCCTAAATTCTCAATTACAATAACTAATCATAAATCACTATAAATATATATATATTTTTTTCTTTTTTATTAGGCCACATCACTATTTTCTTAAAGCTGACACAGACAACTTTGGACTGTGGGACGAAACCAGAAAACGCCCAAAAGTGTATGTATTTTTATGAAAGAATGTAAATTAGTCTTAACATCTGAAGAAGGAATTCACTTCCCCTTTCAGTGATAGACCAATTAACATCACCTATTTATTTTTTGAGGGAAACTGGAGAACCCGGAGAAAACCTCAGGCTAAACTAATTCAGGGGATCAACAGAAAGTCATGGAAAAGAATGTCATGGCTCACCTGGTAGATCACATGTACACCAAGTACATGTGATCTACCAGGTGAGCCATGGCATTACATTCAGATACAAAAGAATGTGATTGCTCAACTGGTAGATCACATGTACATCAAGTACATGTGATCCACCAGGTGAGCCATGTAAATTAGTCTTAACATCTGAAGAAGGAATTCACTTCCCCTTTCAGTGATAGACCAATCAACATAACCTATTTATTTTTTGAGGGAAACCGGAGAACCCGGAGAAAACCTCAGGCTAAACTAATTCAGGGGATCAACTCATGGAAAAGAATATCATGGCTCACCTGGTAGATCACATGTACACCAGGTACATGTGATCTACCAGGTGAGCCACGATGTGATACACTTGGCTCACAACAACAGTAAATATTAGAAAAATATTGGTCAATGAACAAATAATAGATAAAATGCAAAAAAACACACACACACACAAGTAAACAGAGTTTTTTCTGTCCCATAGAAGTGCTTTTCCACAGGCAGCACAGTAGATGGCACTGGAGTCCATCTTTTCCGCTGCTGCTGTCCAAGGAGGAGAGGATGAGTCACTCCAAAGGTTCAGACCGGCTGGTGACTTTGGAGAAAACGTGATTATGTGACAAACACTGGCAAACTCATGAACACACACATATTGGGGTACATCCACAAATAAAAGAAAAGACACAGAACACTGGTTCACATGGAAAAACACACACGAAAACACATGAAAGATATTATGCACTCTTGCACTGTGACATTGTCCCATTATGGGCATCCAGAGGACAAAATGGCCCTGTGAGGCTGAAATGGCTCAGACGAACCAGACCAGACGAAGATACTGGGGCCACATTAGAGAGAGAGAGAGAGAGAGAGAGAGAGAGAGAGAGAGAGAGAGAGAATTAAGATTGTCCTGTATTCAAATAAGACTGAGTCATAGTTGAGTTGCAATGAAGTTTCACTTGTGTCAAGCAGTGAGTCAATTTCTTAAATGAATATCCTACAGAATAGACAAATTATATCAAGACAATTCATTATCACATGCATTCGACACGCTGGCTGAATTCCATTTAGCTGCTGCAGTGTCAGACTCCTGGTATCGTTCCTGACGTCACGCTGTCATGTTTACAGGGACAATTGAATAGAACAGGGCCATAGTTAATGTAACTAGTAGCACCTGTGCTCCAACATGTGTGCCGTGAACAAGGCCAGTCAGTTGCAATTAAAAATGGGTTTTGCTATTTGTATATTATTAAATAAAAGCTGTGGGCATACAGCAAGGCTGTTCACACTGCAGGGTAGGGGGATGTTGTTGTTTTAGTTTAGGTTTGTAAAACAGATGGTGGTCCCTGCTAATGATGGCAGGCTTTATACGTGAGTTAGAGGCTTCTTTTCTTTCAGCAAAGATATCCAGACAGAGAAACGTGCCGAGCTATGGCCCTCTCACGCATGCAGGGACAAGCAGCTGAGAATAACATTCCTTCGAAGAAGTATCCGTGATTACCCGACACTTGCTGATTCACGTCGGGGCTCACAGCCAAACTAAGCCTGTGAATTACTCCGAATTTTCAGCCTCATTTCCTGTGAGGCTGGTTTCAAAATGACACATTGACCACTTCCTTAAAGCAAAGGCCCGCACAAAATAAGAGCTTGTAACTCGCTTTATTGCCAGAGAAACATGAATGCACAAGGATGAGTTTTCCCTAGAGTTTTTTTTTTTAGGCCGAACATGGCTGGCTAAATGATGACGGAGTACTGAAGTCAATTTCCCCATTCCCCCCACCAAAAGACAGTTATTTCTATCCCCAACTCATCAAACCAGAAAATCACCAAACCAGCATACTCTGAGTCCAAGCACTTGTGTTTGTGTGCATGTTCATGTGTACATCTGCAACCGTCTTCACTGTGACATCCGCTGCACAAATCTCCTAAATATTTAATCATGTTCACTTATATTCTTTGGAGGCAAAGTATATTTCAAGAAGCAACTTTCTCAATACTGGTGGAAGTTTAAATTTGATGAAAGACCATTTTGAGTCTACATTTCTTGACGGTATTGTTGTCTTTCATTTTCTCTTGTCTTATTAAAAGTTTTTGTGTGTATTATACTCTCAAAGCCAATCAGCTGCAGGCTGAAGATACACATGAGTAAACAGACATGAGTGGTATTAATTTTCCCATCAACCTCTTTGCAAAATAAATGAATCAACATATTTCTGGAGATGTTAAGCTATTCCTTTAAAATTCAGATTTGACTTGCCATGTCATCGTGCCAATGAGCATACCAGCAATAATCCTGACTCCTTCAGTCGAGAGAGGATCGCCTGTTATTCAATCCCGTCTATAAACTCTCACTGAGTATTAAGTCCTCCACACTGCCGAAAATAGTCGTGGGATCTCATTTGGAACCTACAGCAGAGCTTTGCTGTAAGTATCAGTGTGTGTGTGTGTGTGTGTGTGTGTGTGTGTGTGTGTGTGTGTGTGTGTGTGTGTGTGTGTGTGTGTGTGTGTGTGTGTGTGTGTGTGTGTGTGTGTGTGTGTGTTAGCAGTACTCTGTTGTTTCTGGTCAAATCTCTCAACATCAATATATCACAGTGGTATTGTTAGTAAAACAGCGTCGGAGCTTCGACGCATTGAACAAACTCAACTTTAGATCTTGTGTATGACAGTACTTTCACACAGATACTCTACTTTGAAGTACTTGTACTCGAGAGAAGAAAAAGCATTTAGATATTGTACGCAGCAATACCGCACTGGAAAACAACTCTGTGACAAATAAAAGTCCTGCATCCAAAATGTCACTTCATTATTAAAGTACTAGCAACGAAAACTACTCAAAACATCAAAAGTAAAAGTACTTTTTAGGCAGCAGAATGACCCCCCACTGTAATTCTACCGTGTTATTCATTACATTATTTGATTCGTATTACTATAACATTAGTATGAGTAATGTTGTAGCCAGTCAAAGGGGAGTTAAACACGTATTTTAACTACTGTTAATGTTGTGGTTATTTTGGTCAAATATCATTTTCATAGTTGTAACAGCTGCTCTCCCTATTCCACTGGGTTCAAATATCATTTTCAAACTACTTTAAGTGGCTAAAATGTTTGTTGTAAGATGAAGGTGAACCCATCTCCATCTCACTCCTCTCTGTTAACCTGATTTTCTAAAAAAAAATTTAAGCTAATTGTTTACAAATTCGACGACTCGTTTTCTGTATTTGTCAGACAGTTTTCCAAATGTTTTCAAAATATTGTTTTTGTTAATTATTCAAAAAGAAATTCTAACATTCATCAAATTTTTTTTTACTAATTTCTTCTACTAATTTCTTACAAAATAATTGACATTTTCTGATATTTTGTGGAAGCTTTTTACATAATTTAGAGCCGAGTAACTCAATTATAATAGAGATTTCCTAAATACTCACAGGTAACTCTGAGCATGGCATGTCCACTCGTTTGGTGTGTCTGCCTGTGCCTGTGCGTGTGCGTGTGTGTGTGTGTGTGTGCGTGCGTGCATGCGTGTGTGTGTTTACAGGAATAACTTGCATCGGGCAAGACATTTTTTTGCTTAATCAGCAGAGTGAGATAGAGGCAGGAACTGGAGAAAACAACCACCGCAGCAGAAAGAGAGAGAGAAAAATATGGGACAACTATTCCAGATGGTGGGCCGAAAAGGCAGAAAAGGGAGAGAGAGAGGGTAAATGTACAAACACAACAACACAGTGTTACACTCTCTCCAAACACAGACCCTATTCCTCAAACGGCTAAAAGTGCACACGCAGATTGCAGATTAATTATGCGAGAGACAGATGCAAAGTACGGGAGAGACACAAATACAGAGGAACAGACGGAGAGTAAAAGCAACAAATGACCTGAGAGAGCGAGATGAAGACACTCATCACTGAACTTCTAAAACATTGGACTCTCGTGGTTTGTTTACACCAATTTACACCAAATTGTTTACACCAAATTTTTTTGGGGGATCAGATTTGTTCCAAAATGAATGCAGCAATAACAGTGTACGGTTCAAATGTAAAGCTGTTTAAACTAAGACCTTGTATGCACACACACACACACACACACACACACACACACACACACACACACACACACACACACACACACACACACACACACACACATTGTATTGCAATGTAATGACCCCTCTTTCTCTCCCTGCAGAATTTGGTTCACCTGCTACATTATATGAGCTGGTGTCAGTCAGCCGGTCTCTTCGACTCTCCCAATAACATTTGGGTTGGTTTGTTGTTTGGGTTAGTTTCAATTTATTGTTTTGTTGCACCATGAAACATTTCCACATCATCCTCACCCTCATTCTTGCTTCAAGGACACCACCGATGTAGCAAACATTCATCGCTTCAGTGCTTCCCTTTGGTGTTGTGCAGCTTCTCTAGCAAAAACTACCAGTAGCTGTAACTTTCATGCCAACAAATAAAGTATGTCATTCTTTGAACCCGAGATGTTTTTGGAGAAAGCGCTTTTAAGGTTTTGGACCCTCAACTTGGTGTGAGCAACAGAAACATTATGAACTAGATCCTTTCACAAGCATGCACGATTTTAACAACAGGATTCAGGACTATTTGAACACTTCATGTACATGTATACATGTTACCAAACAACACCGGGAATTATATTTTGTTTCAAGTCTGTTACTTGTTTATTTTATGTGATATCTCTTATGCTGTTTTTAACCTTTTGCTGTTTTGTTTTTAGTTCTGTTATTTGGGCTTTTGTGTAAAAGTATGTTATTTGAACATCATTAGGTCATGACTCCTTCGTAAAAGACATTTTAAATCTCAATGGGAAAATCCTGGATAAATAAAGGTTAAAAATGTTTTTAAGTGTGAGTTTCTCTCAGAAATGGTCACTACTGACCTGTAAACATAATGAATTTCAGTGAATCAGCAACATGATAGATTTACAGTTAGACTGAAAGCCATGATATTCTCTGAAATCCCCAAAATAATCTATCATCTGCAAAACACTTTATTAGATGTCTGTGATAGTCCAGGGATTCCACACGCAGTGGGAGCCCTGACTACTCAGACTGAGAACGGAACAGCAGACAGACAGATCGAGAGAGAATAGACAGGGGTCAGTGTGGCCACCAGCTGTTTGGGATGAATAGACCACTATACAGAACAGAGGGCGGCAGATGCCGAGTCAGCACACTGATACACACACACACACACACACACGGTACAGTTTAGAAAGGCCCGAGAAAACACTCACATGACCAAAAAAGTGAAACAATCTCAAGGTTGTTTTTTTAGATTTGTATCCGTGTGTACACCACTGGACCCTGAACATTTGACCCTCCAAAAAAAAAAAAGCCCTCATCAGCAAAGACAGATGAGAAGGATATTGAAAAAGAAAGCATGCTTGCTTCACCTCTAAACACACAGCTGATTTAATCAGATACTCTGAAACTCCAACTCACACGTACAAACAAAGATCAAAGTGAGTTGATGCAAACGCACTCGACCTTAAATTGCACTCTGACACAAACACCAACAGATGCCCTGTATACACACACACACACACACACACACACACACACACACACACACACACACGCACACACACACACACACACGCACACACAGAGTGGTCGGGCGAGTTGTAAGTTGCTGATAGTCGCCCACTGACAGCACGATACGAATGCATTATGCAACACACTGTATTCAACAAACAACTTTCACCGACACTAAACTCTGCATCATATGCAACACTTACACGCTTCCCTTGAGTCTCTTTATGTCTCCTATTAAATGGGGTTTTCAAACTAAAACATCTTGAGGTAAACTTTTGTCCTTAATATTCCTAATTGTCAGTTGCATTACATTGAATTAAACACCATCTATTCTTATCCTAAATCCAAATTGCTTTGCACTGTAATGCGTTGGCATTCAGTGACCCCGTAATCCCAGCAGGGATTAACAACCTTTCACACAGCAGATTATCTTCACATGTCAGAGCAGGAAAAGTTCAATAAAAATGATTAACATTAACAAGGGCTGCATACCATTCAGTCTTTCCAGTTTCAGGACTCTGCTAGTGTGCATGATGACTCACTGTCAGGCTTAATTGGGGCACAAAAGGAACGGAGCCTTTGTTGATGACATTAGTTCCACCTGGGCTTTTTTCCTGACAATTCAAAAATGTCTGCTTTTAAAATGGTCTATTAAGGTTTTAACTAATCCAGTAACCTACAGTTATACATGTTCGATAATTGTACCTTGAAACTAAAAGGCCAGTTTGTAGGTTTTGGCGAAATGTAGCGATGAAGTTAGTTTGCAACCAACTGAAACTTCTCCTTTGTGCCAAGGGTGTAGGAGAGCTAGGGTGGCCAACGGTAGAAACACCTCATTTTCAGGTGATTACTCACCAAATCCAACACACTTATTTAATAATATATTCCATTTCTGCCAATAGATCGCCCTAAATGCCACACACTGTTACATCAAAGGATCATCCTCTGAGTTCATACTAAGGAAATCTATGAAGGCACAAGTGATGCACTGTAGATACTGAAATGAAAATGTCTATTCCTTTAAGAAAACATTTTTTCTAACTGTTGAAGCCCTGTGCTTACTCAGGTATTTTAACATTAACCCTCACCAAATGACTGTCAGGAGACTTTGCACTTTGACACATATCGTTGGAAGACAGAGGATGTTTGCTGATGTCAACACAGCCCGCGGTCAACACCTTGGAGACTCTCTAAACCAGCACAAAATGCAAACACACACACTCATGAGTCACCTGCCGGATGAAGCCAAGCAAAAGAGAGACTTGCGAGTGTGTGTTTGAGGAAAAGAGTGTTAATATATTGCTCTGCGTCAACATAAATCTAAAATAAATTGCTGAACAAAACACAGCAACATCTCTTCGAAGTGCTCAAAGGTCACACTGAACTGCTGCTCCGGGGTGACGATGTCATCGGTGGACATAGAGCGCTTTGGGAAGCTGGTGGGTGGCAAGGAACGGCACAGCAGTTAAATATTCTCGATGGTTCTTTGTGTCCTTTGGGCATTCACCTTGTTAGGGATGACAATCAACTAAATGTACCCAGAGAAATGTTTAGGGCACAATATGTAACATCAAAACAGATTCAGGAACAGAACTGATGCATTCATTGAATTGAATCAAATGTCAGGTTCAGGGTGACTATAAAAAAATTGAAGACGTTTTCCCTGAAGACGTGCTGAAACGAGCTTGTTTTACATGTGGAGGCCTGTGAAATGTGATCTGCTTTAGGTATTATCTTCAAAGAAACCTGTGAAATGAAGAATGCATGAAAAAGGGAAAGTCCTGGAGAGAAGTGCTCAGGAATTAGACTCAGCCAAAGCACAAAGACCAACAATTTGTCCCATTAAATGTTTGTTCTTTAATCCTACAGAATTTTGTAAAGCTAGACTGATGATGTTTGAATTGTTCTTGTCAGTTTACACCTACAGTATACCCCCTGTAATACACATACACATATATATACATACACATGTCTGTCTACTTATAATGATCGTTAAGATACCGTATATAGAGATGGATCTGTAAAACAAATCCTTTTCATTGTAGTCATAGGCAATTCTCAGTGTTTGAAATGTGATGTTACGGGAGATTTATATGCTGTTACTTTAAAACTGGTACAATGCACCCTTTAACGTCGTTGAAGATCAACAGACATGCTGTTCCAGATACATAAATCATTCCTATCGGGAATAAACACACGATAATCAGCTTCTTCGCTGCTCTATTTTTGCCCAGTAACCACTTCCAGCAGCTCCGGAGACTTCATTGTTCTCCTCAGTCAGCCTCAGTCGGGCAGTGACATCATTCCCCTTTCACCCAGTTCTCTGACGGCTGCAGCACGAGGTAACCGGCGGTCAAACCACGATGCATTCATGGTCCCTTCCAAAGCTCGTACATTCAAGATGTCTGGGGTGGGAGGAGGGATTCTTTCAAAGGGAATTGGATTGCTTGCGGTCGGAATAGGAATAAAAACAGCTAGCACGTTACACGTGACAACTTATTAGTGGATGGCGGTTTATTGCACAAAATAAAAGTCACACAGTGGGAGGTCTTTGGTGAGTTGGGCTGTGATGAATCAGTGAATACACTGTCTTACATGAGCAACTACAAAAGCTATTAACAAATAGTTAATCTCGAGAGAAAGCCTGTATTTCTTATCTCTCAATTCGTGCATGTGAATGAGCAGAAAAGAGTAGGCTAGTTTATGATGACTCTACAAAAATAAAAAAGGAAAATCCTCAATGATGATCATCAGAATCAGAATCAGCTTTATTGGCCATGTATGCTTCCGCAGATGTGTAATTTGTCTCCGGTTTCCACTCCGCTCTCAATGTACAAACACAAATGTACAATAAACAAGAAAACATATGTATAAATAATAAAAAGGGCAGCATCATGTAACACAACACACTCAACACAAAAAGTGAGCCAATGAGCTCCCCTTAAGTATTACATGATGCTATTGTGATGAGGACCTGTGTATGGTGAAACCATAGACTGTATATCGGTGAAACCCGGTGAATACATGGCTCATTCATTTACAGTTGTGTTGATCAATGGTCGTTCATTTTCAACTTGAATATTTCCTACAGCACGTGAAGGCCACATAAGTGCCGACGTTGCAAGCAGGAGAAACCCAAAACAATGTTTGTGTAACACAGTATTCCGACAGCGGAGGTATTTTTTTCTGCGCGCATCGTGTATCAATGTGTGGCTGTTTCGAGAAATGTTTCCCACCGTTTATTCACTTCATTCGATGCGGTAATGCTGCAACATTAATCAACGATTTTTTTATTAAATCGTGTGTATTGCATGGTTCTTTCCACATACGACTTCGGCTGAAAAGCGGATGTTGCATTGAAACAGATGCATTCTGAGGACAATTAGTAATTTTCCCCAGTAGAACAAGCAGATGTGACACATTTGTGCAGTGCAGAGACATAGGCAGTCAGTTCACCATCCCCCTCCTGTACCACTTCCTCATGCTGGGGTTACTATCGGACAAACCTCCCCTGCTCCTTCATTCTCTGTGCCGGGGTTACTGTCGGTCAAACCATCCATCCTCCTCCTCCTCCTCCTCCTCCTCCTCCTCTTCTTCTCATCATTCTGGTCTGCACCCCTATCATGCAGGCATGCCTGTTTCTTTTTGTTTTATTTATGTAGAGCGTGGTGATATAGCAATGCAGCACACAGTTTTCTGTCTGTTTTCGCCTCGACAATGGAATTACAAGGCAGGAAAGGAGACATGTTGCATTTTAATTCATTCCGTCAAAGAACACCGGTATATTTTCACAGCTGCAGGTCTATCTCGGGTTACTATCGTTCAAAGTGAAAATGAGGAAGCTGACATACGTTTTCCGGTTGTGCTCCCATTTAGATTAAAATGGGGGAAAGAATTCAAGTCGCAGTAAATGCTTCACCCACAAATAAAGGATGGAGTGATCATTATACCTTTTTTTCAACTGAATAAGTCACGTGAATCAAAAATGCTGGAGCATTTCAGTGCAAAACAGGTGTGTTTACTCTGAGCCCAAATATTTTAACCCAAAATATACACTGTGTTGCCCATAAAGATCCGGTCATCTTAAAATAGAAGCCCAGTGTCTTAGAAAGTGATTACAGCTCCTTCACCTTACCTCTCTGCTCAAACCGTGACATATAGGAGTCCCTCTGGGCCCCAGTCTCTCAGTTTAAAAAGCATGAGTCAGTGATTCACAAGGGTTCCTGGAACTGATTCTAATGGATCCTCCAGCAAAAGGAATGTGCATCCGTTACCTTTATTTTTACCGCTTTCATGAAAAGGTCAGGATAATGTAGTTCGGTTCAATCTAAAATCTGATGGTCAACTGACTCTTTCAGGTTTATCCGACTTGTCACTTGTAATTGTCCCTTTGTTGTAGGGACAATCTTTCTTGTCCCAACAGTCCATCTTTGGCTCACAAGAACACAATATTCAAGCTCTCAAAATAACAGCATCATCACATGGCAACAATGATTAGATTTTGTTTTTTCTTGTGATAAAGTTAAAATATGCACAGCACAATTGTAATTTCTTATCTGAAGATTGTGACGCTGTTTGATGGTTGAAGATGTCTTGATGCACACATTCTATCAGGGATCTACGTATATTTACACATCAAAGTAGTTTCTTTTTAACCGTTAAATGTGATTACAATTGAGTTGATCCTTCTATAAGTCTCGTGAACTTATTCTTAGACTGATGCATGAGATGAATGGACTGTTTTGTTGGTGAAGGACAATAATGGCTCATAACACTATGTACTGAACAAATCCTCCTGAAGGCAGCCACAATCTAACTTTTCTACATTTTTCATGGTGCCTCTATGTGTACAAACACTTTTTTGTCTCTCTGTGAGACACTCAGTTGCCCACTTCATTGAACATTTTCTAACTCTGTGTGCGGATACAAAAGTCAAGATTTTTTCTTGCACTACATTATTTTAGCTGACGCTTTTAACCAAAAGCGGCTTACAATAATGAACTGATTGTCATACCTTTGCGGCCATAACTCCAAGACTTCCAGAGAGCGTTTCAACATCCTAAGTTGGTTACAGTCCAGTGATGCCATCGGTCCTGAGTGTGGAAGCTACCTCCCGCTGTGCCAGCCATAACAAACCATTGTTCTCAAGCCAGTGGGAATAACTGCCGTTTTCTACACATAATCACAAGGAAAGAGAACGACTGAACTCACGATACAAAAGATGCTTTTTTGTCTATAGCCACACGTTTTTCTCACTCCCTCCGGTATAATTTGATGAAACTCGACTGTTGTTACCTTCATTCTCCCTCTCCAACTACTGGTCTGGGCAGCAGGGAACACCTTGTACTTGTGCACGATATTTGGAATCCGTCATGTTGGTAGCCATACTTTACTTGGTGAGTCTATAATTCATTTGGAAGTCACCCTCTGTAATATGCAGCCACTTTATACATCACTAATCTATTGAAACTTGTTATTTTCAGTGGGTAATGAGTACGACTCGCGCTTTGAAAATGACAACGGCTTCAACTTTCCTCAATTACCCTGAATCCTTCAGATAACAAAATGAGCTATCGTCATTGTGAAAGATCACCATCCGTCTCCATCCATGCAGACAGTTCTGGAGCTTCTTTGATGGATTAGATGACTAATCACTCTGATTGAGGATCCTGTTTTAATGGGACCCCCTACTGGGAGACCTCGCTGTACCCCATCCACAAGTGGAGGGGAAATGGTCTCTAAAATGACCCGAGCCTATACCTTTTTCCTACACTTTGTTTCATCTTGTTTCAGCTGCCGGAGTCAGGCAGAGCTCACTATAGGCCAGATAATCACTGCCAGATAATCACTGCCAGCTGGTCACCATGTTCTTTGTACATTAGCCTTGACTGTACATCCTACTCCTACACATTAACAACAGCTAAGCAGCAAACAAATAGGATTAGTGTTCAAGGAAAATACTGCTTTATTCTGAGGATTCGTCAACTTGGGGAGTCAGAAAGTGTAAGATGGTGGTGGTGTGAGTTCAGTTTTTGCTTTTTAATTGTGTTTCTCCTTTATAATGCAGGATCATAGTGAACTGTGCGGAGAGATGAGCAGTACATCCTGTTTCATGCAATACTGAGTTGTTTTGTCCTGAAGCATGTGTGATGAACATCAACAGACATTGTTAATGTGTAACACGAGAAATGACAGTTGAGCAGTTCTTCCTTCCTCTCTCCCACCCATGAGATGTGTTTTAATCTGGTGTGGCTGGCGGGCGGCCACGCAGTCCCACTAACATAAACCAGCCCGACACTGGTGGCTGATGACATGTGAGGTGTTTACAGTTGCCCCTGAACAGAATGCTGTTGGACCATAGAGCGGTCCAGTTACCCAGTGGCCGTGTCCTGTCTGTCATTGTTTAGCCACACTCACTGAACAGTGGAGAACAAAGTGCATTTTTACTTGATTTAGGAAAATACACTAGCGCTGTGTCGCAATGCTGGTTGCATAAATTATTCTTGATGAATGGAAATGTTGCTGTGAATATTCGTGTTTCACATAAACACAATCATTCAAACACCAGAGGCTACACTTAGTACACTCTGTGTGCATTTGTGTTTGCATGTCTTTACATCCGTGCACGTCTTAATGTAAAATAGCAATGAGAATATATACATTAATAGAAAATAAAAAAGGCCATATGTCTTCTGTCGGCTCAAAACCAGTCACAGCTCTCTGCAATTTACTGACTTTCTCATTGGTTTCTGAGAAAATAAGAGCTACTTTTATTTGACTTTAATTGGTTTCAAAAAGTTTTTTAGAATTATTTGAAGGATGGTCAATGTTCCCAATGGGAAATTAATTATTTAATCAATCAGTCAATCAACAGGGAGTAATACAGTCACGAGCAGCAAAGACAAGGTGCAACATGAAGCAATGAGAGTTAGAGTTCAAATGAATCTGCTACACATTTCAGTGTTACTCTCACACTGCTTTTTACCCGTAAAGACAGTTTTACAGTACAAATATTGTGGAAAACTAAGATCAAAAAACCTAGATTTGTATAAATCACTTTTTAAACTAGAAAACTTGAGCGATGTGAAGTGGGACATTTTATCTCCTTTTGCAGAGAACAGAAACAACATCATAAAATCATAAAAAGTGTTGTATTGCAGAAACTTAAAAAAATAGAAATAAAATACTGCTGGTATATTTTGCTTTGCTGCATCAGTGTCCGGCTGTTCTTGCCAAGCTGTGATCTGAGTCCAGGTTTGAAGCAGCAAGTGCAAATGAAGCAATGGCAAGTTAACATCCACGTCCATTTTCTAAGCCGCTTAGCCTGTTCGGGGTCAGGCAGGGCTGGAGCGTGTCCCAGCAGACACTGGGTGAGAGGCACGGTGCACCGAGGTTGTCAGTCTGTCAAAGAACTAACACACACATACACACAGACAACCACATTCACGCTGGCCTAGGGGAATGCTTTTTAGGAAGAAGAAAGAGAAGGATGTCAGTAAGGTCTCATTTTATTCCAGGGAGGTTTACATGGAGGCCGGAGCCAATAAGCCCTCTGCTATAAGACTCTATAATAAATCACCTCTGGCCAGATCATCCTTCAAATGACTACAACACCGCTACACGGTTGCTGCTGCTGTTGGCAATCTTTTGCACTACTGCTGAATTTAGTTTTCCTATAGTTAATTTAAGTTAATACCATTCTATTTTATTGTATGTACTGCGCATTTTTCTGCATTTTTTGTTACAAATTTTTGGAACAAAATTTAACTTTTGTTTAGCAATATCCATAGTGTTGGATTATTATTGCTCCGTGTATATTATTAGATATTGAAATGTCTTCTTTAACCCATAAATCCTCTCAACTAGCTTATTTACCATTTTGGTGACTATTTATATTGATAAATTAACTTTATTGATCCGAAATCTGCCAGACCTAACTACCAAACTATTTTACAAAAATATAAACATATAACATATGTTTTGTTGCAGGGTTGGTTAAATGCAATTAAGTTGTTAAAATATGATGATTAGAATTAGTAGTAGTAGTTCTGGTGCAGCCTTAAAGGCTTAGTTTTATTGGTAAATTCATATTTTCCTTCAACCATCTTGAGCTTCACAGTAATTGAATGGGTGAGGTGTGGCTGGCTCTTTAAGACATGTTTTGACTGGGCACGTGCTTGCCTTATATGGGAGCAGCATCAAAGGTGACCGTTAGTTACCTCTGCTGCCGCTCCGCTCTGCTCCGCATCGAGCGGCACTATAAAACCCTGGCGGAGGAAAAAAACACAGTTTTGTCAGACACAGATCAGCGGAGGACCATAACAGTAGAGGAGTGGGTTTCACGTAACTCACCCTTTATAAGTTGTTCTTGACGAAGAAATTCAATTTATGAAAAGAGAGAGTGGATTTTAACGCCGTTCACGATCGAGGTTGGTGAGTTTGGAGTTTTTTGTTTTATCTCGGGGGGGTCTCAACAATGTGTGCCATCGTTTTACAGTTAAAAGATAGTCCATTTCCACATCACAATTCCTTCATATGTTGTCAGCTCAATGTTCTGTGTTTGGTTTTGAGTGAAAAAACGTCAAAAACAATACGTTGGTGTTGAATGCTGCGTTAATTGCTGATATGTATTAGTCGAATTCTTTGTTTTATTTGTCGTTTTAACGTCGCAAAGTTCAGCAACAACTATACTGTGCTCAGTGGACGTTAAACGTCAAGGCAATGCCGTTGTGTGTGTAAAATGACAAATGTTTTCTTTGCTGGTTTTTGTTCTTTTATCCTTAAATCAGTCGGCTCTTCGAGTTCGACTGTGAGATTAGGAGCAGCAGCAAGCTCGCGACAGTCAAACACAGTGCTTCCGGTTAGGGTTTTAGAAAATAAAAGCCTTTTTGTGGCAACGTTTGATACAACATATTTATAATAAAGAAGAGAGTGAGTGAAACGCAAGCGTTCATATTCTCTCCCAATGCTCTTCAATTTAAAGCCCCAATTATGTTGTTCGGGTGCAGAAGGACATTTCAGCAGCACTAAATGGCAAGTTTGATCAAGTCACATTTGTTGCAGCTTATTACTGTAAGCACATTCACCTGACACGTCGTCTCAATGTGGCTGACTTGACGTTGCTTTGGGTCAGCATCGCGAAGCTGAATGACCGACAGTAACCTCATTTCAACAGAACAATGAAACACAAGTATTTTAACAAAAGTATAGATTATAAATCAGTCAGTCAGACGCAACATTTACATATTCTGTCATAATGTTGACATCGGGTCGCAGTAACGATGCCCCTTAATGACTGACAATTTAACAGGAGCTTGTTTTTCATGTCAGTGTTTTATGTCCCCTTTTTTAAAGATTGTTGTTTTTAGTGTTTTTATTCATGTGCATGCTGCAGTGTTGGTGCAACGTCGACGTACATTTGCTTTGTTTTCATTCAGCAAAAAAAAAAAAACTTCATTTAATCATTTTTTCCATTTTCAATGCTCTGTCAAGTAAAACACGATGGAGATGAGAAAAAAACAAATCCTGTATGAGTGCGATACACGTGAGCGAGAAGTGATGGTAAACAAGTATAAAAGTGAAGATTCGTAAGTGTGCCGCTAGAGGCGCGCTGGCTCTGCACCATTCGTGCTGCTCAACACTCCGCTGAGTCCGCGTTATCTCTGCATGCGACGTGTTTTCACCACAGTGTTGTCCAAAAATCTGACGATTCGCGGAGGGCAGAGTCGTCAAAAAGTCGGCTCATGCTTCCCGGATAGTGTGCCGCAGAAAACACCAGTAGAATCATGCTGATCCAAAGCTCGAAGGAAATTGGCTCTCTTAATGGGTAAATCACATGGACGATGTTATGTAAGGATGGCAATCCCCCAAAATGAAGGGGGGAGAATGTAGAGACACAATTTTCTTCCAGGCGTCAAAAGTCAAAAGGGAAAAAAATTGGGACGTAATTGTAGGAGGAGAGGAAGAGAGCATTCACTGCGTGTCAAATGTGACGAAGGTGCGATTTGTTGTTTTCCACCCACACATACAGCAACATGGCAGACCACAATGTGTTTTTTCCATCATTAATTTCATGGGATTTGTGCAGTAGTGTATTGGAATAGCCACATCTCCTCTAAAAGCAAAGAAAATGTTTAACTTGTGACTTGGCACAAGCTTGTGCTGATTATGTTTGTGTCTTTTAAGCCCACAGCAATATGGTTTTATTTCTAAGGTAGTTTTAAGAGATTTATATTGTGCCCTTACTAAATCACCAGCTTCAAATGGTCAGTGTTGTACTTGTGTCTTAAATTATGTCCTTTAGGGTATCTACAGCAGGTATTTTACAGTTTGACAATGTGTGCCATGACTGCTGTGCCATTAAATCAGGTGACTCACGGAGAAAACAGATGTCCTAGTACGGCAGATATCGTGCATGGGTCACTGTGTTGTTTGTTCATCCCAAAGGTCCTGTTGTCTTTTATTACGACATGTCGTGCATTCCACTGGATTCACTGAATACAGCAGATTACATACTAACGGTGGATTTCTTTGCAACAAAGTCGAGTTACCGGTGTAAAAAATATAGTTGACATTTGTATTTTATTTAGTTTTGATACCCACCGCTCTGTCTTTGTGGCAGTTACTTAATGCGAGCAGGCGCACGTTCTGACAGTGATGTTATAAATTAGTTTTCACGCTGCAAGTGAAGTCTGCCGGGGACGGGTTTGGATGTGACGGCGCTGTCATGATTGCATTAGAGAAGATAGGGTGTAAAACCAGAGACGTCTGGATCAATGATTTGATTGGGGCAGGACTTCAACCCACAAGCAAATGATCAGCGGAGGGCATCATGTTTGAACATCACCGTGTCCTTGACATTGTTCTGCCGTCGGTCCACTCCGTGTCAACCAATCAGCTTTATTCTGTATAAAGGGCTTTCAGAAGAATGCACAAAATCCCTTTGATCCTTTTTGTTCTCAAGACTTCCAACTGCTCCTCCAAGCTAGCCATGAAGCTTGAAATATATTGCATGAAATTCTCTTCTTTAGATGACACGATCATTTAAGAACGACGCTATATTTTCCTCATGTGCTGTAAAGCTTGATGACCTTAATAAAGGACTTACGGGTCTCCGTCTTGAGTGGCTGACCTGATTTTTAGCTCTCGGTGGCCAAGTGTCTGTCTCAGAAAACAGGATTACAAATGTAACTCCCTGACATTTGTGGGGCCTCTGGGTTTGACTTACCAGCTAGAGAACAAAGTAAAAAAAAAAAAAAAAACACACCAAGTCGCAAAACATATTTAGTGTATTTTCGTCTGATCACAAATCCAAGGACTCCTGAATCTGCAAATGGAATAAACAATTCGGCATGAAAAGGTGATTGGGAGGAATGGTGTGCTATTTAGCTGTGTAACTGTGTGTCTTCTAATTACATTACTTTGAGCACTAAGGCTGTTTAATCAGGGTGTTGTTTGAACAATGGGAGGCAGGGATGTTTTCTTGTAAAAGAACATTTACATCAAATGCACGGAGGAGTTAACACGTTGAAGATTGTGACGACAGAAGGATTACCGTTAACTTTCACCACATTTACAAACTGCCCACCACCCACTCGTCCTCCGTGCTTAGCTGTATGACCTTTGGACAGATGAGTCTACATCGAGTGGACCTGAATTTGCTGGAGGCTAACAGCCGTCCTCAGTCATCGGGCGACTTCATCTGCTGAGTGTTGCTGTATTTCTGGCTGGTCTGCGTTTCAGAACACATTTGTTCAACAGGTGAATCTGTTATCACGCTTGTTTTTCTGTCCGCAGTGATTCTTTGTTTCTGACGTCAATTCACTGTTTTGTTTTAGTCGTAGCAGGTTTTTAGAATATAAGACGAAGAAGCAGCTTGGTAATGTGTGCCGTGTTCCTGATTGCTCTTTTTCCATCATGATTTTTGTTCCATTTATTTCATGAAAGGTTCTCTTTTTGACTTGTTTCTCGTGCCTTATTGTGACACGATCAACAGGACGTCACAGCCATATTTGGTGCAGTTGCGTGCATGTGGTTACGGTTTGTTAATGTAACGACTTTCTGTTCTGCTTTCACATCAGCGCCGTGCTTCAATGGATGTGGGATTAACTTCCTTTTTCCAAAGACACGAAGCTGGACTACAGAGTGTTAGTTCCCCGACTGTGTTTAATCTGTGAACGCAGGTATTGCATGTAGTACATGTGTACGTTTGCAGTGGTTGACACTCTCTCTCTCTCTCTCTGTCTCTGTCTTTTTTTGGGGTTCCCAGTGAGGAGCTGGAGTGTGCTCAGTGAGGTTGGGAAGACATCAACATGTCGGTCTCCACTCAACTGGGTTTACTGCTTTGGAAGAACTTCACTTACCGACGGAGACAGACTGTAAGTAGGAGTGCTTCAAATGACTGACTCATCAGTCAATGGACTGGATGAGTACACAGTACAAGGACACAGTCCATTAATTGATCATTTGTCTTATCTTTTGGTTTATATAATGATATATATTTTTTCTTTTTTCTATTCTTTTTTTGTTTATTCCATTTAATTTAAGATCCAAAAAAGAAAACCTGACATTTTACTTTTAAATTTTCCTTTCAAAAGTGTCAACATCACATACATTATTACGTATTCTCCCAAAATAAGAAAAAGCACCACGGAGGGGCATCTAATCTCTTGTCTGATTCCCCCTGAATGCTTCGTCTCGGTCACATTTCTAACGGATCGACTTTAGATCAGAGGTGATTTCTCCAGTAGAGGTCTGAGTCTTTCCTCATAACTATGCATGTTCCAATGGGTGCGCAGCCCACAACAATGGAAGTGATGTAATTCTCCTCCGAGTCACTTGGACTGAAAAGCATTACAGTTTACAGACGGCAGTGAGTCAGTCAAAGATGTGGAGATGACACATCTCATCACATGTCTGATGCATTGTCCAGTCAATGATCTTGTGCTGGTTGACGCTCAAAGTTATGTAAATCAAAGGACACTTCCAGGCTGTGGCATGTAGACGCCCCTTTATATGTGAGGAAGCTCATCTTGCATACAATTGAGCCTGTCGGCCGTCGAGCAGAAACTCCTCCTCAAAGTGACGGCTGTGGCTGCTTGACATTGAGTGCAATTGTTTCCAACAAAGGGATACAGTGCGCTTTCTAAGACGGTGTCTTTATTCCTGCCATGCTGGTTCAGGCTGAGGAACAGGCAGCTGAAGTAGAGGGGCCATATGGGACAGATGGACATAGTCCTCTAAACCCGGCAGACCTCTCGCTCTGTCTCCCCTTATTAACCCATGTACTTTACCCAAACCCATGGTGGGATTACTGTTTACAAAGGACAACAGCTGACAGCCCCCTCCACACACACACCCACACACACACGCCACTTCTTTTAAAGCAGCAGAGATGAACTGAAAATACACAAAAACTGCAAAGCACAAAGGACAACTTGTCACTATTTTCAGGGGTGATTAACGCATTTGATTCACAAGTTTTTGTTTCCCAAGCCTTCCTTTATTTCCCTGATTAACTTGTGTCCTCATCCTTTTTGCCTTCCTCTCTTAGATCCAGCTGCTGATTGAGATCGTCTGGCCCCTGTTCATCTTCCTCATCCTGATCTCAGTCCGGATACATTATCCTCCCTACGAGCAACATGAATGTAAGCAGACAGGGAGAGAGGAAGGGAGTTACTTGACAGATTCTTTTTTTCACTTAATTCGCATCGAACACAAGAATTCAGCTTTTTTTTGTGATTTTCAGAGTATGCTTCTGATGAGTATTAGTCTGTTATTCAACTGTTCTGCCACTCTCTATTGTTAGCCATTATTTATTTGTTGCCGCTCGGTTAGATCAACATGTTGGACATCCAAGGTTTCCATGTTATTATCCACATGAAGATCGGTCGGATTTGCCAACGTTTGTTTGCGCTGTGTAAAGAAGTAATCGGACCTTTAGTTCCTGAAATTGGTGGTTTCATGACTTTCACCACGTTTCAACTCAATAAGATTATCACTGGTCAGAAGCACGAACAAAGAAATCCAGTCTTCATTTTAAGTTTTTTCTTCAATTTCGGGAAGTTTCCTGCAACAGTTTTTCAGCTATGGTTATGTGTAGTTCATTTATTCAGATGGGTTTGACTCCAGTCTGTACATAGTTATGTATTCACGATGAGCTTGTATGTGGATCGTCGTGCACCGAGCCGGTTCCCCTATTCGTTACAAAATCATTGATAAGAAACGTATCACAAGTCAGCTTGAACCCAGATAACCCAGTAAACTCCAACTCCTGACCTCCTTGTCGCCATCTACCCTTATCTCTTCAGTATAGTAGCTACTTAACCTCAGCAAATCGTAGCAGTGGCCATAAAGGTAGCTGATAAGAGTACAAACAATTGTTCAGATAATGGAGACGCCTACGTGTCATAGCTTGCCTTGGTTATAATGAGTTGGAAATCCTTTTATTGTGAACTATTAAATAACAAACTACTTTTTCAAGTATAAATCTAAAGTATGAATAAATAGTTTGTCTGGAATATTCCATTTAGACCAGTTTCTGTTTTATTGATATTGAAGTCCAGATATAAAACTAATTGTATAAATTGTATGCTCTCCCATTCCTTTGCAGGCCATTTCCCTAACAAGGCCATGCCCTCCGCGGGGGCCCTGCCCTGGGTACAAGGCATTATCTGCAACGCCAACAACCCCTGCTTCCGGAACCCTACCCCAGGCGAGAGTCCCGGGGTGGTGGGGAATTTCAACGATTCTATGTGAGTAACAAAGTATTCACTTAGTGCAGGGGAAAAATAGTTTCGTGACACTTTGTATTCATATTGTTATTATTAGAATAATAGTTCTAAATTGGTCACAAGATGTATTCTTTTAGAAGGCCTGGCATTCTCGAGAGATGTGAAACAGTGTGTCTGATTTTCCCCTCTCTCCTGGAACATCTCCAGAATCTCCCGTCTCTTCACTGATGCCAAGAAGATCCTGCTCTACACGCAGAATGATAAAAGCTACGAGGGCTACAAGGGACTGCTGAGGGCCCTCAGGAATCTGCAGAAGAACACTGCTCGTAAGGACACACCTTTTTCATTTTTATTATAGTTTTTGAATGACCAACTGGTGATCTTCAGTCAACCTGCCCATTCACGTTGGCCACCCATTCATCCATTGAAACAGAAGGGAACACTCCTACACAACTGCACACGCAGATAGGGTTTCACTGAGTGAGTGACTCACACTAGTACAAAGTGAATGAAGCTTGAATCACTGCACATTAATAAATTGCCCAAAAACGGATGATCAACATGTTAGAACTAGATAAAGCGACTTGTCGAGGCCGCTCTCGCAGCTGATGCTAGCTCAAAAGTCTTCAGACGCGTGTTCAGAGCTCTAACGCGCCGCTCCCTTATCACCGCCTGCCAGCCGGCGGCGGGGCCCTCTCCCAGAAGCCAGTGGGTGTTGCACTTCTCCGTTCTGGTGCACGACAGGACAAGCCGAAAATTGTGGACCACCCAGACAGCCATTACACAGTCAGAGCACAGATCTGGTAGGAAAGGTGGAGTTGCTCTGCCCTAGAATGTCGCCGCTTCCTGTCAACGAGGAAGCGGTCAGACGTGTGTCTGCTGTCAGTTTTACCGGCACATTCAATCATGGCCTCACATTTAATGCTCAGGGTTTTGTAGAAGAGGCTTTTGAAAAAGGAGGAGGGAGGTATTTATAACCATGACCTTGGCTTTTTGGGAGCAGAGAAAGGCCGTCTTTCTTAAATAGCATGTTGTTGGTGACTCCGGCAAAGCAACCTGAACGTAGGAGGCTGTGTTGAAGCTGCACTTACTTTACTTCACACAAACACATTAACGGGAGGCACGCTGGGAGCAATCTCTGTTTTTCAGCCGACCATGTGTACAAAGGCAACCAGGACAAAAATAAAATGGAAAACATGGACTGAAAACCCATTAATTGTATAAAAGGGAGGCTAATAACACAACAAAGGGCTTTACACACGTGTAGTGAAATGAGTGAGTTGAATTAGACCGCTTCGTTCCATTGTTGTTGCGTTTGCTACAGCAATATCAGTTAGTTTCCATAAATAAAGGGGTATTAGCTTTGTTCCACATCAGACCCTAATGTAAGTTTAAATTGACCAGAATGTACCGTCAGAAATTATGCAACGAAGCAAAACAATCAAGGTTCTTGTTGTTTGGGCTTCAGTCTGCTTTACTAGTCCTGAGCTACACTACGTTATGCAATAGCATAGCATAGCATAGCATAGCATGGCCGGGAAAAGAGAGAGAGAGATCACACATCAGAGCAAAATAAAATCGGTTCTATTCACTTTTAATTGTAAAAAATGTTTTCCACACGTTCCTCAGTTTGATTGTGTGGCGTGGGATGTACTCCTCAATGACAGTAATGTATCGTCATGTTATCTACTCTGACTCTTTCATTATTTTAACAGCACGTCTGTGCACTCCATCACAATTGATTTCATCAACGCACAGCGTCATGCTCAATCCCATATTCCCCTCTTGAACCCACGTGAGGCAATGTGCCGACGTAGCGCAGGGACAGTCATGCGTGTGATGCAGGAGAAAGCTGCAGACGGGACACTACGGGAACAACGGCAGAGATCAAAGAGCCACATGAGACAGTACAGGGTGACATGGCAGATAGATGAACGAAAGAAAATCAATATCGTGCAGCCTTTTGGACATGAGAATGCTGTTCTTAATACCAAATAGATAAATGATTTGAGAGATAAAGTTGGGTCTGACTGTCAATGCTGAGCTTTTCATACAGCACCGATTTCTTTCGTACCTCACCACCTGCCTTCTCAAAAGGGAGCCTGAAGCCTGATTTGCACAATCGAGGAAAACATCTCACATTTCTGTCTGGCTCCTTTTTTAAAGGACTCCATTTGATCCAAAGGCTCATTGTGTCTGAGCCTAATCTTTTTAAATGGAGACGGTGCCTCCCCTTTTTATTTCCTTGAATGTATGAATACCATCATTGGATTCATTCCTCATCACCTTAACCATAAACTTCAGCCCAAAACGTCGCGCTCAACATTTAGTTTGCTCTCATTTCTCCAACCTGACCAGTCTCGCACTTAAATAGCACCTTGTGGAAGTGAGCAATAACGTCACCTTGCAGACATTTCGGCTCTGATTCACACACGTGCTCAGACAGGCTCGGATGCAACCCAGCAAGCTATTGCTCCTCCAACTGCCTCAAAGCAGCACTTAACAGTCCACACCTTTTGTGGGATGATTCCACTGCTGTCCGAATTCCATCCATTATTTGTTTTCCTTGATCAGACTTCTTGGGATTCAGGAATGCTACATATGCTGACATAGGAAAAACCAGCCGTGTTTGTTCCTTCTTATGTTGTCCTACTTCAGAAAAGCGCCCTGTTCTTGATACCTCCGGGTATTTAAACCACTCAAGACTGTTCAAACAAAGACAAACACGCACACACAGATAAGGCAATGCAAGGAAACGGAACATAAACACGCACCGTTGCTGACTGCGCAAAGTACTGCTAGACTTTCCATCCGGTCTGTTCTGTCCTCGAGGGCCTTTTGGATGCAATGCACCATGGGAGCTGTGACTTCCTACTGGGACTCTGATTAGAACGTATTAGCGCTCCCTGGTCGTTCACCACTGAGAGTTGCACAGGTGCACAATTACACACACGTGCACACGGAGAGCAGGGACGGTAAGGATCACACCTCAAACTCAAAAAAAGCACACACTCTGGTGCACAGCCACGGAGGGAGGTTGGGAACACACTGTTCTCTTTCACTTCCTCCCAGGGGAAGTTCAGGTCAGTAGAAGCAGAGTGCTTCCTGTTTGCGTGTGTGTGGGTCATATGATTGCTTTAAAAGACAGATTTACTGGAGATGAGGGGAAGGACAACCAAGAGGGACGGGGGGGGGAAGGAAGATATTTTGAAATAAGCAATCAAAGTTCAACTCAGCATTTTTCTTTGTAATGCACATTCGTCTCGATAAGCCAGTGCAGTAAAAGAATGCGTGAACTTCTTTAGAGTGAGAAATAATCACTTTTAAAGTTTGATTCATCAAGCCATGCTCACATGTGCAGTTACACAACAGATAAAGACCACGCTGTTGAACCAAAAATATGAGCCTGCAGGCTGCAAGAATGTTGCTGTTGTCTCTGCCTGTCTCCTCTTAAGTAGAGCTGATTCACCCATAGTTTTGGCCATGTTCAGGCACCACTTAGGAGGAGAGGAAGCGGGTAAGAATCAGCTCTGGGTAGAGATAAGTAGGTAAAAGGTGAACATTTACGAAGGAAGAGAGTTGGAGAGAGAGAGAGAGAGAGATGGAAAGACTGGGGCACGGCATCTGGATCAAAGTTGAACGCCCTGTAGTAACCCCGGTGTGCAAAACTCAAAGCTGAGGAGAAGAGAGCTGTGTGTGTGTGTGTGTGTGTGTGAGTGAGTGAGTGAGTGAGTGAGTGTGCCCACAACCATGCCAGTATCAGAAATGCTTTGACTTCTTCGGAATGCAGCAAAAGTACAAAAACACTCTGAACTTTGAGTGCAGTCAGAGGACAGGGTGGTTCTGTGCTGGTCGATCAGCGATCATATATATATGTCACTTTACAAGTGTACTCGATGCCATATTTAATAACTTTGTTCACAAGATCATTGCGTGAGAAAATGGATCACGGCCCAACTGTACAGTGTCAAATAAATGGAATGTTCTTGTGTATCAAGCTGGGAACACTGCCGCGAGTCCTGGTTTCATATCAACCATCAGATACAGACATCTTTTTTTATCAAAGAGAGTTTTGTGTCCCATAGTTGGCTTGATTGACTCACTGCTTCTATCTTATGTATGTTTTTTTTCTAGGTTTCAAGCTGAAGGACTTTCTGCAAGACAGCGAAACCCTTTCCCACTTCCTGCACCACAACGCCTCTCTTCCTCATCACGCACTGAAACACATATTGGAGGCGGACGTCAATCTGGAGAAGGTAGAAACATTACCACTTCAAATGTTTGAGCCCCTTTTAATAATAAAACCCTCCTCTCCCGTCCTTCAACGTTTACCCTTCAGTCGATGATGATATTGCTTTGAGATGAATGTTGAATGCCGATGGCAGACAACAAAAACGGTAAATATGTTGTGTGCGGCCTTTTCGTTTTCGTCCTTGCCGCGTGAGAGAATCGCGCTCCTCTGCCCACAGTGCGCATGCAGAAAACCAATGACCTTGGCTCGACAGCATCTGTTGGGCCACAGGACTCTATCGTGGCACAGCTCTTAATACCACCAATCACTGTGTGTGTGTGTGTGTGTGTTTTTCTGCGTTCCACATTTCTCTCTCAAGTCTCTTTCTGAGTAATTGTCATCTTTTTGACTCTTAGTTTTATTCCTCTCTTGGGGAATCTGCGCATATTTAGTTTTTCTAGCTGACACGGTGATCTGTTTCACAGCAGACCCATGCACATGTCAACACACACACACCTCTCATTCAAATCAAGGTTTATATATCATTAATCTATCACGCACATGCATTGACAGATTCAGTTTCCTGCTTCAGGACCACCTCAACAAAAAGCGCCCAACCAGCTCCAGCACATCATCCCTGCTTTGCAATTGGAGGGCTGGTGTCACATGATTGCTCTTCTCCATTTTTACCCTCCCCCTCCCTCGGTTTCTCCTCGCATGCAAAGACCGAGGCTCAAAAACAAACTCACGTTACACCATCAGCTTCTCTTCTACCCATCCCGTTCTCCCCGACAGATCTATTGATCAAAGATGGCTATCCATTAGTCTGTGACGGCCATTATGAGCATTGTTTAAGGAGGGGAGTGAAGGGAATGAAAGCTTATTATCGCTGTGCCCCTGTTATCGTTTGAGACGCATGAGAGCAAATCCATAAATAGATGATCATCATAATCTCTTTGGGAAAATATATTGTTTCAGTTCTCTATGAGGCGATTAGTATGATTTAGACTCCTCCAAACTAACTCCTGTAGACCTTGATGTTTTTCCAATGAAAAGATTACCAGCCGTGTGTGTGTGTGTGTGTGTGTGTACAGTTAGTGTTATTCCATCATGCCTATCATACTACAGACTGGTCAAGGACATCTAGATGATAAGTCAGTGTGCTTACCCTGTTCTCTGTCTCTCACACACACACACACACACACACACACACACACACACACACACACACACACACACACACACACACACACACACACACACACACACACACACACACTCAGAATATCTCAGAGCCTCTGTCCAGTCCTTGAATGCTCTGATGTCCCAGAAATAAAAGAACATTCTGTTGCTCCGCCTGCACGTGCGCAGCTGTGCTCCCTCTTCTGAGTAATGTGTTAAATCATTTTAAGTTGACATTTCTCGTCTGAAAATCCTTGTCGAGCCCCAGCATTGACATTCAGAACATTTCTTTCCCTCATGGTTGCTCAGCTCCTGTGACGTCATTGTTTTGTACACAAGTTTTAGAGACATAACCTTTCTGGACTGATAAATGACGATCGGTAAAGAGTCAAGAACACAAACCGTTTCACCTCCTAAATATGAATGCAATACTTAGCATTATGAATAAAGGCCCCTCTGTAACTTTGCATTTCCTTTGTTTCAGAGTTGTTGTTTTTTATGCTTGTGGAAGGGAAATATGAATAATTGACTGGCTCACCTCTAATTATTTGTTGGGAGGAGCCTTTGCTTGTTATTGTTTATTGAATCAGTCCCTTGGGCCCCTTTGTTGTCCAACTCTTGTCCCAAACTAAATCAGACATACTGGTTATGTTTTATGGATTTATTTATCTCCACCTCTGTCCTCCCAAAGTATCGAGTCCACATGTGATTTCATAATCTCTACCCTTTCTCAACCACGGTGCTCTTTTCTTTTTTCTTTTTCTCTGTCCAGGTGCTGACCAAAGGTTTCGGCTTCCATCTCCGGGACCTCTGTAACACCACGCCCCTGGAGGAGTTCGTCCACATTGCCGACCGCAACGTGTCCCGTCTGATTCAAGAAATCATTTGCAAGTCCTCCAGCGATTGGCTGAACAAGGCCCAGAGCCACTTCCTGTCCAACTTGGACTTTTTCAAACCCATTTGGGTGAGTTTATCTGTTGAGTCTGTTGAACACATTCAACCAGAATTTTAACGTAGAAAGCAAAGCCCAGCAACTAAAACTACATCATGAACAAGTGCACAGTCTCACACGGTTGGTCTGGTCACACACTTATTGTAATCCGCTGACTGTGACACTAATATTATGCGACAAGGCGGTTCAATGTTTGTATAGGGCAAAAGATAGACGCCGTATTCAACCATCGTACGTAAATCCCTGATCCCTCATCTTTTCTGCCTACTGTGAAACTTTGTGCTTTCTGGATTTCCTTGTTTTTCTTTACTCGTTGTCCTCCCTGTCCAGCGTGACCTCTCCTCTGCCTGTATCTTATAGAACAGCCTGCCCTCTTCCCAAAAAACCCACACTTGGGTCACGATGGTGAAGTGGCAAGAGGTGAAAAAAAAAACCTCTGCGGTCTGCTGCTAGTCGGCCTACTTCTCTTTAGAGGGAGAAACAAACAGACACAGGAAGAGTGTCATTATCAAGTCAGCAAGTTGGAAAAGCTGCTCACTCGACATGAGGAAGAAATCATTTCCTGCCTCACTTGCGGACCAGATTCAGCCCAAAAACACACTCTTCCTCTTTATTATCGGAACTCAGTCTCCACATGTTGACGCAAGAAAGGAAAATTCCTTTCCAAAGTCACAAAACTGTGCAAAAGAGTGAGGGAGAGAACTCTTGCATGACTCAACGTTCTCCCATTCAGTTGCTCTGCGTGTGGGCGTATGTGTGTGTGTGTACGGATAGAAGTCGTTATCTTAGTGTGATAGACGAGAACACACACACACACACACACACAACAGTTTGACAGACGGGATCATAGGAGGTGAAAGCTACGCTGGCCTGTTCTTTCTCTACTCGCCTCTCCGTTCACCTTTCAACCCAATATTGTTCTTCTTCTTTCTCTCCCATTTGTCCTTTACCTCCCCTTCTCACCTTCATCTTTAATTCTAAAGTGTCTAAATGGATAAAACATGGAAGATAGTATCGCTGTTAGTACAGTAACGGATCAAGATCATTTGAAATAAGCTACCGGTAAATGGCAAGCAATTAATGGACAACAAACATATATTTTGTTCCATTTTCTGTTTCATTGTATGTATTTTTTTTCAGGATGTCTTAATTGTGCACAGGAACCAACAATACAGTGTAAAAATCTCAGCTGCATAGTAAACATGGCCTTTTCTGTCTAACAGAAGGATGTGAAGTCGGACCCCAAAGTCGTTCAGGAAGTCTCGGCTGCAACCGGCACTCTTCTGGAGAGCCTGGGAGCACTGGCCGTGGAGGTAGATACACACACACACACACACACACACACACACACACACACACACACACACACACACACACACACACACACACACACAACCTACTCACTTTATAACATTTACAAACAGGATTACTGATATATTTACTTCCAAAGTTCAGCCTCCAGTAGCAATGTTTGAAATCAATCCTTACTGAGAATCAGTTCTCCGTGAAGTCATTTATTTCAGCACGGGTCTCATGTAGTCGTACAAGTTTGGAGCAGTTGGGTCAGGGCCATATTGGCAATATAAACACACATACGCCCACACGGCGATTCACGGAATTTCATACAAAGGGAGAAGTGCTTCATGGGTTTAACAGGAGCAAAGAGCAAAGCAGGTAATCCTCATGTAAAAGTGAATAATGTCATTACGTGTCCGCATGAGTCATTTCAACATTCAGAAATTGTTAATAGAGGCTTTGTCCTACCACCGTGGGCTTGGATTTTCTCTGGATCACATTCCCCTTTTTGTTAGGCCTTTGTTACAGCAGGCATTATGTTTTCGGGTTGTTGTTTTTTTTCTTGAACATGATATCTCAGGATACGCCGAGAGGGGATTTCTTAGAAATTGGCCCACACGTCCTCAGGGATGCTAGTTATGAGAATGTCACACAAAAATGTTGAAGTGATGCCATTTTGATCAGACTGCATCAAGATGCAACTTGATCAGTGAGCGCAGGCATACAACCGCGGGGAGGTAATTCTAGTTTGAAGCTTAAATAAGAACGAGCGGTTTGAAATAGTGGTGTCGAGAGCACACATGTACATATTAGGGGTGGGAATCGCCAGAGATCTCGCGATACGATATTATCTTTATACTTAATTATTAATTCATTAATTACTTAATAATTATACTTCGGTCACGATACGATATTATCACGATACTGCGATATATCACGATACTTTCACGATACTGCGATATTCTCGAGTATTGTGATAACATATATTGCGATTTATTACTTTTTTCAACTTCAAATGATTTCCCCAAAGGAAAACTGTGTCAACATGTTTTATCTAATAAGATAAAGTTTTCAGTCTGTTCATCTCACTTCAGTCATTTTTATTGCAGCAAAATAGGATTGTCAAGCAGACAGACTGACCAACAATGTCATAAATGTAGCATGAACCTGACAAACTGTTTGTATTACTACATAGTCCAACTTAACCAATTGCAAACGTGTGGACTCAGTATATGAACTATAACTGATATAAGTAGGATGTAATAGTTATATAACTCAGTGTAACTTGCGATGCGTGGACGTCGAGGGCAGAGAGACAGTTATGCGCTGCACTCTCCCCATGAACAGCTGCTGTTGGCAGATTTAACCCCGTTTGTTTTGACCAACTTCCTACCAATCACGCTGACCCAGGACCTTTGCTGACCTCACCAGAAAACAACTCGGCACCATCTAGTGGACTGAAAAAGCAATTGATTTGATTTTTCCAAAAAAAATAAAGAAAATAATAATTTTGTTACAGTTTATAAAATAAAAAATCGATACTTGGCGTCCATGTATCGATATAATATCGCCACGCAAAATATCACGATACTATGTTGTATCGATTTTTTCCCCCACCCCGAGTACATATATGCGCTCACACACTCGCATGCCAGACTTAAGCCAATGTCGCCGAGTCGGAGCTGCTGGAATGTAGAACGAGAGGAGAGGGGCTGCGGTCGCTGGTGCAAACACACGCGCACAACACACACAACCCCCTTTCTCTCAGGCTCCAGCTCTGCTAGGTTGGCAAAACATAGACCCAGCTGGGTGTGTGCGTGTGTGTGTTTGCCGATGTGATAGCACTTCCTGTCTTTTAGCAGATTATATTGGTTTTCTTAGCTTGCGTTGGTGGATAAGGTGGATTTGGCAGAATGGAGAAATGCACTTATGCGTTTCCTCTTTTTCTCGAGTAACAGGAACCTCCATCTCCTCACGAGTTATCATCTGCATCCGAAAGAAGTTTAGTTGCACTTGAAAAAGTGGCAGATCGTCCATCTTTTCCTAATCAATATTGCCCAACAGCCATCCATGCTCTTAAATGTATTGTTGCTAAATCTTAATTGGGTGCGTTATTCTCCTGAACCCTTTTCTCTGTTTGTAAGTAGATTATTTTGTTTAGCTAAGTGCGGAGATTTGAACTTCCAATCATCCGGCTTCTCACTCATTCCCGAACTATTACATTATCTTGTACTGAATTCTTCATTATGAGTGGTGGTGAAATAAAAAATGTAATTTATTTCTTCCCCTTTAACAAATGCATACTGATTTAATCAACATCAACTTCTCGGAAACATTAGTGACATTTATCTTCACGTAGAGATATCTTCGGTAGAGATAGTGTGAATAAACTCTAGTTTCCCGCTGCCCGATCGCTGTCATCACGTAAAAATCTACCACTTTATATCTGGACGCGAGTTTGATCAAAATCTCTAAATTCAGTTGACTCTCTTTATATGGTCAGAATACAAAGATATGTAATTTAATGTAACAGCTTTACACAGACGTCTGTTTGCCTTTTACTGCTTTACGTTGAGTGGGTTACCGTTGTTCGATTGAGCAGGAGTGGACCCAAGACGAACTCTGAAGTCTTAGAATATTCAGTTCACAACCTGCTTTAGATGGAGTTCAAATGTATCACTTCATGTTAACAATTTTACATATGATTGTCTCCAGAGCTGCTCTCGTCTAAATAGCTATGTGCTGGAATGGAAACTTGAACTTTAGTAACCTCATACAGGCTCTGCTAGCAGGTTACTCTGGGACAATCCTCTTCTGCTGTGTGTGTGTGGGTGCGTGTGCGTGTGTATTTCTCACCTAATCACCCAAGTTAACATGGGAATCATCCTGAAGGACACACGTATTCAGTCACACAAAAGCGTTCTCAGCACAGGCTGTTGCACAGTCGGTTGCACATACACACACACACACAGTAGCAAAAACAAAAAACACCGTTGGAAGATATTGCTCTATGTGTGTGCGTGTGTGTGACACCATAAGAAAGAAAGAAAATGGTGGCTGAGGTCTCTATCAGCCTCTTGCAATAAAGTGGTGAAGACGCATACTTACGAGAACATAATGTAACAAATGCTTGTGCACACCCCGAGACCTTGTCAATGCATTAACAAACACAGGCAGCCTCGCATGAACACCGACGACAGAAAGATAAGATAATCCTTTATTCGTCCCTCAGTGGGGAAATTACAGGATTACAGCAGCATTGCTCACAAGTAAAACATAAAGATAAAAATCAAGTAATATAATAAACTAAACAGTAAACAGTCATGAAATAAGACAGTAAAGAAGAATATTAAATATACCAGTATATACAGAATATACAGACGGAATAAAAATATAAGACAATACTTAAACGTATTGGATATTGCACGGGATTGCACGGATTAGATATTGCACCAGGTGAATGAATTAAAGTGTTCAGAAGTGTTCAAAGTGTTCGTGCTCAAGTGTTCGTGTTCAAAGTGTTAGTGGTCTACCGAGAGAGCAGTTTGTTGTGCTCAGATATGCACCCAGTCCAACACAACACACGTATTATTGCACCCAGTTCTTTGCATGTGAAAGGGCAGGAAGGAAGCGGTTTGATGTGGCTGCAAAGCAACTGCATACAGAACGATCTCAGGGTGCGTGTGTGTGCGTGCGTGTGTGTGCGTGCGTGTGTGTGTGTGCGTGTGCGTGCGTGTCAGTGATCTGAGACACAACTGTTCTCCAAGTCTCACATTTTCGCTTTGACGGAAAACAGTGTTGAATATCTTGTTGACGGGCAGAATAACAGTTACACGCTGCAGACTGGACAGCTTATTTTGAAATGACAAAGTCGACAGAGAAAACGGTGTTGTTTGTCCTGAAACGTTTCCGACCATGAATGTGTTTGTGTGGTAAGTGTGTACACAGCAACACTTGTCTGAATAATAGCGCTCTACTTATGGAGCCTGCGGCGGTTTGCCTATTAGGAGAACGACCGATAGTAACCTCTCTTTGTTCTCGTGCCTTCTGCACTCATTTCCACCTCCTGCTTTGCTGCAGTGTCCCATGGTCTTCCCTTCTTTCTTTGTCTCTCAGCTTCTGTCATCTATCTCTGACCTTAAGGAAAAGGTGTGATATTCTCAGCCTCCGTCTTTCACAGGTCAGAGCTTGAGCTGATCGTAAGCCCTCCCGCGTTTCACGCCTAGGCAACAAAAGCTCCCCCACTTCTTTCGCCTTTTTCTTTGTTTCACTTGCACGAAAGAACACAAAACTCCTCCTTTCATTCCTTCCCAATCACGAGTTGGTAACATAACTGCTTGTACAGTTGACCAGTTTCGAGACATCGACGGGGAACTTGTGGCAACTTGTCTTGACCTGTAGTGGCTGTGTCAACTCCCTGCTCCCTTCAGCCTGACAGCTTCTCGTGAGACCAGAGGAATCTGTTTTGTAGTCATTGGGAACGTAACCACAATGTTTGCCACAAGAAAATAAAACAAATACATGGGAGTATAACAGTGGCTTAGTGGCTGCAGTGTGATAACAAGGCAAGAGTTCTACATGGCCTCCAGCATTGAGAATTGTGTGATAAAGGAACAGCTGCAGAGTGGAAACGTACAACCTAATAACACCAGTGAGTACAGGACAATACTTTAAGACACTTTAAGACATTTCATGACCATACATGATCAGTCACTTTATATTAGAAAGGGTGTGATTACATCTCCTCTAGAGAGAAATGCGCATACACACACACACACACACACACACACACACACACACACACACACACACACACACACAGGAGGAGAAAGATAGGACTGGGTACGCCAGTTAAATTTAGCTTGGTCAGGCAGACGACTAAGTGTCTCCACTTGACTGCCATGAATACCACTCATAGTGTGCATGTGATAACCTTTAATAACTTCAAACCCACAGCATCACACACGCACACACGCACACAGGGTGCATATAAGCTGCCTCTGTTGTGACAGGTGATAGCCATATTATTAACACTTCTCACGCTGAGCTATAGTACATGAGACACATGAGACCCTGAAGGAAGAAGCATGTGCAGATATGACGGGCAGTATGTTCAGCGACCTCCTGGACGGTACAGAGAGGCCTGGTTCTGATGTCATCTTGGACTAATTTCACAGACATGAGTGAATTCTCAGACCAAAATCATTATCTGCAAAGTTCTCCTTTGTTTAAAAAGTACAACTTTTATATAATCCATGTATTTAAAATCACCTTAAAGTGCGATCGTAAAAGACACCTACAGCCACAAATACCAGAATGAGAGTATTAATGACTTGGATATTAGATTGTCTGATGGTTAAAGGCAATATGTGCTTCATGGGTCTGGAAGATGCATCTGTGTGTATTTGTATCCTCCAGCCGATCAAAGTTTGGACTTTGAAAGATATATTTACTGACTAACTTCCAGCCTTCATCATGCTAACGTTTCTGTTTGTGTCTCTCCCTCCAGCTTGCCGGTATGAAGAGTTGGAAGGACATGCGTAAGGAGATCCAGTATTTAACTGCAAATGCCACAGGCTCTCCAAACCAGATGTACCAGGCCGTCTCACGTATCGTCTGCGGGCACCCCGAGGGAGGCGGCCTCAAAATCAAGTCTCTCAACTGGTACGAGGACAACAACTACAAGGCCCTGTTCGGAAACCATGGCAATACCAGCGACACTGACCCCCTCGCAGCTTACGACAACTCTTCCAGTAAGAAACGACCCCACTTTGTGCTTTCATCAGAAGTATTTCCTCATCAGAAGTACTTTTCCCAGAGTCCCTGCCAATTTACCGTTTACACAGAACAGACAATGTTTAAGACTCAAAATGCGTGTGTTTATTTTCCAGCTCCCTATTGTAACAACATGATGCGGAGCCTGGAGTCCAGCCCCATTTCCAGGATGATCTGGAGAGCTCTGAAGCCTCTGCTCATGGGGAAGATCCTGTACACCCCAGATACTCCGGCCACACAGAGAATCATCCACGAGGTACAAAGAGGCCCCTCTCATCTCATGTGAACCTCCATCAGAATCACGAGTGAACCCCCATTGACTAAGGCTGAGCGTGTTTGTGTCTTTTGCAGGTTAATAAGACCTTCCAGGAGTTCGGTGTGCTGAGGGACCTTGGAGGAATGTGGGACGAGATGAGACCCAAAGTCTGGAACTTCTTGGAGAATGGCGAGGAAATGGACATGGTCAGGGTGAGTGGGACGCAATGCCAACACACACACACACACACATATCAGAGCTGTGTTCTCTGTCCTCTTCCTGTTTACATGAGGGGGTTTAAGATGGTAATCTGTGCATCTAAGTGCAATATAAGTATGTGTCTGATGTGAAGGACCATACTGAAGCTTCTGTAGAGTGCACCAACCAGGCTGCTGGAGTATGAGGCCATGTTATGACTATATTAACAAAGATCTGACCCTTTATGTCGGATATGATCCTCTTGTGGGTTCTTCACGGGTTGATAAACGTACTGTGTGGAGAAAGAGGACCGAGGCCAAGAGTAATCCATTTTTCATACTAACTGGTGTCTTTTGGGTAAAAGTGAGACGAACAAGAGAGTGCAGACAGACAAGTCACCCGAAAGGGCCAACAGGTTCAGGTCAACCATGAAACTCGATTAATTAAAACAAAGCATGGAGGGATTTTTCAGCGTGATATTAAAATATGCCTCTGGCACCAGTGTGAAACTAACACGCAAGCCCGGGTCGTCCTCATTTAAACAATCTGTCGGTCACATCGCGCAGGGACAAGCACGCAAAGTGTTGATTTCTTGTACGCAGGACGGCTTGATCTACAAATAGATCTACGGGTATAAAATTACAGTCACTCCAATAGAATGAGCCATTTAAAAAGTCTGTATCAGATGGCACATAGTTCATAACATGGCTCTTCCTGGCTGGAAATGTGTCTGGTTTTTTTCACAGCTTGCCACAACTCCAAGTGTCCGATGTAAATTACATCAGTACCACTTCCGCCTAGTGGCGAAAGGTGGTACTGTAAAATACCTTCACAAATAAGATTTTTGCTAAGACCATTAACTGTATATAAAGAGCCCCAGACCTCTAAAACCAATCAGAACACCATTAATTCGTTGTATACAATTAAAGCTGAGTTCTATTTTGTTCTGCTTTGTTGTTTAGGGAATCAGTAGATGTTCATCTGTATCCTCTTTAATGTTTTAGCTTTTCTTTATCGTTACTTCTAAGTAATTGACTCTCTATAATAAACAATACAAACCTTCCTCTTTGCAGACGATGCTCCAGAATAACGCCAGTGCTGCGTTCTTTAATGCCCAGCTCAGCGAGACTGAGTGGCGTGTGTCGGATGTGTCGGCCTTCCTGATGAAGGTCTCGGAGGACCAAAGACCCGCGGGATCCACTTACACCTGGAGAGACGTCTTCAACGAAACCGACCAGGCCATCCAGACCATCTCCCGCTTCATGGAGGTTAGTGCAGGATGCATCACACCGATGCAGCACCACTGACATGCTCTGCTAAAGCAGTGTGTGTGTGTGTGTGCAATGATGGCGAGTCTCTTACAGGAAACGTATTCAGTGCGTAAAATACCAAACCAAGCTTGACTTCAAAGAAACGGACACCCAAAAGGGTCTGCTGCTCAAGAGATTATCTTATTCAGGAAAGAAGTCATTACATGTGTTCATTTTCCATCCTTCTCTAGCTGTGTGACGAAGACCTTCATGCACTAGTTAGACCCCACAACACCTCACGCGAATGCGACTTCATTCCGAGTCAAACATGGCGTAACCCCTCTCTCCCCCTTTCAGTGTGTGAACCTGGACAAGCTGGAGCCGGTAGCTAATGAGGAGAGGCTGGTCAACAAGTCCTTGGGTCTCCTGAACAACCAGAAGTTCTGGGCCGGAATCGTGTTTCCTGGCTTCGCCCACAGCAACAGCACCGACTTGCCTCCCAACGTCGACTATAAGATCCGCATGGACATCGATAACGTGGAGAGGACGAACAAGATTAAAGACGGGTGAGAAGCTGCGCCCTAGCTATTGTTGAATTACAGACCCTTCGCAGATCTTTTGCTTTTCATGAGCTCACCCATTGTTATTTTGCTTTGCAGCTATTGGGACCCCGGTCCCAGGGCAGACCCCTTCGAGGACCTTCGGTACATCTGGGGCGGATTTTCTTACCTGCAGGACGTCATCGAGCACGGAATCATCCGAGCCATCACTGGCACCAAGGAGAAGACAGGCGTCTACATTCAGCAGATGCCCTACCCCTGCTATGTTGACGACATGTAAGTGACCAATGTACAAGAATATAATCGCAACGTACACTGTCAAGTTAGTTTAAAACCTGCATAACCAATTTTTACTTCTTGTTTTTTTCCAGGTTCCTGCGAGTGATGAGTCGGTCCATGCCTCTCTTCATGACCCTGGCGTGGATGTACTCGGTAGCCATCATCATCAAGGGCGTGGTGTACGAGAAGGAGGCGCGGCTCAAAGAGACCATGAGGATCATGGGGCTGAACAACGGCACCCTGTGGCTCAGCTGGTTCATCAGCAGCTTGATCCCGCTCCTGATCAGCGCCGGCTTGTTGGTGGTGTTATTGAAGGTTGGTGTTGCCACAGACGCACACATACACACGGGGACACTCTTTGTCATCCTGCAGGAATGTCACCAAATTGTGGAAAACAAGTGGCATCATAAAGTATTTAATTTCTTTTCTCCCCCCCCCCCCCCTGCCACCCTTTTCAGATGGGAAACCTGCTGCCTTACAGTGACCCAGGCGTGGTGTTTCTCTTCCTGGCATCCTTCGGCGTTGTCACCATCATGCAGTGTTTCCTGATCAGCACTTTGTTCTCTCGTGCCAACTTGGCAGCTGCCTGCGGTGGCATCATATACTTCACGCTCTACCTGCCCTACGTGCTGTGTGTCGCCTGGCAAGACTACATTGGCTTCGGAGGAAAACTTACCGTGGTGTGTGTGTGTGTGTGGAAGGAATTGAATAATGCTCGTTTTAATACGTACAGCATGTGTTGAGCGTTGCGTCCAGTTGTTTTTCTGCCTCCGCTAAACTCCGGCTTCTTTGTTCTTCTCACAGAGTCTGCTGTCTCCTGTGGCGTTTGGTTTTGGCTGTGAGTACTTTGCCCTGTTTGAGGAGCAAGGGGTGGGTATCCAGTGGTCGAACCTGCTGGCCAGCCCTTTGGAGGAGGACAGCTACAACCTGACCACCTCTATCTCCCTCATGCTGTTCGACGCTGTGCTCTACGGAATAATGACCTGGTACATCGAAGCTGTGTTCCCTGGTGAGTCGTGGATGTGGTTTATGGTTGTGGTATTTTTTCCGTAAAGTGCTGAATCGATGTGCGGTTAAATAGTCAGGGTTGTTTTGATGGACAGTACTGAAAATGTGACTCTATTCCAGGTCAGTATGGGATCCCCAGGCCTTGGTACTTCCCTTTCACTAAGTCGTACTGGTGCGGAGAGAAAGAAAACACAAACATCTCCACCCCTCTGTCAAAGAAGGGCAACTCTGACGGTACAAGAAAAACCTCATTGCGCTTTATTTCTCTTTCTGTTTTGGAAGGAATTCTCACAAATAAAACCATCAGCGAAAATTGTCTCAAGTTTCAAATGCAGATGGATGATCCTTCCCTTTATGTGTCCAGTGAAACCTCAGCTTTTGTCCTTTTATTAACTGCTGTTGTCCTTGTCTTTTTTCCCCCCCCGCAGCTGTTTGCATTGAGGAAGAGCCGAGCCACATCGAGCCAGGTGTTTACATCGAGAATCTGGTGAAGGTCTACAGCCATGGAAAAAAGCTGGCTGTAGACGGACTGTCCCTGAGGTTCTACAAGGGACAGATAACCTCCTTCCTCGGCCACAATGGAGCTGGCAAGACCACAACCATGTAAGATTATGCACACATTGTCTGCAGTTCATCTAGAAACCAGTTGAAAGACTTTAAAATCTACTCTGTTGGTTCAGCTGTTAATGGTGATTGTTGTGTGCCTCCCTGCTCTCTCATAGGTCAATCCTGACGGGGTTGTTCCCACCCACATCTGGCACAGCCTACATCCACGGCAAGGACATCCGCAGTGAACTCAGCACCATCCGGCTGAATCTGGGCGTCTGCCCCCAGCACAACGTACTTTTCAGCATGTACGTATACAGCAGCAACGAAGACTGAATTCTTTGCACGCTTGTGGCGTTCTTGTGCATTTGGTAACTGTTTGATTGGTTGCTTTGCTGTAATCCAGGCTGACGGTGGAGGAACACATCTGGTTCTACGCCCGTCTGAAGGGGCTGTCGGAGGAGAAGGTAATGGCTGAGATGGAACAAATTTTGAACGATGTCGGACTGCCTGACAAACGACATGCCCGCACCAGCACGCTCTCCGGTCAGTTCGATTGTTTTACATTTCTTTACCTTTTAGTTGTTTCACAAGTCCTGTTATACAGAGATTTTCACGTTGAAAAACGGTCTTAACTCCCTGTTGTCTTTGTAGGAGGGATGCAGAGGAAACTGTCAGTGGCCCTGGCTTTTGTTGGGGGCTCAAAAGTAGTGATCCTGGATGAACCTACTGCTGGGGTCGATCCCTACGCACGCAGGGGCATCTGGGACCTGCTGCTTAAATACAGAGAAGGTAAGAACAACTGATAGTCGGTAAAGGTTATAAATTACTTCCAATAACTGGAATTCTGGAGTTTGTAATTTTAATTTGTCCCTCTGTTCCTCATCAGGCCGCACCATCATCCTGTCCACTCATCACATGGACGAGGCCGACATCCTGGGTGACCGCATCGCCATCATTTCCCACGGAAAGCTGTGCTGCGTGGGCTCCTCGCTCTTCCTGAAGACCCAGCTGGGCACGGGCTACTACCTGACCCTGGTCAAGAGAGACTATGACTTGACACTTCAGTCCTGCAGGAATTCTGCCAGCACCGTGTCCTACATCAAGAAGGCCGAGAAGGTTAGAGAGATGTTACAGAGAACACGGGTCTTTAAAAGCTACAAGAGAAGTTGTCTCCCTTTATAGTGTTATTAACTTAACTTTTGTCTTTGGTTCAGGAGGACAGTGTATCACAGAGCAGTTCAGATGCTGGTCTGGGCAGCGAACCAGAGAGTGAAACCACCACTATTGGTGAGAACAGACATTCAAGTTGGCTACTTTAAAGGCACACATGTTTATTCCTGTAAAATGAACTTTGAAAGGCATATAAGATGTTGGTGGTTCATCATTCCCTCTCACCAATCTCTCACGCTTTCTTCACCACAGATGTGTCCCTCATCTCCAACCTGATATTCAAGCATGTCCACGAGGCTCGCCTGGTTGAGGACGTTGGCCATGAAATCACCTATGTCTTGCCCTACCAGTCAGCTAAAGACGGAGCCTTTGTAGAGCTCTTCCACGAGCTGGATGACCGACTTACCGACCTGGGAATATCCAGCTATGGAATATCTGATACCACCCTGGAGGAGGTAAGGAGCAGCTGGTCTAAGTGGGACTTTCATATTAAACGCTGTCGAAAGTAGAATGAAACGGACAAAAATCAGATGTTTGATTTGTTGTTTACATGCTTCTGCCAATGTTTAAAGCGCGTGTCTTCCAACTCTGCAGATTTTCTTGAAAGTGGCTGAGGACAGTGGAGTAGACGCTGTTGAGCTCTCAGGTGAGATTTATGATGCATTTTAAAGATTCACAGCACTTAAACACTTCACATCTGAATTAAGAAAGCATTGTTACGCCCCTGTTATAAACGTCTATTAGCGGCATCGGTACTTGCTTTTAGGTTACTGGAATATTGTGGGGGTTATCTTCATACAAAACAGAAGACTTGAAACTCAATAGTAACATGTTGACCCTCGTGTGGCTGCAGATGGAGTCGTGCCGACCAGGACTCGTCGCCATCATGCATTTGGAGACCACCAGAGCTGCCTGAAGCCCTTCACCGAGGACGACTTTGATTTCAACGACTCTGAAGGTAACCCAGGTAGAACTGCACTACCCAGCATGCAATGCAATGATAGCGACCGTATTGTTGCTATCGTCGCTTTTGCCCTTTGTTTGCACCTGAAGGTGTATTTCACCAAAAATATGTAAAGATATTTAGTAAAAAATACATCACATCCCAGATTTGAGTGGAGAAAAAGTGCAGTTTCTCTTCATAGAAAGCTAGACTTATGTTGCAAAGCATACGAATCAGTTGCTTTGTGCCAGTGAAATTGCAATTACAGACAACCTATTAGCAATATTACAGAATCAGGACACAGATAAGATGAGTTTGCTCATGTGTATTGTGTTGTCTGTGTCCAGAATCCCGAGAGACCGACTGGCTCAGTGGAACTGATGGCAAAGGCTCGTACCAGGTCAAAGGCTGGAGTCTGAAGAGACAGCAGTTTGTTGCACTACTCTGGAAACGATTCCTCTATGCTCGGCGCTCCAGGAAAGGCTTCTTCGCTCAGGTATACTGATGCTATTTCCATTGCACACACTGTTAATAAACAGGTTGTCAATGTAAGAGGGAAGCAGTACTTCTGAGGTGTGTCCGTTGTCATGAATGGTCGTGATGTGATTCTTCAGATTGTTCTTCCGGCGGTGTTTGTGTGCATTGCCCTGGTGTTCAGCCTGATCGTCCCTCCGTTTGGAAAGTACCCAAGTCTGACTCTGGATCACAGCATGTATGGGGAACAGTTTGCCTTCATCAGGTGAGATACCATTCTTTATGTCTGGAAAAATGACATTGTCCTCCTTTTCATCAATGTGTCTCCAGATTAAAAAAAAGGTTTCTGCTCATTCTTTACATTTAGGGACTTTTTAATCTTCAACTCACCTGAATCAGAGCATTCTCTTTTTTTTAGAAACGTGTTATTTCCATCTACAAAGTGCACAACTCATTAAAATTGTAAAAGGTTACCTAACCGCACTAAGGGTTAGGCATGTGACCTACCTGATGTGTTTAAAGCTCAGTGACTGCTGAGAACTGCGCTGAACACAGCTTCTAAAAAAATGTACTTAATTGTGGACATAAAAATACAAGTAGAGAGTTATGGTGTCAGAAATGAACAATAAAACTATTCTAAATGTCAATCTATTATTGATATATTGCACCTGTCTTCAGTCTTAACACAATGGCTGGACAACTGATTGTTAAACATCATTTGTGTGTGACGATTTGTGATATTAAAGGTAATCTCTGTGTGTTTGTAGTAATGACTTCCCCGAGGATCCTCACATCAACAAACTACTGGGAGCTCTGACAGAAAACCCAGGATTTGGAACACGCTGCATGGAAGGACAACTCATACCGTGAGTTTTAAGACAAAAAGAAAACGTTCATTGAGGAAAATAAAAACCCTTAAGATCTACAGTTGATCTGATTGCAGTTTTAGCAAAAACACAAATGTGGTAGTTCATACATACGCATTCAAATGGAGATCTGACTTCTATCTCTGTGCTCCAGGGACACTCCCTGCACAGCAGCAGAGGACGAGTGGTCGGTCACGCAAGTCTCTCAAAGTGTGAGGGACATGTTCGACAACGGCAGCTGGTCCATGGAGAACCCCTCTCCCATGTGTGAGTGCAGCTGTGGAGGACGCAAGAGGATGCTTCCCGAGTGTCCTGCTGGCGCTGGGGGACTTCCACCACCTCAGGTTGGCGACACCAAACTATTTAAAAAGTCAAAACCGAAGTGTTTATCCATCTAAAATTACAAAGGCAAAGCCTAAATACACACAAAAAAACCCCAAATGTTAATTTCTTTCTTTTTCTTTTGTGTCTACAGATGAAAATCAGCGAGACAGACACTCTTCAGAATTTGACTGGCCGAAACATCTCCGACTATCTGGTTAAAACCTACGCTCAGATCATTGGCAAGAGGTAACACTCGACTCCCATTTGTTTTGGCGCACTTGAATTCGTTCTAATTCTTGATTCATTGCATTATGTTACATTTCTTTTCTTTTCCCTTCTCTTTCAGCCTGAAGAACAAGCTTTGGGTCAACGAGTTCAGGTACACTATCAGACACGATCCATCTTGAGCTAACCGGTCGGTAACGTTGAACCGAGTGCCTCTCCGCTGTGTCCTTCGCCGATATTAAAATAATTGTGATCTACACAGATACGGTGGATTCTCGCTGGGCGCCAGGAGTTCTCAACTCATGTCCCACACGGACGACGTCGATGAGGCGATCGCTCAACTGAGGAGGCGTTTCCGTCTGGAGAGAGTAAGACATTTCATTACGTGACTGTTTTACACACTGCACTAAACTACGGTAATCAGCACCAGCAAACAATAATGTGGGACATTTCTATACTAACTGCTACTACTGTAGTGGGGCGAGACTTATATTTCTTATATTTTCTCTCGCCCTCCAGGGAACTGCAGCGGATCGTTTCTTTCACAGTCTCTCCGTTTTTATACAAGGGTTGGACACCAAGAATAATGTCAAGGTCAGTACACACACACACACAAGACTCAAGACATAATGTAATGGTTCATGCAGACTTATGACACACAGCTGATCACAGAAATGTACTTCCAGGCTGCTTTGTATTTCCTCTGAGGTTACAGAAACTTACACGCCTCTCTATTCCCAGATCTGGTTCAACAACAAAGGCTGGCACAGCATCGGTTCTTTCCTCAATGTGATGAACAACGGCATCCTGCGGGCGAGCCTGCAAGACGACCAAGACCCCACGAAGTTTGGCATCACCGGCTCCAATCACCCGCTCAACCTCACCAAGGAGCAGCTGTCACAGGTCGCATTGTGAGTATCGAGGGAGTGCACTTATGAAGTGACAACATGTCTTTGGCCTTCTCGAGGAGACATCGCCTGTCATTCTCACGCCTCCCTTCGCTCTGTTCCCAGGATGACGACGTCGGTAGATGTGCTGGTTTCCATCTGCGTGATCTTCGCCATGTCCTTTGTCCCGGCCAGTTTTGTGGTCTTCCTCATCCAGGAGAGAGTGAACAAGGCCAAACACTTGCAGTTCATCAGCGGAGTGCAGCCCTTACTCTATTGGCTGGCCAACTTTGTCTGGGATATGGTAAGACATTTCAGTCCAGCTGGACCCTGAGCCCCATTGTCTGCGCCTCAGTTGAGATAAAATATTAGTGATGAAAGTCTAAATATTACAGTATTGTCTTGATAGAGACCCTCACCCTCTTTCTCTTCCTCTCTTGCAGTGTAACTACGTGGTCCCAGCCACACTGGTCATCATTATCTTCATGTGTTTCCAACAAGACGCCTACGTCTCCTCCACCAATCTGCCCGTGCTGGCGCTGCTGCTGCTGCTCTACGGGTGAATTTGACACACGCTCAGTTTGCTTTGGCTCTTACCTTCTCTTAATTCTCTAACCTCGGCAAATCAACAATGATCTTTGTTGCTCCCTCCAGATGGTCGATCACCCCTCTGATGTACCCGGCCTCGTTCTTCTTCAAGATCCCCAGCACGGCCTACGTGGTTCTGACCAGCGTTAACATCCTGATCGGGATCAACGGCAGCGTCTCCACTTTTGTGCTGGAGCTGTTTGGAAGCAATGTAAATAATGTCTCCAAGTCATTTTGATTCAGTTAGCTAGAGTAGCAACAGATTGTTTGTTGATTCAAGAGTGTGAAGAGAGAGGAGAGGCTTTTGAATGCAAACTTAGAATTGAATGATTGGATGCTTTACCCCTCACGACTGGATATTAACTGATATATTCACTTTGTTCCTTGTTCAGGAAATCGGTGGCATCAACGACATCCTGAAGAACGTGTTCCTCATCTTCCCTCACTTCTGTCTGGGCAGAGGACTGATTGACATGGTGAAGAATCAGGCAATGTCAGACGCTTTGGAGAGATTCGGTAATTACAGCAGACCTCTTTTACCCACGACCCCAAATGTATCCCGATTTCTTTTGACAACGTCTAAGTGTTCTCCGGTTGTGGTCGTGTCTCTGTAGGTGAAAACCGGTTCCGCTCCCCTCTGGCCTGGGACATGGTGGGAAAGAACCTGTTTGCAATGGCCATAGAGGGCGTGATCTTCTTCACCATCACCGTCCTCATTCAGTACCACTTCTTCTTCAAGGCCAGGTGGGTAAAACCTTCAACACACAAAAAAAGAATCATTCCTCCAGAGTTTTCCTTCTAACACAGTGTCTCAAAACAAGTGGATCTGGCTTTGAATCCGCCTCTGGGTGGAGGCTTCAACTAAGTCTCCCCTCCCTTTGCTGACCTTCCAGGTCTTCCACCAGTCACCTGAAGCCTATTGGAGAAGAAGATGAGGATGTGGCCAGAGAGCGGCAGAGGATCCTGAGCGGAGGAGGACAGTCCGACATCCTGGAGATCAGAGAGCTCACCAAGATCTACAAGAGGAAACAGAAGCCGGCAGTGGACCGACTGTGTGTCGGCATCCCGCCTGGAGAGGTACGATACAGACAGCGTGCAACAGCAAAACACGGGGCTTTCTTCAGTACAGATGAACAAGTTTGTGTTTTGTTTAGAAATGTCTTGTAAGAGGATGAATGTAGTAAAGAAAGTGTATGTTATTATATGTGAAAATGAACATACAGTGTTTCTTTTCCCCTGCAGTGCTTCGGTTTGCTGGGCGTGAACGGGGCAGGCAAAACCAGCACCTTTAAAATGCTGACAGGAGACTCTGTGGTCACCGGCGGAGAGGCTTACCTGGCTGGCAAGAGGTAAGACACGTACCTCCTCAGAATATACAATACATCCACTCCTCTGTGTTAGAATGAATATATTATTATAGTTCATTCAACGGGGGGCGTCTGGCAAATAGTAGTAGTCACAATGATATGTTCTTAGGATCAATGATGCAATTTAAAGGCACTTGAAATAAATATTTCAACAATCAGCAAATTCTTAAAAAAACAACATCAACTACAAGGCTACATTTAGTTAAAACTTTATATTTTTGCTTTCTATGGAACTTAATTCCGCTCTTATGTTTATCTCACGTCAGTGTAACGACAGAGATCGACGAGGTGCATCAGAACATGGGCTACTGTCCTCAGTTTGATGCCATCAACGACCTGCTGACCGGCAGAGAGCACCTCGAGTTTTACGCCATCCTGAGAGGAGTGCCTGAGAAGGAAGTCTGTGAGGTCAGTAACAAACACATGTTTGGGCCTCCGTGATTTACTGTGACATGATGTGTTGAACTTATTGTATTGGTCTTTTATACTCTATTATATGTCAGTCAATATGCATGTACAAAAGAAAAAGAAAATGGTTGACATGAAAACTTTATCTTGTCCACTAGGTGGCAGAGTGGGGCATCCGGAAGCTGGGTTTGGTCAAGTATGTGGACAAGTCAGCGGGCAGCTACAGCGGAGGAAACATGAGGAAACTGTCTACTGCCATCGCTCTCATAGGAGGACCACCTGTAGTCTTTCTGGTCAGTAGAACATGTTCACACGTACACAACATACTTCTGGCTTATTTTGCGTAAAGCAGTGCAGCAGTGTGGCAGTACATTGTAGCAGCAGCTGAGCATCTGTTGCTTCCTGTTCACAGGATGAGCCGACAACAGGCATGGATCCTAAAGCCCGTCGTGCCCTGTGGAACGCAATCCTGAGCATCATCAAAGAGGGACGATCTGTAGTCCTGACCTCTCACAGGTTAGACTTGCCATCTGAATTACGCCTTCTCAATTAATGGAACTATATGTTTTTGTTGTTAATTGACGTGGTTACCTCAACATGACTGACCTCATCCTGGTGTGTTTTTGGTTTTTTTTCAGCATGGAGGAGTGTGAAGCACTTTGCACCAGAATGGCCATCATGGTCAACGGCAGGTTCCGCTGTCTGGGCAGTGTGCAGCATCTGAAAAACAGGTGGGCACACTCGCCAAAATAGCACTTCACCAAAGCTCACGCATACGAGAGATGAAAGAATCGCAGTTTTCATCAGACTGTCACGTAGAAGGTTCTGTTGAATGAAATGTGCTTCGCTGCCTTCTCACCAGGTTCGGCGATGGCTACACCATCATCCTGCGAGTGGCTGGCCCGGACCCAGACCTTCGGCCGGTGATGGAGTTCATCGAGCGGGAGCTGCCTGGCAGCACGCTGAAGGAGCAACACCGCAACATGCTGCAATACCAGCTGCCCTCCTCCCTCACCTCCCTCGCCCGCATCTTCTCCCTGCTCTCTAAGAACAAGGAGGCCCTCAGCATAGAGGACTACTCCGTCTCACAGACAACTTTAGACCAAGTAAGCAATTGCACCCCAAAGCTCTGACTATAACTGGACTGTGACTTCAGTACGGGCTGAGTCTAAATTTCCCTTTCCTCTTCTTTTCCCTCCCCGCAGGTGTTTGTAAATTTCGCCAAGGACCAAAGTGATGAGGACCATTTGAAAGAGGCCCATCTGAATAAACGGGACGCTGTGGTAGTGGACATTTCCAAGCTTAACTCTTTCCTCACGGACAACAAGACCAAGGAGAGCTGCGTCTGATTCCACAACATGTTATCATGGGAGTCGCTTCGCTTCACCCACCCCAGAAAACATGGACCACTAACCAGCGAGGGGAGACGAACTGTGTTCATTTTTTTATTTCTACTTTTTAGTCTTTTTTAATTGTTATCATTTCTCAGTGGACCTGCACGTCAGCGCACAGCCTCTTGAAAAGGCAGAGACTGCGGGTATTGTGACACTGAAGCAATGAAAACTTAATGCAAATCAATGCAAGAAATATACCAGAATATATTTAAGATGAGAAGATATTCCTGTGAGGGTTGGAGACTGGTGCTTCTCCTTCACTAGACAGACGGAAATAAAGAAAAGACTGAAGCAACAGCGGGAATATGCGCTCGACTGGAAGGTGTAGTGGCCCTGCTAGGCTCTCAATGGACATGGCATCGGGGATGATGGAAGGAAATATCTGCCGTTTTGAATCCCCGGTCCTGAAAGTAGTTTGCAGTAGTCAGTGGGACTGTGTACGTGGGCGGCTCCGTATCGCGAAATCACCACAGCGTAAAACGGAACAAGACAAAAATCCAGATCATTCACTGCCAACTGCTAAAAGACGGACCGACTACTTTTTTATTCAGGGTCAGACCTGTCTCTTTATTACCAAGCGCAGTTGTTTTTATCATGCAAATGATGGTAAAAAGAAAAAAAAGCATTTACAATCCAATTGATTTCAGTCACAATCACGCAACATATTAATTTGTACTAATCTGTTTTCTAAGGTAATTTATTTCTAATCGACAAATTTAACCTCTACGGAGTTTTTCTTTTCTTTGTTTGGGTAATAATTAAGATTGATAACTAAGCTGTCTTTTTTTATATTTGTTCTTCGTGTCCTTGACATTGTCCAGCACTGTGCCTATACTGTATCAAGGTGCAGAGAGAAGTCTGAGCACCCCATTCAAAACAACAACAATGTACGTATGTAGGCTGCCCAGGAATGTATGAGACGGATGCCATCAAAGCACAAAAAAGGGGGCTTTTTGTGAAGAGGGTCAATGAAACGTTTTTTTAATTGTCTTTCATTGTCAAAAACAAAACAACAACAACAAAAAAATCTTGTGGTTGCTTTATGTCTGCCGTCCTGGCTTGTTTTTGATTCGCCCTGCTTCTCTCTAAACGAACTGAAGGCTTATCAGAGTGGACGGAAGGATGACCATCGCAAACTGGCAGTTGGGACTTCAAGAGAAGGCCGAATGTCGCTCAAAGAATTTGGACAGGTTTTTGAAAGTTCCTTGGAAATATATACTTGCATGCTTTCCACCGGGCCACACACACACACCTGTACTATCAGCACTTCTGTGTGTGCGCCGAAGCATGCCGTAAGATCAGCTTGTAAAAGGGCTCGAGTCGGACTTCAATGTTGTGGGATTACTGGCACATCGTGTATATGTGGAGTCTAAATCCATAATTCTGTTAATCAAAAAAAAAAAGCAATCTATCAAAACGGGATTGTTGGTGGTGAGATGAGTCAGATGGAAATACTTCTCCAGTGACGTGCGCTTTTATACATGTGAGGGCACGACGGGAGCGTTCAAGACCTGAGCCAGCACCGATGTGGATATTGTGTACAAAAAAAAAAAAAATGTTACCAGTGGAGTGATCAAACCGTATCTGTGCCAAATGGAGCTGAATATATATATATATATATATATATATATATCTTTGATCCACCAGCATAACGTGGAGGAGGTGACTGTTTTGTGAAGTTGTGCTTTCATTTCAGGCCTTCATCCGCAGTCAGCAGCTCGAAACTAAAAAAGCACACATTGTGTCAAAATGTGTGCTCCCTCATTCAGTCACCATCAGTTCTTTTTGTTATCTTCTAGTCATGTTGCCAAATTCTAATCTTTCCGTTTGTCCACATCGATAAGCTGCCACTCTGACGTTAACTGCACTGTTGGTTACTCACATTTTTAGACGTGGGGTTGAGACACTTCGGACTAAATTTATGTTTCACGGACAAGTCGACATGCCAGACTACACATTAAACAGGGACCACGTGTGAATTAGAGTTGTGCTTGTAATGCTTTATAGTCCAGGAAACCGCATTCAGGGTTTCAACTGAGGACGGATTGTCTTTATGGGTTCTCTTGTGTCACGTCAGATCTTGGAACGCACCAAAACCCTCAGCGAAATGTGAGCACTTTATAGACTTCATGGCCTGTTGTGTCCAAAGACGTGTTCGTAGGGATTTGGTACGTTTTAACAATTCTCTGCACTGGAACACAGGTATAATTCAGACAAAATGAAGCTACACCACTGCGTTAAAACATCTGTTTGAAACTTGAAATCGAGATGGGAGGCTTCCACGTGATTGAGACAAATGGCGGAGACAGTAGTGAGATAAAGAGAGATATGCAGGACAGAATTACGGTGGTGATTTTTCTCTTCTCGTGCTCTATATTGTTATTATATGTTTACATTTTTAAGTATTAAACAGCTGTTTGAGTCTGTTACGCATTGTGTATAGTTACTCTTTACATGAATAAATTTAAAAAATCATACCTTTTGGGGGGAAAAAAAGAACGTCTGAGTTGATTATTTTGCATTTTGTTTGTCTAGTCGTGTGGCAGATACAACAAAGCTTGTTGTCAAAGGGAAGTTAGTATAATGACTGAACAAAAGGTTTCTGTGTGTGTGTGTGTGTGTGTGTGTGTGCGTGCTAAATTTCTAGATTGTGCTTGTGTCTATTTCCACCTGCTGTGTTCCCACACGCAAGCACACACAATTATGTTGCCAGTAAAAACAGACACGCTCAGAGGTTTCCGTCAGTTATTCATCCACCAACATCATGATTGGGAGAGTTGTTTTTCTGGGACTCCTGCTCATCTGTGTGGCTGCAGGTAAGAAAGAAAAATGCTCTTTATCTGAGTTAGTTTGAGAGTTGTTTTAAAGACTATACAGTTTATGTCTCAACAACTGTTTTGATGGATTTCATTTTCGATGCCATAGAATGAAACACACACTGTCCAATGAAACACTTTGGAAGTTAATATGTTACGTTGCCTGACAACATTGTGTCAAAGCGTATTTGACACTGATCAACGATAAAAAAATTCTAAAATAATTGAGGTCAAAGTGAAAACACAATGAAATTGAGAGAAATACAAAATAAATTTTTCAGTGCTTTTCATAGACATGTTACAGCATATTATATACTCACATTAGAGATAACACAGGTGTTTTTCAATGTTACATAATATACTCTATTTATAGTGCTAGAATAACAGATCAGAATTATCAATAATAGGATCAAATGTATCACAGATACTGACCTTAACAAATCATGAACGTAGTTTACGTATCTGGATGTAGCTTTGCATGCTAATTATATATATTTTTAATGGCAGGTGGGTTGCTTACCCACTTTCATGCCAAAATGTATGGTTTTAGAAGTCATGTGCTTTCTTTTACAGAAGCCGAGGAGAACTCTGGACTCTTGAGGAAGGTGTGTGAGTGAGAGTGTAAGAGAGTGACTGATTTAAAAAGTAAAGAAGTATAAACTATTTCACTCAATCCATTCCAAACATGTATTATGGAGAGTGAGCTTTCTTCTGAGGGTGAAGGTGAAGTCACACCCGTGTGTGTGTGTGTGTGTGTGTGTGTGTGTGTGTGTGTGTGTGTGTGTGTGTGTGTGTGTGTGTGTGTGTGTGTGTGTGTGTGTGTGTGTGTGTGTGTGTGTGTGTGTGTGTGTGTGTGTGTGTGTGTGTGTGTGTGTGTGTGTGTGTGTGTGTGTGTGTGTGTGTGTGTGTGTGTGTGTGTGTGTGTGTGTGTGTGTGTGTGTGTGTGTGTGTGTGTGTGTGTGTGTGTGTGTGTGTGTCCCCGTCCCTCCTGGCAGCCGTCCTGTCCGGACACGGCTGAGATCTTGGCGTGCCCTCTGAACCTCGCTCCTGTGTGCGGCAGCGATGGAAACACATACGCCAACGCGTGCACTCTGTGTGTCCAGAGACAGTGAGTACACACACACAGCTGCTCCAGGCTGCTGGGGTTCACGCAAGAAGCACAGCTCCCTCCAAGTCGACCGGTTGGAGGACTGAGTGCTGGAGTCGCCCTCTGGTGGTGGATTCATTTAAAGAGCAGAGTCACAATGCTGAACCCTGATTGGCTGACAGCAGCAGCTGAATCAAATGACTGGAAGTCTTTACAGTTTTGTCTGTTGTTCGTCTTTTTCCACGTCTTTACAGGAAATGAGCTAGTGGTCATTGCTAGAGGATAATGATGACCAACATGTCAAGAGAGGGTTCTGCTTTGTTGCTTTCCAGAGTGAAAAAACAAATCCAGCACAACAATTTAGCAGATTTTTTTTGATTAAATACACATGCATGGCTTGAAGAGAGCCAGTTGAATATTTATTTTGTCTGGGACAGCTGTCGTCAATGTCATCTCAAAACTTCTCTAAATCACACGAGTTGTCTTTTGGAGGTGAAGTGACTCTTTTTAGAAAGTGCTCTCCGTCTCTGTTTCTATGTCTCAGTCTTTCAAAAAAAAAAAACTATAACACACAATTTCCTGTATTCAAAATCCTCATTGATAGCTTTGGACACTTTATCCCGAGTGTCAGGCACATATGAGTTCATATGAGTTGTGATTTCCCAGACAAAGAAACATTGCTACACCTAAACTAAATCTCAGGTTAGCAGAACAGCACAAATCCCATGCACGTGTCTTGTCGTGTTCCTCTCTGCAGAACAACCAAGGTGGACATTTTGATCGCCAAAGAGGAGAGCTGCTGACCTGTGCAGCCAGGGGATGACGTCATCGCTAAAGTGACCCATCGGGACCTGATTGTCGACCCAACATGGAACTGTGAAATTACATTTCCTACATGTGTGTCATTTCAATGAGTAATAAATGTCAACCAGCAGTATTTAACCTTCTGTTATTATTATTGATTTATCTTATCAATAACATCCATATCCCATAAAAGTCAACCAAGAAGAGGACAATGTCTTTCTTTTCTTTTTGCAATGGAAGTACAAGGTCAGGGGAAAAGAACAGAAATGGTAACATATTCTGAAAACATTCATTGTAGCAGGAGGTGAATGGTCGGCTGGTTATCTCTTTGGGAGAGCGTAATGTTTACACTCATATACTGAGTAACACAGTGCTCCATGGTGTTCAGGTGTGTGTGTGTGTGTGCGTGTCCGTGCATGTGCGCGTGTGCGTGTGATGAAGACAAACAGTGAAAGTAGAGCAAATGCTGCGGCGAAAGAAGCACAGAGCACCGCACCGGGAGAGAGGACATAAGAAAACAGAGAAATAAAGTATCGTATCATGGGGCCAAAGGTCAAACGTGTGAGTCACATGGTTGTAACCAGGAAACAATGAAGTGGTGTCAATCCAGAGGCTTTCCTTCGTCTTTACAGTTCGAGCAGGAACAACGCTTTCTAGACTTCAGTGAACCAACTTATCAAAGATGATAAGAAACCAGGTGGAACATGTGTAAGTAGACTTCATAGACTCATTTACGACACTGCTCTTGACTTTGTTACTAGCAGCTGTTAGTCATCGGGGTATAATGTTACGCAGACTTTTGGATGATTCAACCTGATCGTAGCTGTTTTGAATCAAGACAGAGCAACATTAAACCTGAACCTGAGATCAATGATGCATTATTAACTCAAAGTTGTTTTGATTTCGAACTGTTTTTGATTGATTTCGTTGTTCTGTTTAGTTTTTCTTTCATCCTGCTTCCTGCCCCTACAGTTCACAACGTTTTAAATCAAATGTTACAACCTGTTTCTCCAGTGTTGCGAAGGTCCAGGACTGTCAGAGTGGAATCTCTATGGAGCTCTTCCTTCATCTTTCACTCGTACCAGCAGTAAGTTCTCCATATATTTAACCTGGAAGATGAATCCTCCATGACGTCCTTTGTTTGTGGTCACTGTCCTGACAACAATCTCTAAAACATGAACTTGTCATGAAAAACAGCCCTGTTCTTTCCCTGGAATTGGAAGAGGGTTCATAGGAATACACAATAAAAAAAATACACGATACAACCAAGATCGGTACAGCAGCTTGATTAAAACTACGTTGATGAGACCCTTCTGCCTCGAACATATTTCCACTTTCACACAGTTGCAGCAATGCGAACAAAGGATTTTCCCAGTAAGTTTAGTTTCACGCATCGACGTCTTGTCTTCCAGTTGTTGATTGTGGGGGTGCTCTCGTTCCTCCAGAAGAGAGCCCACAGACTGGCTATCGACGACAGATTGCCCTTCCTGGGGGGACGTTTTGCTATCGTGGTGTAAGTCAACAGCAGCATCAACAACTGCGGTTGTTCTAGGCAACAGTCTGAATATATATTCGGCTACTTTAAGAGCTGTGTTTGTGTTTCTGATGTCACTGTGTCCCAGGCCTTTGGATACCATTGGCAGCCTCAGTAATCGTTGGTCCTATGGGTTCGCATTTGGTGCCGTGTCCTCCAGCGTCCTGCTGCTCTTCTCTGAACAATACATCCCCTTCACCGTCCCGCCGTGGGCCAGAGGTACTCTCACCGCTTCTACATCCACACCTGTTTACCTTGCACACACAAGAAATTAGCAGGTTGTCTGACGTGTGTTCTTATTATTGTCCTCAGCTATAGTGTATCTGGTTGGAGCGTTGGAGGTAGGCCTGGTCTATTTCCCTTTCTTTGCCTGTCTGTCCACACCTTTCAGAGCGGCCGGGGCAGTGCTGGGAATACTCTACTCTCTGTCCTGGTAAATGTCTTGAAGTGGAACGGAAACAAATACATGATGGTTACTTGGCACAAACTAAAAACGATTTGTATAAGAGGTCCGGCCGTATGGACAGATGAATGGGTTGATATGTGGGTGATCTCATTTTAATAGCCTTAGAAAATACATCACATGTCTCAATGCTTGTTTTTTAGGATCATCGTTACAGTCTGGGATACATTCACCTGTCCTGATGGTAAGGTAGGTGAGTATTTAAGATATCGTGAAAGCTGGTGGAAATGCGCCTGATAATTTAGGCTCTACAAAACATCCAGTTATGAAGAGCTGCCCGTCTTTTCATGAAAACCATAAATGAATGAATGACTTTGTTTGTGTGGTTTAAAGATTCTTGGTAAATACCAGAAGCTGATTATCCAGTTGCCCTGCATCCTCTCCCTCATCTTCCTCTTGGCACGATTTGTCTACATACTGGTGAAAGCTGTTCAAATACATCTGCAAGTGCAACAGGAGGTCAGCATGCATGAACTCATTGAAATGGTTCTTGCTGTGTATTTTCCCCGTGGGTGAAATCCAACGATCTAAAGTGCGATTTTATGTCACATTTATTAAGAAAATCATGTCAACCGTTCTGTTGCATTTCATTCTCCGTCCCGATTCTGCAGTGAATATATATAATATGAATCTGAATCTTCTAAACAATAAACGGTGTGTGACTGTTAACATGCTGAATCTGCTGCCAGGATCCTGAAGAGCTGACAGAGCAACATCAGGTGCAGCACGTGAAGAGACTGCTGAGGAAAACACCTGCACACAGGTAAGACATGTGCACCAATGCTGCTTTCAAGTGTCCCTTGTACACGTGGGTGTGTTCACTTCTGTTGCTTGTAAAGGGATCCACTACAGCTGAATGTTTTAACCAGTTTAACCTAAAAGGAGAGCACTTAAGTGTTTTCAAAAGCACAACATAACATCGATTTCTCTTTTACTACATTTCAGTCACCCACTATGTATCACTAACATATGAAAACTATTGTCTGTTTAAACTATTTAAGCCAGTATGTGTCAAATGTTGTGTGTTAATGCAGTTAATGTCCTGACTTCAAGTCCATTCTGGTGTGTTCAGGTGCTGCTGGGAGACTTCAGCACCAGCTTCGCGACTGCATTGATATCTTGATTAATGTCATTCAACACAATAACGATCCCAGCTGAAACAAAATGAATAGTCACTAGTGCCAGAATTCAGCATTTGAAGACATCAACATACTGTGACACACACACACACACACACACACACACACACACACACACACACACACACACACACACACACACACACACACACACACACACACACACACAGTGGTTTTGACCCTCCTATCTTGCAGTAAACCCCGCAGCTGGTTCAGGAGCAAGGTGTATGAGTGGGACCCTTACTTCAAGTTCCCCAACAGGATCATCGGCACCGCCATTATCTCGCTAATAGGCCTATACACGGTAAAGCGAGACAAAAATCAAATGTCCATACACTTTGCTTTGGAAACGTGATCCCTAAAACACCTCACCTTTGCATCCGCTGGAGGTATTCATTTGTCTTTTTTGTCATTTGTCCAGATGACCCTGGCAGACTACAGTCTCAGTAATGTGGCTTTTGACAAAGTAGACGGGTGGAAGAATACACTGAAACAGCTGGTTACGTCTTGTAACCAGACTGAACATCTGGGAGCCATGATACCACAGCTGGAAGAATTCATCGACGTGGCTAGAAGTGAGTTGGTCTGCTCCGCCCTCATAGTTTGTGTGATGAATGCTTCATTAATGGGTATAACAAGACAAGTCTGAGAACATTTACACCAAACGTTCCGCTGCTTCCTTGATTCTGGGTATTTCCGATAAGAAATAGGCCAAAACTGAGCTCGGCACTGATACACCGAGCCCTGGTAAATCAGTCAAGTTGTTTGTTATTTGTGTTATTCCAGAGTCTTGGCTAGCTACCACCATCTTTGCTAGTCTCAACTCTGTAGCCTACTGCTTCCATGTCTTGGCATGTTACAGGTAAGAGACCAAAACATATCTGATATACGCAAAATGTATTGAAATTTTATGATAAATGTCCCAGAAAACAAACAAAATTGATGTAATAATGGGAAGTTAGATGAAATGTTATTACAAAAAAACATAGATGAGTGACATGGTGTACTGCCGTTACAGAAAACACTTGAAGAGGCTTTGGAAAGGACAGAAGGGTTTTATTCCTGAGAAGTTTCACAACCCTCGCTCTGCCTTCAGCGTAGTAAGTAAGATGCACACACACACACACACACACACACACACACACACAACAGATGGCAGACGACTCTAGGGCAAATCAGGTTTCAGCTTGGCACCAAATGCTTGCAAGCAGCATTCACAAGTGTGACATTGGCCCCAGTTTAACTGTTTCCAGTTCATGATGTGCGTGTCACAGTGGATGATCTGCATATTTTTCATATTTCAACGTGTGAGCGTGCCTTTGGAGGTTTCAAATATGCAGAGCATGTGCGAACGTTTGCATCTCGTTTTATTTTGGCCCCCTAATTTAATGCATTCAAAACAAGTTTCCTCTTTCAATTTTCACAGGCTTCCATCGCAAGATACTCTGGTTGGCAAATAGCGTTTACATTGTGGGGTAAGCTGTTCGTCTCCTGAAATACATGCACTGAGCAGATGTACATCAGCACGGTATACGTTATGGGACCCAACGCAGAGTTTGTCCAAAGCGAGACGTTTTCAGAAGCCTGGGGGAAGAGAATGAGAGGAAGTGAGAGGGAGATTTAGGAACTAACTTGCTTTTCAGTGACCAATCGCTCTACTGTGTTTTCTCTTCAGGCTACCTGATCGTCCACTTTGTCCACTTCCTGTTTGCTCTGTTGTTGGTCTATGTGCTGGTTCTTCCTATACAGCATGGAAGAACACTGACCATGGTCACCAACCTGGGGATTATACTGTAAGGCGTCTTTCCCTGTGTTTGTGCATATACGATGGCATATGAATGGACGGTTAGGTTGACAGTTCGATTTCCCCTGCGTCTCCTCAGTCTGACCATCAGTCTGGTCATCGCCCTGGTGATTCTCCAGATCGCTCTGGTTCAGATATTCTTCCTTCAGGACAAAATGTCCCCTACTGATAAAGACAAACCTCTGGCTCTCAACAACACGTGGGTATATATTTCAATATGGATATTTCAGAAGTGTTGACTATAAAACCATCAGAGGAACCATCAGCCTCACTAAGACCCAGGTTCTCCATTTGCCAGCAAACACTGATTGTTAAAACGAGCGGTGCTGGTGATGAGATAGTTTTACAGTGTTGAAAATCCCCTTAATACAAAAATTTGACAGAACTCAAAGCAATGTGAAATCACAGTTTCTCTTCCTCCTCTTCAGGAAAGCGTTCCACTGCTTCAACTACTTCTTCTTTTTCTACAACGTGGTGATGGGGATCAGCAACTGCATATTGAGGCTGCTGTGCAGCATTGTGGTGGGAACGTGGCTGGTGTCCCGCATAGACCGGAGCATTATGCAGAGAGGATATGAAAACATGGACGCCGGTAAGATGAACTTCAACCGACACGTGTGTGACAACAAGTGAAATATTGGTTTAAGCAGTTTAAAGAAGTTGTCTCCATGTTTACCTGCATACAATGTCACAGTCAACCCTGTTTTTCATACTATGGTGGACGATGAGAGACAAAATATGATTTTATCATCATTATTATTATTATTATTTGATGGTGGTGTGGCTCATTAGAGTCATATTATAGATTAAGACTTTCATTCATCCCTAAAAGATAATTTTCTTCCAGGAGGTGGCAGCATTTCACAAAGCATCAGTGGAGTTGTGCATCCTAACACATGTTAAAAATACTGTAAAGTCAGTGCTATTTCTCATATATATGTGTGTGGCTCTGACAGTATTTCTTGCATGTCCCAGGCTACAGTACCTGGATTGGGATGATTTTTGCTGACCACTATCATAGCAATCCTGTCATGATGTGTTTCTGCCAGCTGCTGGTCTCCATCTCACAACACACTGCGTCTGCTTACTCCACATTCAGCAACATGCCCTCTGGTCAGTCTGTGTGTGTGTGTCTGTGTGTGTGTGTGTGTTTGTAGCTCTTACATGAACAACCATCCACTAAATAACTGTTGCTTCCACCTGTCCGCTGACTAAGATTCACAAACGAGTATCTCCTTCTTAAATTAGCTCTCAAAATGCACTATATTTCTGGAATGCAGTTTTGTTCGATCCTGCACAGATTTATTTGTTTTATCAGAGTATAATTTATCCTTTCACTGTGATTATTATTGGTGCATTTGTTCGTATTATTTACATTTTTATTTATTACATTTTTTACTTTTGGACAGAATCCCCTGTGAACGGCCGGGCTAGGAGGCGTTGGATGTTGTTTTATACCTTACTGAGGAACCCTCAGCTGATCCTGCTCAGGAAGCACCACCTCTCCTCATCTTCATCATTACATGCACCATCACCTCCCCAGCCAGACACAGTGGTGCAGGCTCGCGTCATGGCATTCAAAGCACAGAGCCGCCAAGCAGAGTCACAGTCCCCACCAGAGATCATAGTCACACCAGCACAAGACTGATAAAGAAATATTTCCATCGATTGTAATCATGTTAAAGTAAATAAATATATCTGTTGGAATCCAAAATTGTATATGTGTCCAGTTTAGTGGTTCTCCATGTCGTAGGAGGAGTACTGTGGTGTTTTCAACATCTGACTGATGAGTTATAATCTAGTTAATGTGATCAAATTCGGACACCTTTCTATCAGCTCAGAAGGATCATTCATTATTGGTAACTTACTCCAGTCGGATGTAATTTAAAGAAAGTTTGAGCTTTAAACTTAACCTCTGTAGCATCTAATCTACAAATGGATGTGGTGCACTGAAGCTGGCCATCTTTCTGTCTCATAATGTTGATTTCATGAAATGCATGTGAGCCACAACTCATTCTACGTTTGTTTTATAAAATGTAACTGAATTTCAATGTGTGCCTAGCTGCTATATTGTAAATTGCTGCACAAACAAATGCTTTCAGTTGGAAAAAAAAAAAAAAAACTGCATTGCCGTGCTTGACTCAAAAAGAGAAGATGTGATTCCCATTCATGTTTTTAATATTAGCTAGCTAATCATGGTGCCTAACTTCGAATGCAACAATTTCCGACAGCACTTAAAAGCAGCATATTTTGCAATGGCTATTTTCTGTACAACGGACTCGTTGGTCACCTAAAAAGTGCACATTAGATAAACGCTAATTAGATAAACGTGATCCTAACGTTGGTCTAAAAGGCGAACTAACCGACTACGTCATTTTGAACTTGTGGGCGTAAACGTGCGCGACACTTTGAATGCGGTGACAGTGAAGACACCACAGCACTTTGGCAAACGTTAACTCGTGAAAATCACAGGTAAGTTAGGACACATATTTGGCCCTCGTTAAAGTTGAGCTAACGCACTTGCTCATTGCCGTCACGTGTTTGCCAAAGGTTAATTGCGGGCCGCTAAAAAACAACAACTTAATTTCATGCTAGCTAACAGCTAACGTTAGCCAGCGCCACGTTGTCCGTCTCTAGCTGGGCCGTTCAACACCCGTTGTTTCCGGGGAGATTGGAGTCCGATAATGGATCTCCAACGTTTGCACGCTTCGCAGCAATATGACCAACATGATAATACATGGAAGAAAACGCACAAAACAACCAAAATTCATCAAGTTGTTGCTTTGAGAATCTGAAATCGAGCCTGAAAGAGTGAAACTGCGTCAGGACGTCGTTGACCTAGTTTGCCTACCCCCCCCCCCCCAAGCAGGGTTGGATTACAATCTCACATTGGTGAGAAAATCCTAAATCTCTGCCTCCAAACTACATGGTAGAATCGTTAAAAAAGAAAGAGAAAATGTAGCTGGTCTAACCCCACTGATTTTACATGTCTGTTGTTTCTATTCTACTGCAAATTTCCCAGGATGTCGGACAGCGAATCCATCAAGAAGTTGTTGCGGTCTGTGCTCCAGTCCAGCAAGGATGGCGTGTCCATCAGCACCCTCCAGTCAGAGTACCGGTCACTGTGCGGAGAGAGCATCCCGCTGAGGACGCTTCGTTTCTCAAACATGGAGGACTACCTCAAGAGCATCCCCTCTGTGGTCCGCTTGGAGTACCGCATGGGCAATGTAAGGGCTGTTTCTTTTTCTTAACTTTACCCATCTATAAAACCATTTTTTACCTGGTTGTTATATTGCTGGTTGCTATACTGATACTCTGCACAAAACTGAGGAACTCATTACAACATAAAAAAAGTTGTTTGTAGGTTGTCAAATTTGCTGAACCGTATACGGTATGCATCACTTTGTGAATTTCTAACGATACAGTGAATCTACTCTGTAGGTAATATGCTTTGCCACAGTGTGTAAAGAGACGATTCACATTGCTGAGCTTGTGGCCAAGCAGAAGAGCTCCAAGAGATCCGGTCGCTCCCAATTCGTCAACTGCAAGATGAGATTCAAACCTTCAAACCCGTACATGCATAACGGTAGGAGACACTTGCTGATCGCTCTGTTACATCAGGGCGCTATCTCTGCTTTTTTATTCATGAAAACGAGGGATGAGAGGCGCAAACATTAACCTCTAACCTTTCTCTGTGTCCCACCTCCTCCTTTCACCCTGCGCGACCTGTTTTCAATCTTTCCGTGCATTTAGTGAGGCCACGGTCCTCTCTCCGCCAACCCTCAGCTCTCGGTGCCTCTAGTTGGCCAGCATACCGTTCTAGGTCTCATGGTGGCTTCAGAGGCTGCAGTGCCTCTGAAGACTACAGGTAAAAAAAACAAACATTTTTTAATCGAGAAATAATGAGCAGTAGTTGCACAATATCCAAAATGAATGAAGCAGAGTTTTTGATTGTGTTCTCTCTGAACATACACATGTTCAGACAGGTGAACATACACATGCAGCTAAAATCAGCTCTGTTAAATCACCTGGTTCTCGGTTGTTAAGTATTCATTTCAGGTACTTGTGCATTTTCTGTGTAAGTAGATAAGTATAAAAGCCAGCGTTCTAACACTACCTGTTAATCGTACTTACAACAAATAGTGCAGGGTGTTTGTATTGCGTTGCTGTGAAAAGCACAATATGCTCAAGAGACTGCTCTGTTGCCAACAGGAAAGAGACGAACGTGGCAAACTGCCAGAGGCCCAGAGGTAAGTGGGACCTTCTTGGTGCGTCCTTTATCAATGTCACAACATTTAATTGATTCCCTTTAAATATAATCTGCTTTATTCGATCATTTATAGAACACGCTGGTTTTGGGTGTAATGTACTTTTGCCCCCGATTCCAAGCCACGTCTGTTAATACTGTGAATCGAGCTAAACACGAGCTGCACGGCCAAAAGACAACCTACATTTAAATCGATCCAAAACAATTTAGTTTTAGGTGCTAAATTCATAATTCGGAGCATATCGTATGATTGAGGGACGCACAGCTCTCAACATGGTGACGACTGAGCCGGTGGACCGGCGGGTCTGTGCTTAATATATAGGTTAGAGAAGACGTTTTTCTGCTGCATCTGCCGTACGAGGGCCGTGGCGAGTAGCTACCCAATGGGGCACGCACACATTGACTCACGTGGCACTAACGCGCATGCATGGCTACATAAACAAAGCACAGAGAAGCTGAAGCGGATTCAAACACACACAGAGGGAGAGCGTCTTCATTCCTCCTCTATATCTTTATAGAGGAGGAATATAGCAGCAAATCGTTGTTTGCTGCTATATTCATATTTCTGAATTTGTCTCCGTTTGACGATGACATGAGTGCAGTTGGGGGGCTTTGACAACTGGCGGATCACAGACATGAGGAACAAAGTGGCCTTTATACGGCTGATAGTGATCAATTAAAAGTCCCACTGATCCACTTAGTTGCTATATGTCAACATCAGTTATAATATCAACATTGGGCAACACTGCCAGAACAAACATCGGATTATGCTAACGAGACTAAATATCAATCTGCTGCACTGTGTTTGCTGATGTCAGCACTTGTTTACCTGTCCCTCTTCCTTCGTAGAATCCTCCACAGAGAAGCCTCCTGAACAAGTCTCCAGACTCGGCCAATCCCAGGTACCATCATTTTGTTCTCATTTTACCCGACATCGTACGTTTGAGTTGCAGTGCATTGCTTTTTGTGTGGTCGTATTTACATCACCAATAAAAATGTTTTGAGACTAAATCAAAGGGTTAATCCGTGCCTTTTATATTTACTTATATTACATTCATGAGTTCACACGTCAGCCGAGCTCTCACCAACGAGCTTCTTGCATGTTTATTTTAGTTTCGCATTATGTTTAGGTATTCAGCACTTGTGCCACACCCCAATCAGTGACATCACAGCGGTTGTTTTCCATCTGCTCTTTTAATACTTTGTACTATTTAGTGTTTTATTGATTTGATGAGAAAACTCAATCAGAAAAGCACAGGGACATGCTTGTAGTGATCATCCATGTGACATCTCCCCAAACAGTCTTGTCTGTATGACGTGGAGCTGGTGCAGAGCAGAATAACTCAGCTCCTGAAGAGGTACTGCACCGGGTTGTGGATGTCCAAACTGTCGGCGGTCTACAGTCAAATGTTCAGTCAGAAGCTCCACCCTCAGGCGCTCATTGATCTGCAGAAGTGGACACACATCATAATGGTGAGTCAGCAGATAATTATACCCCCGATCAATTTGATATCATGAAGCCCGGTGAGTCTTAAGTTTCTTTGATATTTGAGATATTTTTTGATATTTTTGAATTGTTCAAATGTCTTTCCTTCTTGTTCCATCTCTTGCTCATCTTTCACAGGTGGAGCAACCTACCAACACCAACCGAGCTGACCGCCTAACCTACCCTCCTCTGCCTCCCAAGCTTAGTATTGTTCCCAGAAGAAACACCACCAACATGCCTCCAGCGTCACCCACTGATTCAAAAGCTATCACCACACCCGTTTCTTTACGTCCCTCAACGCTCGACCAACCTTCGTCCCCTCCCTTTCCTGTCCCTAAACCTGGAGGTTCCCCCCAAAGCCCCTTGGTTCAGCCAACCTTCATCTTTCCTCCGCAACCTGTCGCCGCGTCTTCCAGCAAACCGTTAAATTCAGTCACGTTGCGCAGCCCTGCCCACAACCCGGCTCTTGCTCCACAGCTTCCCAACTGTGTAACTAATGGAGTTAATGCCAGCGGTCAATGGAAACAAAATCAGAAGTTGCGTACGACTACCCACAACCAAAACACGCTGAATTTAACCCCGACCTGGAGTTTCCCTGCGTCGACCAGCGCTTCCTCCCTCCAACCAAGCCCGGCAAGTTTACCGCTTTTGAAGGCCACCTTCTCCCCGACCTCTGATTCTGCCCCTTGTCCTCCCTCCAAATCTCCCGCGGCCTCTGTGTCGGCTGAGGTGCGTCAGAGAATAAAGGAGCTCCTGTCCAAGTACAGTCGGGGTCTGTGGGCCCACGCTTTGCCCAAACTCTTTGTAGACACGTACAAGATGCCGTTCCCCCAACATGTTCTGGACAACTTGTCTCTTTTGCTGGATATATTCACTGTGGAGTACCCCATGCCGCATGACAAGAAGAAGGTAAGTGAATGAGAGCGTACGCCAGAGTTACAGGAAGTCCTTACGAGTAGAATTGAAGTCTCGTTGTCCTCACACTTGATGCCAAGCAGCAACGTCTGGTGCTGAGAAGTGAAGCCAACTAAAAACTGCAGATCCTCAAATGGCCACTTTATATCAGTCCTCATAGACCTCCATGTTAAAATGCCCAGCTTTTGGCCAAAGTTTTGTTGTCTATAGCTTATTTACTTGTTAATGACAACTGTAAGGGGGTGATTTAAATTTTTTTTTATAACTTACCTTTTTAAAATTATTTTAAGGCTTTAAGTTGAGCATAATTGAGGGCGTGGCCGCTTTACGTTGCAAGTGTTTGCCGCATCACGTCATGAGTTGCTAGCTGTCTGTCAGCTTTAATTCTTCAGGTGAGTTTAGGGACATCCGTCCTGCTAACCTGTTTCCATGATTGTTTTTGCTGTGGTCAGGCCATCCTGTATAACTCCACAAGAGATGACATGGAAGCCACACAAGGCCACGAAGGCCAGCTGTGCAGAAGCCACCTCTCTCCCTCTGGTCTGGAGGTCCTGGATCCTGTGCCTCCCTCTCTGGTTCTTCCCTCAGAGCAGTACCCCTCTGTTCTGATTGTTGATGCCAAGAGAAGCAATGCTGTGACTGTAAGGTGAGACATCATTCTAGCATACATCAATGTCTGCCAGCCAGCTTACTTGGATGTGCAGAATCTTCTATCTTATGATAACACAACTACTCGTGGTTGCTTTGTTAATGCAACACACGGGTTACCGCTCTTGGAAGACTGCCGTGCTCAGATTGAGAAAAGTCTGTCTCTCTTATCAGGTATATAGGTGAGAACTACTCGGCCGCCCAGGAAGCCATGGAGGAGGCCATGCACTCTTTCTACAGCCAAAGCTCCGCCCACCATCCTCTGTCCAAACCCGTTGTTGGTCAGCTGGTAGCAGTCAGAGGGGAGGCTGGAGAGGAGCTGACGAGAGCTCAAGTCATGGGTGTCACGGCCCCTAACACGGTCACGGTAACTCATTTAGTCAGCTGGCTGTCAAGTTTCACTTCGTCAAGGGGTTGAATATGTTTCAGCAGTTTAGTGACGTACCCCGTTCAGAAATGTTGACTTTCACTCTTCACGCAGCGTGTGGCAATTTTCAGAAGACAGGGTGGCTGAGTGTTTACCGTAGTAAAGGAGCTTTTGTCTGTTTGCCAGGTATACTTTATGGACCATGGCACCTCTGTGGAAACCAGTGGGACTAACCTGCTGGAGCTGCACCAGGACTTCCTCTCTCTGCCCTTCCAGGCTATAAGTGTTGGACTTGCAGGTACATAGAGGATATCGATGCCCCCCCCCCCCCCCCCTCCACTGCTTCCCATCCTTCTTTGTTTTCTTTCTCCCAGGTCTAGAGGCTTTCAGCTCCCATCCACTGGTGCTGTCTTCTCTGGACAAGCTGGCAGTCGAAAAGATCCTGCTGATGGAGACATTAGAGTCGAGTCAACAGAATGAGACGCCCGTCGTAGTGCTGTACGACACATCGCAGGATGATGACATCAACATCAACTCCGCCTGCCTGAAGGCTCTCCAGGACGTGAACATGAGCAACCCTCTGACTGTAAGGATGGTGGTGCTAACTACACGTACAGTGCGACGCCTGCGTTATCTAACGACACTCTTTCTGTTGCCTGTAGGTAAATGCCACCTATCAGGATGTGTGTGTCACAAATGTGTGTGCAGACGGTATCGTCTACTGCCAGCTGCCCTGCAGAGGATCCGCAAGACTCCGCAAGTTCCTGGAAGAAACGGAGAGCTTCTTCATCTCCCAGGTTAACCAGACCTTGGTTCTGTTAGGGAGCCTTGCCTCGGAGATGTGATAGGATAAGGGGGAGGGATGTAAACCCACACTGAGTCACAGTACTGTTGCCACACATCTTTGAGACCCTTCGAGCACATTGCAATTGATGCCACACCCCAATCTTTGATGTGCCTTTGATAGCTGAAGATCAGTCATATTCAACTTCATAAAAGCCGAAGCATTTTTCGCTGATTCCTAATCCGATAAGCCAGATTTATTCCTTCATTGGCTGCTGATGTGATACAGAATCAACTTCAAAATTCTACTTGAAACCACTTCATGGTTAGGCTCCCAATTACATCTAGTTTTAGCTCATGAGGTGGTATTTTTTATTAATTGTATATGTATCGGCTTTTACCATTTCACAAATGCAGTGTTACCCACAGCTGCTGTGTTTTGATGTCAACCACAAAAGTCGTCTCAGGAAAGGTAGACTGTCTTTAATATTGTGTGTTCTTTAATCATACCGACCAGATGACTTCTGAGTCCCTGGTGTCCAGACCCTTCATTGGCAAGTTCTGTCTCGCCCGCTACAAAGGAAAGTGGTCCAGAGTGGAGGTAAGAACGGAACCATTCTCATTTATTTTCTTGAAAACCGTGTATTATTTTGGACATACAGTATCCGTGTATTGCGTTGTTGACTTGACAGTTTGAGGTCTTATTTCTTTGTTGTTGCTCTTGTTTTCAGATCACCAACGTCTACGGAAACCGAGTGATCGAGATCCTCTTCATTGATCTTGGTGTCCCAGCAACTGTAGAGGTCACCGATCTCCGAGAGATCCCCCATGTTTTCCTCAAAAACTTAACCGTCATCCCACCACTGGTCAGTTGTGTGTGTGTGCTCTCGCGTGTGCCTGTTTTGGGAGTAGCTGCACCTTAATCTTTAACCAATCAAAAGCCTATCGAGGCATCCTTTCTGTGCTAATTGATTTGAAGCCACAAAGATTTGTGGACAAAGAAGTCGGGGAGATTGTCATTGTGCTTACAGTGATATTTCTTCAACCCCCAACAGTTTTTCAAAAATGAATCTAATAAAATTACACCGATTGGCTTCAGGGGACACCGTGTGAAACTGAAGCTCTTATTTCTGCTCTGAGGAGCAAGGACTCACGGGAACAGCCTTCCAGGAAGTATTTTAGCGACCGGCACGCCCCCTCATTGTTCATCAGTTATTTGATTGGACGCTGCAGCTGATCGGACTGATCAGATTTTTCTAAATATCACTGGAGTTTCATACCAGACGGAAGACGAGTTATACACTGATCAGTGGTTTCCTGCTTGATGTTTCTTCACCTCCCCGATGACGAGATCCGCTCCAGGTGCGCCTCCTCCCATACCGGACCCCAATGCTCTCCTGAAGGAGTGGGCGGAGCCCTCTGGCTGGAATGTAGACTCCTCTAACTACCAGCACCCTCGCATGAGTTATATCATTTCAATTTCCCCCGAAACATGGAGCCTTATAAATTAATTCCATTGTTCAAGAGAAACCGTAATCATATTCAGGGTTGTTTAACAATGACGTCATAAATGAGACGAGCGCGTTCTGTCGGTAGAAATCGGTCCTGCGCTTATAAACAGAACACAGTCTAAATACTCAATGCAGTTGAGAGAAAACATCTCTACTCTGGCAGTGAGCATTACTGTCTTTATTAGTAAAAGTACACTGATCATGTGTGCAGACACAAAATCTGTCAGAAGTCTCTCCAGCTGATCCGCTGTCATCGGAAACGGACGTCTCTTCATGTGACGCTATTAAGGAAAGGACGTCTCATTTCTCTTAAAGCATACGTCCTTGTTTCCTCTGTCCTCGTATGGTTTCCTTGCGTATCTCCGTGCATCCCTGGTGGGAGGGACTAAGGAAACAGAGAAACAGGGACTCAATTAAGAGACTTGGCATGGACACAGGCTTTTATATTCATGAACATTGTTTCCAAAGATGCTAATGTGGTTGTTTGATAGAATTGTTAGTAATCCATGTCCATTTTTGTGTACCTCTTCAGGCTATCAAATGTCGCCTGGCTGACGTCACAGTTCCAGAGGGAGACTGGAGCCCTGAGGCCGTTCTGTGGGTGAAGGAGGCTCTCGTGGGCTCTGACGACTGTAAAATGAAGGTAACGTAAAGTTGAACACGTATCCGAGTTGGAACAGTCACCAGTCTCGATTGTATAGAGCACCTTCGGGATGTGGTGGAACGGGAGATTCGCAGGACGCATGTGCAGCTGACGCATGTGCTACAACTGTGTGACGCGATCATGCCAATATGGACCGGAATCCTAAGGAGTCCACGAAGAACTCAAGAATTCAGGCTGTTTAGGGGACAAAGTATTACTCCGTATGAGAAAGGAGTACCAAATAAAGTAGCCAGTTTATTTTATGTTTATAATAAAGTCTTGACTGCTTGAAGCACAACAGTGTGCAGTGTAGCAGGAGTGGTGTTGATATTTCAAATGTAAACGCAGCAAATCAAACTTACAAGTAAGGCCTTGTTGGAGAACAGCGTAAAACAATAACAGTCACCTCAAGGCCTCTAACTTTGTTCATGTGTTTCTTTGTTGTTTTTTACCCCTTGTTCCCTTGTTTTAGATCTTGAAGTTAGACCAGCATGAAGAGGACCGGCTGGTCTACATGTACCTCTTCGTTGGTGCTGACAGTCAGGAGCTGGACAAGAGCTACAACCATCAGCTGGCCCAGTCCCAGTTGTGGCAGGAACTCACAACCCAGAACAACAACATAATCACCAGCAATAGCAGCAGCATGGATTCAGGTAATACCGCACAAGACTCTACATAAAACACAGAGTCCTGTATAGGTGTGGGACGCTTCCCTCGATCACTCAGTATTTGTTATTTCGATTTTGCATTGAAGCACAGTGACTGAGGTTAAAGTGCTGACGAAGCTTTATGGACCTGTTTTTTTGACAAGGTCTCAGTGCTCTTGTAGAGAAGTTGACTCTGAGCAGCTGGGTCCCAAACCCCGTCACCAAATCCTCAACGGGACCTCTTCAAGGTGCAGAGGTCTCATCCGCTCCAGATGTGACCGCCACGCCTCTTCCGCTGCCTCCCCCACTGGAGCTCCCCCAGGTGTGTGCAGATGGACAAACTCTCTGTAGGGGCTCACTCGTCATGTGCGGGAGGTAGATGTAAAGTATACATGTTGTAGGCTGCTGACTATCACACTTGTAATTTCATGACTCATCAATTGTTAATTTGTAGATTTCTATTCAAGAGAAATATTTCTTTATGGCCCGTGGATCAAATCCATCACTCCACTGTCACCAGACTCTCAGCTGACAGTTCATTTGTCGTACCTGCCCGCTGTTTGGTATAAACTAACCCCAGAATGCCTTCAAATATTAGAATGGAAACCAATATTTCATCAACGCCTTGTGCTTATAAACACGCCATTCTCCCCGTCTTCTTTCAGCCTGGCCAGAATATGGATGTGTTTGTGCCCGTGGCCTGCCACCCTGGTTACTTTGTGCTGCAGCCATGGCAGGACCTGCATAAGCTGGTGGTGTTGATGGGCGAGATGATGCTCTGTTATAACCAGACCAACTCGTCCCCAGACATCCAGAAAGGACAGATCTACGCTGCCAAAATAGACAAGCAGTAGGTGGTTCAAACCTGATGCATCACACCTGTTTTGGTCCTTTTTATCATGGACAATATGTCCTGGTAAGTTATTTTCTTCCTCTTGATTAGTTTATTTGATTTGGACATCACCGTAGCATTAGAATTGTAACAGGTTGCTATTGTCTGATGGTTAATGGCTTTACTGACGCATGCCTCTCCCTAGTTGGTACCGAGTGCAGGTGAAGGGGATTCTGGCCAACGGGTTGGTTTCTGTGTTCGATTTGGACTACGGCAAACATGAGCTGGTCCGCAGTACGCTCCTCAGGCCGCTGATGGAGGAATTCAGACAGCTGCCCTTCCAGGCCATCACTGCACAACTTGCAGGTGAGTTTGTTCCTAATTCTCTCAGTAGCGTTGCTGTTAGATCTGCATCGAAGCATCCCATTAAATAGGAATTCTGTAGAATTACAACCCACTGCACGCACAGTGCATTCTCCCATCACATGTTCAGCAATTACTGCTGCATGATCTCGGGTAAGTTCTGATGATATGGAGTGAATATATTCTATATTTTGATATTTCAGTTAACCAACAGACAGCCTAAAATAAAGTACACCGATAAATAACTTATCGGCTTCTTCTAGTTTTTGCTAGCTAGCTGTTACCATGTGGGACGTAGCTAGCTTGATTGAGAATGCTAATTGAGTCGTTTTAATTCATTTCCATTCATTTTTAGTGGTAAAACATTTCTCTCTTAAATTGGTTATTCACTTTAAACCGTAAGTTTAAAGAACACCAAGAGTTCACTTGCTAGCTAGCGTACTCACAACATGGCTGAATCATCTGCATATTAGATACAGCGTGAGCAAATACAATCCTTGCATTTCCATTTTCAGCCCATAAAACGTTTTTAATTCCCATGGAAAATGTCCAACTTAAATATTTCCGGAATTTTATCAGCCAGTCAACTATGGTTAGTGGAATGCCACCCTGACAACACGCGGTGAAGCAGCTCGGGTTATCATTGTGAGTACCAGCACCCTGTTTGTTCTGCAGGTATGAAGCAGCACCAGTGGTCGGAGGAGGCCTCAATGTTGTTCAGGAACCACGTGGAGGACCGAGCGCTGGTAGCTCAGGTGGAAAGCGTGTCAGAGGTCAGAAGTCAACTCTGGCAATGCAGGTTGACCGTGTTCCTGGTGGACACTACATTCGAGGAGAAGGACCTTTGGATTCACGGCATGATGGCAGACATCAGCAGTGAGCTGTCCTAGGATCTCTTCTCATGCATGTTGGTAAATTAACCAACATTCTAAAAATGGTGAACTTTGGAAGCCAAACGTCACTTCCTCGGCCCTTGGTTCATTTTTCAGCATTCCTGATCTTTCTCCCAACCGAACATTGAAAAAGTCCCTTTTTATTTCAATTGTTGTTCATTGTAAAGTCTCATGTCAACTTGAGATAGATGTTTTGTTGAGGAGTTCATTTTATTCTGAATTCAAGGACTGTTTCATGTCTATGCACGATGCAAAGTGAATGAGAAATAAAGATGGAAAACATCCCACGCCATCAATTGTTGCTCTTGCCAGTCTTCATTGTAACTCACTCTAATTCATCAAAACTTTTAAGTTATGTCACCTGTGTGTTGCATGTTTTTTGTCTTCTTTTCTACTCTGCGCCCATCTCATTTGTTTTTAGTTTGCTGTGCATGCAATGGTGTGGCTCATGTGTTCTGTATATGTTTTTGCATGACTCCAATTCATACGCATGAATCTACATTGTTTAAACTTCACCGATGGGAACATCTTGTTTAACACCCCATGTTACTCGGCTTAAAATAATACATTGTAATGTTTCTCGTGTGTCAACATGAAAAGCTGTTCACAAGGTTTTGTTAAATTAAAACATTTTGCCAAAAGAGGGTGTACTTTGACTGAAAGCTTTAAAAGTGTTTTTAAAGAATGTACAGAGATGGGCCAGTGTGAGCTGCCATGTCAGGATGCACTGCCAGTAATATAAGAGAGCTTTTAAGTGACACTTAATTTCACTTGTCGCTCATCCTGAGAGTTTATATTTCGAGAGAGACTAAATGTGAAATATAACTGTATAGAGTGTATGCGTTATCAAACACACACACGGTGAAGATGCGGGTCGCAGCATGAACTTGGTTCAGGGCTGAGGAGCAGATGTGGCAGGTGTCATGCAGATGTGGCACATTCCATCAGCGGAGGAAAAGAGCTAGATTTTCTCAGGTGGACTAAACTACCTGTACCCAACTTTATAGAAAGTAGTATGGACATGCTGCGTTCACACTCATGAATCGGTATTGACAATCTATTTAAATTGTTTCCACTCTTTGTGCTAAGCTAACCTACAGCTCTCTGTGGCCTTTTATTTAAGAAACTAAAGGAGTGGCGTCAATATTTTACATGAACATGGACGACAGCTGTACTTAAAAGGCCACAGCCAGAAGTCTGCTAGATTAGCTTAGCATAAAGACCGGAAACTGGAAAACCTCCAGCATGCCTGTAACAAAACCCAGCTAAAGCTCACAAATAATAGTTATAGTTCATTTATTGAAGTTCAACAACTAAAGTGTACGTAATGTGGGTTAATATGTGTTTGGGGTGCAGTAACTTCCTGGATTGGACTTCCTGTTTACGTTTAGCCTTCGTGCTAAGCTAACTGGCTGCAACTTCTAATATCGAATAGACAGACACGAGAGAGCATCAGTCTTCTGATTTAATGCAAGCGTTCGTCGCTTAGGAAAAGCACGTGGAGTATTTTTACATCATTTGAGCAAATCCACTGCATTTGTGTGCACGAGAAACCGCTAACATGCTTATGACAAGCGAGCTCGAGCGGTGCACACTTAGCAGTATTTGTGTACGCATATAACGTTCTAATTTCACTGATTGAATGACAGGGAATCAATGAGTCCCACTATGGACGCAGTTGCACTGCATGACATCACTGGAGTGACAGGGCAGCCGTGTTGGGGGGGAGGAGAGGGAGGAGGAGGAGGATCTCTCCCCTTAAGTTTACTTTGCCCTTTGCGGGAGATGAGATTCAGCCTCCGCAAACCCGCCGAGACACGACCAGGGACGTGGGGAGGAAACCTTGAGAGCACGCTGTTTAAATCTGCTGAATTCAGGATTATCTGCGGGTCATGGACGGTGTCGTCTAGTTGGGAGTTTTTTTTGCGGATTCCCGGGTTGTGCGCCTGCAGCAGAGCGGACCTCGCAGTGCGACTCCAGGCGGCTCTGAAGGAAACCATATCTGGTCAAAGTATTCGTTGCTGTCACCCGGCGGGACTGTCCGGCTATAAATAGCGCCGGAGGAGGTACGGAAATAAATGCAAAAATTATACTGCACACTGTACAACAGTCAAATTAGTGAAGATCACGCAGCAAGGTTCAAATAATGGACAGGACTATGCTTTTGAAGTACTGCGAGACAATAAGTTTCCATGATGTCATTGAGAATAAAGGAAGCTTCTCCAGTTATACTGAGGAATAGAGTTTCCAATTTGTATTTCTCTGTTGGGGTTTTCCTTCCTGTTGGAGAATGTCTTACTGGCTGTTGCATCCCTCTTAAAGTAACGGAACTCTGCAAGTCCTAACACCACAGTCCTGCACATATGCGCATTTTAATGCAGTCCTCATTATAAACGGCAGGGAACCTGCAAGAAAAGTCCTGCACTTCTCTATTTCCACTCATTCGATGCCTGTCATCCAATTGCCAAATGAGTAATTATTATGTGCTCCACAGTTATGTATTTATGTATTTACATTTTTGTAGCCTACAAACTTAAGTTAGATTTATAATCACTCTACAAAAAAATAAATAGAAAGGCTTGAGTTATGATCCAAATTGTGTCACCTTGGTGGTTTATGATGTGATCAAAAACAGTATTCATGTACAATTTTAGTAGAAAATGTAAAACCGTCGTTGCATTATTTGTGTGAGATGCATACTTCACTGCAGAGCCTTAATCTTTGGAGCTTAAGCTTTTTCCTCTTAGTTTTTGTTGCTGCAAACCGTGTTGTATACTTTGATGAGACTAAACTTCAGCTCTGGTCACCTCTCTACAGGAGCCCTTTGTCCCTCTTTGCCATGAACTCAGTGTTGCACCGTGTTTCACCATAATAAACGTGCGCTCATAAGTCTGTTCTTCCCGCGGATTAGTGATGTATCAAGCTAGCGGCTCGCTGACCAGTGAAGTGACTCTTTGACCTCTGCAGAATGCACAAATGGCCAGACCTCAAGTCCTAGTGAGCTGCTCGGCCCCTCATCATACACACTCAACCCCTCACCATACGACTCCCTTGCTGGTCCCCTAAGTGGAGACTACCGATGGGGTTTCGTTGCATCGGCACTAAAAGTCGGTAGATTGTAAGATTGTCTAAAAATGACTGATCTAGACTTTCACTCTCTACTCAACCTCACGTACAACACGTGTAGAATAAATGGTAACTTGACATAAAAAAATACACTTTATGTCGTGTATTCATCTATTTTGGGAAGCATCTATGCATTGTATCAGTGCTCACCACTGTGTAAGTGGACACCCTTGTTACAGTCACAGCAGAAAACACACACACACACACACACACACACACACACACACGGACTGTCCGGTAGCTTATCTCAGCCACACGCAGAGGAAAGCTGACCAGTTGCTTCTCAGCTGTTTTCTGCTGGGCCATCTCTTAACAACTGCAATCTTGCAAAATAGTTTTAGACAGACACCAAACACATTGTACTCCTCGACCACAGAAGATAAATAGCATCAAGCGTGATGGAGTCTGTAAGCAACGTCTCGTTGTCGGAATATTGTGGTTATGTTTTGTGACCAAGTCCACTGCTCCACCTGCAGATCAGGATATTTAAGGTGTTTTAGAGTTCAGGTTTAGCATTATGTTTTTATTTGTATCTGACTCTGAAGAATACTTCCTCGTTCAAGTTTGTCCTCATGTGTGGAGGGTAGTGCCTCCTAATCAAGCTCCTATGTCAGCTGAGTTTGGCCGAAGCTTAGAGAGGACAGCAATTTATCTTGAACTTCCCAAACTGAGGAACGTTTGAGTGAAATATTCACGCGACACTTACTGTGCATGTGGTGATATTCTTTTGTTGATGACAGTGTAAGCTGTTTGACGACATCGAGCAGGACGTCGTCTAAAGGTCTGCTGCCGTGCTCTCGGCTTTGTTTTATGCGCTGATTTATTGTCTGAGGGAGTTTTCTGCCTCTCTGTGTGAGTTTTTACTGAGATGTGTGTGTATTTCACAGCAGGAAAACTCTGAGCAGCTGTCACAGAAGTAGCTGTTTTGTGTAAATCCGGTGTAAAAACAGATATTTCAGTTGCTTGTGAACTCTTATTTTTTTATTTCATGAAGAACCAGGTGTCATTTAACACCATTTCTAACGTTTTTTTCACACATTTGCCGTGATAAATGCTCCTGTATCAGTGGTGCTATTCTGAGAGGCTTTAGGACTGGACAGGCCGTGTTCAGAGGTCAAGTGTTGATGACGTTACACGGTACATTCTGGCTCAGGTCAGTGTTAATTGTCTCTCCTCTCGGCCCAGTGAATGTCCTCCAATGGAGCGGAAGCTGGTGGGAACGCAGTAAATACAGGCACAGGTCTGTTTGATATCATCAGATGCAGGCCGGCTTCTTCCAGCAGACCTGCGGCGTTACTTGGAGTTCAGCCCAGTTCTTCATCTTCAGTTTTGGAAACTTGTCTTGTTGTTGTGAAGCTTAGAGAAAGCAGAACCCCCCCCCCAAAAAAACGCTTGACTCCACCTGTTAGGAGTTCAGCCAAAACAGACTTGCTGACATACTTAAGATGAAAAAGATATCTTTATACTCGCATTTACGCTCCTTGAACGCAATATTTTCTGCATTTCGGTTGGGTTTTTAAGCTACATCTCATCTTTTTCTGCCCAATTTGAGAACATTGTCATCCTTTGATGCAGGCCAACTTATCATTAGTGTCGTCATGTGGACATCTATCAGCAGCAGCTCACGCCTTCCTTTCAAACCCTCGCCCACAGGTTTAAGGAGCCGTGGCTTAGAGACGAGCGTTCGAGCGTATGCCGAGCGTTCGGTGCTGTGACCCTCAAATGCTCTGCTGCAGTTCATCCATCATCAGTCATCTGGTCCTACAGCCAAGGCTGACACAGAGAGAGAGAGAGAAACAGATCTAGGTTTATCTTCGGTCGACTTTTACATTTTTCTGCAGAGAACTTTGAGAAAAATCAACAGCACTTGTGGCAGTGATTCATGGCAGAGGGGTAAACAGGGTTTAACACTGGGAGGGAACAGAGCGTCGGTTCAGACTGTCAACACCACAAGTGAACAGGTGAAAACGTACTCTGCTGACTAAAGGCTCGTTTGCTGTTAGAATCACAGAAACGGGTTGCTGTAGTTGAACTGAGCTGGATGAATGTTTTTCCATCTGTTGTTGAGAACAGACAGGTTGTCTCAGCTTGCTACCTTCAGTGACCACGCGTGATTTAACACTGATATTCTTGTCAAACGCATTTTCCTGTCACCTTCTACATTACTCAGTCGTTTGGCCAACTCCCAACCAACAACACGGTCTGAGTCATCCCTTTTCAAAATGAGTACGACATGAGGCATGAATATTCTTATTTTTTTAATCCTGCGCACCGTTAAATACATGGCCAACGTTCTTGCAGAACGTCACTTGACACCATAGATGACACCATTTAGTGAATTATGGACCTATGCCAAATTGTTTAAGGTGATTTATTAACATGTTATAAAATTGTGTATCGTGTTCTACCGTTTTTTTCTTATCCAACGCTGAGCACGAAAGCGAATACATTTCAAATGTCCTTTTCTACCAGCTATACCCTGACGAGATCCAGCTATCAAATCCGTTGAGGTTAAAATGACACAAGCTGCCTCATCAGGAAACTTGGAAGTTGAAATGAATCTTCAACTATTAATCTGTCCTCACTCCGTACTTCTGCCTCCTCCAGGTCTCTCTCTCTCTCTCTCTCTCTCTCTCTCTCTCTCTCGCTCTCTCTCTCTCTCTCTCTCTCTCCCAGGAGCGCTACAGGCACTGGGGGCCATTGAGGTGAGAGCAGGTTTTTTTTTAACAGCAAACAGTAACAACAAGTGACACTCACCATACATGTTATTCGTGCTTTCTCTGCTGTTTCTCTCCACAGATAAAGATTTTATTTCTCTCTCAAATTCGCAGCTCTCAAAGCCCTTTGTGTATATTTACCCTGGCAGCACTGAATCTCACATCTCAAGACACATCTCAGAAATCGAATTGAAGAGACATTATCCACCTCGCAGGTGTTGCTGGCCATCATGTCGGTGATGAGGAAGGAGATGGAGAAGTACAGGGACATAGACGAGGACGAGCTGCTGAAGAAACTGTCAGAGGAGGATCTGCAGCGATTAGAGGATGAACTAGAGGAGCTGGATCCTGATGTAAGTTTATAATATGAAGTCCCTAAGGAGGAGTTTCTGTCGCTGTGTTGTTGTGAGTGGAGAGTTATGGGGTCAGACAGGCCCCTGATGTAATATACTGCTGCTACACGTCCTTGTGTTTTCATCTGCATCGCTGTTGGCTAATTTCATTTCGAGTGCAAAACACGTGAATGCCCTTGAACGCACAGCACTCACGAGTCCACGGCTGTGATGTAAATCATGGTTTGTCTGAGTATTTCTCTGTTAGCATTTAGGTCGGTCCATGGGAGGCAGGGCGGCGTATTATGTTGTCATTACGTTACAGGAGGTGCAGTACATCATAAGTCAGCCTCGTATTTAGTCTCTGTTGCTTTTTATGGCGTGTTTATCTCTGCATTCGATGCATCCACCGCCAGCTTGGTACCCTCAGTGATGTGTCATGGGTCGAGTTGGTGACAGCAGCTGTAATAGCTTTCTGATGAATGTCTGACTGCTCATAAAGTGGCTGGATTCCCCCTCAATGCCAAGGGGATGACTGGAAGGGTATAATGCGCAGGTCTAAGTGTGTGTGTGTGTGTGTTAGCGAGGCCGGTGCCAGCAGTGAGGGACCGGAGGGACTCAATGACGTAAACAGAGGAAACAGTGGGAGGCAGTGCGTGCGTCGCTTACCTTGTTTGTGCCTGTTTATGCGGGTAACCCGTTTCACAACAGCAAAGTGCCCCTTTGCTCTGACACACACTGTAACCTTCCCAGCAGGACTTCTCACATCACTTCCAGTAAGCCATTGAAAAAACAAAAAAGTCATCATGTTGGACAAAAAAAAAACACGTCTGCCAGCTTCACTGTTATTGTAGAAATATCAATTCACTGTCAATCATCTTGAGAGCATTTTGTGTTTTTTTGCACATACAGTACTGCCTCACAGTCATACAATGGCACACTACAACTTGGACTGGATCATATTGTTTACTTTTCTAAGCCGTCACTTCCCTTAAGATTGGATGAAAGCTCGAACAGGCTTTTTCAAATCTGGAATAGGCTGATACGGATCTCGTGTACCGAGATTACTGGTGACATTTCTCAAATCGTGGAAGGTTCAACCTAAAGAGAAAATGTTCACTCATCTACATAACTTAAAGCTGCACTACCTCCTATTTTTAGTGAACATTTTAATGCTAATGTTGCTTTGAGGTGGCATTCGTGTGCTCGTAGATGACTGCTAAGGCTGCTGCGAGGAGGAGAGAGACAGAGACCAAACGAGGCAGGGGTTGGGATGACAGGGGAAGGTACAGTTAGAAAAGGACAGGAGTCAGAGAGACAGAGTCTCATGCTGGTAAAAATAACATGCTGGGGACCCGTTATCTGCAGCTGATATAAAGTGTGACATGAAAAGCTTGGCAGTGACGGTGTGCTATACTCCTGGCTTCACTATAAATACTTCTGTAAGTCACGTGAACATTTTACGGGCCGCCACTGGAAAGACTGAATGAGAGAAACTGAGAAGAAGAGAAGTTTCTCTTTTACTTCCAAAGAGTATATCTCAAACCAAATAATAATGGTGAATGTGTGGCGTACTGGGGAAATAAGTTGGTATGTTTTTTCCGAAAAAGGGTTTGCTGAGAGAGTGAGAGTGACGAGGAGAGAGAAGCCTGCGAGTGCTGAGAGGACTGATAAGATATGAGGCTATAAGTAGCACGTGTAAGAGCTTGGCTTTGAATGCTGCTTCAGGTTGAAAATAACGTGGCGAGCAGCAAAGCTCTGGGAAATGTCTTGGTTCTGTGTAGCGATAGGATGTTGGAGTTACATTAACCAGAGCCACCGAAGATCTATCTCACTATGCTTTAATAGTGTAATATTTTATCATATTTTTGTTGTCCCCCTCCACAAAATTGTTACAATAATGTATTACAAATAATACATTTCAGATTTGGCCACAATTTGGTCTCATGTTAGTGAATACCTGCAAAATGCATGAAAAGTAAACGTGTATTCTGCCGCGGGTTTGTGTACGTTTGTTTTTTAAACGGGTTTCTTTTAAACTTACCAATCACTAATGTGCCGTGCATTCCTTGGTCTATTTTATTCATCTGGTGATGATCTTATTTATTCTCATTGCCATTCATAAATGTGGAGAATGTGCACGCTACAGCGGGTTAAAGGTGTCCTAACTTTCCGGCAATCGCAAAGATCTCTGTTTACGTTGTCACTTATCGCGACACGTATGGCGATTGCAGGTGTGTTTTTGACCACAATCACCACCGTGTCCTCAGTCGGCAAAGACAGTAACTTAACAGACATCCATTTAAATGGAAACTGTTCATTTTTCAGTATAAAATACATTTAAATGGCCACAAACCATGCACAAAGGATTCGTTCCTCACCTCTAACTGGAGGCAATGGTACCACTGGTGCCTGGAAGATGTGTAATGGAGATTACTGCTTTATATAGTAGTATTACTGCAGCAAGGAAAACATCCTGGAGTCATTTGTTCTACATTGTTCTGCACTGGTGTTGCATGTCAGGACTTAACTGCTGTGATTGGAAGAATGAAGTGAGACTAATTCGGGAAAAAACGACTTTTTCCCCCTAATACGCAGTGCCAGTCTGATGTAAATTCTCATCCTTGTCTAGAATGCATTGTTGCCAGCTGGGATGCGGCAGAAGGACCAGACCAAGAAATCCCCGACGGGAATGTTTCAGAGAGACAACCTGCTGGCCCATCTGGAGAAACAGGCCAAAGAGGATCCTGACAAAGAAGACCCGGTGCCCTTCACAGGGGAGAAGAGAGGTACGGACTTGTTAACCTATAGTTGACCTACTTCGATCAAAAGGTGGCTTTGTCTCGCTCCTTGCACTGTTGTTGTCAAGTGAAAAGATGACAAGAACGTTGGAGAAGATTCACGTTAACGCTCAAATTGATCATGACCTAAAGTAAGCCGCAAACCTTAAAAGGTGTCCTACAAAATACTGATTTCACACGTCTAGCATGGGCATCTCAGGTATCCATGAGAAGGAGGATGTTTTTTAAATTCCCTGAAGGGTGATTGGTTCCACAAGACTACCCCACTCCAGGCCTTGTGGGGCCTGTCAGCACGGCAGCACCGGTCCAGTGTGGACACAGAGGTGCGTGACGGATGGCGAGAGATACCAAACATCTCGATGTGAAACTCTAGTAGGTCTCCGCGTCGTCACTGTCGTCATGAACTTCTTCGCTGTCGTTGTTGCTTTAGTGCACTTAAAAGAGCAGCTGTAAAACTGCAGGTGGGGAAAGTGAATGAGTAACAATCTCCCTTCCCTCAACTTGTACAGTCAAGGTACCGCTGAGCAAGGCTTTTAACATCTGATGCCTTCATGTCATCTCAGAGTGTCGTCTTTCTGTGACTCTTCTCAAATATATCAGACTTGGAGCCTCCTGTTGCTACATGCTGGCTCGCTGTTGTGTCTTAGTGGGATACTTGAATGCAACGGAGACATCGTTAATATTATAAGTTACACCTGTGCTTTGCCGACTACGATAAATCAAAATGCCATGTCAAGGCCATTTTGTCGTGTTTTGCTGCACGGAAAACATGTCGAAGTACATGCTTATCCTCAGCTAATTCCACAGACCTTTACATAATAAAGTGTCAAATGTCCAGCCGCCGTGTTATTTATTTGTCATGTTAAATGGCCCTGCACTCCTATTGTCCACCCACACAGGTGTTTTCACCTATTTGCCTGATTAGACTCCTCCTCAGGACTGTGTAGAGGCTGCATTGACATTAATTGCAAAGGTCTACTTAGTCAGATTCAGTGAAAACACCTGTGTGAGTGCGGAGGGGGACCTTTAATTCACAAGTCTCCAGCAAATACAACATATTCAAAATGTTATTAGCTAATCGTTACATGCCAGGGATGCGGGTCGTTGTAGTGTGTGTCTCTGTTTTGAGTCCATCCACTCGTGTTGCAGGGAAAGCCTTTGTGCCAAAAAAGAGGGTGGACCCCATCATGGAGAATGTGACCCTGGAGCCGGAGCTAGAAGAAGCGCTGGCGAGTGCATCTGATGCTGAACTCTGTGATATCGCAGGTATCGCAATCACACCCACCCCCATCTCCTATATACACACAGTGGATGTGTTTCAGGTTCAGAGGTTTCATTTTTCTCCTATTTTGTGTTTTGTAATTGTTTTGTGTCTCTTTATCAAAAAGTTGCTGTATTTGCAACTTTAAGAAGACACTACTTTTACCACAGCTTTACAATTATCAGCGTCCTCGTGGTGAAGGCACTTTAGAACATACTTCCAATCGTAGAAAGTGAAGAAATCAGTTTTTCATGTGTTTATAGCATTTATATAAAAAAAGAAAATGAACCTTTTGGATTTCGGATTTTCTTTAAAACTAAAAACTAACATTAAAAAAAACAGACACCCCACATACATACATGAAAACATCTGAATGAAGGATATTCATGGACTGGATCTCATGCGCTAAAGTGCAGGTGTCTCACTATTCTTCATCTTCTCTCACTAATCGGTGGCCTCGACTTCCCCTCATTCATTTACTTTTCCTTAATCCAAATCTTCTCCGTTTCCTCTAGCAATCCTTTTCATCTTCCCTCCACCCTTCCCCCTCATCCCTCATCCCTCCATCTCCTCCATCCCTGCTGGATACCTCGGTTCACCAGCTGAACATCACCCGGGGTATCTGTAGACTGCACACACATTTCTCTTTGCATGGAACGATTCTGGCCCTCTTGTCATGTTCGTGCTGTCAGCTCGTGTCAGGCAGGCATTGAGTAAAACCCCTGCAGCTTGACTCAGGGACACAGTCTGCGCTGTACATGCATTACATCATCGAGTCAGTGTAATGACCGATCCGGATGTAAACGCTACGTAAAATCTCTATTGAGAGGGATGCATTACAATATGTAAACACATTTAGTTTCAGCCACTACCGGAGTCTATTCTCCCTGCATTAGCACCACAGAAATGTATTATCAAGCAATACTGTTGCAGAAATATTTTCCGAGCACGAGCCCCCGGAGTTGATGAAGGTAACGTTCTCCTACAAAGAGCAGCTCGGCAGCCTGTGTTCCCTCACTGTTTATGTCTCTCTGTTCTCTCCTGTCTCTGTCAAACTAACGAGTTGATCGTTATCTCGTATTATCCTCAGAGTAGCTGCTCGTTCAAACAACAGTACATGTTCCCCGTTAACTTAAACCTTTCAGCTTGATCGTTGAAAAGGACAGTGAGTTGCTCGTGATGCTGCAAGTGCCGATGTGCTGTCTGTATCAGCACGGTGGTCAACTGTACGGCTGTAACTCGTCAATCATTGAAGCTCTAGACTCTTTTTCAGCATTCCTCTTTCTCTCTCTCTCTCTCTGTGTTTCTTCCTCTGACGCTGTTCATGCCCTTTGTTCTTTCCATCCTCATTGAGTCTTTCTATTGTCTTCCAGCCATCCTGGGTATGCACACCCTGATGAGTAACCAGCAGTACTACGAAGCCCTGGCCAGCAGCACCATAGTCAACAAGCAAGGCCTGAACAGTACGTGAAACACACACACGCACACGCGTGTACACGTTAGTACGCACGTACTGAAACTTATGCAACTTATATTTGTTGTGATCCGCCAGTTGCACAAGCTTGTCTTCGCTCGGCTCGATCACAGACGCATTTGCTGCAGGGCTGCAGTAAAAGTATCCTAAAATAACGCAGATCACTCAACTAGTTTGCAGAAAAAGAATCGCCTCATTCGAGTAAAATGTTGAAGCGAGTTGACTTGGACCGGAATCAAGCGGAATGATCTCACGTCGGCAGAATGTCGGCACGAAAAAGTGTTTTTTTTGTTGTTTTTTTGAGCATTGTAGTTTGAGCATTGTTTCACATGACTGCAACTGAGGTCAGTGTTTCCAAAGCACACAGTGAAAAAACAAGTGGACCACACCAGATATATAATCCCTCCGGCGTGTTCTGGGTCTACCCCGGGGCCTCTTAGCTTGGTCCGATGTTGAACCACCTCACCTCGACGCGAAGGAGCTGCAGATGTCTGACCTCCTCACTGAATCTCGAAGGCTGAGCCCACGACGGAAGCTCATTCCGGCTGCTTTTATCCGCACTCTCGTTCTTTGATCACGACCATCGGTGACGGTCGGAGCGTAGATGAACGCGTGAATTAAGATCTTTGCCTTCTGGGCTGGTACGCCTGTGTAATCACAATGATGTTTGATCAGCATCTTGATACGCCTCACCTGTCAGGCGGATGAAATATTTTGGGAAAGGTAAAGTGCTCACTTTGAGAAATAAGCTTTTTGTGTTCAGTGTATATATTTGAATAGCATTGAAATGGTCGTAAACTGACTGCCTGTAAAGTGGGATGAAAGAAATACAACTATGTATGTTCATCGATCAGCATATATCCTCTGTGTGTCCTGTACATGTGTGTGTAGGTGTGATCCAGTGCACCCAGTACAAACCAGTCCCCGATGAGGAGCCCAACTCCACTGATGTAGAAGAGACCCTGCTGAGAGTGAAGAGGAACGACCCTGACCTGGTGGAGGTCAACCTCAACAACATCAAGGTCTGATTTTGATTTATTTTGGATTCTGACAACCTACATGTTGTAAAGTTGTACATCTGATATGAAACATATCATCTGTCCCCGGTGGTATTTGTTTTAGTACTTTTAGTACCGCTGAAGGAAACTAAAAGATTCATATCATGTTTGGTTGTATTCCAAAAAGCAAAAACAAACAAACCTCGGTGCACACAATTTAGTTTTTACATTTTAGTTTTGCAAATGGGATTTAAAAAGTTATTTCAATGAAATAAGTTTGTTTTAATATTTTGCAAATATGCAATATGAAATTCTTTTTAGAGCATAAACTGAATTTCTAGCACATTTATAGTTCATGAAACACATTTTAGGCGTTCCATTGGCAAAATGTCATGTTTCTGTAATATGAAAAAACTGGGAATTTATGTGAAGAACGTTCATTTATTGACATTTTCTGAGCTGTAATGTTTGTGTCTTTCTGCACCCAGAACATCCCCGTGAAGACTCTGAAGGCGTACGCTGAGGCTCTGATGAAGAACACTGTGGTGGAGAGGTTCAGCATTGTAGGAACCAGGAGCAACGACCCTGTCGCATTCGTAAGTCACAACTGTTACAGAATACTGCACAGAATCCATGTTACCTGCTTAATTGCTCCGTCTACCTGAAATCAAGTCCCAAGTTATGGTATCATTCTATTATTAACACTTGTCTTCTATCAGGGTTTATCTGAGTCACTCTTTATTTTAATGCCAGTCATGCTTTATTGCAACAACAAAAAAAAGAATGGTCTATTTTCCTGTCTTTTTTTTACCTTTTTAACCTTTTTTTTAAACAACTGTAAGTACCGGTAAGTAAGACACAGTTATGTGTGTTTCCTCAGGCCCTGGCAGAGATGTTGAAGGTGAACACGACGCTGAAGAGCCTGAACGTTGAGTCCAACTTCATTACAGGGACAGGAATCCTGTTCCTCATAGCGTCACTGCAGTACAACACCATACTGCAGGAGCTCAAGATAGACAATCAGGTACCAACACACGCACATCAATACACACACAGATAACCTCACCTGCATAGTATTGATGCAGACCCATAGGCTACGTTCACATGACAAGTAAAAGTGGCCCAAATCACAATCAACCAACAATAGCTGCTGAGAGCGTGCATGTGTGTGATGTCATTTTGTCTCTAAATGTCTGTCTCGCAAATGTAACATTTTCTGTTGTTGTTTCAACGTACATGTGTGTGTTATTGGTTGCATGCGAGGACGAGATCCGTCAACGCTGATGTCACATATCAGTCACTTTAAATGTGAACTGGAAGAAAGATCGAATCTGGGGGGGAAAGAAATGTAATGTCCCTTAATGTAAACAAAGCAATGTGAGTAAGTGTGTGTGTGTGTGTGTGTGTGTCAGGTAGTTTACACAGGCCATATTTGCCACTTCGGTCTAATGCTCCCGGATTGCATTGCCATGTGTCATACTGCATAGTTGTACATCTGTGACTAACAAGCGCGCTCATTAGTTGAACTTGTTGAATGATCCTGATGAAGCATGTTACTCCTGCCTCTTCATCCTCTGTTGCCATGGAGATCCCCGCCTCATCCGTGGCGGCGCAGTCTGCGGAGAGGATGGCAGTCATTTTGCGTTCTCCTCTTCTTGTTTCTTTCGCCTAACGTTTCCATATCGCGACCTAAATATCACCGTCTTTGATCATCACGACACAACTCTTTGTGTTTCCTCCTCCTCCTCCTCCTCCTCCATTTCTCTCTCTCTCCCAACTCCAGAGCCAGCCACTGGGCAACAAGGTGGAGATGGAGATAGCCAGCATGCTGGAGAAAAACACCACGCTGTTGAAGTTTGGATATCATTTCACCCAGCAGGGCCCGCGCCTCCGAGGCTCCAACGCCATGATGAACAACAACGACCTGGGTGGGTTTACTGACACGCACGCGACTCATTTGGAACATGACAAAAGTTCACGAACTGGTCCAGTAATGGCGGTTATGTAACTTGTACGCAGTCTTTCGGTAGTATTGCATTTGCCAGTGTCGGTTACGTGCGTCAGTGCTGACACTTTATCTTCACTATATCTCCTCGGGTTCTACTTTAATCAGACTCTAATGGAAGGATCAGAGTGACATCATCGGCCGTTAACTCGGCCGTATGGCCAGAGAGTCCCGGCCAATCAAAACACGGGCTTCCTAAGTTATGACATCAGCACTAAGAAAAGAGTCTGTGCATGAGAGAGAGAACGAAATGAAAGCGGTGGACGAGATGGTTCCTGCTATGCCCATGCACAACAGTAGTTATTTGACTTGCTGTCTTTTGTACTAATGAGTTGATTTTACCTCCTTTAAACTTTTAAGCGGCACAAAATAAGCACTTGTTAAGTTTGTTTGTGAATGCTCTTGAACGTAACCTGGCAACCCGTTTTTAGGTTGCGGAATTATGATGACATTTGTGCTCGTGTTGCGTCGCAAACCACTTGAAGTTAAGTCCGTGTGTCGTAATCCTGTCGTGCTGTTTTCCTTCCCCTCGCCATCTTGAAGCTCGAGTCGTCAGGTCGGAGTCGGACGGCTCCTTCACCCTCACTCTGTCTGTTCCTGAGCTGGAAAGGGCCTTTGGGAAAAAGTTCAAGTCCAAGACTAAGTAAAATAAATAATTTAAAAACAACAACGCACAGCCTTGCCTTTCTGCTGCCAACATCACCTGGCTCTTTTCCAGACCACTGGAGACCTCTGCCACCGTCTGTCATACTCCTCCGGGAGTTTCTGTTGCTTCTCCACAGAACCTATCGTCACTTTCCCTCCTTTCAGCTTTTAGTCCTCTCTGATCTGCAGACACCACTGACAGCGGCTCCCAAATGTAGCTGCTGTTGGCTCCACGGTCCCCATAGTCAGAATATATCTCATGTCAGAACTATTTCATGGTCTTCATCTGCTGTTTTGGCATCACTTTCCCAGTAATAAATCAGTGCTGTGATCTATTCTTTGGCCACTTTCTTTATGTTTCTCTTTGGCCTTTTCACTCATTTGATCGTTCTCTTATCCAGATGTGCTGTTTCTACTGTTCCTGCATTGTCTGCAGGCATTTGGCCTCTTCTGCTCCACCTCTGTCCTCTCTTCTACTCTTTGTTAAACTGGCAACGTGGGCAACTGCTCCGGTTCCCCAAACCCTCGGTGGCCCCGAAGTCGTCAGGTTCATTGTGTGGCAATTTGTTTGTGATCATTTAATACATTGCAGATGTTTTTGGCCATATTTGATGCACCACTAAAGCACAAAAGAGAGACATTTGATGAATCACCTCAGGTGACGTCTCTTGCAGCAGGTTTGTAAATGGAGAGACTCTCTTGGGTTCTGGCGTTAGAGAGAAGTGAGTTTACTTGAACCACTTGAAGACAGAGAGCTGCAACTTCAATCTTTCTGTCCTGCTTTTTGAAGCTTGTTACCGTTTTTCAGTTTCATCTCTTTGCTTTACTCGTGGAAATAGCGCTTTAGCTAAAGTTGTTGTTTGTGATGGTGATAAATGTCTGTTTTTCTAATCTTTCTGTTTCTCTGGGCTTCCCTTCCTTCCTCCTTCCCCCTCATACCGCTATATTTATTCATCTGTCCATCTGTCTCCTCTCCTCCATCTACAGTAAGAAAGAGAAGGCTTGAGGGAGGTCCCATCCTCCCTAAGTCTCGGACGAATGTGTAGAAACCAGGGCTGCCCTTTGAACCCATCCTACCATCTTTCCAAACCCCGTCCTCTCCAGCCTCAGACCCTCCGATGGCCTGCCCAGAAGACCACGCCCATCGTTTCAGGTTCAATAGTCTCTGAACTCTTTCTACTTTCCAGACTCTTTTTTTTTATTTTTTTTAGCAGATATTAAAGGATCCAATGGGATTTATCGGCAGTGTCCTTCTGAGCTTTCAGTGCAAAAGACGAGATTGTGTGCTTATTTTTGTGCTCTGAAGTTTGAATTTGTGACTTGGGTTGGAGGCGTGGGCATTTGCTGTAGCTCGTTGTATGAACTCACCAGGGAAGGCGTTGCCGTTGTGAATCCGTTAATATCTCCTTCGAGAGTCTGGAGTCCTTAATAAAGGGGGCTGGAGGTGTGGTTTTGAATGTGGGCCCACTGAAAGGTGACGGAACACTTTTAGAAATCCCTGTTTCTATTGATGAGTTGACTGAATTATTATTATGCTGTAAATGAGTTATGCTGTCATTACTGCTGTTCCCAAAAGCTTCTACTGTTGCTTCAAGGTTGACATAAAAGGTATTTTCTACCAGTTATTCACCAAAGACAATGTCCCATTTCAATTCATTCGACCCAAAGAAAACTCTGTGATATTGGATTTTGACCTGATGTCGCAGCCTGTTTTTCTAATTCGGTGTAAACGGTATTTTAGTGACTCACCGTCCTCAAATACTAAGCTTCATAAATTCTTCAGTCATGGACTATTTGATTTATAAACCTGGCTACTGTGAGATATTGTCGCTATATACGGAATATATTTATTTGTGACAGACCTGGGAAAGAATCAGAAGCCACTCAAACACTTCATTTCATGGATTGATTGTGCTGGACAGCGTGATAACTTGTGTAAAAATGTTTCTGTAAATGAAAATGTACACTCTAATTACACTTTACGTTGTTATACTATCCAGCATGTATGTTAGCGGTCCCTGCAGAGCATTCCTGCTAGCTGGGAATGGCAACTGCCAACTTTTGTTTACTGACATTAAATACTCTCTGAACCCTCTGTATTATATCCCACGAACACCGTGTTGTTATATAGAAGTTATTGTCGACAAGTCAGACTGTAACAACCCAACGTAACAGCGAGTATTTGAATGGACTTCTGTCACACTTTCAACCAGGTCTGGTTTGTTGATTGTTTGTGTTTACTTTACATTTACTGGAGCTAAAATGTGTGGTTTGGTACTTTCTGTTTGTTACAGGTTTCACATTAACGCCTCAGTCCAGGTTGGGAATATTTCAGTGGACACAGATTTACAAACACAGGAAACCTCTAATGTCTTTACAGCTGTCAGATTACACAAATCCATCCATTGTGTTTGAATAACACAAACCTTAACAGCAGTTTTAAAAATGCTTGTTTAGCTGTGATGGGTCTTAAATCAACACCGGACATCTGAAATATTGTTTTACGCTCTGATATTGGATGAATCCTTTGAGAGTTCACGACGGACATGTTCTTCTCATTGAGGGCGAAACATGTCTGTGAATACATGTTTATGTCCTTGTTACCAACTACACAACTGTGTGTAGAAATGTGTCTGTGTGTTTCTGCTTAAAAAGCAAAAGTTGCAGACTGGAAAGTAAATCTGACCTGACATCCATATCATCCATGTTTCCTCGATGCCAACAACTGTACCCGATACTGACAGCATGCTTTAGGGTTTGATAACCCTTTTAATGTTATTTAATATCACTGCTTTGTTACTCTCTCATCAGTGATGTGGGTGTTGTTCAACATCTGGTAATTATGGATGTAAACATTTCTAAAACAACGAGTAACTGAATGCCGAGAGGCAAAAGAGGCCACTCAAAGTCTTTGTGTGTCCAGTTCTTTTTTTTCTGTCTCGTGTTTTCTGATATTTTAGTGGTTGACTCTGTTTTGTTAGATAGTTCACCTTTTTGGGTTGAATTTTTGCAAATAAATGAATAAATAAAGCTTGAAATATGTCTTTGTGTACTCCTATATAGACAACAGTGTCACCCTGTGGCAATATGGAGGAAATACACCAAGTCAACTTTGTTTTTTACAATTAACACTTGAAATGGACAATGGAAGATCTTGGGTACATACTAATAATTATAAAGATGAAACTAAATATTTTGTTAAAATTTCCACACGTTCCGGAGAACAGAAGATGACGCCTTTTTAATGTCTGTGAACAAGGTTTAAAGTTTTTATTGAATCTCAGGCAGAAACATACATGATAATCCTTTATTGCTCAATGGCATTCCACGCCGCGCTCAGCGGCTCATTCTCACACCTAAACCAACAACAAGAACGAAATCAAGCATCACTTTGTCTCTGGTTTTTCTGTGTAACTGAACCAGTAGCCAAACTCACCATGTATGTGTGTGTGTGTGTGTGTGTGTGTGTGTGTGTGTGTGTGTATTGAGGGAGGGTGGTCTCTTTCTTCACATGATGCAAAATCCAGACATGTAGTCCACCTTCAGGTTTATACCGCTTAATATAAAACTCATGTTTCCTGTTTATTCATACAGATTCATTCAGTATTCGCTCCCTATTACAGATCCTGATAGTAATAGTATATATATATATATATATTGTATATATATTGTATATACTGGTTTTATGGCTGAAAGCTTAAGGTTTTGGCTGTTGTATGAACGGCTACACGGTCATTCTTTTTCGAAAAACAATGAGACAACAAAAAAGAAAACCCTGCAAACCTGTAAATGAAATTTCCTGAATGCTTACGTATCATTTTTTCATGACTGATTATTAACGATTATATCTGCATGGAAGTGAAAACACACTCAAACTTAGGAGTTATTGCCGTAAATATTTTTTGCATGACAAAGAAGAGGATAAAAGGGGTGTGGGGGGGGGGGTTGGGTTTGTAGATACTCACACAACAAACGTGTCGAGACAAATGCCATGCAAGACGTAAGAAGGAGACGCACTGAACAAGGGGAATACAAACATTTTTAAACACTACACTACATGAATGTTATTACACTTATGTGTAGGGGAGATAGACAATAGATCTGACAGAGGATGTGTAACACTGTGTGCAAAAAGTTTTACATAAATTTCAGACGTGGTCCAACACAAAACAGTAGCTTTAGGAGCACACAACAGTAATGTTTAAATTTCCTTTTTAAAATATGGCTTATCAAGTTATCACATCTTTTTTTTCTTCTTTTTTTTTGGAGACAGACACAGTTAATATAATAATTTCATATAATATTTTATGATTGTTTGCCCACCTTCAGGCTTGTAATGTATTCATTTATTTATGTACAAATTGAGTTAACAGCATGGCGGACAAGGGGGTTATTTTTCAGTGCTGCAAGAGAGCTCTGCAGAGGAGAGGAGGGAGCTTAAAACGTCTCAGACTAGAAGGCTAAACCATCTAACATTGTGTTTTTAGCCCATCTGCTTGCTGTTAGCTTCATCAGTGTGGCATAGCTAACGTTCACCTGGCCATTGGGGTCAGCCTAGCTCAGTCTAATGGCTGCCATTCACACTGCTGCTTCACATCTGATTCACTTCCCCACCATAAAACTTAGATTTGTCCAAACACCAAAACAACACGCCAGATTAAACTTCCTGTTATGTAACATTACTTACAAAGCAATGCTCACATCTGTCACGTGGGTGGGGAAAAACCCCCCCGGATCTAAGCCAACTTTGTGAATGTAGCCTATGAACTGAGCTAGATAACGTTAGCATTAGCTAACGAGCTAGCCTACTTCTTCAGCATGTCTTGCAGCGGGCCTGGCAGGTATTTCATCACTGTGTCCATGATGCTCTCCTCCTCCTCGTCGCCGCAGCCGGCCGGCACGAGCTTCTTGGGTCGAGTCAGGCTGCCCTCTACAGACTCCTCTGCGGCGGCTGCGGCCTCGGCCTCGGCCTCCTCGCGCTTTTTCAAGCCATACTGTTGGTTCAACAAACAAATATGTTGGAAGAGTGAAGGGTGCAAAGTAAATGCATAACTACATTGGCAGTAACACAAATGTGAGACATTATTTTGTTATTTGGTGCATTGTTGTCTGTAAACTTTGCATTTAGTGGCTTTAGTGATTGGTTCTGCTGGGTGTGGTATTATCACGTCTTCAATATTTCAAACTTTCTTTTGCGATGGTTGCTGTCTGGTTCCAAGTGTGTCACATGACCTGTTGTTTCCGCTATGGCCACCAAACCAACAACCGCTGTGCCTCCCAGTGCTGTTCCTTTGATGCTTTCAGCTGTTGTGGAGTTCAAGAGGCCAAAAACATCTTTCAGCTGTAACAATGGAGTTGCCCTCTGCCCTGGAAAGCTTGACACCAATTTCTGCTGAGGCCAACATGTCTGCTTGAAGCATCGTGAGCATGGGATGTAATACGGATTGGCGTGTGTGTTGAAAAACACTGCTCATTGACCATGTAACGCTACATTCAATGAATGGATTTCATTAAATTGAATGATGGTCTGCGGGGGATGTGAGTTGGTAAATTGTAATTATGATAACTACAATATAACATGAATACGACATAATGCACATGCACAGCTACTCATCCGTCCATATCCTATACTGAACGTTGAGATTCGCCCATCCCATGGAGTTACCCTGTGTTCCTGTGATTTGAGCAGCTGCTAACCCTTCATCGTTGTCTTCCTCTTGTTCCTGTCTGTGTCTTTCAGCAAAGCTATGGAATATGTCAAAAGCCGGTGGATGGGTTGCAGCTTTTCAGTGCTCACACTATGACAGTGCATGTCTAAAACACGCAGTATGTATTTGTTGGAAAAGTCACACAACAATAATCACACCAGCTTTGGAAACTGATGCCACCCAAAACTGTTAATAATGTCATTCTATTTCCCAACATCTGGATAAAACAGCTGTAATATGGACATTTCTCGCAGTATTGGGCACAGCGCTGCTGACAGAAACCCCTCAGTAACGAGCACTTTGGGAGTCGTTCCTTGCTCAGGGAGAACTTGGGAGGAATAGAGGAGGTGCGGCGCCAGGGAAGGAGCGCCACTTTTCATCCCGCTGATTCACAGTATTCCCCTCAGACCTGCCCCACCCACAGACTGCCTGTCTTTCGCACTGCCTCTGCAGTGAGGCGGTTACACTGCAGCCTCTATATACCATCACAGCCGCCCCACAGCCTCACATTTGTGGAGAGGGGAGCTTAAAGCGAACACTTACACTAACTGTACAATGAAAGCATACTAATGCTCATTCAGTCATTACGGGACATTGTGGTTTCGTCAGAAAATGCAAACAAAAATTTAGATATGAGTTTGCATTTCTAGAGCAGTCCTCTCTGAGCCAACCATTTAAATTCAAATGTATTCGTATGAATCATGGCTCCTCATTTCTCTCAGTTCTGCACCGCTCCTTCCTGATTTTCCACTGATCTATTTTAAAATGACATAAAAGCACACGAAAATTGTCTGATGATAGTCTATTTCAAACACAGGTCTGTTGTTTAAAAAAAAAAAAAGGGTTTTGCTGTCATGCAGCCAAGATGAGAAGAACTTTAGAAGCTCCTGAAACATAAATAGACGGGACGGCATCCAAAGTCATCAAAACTTCTTACAATGGATTTGACACCATTTTGGAGTTTAGTGTTCACAATTCTACATTTTTCATTTCTTTGTATTCGTGGTTGTTTTCGAGACTCTGACTTGATTCCTTGTGTGAACTTTATGAGTATTTCAATTATCCATTAACTTACTATACAGCATACGATTGTACCTTATCTCTGATGCCTTGCCTCATGCCTTCCCTCTCAGCCTCCATCTTGGCATATTTGCCCTTCCTCTCATCCTCCTGCTGCTTCAGCGCCTCCTGTCGCTCCTCCTCTTTCTTGGCTGCGTCGGGGTCCTCCTCCTTCTCCTCCCCACCCAGCATCTTGCCCACATCAGGAGGACCTCCTGAGAAAGAGAGAGAAGAACATAAAAGCATGAGACACAAGGACAACCGGCCCCTAGGACTGTCTGTGAGCATTTGAATTGGAACGAGAAAAAAACTTTTAAAAAGGCAAAGGCTGTGTCCATAGTTGACGAGAACGCTCTCAGAATCAGACCTCCACTTCTTCTCTCAGTGTTGCTACAGCCCCAACATCTGCCACATTTCAAACAGTCAACCCTGATGTGATACTTCTTGGAAGTACTACAAGCGATGACAATTTTGGCTTTGCACTATATTCCACACAGGGTGGGAGTGAGGATGTTTTTGAGAGTAATTTGGATGATACGCTGCCTGTTTCGCCACAAACCGTGCCATCCAGTGAGAGAGTGAAGAGAACAGTGGCTGTTCACAGAGGGCAGGTACTGCCAGAGCTCATGGCACATTTCTCTGATCATGGACTTCAAGATGTAGACATCAAAATCCAGCTTGTACTGCCACCTGAGATGGGATATTATGATGGAGGAGTTGTGAGCGATTGTCTTTCAGAATTCTGGCGTGAATTCTACGACCAATGCGCAACGGGAAATGCTCTTAAAGTGCCTTTTCTCAGGCATGATTTTGGGCAGAAGCAGTGGGAGAGTGTAGGTCGAATAATTGTTTTTTGGATGGTCTGTGAAGATCGCGCCTGTCGTATTAGAGCAAGCTGCGTTTGGATATGTGAAGAGCGATGTAGTGGAGAATTTCCTCAAATAGATGCCTGAGTCTGAGCGTACAGTGTTTCAATCATGGAGATCAGATTTTAACAGCGTTTGTTCCTCACAGTGGGCTTCCATCGCAATGCTTTTGTGTTTGTAGAATATAAACGTATTCTTTAAGCGATGTACAGCGTGAATATGACTTTTACACAACAAGGCACAAGCCCCGAAATATGTCTTACGCAGGCCTTCTTGCTGTCGCTGTAGGAGCTGCACATCCCGTAAAATAATGCCTTGTGATACCAGAAAAGTGCTGAGCTCGGCAAACCCATATAAGCTGTCAACAAGCATCAACAGAAGAAAAAAAGATGAGGAGAAAAGCCAAAGGTCTGAAGGGTTTTGGCAAAAACAGGAGCAGATAAGTCGTGAGGAGGAGGAGGGGAAAAAAGAGAAGAAGAAATGAGGAAATGGGAGATAGGGAGTCAGTGTACGGCTGAATTTTGTGACAAGACATATTTAGAAAAAAAGAAGAATAGCATGAGGAGAGGGAGAGAATCTGTCAGAAGCTACTGTATTAGCTGAGCTGTTCCAGTTAGTGGGATTACCCCGCAATTTCTGTGGAACCAGAGAGAGAGAGAGAGCGAGAGTGTGACAGAAGGATAAATGGAAGGAGGGAAGGAAAAGAGTGATGAAGGATGAATGGGAGAGTTAAGTCAGGAGGAAGAGGTTGACAGGCAGACAAGGGAACATCTGAGGAGAGAAAGCACGCCATCGAGAAGAAAGAGTACCCCGCCGGTCTGCAGCTGCCCCCGGTGTCGTTTCCATCATTCACTCATCAGCGTAAAGAAAACAAACTGCAGCAAAATGCGAAGAGATAAAAGAGAGGAGAGGATGAAGTGGGAAAGGATGAGTGCAAGAGCAACGGAGGAGAAAAAGAAAGCAACGGAAATAAAAAGGAATCAGGAAAACTGCGGGCTGTAAAAAGTGAGGTTTGTGCAATCACGACTTTACGTTTTAGGATCTCTTTTTTAATATATGTTCTGATGACTGTGCAGCAGTGTATGAAACGTCGTTTAAAATCAAATATTTAACTGTTTTATTCAAGTTTAATTACCTCGTAGTAATTTAAAGCTGCAATGTATTCTTTTTTTACTAGATCAGTCACATTAATTGGCCCCTCTGGTGTTAAAGAGACGGAAGAGACTGAAATTCAGAGAGAAATCCGAAGTGAACGAAGGTGTTGCTGTATCAGCATTTAATGAGCAGCACAGAGAAGCTGACACAGCGACATCTCCCCGACCATGATGCTATCTTTGCTCTCTTAAGTGTGTTTGCGTGAGAGAAAGATGGTTAGAAGGAGAGCTGAAGAGCCCATACAGTGAGTGGCCCTATATATGCGCATGTGGCTATAAATAATTGCTCCGTTCCATTTTAGGGTCTCGTGCATGAGTGGTTGAGCAATTACTTCTCATGTGTGTTTGAATGTGCAGATTACAGTAGGTGTATGTATGGGCATGTCCATGTACAGTAGTATCCATGTCCAAGTGTTGCCCTAACTCTAATCACCACTCGCCATGCATACAATATGTTTTAATCTTAATTGCGTTGCTAGGAAACAGCTCGCCTCCACCTTTATTTTCTTGTCAGCTGCTGATGTAAGCAAACACCGCAACAGGGATTAAGAAAGGACCAATTAAGAATCCGTGCAGCTGACGAATGGCAACATTTTCTTTGACTTTGGATTTAGTCTGCAGAACAATGAGCCTGCACAAACTGTGAATATCCAAACTGAACTCAACGTTCACACGCGCCAGGGTCTGGTATCTGCAAACAGGATTCACTTCTATGTTTATATACGATATACATCATCTACTGGAAATTCAATTTCTGTTTAAGTTTTGGCCAATTTGTGGCTGCATTAAAAAGGTTTACACTTGTAATTGTTTTGCCAGGTTGTTGGTGTACGATGTTATGATATTATATTTATGGAATGTATATATTTGTATTTATTTGTTACAATTAGTTTTACAAAATTAGGAAAGCAATGTTTAAGTCAAGCCTGGTGTCGCCTTACACAGAACGATCACTTCCTCACAGTGAGGCAAACACCGGTATCGTACCGGCGGTCATTATCGGCCGACACCCGACGCCCAGGTTTCTGTATCGGGACTGAAAAACTCTGATCGGTGCATCCCTATTTCGGGATCAGTTTATGGTCTTATACCTGAATATCTTCAACACAGTCCGTGTAAACACTGCTATCGAATCCTGAAAGTGGAGCAGTGACTCACTGCCAGCTAAGCCTCATTGTCAGAAGATTCCCATCCCAGCCCAGAATAAAAGCCCTCCAGTACCTCTCCTAACTGCCAAACCAAAACAAACTTGGTCTGGTTTCACAAAATCGTATTAGCACATCCAGATTGTCTTTGTTCGAATGTAAAAAAGAAAAAAGAGGATCCTGAGAGACAAAGCCTTGAGTTATATTGAGCTATGATCCCAGCTCATGCTTTGTGAGCCATTTTAGAGATACAGCAATGTCCTTTCAACCCAGAATGAATCTATTAAGCTCTCAGGCGTCGCATAAGCTGTGTCGAGCTATGTTTTTGAATAAAGTGCGGCTACACTTCATCCCTGCGCACTCCATAAGGTTGTAGTAGTTGTCGGAATAGCATTCAATATGTAAGCTAATAAAAGCCGAGCAGAGGTAAAGTTGCACAAGGATTCTCCTCTCAATACTTGGACATTACCTCGCACGTTAAACGGTGTCATCTCTCTAATCCTTTCCTTCTGAAAGTGCTTTGCTGAACCTTTGTTAAATCCAAAGTCTCGGGAGGGAAAGGAGGACATAAGACTAACCTCAGCTAACTCTCCCAGTGCTTGAACTTTTTGATCAGATAAACGGTGCTTATCTACTCCTTTTACCACTGCAGGTTCTGGAGGCAAATCCCCTCTCTAAATCCAAACTGTGGTGGGAAAGCGGATGAAGATCTAGGTTTGGCCTTCAGGATGCATTGTCTCAATACAGCTTATTAAACAGCGGGGGGGGGGGGGGGGAAACGTGGCAGGGTGAGAAATCGGTGGTAAAGGCGGATAAAGTGTGCTGTTTAATTGGTCGCAGTTATGTTATATATATCTATATATATAGATATATATGTATGTATGTACATATACATATATATCTATATGTTCAAAGAAAGGTCATAGACAATGTTTTTAATACAAATCCCCTTTCCTCTCTCTGTCAGTTTCTCTCACACGATTCAAGCCTTGGATGGTTGAATGCATTATTCATGAGATCTGGACCTACTGGCAAACACTCGTGGGTTAGACACGCACTCACACACACTCCTCACTGTAGGCGGAGCTCGAGGTCAATTTCATGAACTGAATCTGATTTGCGTGAGTACCGCACAAGAAGAAGAAGAAGAAGAAGAAGATGGGGGGGAGTGTGTCTGTGTCAGCGGTGAAGACCTGATTCTCTCAGCCAATCATATTAGAGCGCTGCTAAATGGGATTATCTGTTTTTTGAGGAGACGAGGTGGGGGGAGAACATCTCAGGGTGTCTTCAGTTTTCATTTTGCCTCAAATCACACAGCTTTGTCACACTTATCCACTGAAAATGTCACCCATTAGTGGGAACCGATGTACTTGCTGACACTTTGTTTAGCCAACCAGTCAAAGTTAAGTTTGAGAATTAATTAATATTGATAAAAGAACTAAATGGGCTTTCAATATCATGACAAAGTAGCTTCAGCTTGTTTGATAATTCTGTATGTGATTCAGGGAGATCAGTTACTGAAAGATAATGCTGAACATTGAGCGTGGTGGGGTCTACTCTAGTCCACTCATCTTAGTGACGAGCTTTTCAAAAAACGCTTTCTGGAGGGATATCATTTTTGCATTGTTTTGCAAAATGAAGAAAAAAAAAATCATTGTCAATTGCCTAAAAGCTTCAGTTCGGTTGACGATACTCACTGCCATGAGCTATTTTAAGTATCCACAGTACTAACGAGCCAAGTGTCTTATCCAGAAAGCACATAGAACCACTGATCCACTAATCTTCATTTAGCTGTGCAAAATGAGAACTGTCTCCCCTCTTTATTCAAGTCAAGTACATTTGACTTATGGAACCAAAAACACAAATTTGCCTCAAGGGGCTTTGACACTCAATCAAAGGAGCTACTTAAATCGCTTTTAAACGTCATAAAATGGTCTAATTCAATGCATCATATCAGTAAAACTACCAAGAACCAAAAAAAACTGGTAGCCATAATCCCAGTCCAATGAAACTGTTAATGCTGAAAATACTTAAATGACTTCTTCTTGACCTATTTTCCTGATATCAAGCTTACCGGGATGTGTCTAAATTCATCTGCTAATTGAATTGATCCACAAATATGTACGTTAAAATGTACATTTAAGTATAGTTACTGTTTGTCAGACTCTCTTTATTCCTGTAGCAGATTCTCAAACCTCACATCTATCGATGAGACTTGATGCAAAAGTTAAATGTTTCTTAATTCTGTAAATTAAACCTCACCAGTCGCCTATTAGCTGTGTAGCGCTGACTTTCTGCTGATGCAGTCAAGGTTTCACTGCTGCCTGAGGCCTTCAGGGTTTGATGGAGCGCCATACCTCAGGACTAATGTCTGCCTGGCTTAACAGCCCTGTATCCTGTCAAACTAACTTCGGCTTTTAAGAGTTGAGAAGTGCAGAGTCAGCGCTGAAGCTCTCAGGAGCAGAATAAATCAATGCACAAGGAAACTAAAGTAAGAATTTATGGTTGGGTGCAAACTCTGTGTGAGGCCCTGTTTCATGGCTCCCGAATAACAATCTTGCAGGATTGATTGCTAATGAATCCCAATTGTACAGTAAAGCATAATTCAGTATATTTTAATTTCAAAACTCCCTCATCGACAAGTTAAGTCAATGTTGATTACATATGAGAGGTGTTGGTTGCGTCAGCGGTAATGAGTCTGGATCCCTCTGTTCTTGCAGACCAGATGGGATTCATTACAAAGGAACCAACAGTGAGTCGCTAACTGCGTCTGTTAAAAAAGTTAAATTGTTAATGGAGATAGCGAGGTGCACGATTATTTATTATAAGCTTGGCTAGGGCTGGGAAAACAGATTCAATCTCAAGTCTCAACGTACTGGAAAAATAATAATTAAAATCGAATTATTAACGTAAACCTTAATAATATCAAATCATAATCAGAAAGACAATAATTAGTGGGTGTAAATCATATCTAATGTATGCCTTTGGTCAAAATATAAAAAGGGCAGTGCCAAATTGAGATCATATTTAGAAAAAGCCTCCCAAAAAAAAAGCATTCATAACACAAATTACAATGAACTGAATTCCCAGTTGATGTCAAATACATTCCTGAGATGTGGTGTGACAGATAAGTCACTTCAAAATAATGCATTTCAAATTCCGTTGATTTTAATTCATCCAGGCAGAAAGTAACTCCCATTGTGTCCTGAATGCTGATACAATGTAACAAGATGGAGCTTACACTCCACATGTTTGACTCATGTAGATTAAAAGCTTTCTGCCAACAGACTGCACACGATACTTAAAACCTTTACTGACTACAGTGAGATGGAACAACATGTCTATGCAAGAAGAATCCATGTTGTACTGTTTGGTACGCGTGGATTAGGATGTCAAATGTGCACAATTATCTGTCTGTCTTCTAAACTACTGCCTTCAGCTCAGCAAGCCAATAGTCACTGTCATACAAGGCCAACTTTGTGTTTGTTCTCAAACTAAACTCATTGTAGGAAATTCAGTGCAACATGTTTTAAACATTACATTTGGTCCAGAATTGCATGCAATCAAGAAGCCATTTCTTTATATATTGCACCACAAGTTCCTTGATGCACATATGCTGTAGCTGCTGCCTCCAGACACCAGTGGGAGGATGAGTAAAGTGTTGTTAACAAAAGCAGCCAGGTGTCTGAACTTAAGAGAATTAACAAATAAAGCTCCAAAAAGTTTTACATTGAACTTTTTGTCAATTGTTTAATTACTAATTAATGTGTAGTGCCACATCTGTTTTAAGATACTTTCATCTGTTACGACGACAACACAGAAGTATCTGTACTGTAACTTTGCAAAAGGCAATGCAGCATGGGCTAAGGAGCTAACATGGCCGCCGCAGAGAAGAACGTCCAACAGACATCTGAACTCTGCAGATGTATCTGGATTAGAGTCCTGCCGATTCACCGCAGGTAAACCTCGCTCGGCTCTCTTGCAAGTGTCTGTAACATCTTAGTTAAGTGTCCTAACGCTGTCTCCTAAGAATGACGTGCCCATACAACGAAACTGCATTGTCAATTACATTTTGAGGGAAACTATTGTGTCATGGATTACGTTTGCTTTTGACATATCAAAAATATGTTTCAAATGAGTCCACGGTAGTTGGGGTGGTTGTTTGAGTAAAAAGAAAAACAGGGCTTTCACCCAAGAGACTGCTGTACATGTCATGGTTTGAATATTTCAGTTCAGACCAACGAGGTAGACCGACCAACCGACATTGCCATCTCTAGAGCTGCACTGCCGATTAGCAACGTTATCGCTCTTTGCAAGGTCGAGGAAGAATATGTTCATCTTTCTTATTTTTTGCCTTTATTTGATAGATGACATTAAAGAAAGACAGGAAATGTGTGAAGGGAAAGTCAGTAACCGTCCCCAAGCAACAGCTTACACCACTCAGACTTAGTGGACTGAGACTCAGGTACGCTCAATAATGCAGCCTAAATTGATTAAAACACATTTCACTCATGTATTGACTGACTGGCGCTGACCATCAGATTGATCGCTGAGGGGATTGATTACCTGCTTATTGCTTTGTTTCATTATCTGATTTGCTGCCAGTGCAGTGTCAGCATTTTTGCCGACATCTGAGTGGAAAGAGGTCACTGTGTCCCCGCCGGTAGACATGGCCCACAACCAAAGACGGCTTGCACTGACGACAGAACAGCCGAATGACCCTGATAGCCATACATATTGATTATTAAAGCACATGCACACGCATTATTAAACATTCTCTTCCTTGCACCCTTTCTCACTCTCTCAGCTTTCTCTGTCACACACTGAAATCTAAACCCTAAAGTATGCAGTACACACACATTCTCTATACAATATCCATAAAACATCTCTCCGGCACAGGCAGGGCACAGACGCTCACACAGGCAAACACCCACACTGTCAAATCTATTCCCAAAGTCCGCAGGCGGACTGCAGCCCGACTTCTGCGGAGTAAAAGAAGAAAGAAAAATAGCATCCAATGCAATGCAGTTGATTTAAGAATTCATAGCGCAGACACGAAGCACAGCAGCAACGCAGAGCGAGGCAGGGCTGCCATCCTCTGCATCCCGATGAGCAGCGGCTTCAACTCCACATCCTAATTGCAACAGTCCTAACACCTCTGTAACCTGGACAGCAACAGCTCAGCAACTGACCAGTGTGTGTGTGTGTGTGTGTGTGTGTGTGTGTGTGTGTGTTCGACTGCTGTATTACAGCTAAAGGTGCCACTTTCCTGCCTTTCCCCTTGAAGATAGCCAACAAGGCAGATGAATTACAGGGCCATAATGAGGACTAATTAAGGGGCAAATAATAGCTCAGATGATATTCTAACGGATAATACCTGAAGGCTTTAAAGGACAAAAGTCTTGTGGAAAAAAAAGAAATTTTAGTCATAGTTCTTCGGAAAATAGCCCTTCTCTATTCTATCTTGTTTAAAAAAGAAGCCAACAGTTGTCTTATTAAAAAGCAAAAACTGCCTTGTTATTAAAGTAATTTGAAACCCTAATAACTCTAATTTTGGAGGGATTTTCATGTTATCACAACTTTATAAGGATGAGGAGAAAGTTCAACCTTCTTTGTGCAAATTCCATCGGGTAAACTCAAAAATGCATGAAGATCAAGCTAAGAAATAAGGGTGCTGCATTCTTGAAAAGATAATATGTTTGGCACTTTGGTACAGTATTAGAGCATGAAAAGACCTGCTACATGCTGCAGCAGTCCTATTTCATCTGCAGCAGTCCTAACTGCCTTAACAGAGACGTTTCAGGCTTTTAGGGAATCACTGGTCACAAAGGCATTTTTTCTGCAAAGGCAGAAATGCAGAGCCACAAACCATGAACAGGTTTCCATAATCTTGAGCATATCATGTTATAACAGCCCGGGACTTAACCAACAGGATGTCATGCCCTGAGAGGTTTTTAAAAGATGGATGAAGAAAAAAAAAGAGAGAGAGAGAGAGAGAATGCGCAGCTGTTGTTTGAAGTCATGAGTTTGGTGCAGGGTGGATTATATCAGCCCAGTAGCCCCATAACTACCAGTACTAGTGCAGTACTGCTGCTATGGCTGCGGAACAACCCTTTAAGTCCTTTACACTGCAGTGCTATTAAATCAACCTCTATCCCGGCAGACTACTCACCTCCCATCGCAGCTTTCATTACAAAATTCATGATGAAGCAGTTCTGTGTTCTCTTCCTTCAGTGGTCAGGTTATCAGGGACAGACCTGCAGCCAGGGGACAGAATACACAAGCTGTGACTGCATGAATACCACTGTTGGGACATGCAGTTTCATTCCAGTGATTTTTATATACAAGTGTTTGACAGGATGGGGGAGGATGATGATGAGGAGGATGATGATGATGCTCATGAGGCTCAATGCGGACAAGAAACGACCTCCAGACAGAGATCTTTGTTTGGCAAAGAACAAAGATGTTCTTCCCCCTTTTTACGACAACCACAACATCTTAATTAGTTCGCGTCAACTTATGAATTTACATCTTGACTCTAAAGAACAAAAAGGGTGACGAAACTAGGTTAAGATGACTTTAGCCTCCAGTACAACACTGTGTCCTGAGTTTCGTCGAAGGCACCTGTGCCCTCGATTTACAACCAACACTACATCTTGTATGGATTTATGCTGACGCTGCCTGTCATGGTTCCCTCATTGGAAATAACTCACAGAAAGAAAGCAGATGCAGAGGTCAAAGATGAGCAAGTGGAGGCATGGTTTATGTCAGTGCATGGGCCTTGGGGAGCATCACTGCAAGGGCATAACACGGCCGTACAGATACGATGCTTTCCTTCAAGGTCTTACACTTCACGTTTGTGAGTTTATATTGAGCATCAGAGCATTTTATTCCTTTTGATATGCTTATGATAAAGGATGATTTAAAGTGGATCAATAGGCATTTTATAATAACCTTACATGACCTTACTTATATTATTTTATATGATATTGCTGCTGGAACTTTATGTCTAAGGTACTCAATTGTGAGTTTACAGACCTTATTGTGCTTTATGGTGATTACAAAATAATAATAATCCAGGTTATCATTTTAGTATTCATATGATATATAGAAGTCACAGAGCGCAATAACGACTCTAAAGCCACATTTTTTTTACTTAAAAGGACATTTTTTATCATATAATTCATTTTACGACATAACAACCTCACGGGTAGTTTTGCTGCATTTTACAGCATCCCTCTGCCATTGCGGCACAGCAGACTACTGGGGGGGGGGCAGCCTCCAGAAAAACTTGCTGCACTCATTATTCCTACATCGCTGTTTCGTCCTCGAGTCATTTGCATTCGCCCCAAAGTCAAATCTGCACGAGCGCAACGTCCTAATAATTTCCTGGTTTCCTTCGTCCTCATCGTCATCATCATCATCATCTGCAGCAGCATCAGTTTCCCCTCATGAACCCTTACAGTATTCACTCAAAGCTCCTGGTGCGGTGCAGCGTTCTGGCACAATTACAGTACCGTACTGTACGATCCCCCTTTAAATGACTGCGCCCACAAGCTTAGACACACACACGCACATAGAAGCCAATGCACAGTGTCGAAGAGTATGGAAGCATCAGCATCTTTTACCAAGCGCGCGAGCCTGGTCCCGTACCGTAAACGACACACACACACAAACATCTCTTGATCTTTGGCTGTTCGGGCTTCGGTTACCTTGTTTTGATCCTCCTTCAAGTCTTTATCCCTCCAATTGAAAAAAAGCCTCGTCGCAGTGTGATAACCACCCTCCGCCTTCTGCTTCAGCGGGGAGAAAGAAAAACACAAGTTGTGCGTCTTAAAGGAGGGATTGTGCCTCTCTGTGTGTCTTCCTGCGCGCCTCTCAGTTTGCAGACATGCCGGTTGTGTCAGAGTCAGGCTGCAGCGGCGGAGGAAGAGAGTCTATTCCTGCAGGACGAGATGAGAGCATGCAGAGGGAGCGAGGGGCGGGGGGGGAGCACATCAATGTAATACCACCCAAGTGCAGGGTTCCATTTTAATTTTTTTTATACCAATTTCAACTGAAAAGAAACATTTAAAAGTACTTTGAAGGTAGCCGACTACTAGACTCAATGCGTGGGAGATCATAAATCATCATCATCATAAATCGAATCAGCATTTCATGAGATTTCCCTTCATGTCTTCACAGCTCTTAACTCATTAGTTTGCGGTTCATCAAACCGTGGCACGTGAGTATTACTGCATAGAGAACATATCACAAAAAGGCACTTCATTTAATGGAAAACACACACTTACATACACTGCCCTAAAAATATCAAATCATTATTCACACAATCGTGTTAAAGATACATACAGAGGTTTAAAGCAGCACTCAGAACACCATTAGCATTACTTCAGACCAATAACTCTTATTCTAGCTCTGTTTTTGGTCTCCACCAACTCCTAAGGGAAACATCTGGCTCTTTAGCTGCTGAAATGCAGGAGGGCTGTGTCTGTCTGCTGTTTGGTGCCTAGCACATCGCGTCCAGAGGGTTTATCAGAGCTCTGTTCTCTTCTGCCTTCTGCTGCCGGAAGAAAAGGTTGAGAGCGATGAGTAACCAAAACCGTTAAGTGGCAGGCTCTTAGACCAAGACAGAGAGCTGAAAGATGCTAAAACGCTTCATTATTCACTTCCATGTTTTGATTCAGTCCATGCTTTTCTACTTTGTGTTATGCATTGATAAAACAAGGATACATGGATAATTAGTCAGTCAGGGAGTGGCATCAAGTAAAATGAGTTCACTGATAGATCATTTCTATCCTCAAACCCTCTGCAATCAAACGTGATAACAACAAGGCTCATAAGTAGTTGTAATAAAAGACAGTGTTCAAGTTTCTGGCAGGTAAAATCAGGTCCTTTATATCATATTTTCTGCTGGCAGACAAGGAATCTATACTGGTGTTATGTCAACTCAACAGTCCCTTGAAAATATTTCCTTGGCAAGCTGGAGAAGAGTCTGCAGCAGCACATAATGTGATGCTCGAGCTCAAGGGCGGATTATGGGACAATGGGCCCCTGGGCACAGACATGCAAAAGGACCCACCACTGCTCCGACATAGGACCAAGACACACAGACTTTATGGTTGTTTCGCCTCTTTTTGTTGTTTTTGTTGGTTTGTATGTCTCTGTCGTCATTTTGAGGGTCTATGTAGATGTGTTATGTTTCTTTGTGGTCATTTTGTGTTTATTTGAATTTATTTTACATCTCTTTGTAGTCTTTTTGTGTCTCGCCCTTGTTGTTCTGGGTTTCTTTGTAGTTATTTTGAGTGTCTTTGTAGTTGCGTTGTGTCTTTGTAGTCCTTTCGTATCTCTTTGTAGTTTTGCTAAGTTTCTTTCAGGTCATTTTGAGTCTCTCCCTTTGAATGCCATTTTGCAGGTGAAGGCCAGGGGGACCCCAGACACCTGTTCCCGGTAGGCCCACTCAGTAATCCATCTACACACAGAAGTCAACATTAGGTTTTCCTCATTCTTTCCCGTCAATGGTTGCATCACTTGTTGTCAACCCTTCTTTAGCTTTCAACTTTAAGGGTTTTATTATCACATTTTTTTCAATCAGTCATATTAGCATGTAGTGAGATGTTGGGAAACATGGTTAGATTGGAGGTTGTTCTCAACATGGTCATCTGATCGCTTACTTACCCTACTGACCAATGACACTACTATCTCCGGGTACTATCTCCGGGCAATTGACTTGAGGGATGAGAAAAAAACAACCAAAATGTTGGAAATGAATTGTTAAGCCATTGTTATTAAGGGGCAGAAATATTCCAAAGCAACCTCACACCAAGACAATCCTGATATGGAGGTAGCGAGAGGTATTAAAGCTAATGACATCGTGTTATGGTATCAGAGGACAAATATAAGGGAATAAAGAATGTGATATTTATCATTTTAAGCGAGCCTTGTTTCTGAAGCCAGACGAAGTCATTAGCTCTGAAATAAGCCTTTGCTGCCCCTGAAAGTGTTTTCAATGTCCTTCCTTTTTGTGTCCTCATAGTAACGTTGCCATACTTTCCACACATGATGAGGCAGACCTGCAGAGAGCACAAAGAGGACCTAGGAGAGCTTAAACTGCTGTATCTCCCATCAATTAATCAAGACACAGCAGGCTGTGTCCACTCGACACACCCTGGCACCAGCATCCATCACCTTGTTTACAGCCTAGAAACGCTTGGAAATCACTGCAGAGTGCATTCTCACGCACACGCACACACACACACACACACACACACACACGCACACACACGCACACACACACACACACGCGCGCTTCTGTTTTTGTCCTCTGACTGCCCACAATCACTACTTCTTTTTACGAGCCTATGATTTATCGTCTCTTGATTGTATGCTCAGAGGTTGGCCACTTTTTGCTCCTGACCCATATCCACTGTACTATTGTTTCAATGCTGAGTGTGGCCAAACATAATATTCTCCTCTAACAGTGTATCGCCACACCTGTCTCTACAGTTATCGCATACAGACGGCATGAAACAAGTGATACACATGATACGACAACATCCTGGACAGTGAAGTTCAATTTCTTACCACCCTACAATGCTTTTAAATACAATATTTGACTTTTCCATATCTGCGCTATTCTTAATTATTATGATTTTTACAACAATTTGCTTGCTTTTGTGGACACTTTGCATTTTTAATTGCACAATATCCAAACAGCCATGTGATAATATGGCACCCTGTTCTGCTTTGTTTCATATGTAACACGACGTCTGTATGTTATTTTGTTTGTTGAGTCTTTGTGAGTCTCACAACAGGAGTTCAAATCCTTGTATTTTCCTTAATTGTCCACATGTCAGCATGTGGCCTGCATCCAGGTTATCAGTCAGAATAAATGTGTTCCAAAATAAAAGAAAAATACCAATCTACGCCCGCTGTAGCAACCTATGAAACACAGACAATTACAATGAATGCCGTCTGAAAACGTTACTAGCATTTTCCACCTAAATATGCATGGCAGAGCTCCACAGGGACTGCATGCCATTCAAAAGAATGGAAAATTAACATAGCATTGTCACGTGAAAACACAGCTGTAGTGCTGTTTTTCCAGCTGTCTTCAAAACTAACAGTCAGCCATTTTGAATGTTATGCAATGCATACATATGACCAACAGTTAGGGTTCACTGTAAGCAACTACTACTACAACTACACCCTTTACTTTGGTATTAAATTAGGGCCACTCAACTCATGTGCATAACAACTTCCCTCTCCATGTGCATGTGGCGGTTGTGGAAACACAGCCTGCTTCTGATCTGCTGAAGCTGTTGCCCCGGGACAAAGAGGGGCTGGGCACCGCTGCTGTCCAATGAAAAGGTGGCTTATGTCTCAGGACAGCGACCCAGTTGTGCCATTTCTCGAGGCAGGACGTAGCAAAAAGGCAACGATTTAGGTGTCTGCATCAGTAGATCCTCAGTGAAAGGGCTTTTGAAATCCTTTCAAGATCCCTTTGAATGTATTCACTCATAGCTGCCCGACATTAGCCGCACAACATCAGACCTATTTGCTGGATTGGTGCATCTGCGTGCTTATGTTGTCAGTAATGTTACAGTTAATATCATTTAAAAAAAAAAAAATTTCCACAGAGGATAAAAAAAGCCTAGGGACCCTGGCAAATATTGTTCATTGTGATATAATAAGCCAATAAGTCAGCAGAATGTCATGCGGACACAGTCACTATGAAGCGTTCAACTGTGTGAAGTACTCTGATAGACCCTGAGAACAATTATTCAGAGGGTGAAACATGTATGGAGTGGCAGCCGAAAACATCCTTCACAAAACGTTTCGGCAGGATGGCATGACAGTGACTGTGGAGCCAGTTATAACAAGAGCACAGTCAGAATAAAAATACCTTCATAAAAAAAAAAAAAAAAAACATACGTATGAATACTTTGTTCTACATCTGCCACTGGATCGCCCTAAATGCTACACTGACCCCTTTAAAGGTGTAGTTCAGAACATTTCATGATAATGTACCGTTTGATTGTACAGAATTGTGCTTCAATCTATTTTGTTCATAGAAAACACAGCTGATTTAACTGCAATATACAGAAGTGGACACAAATGCAATCTCAAGTGAAACTCAAAACCCACAATCCCCAGCTCTGGAGGCTGCCGCTCATCCATTGGGCCACCGGGTCTGCGTCACCTTGAAGTATGTCCCATTTATCACACCAACTATTTTCCACCATGCAATTTCATCATGTCCTGCAGCCCAACGCTCCGATTTGTGTAATTCTCTCAACATGTATTTGCATTTTGTTGCTGTTTTGTTACTTGTCATTAGACAACATTTTAACAGTTACAACAGTGTTGTAGCAGGAGTGTAGATTTAGTGTGTCTGAGGGGGTCAACTGGAGGAAGCCAGACGTTCTTGCTGACATTCCGTGGGTCTAAATCAACAATAAAAGTTGTAGTTGCCTCCTCGATCAACGGTATTGCGTCCCTGCTCTCACCCTATCCCCCTTGCAGACCCAAGCAACTTTCTACACAGTTACTGTCCCAAGATCGCACAAAGGATTCATACATCCACTCCAGTGTGTTGTTAAATACATAATGATCTCCAGAATGATCAAATCAAAAGGAACTTTTGAGGGTGAAAATTTAAATCGTCAAGATACATTTTTAAATGTATGGTGTGTCTCATTAATTCCTCCCTGTTTGACTGTTTGATCCTCTCTGTATTTAAACAAACTGAAACTCTTGAACCAGTGCATTGTGAGGTGAACAAACCGTGATGTCCTAGTGATGCCTTTGGTGACTGCATAACTATAGAATTTCAAATCTCTCAGAGGCACAGTATTCATATTTCAAAGAACAGATTATAATATTAATGATTTCACAGCGTATATGCATCCTTCTTTGTGCTCATGCTTTCAGGCTGTACCACCGTCGATGTTTCCTCAAGACTGTAGTGGGTCATATTCCTCCATCTGAAGGGCACAGTGGCCTCTGTCAGCCTACTGTGTGAAGTCAGAGGGGAGGAGTCGTTAGCTTTGGATATTAGTCTGCTGTCCATCATCCCTGCTGCACTCTGAGGTCCCCGGAGACACTGAGAGAGGGGAAGGAGGAGGCGGAGGGAGGGGATGAAGGAGGGAAAGGAGGCGGAGGGATTGCATGTAATTGTGTGTGTGTCCATCAACCCGTAGAGGACCTCTGAAGTCCCAGACAGAGGGAGGTGTGTACTGCTGCAATGCGTAAAGGCATCACAGTTTCATGTCTTAGTGCAGTGAGCAGCCTGACTGATTGAAAGGCTGAATGACCGACTGGTTGACTGACTGACTCGGGAATAAACAGCATATCATGGCCTTATGAACCAAATAGCTCGCAGAATAGCTCATTACCTCGCTGACTTTGTGTGTCACACAGGAGAACAAATTCTGGTTTCTTTTTGGAAAGATTTGTAATTTAAAGGGTCAAAGTCGCTATATGTCCTAATTGAATCCATGCAACAGTATGCACTTTGTAAGGGCAGCTGCAATATGTACTAAAAGTAAAAAGAAAAGGTTTGCAAGGTAAGTGTCATCAGTTTGACATTGCCATGTGATTGTTTAGACAATGTATGATTCCCTGCATTGTGTGTGTTGAGAATTCAAATGACAACTTGAGTTTGATCATTGAGATGGTTAAGATGAGTGAATGTATGGAACTGATCTCTAATTGGAGAGAATGGGGCCTCCTCACCAGGCTTGTCTTCGAGTGTTGGTGCCCTTCTGAACGAGTGTCTGGAAACACAAAGGGTGGGGTCACTAAGCAAAATGTCTTATGTGTCTTATGTGATGATGTGTCATATATCCTAAGCCACGTTGCTGTACTGTGTGGTGATAGATTCACGCAGGCAGAGGACCAACTACCGGGATCCTATTGACCCAGAGCATCATCTGGCAGTCTGTCTTGGCTAAAGTGCTGTATAGCTTAACTATTGTAAGCTATTTTATTGAGTTTCTACGGTAATGTGCTCTGACCGAATTTTCCAATGGTAAACGGTTAGGAAGAGTATATTTATCGGCTTTTATTGTGAAATGTACGAACAGAAGGTGTGGCTCTGGTATGCGACTGTAAAAACATCCACATCTGAGTTGAAATCATGAATCCAAATAAAGAAGGCCTCATGTACTTGCTGATCAGAAGCAGAGTGGGATGGATCTTTATGGAATTAACACGTGCGGTGATCTGGTGTTAGAGCAAAAAATGTGAATTTGCACTCATTCACTCATGTATTTTGGGTGAAAACTGCCATCACTCACTCACCATGTAGCCACTGTCCTTTTACGCGTGTTGAATTTGAACACATTGGGCATATCTCAGTTGTCCCATGGAAACCCTGTACCTCCAAAATGGTAAACATTGTTGTCTTTGAAAATGTTGAATCCACAGTCTGTCGATTTTCTTAACACCACACAGTGGCGTACGGACGTATCGCTCAATACAACATTTGAATCACCAAAATTGGAGTCACAGGGTTTTCACTCAAGCGTGACATCGGAGCGTGCCGTATTGCGGTGTCAAGAGATCATTTTCTCCCTGCCTGAGGTCCAACAGCAGGCCCAAAGGCGTGGTGAGGGAAGCAGCTCAGCGTGACACCTGGAAACACATTAACGGTGCTGTTTATGCATAAATGTTTTTCCTCACTTGGCCTTTATAAGTCACACAAAAGGAAAGGAAGGGTGCCGTTTAGAGAATGAGTATCACTGTGCTGTCGATGGAAAAACACCGATCGGGACATGACCTCTCCAGACTCGGAGCAAGTTTGTGTCCCGTCTGTTCCCTGGTGGCCCAGTCGCCGGACTGTCTATTTGCCTGTGTTGTCCACACACTTTGACTGCAGGGTGTGGGCAGTGCAAATCCCCTTGCTGCCTTCCCTCTCCTCCGTTTCTTCCCCTGCACCTGTCTGAAATCGGAATAAAATGCTGCAGGAGGCTGGGCCCCCCACTCTCCTCTACAAAAACACTTGGAAAGCATCCAGAGCAGAGCGCATCGTGCCCTAGAAAGCTAGTGCAGTAGAACTGTCACGGAGCAATGCAGGGAAGAGAGGAACGTGACAGCGTGGTGGGAGCTGGATTCACGCCCACCACACAGATAAAAACGAGCATGAAGGTAGTGCAGTGGACAGCAAGCGCAGACATGTGGATTCCTCTGACTAGATTTAAGATGCAGTTTTTGTGCTTAACCTGTGATAAACTCTTTAGGTTTGAAATATTGTTACGCAAATGGGATTTCCCTTGTTGCCCTCATGGGGTCAAAAACATCAATGTGACCGGAACAGATTTAACTGAAGCCTCTATACCCATCTGAAGGAGGACTACAAAAAATCACATTGTATGAACTAAGTGTTGCCAGCCTGTAGATACACTTATTTCCCTGATTATAACTAATGATTATTTTCTCGAATGACAATGCCTGAGGATGTATCACAAATACAAAACGGTCAGTGAGTCTGTGCTCACAGACTGCTGTGAATGCTTACATTAGCTCATCGTCATGAAGTGACACTGCCTCCTCGTCCACCCACCCTAAAGATAAACAAAGGAAGCATAGACAGTATAGTCTATAGATAGTTGGAGTGGGACCAAAGTGTCGTGTTTGCCCGAGGAGACAAACTGCACTGGAGGCAGTTTCCTGTCGAACACCTCTGGCAGGTCGTCCGTGTGTAATCAGATGCTCCTTTGAGGGAAACGAGAGGAGGTGACTGTCTGCAATCTTTTACACAAAACGGTGCAGGACAAATAAAGGTTGAGTCGAACAAATGAGAAATAATAAAAGTGCAAGTAAACACTGTAGAAATAAGACACATCTTGTAGTATTTTAGCTGGCTTTGTTTAAACTGTTCTATTCGCGTATAGGTGTGGTTTTCTGGTACAACTGGCAGAAAAAGGAAATGTGATTTTTATTCAGTGGAGACAAATCAGACAGGACTTCATAGCATAAATCTTTTGCAACCGTGTTAAAAGCTTATTGTTTGAGCTGATGGTAAAGTAGAAGAGCTGGACTGACTGCAGAGCTGAACAGACTTCTGATTCAGGTGAGAAAGGAAAACAGAAAGACGAAGATGAGCCAGCACGGAGAGTGATGCATGAGATATGAGACACACCACCCACAGCTTTTAGAGTGCATTCTCGGGTGCATGTGTGTCTGTGTGTTTGTGCATCTAAGCGTATATGAATGTGTGTGTGTGTGCCTTCTTATGAGCATGTGAGCATCAAAGAGAGAGCCAACAAGTGAGAAAGAGCACAGAGGAGAGACAGAGGACTGTGTGTGTGTGTTGGCTGTTGTGTGAAGTCATCCTAATTAATAGCCGAGAGTGTTTGGCTGAAAGCGATGTTCCTTAAATTGGAAAACCTTCTGTTATCCAACTTGTCAGCATAAACTAGCCCCATTAGTACCCGTGTTCCTGAGAGTCATAATAGTGACATGATGAATGTCTTTGCAGAGCGCTTTCCTGAATAAAATGCTTCAAAATGCTTCAAAGTGCTTCAAAGTGCAAAGTGGAGTGGGCGGAGCAAGCAAGAAATCACTGTTTACGTGTGTACGGGGAAAAAGGATAGCCAAACCTGATAATGTATACTGCATAGCCTCAATATTTATTTAATGAGACATTTTGTTGTTGGGGCTTATTACATTCTATGGTTACACTCTAAACAACTTTACCGTAAAATAACGGTAAATTACTGGCAGCAGGGACCCCAGCAATTTACAGTTTTTTTACGGTGAACCAAACGTAATTTACTTTTACGGTATCTTACCGTATACTTGATTACGGTATGTGATAGGAGGATAACTGGGTTTTACGGTGATTTTAAGGTATATGCCAGAATGTTACCGTTTATTTACAAAGGGTAATACCACCCAATACTTTTGCATTTTATTCCTAACAAATAAAAGAACAACAATAAACATTCAATACATAATTGTTGCAGTTTAATACATGTTCTCAAGACAGACAATGAAGAGGCATTTGTACATCACAAAACTCACAATGTACAGCATGTTTAGAAGAAAACAAATGCAATCATAGAGTGGTATGCCACTGTGGTTCAGTGGCATACCACTCTAGGGATAGGCACCTACCGCTGAACAGCATATATACCAATATGGATAGGCACCTACTGCTGAACCACAGTGGCATACCACTCTAGGGATAGGCGCCTACCGCTGAACCACAGTGGCATACCACTCTAGGGATAGGCACCTACGCTGAACAACATACCAATAGGGATAGGTACCTACCACTGAACCACAGTGGCATACCACTCTAGGGATAGGCACCTACCGCTGAACCACAGTGGCATACCACTCTAGGGATAGGCATCTACCGCTGAACAGCATATATACCAATAGGGATAGGCACCTACTGCTGAACCACAGTGGCATACCACTCTAGGGATAGGCACCTACCGCTGAACCACAGTGGCATACCACTCTAGGGATAGGCACCTACTGCTGAACCACAGTGGCATACCACTCTAGGGATAGGCACCTAGCGCTGAACCACAGTGGCATACCACTCTAGGGATAGGCACCTACTGCTGAACCACAGTGGCATACCACTCTAGGGATAGGCACATACCGCTGAACCACAGTGGCATACCACTCTAGGGATAGGCACCTACCGCTGAACCACAGTGGCATACCACTCTAGGGATAGGCACCTACTGCTGAACCACAGTGGCATACCACTCTAGGGATAGGCACCTACCGCTGAACCACAGTGGCATACCACTCTAGGGATAGGCACCTATCACTGAACCACAGTGGCATACCACTCTAGGGATAGGCATCTACCGCTGAACAGCATATATACCAATAGGGATAGGCACCTACTGCTGAACCACAGTGGCATACCACTCTAGGGATAGGCACATACCGCTGAACCACAGTGGCATACCACTCTAGGGATAGGCACCTACCGCTGAACCACAGTGGCATACCACTCTAGGGATAGGCACCTACTGCTGAACCACAGTGGCATACCACTCTAGGGATAGGCACCTACCGCTGAACCACAGTGGCATACCACTCTAGGGATAGGCACCTACCGCTGAACCACAGTGGCATACCACTCTAGGGATAGGCACCTACCGCTGAACAACATACCAATAGGGATCGGTACCTACCGCTGAACCACAGTGGCATACCATCGGCCACTTTTCGATCTCGGTGTCATTCCCTCAGACACTGAATTAAAATAGCATTAAGAACAATGTAATAGAACTGCATCACAGTCTATATATTATTAATATTTTATGATATAGTTGGTATTTTAATGTAGAACAGCTACTATATTGCTGACAAATACAGAACATGCCACTGCAGACTCACTCTGTCTCTCTCCTGCTCCTTCTTCCACTAAGACTATGAATCAGTGTTTATTGATTATGTTTTGTGGAAGAAGGAGACAAACACACACACACACACACACACACAGAGAGAGAGAGAAAGTGCTGATGACGAGCTTTCCAGTGCAGTGGAAATCCGTGAATACATTATATGCACACTCAGAGGGACCATGCTTATTTGATGGCTATAAAAAGGTAAGGCTTGGGGGGTTTGGAGTTATGATGGCTCTCCTGCTCATTCTCAAAGTGCAACACACTTTGTACCTTTAGAAAACTATGCATCATTATTTACAACACAAATTGCACAGTGAGAATATTGCCTGGTAGAAAACTATATTCATGACCAAACAAGTAGCAGCCATTAAGTAAGGACTGTAAAATAAAGCACTCTTTGGCTATACTTCTTACATATTTGTGCTCTTCTTTTTTTAACTTCAAATATTTACAACTACAGCAGGGTGTGATCTATTTGGTCGGTGTTAGATCAATCCAATACATGTCTAAGGTGAAAGCGTTTTCTTCTCCTCGGTGCTGCTCTCTTTGCTTCAGCTGGAAACGCTGACGCAGCCTCTCCCTGCTTTACATGTGACTTTGCAGATATGATGTGTGCCCTTGAATGAGACCTTGGCTTGCATTGCAGTCGTGATGATGGCAGTGAGATCGGCCGTCTGGTTACACTGCTGCCCCACTGTGGACAATATGGAGAAGTGCATTTGAGAACCGCAGATATTTGCACGGTAATTTGGTTATATGGGTGGAGAGAAAACAAGAAGTAATCAGATATTTGATCCCAAATACCAAACTGTTTCTAAAGCAAACAGTCAAAACGGAAAGATAATGTTGTGCAACTGAAACATGTTTCCCCTGCGGCAACATTTAATCTAAATGTGGCCTATTTGATCTCTTAAAGGGAGCAGCTCATTACATGCAGGTCTCGACGTGGAACTGCTGTTTAGTATTGAGTTGGCAGTTATTTATGAGTTTACTCATTTTGCAATCAAATGTGATAATTAGCATGTTGTTAATATAATTGGAGGCCAGCTAAAGAGGCCTCTTATATTTAGTTTCAAAATCCAGCTCCACATTGTTCCAACATCATTCTCCTTTCAAAGAGAAGGAGACTGTTTGAACTTCAAAGTTTCCTTGAATTGGCAATTCCTTTTAGTGAGTCTTGATTATCTCCTTATCAATAAAGCAGCAGGAACAGTGTTAAAAGTGGTGACCAAAGAAAGAGAAAGGATGGTACATTAAAGGGAAGGCAGATAAACAGTAACAATTGATAATCTGTGTGTCTGGAAGGGATTTTATTTATCTGCTACTGTTTTGTTTGCCGTTGTCGTTGTGTACTTGTTCAGGCAGGGAAATCCTGCGCTCTCTCCTGTTATCTCACACACAACGGCTGTGATAAGCTGCTCTCTGCATCCCGACCTGGCTGGTTACAAAATTTAAAAAACTTAAACTACGGGATAACTTAATCCAGCTGCAACATTTATTAGGTGTGTGGATGTAAGAGAGGGACTGTGAAAATGGGGAAGAAAGAAAGATGCCTTCTGGGTATTCTGCGTCACATTGGCACAATGTATAGGAGGGGTGGTGTTGCATGTTTGTTGTTGAGCATGGTACAATTTGGTATTTGATGTAGCTTATTCTGTAAGGGTTTCATTTAAAATGTTAAGTTTCTATTATTTACAGAAGTAAGTTTGGAGCCGTTCCGCAAATTAAAAAACACAGACATACGCACCAACATTCCCTCTAAGCTGATGATTTTCTGTTTCATATTTCATGACACCATGAAAGTATCGACCGTCACTCCTTGCTTTGCTTTAATTTTAGTCTAGTGATCGTGAAAAAGAACCTAGCAAAGTAATTCTCAAAGGAACTTCAGCATTGATTTAGTGAAATTGACATTCCACACTTTCCCTCAGGATAAATTATGTCATATCCTAGCAGTTGCTCCTGCATGTATTCAAGAAAACAGAAAAGTATTTGAAACACCTTTCAGACATGAACTATAAAAATGTCCCCATGACCTGAATGGCAGCTTTTAGTCTGCTTCTGCACAAGGACCAAACCACATGACGTAGTCACAAGATGTGGCCTCATGACTTCTATGTATAGAGGCCATGTCACACATTTTCAAACTTCCCCGTCTCTCTCTCTCATCATTTTTGATGTTGTTCAATATTCAATAATTGTGTGAAAACATTGCAAAATATGAAAACATGGTAACATGTGAAGCCTCATATATGTCTATCAAATTTTCTCTTTGTCTTTTAGTAATCATGTAGGATAGACACAAGTTGTTTTTGCACATTAGCCGCGTTTCAGACACTGACTGCAGTGGAGTGCGGCCCCTTTCAGTGCAGCCAAGCCCCATGGATACGTTTCTGTTTTAATGCATCACAATGGCTCAGTTCCTTCCCTGTCCCTCCGCAGCTGCTGTGAAGCTGATTTTATAAATGTTAGAGGAGGGCCATGCGTCATACATGATTACATTGTGCACTTTTACAAGGAGGATTTTTCAATTAAATCTATTGCACGTTAGAATAGTACATTCAGGTGGTGGGAATAAGGGAATAAAAGAGAGCGCAACATAATAGTTGTGAGAAATCACAAATAAGAACAGAGGGGTCACGCTTGTGAGGGAATAAATCAGATAGGAACGCTTTTGTCCTCACATAACACATGGGTGCTATTACTGTCATGTGAACTTGCTATATTACAGGATTAGGGAGTGTCTGTTTTGAGTATTTGTTTAAAAAAAGATTTAACTTAATAATTCATAGTAATTCATATCACATCATCATTACAGATATAAGGCAAACAACATTTGGAGTTTGAGGTTAGTACAAAGTACCTACACAACACCTCCCTGGACCTCACTGCACCTACCCGCAATGTATGCACTTAAAGCAGGAAAAGTAAGAAAAATCCAGAGAAATACCTCCACAGCAGCAAAAGTAACAAATACGCATATCATTTGCATCTCATTACATCCACTTCAAGTGCATGTTACCCCAGGAAAGACGCTTCATTCCTGGGTAAAGGACCTCCAGAACGCCTCCCTGGACCACCCTGGACCCTCCTGCATCTCCCCCCCAAGATGTGGGCTTAAAACAGGCTGAAAAACAGGTAATGACCAGGTAATAAACAGGTAATAACACCAAAAACATGTTACCCCAGGAAATACGCTTCATTCCTGGGTAAAGTACCTCCAGAACGCCTTGATGTTGCCATGATGACACAGTGTCCCATGCACATAAATATACTAAACACATTGTTATGAGGTTAAATAAACACAAAATAAATTAGTCAGATCCATATAAAAACATGTTTTATACTCAAATCTTTGCAGAATGTTTCAGAATGAATAAAATCGGACACAGTAAGGAAGTAAGACACCATGAGTTTATAGGGTCCACAGAATTCATAGACAGTAGAAAAGGTCCCGTGTCATCGCTCAGATGTCAGTTTGCTCATTTGGCTGAATAATAAAAGATGTGGCATGGTGTTGGGTGTGCAGTACATGTACATCTCTTTATGTGCAAGTCAGCAGAGACAGCAGTCTGTCCTGCAGTGCAACATCGATGTTAAAAGCTGTGGCACAGAGTGATAGAGGCCAAGAGTATTCCTCTACATTTACACACAGACACAAACACACAGTAATGTAGAGCAGTGTTTTGTGATATTGCAGGGTTGAGTGGAAGGAGGAGGAGAGCAGAGGGGGAGATAGAGTAAGTGCATTTGAGTCTCTGTACACGTCCTACTGCGTCACACACACACACACACACACACACACACACACACACACACACACACACACACACACACACACACACACACACACACACACACACGCACACACACACACACACCTTTACTGTGACTCATCCCCCCCACACCCTAACCCATACCTGTTCAACGTCAACACACACAACAGCCAATCTGTCAATTGTGCAATCTGCTTCTCCTCTCTTCCTTTCTTTATTTACATATTGTGTTGGTCCTCTCTTCACCTGATCCCTCAATCCTTCTACAAACTTGTCTCGTTCTTTCTCAACTTTTCCATTTTTTTCTTCAGGCAAATTCCACCCAAGACTCCTCCACCCATTCCCCTCTCAGGGCTCGTCAAAACTACCACAATGATGTCAGTTCTTATGCAACCGCAGCGATGATTGTGGGGTAAATAGCCCTGCAATGCAGCACAGTTATAAAATAGCAGCAGCCGCTATGGGGGCTGCAGCTGGGACAAAATGCTGCCACTTCCACCGCTGCTGTATGGTTACTGCTCGGCACCGGTGCTGTTGTTCAATCACTCATTTTGACATTTGATTTGTGAGTGCTTCTCTGTGCAGGCTGGGTTCATGCCATAAAAGAAGAAAGGATGTTTCAATTGCATTTCATCAAGGTCAAATTAATGGTGCCCTGGTGGCAGTACAGTTTTCAGACACAATACGTCAAAACTCACGTGGTTTGTACATTTAGATCCGGCTGAGATGATTTACTCTTAAAGACACATAACAAATGAATACCCCTCTGTAATTGAGAATCTGGTTATGGTTCCTTTGCATATTTGACATATATATGTATTACTGAGAAGTACAATGTATTTTATTTTTTTATTGTGAAGGTCCGAACAAAGCACATCCGGTCTTATAATAGCGACTCCTCCTCGCCCTGTAACGTTGGCTAGTAACTACTGAAACCCCAAAACAGAAGGGAAATAAGTGAAAGTACGGTACAAACCACGGATTGCTTCAGCATTAGATGAGGACAACGTATCCGGATAATTCAAGGTAACTTAATAGTCTCTAGGTGGGAATCCGTATCAGGGTACTATCATGTTTGATAAAGAGGGATCGATAACTTCAGCTAACTGTGATGTGGGGTTCGCCAGCTAACGTCAGCCTCCCTTACGCCGCTGCGAAACGTTCAGTCACTAACTCATGCACGGATGAATTGAAAAACGTGCCCCAACAACTCTGCATTGATATGATACAGCCTGTACTTTTTAAATCCAATTTGCCTAGCGTATTTCTGAAGCTGACGGAAAACACAGGCGGAACGACGTGACGCGAAGTTCGCCGCCATTCATGTTCGCAAGGCATTGTGGGATTCCGGACGACGCGGAACAGACCAGAAACGTTGCATGAAGTCTGACGTGTTGAACTTCATGCACATTAGGGAGACAACCTCGCTTGGAATCGTTTAGTAAAAAGGGTCGTACTACTGGGATGGGAAGACTGTCGACGTGAACTGCAGTGGATGAATGTCTTTGGAAGAGAAATCGGTTGTACTTTCTGGGTTACAGATGCAACAAATCCGAAGTGCTGTCACTGGCACAGCAGGCTGCTTGTTACACAATACTGCTTGTGCTTCCTTCAGTACAGATTAGTTTGATAAAGCTGGGCGTAATTGTTGCAGTATCCAGTGGCGGCTGGTGGAAAATTTTCTATGTTGGGCCATCCAATCGATTTCAGCAAACATCCCAGTATGATTTAATGCAAACAATTAAGGTATCAAACACGCATTACTACTTTGCAGTTAAATATTTAACATTTATTCCAACACAAAAAAAGCAGTAAATAACACTTTGATAAACACGTCAGGACATCATTCTTCATGGATGTCCTCATCCATTTTATTCATTTGACTTTAGGTATTAGGCATATAAGATTGTGTGATAACGTTTGTTGGTTGCAATATTAATTGATTTGATCATTTACTATTTTGATTTAATAGACTCTGTTATACTTTAAGGAGCAGTCGTCTGTGATTACTTGTGCATATGTGCATAATGAAACTGTATGTAGTAGCCTTGTGTACGAACTTAACCCTTCACTGTCACTGAATGTGTAGTCGCACCCGACTATTGACATTATGAGTGACTACTAATTATGAGACTTAGTTTTATTGTTTGGTTATTGGTCCCTGTTCGCAGGGTGGTGCCCCGTTGTTATTAATAATCATTAATAATTGTTACATACATTAATAATTCTATTGATGTCAAGAATTCAGTTTCTTAAATGCTGATAACCCAAACACGGCCCTCTTAGATCCCAACATTACATTGAACTCTTTTGGTACGTTGAGGCAAGCCTGTACGTCCCTGCACTTCTTAAATACACACAACACTCCCAATAGTGGGTCAGTGAACTCTCCCGTGAATCAGAGACGTAGCAGACTTCGGAAGGCTGCAGAGGGTCACTTAACGAGAGCTATCCTAGAAGATGGACTTTTTAGAATTTCAGTTAGAAAGTTGTTGATGTTGTACCCAATTTGTGGCTCGTGTAATGACCCTGTATAGTGTGTTTTGGAGTAATTGGTGCATCTGCCTCATCTACAATGTATTTTCAGCCAATGGTGCTGAGGCCGCGCTCATATTGACATTAGCCCTGCTTGAAAAAACCTACAGCTTTTGTATTCCTTGGGATAGAGCCAGCTAGATAGGTGCAGCGGGGTTTCCGACGAAGTAGAACAAGCAACGGTATGGTTTGACCGGTCCCAACTTTTGCCTATTCATCCCCTGCGTTGGCCAATCAAAAATGTGTTTGTGAACTCTCATTTTATTAGTACCAGTTCTTTAAGAACCAGCATCTGACCAAGAAGCTGGTCAGAAGCACATGGATTCTGAGTTGAAATGTTTTCAAAACTAATTTTCCTCCAATTTGCTCTCAGAGCGCCACAGCTGGACTTGCACTCTGCAGCACCAGAGACCTTTTAAGCTTAGGATCACACTGGACATATTACAAATGACTTTCTGAATCACTGCAGATTCATCTGAGGTATATTGTTTCTGTAATTTCAGAAGAATTAGTCAGTGCTTTTGTGATTGTCTTAAGGGATGAGACGATCTCCTGTGCTTGATGTCCAGCAGGTTGCCACATGTCCCTTATTCCTTCCAATCAGCCAATCACAAGCTTCAATCCAAATAAACCCAACCCGGATGCCACTCAGCCCCTCCCCCAGCTGTATCAGTCTGTCACCCTACCTCTCTCTCCTCCTTTCTCCCTTCCTCTGCTGCTTGCTGGCTCACACATTTCTTCCCTTCATTGCCTAATGCGGCTGGGCTAAAGGGAGAAATAATAGGATAGAAGGATTGGAAAAAGGGTGTGATTTTAGCTGATAATCCACAGAGGCGAGGGATGGAAAAGCAACCGCGTTCTTTGTGGATAAATCCACATGTAAGTCATCGCTCTACCATATGTTTTGTCTTCATCTTCACATCCTTCCTTCCCGTCTCACTGTCTGTCATTGCCCCTCTTATATTCTGTGTGCATTGTATCTCTGTCTGCCGCCATTGCTGTGCCATCTCTGCCTTTTGCTCTCTGCATGCGTCCCTGCCCCCATACCACAACACTGGCTGCTGATGCTGTCTTGTGACGCTTGAGTGGAAGTCACTGGTGGGCTGAATGAGACTCGGGGTAAATCACATTATTTAGTCCAAGAGGTTGGTTTTTTTTTCTCTTCATATTTGCCACAAAAGAGTTAAAGAGCCACGAGGAATGGATTAATGTTGCTTTGACTACGTCACACAAATACTCAAATATGTTTTAGGTTGGCGTTCACACGCGTGATTTAATCATGTTTCATGGACAGTGAGTCATATTTGAAGGAGTAAGGCTCGAGTCCGGAATGCTCACTTGAACAACACTGGTTTTAATTTCTCGTATGATATGAATTTTTCACACACCGTCATACCGGTGCATAGCCGAAACAACTGCTGTCGCTCAACAGGCAGCAAAATATATTGTTTGCCGCTCAGAGCGCTACAGTCTAATGATCGGAATTCCGGCTCTTTTTAGAGAACCGGCTCTTTTGGCTCGGCTCCCAAATGGCTCTTCAGATTTTTTGGTGCTTAAATTAATTTATTACCAACAATAATGTAATATTATGCGCAATATGAATTACTAATGTAAAAAAAAACATGCACGATATCAAATGTTTATTATATAAATACACTTATTTATACACTCTACAGAGTGATAAAAAAAAAGTATTAGAAAGTGCAAAAACAAACGTTTAACTATTTACAAATTAACTTAACTATTTTAAACTTTTAGCTTTTTAATACTTAACAAATTTAAAGTGAAACAACATACAGAAGCTTACAGAATCACACAACAAAATATAAATTCAAATGTGTAAAACAAAAAGAAAAAAATCAGCATCCAGAGTTTTGTCCTTCAGTGAAGATTTACATTGAGAAAGACCAAGTGCCTCAGCTTTGAGGGGCTGATCCTGTTTCTTCTCTCCGTAATTATCTGCCCTGTTTTGGAGAAGATTCTCTCTGAGGGGACTGAAGTTGCTACAATGCACAGTCTCCGTGCCGTCACATGAGTAAGGCGTGGGTACACTGAAGCCTTGGTAAGGGATGTCCAGGTGTCAGTTGTTAGACAAACTGCTGTGGCTTTTTTAACCCTCTCTTGCAGTGAAGCACGTTCTCTGTCATACAGGCCTGGTCCTTTTAACTTCAAACTATGAACAACATATTAACTGTTAACAGTTTACAGCAGGGGTGTCCAAACTTTTTTCACTGAGGGCCACATACAGAAAAATATACCAAGGGCTGGGCCACTCAGGTCCGATCGCCTCACCCCTAGTGTGTTAAAGTGAGCAAAATCAATCAAATTTGGTTCTCAATGTGCTTTTGTTCAGATTTAACAGAGATGTTTGCTCACGTATGTTGAGTCGAACAGACTCATTATTCAAATAGAAGGGAGTTGAGAACAGCTCGATGTCTCTCTCAATGAAAGAAAAATATTGAAAGCCATGGCAGCTGGTGGAACATGTTCTAGGTAGGGCTGTGCCACATCCAATCAATTTCAGCAAACATCCCAGTATGATTTAATGCTAAATAAATTAAGGTATCAAACACGTATTGCTACTTTGCAGTTAAATATTTAACATTTATTCCAACATGAAAAAAAGCAGAAAATAACACTTTGACAAACACGTCAGGACATCTTATTTACAGCGAGTAGCTTCGCATGTGCTGCTTCCCTTTCCTGCTAGTCTGCTGTCTGATTGTGAGGTCAGGCTGATCTGATATCAGCACTGCAGTTTCTCCTCAAAGTTCTCCTCTCAAACGGGTCTTGGAGGAGTAGTGCTCGCGCTGGAGCTCGCGCCCGCCTGTAGAGACTCGTGTAGAGACCCGTCGGATTGCATCTGACACAGCTTCAAACATGTCCTTACCTGTTGTTGTGCTCTTTAGACTCCTAAAATCAAGCAGCTCCGAATGCAGAAATGATCGTCAACTCCCCGCAAACAAATTAACAGCTGTGCGGTGTCTGTGGCATCTGTGCTCATCATATGCTATGGAGTAAAACGCAAAAGCACGAGCTTTATCTGACACTTGATGGTTTAGGTTAGCTGACAAGTATTCGATTCGCCGCACAACTGTGTTTCTGGACACGCTAACGTTGTTGAATTCCTGCATTTATTCCGGGCACTTGCGACTTTAGTGAGGCACTGTTTTATGAAGTCACCATCTAAGAAAGGTTTCCCGTGGCGGGCAATGAGTTGAGCTACCTCGTGGCTGCTATTGTGACTTTTTCTTGTGTTTTGTTTGCACGGAAAAAAATACTCTTATTGAGCTAACTGCCATTTAACTTTCTGTTCTCGCTCGGCACCAGTGTAGAACGTGTCATCATCCGGGGCTAAACGTTTCTTTGATTGCTCTTATTTTGTGGAGAAGCTGCCTTGTTCAACACAGTATCTCCACCTAGTGGTGAAACTAAGAAGTACAATACAGTCAAGCGCAAGTTTCAAGTGTGGGCCATATTACATTATATTTTTAGAAGTTGCTGCGGGCCAATTAAAAATGGACCGCGGGCCGTACTTGGCCCGCGGGCCGTAGTTTGGACACCCCTGGTTTACAGTATACTTAAATAATTATAGATAAAATAAATACAAAACACACACACACTGTACACACACTACAGCTTCAAACTTCAGCAATTATTTTGCAGAAATATGAGCATATTTGCCTTCTCTTGCAAAATAAGACCTCTCCTGACTTATGTTATTTTATTTAACCAGTTGGTGGCGGTAATGAGCCAATTCGTCGTTTGCCAACCGCCGCTACACCTCAAAGCAGAAGAAGAAAGTTTCGTATGACAGATCTCGTTTTTTGTTTTTTTAAATAAATCATGGCCGAAGCTTCGTCAGAATGATGGAGGGGTTTGTTTCTAAGCACGCACGGCTCGTCCGGTTGTAATAATATGATGAGTGAGGAGCGGAGGACCGATGCTATCGTTAGCATCGGTCCTAGGACGAGCTAACCTAGGACGGAGTCATCAGAGTAGTGTAAAAAAGTATTTCAATCGGCTCAGGCACCGAAAGGAAGCACCGAAATCTGCGTTGCATTTCGGTCCGGTAGATACCGGTCGTATAGGAACCGGTACCATACCGGCACCGGTTTTCGGTACCCAACCCTATTTGTCGAGCCGCTGTTATTGCCTCTGGTGGCAAGACTAGCAATTTACTCCATCACCTCAGCCGAATTCATGTGTTGGAATATGAAGAGTGTATTCGATTACGGTCCTCGGATGCTTTTTTGGGTATTTTGGTCAAACATATATGCAACGCAGATCTTAAATCTTGAAATGAAATGGACTAATACAAATAGGTTGTAAACATATCCAGGCACTACGAGGGATTGAAGTTCGATTACCTCTGTCATCATTTCTTGTGGACAATCGTCCTGACCCCTTACGACCAAACAGCCAATAAGCATAGAGAAAAGCTTTTGCACACTTTACTTTGGTGAACTCACTCAAGGCCAGTTTCCTTCTGCCATGTGATCAGAGTGTACCAGGTGTGAGTGTGTGACCACCACCTTGCCATGTACTGTCCTACAGCATGTTTATCACCTCTGGAAAAAAAAAATGGTCAGCATGTGTTCTTTGTGTAAAATTAAAAAAAATGTTTCCACGCTACAGCATCTGAATAATCATAAGATCCAGGTGAGTATGACCTGTGGGTGGGTTAGGGTACTGAACATAATGCTAAAATCACGCATTACAAACCCATTACTGGATCTCACCTTCTCTTTTGTCCTTGTTTTCTAGGAGTTGTACCTTCTGAGAATGCAAAGGAGCAAAGAAATAATGGAGAGGACAAAGACAGAAGACGAGAATCAGGTATTGCTTCGTGTCTTTGGCTCCATGTGAAAACATTTAGGACATTATCAGTCATTTGTATTTGAACAATTAAACAACTATGGGAGAGAGGGGTGTTTCTACGTGGTGTGCATGCTAAATTCCAATCAACTAATGGTCTCTGTGTGTGTTTGTGTGTGGTTACACCTCCGTTTGGTGTAGTGTCAGAGGAAGTTGAGGGTGTGTGTGGCAACATGCAACAGAGCGGACTACTCCAAACTGGCCCCCATCATGTTTGGGATCAAAAACCACCCTGACGAGTTTGATCTGGAAGTCGTGGTGCTTGGCTCACATCTCATTGATGACTATGGGTATGACGGCATCCTTTGTTAGCCAACACAACGGTCCATAACCATACATTCACGTTCTTCCTTTCATTCTCTTTTCCTACTTCCCGCTCCGCAGGAACACTTTCCGTATGATCGAGCAGGATGACTTTGACATCGGCTCCAAGCTCCACACCATAGTGAGAGGAGAGGACGAGGCCGCCATGGTGGAGAGCGTTGGGCTGGCACTTGTGAAACTGCCGGATGTCCTACAGAGGCTGCGCCCTGACATCCTGGTCGTCCATGGGGACCGTTTTGACGCGCTGGCCCTAGCAACTGCTGCAGCGCTGATGAACATTAGAATACTTCACCTGGAGGGGGGAGAGGTGAGGAGGCAGGGCGAGAGAATATATACGAGAAAATTCGACTTGTTAATGCCGCACTACACACAGTGTGTATCGTATGCGGTGATACCTTTTCAAAGCGGCAATGTAAGAAAGTAATTGTTGCCACATAACATAATCTTTTCTCTCCCTTTTTTCCCAGGTGAGTGGTACAATCGATGACTCAATCCGCCACGCCATTAGTAAACTGGCCCATTACCACGCCTGCTGCACACGCATGGCAGAGCAGCACCTCATCGCCATGTGCGAGGACCACTCTCGCATCCTGCTTGCTGGCTGCCCCTCATATGACAAGCTGCTGTCAACAAATCACAGAGACGACTACATGGATACCATCAGGAGCTGGCTGGGTAGGGGGGGGGGAAACAGTCATGGGGCAAAAACAAAGCGTGAGACATTAGAGTATGTTTGTATGTCATGTGCGGGGCTTGATTCATGTTGCAGGTGCCACGGTGCAGCAGTGTGACTACATTGTGGCTTTGCAGCACCCAGTAACCACTGACATCCAGCAATCCGTTAAGATCTACGGGCTGATGCTGGATGCCCTGCTCTCCTTCAACAAAAAGACCCTCATCCTCTTCCCTAACATTGACGCCGGTTAGTTTCACTTACTGGTCCCTTTAGTTCCTTCTGTTTTTTCCCGGCTCCTCTATCTCACTTGACCAAACCCCTTCCTATGTAAACAGGAAGTAAGGAGATGGTGCGCGTGATGCGAAAGAAGGGCATCGAGCAGCACCCCAACTTCCGGGCAGTAAAGCACATTCCCTTTGAGGAGTTCATCCAGCTGTTGGAACACGCCGGCTGCATGATCGGAAACAGCAGCTGTGGGGTACGAGAGGCGGGGGCCTTTGGCACGCCCGTCATTAACCTGGGAACAAGGCAAACTGGCCGAGAAACGGGTACGCATGACAGAAAACAAGATTGTAGTTACTTGCTGCCTCTGCCGTAATTATGGTCCTGATTTGCTGTCTGACAGACGAAGCTCAAAATACGGATTAAATCAATAATGAGGCACCACATTTGCTGAAGTAAGGGGCAGCTCTGCAAAAGTTCTTTATGTCTTTGCTGACAGAGCTTTTTTCAGCTTTACAAAATGTGTTCATGCAAACAGTTTGTCATCTGACACAAGTTATTGTTGTTCTGAATATGAGAGGATGGTGGCAGCTGGAAGACAAACATGCTGCTACGGTATTATTAGCGATTTCCAAAGCAAGCGTTATTCTGTTGAATGAATCTGCCTCGGGGCTCGACAGCTGTGCTGATGACGTTTCTCTCTCCGCCAGGTGAAAATGTTCTACATGTCCGAGATGCCGACACTCACAATAAGATCTACCACGCTCTGGAGCTGCAGTTTGGAAAGAGATACCCCTGGTATGACCAATGTACTGCCAGTAACGTAGTTTTATTTACTGCGCTTCCAATGACATCTTGACAGCCTTCTAATTCACAAAGCCCAGCGTCACAGTCAAAATCTGTCTCCTTATCGAGAAACCAGCTACATGACTTTGAAATGATCTACCTGTTTATAGATTCTCTCTATTTGTCTGAACAGAGTGTTTAAAATGACCTTTTCACACAACCTCTGGCTAACACACAGGTAGTATTGGGGTCTGAAATAAGAGTAAACTTTGGGCCATGCAAAGTATCCATTCTGTCCGGTCAAAAAATGTCTACCTCAACATTAATCGCTGAGGTGTGATCATTAGTGCAACACAGTTTTAGGCCCTAGAGATCTGTGAGACGATGGCGGCCTGCCTCTAGAAGATTGTGGAAATGTTTAATTTAAGTACAGGATTGATGCTCTTTATTCCTTAGAAGCCATGTAACAATGTTTACATTCTGCGCTTCTGTTTCCCATCAGCTCTAAGATTTACGGCGATGGAAACGCAGTTCCTCGTATCCTCAAGTTTTTACGGGCCATTGAGCTGGACGAGCCCATCCAGAAGACTTTCTGTTTCCCCCCGGTAAAAGATTCCATCTCCCAGGACATCGATCACATCCTGGAGACACAGAGCGCTCTGGCTATTGACCTGGGAGGGACCAACCTCAGGGTGGCGATCGTCAGCATGAGGGTATGCTCCATGGACTCTGTAATCGTTTGTTTGAATGTTTCTCCATTTTTTGATACTTTGATTCTTTGGCATTATGAACGTGTTTACTTTCAAATGGTTATCAATAAAGCCATGATTCAAATTACAACTTTCGAATGTCTAAGATGTGACTCAGCATGATTTATAGACACTAAGAAGTTTGTCGTCTTTGTGATTCAGTTTGTGCCTCAGTTTTACGATCTGCAATAAAAGCTGCTTCATGCTCTTCTGCTTTTCTTCTCTTTTCTTTCCCTGCCACCACTCTGTCCTTCCCCCCTTTTACTACCTCCCTCTCTGTCTAGGGTAAGATAGTAAAGAAGTATACTCAGCCCAATCCAAAGAACTTCGACAGCAGGATGCAGCTCATATTAAAGATGTGTGCAGATGCCATGCGGGACGCTGTCTGCCTGAACTGTAGAATCCTCGGTGTTGGTATGAAGGAAAAAAGAAAACACACACACTCGCATTAATGAATGAAAATAGTCTGTGAAGCTGACAAACCTGTTATCTATTATCGAACTGTCATGTCATTGCTCCTCTAAAATCTCTCATCTACATCTTAGGAGTTTCCACTGGGGGGCGTGTAAACCCCCAAGAAGGAGTGGTCCTGCACTCCACGAAGCTGATCCAGGAGTGGTCCTCTGTGGACCTGAGGACACCCATCTCCGACGCACTGCACCTGCCCGTCTGGGTGGACAATGACGGCAACTGTGCCGCGTTGGCTGAGAGGAAGTTTGGTCACGGAAAAGGGGTGGAGAACTTTGTCACTGTCATCACAGGAACAGGTGAGTCTGTTGAGGTTTTTGAACGACGCCTTGAACGTCTGTTGTCATAATTTATGACATCACCCTAAAAAAAACGAAACGCCCTTCAACAAAATCCTCAATGTGAATAAAGTGATTCATCAGATTCAAGGAGTGTTTTTCATATTAGATCAACCCTCTTTAATGAATATAACTCGTCAGTGCTGCCGCCATTTGTGTGCAGCAAGTGGTAGTCGAGCAAACAGTGTTTTGACCGTGGTAAGAAATTAAGTAATTTTGTACGAGAATATGTTGGAAAAGTAGATGTGCAACTGATTGCAACGTTGCCAGGCAAAATACTGTTGCTGTGATCTCTCACCATAAGATAACAGGTAAACTGCATTAAGATTCGTCAAGTTTCCGCCATTTGCAATGTCAATCGAATCTGCTTTGTTTATTCTGCACAGTCGCATTCACCACGATTGCTTTGGAAATTGCAGCTTATGGCCAACTAAGGTGTTTGGGGAATGTTAGTCCAACATACAGTAGATCTGGTCTCTCTGGGGACATATCGAAGCCTATCAAAGCACAGTTTAGTGCCAAATAGGAATTAGTCATGAATTTGCTGCTGTCGTAGTATATTTTATTTCATACGAAACCTGTTGTGAGTGTATTAAACCGTGAGCCCTGTCTCACGAAGCACATTGTGATCATCACTACAGCTGTATTTGAAAGAAATGATGAGTGTATTGGAATGATTTACTTAAATTACTCAAATCAGTTGCTTAATTGCAGCTACGATCTGAGGAAGTAAATATCTTGACTCTTTGTTGTAGGTATTGGAGGAGGGATTATCCATCACAACGAGCTGATTCATGGCAGTACCTTCTGCGCTGCAGAGCTGGGCCACATCATGGTTTCATTGGAAGGCCCAGAGTGTTCGTGTGGCAGCAGAGGATGCATCGAGGCTTACGCATCCGGCATGGCCCTGCAGAAAGAGGCCAAAAGGCTGCACGACGGTGAGCGTTTGTTTTGGTGTGTATGAAGCTTTAAGGATTGTGCCGAGACTCTATTACGCCCAGATGATCCAGAGAGTAGCTCAGAAAGGTGTGTCTTCTAAACATCGCGTGTTTAAGTTGGTTGAATTTATTGGATGGAGGAATTTTAAAGTCTTTTTTTACTAGAAATAAACTTATTCCTTACAGTTTTTCTAACTACCGTTGAACTCAGAATTGATGCCTTTGTTAAAATCTAGTATGATAAAGAAGAAACTTGGCGTAGTGTTTTTGACAAGTTAATTAAATGTAGCTTCTTACATCTGACCTATGTGTTGGTGTGTCTCTCAGAGGACCTGCTGATGGTGGAGGGGATGGATATGAAGCTCACGGAGCCGATCACTGCTGCCCACCTCATCAACGCAGCCAGACTGGGGAACTACAACGCTGACGCTGTTCTGAAGAAAGGTCAGAGCACCAAACTAAAGAACGGAAAATAGTCTCTTGTCATGACAGGGATTCGAACGCTTTGCATTGAACACAATTAGTGTAATTTTCCTCTTGCCCCTCACCGTCCTTCATAGTTCACACGTCATTGCTCATAAAATCTTCGATTAAAAATAAGAGCAAAGTCTCATTTCTATCTGTCTTCCACTTCCTCTCTCCAGCCTCCACAGCGCTAGGTGTGGGCATCGTCAACATCCTCCACATAGTGAACCCCACGCTGGTGATTCTGTCCGGAATCTTGGCCTCTTACTACCAGGCTCCAGTGCAGCACGTCATCTCTGAGAGAGCCCTCGTCTCTGCCCAGAACATCACGGTTGCCAAATCGGAGTTGGAGGAACCTGCTTTACTCGGAGCGGCAAGCATGGTTTTAGACTATGCGACCAGAAGGAAATATTGAAGGATATCATTCTGATTTACGAAGGACTGCTACCAACAAAAGGACGGCACAACTGAAAGTAGTACTTGTACTGCCCTGATTGATACATAAGCATACATTTTGAAGGCTAGACAATGACGATGTGTGCAAACTATCAGTCAGTGTAAACCGCAGGTTGAACATTTTAAAAAATGTGTCGATGTGTAGATTGAAAAATACAAATTCCCAAGACTGAGAATGATGCTGTCACCAGTCCAGATGTGCAGTTCCAATCTGGATATGTCATGTGTCATTGCATAGGCTAGAAATTCCATTCTTTTCTACATAGTCAGGTTTTTTTTGGGGGGGGGGGGGGGTTCAGCATTTAAGCTTTTGAGTAAACGTTAATGCCATCTTCAAACCAAATTTGCCCATACAGGTTAGGACTAACCCACTCTACTTTGATGTGATGTGGGTGGATGGAAAAGTCTGTTATAGAAAGCTTGTATCCGATGTGACCAAAATACTGCTGAAACATTCTTCTGCAGCTTCCTGTCAATTCACCTTGATTGCTTGCCGTCTCACTTTTCCATTAATGTTGTTTGGAGTTTTCATTCTCAATTTGGTCTAGTTTTGAGCTTCGGGTAACGTTCGGGTAATTCAATTATTTTAGGTGTATCGGGGAAAGAACTGATTTAGCTGCTGTAGTTTGAGGATAGCCTAGAAGGGGAATAGTTTGCCTGTGTCAGGTGTTTCTTTGTACCATTTCATTACCACAGACCTTATGAAGATTTAAACTGATTTTGAAGTTTTCTTCGTGCCTTTGGAAGATATATTTGATCTTAAAATGATGTATATGGCTTGTATGTAATTACATACTGTATTGTGCATTACACGCTGATGGAATTTTTTTGGGATGTATTACTTTGTCATTTTTTGGGGGTTTATGTCCAAATAAATGTACCGTCTTAGTACAAATCCTGCTGACTTTTTGCAAAAGCCTGGTCCACAATATGGTTGCTCTCTTTGGGTGTTTATGCAGCTTCTTAGTTTGAATGTCAATGCAGAAAAACCGCAATTGTTATAATGCTCATGCAAAACACAAATATCTTTGCCTTCAGCATTTAAAACATCTTCATCAGTGAAAAGGCCCAAATAAGAGACATGCAATTAAAAAAACAAACATGTTACAAGTAAAAGAATGAGGAAATTAAACAAATCTGATATTGGGGGCGATGTCTTTCTGGGGGTCCAGTACTGTAAATGGGACTTTTACATCGAAACAGTGGTCGCCCATTAAAACACTGCTGATTATTGCATTCTATATCCAAAACCAGTAACACGTTGGAGCAACAACAAAGAATCGGTATCTGAATCTTTCACTGTAGTGCCCTCTGCTAAGTTTTAGAATCACTCCAGGCCCATCAAACAGTCAGTATTGCACCACTCAGTCATCATCAAATGTATTAATATCTGTGCACTGTGAGTCATGTTCCGCCATGTTCCTCACTTGTTTAATTATTTTGATGATGTTAAATTACAATCATGAAAAGTTGAATGACGACATTACTTTGTCATTTTCTTTGAACAATTAGTAGTTATCTTGAGTGTAAATTTCAGGGAATAAGGAGCCAGGTCATCATCTAGTCCAACATCCTCAATCAAGTCCCAAGATTTAGAAAATGCAGTGACATTAGATGTTACAGAACTGTACTTCTGAAAAATGCTTACCTGTATCAATAAGGAGACCCATCTTTGTTTTTTCATGGCCTCTGTAAAGTAGGCAACAACTGGATGCATATGTTTCGTCCTTGTGTTTGTTACATTCAGCAACACAGGTTTTCAGCTCAGAGCAAACGTTTTTTTATGTTGGTAAATTCTAGCTTTGAAATAGGCTGCTGTAGTAGCACAGTCAGGTGAGTGTTTGCTTGTCACCTGAGCACTTTGAGGTTTTCAGAGCAGTTAATAATTAACTACCATGACATTTATGCTTGGGCTAAACACAATGGACACAACAGACGTTGCTTAGGTGCTCCACCAGCTTTAAATTATGTATGTATATATACTTATATATATTTTTTTTTATATACATATATAACGTTATATCTCAGACTGTGGGTTTTTAGCACTGACAGCACGTAGCAGGTCATGGGACCCGTATGCAGGAGCGTTTACAGATTTGATTGGTCCCATTTAGAGGTAGCTGTTTTGTGATTAGTGCTCTGTGTTGTCAGTCACCCATCCTGGTTTCTGATTGGTTAATCTTCCGTTTCCGCTTTGCTACCTTTTTTTCTGTTATATTTGCAGTCTTTCCTTCCGTTGAGCCAGCGAGTCAGTTTCGGTCCACACCTGCACACAGCCTCTCATCTTTATCCTCCCACAAGTACTCACAACATGGATGATTTTGACATGCTGAACGCGCCCCCCGCTGGAAACGGTGTTGGCTCGGATGAAGATCCCGCTGCCGCGTTTTTGGCCCAGCAGGAGAGCGAAATCGCGGGGATTGAAAACGACGAAGGCTTCAGCATCCTAGACAGCGGAGAGGTCCCCTCGTCGCTGGGAGACTCTACCGGTGGGTCTCCGTTGTGGTCAAGATGAAGCCGTTTCCCTCCGTTCCACACTAATATTGTCCGTCTAGTTAGTTCATTTTAGGGCGTATGCAATAAACTATAACTCCCGTTAAATCTTAATTTGGTTCTAAATGGACACTGAAGGTTGATGCTAGCTATTGTTGGCTTAGCTAGCAAATTAGCCAAATGGTCTTCTAGCTAACGGTAACGTAAACCTGTGTCAACGCTACGTAAAATGAAGACGTAACGTGAAACAGAAAACTGGATGATAACGTTACTGTTTGTTACGTGACGGATCCAAGCTCAAATGAATGAAGCTGTCTGATAACGTCAGACAGAGCGTTACCGTACTCTGTTGTGCCACATTGCTTCCTGGCTTGACTATTTGCTGGCTGCGCGACATTTTGCTACAACCGTGTCTGCCAGTTACAGCCACAGTAGGACATCAGTAGAGCTTTCGACGACCTTTGGCCGGTAATGTGTCGCTTCGTTGTGGTTTAGCAAGTCGTGACTCAGAACTGCTGACATATCATATTATGAAATATGTGTGTATGACAATCTTGCCGATTCAGCGATCGTAAAATAATCCCATTTAACCAAAGTCTTGCCATTATAGAGTTGTGTCTGTGTACTTGATTACTAACAAACTATTTTCCTTGTATTTTTGCAGATGGTGCCGTCAACGGAGAGCTTCATGGGGTAATACTTTCTCACATTGTTTCGATTGTTAACTATTTCTACCCAATTATTTTGTCCTGGTGTTTGTCCCTCTGTATTTTGTGTGGATTGGGAGACTTTGTGAGCATAACACGGCTGTCAAAGTACACATCCGTCCAAAACAAACATCTTTAATCTTCTCTAAATGTAGGTCTTTTGCGAGCTGTATTTTGCAGCTTTCTCATTCATATATTTTCAAACATATTTTTAGTATTTAAGTGGTGGTGTGGAAAATACTTGTTTCCTTTTTAGTGCTAGTTGTGTGAATTCAGTGCTGACCGCAGAGGTTTCAACATCTGGCAGTTAGATTCACTCCAACTTCCTTTTCCTGTGCTGTCGTTGCAACACTGCTGCCTTTTGCACTGTCAGGACTTCTTTCTGGCAGTGAGATGGGCAAAGCTGATTCAACTCAAAGTTGCCCAAATTTAAATAAAGCCTCTCAAACAGTATACAGCTAACTTTTAAGAACAGTCATACTAAATATATATTGGAGAGATGAATAATTCAGGATGAGAAGGTTTCTTCGGTGTATTGATAAAAAGGATTTCTGAAGTAACACTGCATTATCTCTGCATGTCTCCCTTGTTTCTCAGGAAATCAACGGTCCATCTGACGCCTATGCAGCAATTTCCAGTGCCGACCGGCTGCAGGCCGAACCTGAAAGCCTACGCAAGTGGAGGGAGGAGCAAGGCGAGCGGCTGGAGTTGCTAGGTAAGCCCAGACCACCTTGTGTTTTTATAAAGGAGCAGCACAGACCAGTGAGACGTAAAGGTTGTTATCAGGAGATCTATGCCAAACCTTTTTCAATAGTATGTGGGCTGGTGTGTAAAATGTGCCCCGTCATTCATATCATTGTTCCCTGCTGCTGTGTTTACCGTCCCATCTGCCTCTTCACTTCTTTATCGCTAATCTCCACGCTCATCTTCTTCCCTAGATCAAAACTCTCTGACGCAGGAGTCCGAGTGGAAGGAGAAAGCCAAGGTAGAGCTGGAAGAGTGGCACGCCAGGCAGAACGAGCAGCTGGAGAAAACCAAAACCAATAACAGGTACTGGTTTCATAGGGGGGTGGAAACGGGGAAACAATGGAAATTAGGGAGGGCTGATATTATCATGAGTAGGAACACAGTCACATTTGTGTCCGGACAACAAAAAAAACCCAAGATGATCACATGGAGGATCCGCAAAAAGTTTATGTACTTAAAAAGGGTGTTAAAAAAGTGACAGATTAACTTATAACTGAATACTAAGATTTGACTCGGTGTGTAGGGTCTCCAGAAGGAACAGCAATGGGTCCACCTTAGCATTTAAGGTTCCAGAAAGACAATGTGGTGCTGTGCCAACACGTCAATGTTCCTCCCCTTCGTTAGCCCGCACCATGCAGTCAGCAGCGCCACTCTTGGATGATAATAATGTGTAGTTGAGCCTTTTTTCTTTAGGGGGCAACCTCAGATGCTACAGTAGATGAGCCAAGAACATGATGATATAGTAGCATCGTAGCTCATGCTGTGACACACACACACACACACACACACACTCTCTTCTGTAGCCTTGCAACAAATACTTCTGTGTTAGGACTGCAACTAACAATAATTTTCATGATTAATCCATTTCTTCTTTTCCAAACTAATCAATGAATCACTTGATCTATCCAGTAAAATGAATAGAAAAGACAGATTCCAACCTCTCTAATTTACCATTTATTTTTGACCCCCAAAAAAAGCCAAATAGTTCATTAATTTAAACCACAGGTAAGCAAATGACTCCTCACATTAGAGAAGCTGTAACTAGCACATATTTTTGGTAGCTTCCGTTGAATAAAATCATTATTATTATTATTATTATTATTATTATTATTATTATTATTATTATTATTATTATTATTATTATTATCAACAGTTAGTTACATATTGTGGGGATTCAGTTAATTGGTTGAGAAGGTGTTTTGAAGTTGCTCTCTCCCTGGTGGAATTAGTTTTGTGTGTGAAGAGCTGCTGGCGTGTTACGGAACACCGCAGACGTATAATTAAAGATTCGAGGAGGTTGGACACAATCAGCTGACGGCCTCTGAGCCTGTGAAACCACCTGACAGATGGATTTAGGAGTCCTCACAAAACCCCGAGCCTTTGATGATATGCCTTAGCTCATTGTTGTGTGGTAACCTATAATGCTTGTTGTTTCCATCCTCTTCTCCCCTTTATCGCTGTCTCTTTTCTCTTCTTGCTGCTCTGTCGTTTTGGGCGGATGTTTGTCCAGGGTGCTGGATGAAGACTTCTACAAGCAGCCCTTCTCTGAGCTCATTGGTTATGTGTATGTTGCTCCAACTAACATCCTCCCTTCTCATGTTTTTTTTATTTAGCCCCCCCCCCCCCCTCCCCATCCATTGTCATCAACTCCGAGCATCCAACCATTGCCATCATCTCATTACTAGTTCGGGCAGTATAGTTACCTCCCCTTGTGTTGACATTTTTTAGTTCCATATTCATGTTTGAACTACTTTGATTTGGGATTTTGTTACATGCTTCATCTAGCTTTGTCTTTCTTTTTCAAATATCAACCACAGTAATAATTATTCCCCCATATGTCTGCATGTCATCTGTGAGTGGATGCCTGTCAGGAAGTTATCCGTAAAGAGAATGACTGCATGCCACTTCACCGCCACGCTCCTCCGTCCCATCCGTGGAAATGAAATTAATCCTTTCATCACCAGACATCCGTTTCCACGTCCATACTCTTTTCCTGCTTCACTTCAGCCAAAGTTTCCGACGATTAACACTTGCTTACATTAATTGTATGAAGTGTTTTGTTTCTACTAAACACCTTTTTTATTTCTCTCCCCGAATTAATCTTCAAAATATACTATTCAGGAGTAGGATGCGTATAGATTTGTTTGAAGCAAGTGTGTTTTATGAATTGGACTAGTTTGTTTGGGTAAACTTCACCTGAACTTGTTTATAAAATAAGATATTATTTCACTGAACAATGTGCAGAGTTGGCATTGTTTTTGGTGATGATTCCTTCCTCTGAAAGTAACTTCCCATATTCCCAGCCCTAGCCACTCGGTTATGTAAAGACGAGGGTTATGTGCAGAACAGGATAGTGCCAAACTGTGTGATGTCGAGTTGTATTCTTTTTATTTGGACTTTAATTGGAGGATTATCTGCAGGCTTCAGAAACTCCAGTTGACATCTTGTTTTTCCTTTTTAAGAATATTTTACATTTTTATAGCCTGCAGAAAGGTCATAAATAGTTTAGGGACATTAATCCCCTCTGCAGAAATACATTTTAGTTTCTGTATTATTTTGGTTCCTCAGTTTCCAGGTAGCATTAAACGGTTCAGATTTTGGGTTTCTTAAGCCTGCAGATATACTTGACTTGTGATATTGAGTCACAGCACTCACTATCTCTTTCCTCTCGCTCAGAGGAAGTGCACAGCAAAGACTTAATTGAAAGCACCATTGGTCATATCATGGTTACACAACTGCTTCAAACTGAGCTGCGTGTTCATGCTTCAGAATGTCAGCTGCTCCGTAGCTACTGCTGTACGACACGATGACGTGCTAATTGCCCCAGCTAGCTGGCCAGTGAGCCGAGCTGTGCAGCCTTTGGTTTTGCTCTAAAATGACGATTGAGCAGCGGTTAGGCTGCATTATGGTGTGCACGCTTTTTTTTTTTTTAAGATATTATTCATCGGGTTTGGTTTTCAGATTCAAGGAGAGATCAAACCTGCAGCAGTGATAAAACATAAAAAGTACATAACTGGAAGCTATCACATTTTCCCTGGTAAACATCTTTATTTCTAGTTCTTTCATCAGCTTGCTTGTTGAGCTCTATTCCTTTTTTAAATTGTCATTACATTTTCACTGTATTTGTAAATTAATAGATGTAAACCTGAACATGTTTTTATGTTTAAGGTATGTATTTTTATTAAGTCCACACCTCAATGCAGTTTATGCAGCGTATTATTCCCTTTATATGTGGGATTGTTGGTGTAGAATGAACCTTTATCACACATCTTGTCAGTGTGAGACTGAGGGGGACTCCAGGGACCTCATTTCTAAGCATTCAGTCGGAACAAAAAGGCTTGTGTGACGTGAATACCACTTCCCACACAAATGTTGGGAATTCAAAAATGTGATGAGAATGAATGCACCTGAACAATGCCTACTAACGTTTGGAGGGAGTGGGAGCTGCAAATGTTGTTAAATGAATTGCGTTAATGTCTTGAGACAAGGTAATATTGCTCGTAGGTGAGCTCTTGAACATTAGTTAAAACAGTTGTGTGTTTGTGACAGAAATATAGCATAAAGCAAAAATGTCTTTTCCACTCACCAAACCAAAGGCTGCACATCAGAATAATTCTGAACACCGTTGAAGAAAAAAAGATTACATTTAAAAAATGGTCGCTTTTGCATGCTGGCTTTCAACATCTGCATTAAGCTCATTTTTGTTGTCTTTCATTTCACCCCCCCTCCCTCTCTCTCTCGCTCTCTCTTTCTCTTCTAAATTCTGACTTGTGAAACTGTTTCTCCCTGTTTTCTTTTCCTATGCACCTTAAAGCACACACATTAACCATCCTTGCTACCGCCTAGACCAGTTAAGTAAAACAATGAAACCCCACAACCTCCAAATACTTTATATCTTTAAAAAGGGGATCAATGCAGTGCTGTGTGTCTGTTAGATAATTGATATGTTGCACAGTTTACTATCCCGACAGCTAGCTCCACTGCCTAGATAGAGGTTTGTTATAATGTCCCTTCTGTGATGTTGTGGTACTTCCTAGTCCCTTCTGTGTATTTGTAGTTTGTTGTGACGGTGAATGTTCATTGGCTTCTCATCCCCATTTTGCTTTGTGTACTGTGTTGTAGTTTGTAGCGGAGTTTGTGCTTGCAGGTTGGGTGGGAAATAAAAAAGAATCCTTGTAATTAGGAAAGTATTACGGCAGTGGAAAATATTACTATATTTGTGGGTTGGGTGTGAGGAGGGCTGACTGTACATTTGTTTAGCCATAATCTGTGGCTTGCGTCTCAAAATGTCTTGCGATAGTGTCACTGATCCATTTTCAGATTTTTATTTATTTATTTTTTTTACTTTTGTTTTTTTAAGTTCACGTGATGTGGTAAGTCCTCCAGTGTAAATATCTTTATTTGTCTTTATTTATTTATTTATTTTTGTTTGATGGATGATTTCAAACGCCAAACCGTAACTAGGAAGACAGTAATTGATCTGTTAATATACGCATTCTTTGCCACACCTCTAAATAGCCTGCTTTTCAGCTGCAGTGCAGTGCAATGCATGGCCAAGGCCCAGCAGTGCTTCCAGTTCTTTTGGGCTTGGTTAAAAATAAAAACAAATTAAAAACTTGCCATGATTGTTCCTTTTTAATCAAGGACATGTGTACAGATGAGTTTTTTCATTCCCATACTTGGGTCTTGCTGAGGAATAAGAACAGTGTAAATAGGCAAGTTGAAGTGTAAGGGTGTGGGCAAACGCCCCTCCCCCAATTCTGTACAGAACGGCATTTTTAACCAACCAAAGAGGTTGGCCTTACTTACAGGCCTTACTTTGATTACTTTGTTTAGCTTTTTGGTTTGTTTTTTGTATTTCTCATCAGTGTGTTGTATGTACCTTACTTATTAACTGTTGTGGAGAGTCACATAATGCAGGTGACTGTACTGTAATGTGTAAGCGGAGTTGGGGGGGGGGGGGGGGGGGGGCATGCCACAGGGGATGAAACAGATGGATGTCCATCTCTGTGTGTTGATTGGACTGTCCTGCCCTAAAGTAGACTCTGCTGAACCATCAAAGTCCCACCAAGCCATAAAAAGAGATTGTAGGGATTTATGCTAAATGTTTTTTTGGACAATTCCTCAAATTTGACTGAAAGTTTGACTTTTATTGAAGATTTCTGACAATTTAATCATCAAAGGCAAGACTGAGTTTTTCCACCTGAGCTTGTGTGTGTTGGTGATCAGCAGAGGACTTCTTCGGAGCTGTATGTGTACTTTGGTGTGTCTTACCACTTCCCCCACTGATTGTTTTCTACTCCGTGTCCTTTCCGTCTCCTCTCCCCTGTTTCTTGTAGGGCGGCTGAGGAGGCAATGATTTCAGATCTGGATGAGAACAACCCGGGCACGGAGTGGGAGCGTGTGGCTCGGCTCTGTGACTTCAACCCCAAGTCCAGCAAGCAGGCCAAAGACGTGTCCCGCATGCGCTCCGTCCTCATCTCCCTGAAGCAGTACCCGCTAGTCCGCTAGGCGGCCAAGACTGCTCGGGGCGTCATTCCATATCATCGTCTGTCACCACACACGCACACCAAGCAACCCACTCTGTAGTCTGCAGGAAAAAGGGCCTTAGACCCCTTCTGTGAACCCCCCCCCTCCCCTCCCCCGTGAAAGGATATAGCCAGTGGTCCTACAGTCATCTATCTCCACCTGGCAGGGCTGTAGAGATTAGCCTTGAAGCACCAGCTCACCATTCCCCCCCCCCCCCCCCCCCCCCCGCCTAAAGATTTTCACCTGTCAAGACCTTGTGATTCCTCTTTCTCGTTGTTTAATGTACTGAGATCAAGGCCTGTTAGAGCCACACCAGGTCTCGTGTAATGCGGGTGACTTGGGACACTAAAATGGAAGGGTTGATGTTCGTTTGGGCTTACAGCTACACTACAACCTGCGTCACACAACACCCAAACAATATCATTCCCATGATGCTCTGCTCTCTTAACCTGTCCGTCTCATGAATCCGTCTCTCACCCACGAGGGTTGATTGATGTTTAATGGTTTGCCCTTTGTTTCCCATCCTTGCAAAAAAAAAAAACACTATCTCTGAATTTCTTTGTTTTTTTAGGGACCAAACTCAATGACAGAACTCCAAATTCAGTGTGTACTTCTGTGTGTGTGTGTGTGTGTGTAGAGCTTGCTTGTGGCAAATTGTGTTCCAATCTATGCATTTCCTTTTGAAAAGCCTCCCCTCTCAAGTCAGGGACTGAACAAAGTCCAGTCATTACAATAAATATGACCCGTTTGTGTGCGATTAAACCTCAACAGTGTGTTTATGTACTCTTATGCGTGTACCTATGTACATATACAAAAGGCAATATATATACAGTATATAAAACAATTATGTCACTGAAATTAGACAGTTGTGGTTTTGAAGAGAACTAGATATTAGCCAGCTGTTGTGTGTTCATTGTCTATTTGATTTCAATATCAGTAAAAAGTGACTGAAAGCTGTCATCCTGTCATTCTTCAACTGGATATTTAATGTTATTCTGTGCTCAGAATTGTGGCTGTCAACTGAAGGTATCACGGAACGATTTTGTCTTTATTTTAGTCGCCACCAGCTTCAATATCCGGCTTATTAGCTTGCTAGCTGCACTCTTATCATTGTCAAATTTTCCATTAATAATATGACATTGAATTTATTACTGCACTGATCAATATTTGCGAACAGTGGGTCACGATTGTGTAATATGAAAGCGGTCGCTTGTAGTGACGACGAACTGAGAGAATCGTCACCCAACTCTGCAGCAAGGAACTTGTAACATATAGATCCCTTTTTACAGAAATGCTCCGGTCAGAACAAAAAGAACTGCAGTTACAAAAATGCAAACTACACAGAATGAACAGGTCTGTACTGTAGTCGCTCAGAGTACTAACTCATTAGAGGCATCTATTTGGTGTTTTCTCGTGTGATTTGGGGATATGGGAGAGTTTTCCACCTGTCTCAGCTTGCTTTTCACCCAAAATATTGTATACCGAATAGAACCGTTGTCATAGGGTTCAAATGAATGTTTTCGTTTAGTTTTGATATTTGCATGTGCATAAGGAGGCAGTGCTAGTGTGACAGTCTCACAGTCAATATGCAGCTGAAGCACAGGGAGCACTTCGAGCACTTCTCGATCTCTGTGCTATTGTTTATCTGTAAAGGACATCCGGATAGTACGTCATACTACAAGCGGAAGTCCTCCCACATCCTGGATGTGCAGCACATTAATTGGTCCGGTCAGATTCAAGTCTCAGCTACTGCTTTCGCTTCGTGCTAAATAATTCTAAATAGTTTGTTTTCTGTGGACAAAATGCCGTTAATGTTCGAGCTGTGTCCCGGTAGAATGATCGGAGGAGATCATCCGTGCTTCATCATCGCTGAAATTGGACAAAATCACCAGGGAGACATTGAGATTGCCAAGAAAATGATCAAAATGGCAAAGGTAATAAAATCGACACGTATCGCTTTGTATTGAATGTGAATACGTATATTTTCTGATACGAGCACTGACGTAATCAGAACTAAATTTAAAAATGTACCCATTGAATATTTGTGTCGCCTTATCTTCCTCTTCTGAATCATTACTTGAAATGAAGTTTGGCTTGTGTTCGTGGCCATGTTGGGTAACTATCTGTACTGAAGCCAAAGCACACGCCCGTTATACGTGTATTCAGTTTAATTAAATACCTCATCGACATAAAGAAGCAGCAATGGGTGAGGAACTTTAAATGCACTTAACATATAAAACTAAAAAGACAACTTCATTTAAACCTTCAGAGCCTTGTTTTGCAGGTGTGTATTGTTAATTATGTCCTGAAAATAACTGTCTTTTGGTCCCAGTTACAGGGAACATAGACAACTTTTGAGTTATTTAAGTTATAAGCTTTTGTTAATTTCTAGAGGAATTTCCTTTAGAAGAACTACATCAGAAGAACACTAGAAATAAATTTGAATAGGTATAATGAAATAATTAATGATAAGTGTAGTAATTTAACACGGTCTCCTCTTAATAGTATGAAATAGTCCTTTCTAGGAACCTTACTGTGTTTTTTAGCACAATCAGTAGGAGCCCTAAAATCAATCATCACTACTTAGTGTGTTTTCCAAGCTTCCCTTCTTTTTAATCCCTCACTTATTTCTGCCTTCACAGGACCAGGGTGCGGATTGCGCCAAATTCCAGAAGAGTGAATTAGAGCATAAATTCAACAAGAAAGCTTTGGAGCGCGAGTACAACTCTGTTCACTCCTGGGGGAAAACCTATGGTGACCACAAGCGCCATCTGGAGTTCAGCCATGATCAGTACAGGGAACTGCAGAAATATGCAGAGGAGGTGGGGATCTGCTTCACTGCCTCTGGGATGGATGAGGTAAGAAAGAGACGTCTGAAGAAGGCTTTCTGTGGTTTTAATCAGGTTGAAGTTTAAACATGCATTTCTTTCTGTCTTTTAGATGGCAGTGGAGTTCCTCCATGAGCTTAATGTGCCTTTCTTGAAAGTGGGCTCAGGAGACACCAACAACTTCCCCTATCTGGAGAAGACCGCCAAGAAAGGTGAGAGTGAACTGCAGCAGATGTATTTTACGTTGCATATTTAAATGCTGAAATCATCAGTGCACTTTGTTGGGACTTCACCATGTGGTTGGAACAAAGGGAGTTGGAAGTTGGGCCTACATGGTTGAACAGCCCCACCAGACGTTAAGTCTCACAAACTTAACACTGGGGTCTCATTGGACGAGGGCCACAGGCGCCACAGGGGGACAATAAAAATCTGCATTACCTCCAGCTCGGAGCCATCCCACGCAATTCGATTCGCATGAAAGGGGGGCGTGCATAACGTTGTTGCTTTTAAGAAAACTTAGGAATAGTTCTACATTCGCTGGTCGAACAATAGACTGTTTTGGATGCCGAAAGAGAAGTGGATTGAAGCTCTTGATCCCAAATTTAATGAAGAAATTCGAAGAACCTCATCGACCGCTACAAAGTCATCTCAGAGTAAGAGGCTTGTGTCTGGGCAGAGATGGGCCATAGTGTGTCTGTTACCTTGTTTTCTTTGAGTTTACTGTATTTTGAACGTGGTGTTGCGTACGTTTACCGACCGCCGAGTTTTGTTTAGAAATGACTGTTCGATTCGGCATTTTTGTAGTCTCGCATGGCGTGGTCACTATTGTGATTATAGCTGGATATCGTGGTCTGTGCTCGAATTCAAACCTTCACTCTGAATGTGGAACAGTACTTTGACTGTGGACATTGTGAGCGAACAGCAATTTTAAACTTAATTTATAGTTTGGTTGTTGGTCCATGATCTCAAGGTGGTGCCCCGTTATTATTGATGATTGTTCATAATCTTATTGACATGAATCATTTTTATTGATGTCAATAATTTAGTTTTATACTTGCTAATAACCAAACACGCTCCTGCCAGATCTTAACAACTTCATAACCATTACATAAACAAATACTATATTAAGTAAAGCAATAAAACATCAATGGAAGCAGGAAAAATGCACAAATGTGTCAGTAGAAATTAGTTAAAAAGTGGGAGAGGAAAAATGAATGAAGTTTCGCTTGATTGTTGAACTACAGGAGCTCATTAAGAGGAGAGGGATGGGTTGCAGTTTCCCCTTTGCCCATGTTATACATATTGTTGATCAGGCTGTTGCCCTCCTGTCTGCGTCAGGACGGCCCATGGTGGTGTCCAGCGGGATGCAGAGCATGGAGACGATGCGTCGGGTCTACAAAACGGTGAAGGAGCACAACCCCAACTTTGCCATCCTGCAGTGCACCAGCGCCTACCCTCTGGAAGCTGAAGATGTCAACCTCAGAGTGATAACGGTGAGAAGAACAGAGCATTACTCCTTTATCAAAAGGTTGCTACAGAAACAAGATCTCAAACAAGTTGAGTTGGGAAATTGTCTCACTCCATTGAACGTAGACGTTTTCAGCAGATGCATATTGAGTTTTAAAAGCCGTTAAGATATCGCATGTCTTATTGCAATTTGTGTTTTTAGCATTTATTTCCCCAAATTAAACTTACAATAATTAAGATGAATCTTCCTGTTTTGATGGCTGTGTAGAATTGACACTTTCTTATGAGGTTAAAGCTACAAGGTGTAATGCCTGGCCACCTTCTCCAAAGAAGTGGGGGGCAGCATCTCACCTCTACTACCGGGACCACACCATTATAACAATATATTTACAGCAAAAACACGCATAATTCAGCCTGCTGGAACTCTGAGAGACAATAGGCTAGTATCTTATAATCTGGTTCATTTGTTTTCTGCCTCATTACTCGTGTATCTGTATATATATCAATGTACTGCCGTGATGTACTGTATACAGTACATTCAGTTTTTGTTAGGAATAAACAAACAACATATGTGTTAACTTGGGTGCGTTAGAAGTGCTGGTAGGCAGATTTGTTACCAATGGACAAAGCCAGGTGAGCAGTTTCCAGAAGCTTAGCTTTAACTTTATTTTAGTAACTCCCATTTAAAAAATACACTTAATTTAATTACTTTTAGTGTAATACAAAACATTGTATGCATGTCAGAAAAAAAGAACTCGCCCACTTGTAAACTACAGGAATACCAGAAGGAATTTCCCGATATTCCCATCGGGTACTCCGGCCATGAGTCTGGGATCAGTATTTCAGTTGCGGCCGTGGCTATGGGTGCAAAGGTCATCGAGCGCCACGTAACTTTGGACAAGACGTGGAAAGGAAATGACCACGAAGCCTCTCTGGAGCCCAGTGAGCTGGCCGAGCTGGTTCGTTGCATCCGACTGGTGGAGAGGGCGCAGGGCACCGGCATCAAGCAGATGTTACCTTGTGAGAAGCCGTGCCATGATAAGGTGAGATATTCTTGCTCCACTAGGAAACTTAACTTGTACTGTTCAGAAAGACAGAGGACCTTTTTAAGAAAACATTTTAGAGAACAATAATAATTTCAGACCTTTTATTTTCTATTCTTCAAGCTGGGTAAGTCCTTGGTGGCCGCGGTCAAGATCCCCAAAGGCACCGTCCTGACTCAGGACATGTTGACGGTGAAGGTGGCCGAGCCGATGGGCGTCGCGGCCGAGGACATCTTCCAAATGGTGGGAAAGACCGTGTCGAAGGATGTGGAGGAGGACGACAGCCTCTTGCCAGAGGTGGTGAACGGGTACTGCAAGAAGAGGAAGTGCTGAGGGTCGCAAGGAGTTCATCAATGGGTATAAAAGGCACATCATTTGAGAGGAAACGTGATCGATTCCTCTGGTCATTTTGTTTGGTGGTGATGGGATTGTCCTGGACGAGGAGTAATTGGTTCGTGCATTGCTCTGATAGTTTCAATATATCACAGCTGGGGTTCAAACGGTTACTTTGCTCAAGTGATAAACCCACCATAATCTTACAAGAGGCTCAGTAGTAGTCTCAGTCCTGTGGTCAGTACTAGTGCAGTGCTTTCTGAGGTGGCACAAAAGCCAGTTGTTGTTACTGTGAACTTAACATACTTTTCACTGTAGTTTTTGCCTGCTCTGTAGAGATTAAAGGAACATTGAACACACGAAGCGGCTACTGGTCATCTCCTCACACAACGGTGAGATCACAGAGCCCCTATGCCAAACACTCATTGTATTCTTCTTGTACCTGCTCATTCATGTAAGTTCATGATATCCTGCATGGTTTGTGTTTGTGCTGCTTCTTTGAGAGAAGCACAATAAGACAACTGGAGCCAGACGCTTCCCAAAAACCAAAAGAAGAAATGCCCCCTCTCTCAATTAACCTTGTTTTTGTCATGAACCCAAACCCGTCCGGATGTTAACTGAACATGTCAAAACCTGTGGAGCCTCCAAATAAAATGTTACCCGAATTTCCACCCTGACGTTTTCCTTTGTCTTTGCTACATCGCTTTGATGCTCGGATCGACTCCTTCCTTCACTTTGTACTCTCCTTCTCATGGTAGGGTTATTATCTTTAGATGTGCAGTTAGTTTCTGTGAAATAACATACCACACACTGATGTTGTCTGTGCATTGACTTGGTTATGCAGCTCTCCATCTGCTGGAGTAGGAAGGAGCGTGTCAGGATTAAGGGTGGTACTTCGTTTCACAGTAATGTTAGGCAAATCTAATGCGTTCATTTATTCTAATCTGTAAAACAGCATAAGGAGCCATGTGACAATATCCTGTGCAACAGCACGCAGACACAGAGGAAGGCCAGCTGCTGCAGGATCGTCTAGTAGAGAAATATGCGACAGGGCTTTGTTTCCCCCCCATGTTCCTGAGTCAAAACGACTGTCATGTAACCGTCTCTTTGGTTAACGTGTTGTGTGAACGGTGTGTCAAGTTGAGGTCGTCCTTCATGTCGGCGCTGACAGTAATGAGTCCTTCATGTCATTAAAAGCAGCAGTCAGTCCAGGTCGGCTTGTCATGCGCATACAGATGTTTACCATGAATCATGGAAGAGAGGAAACCTCTCTTTCTCAGGATTGGGACCACACATCGTCACTCAGTTGGTTTCCTCGGACCTAGACTTCTTCACCCGACAATTTAGTGTGCGCACTGGTGAATCATCACTCCATTACTACACCAGCTTTCAATAAAGACTCAAACACGGCTGTAATACTATCAATAGCCTCTCATTTGAGTGGATGTTGCTTCATGCATGGATGGAAATCAGATTTTGGGTCAACAGCCAGAGATGTTGCACCCTTCCCCAGTCCTACATCTTATTTATGCGCAGACTACAGAGAGGAGGGCATTTTGGACAGCTTCAGTCAAAGAACCACTAGATGGTGCTGTTGTGCAGCTGGATTTATCCAAGCCAGATTTTCAACTCATCTCTGACTGAATAGATAGGAACATCCAGCCAGTGTTGTAGTGAACTGCAAACTGTTTATTGTGTGCATTAATGTCCCAATTGTCCCAAAACACTGAGCCAAATGTCTTTAACTTATTTTCTCATCTCTGTGAACATGCCGCAGGGCAAGACACTGAACTGTTGTCTTCTGCCGGTGCTGCTGGACTGGCAGTAATCCTGCTCTCTGTAGCTGAGGATCGGAGGTGTCAGGTCTGAGGCCTCTGGTTTCATGGTGGTAGGTGAGCTGCATGGGTTGTCCTTCCACCAGCCGTCCGAACCAACATCGCAGATTATAAGACCTTTAAAATCAACCACTGAGTCAGACGAACTGACATTTACCTCCAGCTGCTGGTGGAGAAACACTCACTCTATCTTTAGATATAAAATGTGTTGGCTGCGGCTTATAAGGAACAATTTGCGGTTCTCCTGCACTGAACTTCAGTTGGGTGCTCTGCCAAAAAAAAACATCAGTCTGTATGTCAGCTGTGGTTTTATGGTACTTTATTGAATCAAAGGGCTCATTTACCCAGTTCTGTTCTGTTATTCTGTGTGCTGTGATGGAAGATTTCTATGTTAAAATCGGGAGAAGAGAGTTGTTCACAAATCAATCAAGGCTTCAAAAGATTCAAAGTTGTGTCTGTTCATTTATTTGCTTGCAAGGGAAGAGGGCACCACAGATACTCATTCAGCAGTATGTGGCGTGAGCGTCAACAAGATACAACATTCAACATGGTTTTATACCTGCAGACTCCCATGCAGGAAGTGTCTAGTCTGGTCTTATCTGGGTCATGCAGGTAGGTCAACTGTGAGTCGGTTGTGGTTTCCATGTTTGTCTTTTAAACTACCCTTCCGAGAAACAGAATAGGTCATGTGTGAACATGTCTTCAGTTAAGACAACAGGTCTTTAGGTGCTGACATCTTGCAGGGCCTGTTTTTACTTCTCCATTATACCAAGATGTCACACTATGTTCTGTTGTGGAATATTTCTATGAATAGTCGGGAGAAGAGTGTAAAATGTTTCTCATCAATGTCAAATGAAACAGTCTGGATGAACGATCAAAGTTGTAATAGTCAATTTATTTGCTTGCAAGCAAAGAGAACACAGTCTCACAGACACATCACCGTCATCTGCAAGATGTGCTCTGACAACATAGTCAAATGCATGGACATTTATCCTCAGTCAGCATGCTGTTATCTTGATTTGCAAACGGAGAACAAACAAGAAAAGAGGACAGAAGATAATAAAAATGGCAAGGCAGATGTTTTCCTTTGAAGCACAGTGTCCTGTCTTTACGATACCCTAAAGGCACTTTATGGCCGGTTTACGAATCCCTTATTTATCAGTTTGCCCCACAATTAACCAGGGATACACCCAGATGCGTCCTTTGATGTCCCCATGAACTGGTTAAAGAGTTAAGTCACAGTATTGCAGAGACGGAATAAACCGGTGAACCATCACACATCATAAATACCTAAAAAGGGTCATGCTCTCCCTGATGCTCATCAGGAAGTACCGTAATCTAAACATCTGTGTTGCCGTCTTTGAAGACAAATAATGCACAGGAAAACAGACACCAAGATAACAGATCACAAGACCCCTGGATCCGAAATTTACGAGACTCATTTAGAAGACACAAGGTTTTTAGTGCCTGCTCTTCTAAAACTCAAATTCCTTAACCCTAAAACAGTAGACTGACATATTTTCCCATAACAGTTCTTTAAAAGTTTCCATGATGCTAGTACATATTTTGATAGTCAGTCGAAATTTCGAGATAGTAAGTCGAAATTATAAGATAGTGAGTCGAAATTTCGAGATAACAGGACCTTTATTTTTTCCTCACAGTGGCGGAAATGGGCTTCCATAAATATTACATAATTTGGAAAATAATAATATAGTAATAATTATAAGGATACTATTATTATTACTATCATTATTGTTATTACGACTACTACTAGTAATGATAATAGCAGACAAAAATGTAATATGTAGAAATAGAAAATATATAAAAAATGAATAACAATGATGGCAGTAATAACAGATAAATAAGTATCGTGTAAAAATACAGATACCGTGCAGCGTGTCATTAGCTAACCACATACCTTTTGTGAGGTTACACCCTGTTATGCAATGTTCTAGGACATCCATAATTGGATCCATTGTCAGAGTCGGCTAAAGGGTAACATAGACAGGTCTGTCCTGCTCTATATTGGGTTTTGGGAAGTTTCCACTTGGCAAACTCCGCCGAACCCAGACAAAGTGTTTAACCAAGATATAACTCAAGGGTTATGTTTGCCAAATACATCAGTTCGTTCACATTCTCAAAGCATTTTACATTGTAATGACATCACAACTCTTTTGCATGTCTGCATAAGGTAGTAGCTCACCCAAAACATGTATTTCATGCTTAAAAACATAGTTATTGTGTCAATTAATGGTTTTGTCATTGTGTGAGCCATACTGGTCAAAATGTTCAGATGTTTTTTCATCGTAGCAGTCAACCCTGGAAATGTTTCTTATTGACAAATCTCTGTTTTGCTCTACTTTTTTTGTTGACACTGACTGCTTACTGTACTATACAAGAATGTCCATTTTGTTTAGCTGAAAGCTATTGTGAAATCGCAATAAGATTTTTAGATTCAGATTTCAAAAATAAGCAACGTTTACTGAGAAAAGTCTAAACTGTACGCAGAAAAATGACATGCAGATTTGTATACAGTACATTTATTTGTGTAGCAATGTGTTGCACGTACTGGAAGCAGACAATTCACCTTTGATTTGTCATGTTAAGTTCTTGTGCAAATTGGAGACATTTGTACTTACACTTTTACTTGAATGAATGAGAAATTCAAATCTGTTGTGAAAAGCTAACTCATGGTTCAGAGACTTGAACATGCTCATTCAAAAATGTAGCCAAAGCGAATACTGAAACGTTGTTTTTCATTATGAACATTAAAGCATACATCTGTACAAAACACAGACCTTTGCTAGTGCGCTCAGCAGCAAAACAGGGTTATGTTAGAACAAAACAACAGTCTGATCTTACATGTTTTCTTGTCATATATTGGACATGTAGCATAGCCGCAGTCTTTTTTAGTTTCCTTGGTTGGAGTGTGTGAGAATGACATCAGCTGATAGGACGTAAACATGGCTGTTGCTTATCCCGTTGAAACGTTCTATTCAGTGACTCATATAGATCTCAAACATAGAGTTTCAGTTGTGTTGTTTCCCAGCCCAGCACTCTTTACCACCCAACTGTTCAGTTTTAAGATATTTAGTCTTCTGCTAATGGTTAGGCTGTTCATTTAAAAAGCAGGAAATCTCCACACACGAGGGGCCAAAAACAGGATCCTCTGACATTCCTGCTGCAAAATAACTTTCACCATCAATCAATCTTTAAAATAGTTGTTGGCTGTTTTTCTGTCGATCGACTAATCAACCAATTGTTACAGCTCTACAATAAGTAACAATAAAATACAACTCTCTATCCACAACTTTATATTCTTCTACATGATTTATATTTTCAGTTTTCCGATATGCTATTCTGGGACTTTATAAAATACTTTTCCATTCGTTTGAATTTGTCAAATCATATTGTAACGTAACTCAACAGTATGATTTTTTAAATGTAAGAGATTTGTCTGTCAGTTTTCTGTCACAGATGCTTGTGTACTTGTCAATGTGCAGAATAGACTGAGCTACCCTGCAGCGTGTCATGAGCTAACCACATACCTTTTGTGAGGTTACACCCTGTTATGCAATGTTCTAGGATCTAGGACATCCATAATGGGATCCATTGTCAGAGTCGGGTAAAGGGTAACATAGACAGGTCTGTCCTGCTCTATATTGGGTTTTGGGAAGTTTCCACTTGGCAAACACTCCGCCGAACCCAGACAAAGTGTTTAACCAAGATATAACTCAAGGGTTATGTTTGCCAAATACATCAGTTCGTTCACATTCTCAAAGCATTTTACATTGTAATGACATCACAACTCATTTGCATGTCTGCATAAGGTAGTAGCTCACCCAAAACATGTATTTCATGCTTAAAAACATAGTTATTGTGTCAATTAATGGTTTTGTCATTGTGTGAGCCATACTGGTCAAAATGTTCAGATGTTTTTTCATCGTAGCAGTCAACCCTGGAAATGTTTCTTATTGACAAATCTCTGTTTTGCTCTACTTTTTTTGTTGACACTGACTGCTTACTGTACTATACAAGAATGGTTACATGCTTCATCTAGCTTTGTCTTTCTTTTTCAAATGTCAACCACAGTAATACTTATATGTCTGCATGTCAAACACATGACACAAATGTCCAACAATTAACACTTGCCTACAATAATTGTATGAAGTGTTTTGTTTCTACTTAACACCTTTTTATTTCTTTCCCCAAATGAATCTTCAAAATATATTATTCAGGAGTAGGATGTGTATAGATTTGTTTGAAGCAAGTGTGTTTTAATAATTGGACTTGGGTGTTTTTGCCATTAATAATATCATAAATTGAACTTATAGCTGCACGAATGAATACTTTATAGACCCCTTTGGCCGGTCAGAACAAAAGAACTGCGGTTATACAAATGGGAAACTGCAGATTAAACACATTTGGGCGTGGTGTTGTGCACCATGTGCAAATAACCGCCAACCGTCAAACGTGGGACGCGACGACAGGTGCAGTCTTCTGTATGATTGAGGTCTCATCAGGGAAAATATAAGCACCACCTGTTCTATTTGAGATATGCACAACAGCAGGCTTCTAAAATGTCTTCACTCAATGGCAACATTTCTCACCTGATATGAACATCATCTCTGTTTGAAAAAATCTGCCCCTGGCAACTTTTCCTTGCACTTATTAAAATAGTTTGTAGTCTCTACCGAGATGCATGTAGGCCTGCTGTATTTGAGAGGAAGGTTACATTTTTTCGAGGGTGCGACGTGTGGCCCTTCTATTAATAGTAATAGTTTCTAAATGTTGCGTGACAGCACTGTACTGAAGGTAGAGAGACGATCCTTTTTTAAGAGGGACAGCAGCAAGATGGTATAGCTAACAATGTCATTGTGCTGTTGGATAGAGGAGACCATGGCGATCTAGACAGCTGATATTATGAAAACAGCCCCAAACAATAACAGCATGCAAATAATGAATGTGCATGCGTGAGGAGTAATTGGAAGATGTATCAGAAATAAACTACAGGCATGCAAGAGTATAGTCTTCCTGACTGGACTCTTATTTTGTCTTTTCTTATATCATTTTGGGATGGGCGCATGGGAGTTTTCCACCTTTACCTGCATAACAATGGACACACGGATGTGGACGTTTTATCCGTAAGCCATTGATCATGTGCATACAAGTGCTTGTTATTCGACAGCAAGAAGAAGAGGATGTGTGCAGACAGTCAGCTGCAGGGATCACAAGTTATAAAACAGTTTACTGATAAGAACATAAAATGTCCATTACATTCCTCATTTTTGATCAACATAATATATACAATTGTCAGAGCTGAACATTTTTCAAGTCAAACACAACAATTCACATTGATTCAACTTGTATCGTCATATTGCCATCACAAAGAAATACCGCTGCTGTTTTTGTGTGTTGGAAGCAACGCTAATATAAATGCAAGCTTGTGGAGGACATGAGTCTTTTCTCATACGAGTCTTTATCATCGGAGTGGTCGCTGTAGTCTGAGTCAGGGTCTGCGTGTGATCGGTGTGACTTGGCCGCTGAAGGTGGAGGAGGTACCCAGTCGGGACGTGGATGCAAGTCAGAATCATTTTTGGTCTAATTTGACATAGCGGCTATAACTTCATTTGTGACTGTAGTCCCGATCCATCTGTATCGATGGGCGATGGAACCGGAACGACGTCAGTTTAAAGACGGTAAATAACGTAGCAGATCGATTTCCCACAAATCCCATAGAAATAATGCCAATTAGGTATATTGTCAGTGAGTGTATGCATGTGCTGATGGGGTGTCTGGCAAATAATATGGCTAACTCATATGTGCAAGTGTACAGTGTACAGTCAGTGAGTCGATTATTCTGGAGTTCCTTGTATGGTGTATGTATTCAACGGTGCAACAGGAGTGGCGCTTTGTTCGTGCTTTCTATTGTGCTGAGTCACCGTAGTGCTGCCTGTGAGTCAGTAGGTGCAGGAACCTTTTTACAGTGGCTGGCGTGGATCAAAGTAACTTGCTCCGCCACATTCACAGGTGTGTGGGTGGTGAGGAGAATCTGGAATGGTCCCAGTGTTTCTGCTAGAAGTCCTTCACGACCACAAAAATAAGTGCTTTATCTGCGTAACAGACACACCATGCATATTGTGGTGGGAAAAAAAAAATCTCTTTAACCTCTCTGTGACAAATAATCACGATGGAACTTCTTAAAGTACTAAAAACATATTTAATGAACAGACACTTCAATAATAATTCAGCTGAATGGATAGAGCTCTTTCCCCACGGATGGTTCGGAGATCTAACGACAATAAAAAGACAAAGCAGAGTATATATGCGCGTTATCTCGTCTCCTCTCCCTTCACCCTCCCCCTCACAGATGTTGTCAGCGGCTTCACCCACCAAGACCAGGTTCCCAGCCTTTTCTTGGGAACAGGGTTAGGCTGGTATATGCAGGTTTAAGTGAGACAAGTTATAACTAAAAGAACCATATGATAAATTTCCACCACACATATAAGTGCTTGTTGTTCGACAGCAAGAAGCAGAGGATGTGTGTGCAGGAAGTCAGCTGCTGCATGTGTAACAGACTTGGAATGGCATTGAAGGAGACGACTCAGAGGGTAGTTTTCCAGCATTTATTCGCTGCAGAAGACAACATAAACCACATTAGTTTCTTCCTGGTCTCACTCTGTCTGTATACATCCGCTCCTAAACATGCAAGACAACAGAATTCACACAAAGGAATGCCAAAGTATCTGCGTCGTTACGTTATGACAGGGCAGCCTGACGTAAAAGTAAATGGCGCCAAATAGGCGAACTGAAACAGCCAGTAAACTTATATTTCCCACAGTCAAAACGGCACGTAACAGCTTCATAAGGTCATCGCCTTAGCAGTTACTAAAGTACGTAACGTAAACAGTTACATTTCCGAAGAAAACAACAAAACAGTGCAACGATATTATTCCACACAATTTACCCTCATCAGTACGAAACACCACTGTGAGGGAAAGTCGGGACTACGGGGACTTTGGAGGTACAAAAGACGCGAGACGCCGAGAACAAAATAAAACGCTAAATAAAATAGCTCATAAAGATAGAATTCACACATACTCAACAGAATAATAAAGTACATTTTTAACTCTGTTACACATGGATCACAAGTTATACGATGCAAGCTTGTGATAGTTTGCACAAAAACAAGTTATAAAACAGTTTACTTAAAATAATGTAAAATTTCCACTAGTATAAGGAGGTGGTGGCAGTGTGACGGTGTCACAGTGGCCTATCACTGTCAGACCAAACGGGCCGGTTGAACAGGATATAGTAGTTGAACAGGAGTGGCTGCTCCTGTTAAGTCCGACCGCATATATTACATGTGCAGCACATGAACTCATCCTTTCAGATTCAAGTCCGGCGAAGTCCGTTCCTTCACCGCTAAATAATTCCGTTATTTTCACCAGTTTGTTTTCCGTTTTCTTTTCTGCAGACAAAATGCCGTTAACGTTCGAGCTGTGTCCCGGTAGAATGATCGGAGGAGATCATCCGTGCTTCATCATTGCTGAAATTGGACAAAATCACCAGGGAGACATTGAGATTGCCAAGAAAATGATCAAAATGGCAAAGGTAATAAAATCGACACTTTATATTGAATGTGAATACGTATATTTTCTGATGTTCTTATCTTTAACAGCCAAGACACACAGACAAGAACTAACTTATTCAGAACTCAGTTTAAAAATGTGCAGATTGAATATTTGTCGCCTCATCGTCTGAATCATTACTATACAATGGCGGCTGGTCAATAGAGGGCCATGGGGCATGGCCCCACCATGAGCCACACAAAAAATAATAATAATAATAATAAAAAATTATAATTATCATAAATTATATAAATTGTCAATATTTGTGATTTTGAACTATGGAATGTACCCAGTAATGTGTGTAAAGTATGATATCTGCGCAAAATATATGCCTTTCCTGCTCGTCCTCTCTGCTCGTGCTCTCTGCTCGTGCTGTCTGCTCGTGCTGTCTGTGTGCACGACACTCTGAGAACGCGCGGCTTGGGGGGCCTAATCGGTTTGGCACAAAAGAGACGGGGCTATGCTCCTGATCTTTACCTCCTATAACAAGGTCCATAGGGGTATCTCAATAAATAAACATGTTATATTATATTATATAAGTGTTATTTACTGATTGTTTTCGTGTTGGAATACATGTTAAATATTTAACTGCCAAGTAATAATGCGTGTTTGATACTTACATTTTGTTTGCATTAAATCATACTGGGATGTTTGAGGTAACTGTATCTATACTGAAGCCAAAGCACACGCCCGTTTTACGTGTATTCAGTTTAAATACCTCACAGACATAAAGAAGCAGCAATGGGTGAGAAACTTTAAATGCACTTAACATATAAAACTAAAAACACAACTTTTTAGTGAAACACTTCAGTGTGGCTGCTCCTTTAAACCTTCAGTAGAGCCTTGTTTTGCAGGTGTATATTGTTAATTATTTCCTGAAAATAAGTGTATTTTGGTCCCAGTTACCCTGTAAAATACAGACAACTTTGAGTTATTTCAGTGATACGTTTTTGTTAATTTCTAGAATAATTTCCTTTAGAAGAACTAAATTAAACCACAGTAAAAAAAATCTTGTATCTATTTATTAATGTGAACTTCATTCCCCATATATGTTGCTTATTATGCCGCTTTTAGATCCCATTAATTCATGATCAGCTCACCTGGTGAAAAAACAACTATTTGTAACACTAGAAATAGATTTTAATAGGTATAATTGGAACCGACCTGGATAGGGGCATTGAAGGAGACGACTCAGGGGATGCTTTTCCAGCATTTATTTGCTGCAGAAGACAATACAACACACGCATATATTAACTTCTGGTCTCCCTCTGCACTCCTGCTCCCTCAACGATACAAACCACCATTTTGCATACGGAACAACAGCGACATCAAGTGGACAGCAATGAAATCGCTGCGTCGCCACGTGCCTTTTCTATGGGACAGGGCGGCCCGACGCAAAAGCAAAAGTTCGCCCAAAAATACCGAATAAAATAGTCACAAAACTCACACTTCCAACAGTCAAAGTGACACATAACAGTCAGATAACGTGATTGCATCAGCGGCTACCAAGGTGTGCAGCGTAAACAGTTCCAGTTTTGAAGATCACAACCAAAATATTGCGACAGTATTTTTTCTTACACACAACTTACCCTCAACAACACAAAACATGGCGAGGAGAAGACTGGACTACGGAAGCTTAGGAGGTGCAGTCAGAAGAGATGGGACGTCATTTCCGCAGGAAACATTAAATGAATGCATAAATAAAATAACGCTGAATAAAAATAACTCATTAAGATACAAATTCACATACAGTTAACAGGATCGTTAAATGACAAACACAATTCAAATATTACAAATCAGAGATAAATCTTTAACTCTGTTACATAATGAAATAATGAATGACAAGTGTAGTAATTGAACACTGTCTCCTCTTAATGGAGTGGTCTCGTGTGACGTCACAGTTTAGCTGTCGGCCATGTTGGAGTACACACAAAGCCACTGGCATGCACGGCTGAGTCGCATAACCTATCGGTGGTGAACTTTTGTGCTGTCTTTGGTTGTGGCAGCAGAGCTGATAGACAATAAATCATTCTTTCGTTTGCCAGCGGTCATTACACATCAAGGAAATGACACGAAGGAGCTATCCAAGCGACCTCGCGAGAAATGGCTGTCACGCATCTCTCGAGATCTAAAGGAATGGAATTTGGCGTACACTAGAGTATGTGCGGATCACTTTATAAGTGGTCAGTGATTTTATTTACAAATTCGTTTGTGAACAGTATTTAATAAAGGAAATATAAATTAAACTTTTACATGAGAAGTTTACCGAAGCTTCATCGGCCCGTGACAGCAGTCGGTGCCAGAGACGTGTCGAGCGTGTACAACAGGCGAAACACAGAGATGCAGCCTCAGTATTGCTTGATATGAGTTTAACGTCAGATCATATATATATGTATGTATATATATATATGTGTGGGGGGGGATGAAGTTAGGAGTTAGTTGAAAGTGAATTCCTACGCACACAATGACGTGCATGTACAATGTAAACAAACACACGTGTCTGTTTGCGCTGAGTAAACATTGAATATTGCTAAATATTTGACCAGATCTGTATATATTTACTCTTCCAATGACGAGATGAGAATTCTCGACGACCGTTGCTTTGACGTCTCGGACCCATCCACTGACAAACTGATTATAAGCGTCGAGCCCTTTGTAGCACTCCAGCTCGTATTTTGTGTAAGGACTCGGGGTGTTCACGAGATACGTGTAGATGTTGGCGTAGTTTACCGATGGAAGATAAGTAGGATCGGCACTGAAACCATCTGCACTCATCGTATAGGGATCCAAGTTACCAATAACCTTCAATTTGGCCAGGTAGCGAACCTTTGATGCACTATCCAGTGATTCAAAGTATGGTATTTTCGCCGCACTTCCTTGCTTACGCGCCGCCATGTAGGTTCTGTATGTACTCCAACATGGCCGGCCGACCTCGTAACTAAGGAGATCGTGACGTCGGTGAGACCACTCCATAGTATGAAATAGTCCTTTCTAGGAACCTTACTGTGTTTTTTAGCACAATCTGTAGGAGCCCTAAAATCAATCATCACTACTTAGTATGTTTTCCAAGCTTCCCTTCTTTTTAATCCCTCACTTATTTCTGCCTTCACAGGACTGCGGTGCTGATTGCGCCAAATTCCAGAAGAGTGAATTGGAGTGTAAATTCAACAAGAAAGCCTTGGAGCGCGAGTACAACTCTGTTCACTCCTGGGGGAAAACCTATGGTGACCACAAGCGCCATCTGGAGTTCAGCCATGATCAGTACAGGGAACTGCAGAAATATGCAGAGGAGGTGGGGATCTTCTTCACTGCCTCTGGGATGGATGAGGTAAGAAAGAGACGTTTGTAGAAGGCTTTCTGTGGTTTTAATCAGGTTGAAGTTGAACCATATGTTTTCTTTCTGTCTTTTAGATGGCAGTGGAGTTCCTCCATGAGCTTAATGTGCCCTTCTTTAAAGTGGCCTCACTAGACGCCAACAACTTCTCTTATATGGAGAAGACCGCCAAGAAAGGTGAGAGTGAACTGCAGCAGATGTATTTTATGTTGCATATTTAAATGCTAAAATCATCAGTGCACTTCACCATTACATCAACAAATACTATATTAAGTAAAACAATAAAAGAGAAATAGAAGCAGAAAGAATGCACAAATGTGTCGGTAGAAATTAGGTAAGAAACAAAAAAATGAATGAAGTTTCGCTTGATTGTTGAACTACAGGAGCTCATTAAGAGGAGAGAGAAGGGTTGCATTTTCCCCTTTGCCCATGTTATACATATTGTTGATCAGGCTGTTGCCCTCCTGTCTGCGTCAGGACGGCCCATGGTGGTGTCCAGCGGGATGCAGAGCATGGAGACGATGCGTCGGGTCTACAAAATAGTGAAGGAGCACAACCCCAACTTCACCATCCTGCAGTGCACCAGCTCCTACCCTGTGGATCCTAAAAATGTCAACCTCAAAGTGATATCGGTGAGAAAAGTAGGATTTTAAATCCTGAGCGTCTCACTTGAAGGAATAGTTTGACATTTCAGGAGTTGGTGGATTTTGTTACTGTTGGGCTGAGCCAGGCTAGCTGTTCCCCCCCCCCCCCCTGGTTTCCAGTCATTATGCTAAGCTAAGCTAACCGGCAGCTGGCTCTAGCTTCAAATTTAACTCACAAATGTGAGTGTGGTGTCAATCGTCTGAGAGATTTCGGAGTAACACTCACCCACTTGTAAACTACAGGAATACCAGAAGGAATTTCCCGATATTCCCATCGGGTACTCCGGCCATGAGACTGGGATCAGTATTTCAATTGCGGCCGCAGTTATGGGTGCAAAGGTCATCGAGCGCCACGTAACCTTGGACAAGACTTGGAAAGGAAATGACCACAGCGCCTCTCTGGAGCCCAGTGAGCTAGCCGAGCTGGTTCGTTGCATCCGAGAGGTGGAGATGGCGCAGGGGAGCTGCATCAAGCAGATGTTACCTTGTGAGAAGGCATGCCATGCTAAGGTGAGATATTCTGGCTCCACAAAAACCTTTTTTTTTAAATGCGAGCCACAGTTAAATTACATTTTTACTGTTTAGAAAGACAGATAACCTTTAAGAAAACATTTCTACTGTGCCATGAGAACAATAATAATTTCAGACCTTTTATTTTCTATTCTCCAAGCTGGGTAAATCTGTGGTGGCCAAGGTCCAGATCCCCAAAGGAACCGTCCTGACTCAGGACATGTTGGCGGTGAAGGCGGCCGAGCCGATGGGTATCGCGGCCGAGGACTTGTGCAAAATGGTGGGAAAGACCGTGACGGAGGACGTGGAGGAGGACGACAGCGTCATGCCAGAGATGGTGAACGGGTACTGCAAGAACAATAAGTGCTGAGGATGACAAGGAGTTCATAAATGGGTAGAAAAGGCACATCATTTGGGAGGAAACGTTGTCGATTCCTCTGGCGATATGGGTCATTTTGTGTCTCTTACAAGAGGCTCAGTAGTAGTCTCAGTCCTGTGGTCAGTACTAGTGCAGTGCTTTCTGAGGTGGCACAAAAGCCAGTTGTTGTTACTGTGAACTTAACATACTTTTCACTGTAGTTTTTGCCTGCTCTGTAGAGATTAAAGGAACATTGAACACACGAAGCGGCTACTGGTCATCTCCTCACACAACGGTGAGATCACAGAGCCCCTATGCCAAACACTCATTGTATTCTTCTTGTACCTGCTCATTCATGTAAGTTCATGATATCCTGCATGGTTTGTGTTTGTGCTGCTTCTTTGAGAGAAGCACAATAAGACAACTGGAGCCAGACGCTTCCCCAAAACCAAAAGAAGAAATGCCCCCTCTCTCAATTAACCTTGTTTTTGTCATGAACCCAAACCCGTCCGGATGAAACCTGTGGAGCCTCCAAATAAAATGCTACCCGAATTTCCTCCCTGAGGTTTTCCTTTGTCTTTGCTACATCGCTTTGATGCTCGGATCGACTCCTTCCTTCACATTCACTTTGTACTCTCCTTCTCATGGTAGGTTTATTATCTTTAGATGTGCAGTTAGTTTCTGTGAAATAACATACCACACACTGATGTTGTCTGTGCATTGACTTGGTGAGTGCACATTGTTTTTGATCTATTCAATTTTGTATAGCCCAAAATCACAAACCACAGTTTTACAATCCGTACACATGTGACAACCTCTTTCCTGGGACCCTCACATCAGAACAGGAACCTCCCACAACACATTCAATGCATATGACATATATTATTCATAAAATGAGAGTAGTAGATATAATAATGATGGAAACTATTACTAGTAATAACAGCACAAGTGGATATAGTAGAATAACCAATAATAATGATAGCAGTGTGTGTGAGGCAAGACCACAGTCCAGATATAAGCACGATCCACGGAAACCTGTGAGACGAGAAAGAAAGAAAAGCATACATCTGTACAGAACACTGACCTTTCCTAGTGTGCTATACGCAGCAAAACAGGGTTATGTTAGAACAAAACAACAGTCTGATCTTACATGTTTTCTTATCATATATTGGACATGTAGCATAGCCTCAGTCTTTTTTAGCTGCCTTGGTTGGAGTGTGTGAGAATGACATCAGCTGATCCTATCCCAGCCAGCTAGCTTCAGCTATCCCATCGAAACGTTCTGTTCATTGACTCATTATATAGATCTCACCAATTACCTGGGCCGTCCCCGCTCACAGATGGAGGGTCTCTCTCTGAGGCGTATATAACTTAGCTATATACGCCATTAAGTATGCCTCTGTTTAATTGGATAAGAACAGTAGGAGGTGAGAAACGATGGGGGTGGTCCGGGCAAGGCACCAGAAGTAGGGGGGATAGGAAGGGGGGGAAGGGCGCCCCACACACTTTACGCCCCTGGTACGATTTGGTGTCGCAACTGGTGTGTTCCCATCTCTAGTTTTCTTTTACACCATTTTCATAAATCTCCATCTTCAATAACTTTTGTGATCGTGTTTATTGTAAAATTAAATTAATCTGAGGTTGCGGGTGGGAGTGTGTCGGTGCAGGAGGTCCGAAAGGTGTGAAGGGGCGAGGTTATGAAGGGCTTTGTATGTGATGAGAAGAATCTTGAACTGGATTCCTGGATGAGCAACCTTCATGGCAGCAGGTGGCTCAGCCCCGGAGCTCTTCACTTCTGTCATTGGAGTCTTTGTCTCCCACAGTAACGTGGGTATCGGTACCATCGTGGGCTCCGCTGTCTTCAACATCCTGTTTGTGATAGGGATGTTCTCCAAAGAGGTGCTGAACCTCACCTGGTGGCCTCTGTTCAGAGATGTCTCATTCTATATCATTGGCTTGCTCATGCTCATCTATTTCTTTCTGGATAACGAAATCGCGTTTGGGGAAAGTCTCGGTCTGCTGTCGTGCTACACCTGCTACGTGACATTCATGAAGTTCAATGCCAAAATAGAATATCTTATCAAGGCCCTCCTGGGCAGCAACCAGGTGAACGAGCTGGAGACGGCACCAACGGTGAGTCTGACTCCATCCATCATTCCCTTTGTCTATCTGTCCACTTGTCCATCAATCCATCCAACCATCTATCTGTCCAATTGTCCATCCATCCATCCATTTGTTCATCAATCCCTTCATCCACTCATTCATCCATTCATCTTCCCTTATTTCCTCTCTTTTGATGACCACTCTACCCTTTACTTTATGTTTTCAACCCATCTCAGTTGCCATCATCTGTTCCTTACATCCATCCATCCATCCATTACACAGCGTAACCATCACAAAGAACTCTCAACGCTTTCTAATGCAGGACAAATTAAGTAAGAATCTCTCAAAGCTGAAAATAGCCAACTAAGATTCAGATTCGTTTTTGTGTCTTTAAGGGAACATTTGTTGTGATTCTTGACATGAGTTTGGAATATGTTGAGGTTACAATGTAACCTCAATATATTTATATTCATTTTGTTGGACAAAAATGATTGCCAACATGAAATCTTCACTCAAAACAAACATGATTGGCTTTGAGAACTTGGTCACACATTTATGAAATTCAATTCTGTGTTTGAGCCAAATATGGCCGATATGGAAAACATATGACAAGTGGCACCCCTTCAAAAACAAAAAGAAAACCCTTATCTTAACCACACGAACACTAACTTGGCACTAATGATAGGATTAAGTCTCTGGTGCTTCACATTCCCAAGCAATAGGTGGCGGTAATGCACCTAACAATTTAAAATCAAAAGAAGAAGAAAAAACCGGAAGCGTGCAACTGTTTTGTAACCACAGTCCTACAATGCTGCACTTTGTGTGGCACGAGCCCCGACTGGTCCAGAGTGCCATTTCATTCATTGCTATGTGGTGATCGCTGTTTGAGAGAGCAGCATGGATCCATCAGAGTCAGAGGGACTGAAAGCTGGTCTCGGCCCGGAACAAAGTCCCGAACCCGAGCTTTCTGCAGCGATGCGGGCTAAAATCGAGCGGAACCGGCAGCAGGCGTTGATGCTCCGGCAAGCGCGACTAGCGAGCCGCCCGTCGTCCGCTGTGGAGGGGGCGACGTCGGCGAAAATCTCCAAGACCATCGACTCTGGTGCCGGCTTCTTCATCGAGGAGGACGAGGAGGAGAAAGAGCAGAGGACCAGGAAGGTTGTGTATCAGCCAGGTGTGTGTTTGAGCGTCTGTGTTCGGTGGCTTGGGTGTGCGCGTGCATGCTTATTTGACTTAACTGTGTTGAGTGTGGGTGTGTTTTGTTTCCAGCCCCAGTCATCGAGCCAGACTACCTGCTGTGCGATGATTGTCAAAAACCCTTTATGGACTCGTACCTCAGCAACAGCTTTGACCTGTCTGTCTGCGACAAGTGCAGGTACACACACACACACACGCACACACACACACGCACACACACACACACACACACACACACACACACACACACACACACACACACACACACACACACAGAACAAGTAGTTTTTCATGCAGCTTTTAGAAAAGCATTATGTCCTCTTCATTATGGAGAATACCTGTAAATTCTGGTACGACCATTATTTTGGATATTGTATGCTAATTGTACATGATGATGTGCATTTATCTGATAAAGCATGAGTTCCTGCAGGCTCTCTACTGGGTAATACTCTCCTCCAATCACAAGCCGCTGCTTCGTGACCGGGAGACGCTACATAAGATATTTCAGCTGGCTGCAGCTGCTTACACTGTGGGTGCGTTGGGCGTTTCGCTGGCTTCTTCCCAGCCTAAAGATGTCTCCTGCTTTTCTTTTGTCCCCTGCAGTGTCAGGCTGTGGCTCTTCCAAGTTCAGTTGCGTACTACCTGGGTTGGCTGGGGTACTTCTCTGCTGTGGTGGCCAGGGTTACAAAGGAGTAGGCGGGCTGCAGCGACGAACATTTAGTCTGCCAGGATCACTGTGGTTGGGTCGTTAACCAAATGTTAATGAAATGTATTCACAGTTTAAGCCTCTTTCCCCCTCAGAGACAACGAGGAGAAGCATAAGCTAATCTCCAGAACTGAGGCCAAGCAGCACTACCTGCTGAAGGACTGTGACCTGGACCAGAGAGAGCCTCCACTCAGGTTTACACTGAAGAAAAACCCTCATAACCCGACCTGGGGAGACATGAAGCTCTACCTGAAACTACAGGTACTGGCTGGAAGACGGGGGACTATGTGCGTCACAATCAATACGTTTTCCCATGTTGTCTAATATCGATGTTAAGCAGGAATTATGATTTGCAATGATTTGAAGAAAAGAAAATTGGGAATTGCACAAACTATTTAAAAAAAGAACATTGAAATATGATTTTAAGACCAACATACAAATAATGAGAGCTCATCAAGCAGTGAAGTAGTGCTGGAACAATCAGTGAGTCAATCATCAAAGCCACAAACATTTTAGTCAAAGACCAACTAACCCCTCGTTGCTCTGTGTGTTTTAATGAGTCTGTCTGAATTATGTATTTGTGCGTGTTAACCAGGTGGAGAAGAGGTGTATGGAGGTGTGGGGCTCAGAGGAGGCCCTGGAGGAGGCCAAAGAGACGAGGGAAGAGAACCGAGAGACGCAGAAACAAAAACGCTTCAACAAGAAGGTCAAAGGTCAGTTCCATTACGAATTGTGTAAACATCAACATTTGGATTTGGGATGAGCGTCATAAGCTCTGGACGTGTGGATATTTCATATAGCTGTGTTTGTGTGTCAGAGCTGCGCAGGGCGGTAAGGAGCAGTATGTGGACCAAAGACACCAGCGTTCACCAACATCAGTACGGACCAGAGGAGGTGGTGGATCCGGAGGAGGACCTCTACAAGAAAACCTGCACCACCTGCGGACATGAACTCACCTACGAGAAGATGTAGACACTCGCGAGCACACACACACACACACACTGACTGTTCAGTCTACAAGGAGAAGATATTCTGTGCTGTGAAATACTACCTCGCAGATTTCGGTCACATGATACCGTGATGTAATCACTGTCATGTGAAGTATGGCCTCATTCAACTCCGCATTAAGCCACAAGTCATATTTCATTATAGGCTTTGTTTCTCATGTCTGATTCTTAGTGTCGGCTATAATGAGACAAGCTGTCGTTGTCCAGATATTCATACTACTAGTTAGACTGAAAATATGTCAAACATATTGACATCTTGCTGTATTGTAAACAATTTTTATAAAAAGTTAATTTCTTTTCTAAGTTTCTTTTGTATTTTGAGACTTTGTGGAAAGTCTTCAAAATACTTCTCTCCATATTTTTCTTGAAGTGTAGACATACAGTTTGAAAACAGTTTGCGTCTCAATTGTTTGTACATTATTTTAACATGGTTTGACAGGCTAGTCCATCCCAGTTGTTGAAATACCTTTAAAGGGATAATACAACTCATAAAATGCAGATTCCACTTGTGAAGTGATTAAAGCTCCCACCTTGTGTCTGAAAGGTTATTTATACCTCAAAATGACGATCTAAATTTTACAGACAAGACTGTACTATTAGTCAGATTAGAATCCATTAGCACCAGAAATGTATCATAATACAATCATCTTTCAATTTCTCAAAAAACATGGTGTCAAGTTGGTTATTTTGGACCCAATAACTTATATCTGCATTGGGTAAAAATGACCAACGAATGTAAGGTTGTTTAAACTTTATAGCGAAGGAAAATAATTTACTGACCAAAGTTAAGGGTTCCATCGATATTGCATAGGGTTATTGAGCCATAAAACATGTTTATGCTTCTTTCAACCTAACATTTTATCATCAAACCTAAACTGTTTAAACTTATTTAGAAAATATGTTTCAAGTTCTAAAATTGCCAGTTTTTTTTAACGGTCAATACTTGAGTTTTAAAATATCTACATATGTTTACATCATTAACATAGTGTAATGACTTAACTGTGACATAAAGTCTGTTAGCCAGAAGTGGGTAGTCAGTTATTGTTCTAGCAGCTGACAAAATCCTTTGTATGCTACACAAAACAGTCAACCACAAACAATACACTCCCTTTTCCAAGTAGCCATGACTAAGCATAAATTCAGTCATTCCTTTACTTCTAAGTGGGCGAGTTCTGCATTTTATTTCAGGAAGTCAAAGCTGAACCCTAACCCACAGAGTATTTGGTTGTAAGTCCCTTTAGCTGATTGCCCAACTTTCTTTATCATCACGAGTCACAGGTCAGGAAATTATGATACAATTACTAACGCAAAGTAGATATTTCAATTCATGTACAACCTTTATTTATTAAATTACTTCAAACATGGAAAACACGTTTAAAAGTCAAAGGTTCCCTGAACATCAGCGTTGAATACAAATCCATCATCTGTACTGTCGACCTTGACCCCCACAACTTCACCCTAGTCGGAAGAAAAAAGAAGAACCGAACAATGTTAGTACGCTTCAAAACCTGCAATTACAAAGACATTGGCGCCATTTTAAATGGGCTCCCTTGCCCTCAGATATGGCACAAGCTTAATGAGACGTTTCCATGAATTTACTTTGTTGTAAAACTGTATGAAGAAACCGATGAAAATCCACTTCATTTTCTAATCTTAAGTGTGCTCTTAAAAATATGGATTTAGGCAATTTGTCATCCACTCTGCTACTTACATCACCGAAGTACTTCTCTATGAGGGCATGAGCAGCCTGGTACACCATATCATTTTCGTGGTTCTGCAGCATCTCAATGCGGTCCAGGCCTCCCAGCTCTTCAATCAGAAGGCTAAGTTTCTCCGTCTCACCGAGCTTCTCCGCTGCCTGAAAAGTCAGTTACTGAAAGCAGCCCTCTCATCCGCCCATTTCTAGTTCCAAGTCAAATTGTACTACATTTTATGATTAGGTGCAAGAATTTGAGAGTTTTCTGGCCCCCTCACCAGGAAGATGTTGTTGATCGCTTCCATTATGACCAGAATGACTTTAGCATCTTTGACCTGCAACAGGTTGATGATCCCCTCCAGGGCTCCACTCTGCACCAGATTGACCACCTGCTCCACAGTGCCCCCACTGGTGAAATTTGTCACTGCCCACACTGCCTCCCTTTGAGTTTTGAAGTCTCCCTGGGGAAAAAACTAAATTGTTCAGCTACTTCTCACATAACATTTGTTGCCGTCCAGTGAAAAACATTAAAGTAGACCCTGCTTGCATTAGCGCAAGAATAATCATTTCTAAAACTACAGTTCAACATGATGTCGGAGGAAAAGAAAGACTGTCATGATTTATCTCACATTCCTAAGCTGTTCCACCAGAGGGGGGAGCAGGCCGCAGGTGATGAGCTGTTGGATTTGTCTGCAAGGGCCAGCAGCAATGTTCGACAACGCCCACGCTGCCTCCTTTTGCACACTGGCCTTCGGGTGCCTCATCAGTTGAGGTAGGACTTTCAAAACTCCAGCGTCAACTGCCACCTGGGTCTGCAGGTCTGAGCCACTCACTATGTTCCCGATTGAGCGGAGCGCTGGGGTCTGGAGGGCAGATAGGTAACCGATTACTATTTGATAGTTCTGGCCCATCACCAAGCGAACGTGCGTTACTCGTCACTATAGAATCCTAACATGTAGCAGTAACAATCGTTTTAGCGTCACATGCAGATGGCAGATCCGACAGCTCATGCAATGTTTGAATTATATAGCGCGTTGAGGACATGGAGGGTTGAATGAGTCAAGCGCACTGTACCGCGACACTGAGCTCCTCGTGGCTCATTAGCTCCACCAGCCGAGAGACAATGCCAGTTTTCACTACAACATCAATGCGGCCATTGTCACCATCTGAGAGGTAGGAGATTGCCCAGCATGAGTCAGACAAGATGTCCTTATCGCCGAGATGGAGCAACTGGATCAGAGACGGTAGCACCTGAAGGAAGAGTTACAGTCATCCTGCTGGCATTGTAGCACCTGTCTTGCATTGGATTGAATCTTCTGTGGCGCTGGATGCAAAGCGCAGATACTTTGATTTCACTTACCTGCTGGACTGCAGACACCGGTGGAAAAGGGTTCTTATTGCGACACAAGTTGGACAATGTCCATGTCAAGTTACGCAGGTAGCCAACCTGTGGTAAAAGCATTATGAACAGGACTAATACAGAAACAACATTTAGACTTGACGTTAACGCCATCTACAAGTCAAATTCTGTAGCCAGTTCCTCATCTCTACTTGAGGCTAGCGGGGCAAAGCTACAGCATCAGCAAACGTTGTAATACATCCAAATAAACAGTTTGTGGTAGAGTTGCATTGTGGAGAATTATGTGCCAGACGTATACGACGTGGGCTCTTTTGGTCTACTAAAGCCATTTACACTTTTTTAAAATCCACACCGCAGTGCAAGCTGGCAGAGTGCCCTCTTTACGAAGCTCAATGCCAGTTTCTGAGAGGTCGGAGTAAATTTATTCCATGAAGATTGAGGCGAAGTTTTGATTTACTGGTGTGTCTGGGGCGATGCGGGCCAGTAAGGCTGGGACAACGTTGCACTCAATCAGGATGTCTCGATAAGCTGCGCCGTCACCTGTAACAAGAAGTCACGCTTTGTGACGTTAGTACGCAAACCACAGTGACAGATGTAGATTCTGTGCACCAGAGTTATTTTTCAAAACCAATCCCTTTAGTGAAAGACACAAGCATGAGTCAATTCATAGCTCAACATAGTAAGAGTTAATGGTCCATAAAGTGAGCAACATCTTTAGTTTTTGTCATTCTGGAAACTATTTCCCTACTAACATCCTAAATGTATCAGCTGCGTCAATTCATAATCAAATCCAGACATGGTTTAAAACATTCAGCATGTTACCTGCAATGTTTCCAAGAGCCCAGACAGCCTGTTCACTGATGTGCAACATGGGCGACGCGAGCAAGGCGATGAAAGCTGGTACAGCCCCATGGTCCACCACCTGACACACAAATACACTGTGGTGTTGGACCGTCGAGCCATAAAGAAATCCTTTAAGACCATTTAGTTGAAGTCTGTGTTAAAGTCTCAAGATGATTACGGTCCTGACAACCGGTTTCAGTCAAATGGCTGAAGTCACAATAATTAGGCCAACCATGCTTGTGCGTCACAGATGTTCAATACCGTGTTCACACCTGTTGAGTATGCCAAGACGTTCCAGAGGCGATGTTTGTAAGGGCCCACGCCGCCTCAAACTGCAGATTCGGCTCATCATCCATGCACAGGAAGGTCACAAAGCGGGACAGCAGACCTGCGTCTACGATCTCCTTCAGAGGAGGGTTACGCTCCTGAGACAGCAGCTTCCTGAGGGGGAGGATGAAAGAAGTGTACAGGTTGCGATGGATTTCACTTCCATTCGTTGCAATGGGTAGAACACTGGAGATATTAAAGTAACCCAATAGGTTGTGTAAAATGGCCATTACAATTCCACAGGTGATCACCTCAATATGGTGCTTTTCTTCAACAATCCAAAAGATAGTTCCTTAGGACCAAAAACTCAGTCCTCACCTTAGCTTTATTTGCCAGTCTTTGCATGATGCATGTTGCACGTTTACAGAATTATCAAAGCAATTTTGGTGATCAACTAATCACTCATTTTTGCACATAAGACACGAGAGCAATTGCATCGTATGCAACAAATTATGGTTCATACCAAAGTTGAAAAACGACCCGTGATGCTCACCTGGCTGCCTGACACCCTCGGGTTTGGGACTCCTTGCAGTCGGAGTTCACATCTCTAATGATATCCTCAATGGGTAAGGTCACCTAAATGACAGACGCACCGTTAGAGGCTCCACTAGTTTAAGAACGAACTTGTAAAGAGGTTTCTGAACTGACCATCGCGTTGGAGATATAATCAGAAGAGAGGGCCTCCTCGTCCGGGAGAGACGACAGCGTTAGGTTTCTTCTCTTCAGGAAACTTTCATTCTTGTGAACTTTGCGAAGCTCCACGCACTCCGAGATGCGTTTCTCTCGAAGTTTCTGCCAGAGGTCGAGATGCATGGTCAATAAAGTTATTATTATGTACGTCGACGACTATGAAGCTGCAACATCAATTTACCGCTGGGTCTTTCCCCTTGTTCTTGAATTTGGAGATCCGCTCGTCAACAACGTTCTTGGTAGGCATGGTGGACGTTTACGCACGGTGGCCCCGCGCTCTCTGCTTAACTGAGACTGGTGAATACTTAATGAGACCTACCGCGGGGAGGTTATGAGGAGGAGAGTCGCCTCAGGTGGATCTAATTAGATGTGATTGATTCACGTGCAGGCTGTGCGCGTTTCAATGAAGTAACCAAAACAGCTTTCCCTCCAGCGCCAATTAGGTTGGGCAAGGGTCTGTGAACTCATTTCTTTGCAATTTATGTGTTGGAGAGAATGGTGTGTTTTATTACTTATTTATTTTTCAATACCGTGCAATTTGTAGTGCTATTATAGTCTTTAGTTGAAGGCCTTTGTTCAGACGCTTATGTTGTTAATGTGTCTTATGTACCTGCAGCTGTACGATGATGAACTGCTTGTTAGCCTTGTTAATAAAGTCTTTATGAAAAGAAAAGTGTGCACGTTTGATCCGTTTGTGTCATGCAGAAGATAAAAGAACAAGATAAACGCTTGACTTTACTTTGTTTAGTACCTACATACATGTCTGATGTTGAAGTAATACTAATCATTGTAAAATAAGCAACAATACGCCTTGGAATTCCACATGATATATTTTTTCGTGGTCGTAACCAGTCATGGCCGTTCCTAGACAATAGATGGCAGCATAAAACCACTTTCATCAAGCCCACTTTTGAGTGTGTAAATGTGATTTTATTTTAAATCCAATGTATTGCTTAAACATTATGAATTCATCGTATTTGAACTTTATCTCTGTCGGAAAAAAAGGGTAAAGATGAACATAAAGAGATCAAATAAGTGAAAGAGGGGAAAGTGAGGCAGAGAAAGAGTGTGACAGTGATGGAGTCTCGTCTTCCCCTGTAATAACCAGGAAGGGCTGAACAATAGCAGCTGAAGTGGAGGTTTCCCCCTGACCAAGTTATAATGGCTTCCTCTTTATAACACATGTACACACACACACACATGCACACAAGGGTCATGTGACTGTGAGCGCTCAGACTCATGTATAAACACTCTTTCTTTCTGAGTGTAGGTCACAACCCTCGTCATGGTCTTTTAGTCCAATGCAGCACCGTAAACCTTCTTTCTGACACCCTGCTGTCTCACACACAATCACATGTCCACATTATTAAGGATACATAGCGTTGTACTTGTACTTGCACTTGTACTGTGGGAAAACACCAACACATTGCTGCCAACCTAAGACTTGGTTGGGTACGTCTGCGCCACAGCAACATGACCAAACAAAATGTATATTCATATTAAATCATAGTATTCCATGTAAAAACAGCCCGTTGTGGTAAAACCCACAGAGAATTAATAATTCAAGGGTACAGCTCTGCTTTTTAGCCTCGTTCAGTTCATTGTTTGGGTTTAAGGGCTGCACATTTTCTCCATGGTTAGTCTTGCTGTTCACATTAGTCCCCACAGACATCCTATTGCAGCACAGAGCCCTGATAAAAACACGTCATTACCTGCCCAACATGTAGAAAATAGCAAACTGAAAAGCCAGAAGACCAAAACAGAGCAAGTGTGAATGTTTTACTTGCATAAGTCAGATGCCACGGTCACGGAGAGACAGATGAACATTAATGTTGGTGATACATCAGCACAACAGCCATATAAAATGGTGATAAGATGTTGTCAGCAGTGTGTCTGTCAGCTTGTTATACATTTTTCATAGAGATCTGACGCTTGAGAACACACGGGTTAGGCTATTAAAGCGGAACGGGGGCTGCACATTGATTTATCCACTGAAGAGTTTTGTTGAATAATACATGCTCCAGTTTAGGGCCCAGTTTTTGTGGTTTAGGGTTGAACGTGTGATTAAGTCCGATTTTTGCTGCCAGTCCAGGATCATTTAAAAGCGATGAGCATGAGTTACCTGACAGGGGGACAATGAAATAATTAGGAAAAAAGACAAAAGGTTATTCCCCTTGTCGGACAGTCGCCCTGACATTTCCTCTACCTCGGCTCTGTTTTCTTCTCCCTGCTTCTCTGTCAGTGATTTCCCTCTGTCAGGCGTGGGAACGCAGAGAGAACAAACAGAGATGGACGATTTCATTTGTTCTCATGCTCTCTGGCTACATTCATATTATCATTAGCGTAGAGGTTGGAATGTCCTTCAGAGGACGACTGTGAGCTTTGGCCAGAGGTATTAACACATATAGAATTTCTGCTTCAGGAGATGGCGAGCGATAGAAAAAAATCTGCAAAATACATCTTCAGAGAATTCAGCTTGCCCCATTACACCGCTCTAAGATTCACTTGTTTCACAAAAGACAGAACTTCTGTACATCATTTGTGGCATGATGACCTGTTGATGTGGAGTTTCTCTGCGGTGTGTGTGGGTGTGGGTGTGAGAGACCTGGCCTCGTTGCCCGTAAGATCATCCTGATGGCCTTTTGACCTGGAAGTGCTTATGGTTCCTCAGAGACGCCCTGAAGGGTGTGGAGTGTTCCTGCCCTGTTGTCTTTGACTCCTTGTTAAGTCTGAACAATGTGAGGTGAATGGAGGAAATTCCACTGTGCAGGTTCAGGGCCACTCACACACACACACACACACACACACACACACACACACACACACACACACACACACACACACACACACACACACACATACGCAAACCCAAATCACTGTATGCAGAAGCATTCGCTGTTACATGATCCTTTATTCAAAAACAGGAGACTCACAGAGACTCCTCATCAGTTGTAGTGGATAATTACTATTATTAAAAACGTACAAAAAAGCTACAGCTTCAAGTCACAGCATGTACCACTTTCTAATGTGTGTCTAGCTAATGGCTGTATAAACGATAAATAATTCATTTTTCGTGCTTTGTCTTTTCATTTGCAATTCAAGCATCAGGGCCAGAATCCATTCATCACAAATGATTTATTATATTTACGACAGACTTATGATTTATTAACATTTACAACAGCAGAATAATTACGAACTTATTGGTTAAGTGAGAAAGTCATTAGCATCTCATTGACGGGATTATTAATGAGTCACCCAGCAAGAGAGATTCTGAGCAACCTGGCAGCCCAAAAGTTCCTCCTATGAATGACTTATAACTTCAGGAAGTGGTCAACAAAATTGAACCAAAAAAGGAGAAAAGTGAGCACATCATTTAGTCAGCACTGTTCTGACAGAGTTTCAGTTGTAAATCATGGATTCACATCACTGGTGTTTATCCTTCCGTACTTTCCTTCCATCCCGAGTGCTGCCTTGTTCCTTTGTCCCTTTTTCTTTCCTTCCATCCCTTCATCCGTCTCTTTTGACTTTTCTCCCTCTCATTCTCCCTGGTTCCCAGATCAACTTGAGGCGTCTATGGGAAATCATTAGTATAGATTGTTCTGCAGTGCTGCGTCAATACACACACACACACACACACACACACGCACACAAACTTGTGCATAATATGCCTCCCTACATTTAATAGTGGAGGGATGTTTCAACCTTCTTTGCTTTTTACTGTAAAGTGTAATACCGAGGACAAATCCTTGGCAAAGGATTACTGTTGTGTGTGTGAGTGTGTGTGTGTGTGTGTGTTACTATCATTATGGTAGGAAGAATTCGGACACAGTCAAACACACACATACACACATGCACAAGAGATTGCGAATAATGATGACAAACATTCATGCAGGGTTGTAAAGACAAAGGTCTGCTTTGTCTGTGCACTTAAGTCAGCGGTTCTTAGATATCAAAGCGGAGGAGAGAAAAAGAACCATAACAGGATGTGGGTTGTAACGGAGAGCGAGAGAGAGGGAGAGGGAGAGAGACATTTAAGTGCGTGTTTGTGCACATGAAATCAAAGATGGAGGGAATTTCCATTGAGAAAACAAATAATTTCACACTGATATCATTTTGAATTCTCAGACACACGTGTGGTATGTGAGTGCTTGCTTTTCTGATACTACTCATCAGTCTTCATGCTGTCATGCCTCAGGTATGACTGCTGTCAATGCAGTATTTCAAACATCTCTCTCATTCTTTCTCTCTGCCCTTCTCTTTCTCCTTCGCATTCTTAGACACACTGGCGTTCAGCTCCACTCGATTAATATTTCATGCTGCCACTCCAATACCTGCCTGTCAATAACCGGGATAAGACACACCTCAGGTCCAATCCATCATACTCACAATGGACCAGGCTGCTACATTGTGTGTGTGTGTGTGTGTGTGTGTGTGTGCGTGTGTTGATAGATCATTTGTTTCTGCTGACAAAGCCCTCGCTGTTGGTTTGCATAAACAGGCTGAGGGCTCAATGGCTGAGAGATCGAAATAAGCCATTTGTCATTTCCCACAGACACGGGCATTCACACACTCACATGTGCACATACACTCACACACTCACAGATGTTTATTGGCAGACAGGGTTGAAAGATCAATACAAATTTTCTCTGACGATCGGTCAAAAAATAGAAACGTTTACATGACGTAGACGCAGGAAACAAAGTTGAGTAATATTAAGTTCACAAAATGCCTCATAAATAAATATACAAACTGATTACAAATCCTCTTTGTGGATGTTTTGTCATATAAAATGTACAACAATGTTCCACATTCCTTCATATTGAACATGTAAAATGATGCCAACTCTCCCAATCGCACCACGTCTTTATAGTATCTCTTGTGTCCAGTTTCTAGAGTAGCGTGTCACCATAACACCAGGTTTATGTCACTTGTTTGTTATTTGCTGTTAACATTCTATCACTTACAAGTAGGATGTGTGCGATTTTGTGCATGCGTTTTGATGAATTACACACAGTAATGCATCAAAATGATAGGATCAAGAGTTCATGGTGTTACATTTGTGGTGTTTTATATGTATTCGTACCTTGGAAAGTATATATTTATGTGTTCTTGCTTGATAAAAGTTCAGATGTGATCTGTCTGATGTCATTAAATGAGTAATCTAAAGTTTGCAAAGCCTTTACGAACTCAGCATTTTGTCATTAGTGTGGGGATCTTCTAAATGATTGTAGTAAATACAAAATACAGTAAATTAAGTCAAACACAATTGTTATTATACTTCAAAAAACAAGCACCTGAACAGGTGGATCTTGTTGTGAGTTTTCTTTGTTCCAATGTCAAACAAACATGGCTGAGAAACCTTTAAAGTGAACAGACATGGACATTTGAATATTGACAATTTCATGACAACTGGAATCTACTTATAAGAAGATCATTCCATCAAAACTACAGAAGTGGTGCTTTTTATTTTTATTTTTTTATATACAGTTGAAGAATTACATATACTGTGATGATATTTTGCAATCCTGTTAAATTTCAACAACTTTTCAAATTCACACAGGATAGCCTCTAATCTGCACAGTGTCCAGGCAACACAACAAGAACGTCCTGAAAAAAGAAACAGGATGGAGATGCAATATAAGACAGATGCATTGTGGGTAACCGAAGGGTGATGGCTAAGACTGTTTGCGAAAGGCAGTAAAAAGCAATGAAAAGGTTTCACTGTGTTGTCCTTAAGCAAGCCCAGTCAAACTGTCGTCAGCATGTAAATGTGAGGCTTCCTTTAATCCACCTGCGGGCCTTCAAAGTAACTGTGCTATTTCAGCACATTGGTGACATGCTGTAAAAAGTGAGTGCAATGGACAGTTTGTGTCGAAAGCACACCAGCGATCCAGTCCAAACAAACACACTTTTTAAACTACCATCCATTGTTGTACACACCTATCTTGTGCAAGAGTTTTCAAACACTCATCCCAAATGTTTGCCTGCATGTATGTGTTACTTTATCTACATACTCACATATGTAAATGCACAAATAAAACAAAATTTTAAAAATCACAAAATGTGAACATTTTCCGTGCGCTCTTCATATGTATGCTGATTCTCTCAGAGACATGTAGCCTGGAAGAGACTGAGTGGCATTATCTGTGGATCGGCCAACTCCCAGAAACAAGAAAGGGAATCAAAGCGGTGGAGGAGAGATGGGGAGGGGCGGAGGGGGCGAGGAGATGCATGGAGAACTTCAAAGGTGAACACAGAGTTCATAGAGATATGAGGCTCAGACAACAGGGCAGAGCCCTCACAGACAAAAAAAAGAGAAAGAAACGGGGCAGAACTGAGAACATACACACAACATACTCTCAGTGGGGGGCAAAGCTGGCAATACCGTCCACAATAACATCCTTCATTCTCGGTGTGTGTCTGTGAGTGAAGAAGCCAGCTGGCAGGCAGACAAAAGGAGGAGGAGTTGGAGGTTTTAGGGGTCCAGTGAGGACTTTAGAGGGTTGGGTGGGTGTTGTTGTGGGGGTGTGAGCCAGGTATCGGGTGTTACCGGGCTGAGAGGCCCCTCGCATTGGCATCCTATTCACCTGCTGCCCGAGCCTGGACAAAGGCTGGGGCTCTGGGGCTCCGCTGGGCCACAGCCAGGTAACACTAGAAGGTCTTAATGGCTCCAAGGTGAAGGGAAGATGGTTAGAAGAAGATTACATGGGAAAATGTTTGGTTCAAAACTGAGCTTTTTGGTGATCTGAGGCTCCACCATAAACACAGTCACCTTTTTCCCATGCAGCCGGGGTTCAAATGCAATGCTTCACAGAAACTACACGGTGTTGTTGGTACAGAATATTCCGTATTCATTTGTTTAACAAACAACAACGTGGAAATCAGAGTGAATAAATCAGCAATGCTAAACACAATGCCAGTAGTGTGTTGAAATGTACAACAAAGTCCTTATTGAAAGAGTGAACATAAAAGTCCGTGTGTGTGCGTATCATCATGGATTATGTACGAGTGATTGTGAAACTGATCCCTCTTTTAGCGCCAGTGTGTCCCCGTGCAAAAACAGCAGTGACATTTATTGAAGAAAAGGCGTGTTGATTTCTGCATTGTTCTGTCCATTTTACTGCAGACACATACCTACTGCAGAGGGCTGAATCTAAACAGTAATTACCATACCTGACTGTCATACAGACAGACAGACGTGTGCGTGCGTGCGTGCGTGCGTGTGTGTACAAATAATTATTCTTGTTTGCTGTCACTCATAAAGACTTTTTTAGAATTGTAAAATGGCGCTGAGACAACAGTAATACACCAAAGTACATACAGTATATACATTTAGATTCACTACAAAAAGCGTATTTTGTATTGTGTATTTTATTTTAACTTGCACAGCAAGAAGAGTGGCGAGCTCAGGTCATTTTGCTTTATTTTAAACAATAATATTTCGTCAAGAAAAAAAAATTCTGACAAACAAAAACTGACAAAACTCTCAAAGAAACAAAGATGCCCCTTAAAACCATTCGACCCGCAAATCCACAACAATAATAGTTTACGAGCACAGCTTTTTGGGGTGTGTGGGCTGTATTGTTTAACAGCCATGCTTTCCAAAAAGGGTTCTGTGGAAGAAAAGGGTTCTCAATGGAATCACAAAGAACCCTTGAAAATCCTTTCTTCAAAAAAAGGGTTCTCTGGTTCTGGGTAGAACCTCAGCCCTTCAGAAGAACTTGTTTGGAACCCTTATTTCTAAAAGTGATACTTCCACTGATTCCAGTTTCCATTGTAACAAGTGACCCTTATGTCAAATCATTTTTGTTCCCAATGTTAGATTTTAACGTTCAATAACATACTCAATGACTTATTAAGATAGGGCTGTTTTTGCATTCTTGTTATAATAGAATGTCACATTTTTTTTATTTAATTCTCTATCTGAGCAGGACTCTATGGGGAAAAGGTCAATTATCATTAGTTTTTAAAAGTGAGTGTGTGTTTTTGTGTGTGTGTGTGTGTGTGTGTGTGTGAGAGAGATGCACTATGGGTAGGATGGAAAAAGTAGAGACATCAAAGAGCAATGGAAGAGAGAAACAGCTGGTCAGTGTGTGTGTGTGTGTGTGTGCGCGTGTGTGTGTACATGAACACACCTTCAAAGGGGACCATAGATGTGCCAGCCCACCTGACTTCAAGCATCGGTATAGGGACACATACACTTATGCATACACTCTTGCAAACTCACAAACACACACATACTCTGGAATAAACACACTGACACAAAGTGCACACATTGACTGAACTCTACTCTCTCACATACACACTGCAGATACAAACTTCACCTGTCACTGTGTGCATGTGCCTGCATGTGTGTGTGTGTGTGTGTGTTTCTTGTCAGCGATTAAAGCACACTAAAGTCCCACACAGATAAATCACCAGTTCTGTGGATGTTCAGGGGTGTGCACGTCCTGACATGTCCAGACTCAACGCTCCACAGCTGGGCAGGATTGGCCTGGATTCAGCCTCTTTGGAGGAGAGAACCAGACCGGAGCAAGAAAGTAGAAAGAGGAGCAAACCGATGTGGCCAATGCTGCACATAGTTTCTGCGCTGTAGCTAGAAGAGCTTCACTTTGTTTTAGAGGAAATGAATGGAAAACTTTGTTTTACCTTCTTCACAACATTTAATTCCCAGTTTCTAGCAATTCAATTCAGAACCGCTTTGTCTGTTGGAGAAGCATGTCCAAGTCACACCTAATTAATGAAATATTAAATATACAAGTTGTGTGCTAGGATTTCACCTCTCAAGAACAAGTCTTTCAGTCTCAAGTCTTTGGAGTTTCACGTAAGTCAAGTCTCAAGTCCTTGTTGAGACTTGAATCTATGAGGTCAAGTCAATTTATTTTACACAGCCCAAAATCACACATATGTTCTCCTTAGCTAATGTCTTTGAATAAAAGTGTTTGTCAGGGGTCTTCAACCTTGTTTACATCAAAGAAACCCCCATTTGCAGAGCTGGAAACCCTTCTATGCTTTCAATGACTTAAAGTACACAACTCATTTCATATACCCTGAATATGAGCGTAGCATTATAATTACATGTCATTGATTTCGGTACCCAGTAGTGCACCAAATTTCCTCTCAATACTACTGTTCGCTTGTCACTCTCTTTGCCTCGGCTGCCGGCAGGTCAGAGGCTTTGCCCTCATACATCTTACTCGTAGTGTTGAAGCATGTGATCTACGGTGTCATTTACAGCTTTGTATTGTGATACAACAAGTGACAGAATGACTGAATGGGGCTCTTGATGAGCAAACACACTGCTTTCTTTCACTTCCAAGGTTCGCCAATGAAGAGCAAACATATGATACACTGCTTCCCTGGAGAGAAGGAGAGTGAGTGTGTGAGTGCATGTGCTTACCTGCGCTCATGAGTGTGTATATCTAAGAACAACCTGAGGTGCCGAGGTTGTTGATCTCCTGGCAGGTCAAAGCTGCTTGGAAGTGGTAAAGAGTACAGACACACCGACACACACACACTGTTTTAATGGAGCCGCAGTCGGGAAAGGAAACTCCCTGGCTTAGAAAGGCAGTGATCACTCATATCCTGATCTTCTGATAACATGTGTGTGGTTTTGTGTGTGTGTGTGTGGAGGTTAGTGTGTGTGCATTTGCATGATTCTTACAGTGCTCTTAGGTCTCTGTTGACATAGTTACTGTCTGTATTTGTTCATGAGGTAGCCTACGTATAAGACAAGCATTCCATAGCTCCGCTGACATTTATTTTGCACACACACAAGGACGGATGCTTTTCTAAAATATTGTCCGTCACCTCCACATGTCGTAATGACTCAGGTATGGCTACTGTCATCGCAGCACCTCTCTCTCTCTCTATATATATATATTTCTTTGTTTCTCTCTTCATTTAAAGAGAAATTATCGGTGAGGCAGAGGTGACACAACCACAAAATCAGACATGATCAGATACCTTCTACCTGTGTGCGTGTTTGTGTCTGTGTTCGCACAGCAGCTGTGACTGGTAAGAACAAGCCCACTGAGTGATAACATAATCATTATAGTTCACTTGTGTATCCAGTGATTTCATTGTACATGCACGCTGTAGTTTTAACAGGCCAATCCTCCTTTTGTCGTAGTTAACTGTCGTGTAAGTTATCGTACTTACATTAAGGTGACACGCAAAGTACGCAATTAAATGACTCAAACTCTTTGCTGAGGCTTTAATTGATGTTTTTCCACATTAACAAGGGATCGGGTGAATATAATGAACTTTATTGGTTTATTAACTCTGTTGCTCTCAGCATTGTTTTCATTGAAATGCTTTAAAAACAAACATTATACACTGCCGGCTCAGTACCAAACATGAAGGCAGATATTGTTGGCGACGAGGTGTTGAACATACAGTTGAGCATTTCCCTCAGGAGTTGGTAGAGACCAAACACAGAGCTGGGTTGGGTTCACAGCCCTTTTCGGCAGTTTTTTTTTGTATTAATCCACCTTTTCATGATTTCTTTCCCCAAAGAAATTGTTAAGCAGATGTGAGAAGCGAGATCCTGATGCAGCTTGTCTCATGAAATGTAGCTTGCACACTCTTAGAAGTAAAGGTGCTGACTATGACCATATATTCTATTGAGAATCCATTTCTATCTTCAAATAGATCCAACCGAGGGGGTTCTACCGAGATCACCTTTATGTTCCAAGGACTTCATCACAGACAGAAAGTGGGATAAACTGACATTCGACTCCCACCTCCAGTATAAAAATGTCTTGAGATGATCCCTTTAAATGTTCTACTCAAGGATCTCCACCGAGTCAATGTTTTGACTTCTATATTTTTGGCATGACATTGTTGCATCAGCATATGATGTACTGTACTCTCTTAGAGGCTTTATTATGAAATAAAACAGACCAGCTGAGCCTTGTCTGTGTGTGTGTGTGTGTGTGTGTGTCTGTGTGTGTGTCTGTGTGTGTGTGTGAGGATTAGGCCTCCGTGTTTGTACCGACAGCTACATGTTTCATAAAACAGCAACAGATAAAAGCATCGAGGAAGGCTGTGTTGTTATGAAGCCATGTCTTGTTCTGAAAATCTGACAACTCTTCTGCCTGACTGTCTACACAAGCTAAGAACACAGTACCACACACACACGCACACGCCCGCACACACACACACGCACGCACGCACACACACATTCATACACTTCTTGCTTTGAGAAAAGGTGTAATAAAACTTCCCTGTCAGTCTTTCATGTGTGAGGCTTAAGAGCTGTCACACTAACAGGAGGAAACCACCATGCTTTGATAGGCCGTCCATATGGAACGGAAATCTGCACACAGCATGCATGGACGTGTGTTGGTGTATGGGTGTGCGTGGGTGTGTGTGTGTGTGTGTGTGTGGGTGTGGGTGTGTATGTCTGTGTGTGTTTGTGTTTGCGTGCCAAATACTCTCAGGTTTCATTGCTCAATAAGGCCGCTTGATATCTATATTAAATAGTGGTGCGTGACCTGATACACACTCTAGGTACTTGCAGAGTGTGGTAATGCAAATGTGCAAACAAATCACTTCCAATCAATTCCACTGACAGCAATAAGAAATGTGGAAATGGACCAGCAAAAGGATGCGCGCAGATGTACACAGTGCAGGGGCCTCATGTATCAAATTATGCATACAATTTCTAGATATTGATCATTTTTCCATTTCCATTTCTACCAATAGATCTACACCTACTGGACCTTTAATGCAGAGCAGCAAACAAAACAAATAAAGCATCACAGACAATGAGGTTCGATGCTGTATAGGAAAGACCCTGAAGCATTCCAGGAGCGTTCATGTGGGAAAGTTTCTCACTTATGGACATTATACATGATGTGCTCCTGAATTGTTCCTGACGGGATTGCATTTCAAATTGTGTTCTCCATCATTTCCACGATTTCTATAGTTCAGCGGTTGCCATACCAGTGGTTATTACGAGCGAAGGAGGTTAGACCGCGAGTGATGTGGTGTGCACTTCTTCTGAAGATTTCCCTGCTGTGCAATATTTTGCTGTTTTAATGAAATGGTGTGGCGCCTTTAAGCATATTAAAATACACTCATATGACACTTCCTCAAGTGGCCTGTTCAGCACGCTGCAGCATGGGGAGAGGCGAGGCACAGGACCACTTTTATAATGTGTCACTGTTGGATAACAACTGAATGTTATTAACAGATCCTCTGGATCTCTTATATTAAGCAACAGGTGCTCAGTGGTGCAGTAGAGAAATAGAGGCATTAACTTACTCGAAATGATTACCTTGTTTTACAAATAAAAACAAAAATACAGGTCTTGGAGGTGGAGTTGAGGGTTGTGTATCTGTAATTTAGGAATAGTTTTGCCCATAATTATACCTGTTTACCACGAAGAGTTTGTTGGTGCACGTGGTTAGACATCGTTCTGAATGTGATCATATTTTCCAGCACAAAAATAAATGGATGAATCATGTTTTATGCATAGAAATACGTGTATGCAGGGTTTAGGCACAAAACTGACTGTACACACATAAATCAGGCCGCAGGTTTCAAATAGTATATGATCATGTTTAACGCTAACGTTTTTACGATGACTTCTTTCTACAATAAGTGTGCATGGTAGCTACGGGATGGTTGTAGGGGTAGGAAACTAAATGTAACTGAAAAGCCCAAAAGAAACGTGAGAAACTTTATGGCAAATGCGCCCCAACTTGGAAATATTATCAATATAATTCAGCCTTTCAAATCATATCAAACACATCAGGAGCATCACATAGAGAGAGATGTGTGGGGAAGGCAGGCAAACAGAATAAATGGAAGGAGGTGCAGCTCAGACATACAGTGGAAGGCTGAGCCGCTGGATGCAAACCCACTTAGGATTGATCACAAATAGGAGACAGTCAATTCAACTCCAATTGAATTCACATCAAGCAGAGGGGAAAGGCATTTCAACAGAGCAGCAGAGGCATTCTTCTCCTCCACCATTGATGGTGTGCTTGACACACATTTGTCATGTCAAGACCTTGTGGAGAATTCCAACCGATTATTCAGTAAAAATCCATAGCTTTTTGCTCCCCTGCTGCTGCTCTGCCGTCATTTTTTTACTTGTCGTTTCTCATCTGCAGGGCTTTGTCCTCGGTGCAGTGCGGAGTCACCTGTGGTATCGTGTATTTATGATGACGATACAGTCTATGGTGGACTTAACAAACACACACACACACTCACACACACACGGGCATCTCCCCCATGATGGACACACAAGCGCTGTTCCATTGATCCGCTAATCTAGTGGGGAGGGGAAGTGCAAGACTCTCATTTAGTTAAAATCATTACCCCTCCCACAAGATGGATAGAGATGAAGGGATTTAGAGAGAAGGAATAAAACAGTGAGGTGGGAAAAGAGAGGGCAGATTAGGTGACAGGAAAATATGACAAAAAGAGAGAGAGAGAGGAAAGGGGAAATGAGGGATGAAGAGTTTTAGTATGACGGGCAGTCCTAAAATGAGCTTTTGCCAATTCTGCTGAACAGAGCATCACTTTATGTCTCTCCCTCTAACTAAATTCTGCTGTCCTCTCTGTCCATTTCTCTCATTCCTGTAGCTCACATCACACACACACACACACACACACACACACACACACACACACACACACACACACACACACACACACACACTGAAGCACACACTGCAAAGAGGTGTGTTAGAGGGAAGTCTTTGCAGCAGTCGATAGCACTTGGCGAGTGATCTATTGACAGAGCGGGAGCGTGTGAGAGATGAGTTCAATATACTTCAATTTAGCTCCACTTGCTTTAATTACTTCCACCGTGTGTGTGTGTGTGTGTGTGTGTGTGTGTGTGTGTGTGTGTGTGTGTGCGTGTGTGTGCGTGTGTGTGCGTGCGTGTGTGTGTGTGTGTGTGTGTACCCCCAGAGGCTGAGTGGTGTTAGACTACCCGTGACGGCTGATAATAAAAATACAGCTTTGGTCATCATTGAATTCAGGGTCTGCTGAGTATTTAGGAGCGTCCTGGGGGTTGTGACCCCTCAAGGTGTGAATTCATTTCAAGAATATGGTAATTTCTAAATCATATATGTCCATTTCATACTGTTTGTGATACCTCTTTTTAGGTTCAAGCTGGCCTGCGTAAAATATATGGCAGCTTTCATGCTGTTGATGAGTCCTGAAGGACACACTAATCTAGCTGGCTTTATTATGATATCAAGTCCATAAACAGATGGCACGTATCCTCATGGGTTTACAGCGGTTTTTTTCCAGTTGGCTAAAATGACTGTTAAACTGTTAAGCAGACTATGACCTTTGTGTCTCAGACACAGAGACAGACGCAGTGTGAAGTTTTTACATTGCCCCACAGCCTCGCAGACGGGGAGTCCGGGTGGCTGTAGCAGTTGGTAGGGCGGGTCAACCATCGAAGAAAAAGTTCAGAATTGCACCTCCCAGCACCTCTAAAGCTTTCTGGTGGACAACCAGCAGAGACTGTACACGAACTCCCTATAAAATCATCAATTATTGTCTTTAACATTTCTGCTTCTGTACATTTTACATTTCTGTTTCTGTTAAATAAATATGATATATTGACTTCATTAGTGACCTTTAGACAGAGTCAGAGCTGGTCCTCCCTGCTTCCAGTCTTTACGCTAGGCCAGGGGTGTCCAAACTTTTTTCAAAGAGGGCCAAATTTGATAATGTGAAAATGCCCAAGGGCCAACAGTCCCTGCTGACATTATTTCAAACAATACAAGTAGCCTATACATACATTGTTATTTTATCATTTTATTTTCAATGACAGCAAATAGCAATGTAACCAAATGTAAGCATTCATGTCTGAACACATCTCAACAACTATTCTGCCTTTCTTTCACATCTTGAAAGTCCTTTATATATATATATATCTCATTTCTTGTAAAAAGTGTGGTTTACAGTATGTGGGTGAAACAGGCAACACCATATCTATTCGTTTCATGCAACACAAACACAATATACTGAAGAGGAAAAAGATGGAGACACCTTTGGTGAAACACTTTTTATTACATGAATGGAAATCTGTTTTAACGACTGTCATTGAGTGTAACCCCAGGTGGAACATCGCCCAGAGGAAAAGGGCTGAAAGGATCTGGATTGCCAGACTGGATACAAATAAATAGGATAAAAATAGGAATTGCATGTTGAATTTGTATGATTTATTCATTCCGTTTTGACTGTGCTGGCGGGCCATAAATAATGCATTTTAAGACAGAAGGCGCGGGCCGTATAAAATCTGACCTCGGGCCGTGATTGGCCCGCGGGCCGGACTTTGGACATGCCTGCGCTAGGCTAACCATCACACTTAACACAGAAAGAGTGGTATCGATCTTCCCATCTAATTTTTTGCAAGAAAGCAAATAAGTGTACATACACCAAGTTTACAAAGGCAAACGCATTGAATTTGTACAACTTTCATTTGTTATAATCTGTGTTACTATCATCATTTCAAAGGTGAAATAGCATTTGGTCCGAACTCATTTACTACAGAAACAAATCAAGGCATGCTCCAAGTGTTGTGGGACCTAAAGTTTGTTGAACACATTAAATACAACATAACACATAACTCGATTGTATCTCTCACTGTATATTTCAAACTGCGGAAGATTTTACCACTCCCCGATCTCCCTCTCCTTCCCTGTGCCCCTCCTCATGTTTATGGATGTTTCTGCTCCTATTAAGAATTTAAGAGTGAATTTGTCCGTGAATCCATAGCATTGAGCGAACATGTCCGCTGTGAAGCCGCACAAATGATTTTTTCAATACGAGGGTGGTGAACCACCGGGGGAATAAGTGTCCGCTGTCGCATCTCTAAACCCTTCTCTTCACTCCCAGCAGTTCCCAGGAACCTCTTTCTCTGCACTTCCACTCACTCTCAAGTTGCAGTTTCACTTCCAGTGAGCTCGTGTCAGGAAGTTTGAAAAGAAAAATCATCAAAAACAGTTCAATGCAGAAATGTTAGCATTAGACATCAAATTATCAATTTCTAACACTTTGTTCAAGTTTCACAATTGATATTAGCATATTAGCACAAGACACTAAAATAGTGAATATGGTGAACACATTACCTGAGGTGCATGTTGACATTGTCACCGTGAGCATGTTAGCATGCTGATGTTAGCATGCTGATGTTAGCATATAGATCAATTCACTGCAGTGTCAAAGAGGAGCCTCAGAAAGCTGCAAGCATGTCTGTAGATTCTTAGTATTGTTTTGATATGTAATCAATTATAGTGGGAACTCATTCTCCCACATGTTGACTAACTTATACATAAAACTTGTGTGGCTGCTGTGTTTCTTACTTGACGTCTTTTCTTCCCTCAATCATTTGACACATTCAGGAATGAGAGGCCAGAGATTTCACACAGTACAACTAAACAGAGGAAATTAACTTAAAGTCGCTCTCCATCCAGAGGATGTCCAGCTACGGCAGCTTAAGTGGTTATTCTGCTTGAGTTCAACGTCACAAAGAGCATTTTCTGAACACGTTTTTTTTTTTTAAACAATCTGAACACCTGCAGGTTCAACTGAGTTTGTTGTTGCACACAGAAGCGTAATTCAGTCAGCTAAATGAATTAAAGTGATAAGATGGAAACAGTTTGCAGTTACAGGCGAACACTTATTTCACGTAAAACCTTTGCACCACCGATTATGGCCTGCTGATATTTTTGCATGACTTAAAAGGGAATTTTATATGTGCTGGCACTGTTTTGTGACCGTGGGGCCAATGAAAATCTTAATTGCAACACACATTGTAAACAAACAGAAAAAGTAATGTGACTGTCATGATTATCTAAGAAACAAACTTAGTAGTACATACAACATTATCCAGGGATATGAAAGAACTAACTTTCGTTCTCTGCCCAATTTTATTCCGTGTTGTTTGTAATTTGCGGTGAGTGGATATGAGCTGAAGACAGTGGTGAGATGGGTATTTGACATGGAATCTGCACGGTGCGTTCTGCTCAACAACATGTCGTACAGCGGCTTCTGAACTGTCGATGATAACAGGGTTGAAAATATGTGCACCGGTGTGAATCTTTCATCTGCAATATGTCAGGTAACACTCTTTCATTGGAAACAGACCGGGAGAAAACAGCGGGAGGGTTTGGAGGTGCGCTTGGTTTACTTTAGCCTCTGATGTGGTTTGACTGTGTATTGGTGTGTCCTCTGGGATAATTTAACACTGTTCTGGTCAACTTCTTCACCCTGTTTAGGCTCTACTTTCTATTATTCTAAACGTATTCCCTTTCCTTAAACAATGCGTTTGCTGTTCAGAGTAATAGTCTTCAACATTTTAATTCAGTGTAGTAAATACAGAACATCTATCCGGCTTTTGTGAATATCTTCAACCTGCATCGGCTGTTTTTTTTATGGTTTAGGAAAAACATATGTGGCTTAAAACCACGATGTGAACTAATTAAAACTACCCATGTAACACAAGTATAGAAAATACATCAGAAGGATCACTAACTTCAAAATAACTCGAGCCCAGTCTCAAATACCGACCTTCTGGTTGATGGTTCTGTGTTTGTTTTACCTGTGTTTGTTTTACCGATCAACCTGCCCTCATCTTTGTGTTCCTTATACCAAGTCATCAGTTTCCAACACCTCTGAGCATCTAACAATGACGCAGACAGCTTTACATTGTAGTTACTTGAAAGTCCGGTGCCCTCAGATACCGAAGGGTGCGACAAAGTGTCTGTAACACAGTAAAGTTGCGGACTGTAAAACCGAAACGATGAGCTGAAAGGGACTAAGAATCTCTGTAGAGCTGACAGGAACTGCAGAGTTGTTGATAATACTCTGTGGTACATCACAACAAGCGACATATTTCATGCTACACATGTCATTTGATCCATTGTTGACATAAAATATGAGCACAGCTTTAAAAATAATCATTTTTTTCACTTTTTCAGCAGCAAAAATTGGAAGTATAGTCATGTGACATTGTATTGCTGCAAAGCGTGTGTGCCGAAACGAGTTGGTTGGTTTGGTATATAAGCATGTGACTAAGAGACTGTGGTTCATGTGGTGCCAACAGTCAACATTGTTTTTTTTAAAAGTTGATCCTCGCCTTCAAGTTCAAGTGCGCTCATGACCACGAGCTTTCTTCCTAAAACAAAACACACATGGATCATCTTCAAAAGTGTTGGGCGCGTACTGTAGATATGTTTCGATGAACACATTTGAACTCTGTGCATTTATATTGTCGTGTGCAACTCCAAGATTCTGCATGTTGAAATTGTCGGCGATTCAAGAGAAGTTTAAGTTTCGTGTGTTTGAACAGAGTGTCGCTGCATAACGTGAATTTGGTTTTAAGATGAAGCCACGTCAGAGTTTAGGAGGTTAAGTCATTTGTTCGTCCAAAGTCGGACGAGTTCATAGCTGTCGAATACGTCTAAGAATTTGGAAAGGACACATCGGTTTCTTTTCTTCTTTTTGTCTGAATTCACCACAGCTGAGTCATTCACACGGCACCATTAATCTCACGCACAGAGAGGTGATGACAGATTGTGCACGCATGTCTTAAGTGTGTGTGAGTGTGTGAGTGTATGTGTGTATGTGTGTATGTGTATGTTGACGACTGCAGGAAGAACACCTGTGTGGACGTAGATCGGTACCAGCAGAGATCACTAACTTCTACACCTGCCATTTGAGAAAAACACTCACACACTTTATGGAACATAAAAGGGACAGTGGCTGGACCTCAAATGGACATCAAATAAACAGGCAAGATGCACCGAAGAGGTGAAATGATTAAAAGAGAAGATGATATTTTCCCCTTGTCTACTGTTTTCGCTCTGGTTATCTCTGCGTGGGTCCAAAAGAGGAGCTCTAACCAGTCGATGGAAAACCCCACAGAGGACAGACAGAGAGTGAAGAGAGGGGGTGGATGGTGGAGATACAGCAACACACGCACACACGCACACGCAAGTCTTCACACATCAGTCAGACAGCCCTCTAGTCAGGAGAACCCCTGGCTCACCTTCACACAGATTCACAGATCACACACACACACACACACACACACACGCACACACACACACACACACGCACACAGAAGTTGTACTGACATGAATCTACGCAGTCACTTTGACTCACATAAACATGCCTCCCCCTCCATGCACACACACACACACACACACACACACACACACACACACACACACACACACACACACACACACACACACACACACACACACACACACACACACTTCAAAGGAAGATTGTGACCTGACAGGCCGGCAACACTAAGAACCCACATGCAGCTTTTTTTTCCTAATTCTTCCTCTTAGAAACCCACCTGTTTCTTACACACTTTCAAGTCATACCTCTCTTACTCTCTTGCCTGGTTTTAAGATCTCTGTGTTTGTGTGAGTGAGTGCGTGTGTGCGTGTGTCTGTGTCTGACACACACTCTCAGTCAGTCTGGTACATGCTGGTACTCAGGGGCTGTCTGTCTGATGTTCTCTCCGGCTCATCACTGTATGCCCTTATCAGAGGATTATACACACGCTGACCCGTGTCTTAACTAGACACAATGTAGCCGTGCTCCTGCCTGCACAACTGGGCAGATGTAAACCGCAGCACCCTGTAATCTTATCTGAAACACGTTGCCGAGCTGATGAGCCTTTATGCTGGCACCGACCTGGCAATATCTCCTTGATGTGAAATGCAGCTGGAGACATAAAACAATTTCAGACAAATCTGACAGAGCTGGTGTTTCCCCAGTGTCAGGCAAACATAGGCCAGATGTTGAAGGGTACAGGCTGACAGGTAACACCGAGATCTGCTTCAGTTCTCTGTGAGGTCAGTCTTTATTTCGCTCCGATCCTCAGTACGCAGGGGTCCATTGGGTGTCACAGTAGGGGGTCCAAGCATTGTACCTCACTCACATAGCCCCCTAAAGCCTGTTAGAGCACTTAGCCTGTGCAAAGTAGAACAAAGGTTACTTCACATTTCGTGGGGGTAGATTCCTACATCACGCATGGTCCCCAGGTAATTCTAGTGCGCCAAGGTAATACGAAAGGTTGACAAGTTACTGAGCTCTGGTAACTAAATTATGCTGACTCCAGTTTCACTCCGCTTTACCTTAATCTGATTACGCTTGAATTATCAGAACACCTACAAACGAACGCACTGACAAATAGACACACATACACGCGGACATTGACAAAACAAGCCCCATTTAGTAGCTTTAGTTCTGCAACTTTTGATCATACCACGAGATTATCATCAGCAGATGGAGTTTGCACAGTTGTCAGAGAATTGTCTTTTCCATGTAGTTAAGGATTTAACGCCTTAACTACAGCTTTCAGTTCTCACAAAGCACATATAGAGTTTACACTGACGCTTGAGACAGATACATCCCTGTAAATTCTGAGTTCTTAATTCCCCACATTAGTAGTAGCAGCATTGTTTATCTACTACAAAGGGCTTGTTGGCCCGTACGGTGGGGTGTCTGACATAGCCTTGTTTGCGTGCTAAGTTTAAAGAAGTAAAGAGTCACTTTCAGCGCTGCAGTAGAAAGAGCTTTGAGAATGAGAACGACAGCATGTGTTTGGCAAACTTAACACTATTGAGTAAATAATACACATACACACAAATTATCATCAAATTATCAAAAACTGCTAACTGGACCTTGAGGTAAGATTGTTTTCAACTGTTGTTTTTCACTGTTTTAAACACAGAGCTGCCTTCAGCAGGCTGAAAAACAATTATCCCTCTTGTTTCTCGTACTGTAGTATTTTGTTCTGCCTCCATCATTTCCTAACTCTAGCACCCCTCTTTCTGTCTCCGTAGCTGTCTTACTCTCACCTATTGCTGGTCAATTCAGTCTCGGGTGTCATAAGAAGAAGGGGTGACTCACCGGGGACAGGCGGGTTAAGAGAGAGATAAAGGGATGGTGAAGGGGAGGATGAAAGAGTGCAGTGCACTCGGCCTGCCAGTCACTTGTCTAATTGCAGTGTCTGTCAGAGGAAGTGCGTGCTTGTCTCTTTACATTGATGACTTCATGTTATTTTTCTCCACCGTTCCCATTACTGCCATCACATCTCTTTCAGTATGGAGCACATACTCTTCGTGTGTCACCTCTCCCTCGGTCTCTCTTTCTCCTTCCTGTGTTTGTGTGAGACATTCTTACAGTCAGTCAGTTAAAATATATATCTGAAGATTCCCAATGATATCAGTGAAAACATGGTCACAGGAACAATTTAGAAAAACAAAAATGCATGAAACCAACCTTTGTTTTTAATTCTTGAAATAATTCAGTCAAACCAGGCTTTTATTGGTCATTTTGTTTCTCGCTAACATTATTTGAAGGACAGTTTGATCTATAATTCAAAGTTTTATTGTCACATAACTTTGAATTCCTGATCATGAAGGAATTTGAAGGCTAATGTTTTTTTTCTTCACGGTGGTTCGTAAACAAACTTTACGGATGAGATCACAGTAGCAAAAAGGTGGTATTTGAGGTATTGGTGCTATTGTATGGTGAGAAAAGGCAAAGTATGCTCCTCGATTCATGTAGGTTATTATTAAACTTCACTGTTGTATTGTGGTATTGTATGTTTACTGAGCTGGTATAGAACCATATTATGTCGTTTGTGGCTCTGGAGGAGCCTTGTCAAGTCTGAGAAAGTTTCTCAAGTGACATCACTTGAGAAACTTGAGTATGGGTCTAAAGACTAGATATTAAACACAAGCTGGGGTTGTGGAGTTTGAAACTTGTGGGAGTTTACCAGGTAAGGAGGGGTTCAAAAAAGACTTGGACCATTCTCTTTATTTTCTAATTATTTTGGACACCAGCTTTAAGGTCCAGGACTTGTTGGTCCAACAACAGCTCCAGATAAGCAGACATGCAAGCAGATCAAATAATAAGCCCAGATGTCCACATGATAAATGGACATATTGCAACAGTGCCCTATTTTGGACTGTAAAGAGATTGCCTCATCAGTGACCCATATGACACGAGGTCTTTCGACACTGTCAAGTCTGAAAACTGACATGAATATAAATAACACTGTGAGAATGGAAAGCAGCAGTTCATATGATGATGACACAACAAATAACAAAATATTCATGGCTTGTTCTTGATATTTTTTTTATTTCATCTCATACCTGTAAAAATATATTCTCAAAATAAATAAATATATTGAAATAAATATATGTATGTCCTAGGAAACAAAAACTTATAAATAAGAATACAATCTGTCAACAGGTATGTAAAGGTGTCTTTGTCGGTCCCGTGCTCGTTGTTTGACCGCAGTCGGTGGAAGAACAACAGAAATCCTTCACTGGGTTCTAGAAAGCATCTCTAGAGTTTCAACAGAACACGCAGTAGTTCGCCACAGTACACCACAGAACAAGTCCTTATAAAGCTCCATTGGATCAGCACTTCTTTGCTTGTTCCGCGTGGCTTTGTAAAAAAGTCAAAATGTTCTGAGCAGCATCTCTCTTTGGAGCAGTTTCAAAGGAGAATCCTTCCGAGCCATCCCAGAAGACTGTCCGTGAATAGTGATTCCCCCAACTCTCAGATTTGTTTCCCACCACAGACATGGCTGATTTCCAGTGCATGAAACTACCTTTTAGTGTAAACCAGCCAGTGGATTAAGCATTTTAATAAATAATTTACTTAGCAGCCACAGTAGTGTTTTGAATAAAATTAACTGACAACAGTGGAATTGACAAGACTCATCAGCGACAGCAGTAAAAAGCAATATACTAGCAGCCAGTTGTTAATCTCACTTATTCGTTCCCACATTGTTGCCCTCTTGAACATGCATTTTTGGACTTGCAGGGAAGCTTAAACAAATCCAAATGTCATCTGTTTAGCCACTGGAGCCTCTGCATAGGCCAATAAAGGGGCAATATTAGGGGCCCAGATGCCTGTGTCTGTCAAGGGGCCTTCACATCTTCCACAGAAGATCCCTAGTGCTGTTAAGTCAAACTCCCCGGCTAGTGTGGTTCATAGAAGGTCTCTTTTCTTCCTCCATGCCATTGGTGGAGAGTGTTGATTTGGAGCACTTTTTATGATCCCCAGATCAACAGGATTTTCCGTGTCCCTCAAGAAGGGGTTTAGGATTAGGTGCACTTGGGTTGCCTTTCAGCTCAGACGGCCTCTGACAGGGTCATGGTAATGCCCCGTCAGTCTCAGCTCTGGCCCAGTATGTCCCTGTATAGCTCCGGTACTCTATCCGGGTCTACAGGCCTTGGTAGAAAGTGAGTGAACCTCTGATGTCGCCTTGACCTCGTTCCATCCCGGGACGTCCCATCTTTGTTCAAACCAACAAAGTAAAATGCACCTTTTTCGCCATGCCGGTAGAGGTTGGATGAGTAGGTGTTGTACCAGTTTTCTTCAAATTGCTCCTTAAAAACGGATTCTGCAGAGAGCTTTTCCTGCAGAAAGAAAGACAAGCAGAAGGAAATCTGAGTACAGCAATGCAAAATATGTCACCTGTTGGCAATTGGTTACGAATCGGATATGTTGAGAATTGGCCCAGTAAAGTCCTTTGGTGTTCAGTGCGTAGTCAATAGTGGGTGTACTCACCGATCCATACAGTTCTCCTTTGCTGTTCATGGCGAGGTAGAGGCTGCTGTCCACCCCTCTGATGCTAACCAGACCCACAGCTAGACTGATGAACTCCAAAATACCTGCACACAAACATTACTTTACATTACATTAAGTTGTCAGACCATTATTACAATGAGCACAATCATTTGACTTTAGTCCTGCAAAGGTTTGTTCCACTGCTGCTTGTGCAATATCTGTATTTGTGACATAATTACAGTAAGAGGCATAAGCTAAATTTAATAAATCGGAAGATGGATTGACTGTGAGACTAAGACTCAACTGCGCTCAGTACAGAAAAATGACAGTAAATAGCTCTATGTATATCCACACCCGCTGACTCTGACAAGCAAGGCTGGGCATCTGGAATGGCCTCTGGCACGAAGTTCGACCAAGTCTCAAATGGAATAAATCAAGTGCCAGAAGTGCTCCAGTCTGCAGCACTAAAATAAATCTCTCAGAGGTCTACTTTTGATCTGCAGTAAGCTGCAGACGTTTATCTTGATGACCAATCAAATCTCGAGAAGGAAATGTGGTGTAAAAAAAAAAAGTGCAAACATGAAATACTCAAAGCAATATCCTGCTGGAAAGCTTTTTCATCTTGAAATGAACTGTGTTTCTCTGGATGCATTATAACACCAACTGTTAGCATAAACTACAGTTCAGGGTTATAGCAGCAGCAGCTGCCATCACAGTGGGCTACTTCATGTCCATCAGCATTTGATTATAACCTGTTTGGATGTTGTTTTAATTCTCTCTCTCTCTCTCTCTCTCTCTCTCTCTCTCTCTCTCTCTCTCTGTGTGTGTGTGTGTGTTTTCCAGTGCCTCCACTATAAGGGTACCTGTCAGTCTGCTGCATCTTACAAAATAACCTAGAGCAGAAATTCTACATCAGACTATACTATCACGAAAAATAATCATAATCATAATAATCATAATAATAATAGGTGTTTTTGTGAAGGGTTTGTGTACCGAAAATGCTGTGGTCCTTCCTGGTGCCCTGCACGGTTCCGTCGGGTCGGATCTCCAGGTGGAAGCCGGTCCTGCAGTAGAGCTGCCGCCGCCTCAGAATCCCTTTCAGATGGCTAAGGTCCGCCAGGCTCCGGGACAGCCTTTCCGCGGACACCAGGTGGTCCTGCTGCTGGCCATGTCCCCCCATCATCAGTCCGGTCACCGAGTTGTAGTCCACCGCCCCAGCTGGCGTGAGAATGAAATGAGAGCCAACGCGAGCCGGAGCGGCGCCCGCGGGGCCAAAGCTGTCCACAAATCCGTTGACGAAGCTCCCAACCTCCGCCGCTGCCCCCATCACAGATAAGACAGCCGATCCGGATCACAGCAAGAGGGGTCCAAGTCGAGATCCAAGTGATGAGCAGAGAGGAGAGCCTCGGTACGAACCAGCAAACGAGGGTCAGCCCGTGATGAGAAGAAAAAGAAAAGTTGGACGTGCTGGCTGAGAAAATACCCAATGAGTGCGTTTTGGCGCATTCACCAGAACCGTTAATCATTCATCAAATTAAGATTTAAGTCCCGCGCTATATCTTGATGTATGCAGATATCGCCGGTTGCAGCAGTCAGTGTCCCCTCTTCTCCCCTCTTCAACTGCTATTTATCCCTCTCTCCAGTCCCCTGTCCGCTCCCTCTCTATCCTCTTCACCTCGGGATACTCCCCTTTGCTCCAGAGCACTTCAGGGTCTCTCTCTCTCTCTCTCTCTCTCTCTCTCTCTCTCTCTCTCTCTCTCTCTCTCTCTCTCTCTCTCTCTCTCTCTCTCTCTCTCTCTCTCTCTCTCTCTCTCTCTCTCTCTCTCTGTCTCTGTCCATCCACTTCAGCCCTTTATTTCTGCGGTACCCTCCGCTCTCTCCTCCAGCGGCAGCATGTTGCGCAGTTCTCCCTTGCGTAATTAACCCCGAGTTGCATTTTTATGCCCCGATCGCCATCATATGTGCCCCATCATCGCCCTGCTTGTCGTTCTCCTGTCTCACCTTTGATGTTCAGTTTCGGTGCAGAGAGCGCAGGGACTTGGAAGAGCATGGCATGCTCGCGCCCCCCCCCCCCCCCCCCCCCTTGCAGCAACACAACGACTTCACTGAAGCTCATTTAGACGCTATGCAAATTTGCTCATGGGCACTTCAGCAGTGGCCAGTGAGAGGGGAGTCCGCATTTCAGCAGCGACTTGTGTGTGAAATGGACATAGAGAGGAGGAGTATGTGTGTGTGTAAGTGTGTGTGTAAGTGTGTGTAAGTGTGTGTGTGTGTGTGTCAAACAGCATGAAAGTGACATTGCCATTACCCTAAACGCTTTACAGCCCCACGCCTCCTGAACGAAATGACTCAGGTGCGGCTAGAGAGAGAGGAAAGCCCCCATTTGCGTAATTTTCGCACTCGGCTGTTGATTTATTGCCCCCGCTCGTTTTATGTAACCCAGCCTCACGTTAACAGCGCCCGCACAGACACAAACATACACACGCACCCACACACACCTGTGCAAACGACATCACTTGACTGTCAATCCCTTCATTGATCTTTCCACATGGGCTTTGAACAGCGCAGGAGCCCATATATCCTTAATTGTGGTCTTAAAAGACGAATCAAAGACACAGAGGCTTCAAAGTGCAGGGATCTTGTAAGGGGATCAGGCAATAACAACCAGAAGAGGGGAATATATACCTGTTTGAACTGTGAGCTTAGATAATACCCCGACACTTGACACTTGAAGAGCCAGGAGCAGTTAATTCGTTATGTAAATGAACGATTTTTTATGCATATCTTTTTATTAATCATAACTTTGAACTCATTCCATTGGCCATATAGTAGTTATAGTTGTGTAACAAACTGTCATACTGGTCACCTCCACTGGAAATCATTGCAGACAAAAGATCTTCAATTCAGCGTCTTTTTTTGCAGAACAAAAGCAGATTGCAGACATTCATGAATTTTTAGATTGGGTACTTTGAATCAGACTAATGTAAAATCTGAAGATACATTTGTATTAATCAAATGTGGGCTTTTGTTCGGGGTCAAACCAAAGCAGTGGCACAGGGGCCCATGCTCCTGCCTATATGGCATTGATTTTGGCAGCTATACAGACACGCGCTCGTGCACACAAAACCCACACGCACACACAGCTGCCCCCTCCGTTGGGAATTGCGTTGATAAATGAGTTGAAGGTGCAGAGGTGTTTTGTGTGCGCGCTATACGACGGTTATTTTGTACTGTGCCGATTTCTCCATGCATGCCAGGGAGAAAGAGTGATTGTGGCACCCTTTTTACTTGTTTTACTGTTGCGCTCATCTTTTTATATGTCGTATATTATGTCGTGGATGTGGTTGTGTGCATGTGTGTAAGACAGACGGCTAAACTGAGTGGGCATCTATGCGTGTGGCGTCAGTGCTTCCTCCTCCCTCTTTCCCTAGCTTCATTATTATTTATGACCAGTAGAAAAGGGAACTTGTTTTTTTTCAGAGGGGACAAGATCGATCGGAATCGCCGCAGGCTGATCAGATCCTGATGCATTGGATATCGACCTGGCCACGATGAAGGTGTCAACTACAGTGCCACATTCCCACTCATGCTTACAAGGTGCATGTAAACAGTTCCCAGGGTAACATGGTTTGCTTTAGAATATATTTTATGTTGGTTTACGGTCCTGTCGGTTTGTGGCATGCTTTGGACAGAGAGTAAAGCCAACCATAGCCACCATAGCAGTCATAGAGGAGGAGGAGGCCCCCAGGGTTATCCCCCCTCACCCACACAATAGCACACACACACACACACACACAAATAAATTACAACCTAATCGAATGCCTGGATAATGAAATAACTGAATAAGTAGCCTTGAGGTTATTAATGCAAGTGGTCCAAACATGGGTCTAGGGAACTCCAGGGGTCCTTGAGACAGATTCAGAAGGTCCCAAAACGTAGACTCTTTATTTATTCTACATGCCACTTAGAACCTGCATGAGCATTTGAGATCTCACCACTGTTATGTCCCCAGACAAGCCTGGGGTTCAAAAATCAACCACAACAAAGACTTTGTCCTTTATTGTGCAAACGTTATCAAATGAGGGTGTGCATGAGCGAATGCATTTCTGCTCGGAGCTCTGTTCGAGATTGACAGATTTTATACCACAGTCAATATTTAATATCATCTTTGTCAATTGTGTTAAACTACAGGTAAAAATCATGGGCATTCAACTTCTGAGGATTTTTTTTACTGGTCAGTTGTAATTTTGCAATAATTATTACAATTTTTAACCAATTAGGGAGCCTATTAGTTACCATAATAGGCTAATCTTGTTAAATTATGACCAAAGTAGAAATGAAAGGAACAAATTCAAGGCTTAATACATATTCAACCCTTTAAAGGGCTTATTTGTATAAACAGGTTTTGATTGTCATTGTTTGATCTGTTTTCAACTTTTGGCTAAATTGTGCTCACAGAGTGATCCATGCTTCATGTGGGAACAGGTGACAGGCCCATGTGTTCGACTTCTCTCCTTTATTCTCTCGGCATCAAAGTCATAAGAAAAGCCCCATCAGGTTAAAATGAGTCTCACATGTAAAGACTTAAATTAAGAGTTCATCTTTGATATTCGTTTGATATCTGCTCTTTTGGCTCCTTTGATCCTAAACTTCCCACTGGAAATCAGATACCACACTGACCCTCAAATAAAAAGTGAGCATTGACAAATGTGGATATTGTTGGTCACTTAAAGTTTATTTTGTGTAAACCAAGATCTCTTTCAAGTTTATTCCAAGACTCACTTGTTATCACAGGTATTTTTAGCTAACAGACTATTAACAAATGTGCTTTTCTGACTGTTTTTTAATGTGATTTGCTACATTTTACATGTATGTCATAGCATGCATTCAGTTTGGCGGAGTAGCCTTACCAGTGGTTTAAAGTACATTTACACAAATACAAGTTTTGGTTCTTGAGTATTTCAAATGTATTATAAGATACATATACCCCATCTGAGATAGAACCGCTGTAGCCTATACCATTACATTTTTCTGACAGGCGTATAGTTATTTTGCTATATATGCAAAACACCTGAACATTGAATGCATGACTTTTAGGCCATTTATAAAAGATTGGACTCATTTAAAATTGATAATCAATAGACTATTTCTTCCGCCACTGGTCGTGAATAAAAGCATGGTTGAAATATGATCTCCAGTCGATGAATTACTCTTCAGTTCACTGTTTACCTTCGACTGGTTTATAATTGACCACGGTTCAGATGAATCACTCACTCTCACTTAGTGAAGCATCAAATCCTCTCCACTCTGTGTGGGACTTTGCACAGCATCTACAGTGCCCGCACATCTCGCGATGAAAGCGAGAAAACGCGATAGTTTTCGGCTGCCCGCAAAGTTATAATCGTTCACCAGCACAGCGGCAGGCAGCAGCAGCAGCAACAACAGCAGCAATGGCCGCTTTACGAAGAGTGGCAGCGCTGGCCAGTAAGCTAAACCTCTGGTCGGCTGCGAGATACGAGCTAGTCGGTGGTCAGACGGCCAGAGGAGGAAGGACACGGAGTTGTCTGGATGTCGGGATGTGTCTGGCAACGGGAGGCGCCGTGGCGCTTTACTTCTACAACGATATGACGAGCTGCAGAGGCAGGAAGAGGATGGGGAGTCACAGCATCAACGGTCTGCTACCAGCCATCCCGACTGTCGAAGCCAAGGAGAAGGTAGGACGTTGAGCTGAGATTTGTAAGGCTGACAATAAGGCTGTGGTGGCACGTAGAGACATGAAAGGCCGTTTAGCAGTATATATGTGCTGTCCTCGGTGTTGACATAGAGGCCTTGGTGTGGAGAACTGTGGAGTAAAAACGACCACTGGGAGAAAAGGCAAAGAGCGCTTCGTGTTTTCACATCTCCTTCCACGAAACTTAGACCCACATCAGCCCAGTTAGACGGGCCTCCTTGTGTTGTGTAGCCATGGTGTGGCTGGCAGTTTATATGTTTCCTCTCGGGTGGATAAACTGTGTCATTCATTCCCAGCACGCCCAGTGGAAACAGTTTACTCACTGTTTGGCTACAGGACGACGTGCGCGCGCAGACAGATGCAGGAATGGCGCTCTCCGTTCGGGCTGGTGCTGAAATGACAGCAGGTTGAGGATGTCACTGTCAGCCAGGCAGCTGAGTGAATGGACTGATCACAGCAACATTTTAAATTCAAGAGTAACACTTTAATTAAAGGCAAAATAAATCCCTGAGTAGCTATACTTCCCGCAAGGCCTAATTATTCAATAGCTTAATTGTAGTTTAATGTTAAATGCTAAGTTGCTTGAACAGACAGCTAGATACTATAAAATCAACCAGTTTCCAGTGGTGAAAACATGTACTTTGATCCATTCGATCCTTTAAGTATCAATACCACAAATTGAAAAGACCCCATTACGAGTTTCGTGCTAAATTGACTACTTTTAGCAGCAAAATACATGTTAAAATTACAAGCATTTCAGAAGTTTATATTATTATGTATACTATATTATTGTGTTATTAATGTTACATTAACTAATCACATAACATGTAAAAATGTTTTTAAATAAATATGAGAATCTAAGACATAAAATAGTGCAAGTGCAGTGATAAAATATGTCACGTATAAAATATAGAATAAAATACTGTAAATGTAGTTTAGACGATATAAGTTAAGTGAGGTACATCTTCGGCCTATATTTTGGGACACTGTCTATTCAATATTGTTTTGGCTTATAATTCACTGAGGTACATTTCTGTTTTTGTCATTAGTTATTTCAAGTTAAAGATGATATAATTGTGGCATAATAAAATGATTATAGTGAAAGTGGTGCATAATATTTAGCTGGAAGGGAATCCAAGTAGTTTGTCATTGAAACATCACAGAGACAACGAAATACTCATTATATTCAGAGCACATTTACATCAATGATACATGAATACATATATGTCATAAAGACTATCTTAACTCTGACACCAGATGCTATTTGTTGATGTACGCATCAGCTGCTTCATGATCAGTAGTGATGTACAGATCAAGATCTTTTGGGGCCAGTCATGATCCAAGTCCTTTGATATTGTGTGTCTGCCAATACGCAGTCTGATCTGATGCCTGTATTTACCTGTATGAGCACATACAAGCTACAAGCTGATTCATTTTATACCACATAACTTTAGAAGATATGCAATGTTAATTACATTTTTATCTCACACATTAAAATAACAGCTTATTTCTGTAGGCCTATTGAAATAAACAGACACCAGTGGTTTATTGCAGGGTAGTAAATCAATCTAGAACTTATGGTACATTAAATCAATAATGTAAAGTACAGGTTATAAGGTTAGGTTGCCTGTAAGGAAACTGGGATGAAAGAGGGGTAGCCAGTTTAGAAGCAGGAGAGACTATTGGAAGACAGACAGGATACCTGACTGGAGAATATGGTGTCTTGATAGCCATCCAACTTGGGAACAGGATAGCTCCTGTGGGAAAAGGGAAACACAGCCTTCTGTTGCCCAGTAAGTAAAGGTAGACTACGCGGATTCTGAAGGATAAGACTAAAAGAGATTGTGAGAACTAACCTACAGGGAAGGAGAACAAAGCTTCAGAGAATCACAAGTTCTTACATGCTTGAAAACAAGGCTGAGATTCTGGAAACAAGAAAAAACATCTGCCAGCAAACAAGAGTGGGTCAGTTGAGTCTCCAGAGACCTGCAATTGGGCGACTTACTATGCAAGATCTGCTTGCTCTGGGGAGCAGAAGCCTGAGATGGACACGACGAAACTTCCTCAGAAAAGAATCATGTCTGGATTTTGACTTGTGGCATACAGTGACTTGTGGCTGGTTGTGTGATTGGCAGTCTGGACACTAGAGAATCGTATGAGGAGACAATGGCTCAAAATTAGCACTTGCCACCTGCAGGGTGTTGGATGTGGCATGTAAACGTTCAGGCCACCCGCCCCCATGGAAAATAGGTTTTCCTTATATTGTACTATTTAAAAAAAATCACTTTCTAAATCATATATAGTCAGGGGTTAATGTTACATGATATATTCCATATTTCTGGAACCACTGACTCAGTTTTTACAATTCTTATGTGATCTACATAGATTTCAGAAGTGGCAAACAAACAAAATAAAGTTGCCAGTTGTAATGTTCAGTGACCTGCCAGTGAGTGAGGAAAAAACTTTATTTATATAAGAAGTAAACATGGCCGTTGGCGTCTTGTTGTTTTGCAACCAGCAGTGACTTGAGAGGGTGGAGTTAAGTACAACTGAACGCAGAATAAGACATTCTTAGGAGACCATAATGTTACAATGATCTTTCACACTGTGAAAGGGTTAAAGTTAAAGGACAAACCTGTCAATCACAAGGTAGCCACGCACTAAAGCCTACCCTGCTTTATGGTCTATTTGACTCGAATTGGGACCATCATTTACCAAATGAACATCATTCTGTTTTGAAGAAGACTTGAAACTAGCGATTGAGACCTTAAAGTCATGTTTACTGAGGTAATAAATCAAGAGAGAAGTCGAGTCATTTTGTCATAGACTTCTTTACGATCAGACTTCTTTTTGTACTTTGATTTGACTGAAATTAAACTAGGAGGCTTAGGACAGTTTAGCTCTGAGAAAAAGAGGAAATTTGCTAAAAGCTGCTGCTGTGAACAGGACACTGGGTTGCCTGAGGGAGAAACACCTGGAGCATCTGCTATGCAGTCTGCAGAACAAAACTAGGCGACAGGAACAGGTTTAGTTGTGGCTATATGACACAACAAGAACACAGTGTACCACACTGTCATTTAAAATAGTTGCCATTTAATTATTTTAATAAGTGTCCCCCCCCCAATTCATTATTTTTTTGCATTACTTTTAACATAATTTTGTGCAGCGTGGCATGTGACCCTAGCTGCCTTTAGAGAACTTTATAAACTTCATTCATTAGTGAGAGCCAGGGCCATGGGCTCATACATTTGATTACACTGCATTCCTATGAAGCCGAGCGCTCATCTCCTATTCATGCCTTCCAACGCCCCCTCGGTGAAGGGAGCATCAAAGCTTTATGAATGAACCTGTGCGCTCATTAGCATGTTAGCTGAGCTGAGCAGGAACCTGGGAGTGCTGGGCCCTGCGGCCAAACAGGTTTAATTTTGGAAACCTCTCTGCTAATTGCGCAGCTTCCTGCAAGGCAAGGCAAGGCAAGGCAAGTTTATTTGTATAGCACATTTCAACAACAGGGTAATTCAAAGTGCTTCACATGAAACCATTAAAAGCATCAAAACATAAGGCAAAAGAAAATGAGATTTAAAAACAATTAAAGAAACAGTGTAAGAAATAAAATATGTAGTCCTCTCATCCTTGATATGTTCTTCAGGTGATAGGAGGCTGATTTTGTAATTGTCTTGATATGGCTGTTCAGGTTGAGGTCTGAATCCATAACTACACCTAGATTTCTGGCTTGGTTTGTGGGTTTTAACATCAGTGACTGAAGCTGAGCGGTGATTTTCAATTGTTCGTCCTTGGTACCAAAAACAATTACTTCTGTTTTATCTTTGTTTAATTGAAGAAAATTCTGGCACATCCAGTTGTTGGTTTGTTCAATGCAGTTACCCAGCCCTTGTATGGGATTATAGTCCCCTGGTGACATAGTTATGTAGATTTGTGTTTCGTCTGCATAATTATGATAACACACTTTGTTGTTACAGCACAATCTGTTGGCGTAGCAGCTCTCCTACGCTGCAGCTAATCAAGTTGAAGCTCTGGCTCCTCACAGAGAGAGAGTGAGAGAGAGATGCTAATCAAGTAGAAAGTAGTGACAAAGTATTGGTGTGTGTGTGTGTGTGTTATTGTACTGCGCCAGAGGTGCTGACTGTTTATAATCTCAGAGAGCTAAATGGAGAGAGTCGATGCCAAGAATAGATGGATCTCCTCATCATAGAGGTTCAAAGGCAGTGAAGAGGCACGTACAGTTTGAATTCTGCCGTCTGTGTGAGAGGCCAGAGACTGTTCTCTTCACAGATGGGAAGTCACTTTCAAACTATAACCATCGGGGCACATCAACACCTATCACTGTGTGGATTATTTAAATGTGCCGGTAAATAGGTAATAGGTTTTTATATGGCCTACACTTTTCACATCAGTAACTATGACGTTCATATTTCCAGTAATGTCTTTTCTCTTTTGATAAAAGAAACAAAAATAAAACTTAAACTGACAAATAAAACAGCATTTCAAGAGGACAACACAGTCAACAACGGTAATATTTTGTTTTGCCTTTTGCGTTTATGTCTGCAGGAACGGCCGTTTGACTTTGAGGAGGGAGACGTGTACATGTCGTCCCATGAGCATCGCTTCCGCACGTTCAGCTCGGTGGAGTATGACGGGCAGCTCTACATGACTCCACAGAACTTCATCGAGTCGGTCACCATGAACGAACCCAGAAGTATGTTTGCTGTTCGTACAATGTACGCCACGCTCTCCTGGCCCAAAGTCTCTTCAAACTTCAGTCAGAAAACGTCTCGAGTGTCACTTTGAGCGAAATGACATCCTCTAATTGTATCCGAGCCATTTCACGTTGACGTAGTTATACAGTTATTTTAATGACCGTGGTCCCATTTTCACCTGTACCCTAACATGTGGCTTGTATCTGGACTGTATCAAGATTTTGATGCATTACATTTACATCTGACATCATGCATTCAATTTCCCTTTACCCAAAAGTACAGACTCCAGTCACCGTCTTACAACATCCATTTTACTGAGCATTTGTGTCGGTTGGCTCCAAATATACAATGTGGGTTATATTTCAGTATTTGTAGACGGCTTTATATTTGTTTTAAATGTGCTTTTGATAACCAACTAAATTATAAGTGTTATGAGTTTGTAGATGGCCATCGCTGATCTAAAATTGACGTCCCAATATGGATCTCAGTGTCCTAACTATTGTTTATTTTTTATTGAATCCAAGTTTTAAAACACTTAGCTGTGTTTTAAGCATGTCTTTGCTGTTTCTGCCAGTCGTAACAGATTCGTCCCGGCCAGACAGCCTCAAAGCAGATGGCTTTACAGCTATTGTTTAGTCTGTGGTTAATGTTAGTCAGACACACACACACACACACATACACAGACACACTCGACTTCTCAACATTCCAGTTGCTCGTATTTACCTTTTCTCTTAACCAGTAAATATCTAAACCAGACACTTAACTTTATTACAACTGGTTTCACAAGTTGAGGTTATCACAAACAATATCACAAAAAATATCAATTTCGTTCTTCAGCTGGTATGCGATTGTATTGCGTGCGAACTGTGCACCTGTACGTGTGTGTTTACATCAGCCCTGGCTCGCTGACATACGATACAGCCGCACATACCCTCTCAGCAGCCGACATCCTCTAATGCCCCCTTTGAAGTTGAATTAGATGAACTTTGTTGGATAAAACAGAACAAAAGTAGCATGTGCTTTTACGGGGACATTCCGTACTTACTACAAAGACAAGCACGGGGCACTTTAGACGGTACAAATGGGCCTGTGATGATGACAGTGTATATACAGCGAGTGTGTCTGTGTGTGTTGGTGTGTGTGTTTTGTGATTGTACTCGGCACATTAAGACCCATTTCTAGATCATACAGATGTTATCTGACCAAGCCCACCCAAACTCTCTTCTCCTCTTTCCCTTCTTCTTCTCTCCTCTTTTGTCTGGTTCCCTGGCAGACAAGAAGCCCTGGAGGTCCCTGGCCAAACAGGTGGGAGACACACTCGTAATGCTTCTTTCCTCTGCTGTTGCATGTTACATCTGTTGCAGACTCCGCAAAGTTCAAATCCCCATTTCTTTTTTTCAATGCAAATGTCGAAGGTTCTACATGTACAGTAGCATTATTGCACGATTGCATATTATTACCAGTTTCCTTGTCACTATATGAAAAGAAAAAAACAGCTGAATGCAGATTTTTGTGGCCTCCACACTGCAATTAACTTAAGACTGATGCATAGAGAAGACAGCATGTAGAGGTAAACTATACAGAGCCGTCCAGGTGTTTACAGTGTGTCTACTACATCAACTAGCAGTCTTCTTATTCCCCACCTTCTCCGCGCGTTACCTCCACCGGTTTATCAGTGGAAATTGTTTTCATGCATGCAGTACACATTTGCATTACTGCTCTCTGCAGTACTACAGAGGTTACCAATTTACAAGCAATGGAAGTGCCTGTCTTTGTGAATCTCATGGTTTGAAGTATGAAGGCGGAGGTCTGTGGTTGTGCGATGTATCTCAGGCAACTCACTTGTAACTTGTGTGTTTTTGAACCAGGAGCTGGAGAAGGTTTTGTCAGAAACTCCCCCAGTATGGAGAGGATCCTCCAAACTGTTTCGCAACCTGAGAGAACGAGGTCGGAGAGAACACACAAACACATACACACCTAAATAACACTGATGCAATAGTTATCGGAGTAGTGAGATAACAACACGGTCAGTGAATGTCGGTTGATTTGACTATTACAGTTGAATGTGCTTTGTAGATATATAATAGCTCCAATATAATATAGAAAATACTTATTTCAGTATAACTTGTGAACGGTTCAAAGTCCCTGTTGATATGAGGAGTAAGTGAGGACCAGTTCTTCAAATTCTACAGCATTCTTGCAGCTTTTAAGTGCACGGACACCAGGTTTTACCTGCCGATGTGTGACTAAATAGTGCGTGTGAGCTTGTGTGTGTGCGTGTGTGTGTGTCACTGTAGGTGTCTCTAATCCGAGGTTGGAGCCATGCTGTCCTTTCTTACAGCCAAACAGCATGCTGAAAAAACTAAAAATAAACCTCCTCTCCTCGCCTCTCCTCTTCTCCTGATTGCATATTGGAAAAGAACAAATAATACAGCACCAAAGACAGAGAGCGAGAGGGAGAGAAGCTCCCCCTAATTAATGCGTTTGCATCAGCGTGTAGCAGAGGAACCACACAGCCTGTGAGTGAATCCCCATAGAGATAATATAACACACTCACACCGGGAGATGCTAAATATAACATTCCCTCTATTCCTCTACCATGATAGTGTTCTACACCTTCCAGCTAATGTGTATGAGTGTGTCTTACATTTACACTTTAGTGGGGTCCATTGCCCTTCTGCATTTTTGTTTAATTCAGTGAAATGAAGAGAGAAAACACAGAGTCAAGTAACTGAGAGGAAATGAAAAAAAAGAGAGATGGAGAGAATTAGAAAAGGGAGCAGGAAAAAGGAAGACGACAAAAAAAGAGACACGAGGAGCGAGAGAGTGAAAATTAGACATAAATAAACAAGGAGTCGGGAGACGAAGAGAAACTGAAGAAGTTGTACAATGTAGAGGATGAATGAAAGAGCACATAGTCTGTAAACCTATCCTAGGTCTTCATGGCAAGAGGAAGACAGTTATATACAGTGCATGTCTATTCAAATTGCTAGTGGCATACTGCCAAGACCACACACACACACACACACACACACACACACACACACACACACACACCAGCATTCAACGATAACTATCTTTACATATTTGGTTTTATTACCGCTAAACGACTTGTTTGTCCATTCACACATTTATTCAATTCAACTTTCTTACAATGCCGTCCCTCGTATAAGCTGTATATAAGTGTGTGTTTGTATTATATATTCCTGTGTGTGTGTTTGTGTGTGTGTGTGATGTCAGGACATGCTCTCCTCTTCATGCCATGATGAGCGAGGACAGTTCAAATCCTTGGGATGGCTTTGTGAGGATGACAGAGCTATGCGTCAGACAAAGGAATGCTGTGTTGTCTATGTGTGTGCGTGCGTGCTGTGAAATATGTCAGTGTTGGTTGGCCATGTGACCTTTATCTCAGGCAGCAACAGTTATTGATATGGGCCTTTATGCCATTGTGATATATTGGCTTGTATTGTACAAATAAACCTGACTTTTCTGTGTTTGATATCGTATCTTCTTATCAAGTTGTGGCTAATGTGTTCACAAAATGCAAATCTATTTGCATTTTAGCTCTTGTTTGGTCCACCAACTCTTGAGAAATATATCTGGTAGTTCCTGTTTCACTTGCTTGATCCCGAACTCTCTTCACCAGCTATTGTTTTAACTTTGTGGCATTTCACATTGGGCAGGTAGTTCATTGTGAACTTGAGTGAATTTGCAAGCTCGGAAAGTCTGCTGTATGTGGGGAGAGGGTTCCAGTTGTTAGGCCTGATGTGGACCTGCTAATTAAAATGATTAGGAGACTGTGGTGTGCGTTCTCAGTGGGATCAGATGTCAAATCAACCTTTTATTTTACTGTGCATCTGATTCATTAGAACCTTTTTAGACTGACATATCATTTTAAAATGTACAACTCGTGAACATACATAGTAGTACCGAGCTAAATTCAATTTTATTGAGACTGATCATTTACCTTGGATGAGAATTACTGCCTGTTTACCCATCTTGTTATCCAGCAGCATGTCACCAAAAGCATGCGAGAATAAACACGCAGAATGAATTTTAGAAACCTGAGTAGTTTCGGAGTTTATCTCCTGCTCTCAGGGTACACATGGAAAAGAGAATTCAGTTCCAAACCAGCTGCTCCACACAAAGCAGCCGGGCATCAGGAAAACACAAGGCGCACACTGGTGGTTTAACTGGTGTCATGTTCACCGACATGCATATATACACACACACACACACACACACACACAGACATACATAGGAAAGCAGTCTCCCGTAACACTCAAGCGAGTCACCCTGAACTATCTGAACGATCAGACAGAAAGCGAAAAAGAGGGAGAGAGAGATGAGATGGAGCTACAAAGATTCCTAAATGGGCCTGAGGCAAGAAAGGATCACCTCCTAAACCATTTTTCACTTGCTTATCCAAACACAGGCACAGGCACACACACCCCTACCAACCTGCGTCTTTACTTTGGACACTTGAGGTGTAGAAAAATAAACGGTGTGTGGCCAAATGGCTGTTGGCAGCTGAGCTCCAGAAGACACATTTTAAGATGCTATCTTCTTGAAAGGAAGGATTATGTGTGTTAGTGTGTGAGTGTCAGGAGGCCTGCGGTCTTTGAACATCTGTAAACATTGTGTGTGTGTGTTGTATGTGACCTTTTTTTTTAACTCTCTCTGTCTTGGTCTCATAGGCATCATCTCATACACAGAGTACCTGTTCCTGCTCTGCATCCTGACAAGTGAGTCAATTCAGTCTCTCTACACATCCTCCTTCTCTTCGTCTCATCTTCTACCTCCTTTATAGCTCACGTTGTTGTAGCAGTATGCTGTGCTTTGTTTTGCGAACTTATATTTTTTTAACTAAGGTATATGATATGAACTATGCTCAGGCCCACCCAGGACTTAATAAGGGGCAATTATGACAGAACTCCGGTGGTTTTCCCCTTCCCCTTGGGGTGAGCAAGAAATTGTGAGAGAGAAGAGGAAAAGAATACCTATAACCTTTCAAAACTTGAACATAGACAGGAATGTGAGACTTATTTCTAAAAAGAAAACACTGCACTCATTACTCTCTGAGAACAGTTTACTGCACTGAACACTGATACTGTATTGCATTTAGATATGTCCCCATTACACATTCAAAATTGTTGAATATTTCTGCTCTTCTTCCCCTCAAAATCAGGAATTTAAGTATTTTTCTCCTTTGTAAATGATCAAGAAACCAAACTTTCAATGTTCAACATTCTGATCATTTTTAAGGGGGTGTTTTGCACACTGAGAGCAGAGCAACCATTGATCATTAATCAGGAAAGGATTTGTGTTATTGCTTTTGGATTTCATTTATTTAATGTTAATTTGAGATTCTGTTGGGAAGATAACAAAAGCCTTGGTTATTTTCTCACAAAAAATTATAAGAACTGTTATTGATAACTGAAATTCAGTTGCAAACTAGTCATGTGCGCTTTGTACCTGCTTGAGTTTCAAAAACAAAATCAAATGAATATGTCGTTGGACTTTCTTGGGTTTGTTCAAAAATGTCTTCAGTTCTCTGTGTTTATTTTCTAGAATAAAGACATGAAGTCACCCAAGCTTTATTTGATTTGGTAGATCAACATCTATACCTGATATCTAACAAAACAGGTAGGGTGGTATAGAACAATTACATGTAGCTCATAGTCCATATATATTTTAAACCACCTGCCCCATATCCCGCCTGTCTAGCCTATATGCCATTCTTTCCATGCTATTTCTAGATTTAGAATTGCCTTTAATACACACACACACACACACACACACACACACACACACACACACACACACACACACACACACACACACACACACACACACACACACACACACACTCACCCTATGTGCTCGCCTCTCTGTTCTCCAGAACCCCATGCTGGCTTCAAGATTGCTTTCAATATGTTTGATGCAGACGGCAACCAGATGGTGGACAAGAGGGAGTTCTTGGTGGTGAGTCTCTGACACTGGGAGAAAATCTATCCCATGACTGAATTCATTTGTTGTGAATAACATCACATTTCGCTCCCATGGCAAAAAGGACAAGCTTAGGACATTAAAGATATCGACAATAAGTGTGAAGTGACGATCGGTGAAACAGGGATTCATGTTTTTATGTACCTTCAACCCCCACTGACATAGCGGAAGCTGCTTTTTGGTACATCTAAAGCATTTAAAAGCTGATTTTCAGTTCCCTTTCTCTGAGGACGGTGTTTAAATGTTCTGAGTAGCCTAACTGTAGCATTTATTTTGATTAAAACCTGCAGATTTTCAAATGAAACCGCTGCTGCAGGCGGGAAGTGATCAGAATCCCTGTGGGGGCTGGTGGGAGTGGGAGGTAACGGTTGATGATCCTGTGGGAGTGGGCAGATGCCGGACCGAAAAAAAACATTCCCACGTTGAGGGTTTGGCAAGTTCAATTCAGACTTTGCCAAAAAACAACATCTGTAGTCAAATGAAGGGAATATTGATTTTAATATACCTAAAAATGAACAACGTCAGGAACTTTTGCGATCACACCTCATAAGTATTACCGGAGATATCCCTTTATGAATCATACTGCAATGTTTGGTTTAGTGCTGTATGTAACAACTGCCATTATTAATTCAAATGAATAATAAAAATGAATGAAAATATAGTTGATGCTGCTTTCCTGGGCCAGTACATTGAAAGCGAAATACAAAGAAACAACAACTTTCTCTCCAAATTAAGAAAAGTTATCAACACTTCCAGCTGCAGTTTTCTGCCAGATGTGATTCAGGATTGATTTACCTTCAAAAATAATCACACCTGGAAAACCAACACTGTCTTAATCACGCTGTCAAAAGGGCCAACGCTTGAGTGGCATCTCAGACACACAATGCAAAGGTGTACAACTTTGTAAACTCAGTAAATGTTTCAGAACATTTAAGCTTCATACGGGGCTTTGAATCTGGCTTTGAATTGTCACGAAGACCCTCATTGTCTTTTACATTCCAGCTTCAGGAGATCTTCCGGAAGAAAAATGAGAAGAAAGGGAGGAAAGGAGACGTTGACAAGTCAGCACAGCTGGTAAGAAAGTTGGTAACGCAGGACGAGGGCGTGTGTTTGTGTGTAAGGGGAGCTTCGTTTGTAAGGAGATACAATTCTGTCACTATAAAAGAAAGTATTCGTGGACATGGACTTTAGTAATGCCGCTATCATTGAAACAAAAAGATCCAAAATGTCCTGGATATAACAGTAAAAAGTAAACAGCACTTTAACGTTACTTCCCTCTTAAAATGGCATTTCAACATATCCATGAGTGTAGAACAACACCTCTGACATGATTGCTGTGTCACATGTCCATGTGGATGTGTTGAAAATGACTCTGCCACCATCATCTGTGTTTATACAGGTATCAAAGTTAGCTGAACCCTTCATGTAACCGTGTTTGATTGCATGCTGCCTTAAAGAAACTGTTTTTGACAATGTGCTATCTCCTCTGTTGTTACTGTGTACTTCTTATGGGTACTACTTCCCAATTGGATACACTCTTGAAAGAATTTGTTCACGTCTGTGATTTAAGTTTTGGAGCAACACAGATCACATTGCTTTACTGCACTGAATTATGTTTTATATGTTTATATCTGCCGATTTGTTAGCTAACCGTGAAGTGTAGTTTTAAAAGGCTGAATGAATTAATGCCAAGAAGAAGAATTGGTCCGACCAGGTCAATATTAGCTTCTTCCAAACATATCAATACTGGCATATGTATTGGGTAATGTCAAGACATGCCAGTGCGAATGTGGCACTTTTCCTCACACACATACATGCTTAGAAACCATCTGTGCACAGTGTTGTAATGCAAAGTGAGTGTTGTTGTAAAATGTGATCACAGATGTGTTGAAAATGACTTGTCCCTCTGCAGAGCGTATCCACGGCCTCTCTGCATGTACTAACATGTCTTTTACCTTCTCTCTTCCTCCCTCCTCCTCTGTGACTGCATGCTCTGTCCTCCTCTTCCACGTCTCTCTCTCGCTCTCGCTCTCTCTGTGTGTTAGAGTATGCAGCTCTATGGATATCAGGTTGCCCCCATGAACAGCGTATGTATCCAAAACCTACTTTCGGTTCATCTTTAACCGGTTAAAGAAATTGATGGAACCGTCACCTGGTTCTTGCTTAATATTCACTGTCCAGACACACAAGTGGAATCAACCTTCTCATCTATTTATGAAAATGTTGAACTTTTCCTTTAATTTCCCCTCAACTTTTTAAAGATTGCAATTCGCACAAAAAAGATACATTGCTGCATCTGTCAAATTACAGTCGTGTGGTATATAAATTGATACAGCAATGTATGGGGGGATTATTAGGCATGTATTAGCTTCATGCTAGAGGCAAGTGTCACTGACAGATTCTCCTGATGAATCTCATAATCCAACACCAGTTTCAATACCTGCTGGGCATCTGGATAATCAAGTCAAATTCACCCTGCGTTGTTGGGGATATTCTTCCTCATTCTGGGGACTCTTGGGGTTTGGTGGGTGTAAATGTCAATTATATCGGGATACTTAGGGTTCTGTTTAATGCCTCTGTCAGCCACTTTTGTGTCCTGACCTGGTCTTTGAAAAAGCCTTAACCCTGACCCAGTCCACGTGATCCTTTGTTGTCAGTAAAACATACACTGTAGACTTCTTAACAGGATGAATGGACAGAAAAAATAAGCGGGATAGAGCGAGAGAGGCTTCCTTCAAGACAGACTGTCCATCTGTCAGGTCAGCTGGGTGATTGATCGAGGGAGGATGGCGGAGGGTTGGATGAATGGAGAGAGGGACGCAGCAGAGGAGTAATAGATTCAAGGGGTCAGGAGAGATGAACTCTTACAAAAAGAGAGTGATGTGATTTAGAATGACTCGAGGCACTCTAAAGCGTCAAGCACAATCAGACACTGACCATTCAAACTGTTTTAGGACGCGTGCTGTTTGTTTGGCGATGTGTGTGTTCTTGTTGGGGGTTTTGTTATTGCACAGGAGAGAGCAGGATACTTTTTTTACTGTGGGAGGTCTTGTCTGTAGACAGAGTGTTGCTTCTATTGTGTGTGCTGCACAGTCTCACTTACAGGAAGACAGCGAACAGGTTGCATTTGTCTGCTGAGTCGTATGGCATCCAAAATGTAAAATGTGTGTCGGATTTGGCGACATCTAGCGTTGAGGTTGCAGATTGCAACCAACTGAAACTTCTCCCACATGCCGAAAATAGCGAATGGCCCCATCTAAAGCCAGTGTTTGGTTTGTCCGTTCTTGGCTACTGTAGAAACATGGTAACTGGCTCTGAGAAGAAGGCTCGCTTCTTATATCGATTTTTAAAAATGGCTCATTCTAAGCTAACAAAAACTATTCTTATTTTAGGGTGATCGTAAGATCATTTTCCATTTCTGTCAATAGATCCCCCTAAATGCTACACACTGTTCCTTTAACACAATGTGAATCATAATTTTCTGTTTAGTTTAATGTTTAGTTAAAAGTTGAATTGAAGAAAGACATATTCACTTATCGGTCACACTTATTGATACACATATAAAGCTGGAAACCAAAATCAACACAATGATAATAATGGAATTTGGACACTGCAATACTCAAATGTCTTATAGTCTCCTGGAGTTACAATGATAACCACTGTAGAAGGCTTCCCGTCCTCAGTGGTTATGAATATTTACTAATGCAGATGGAATACAAAACGTCAGGGGGATGTTTACTGTCCAGTCTCTATAAGGACTATTAGCATTCTTTCTTTCTCTCTATTTCACACACACACACAGTCCTCGTCCTGTCAGTGTTGTGATGGACAGCTGCATTGTCACTGTGAAGTTAGTAGCAGTGCAGGGCCATTTTAAAATGGCTGCTACTGCGTTCTCCCCGGAGACACAGACGAGGTGGGTGGTCAGGAGCCCAGCAGCGCGGTGGTCTTCTGTAAAGGACGGAGACACTCTGAACAGAAGCAGCATGACAGCGATATGTTCAGCTGGTCCGCTTTCATAAATATATATGCTATAAATGTTATAGAGGAGAACTTGCTTTTGGGTGGATGAATTGTATTCACTATCTAACAATGCTGAATGTGACACTGTTAATTAAGATGCAGTATTTGTACTGTATATGTAATGTAGGGATTTAAATGATCTTGAGATATGATAAAGTGAAGTTTACTTCCTGAAGTGGTAAAGTTGTCGGTGAACTGACCCTGGTCCTGCTTGACCGCTCCTTACAGGTGCTAAAAAAAGACAGTCAGGAGTTTGTGGCGCGGAGTTACTGGGACGTTCTGAGGCGAAGCGCCAGTCAAGTCCTCTTTTCTGACCTGGCGGAGGTACACAGATCCTTCTGTCCTCTGTCTCTACATCCCTCCGTTCTTCCCCTTCAGTTCCCTGTCGTAAATGTTGCTCTTCCAACGAGCCCCGTAGAAGCAGAATAATGTAGCCGCATCAAGCCTGGCCAGAATAAGACCAACAATGTTTACCTTCAAAATAAAAGCTTTGAAGGCACTCTTTGAATTCTGCAGCAATCGTCCGAACTGCTCATATTAATGTGGACCGAAAGATTATTTCTTTAAATGCTGTTTTTACTTTTTATCATGGCTAAAAGACAAGCAGGAACCAAAAATAGTTTGTGGGCTTGTTGTAGAAATCACCATTTGATCAACACTTTTATTCTGGTTTGGCTCGATACTGATCATTTTCATAGACTGGCCTTTTCATCTTTATTTCTTCCTTTCTTTCCCAAACATTACATAGATTACCATCTGCCATACTCTGCCATCTCACTGTTTTACAAACGTACAGAAACTCCTGTCATCCTCCATTCCCTTTCCCCATGTGAGATCATTTCTGTTTGGATGAGCTCTAAAAGACTTCCTTGCACTAAACACAATATGTTCATCTCATTGATCTATTCTAAAACTGAAAGAAAATGATGGGAAAATATTTCTTCTTCCCCATTTCATTGTGTCACTCCGTTATTCCTAATCAACAAATACTACAAGAACTTGTTTATATTTGTTGTTGTTGATTCTGATTTCTAAATAATTGAATCCACTATACTGATGTGACGGTATTGATCCAATAACTGTAGATGGCAGATACTGTCCTGTGCGTATTCTGATAACCTGTTCTGTTTCCCACCTGCCTTCTGTCATTCAGTCTCTTTGTTATGCTGTTGTATGTGTATCTGTGCCTTGTCATCTGTGCTGTGGTGTGGCTAGTGTCGCAGCTTTGGTGTCAAATCATTCTTACTTTACACCTCAACATGTTTTCATGAAACTGGTGTAATGATAGGAAGGCTGACTGCCGAGCACATATACAAATGTGCTGATCATTATAGGACCACACAGTTTAACTTTCGTCATTTTAGTAATTTTGAGTGTAGTAGTTGTAACCTCATGGTGGCAGTAGATAAGGAAGTCAGGGGATCACCAAAGTCAGTGTAGGATTCTTCCTCTGGGGACCATGAATATCTATAAAATTGAGTCGCAATCCATCCACAGTTTTTGACATATTTTAGTCTGGGCAAAAGTGGTGGATAAACCAGCTCTAGAGCCGTGGCACTAGCATGGCTAAAAATCAGTTGAAAACAAACAGGAACCAACACAAAACATTTTGGCAAAATCTCACATTTTGGCTTGTTCATGCACAACGTAAATTGTCTTTCCGTTATGTCCAGCACAAGGTCAAGTTGCTGGTAATGATTACTAACAGACAACAGCGCTAGCGAGCTCAGTGACTAATGACAGGATATGTGCTGTGGTGGCAGCGGAAGCTGAGGTGGAGATAATGACAGTGGCGCGTAATGGGACTGACCTTGTATTTACACCGAGCAGCCTTTCATCTTCCGGGATGTCAGGCGGACAGAACAGACGAATCAGACAGGGGGGGTAACAATAGGAAGACAAAAGAGAAAAAACATTAGAGTTGTAGCAAACCAGATCAGATAAGTTGAAAACCTGAGGGCGAAGGAAAGATACAATCAGAGAGACAACAAACAGGTGAGAGAGGCCCAAAGAAGATGACACAGGTCAGCGGGGAGAACAAATGTTGAGGAACAAAGTGGGCGGGGAGAGAAGAAGTTCGGGAAACGCATTTAGGGGAAAAGAAAGAAGCAGGTTGTATTTAGGGAAAGATGTGTTTACTCAACAGATTAGTCACCATTATACCTCTTTGCTTTTGTCTGGAGAAGGAGGGACTGACTGACAGGCTGAGAAAGAGGGAGGAAAGGAAAGAGCGAATCACCTCTATGTTTGTCAGGTGTGAGGAAAAAGGAAATGAGAGCAGGATGAGAGGGAAAGAAGTGATAGAAGAAGGGAATGAAAAGAATGAGTGAAGGTGTGAAATAAAAATAAACGGGGGTTTAACGTGTCGTTGTTTTTACCCTGCAAAGTCTGACTGACTGACTACTAAAGTCCGACAATGAGCTCTTCCTCCGAGGTATATTACTCACAGATAGGGAGGGTGAGGAAGACCGTTTAGTGTTTACATCAGTAATTACTGTTTTTACCTTCAGCTTCATGATCAAAGTCTGTTGAGGCTCACGCTCACACAGATGGACAAAGAGACACATGCATACACCAGGTGTCGTGCCTCGTGGGCGGAGTAACCATTACGTCTTCATGGGGATGATGAGCTCACACTGGTGCTGCCACACTTCCAGGAATGATAAGCTTGTTATGATCTGTTTGGCATTACGTCTTTTTTGAGGTTAGGCTGACGTTCGTTCTGCCAAAGATAGAACCAATTATAAAATTTTGCAAAAAGGGAGAAAAGTTCTCACAAATTCTGTTCAGTGACAGAGCAATCCTGCCTGAGAAGCTCTTTTGGGTCACTAATCAAACATTTTTTGATATAAACAATGGATCAAATCATAATGTCAAAGGTTTCACTCAGTGATGAGCCCACAGAGGTTTACCACTCGACTCTGCAGTCTCCCTTAGCTCTACAAAATGCTCTAGCGTCATTCAGCTCATTGTCTTGGCTTGATGGTCCACAGTTTGACTGTTTTGGTCTCATCAGCCTGCTTTCAGCAGCTGCAGGCAGATGTTTACAGTGAAAAAACTCAGATAAAGCGACTGTACACAACCTGCCAGGCACCAAACAGCAGGTACGGGGACTCGCATGGTGAACACAGTGGAGCATTTACCAGCTAGAGAGACGGACATTTCCCTCACAAGTTGCTGGGGAACAATTTTGACGTTCAGACACACTAACTCCAATTATTTTTGACGACTGTATTAGGCGATAATATGTCCATGTTGTGTTATCAGCTTGTTCTGCTGCCACCAAATGGCAGAAAAATTAAAAAATCGTTCTTTCTAAAAAAATATTTGATTTCATTGATTTTATAGATGTCCCATGATGCACAGCATCCAAATATCAAGAACATATCTTGTTAGTTCGCTCAATTCAACTCAAATCAAATACTACAACTAAAGTGCACTTCACTCAATATATTGTTTTACTACGTGAACCCATGCACTCTTAAATCCCCTGTACAACTGGATTTACACTTAATTAAACCTCTTGTGGATAACTAAGTCACTGCAACAGGGATTAGACAACGACAGATTCATTAGGAATGCCTTTATTACATGGATCCATGTTGAAAAGATGGACAAAGGGATTGGCAGTGAAGTGCCTCTTTATCATTGAAAGAGCAAAACAAACTGTTTAAGATTATGGGAAGCATAGGAGGGATATGGTGAAAGGAAGGAAGAGAGGCAGAGAAACACCACCTGGATGCTGTCTAGATGAACAGCTCATGTCATAAAGACATCAGTAATGCGTCAGATAAAAGAGTAAAAAAAAAAGGATTTTTGTCCTGTTTGAAAAGACCCTCAAATAAGTGAGACACCGAAATACAAGACAGTGAAATGATACGTCTGTAACTGTTTCACTTCGTCTGTGTTTATCTAAAAGAAGTCTTCCTAATCAAAGACTGAAAGGCCAGACTGCAGCGTGAATCAGAATTTTACACTAATGTGTGTGGTCCTAAAACAGGGTTTACTTTTACTGCTTGTTTCCCAGTAGACATTTCCATCCAGTGAGTTACCAATCTGTATCATTTACAGTGGGATTTTCTACTCGGCTTTTTGTTTGGAATTGGGTTCGTGCCTTAATCTATGACATGTCACTGTCGAGAATTCCTTACAAAACATGACCAACAAGTTAGGAAAGAAGAAGAAAAACATTTAGTCTGCCCCACTACATTGTTTTTATTAAATATCACTGTCGGCAGTAAGTCCTCACAAGGTATGGACATATGTAACCTGTGATGGGCGATACCAGGTTGTGTGTACCGGTATGTGTATCAATCTTAAGGGTTTCGATACAATAAGGAAACTAATGGAGGTTTTGGCAGCTTAACACAGCCAGTAACTTTTGATCCCACTTTCACCATAACAATAGAAACGTATTCTCCTGATTTCCTTGAGACTTGCCTTTGGAACGTAACTTGAACACGAAACTATGTTTTGTCTCCATCAATTATCCCTGCACCTCAGTTATAGTCATTTTCTATTTTTTTGAAAGAATGAACACACATTTTTGTCACAACCAACAACTACTCTTGTTTGACATTTTCCTCTCGTCCCACGTCGGATTTTAGGATTTTACTCTTAAGGTAGAACCACGAATGGCATCGTGGCAGTGATGATGATAATTATGTTGATGATGGAAATGGCATGAATGCTTTTCCTCTTTACATGAGACATGAGATTCCAGCCAATCTTATGTCTGCATATACCTCAGCATGGCAGTGGATTGGACAGGGGGGGGGGGGGGGGGCATGGCAGGGAGAGAGAAAACAAGATGGCCGTTTGACGTCCTCTCTTTCTGCACCGACGCTGGCTGAGTCTTTTCTGGAACTGCTCAAAAGCACAGTCACCTTTTTCTGAGATACATATGTCAGGGAGCATAAACATCGGAACACACTGATATACACATACTGTCTCTAAAAGGCTCACGGAAATGTTAAGCAACAGATTATAGCAACAAACTTGTTGAATATGTTGCAAATGACCAGGATCATTCAGTAAACACACACTTTGAGAAACTGTGAAGGGAAGACTAAGATTTAAGAACATGTAAACAGAGTAAATATATAAAAAGGGAGAAAAAACCCCAAATAAAACAATGCAAAGTTGCAAACACGACAGTATAATTCTCGTCCCTTGACGGAAAAAGGTGGAATCGGCTCTCGTTCTCTGCATTGGTGCTTCCGTGGGTTTCGTTCCGTGCTGCTGTTGTTTGTGATTCAAAGGCTGCGTACGGGTGTGTCAATGTGGCATTCGCAGAGAAGTGCATGGGATGTGGTGGCTTTATTGTGTCTGTGTATGTTTGGCAGCTTAGTGTTATGTGTTTGTCCGTCTCCCTCTTAGTTGTTCTTCCACATGTGTTCTTTGCCTCGTCTCTGTTTCTCTCACCTCTTCTGTTTTCTCTCTGTCGACAACACTCCCCCACTTTGTTGAACATTTGCGCGACTCTGTTTTTCATTGTGTCCTTGTATCTTTTTGTGGTCTGTTTTCATTGTGTCCTTGTATCTTTTTGTGGTCTGTTTTCATTGTGTCCTTGTATCTTTTTGTGGTCTGTTTTCATTGTGTCCTTGTGTCTTTTTGTGGTCTGTTTTTCATTGTGTCCTTGTATCTTTTTGTGGTCTGTTTTCATTGTGTCCTTGTGTCTTTTTGTGGTCTGTTTTCATTGTGTCCTTGTATCTTTTTGTGGTCTGTTTTCATTGTGTCCTTGTGTCTTTTTGTGGTCTGTTTTCATTGTGTCCTTGTATCTTTTTGTGCTCTGTTTTCATTTCATTACTGTACTTTGATGGCGACACGTTTCCACCATGTTTAATGAGCTGAACCCACCTGTTATTCATCAAAGTGATACCCATCCCATTTAAGTTAAACATTGTTTAAGAAAACTATCCTCATGAACTGGAAATCAAGGCATAACACACACACATCGCACACTGGAGAAACTTAATGATAGAATATATTTCAATGGAAAATCTAACCTCATCCATCATATACAATACAACAGAACACCATTCCACCTGGTCATCCCTTACTATGTTTCTGCAAACGTGACACCACCCATTCTATTAATATTGAAATATGTATAGTATATATACCGGTGTAAAGGTGAAAGGCTCAAGGACATTCTCACACACACACACACGCACACATACACACACACTGACTATATGATATTTGCTGGCTTTTATCCCACTGTTCTTGTCATCCTCTTGTTGTTATGTCTATGTATTGTCTTAACGTTGTCTCGTGTCTTTCAATAAAAAAAAAAAAAGAAAAAGAAAAAAAAAAAAAACATTGTTGCTGCCTAGACTGGCATGTTTGACGTCACGATGGCCGCTGACTGTTTGTCTGAGCTGATGCGTTTGATTGACAGTTTGCTGTTGCTCCTCTGGCGCACGTTCTGCAGCAGAAACCTGCTTCCTGCTAGCCTGGCACCACGGTTGCCATGTTTGGATTGATGATGGACTCGTCCCGCCCACTGCTTCTCCTCAGAACACACTACTTGGTGTTTATTGATGAGTCACTCATTGATCCTCTCTCTTGCTATCGCTTCTCTGATGATTCTTAGCGAGCAGATGAGAGTATCACGATTGACACCACCCTTTTGGTCCATTTCTTTGGGAAGAAAGGGAAGGCAGAGCTTACATTTGATGACTTCTACAGGTACTAAACAACATACAGTGGACAGCATGAAATACAGGCCAATGCTGTGAACAATATTTATCAAATCACAACATAGTAACATGTTCATTTTGAGTAAAATCTATTTTTTGCTCCTTCCCCTTCCTTGCGGTTTTTCAGGTTTATGGACAACCTTCAAACAGAGGTGTTAGAAATTGAGTTTCTCACCTACTCTAAAGGGATGACCACCATCAGCGAAGAAGACTTTGCCAAGATCCTGCTTCGCTTCACCAATGTGGAAAACATCAGCGCCTACCTGGAGAATGTCCGCCATTGTATACCTGATGAGAAGGTACGGTACAAACATGCACACTGTTCTTTAATGGGGGGGGGGGGGGGGGGGTTGGAGAATGTTGGATAAAGCTACATTAACACAGTATGCTGTAGTTTAGAAACAATGTGTATGATAACAATGAAAACTTTTAGAAATCAATGGCTCCCATAAGGGGGTCAACGTGATAATCAGTTTATAGTTTTAAAAAAATGACCCTCTGTGTAATGTGGACTTCAGCTTCAGTAACTCAAAGTAGAAATGTGGAGAAAATATACAAAAGGGTTTTGACCAGGATTTTGGATCAGCGTTATCTTCTTTAGATAACACCAGATCTTTCCCAATCCTTCACCGGTTTCATTTCTTCTCCTTGCTTTATGGGTGCTCCCGCCCTCCAGCCATCTACAGACTCCATCATTTCCCACCACTATCTATGCCTGAAGCTGTTGTGGCTCTCCACACTTCAACGCTTCACCGCCTCACACGACCACACACACACACACACACACACACACACACTTGACTGCACTTCCAGCTACATGTGAATGTCTTATCTATCTATCTGTCTATCTATCTATCTATCTATCAATCTATTTACACATTGGCGTGTGGTCCTTATGCAACCCAACTCTATTTCTGTCCCTTCCTTCTTTCCTTTCCATGCTGTGGAAGAAGCAGGAGGTTGGTCTCGGCTTCGTACAATACGCAACCTGCAGTTACAATCTGCCAGTCTAATCTGCTATTTAGTTACTTCTTTGTTTCTACATTTAAGGGAAGACTTATTTTTCTATTTATCTCTGTACTTTAATCTGCATCTTTTCATGTGAACCTGTTACAACTGCATTTCCTTATTTGTTTCTATTTATGGATTTATTTTTGCATTATCTACTGTTTGTTATTAAACTAGCCGTTATCAGTTGGATCTTGATTCGCCGCGGAGAGCATGGGGCGGTTACGGCAACTTGTTGAATGGCTTCAGCATCATTAATGTACGCAACTGGGTTATGAAACACTGCAAGAAGGTTTGAAATGTTCCATATCATACACACTCAATCCTGTAATTAATGACCTTTCACGTCATTAATAGGACTATTTCATGGAATCTCTCAGTTATTGATTGATAGTATGAGTTATGGTCAGCCGTTATTTTTTGTTTATTATGGTTCGTTAATATTTCAGTGGATGTGCCTCGAATGCCGTATACCGTCTGTCAATACTTCTCTAAAGTAATTGTGTGGGCTGTTCACGCGTGTTTTTTTTCCTGCTATTTCAGGGAATCACCTTTGATGAGTTCAGATCATTCTTCCAGTTTCTCAACAACCTCGAGGACTTTGCCATTGCCATGCAGATGTACAATTTTGCCTCTCGCTCCATTGGACAAGGTAGGAAGAGAGCGGGGGTCACAGCGGCTACAAGCACCGAGGGTCTGAGCGTACACACACACACACAGCTGGTGTGCTCTTTCCCTCTAGCTTGGTGCGCAACAAGTGGCCGAAACGATCAAAACCGTTTTTACTCTCTCTCTCTCCTACCAGATGAGTTTGCAAGAGCGGTGTACGTGGCCACTGGGCTGAAGCTGACGCGGCACCTTGTAAACACCATCTTCAAGATCTTTGACGTGGATCACGATGACCAGCTCTCCTACAAGGAGTTCATCGGCATAATGAAGGACCGGCTGCACAGGGGAGGAAGGGTGAGGAACTGTGTGTGAAAGAAACAGAAGGAGTGTTGCCAGTTGAGAAAAAGCACTCTTAGATGAGTCTCTGTAACAGCTAGACCTCCGGCTGTTTAAAAGGTTCTTTCCATTCATTGTAAGGATTACAATATACATTGGGATTTTAAAACAGCAATGGCCGTTCTGCCATTGCTAACAAACTCAAGCAAGAAAGAAGAAAAGGGGCTCATGTGCACTGGCATCTGCAAAGACTACACCGAACAGAATAATAAGCTGATAAAAGACCTTCGGTCAATTTGAATTGAACAGGGATGCAAAGACGTCTAAATGTAGACACGGTTGGGTTTTTTCAAGGCCATGCAGGTAGACAGCTTTTCAGGAAGAATCCGGTGACAACATCAATGAATTACTTGAAGTGCGAAAAAATTGGAAATCACCTTGAGCCACTTCATAGTGTTGTTCCCAAGGATGGATACTGCCCTCTAGTGGTGTAATGTGATACAATACTACATTCCAGAGCATCATTTCCAGCAGAAGCGAGACACGCATGAGTAGTCAGCTTGTTGCAAGTTTGCCTGATATGCCACAAACGTCACCAACATTGCACAGCAGTGAGCCCGATTTATGACCCTATTGGCTCCTTTGGATGCTTTCTTGGCCTCACAGTCTCGGCTTATTAACAGCGATCTCTCTTTCTCTCCCTCTCTCTTTGCTTTGCTTTCATCCTCAATCTCCTCTCTTTTGGACACACTCATCTGTTCTGCCATGGTTCCAACCTGTCCTGTGTTACAACACACCATCTTTGGTCTCCCCTACCTCTTCTCCCTGTGTTTTCCCTTCTTCCCCCTTTGCGTCTTTCCTCTAACCACTGACCTCTCAGGGCTATAAATCTGTGGAGCGCGCCACCTCTTTTAAATCCTGTCTGAAGAAGGAGCTGGCAAGCAGATAAGTAACACCCATAACAGAAAGTCTGACACTGTTTTCATCATTTTCATTTTATATCTGGAGTTTATGTACATTGTTTTTGTAAAACACTTTTCTCGCCAGCTAAGTCTCTCTTTAATAGCCTACACCTCCTTTAGAAATAGATGCCATGTTTCGATTTGTTCATCACACTTTCCAGTCAAGATAACTATTACTTTTAAACTGGCAAATTGTTAAGCTCACTACACAGCGTGCCAGTAGGTGTACAGAGTTGCAACAGTGGGTTCCTCAATGTCTTCGTTTTGGAGATTCCTGAATGTGTGGACAGCTCAAAATGATCGAAGTATTTTTGAACTTATTAAATCACCTTTAGCACTTTCATCTAACAAACAGGATGAGATAAAGGAAACACCTCTGAGTTTCTATTTGGTTGTGACTGGAATATTTGTAGCTATAGTATAACAGTTCAAATAACTGACTTCTGACTCCCTGCATGACTGTGCCTCCCTTTGCTCGGTGTTTACCAGGTGAAGGCCCGACACCACACCTCCTTCTCCGGCTGTGTTCGCTCCGGGGCCAGACGACAAGTGCACCGGCTCTGGAGGAGATACAAAGAGAAGCTGTAGTGGAGAAGAGCGAAAGAAGGCAGAAAAGATATGAAGGACGAAGTCTGATGATGGAATAAATCAAACTGATCTCTGTATAGTCAGTGCCCTGAGTTAGCGACGTTGCGTTTTCAAGGGCAGATCTCCATTGGTCCTCCAAAGCAGATAATAACTACAAGCATGCCCGCACACAGCAGGCCGATGTTCTGTATGATGATAACAAGCAACATCACTCCTTGTTTTCATCTTCATTCATGCCAAGTATGATTTACAGTGTACAACAACAATTAGACTTTACTCTCCAAGCAAGGCACCTCTTCATGAGTCAGTAGAGCTACAGCTAACTATTATTTCTTTTTTTGGTTAAGGCTATGATTTAAAAAACTAAATTAAGCTATAAAAAGTTTAAATGAGCTTACTTATTATAAACAGCTGATAAATGCAAGGTATCGACTTCATAACAATATTATATCGATCTAACTAAGCAAGTTACAATATTGTCTAAGTTCTATCAACCAAATGATATTTCACTCAATGAATTACGTTTTAAATGATGTATACAGTATAATATATGCCTTTTTATGTAAGAATACTTAGCTGCACTTCCAACTGTAACAACTGAAAGAGCACAACAGTAATTCAATTACAAAAAACCTTTGCATGTAGAGTCTTTTTATTCATCTCAGTACATTTTTTTACTTATTGATCTCATCTAGCCAGTATAGTTGTTGCTTTTTAATAATGCATTAAGAGTTTATAGAAACACTTTCTCCAGGTGGGATGCTTTATGATCCTAATATTACTACAAGACTGGGGATGTCTTGTGTGAAGATTTTAACAGTATAAAACATGTACATTGATTACGTGAATACTATATGCGATTCATCACCCAATCGTTAATGTTGTAATGTAGTATGAACCATTGAATATCATTATTTAATGTCTTGGTGTGAAATATGGAATATTTTCAATATATTGAAATGAAGGAAATAGTAGGAAATGGAAAGTTATTTCTCATAATGTAAATTATTCTCATCATGTCTGCAATAATGTATGTATTTGTCATGTCAGTGGACCTGATGAATTTACTTCCATGTATTAATAAACTATTTGAAGAAGACATGCCTAAGCCGTAGTGTTGACTGAGTTATGCGCAACGAAACCAGGTACGAAACTACTTTTCTATTGATAAGAAGGACGTGTTATCCCTTCATTTGGCGTTAAAAATTAAACATTTTTCGGAGATAAAGACTGTGCCGCTGTTCCACAGCTGCAAACTGTATCTTCAAGTTTGTTGTCATAAATGTTTGTATTAATTAAGCATCAAGAAAGGGTTAATGGTTAAAGATGTACTCCTATACGACGTAATATCCACCTTGGTGGTGCTCTCGTCGGTAAGTGAAATGCTGCCCTGGTGTCGTGGGAGCCCATAGTGGGAAACCAACTGAGCAGTATTACAAGAGCAGTATTTTACAGTGAAAACGAATGCAGGTTTTCGACATGACGTCGCCGTTAGATGTCGCAGACCATTTTGCGTAATTTGAGTTGCGACGTTTTACATTGTATATGTCGACGCCTCCGGAAACCTGAAAGCGAGGTGGATCTGGCGTTTGAGTTGTAAACGGAACTAATGTATTTGCCAGGTTTCTGTGCGGAACATTACAAACGACGCACCATTCAGCATTTCGAGAAAAAAAAATCAAACTTAACGTAACTTTAAACACTTTAAGCATTGCCTCTGTTGTGCTGTAATTTAGGACTGTAAATGTCCAAACAGCCCGGTCACTTGTAAAGATTCTGACTTGTGCAGTTCTTTAATATCTTCACAAATGAAAGAATGGGCGTCCACGACTCAAATCGCAAAGCATTGTGGGTCATACGGCGGACTTTAAAATTAAAATCGACATCATAAGTGACAGTTTGGATTAAAGTTCTGTTGTCATCGTTTTGTTACGGTTATGCTCTATTTACTATTCTTCAGTGATCGTTTTGGACACGTTTAACGGCAAACACCATGACTGAGAGTGGTTGTCGTGTGAATGACTATCTGTTTTCGCCCGTGAGATTGTTAAGACTATACTTTCAGGGATCATTTCTATAGTTTTTGACTTGAGAAATGTGTTTCTAAATTGTTTGGTCTCGCTAACCACGATGATGAGATGTGATATTTCCCACTGAGCGCGAAGCGGGCACAGAGAAGTGATTCAGTTCACACGCTTTCTGCCATTGATGACCGTTCTTTACTTCCTTGTGGAGTTAAGAGGTGGGGAATATGGACAGAGTGGTTACCAGAAGATGTAAATATTAAAAACCCATTGAGAACCTCAACCATTAATTTAGGCCAGCGGTTCCCAACTTTTTAGGCCGCGAACCCCCTTCTTCATCCTACCGGGTTCACGCTCCCCCAATACCCCACACCTTAAAAAAAAAGAGGCAACAGAGCCTATTTATAGCGGCATAGAAATCGGACCAAATGAGAGAACAGTTTGCTCGCGCGTGGCGTTTGTTTACAATATTTAGTTCGCTGTTAAATGTTGCAGTGTGAACACAAACCGAACAAAGGGGCAACTGCAACATTGTATCATATTAATCCCTGAATCAGAACAAAGCAAACGAACTGAAGGTGTGACAACGCCCTGAAACACTGCAACAAAGTTTTAATAACTTTCAGTTACACAAGGCGTCACTTTTAAAGAGCAATAAGGATGGCGAGCACACACGCACAGGCTCAGAGGCAGATTATCACATTTAATTTACAATTAACCATACATAGAATGAGACTGGAGTTGTGTTTGGCTGTTTTAGATGTTTTAGTCCAAAAACGAATGTTGTAAAGCTTAAAAAATACACTCTCCATGCTCTCTGAAACATTTATTATGGATTAATCATACATTTATTAATGAGACATAGGCTATTTAGATATTCTAAATAGATCTGTAGTTTAAAATTTGGTATAGACACTTACTATGAGATAATTCTTAGTCTGGGTCACAATTGACTCGAACCATACTGTGAAGGCATTAAATATTAACAGTAAGGGTTAAGACTACACTTTCAGGGATCATTTCTATATTTTTTTGACTTGAGAAATGTGTTTCTAGATTGTTTGGTCTCGCTAACCACGATGATGAGATGTGATATTTCCCACTGAGCGCCAAGCGGGCACAGAGCAGTGATTCAGTTCACACGCTTTCTGCCATTTATGACCGTTCTTTACTTCCTTGTGGAGTTAAGAGGTGAGGAATATGGGCAGAGTGGTTATCCTGTTTTCTGTGTAATTGTAATATTTAACGATAGATTGTTGGCCATGAGTCTCATGTTGTGCAACAAAGGTTTAATCTAAAAACATATCTTGTGTGGTTGATAATCATGAAGATCATTTCTAGAAAAAATATCAAAACAAGCATCGAAGTGTTTGACAGACACACATTATGCAAGTTTCCACATAAATATATATTTACAAACGTGACTAAATCCAAACGAGACTCGTCAAAGAATACGCCCAACATGTCAAACTATAGATCTGATTGGTTGAACACTATGACAATCAACGATATCGTCCCCATGTACTTTAATCTGCACTGGCCGCAGAGCCGAGTCTGCAGGCCTCTGGCATAGACACACACAGAGGTGAGATCTGAGAGCAACTGAGGAAGACAGTCGCTGTGCAATGAGAAAATAAGATAATGTGAAAAATATATTTATAAATTATAATACATGTAGTGCATTTAAGAAAAATTATAAAATTATAAAATAAATTATAATAATTTTCTTTTCTTTTTTAAAAATATAAATAGCTTTGTGATTCTGTTTAGGCCAGCAGAGAAGGCCTTGCAGGCCCTGACGGCCCGCCACTGCAGTATAGTATAGTCAGACATCAAAGTGGGTCACAAACCACGCCTCCATCAGGTTTTATTGACTATTGCTCTTGGCTACACCCACACTGGGAAGGGACGCTTGCAAAAGAAAGCCAATAAAACCTGATACAATAGAAATAATTGTTTGTGAAACCCACTTCCACCTTCCACCCCAGATCTAGTGCCACCACACCAGTATCAGGATCTTGGGTCGGTACCAGTCCCTGATCTAGTGACACATTGCTGAGTCGAGGAAGTAGCGAGTATACAACGACAAGGAGAGGTTTGTGTTGTCCCTGAGAGCTAAACCAGTGGGTGATTAGAGACACGGTGGCCTGTTCTACTGGTGTAAAAGGAAAATGACTAAATCCATTCTGATCGAAACCTTTTTTTTAAAATCTCTGCTTCTCCTCCCCTTTTGTTGTTTTCTATGCTTGTGGACAGTTGTTGTTTACCTCTGTCTGGTACAGGCTAGCCTTGTTTCCTGTCACCGTTAAGAAGGTCACTCTGCTGTTACATGCTCACAGTCAAGGTAGCGTTTTTGCTCACCAAAGTACAAAGGCAGTGTACACCTACTGGCTTATATGGGACAAGACAACAATGAGACTCGCACATATTGAATTACAGTGAGCGTGCACTTTACAGCTTTAGTGAGGCACTTTCAAGCATATGGGGTTGATTAATGTCATTTCTGTTGTTGCTCTGTGAATACATATGTACATTTTTCATCTTTAATCATGACTAGCAAACAGGGTTAGAAGGCCCCACAATACTGCCCCCACACCCACCTTCCACCACCTTGTAATACTAGTTAATATATTTATATTGCCTCACCAACAATAGAGGTTTATGGGTTAATATACTTTCTGAATGCAGCAGTAAACAGATCACGCTCCTCTTGGGAAATATGCTGGTCTGATGGTTAATTGACCTGTAGCTGTAATATTTGGATTACAGTATCAGAGTAAAACTAATTAACCGCACCGACCTCTGAGCGACTCTTCAGGCTGCTCCTCTTGGGTCTGAAGAGGACATCCTTACAGTCCAGTTTGAGGTCTGAGTCCACGCGAGGCATCTTGGCTGGCCAGAACACCGACGACCAGGATGAGGATGATGAGTATACAGAGGAGACTCTCCTGAGGAAGGCTGCTGCAGCAGTGGTGGTCGCTGGTCCCAAGCCCCAAACACAGAACCCGAGCCTCCAGGCGGCCAGCGTATTTATAGCAAAGGGGGGCCCAGCTCAGCCCCGGCCCCCATGGCTTTATTTGGGCCTGGACTCTCTCCCCTCTATCCCCCTTGCTCTCTTTCTCCCTCCACTCCTCCGGCGTCCTCTCTCTCCCCCCTCTCCTTCAGCAGAGTGGCAGGAGCAGCAGTGGCCAGGCGCCTGACGCATACACACACTCGAACACACACACACACACACACACACACACACACACACACACACACACACACACACACACACACACACACACACACACACACACACACACACACACACACACACACACACCCTCTTACACCCACATACATGATAGAATTGTAGTGGGTTGTGTGCTGCAGTGCTGAAGAGCACACCTGCTGTCCAGTTGGGGCATTGCTCCCTGAGCTAATGGCAGACAGCATAGAGAGAGAACAGGGGGGGGGGGGAGGGGGAGTGGTAAGTAATTCATTAGTCTTGGATTGTGGGCAATTGGGTGTTGTAACTCTTTTCTTTGTAATTGTGTTTTCATATTCATCTTTCCTTGATCAAATGTGTTTTTTTAATAGTTAATACATCTGTTTCATATTTTGTTTCACAATTACATAAACTATTCACATGAAAGACAAGAAAATACATCAAAGTTTAACCATTTAGTGCACCTGCAGCTGTGATCCCTTCTGTTTAGAGCGTATCGCATAGTCTATTCTTACATTTTCTATTCTAAAAGATCCCTTCCTCTCAAAAATGTGTGTGGAAATCTTCCAGTGCGCATACACTGAGAGTGGACTGGGAGACGTCTTTCATGCAAAATTAACATAACAGTTTGAAGTGAAATCATAGAAATAAAAATTATGGGCATGAAGGCAAGTTGTTTTGAAAAATTACACAATATTTTTCAAGCTCCACTCCACGGAATTTAGAATGCAGAGTTGCCATGGTGACATCACATGTGATGTTGCCATGGTAACATCACATGTGACTTTGATGTTCTAGAACTTTGTGATGTCATAAATGTATTACATCACATGTGACTTTGATGTTCTAGAACTAGAATTGATGACATCACATTCTTAGAGTCTATATAAATGATATTTCTCTAGACAGAATCACACACCCACAGCAAGATAAGCACCTCTGAATATACTCAACTTGGATACTATTTGGAAACATTTGATAGGAAAAATGTCCAGTTATGATTCAGATGAATGGAATGCATGGGATGAATCAGATGGATTCTCAGACACAGACAGCTCCAGTGATGAGAGCGCAGACTCTTCACAAGAACCAATTCAGAGACTAGAGCATAACATACTCTGCAACAAGTCTGTACAATACCTTGTTTTAGACTTAATTGGACAAGGATGTTTTGGCAAAGTTGCCAAGTGTATCAATTTAACAACATACGAGACTGTAGCCATCAAGATCAACGAAAATGTTGAAGATCACGTCAGAGAAGTGAAAATGCTGGAACAACTCAGGACCCTTGACCCAGAGAAAAACAACTTGGTGACATTCAAAGATAGTTTCATATTCGAAGGCATGTCTTGCATCGCCTTCCAGAAACTGGACAGGAGCCTTTTGGATTTGATGCGTGAGAGACAGTCACACCTGACCCTTCATGAAATACGTCTCATAACAAGTCAGCTACTTGTGGCATTTGAAGCCCTGAAGGGTATCGGCATCATTCACACAGACCTGAAAGCTGACAATGTTATGCTCGTCAACCACCAGCATGAGCCCTTCAGGGTGAAATTAATTGACTTTGGTTTGGCCATGTCAGTATCAGACGTAAGAGTAGGAATGATTGTGCAACCTCGTGCATACAGAGCTCCAGAGGTGTTTCAGCAAATGAAACCCTTTTCTGAAGCCATCGACATGTGGGCACTGGGCTGTGTCCTGGCAGAAATGTACTGCGGCCAGGACGTCTTCCATAGCAAAACACCATACAACGTAATGAAAACTGTTTGCGATCTACTCGGCCAGCGAGAAGACCACCTGAATGCTGGAATGTACACCAACCAGTATTTCAACAGGGAGCACTCCTCTCCCAATTCAAGATGGACACTAAAGACATCAGAAGAGTACGAGGAGGCAACCGGTATCCAGCCAAATTCAAGGTGGAGTTTCGACACTGGCCAAACTTTGGATGAAGCAACAGAGTTAGCCTCAAATTTTAATATTTGTGTTGAAAAGGAAGACTTAATGGCATTTTTAGATCTCATAAAACGGTTGCTCGATCCAAATGCTGCAACAAGAATCACCCCCGGTCAAGCCCTAAACCATCGTTTTGTTACAATGGCTCACCTGGTAGATCACATGGACACCTCTTCTTATGCAAATACTGCCTGTGATTTGATGCTCGTCTCCCCCCCATATGATTCAGATGAATGTGTTAAATCAACTGACTCAGATGGATTCTCAGACACAGACAGCTCCAGTGATGAGAGCGCAGACTCTTCACAAGAACCAATTCAGATACTAGAGCATAACATACTCTGCAACAATTCTGTACAATACCTTGTTTTAGACTCGGTAGATCACATGGACACCTCTTCTTATGCAAATGATGACTATGATTTGATTCTCACACTCCCCCCATATGATTCAGATGAATGGGATGAATCAACTGACTCTTCACAAGAACCAATTCAGATACTAGAGCATGACATACTCTGCAACAAGTCTGTACAATACCTTGTTTTAGACTTAATTGGACAAGGACGTTTTGGCAAAGTTGCCAAGTGTATCAATTTAACAACATACGAGACTGTAGCCATCAAGATCAACGAAGAAGTTAAATATCACATCAGAGAAGTGAAAATGCTGGAACAACTCAGGACCCTTGACCCAGAGAAAAACAACTTGGTGACATTCAAAGATAGTTTCACATTCGAAGGCATGTCTTGCATCGCCTTCCAGAAACTGGACATGAGCCTTTGGGATTTGATGCGTGAGAGACAGTCACTCCTGACCCTTAATGAAATCCGTCTCATAACAAGTCAGCTACTTGTGGCATTTGAAGCCCTGAAGGGTATCGGCATCATTCACACAGACCTGAAAGCTGACAATGTTATGCTCGTCAACCACCAGGATGATCCCTTCAGGCTGAAATTAATTGACTTTGGTATGGCCATGTCAGTATCAGAAGTAAGAGAAGGAATGCTTGTGCAACCTTTTGCATACAGAGCTCCAGAGGTGATCTTAGGCCTCCCCATATCTGAAGCCATCGACATGTGGGCACTGGGCTGTGTCCTGGCAGAACTGTACTACGGCCGGAACCTCTTCAATGGCACAACATCATACAACGTAATGAAGACTGTTTGCCATCTACTCGGCCAGCCAGAAGACCACCTGCTGAATGCTGGAATGTACACCAACCAGTATTTCAACAGGGAGGACTCCTCTCCCAATTCAAGATGGAGACTAAAGACATCAGAAGAGTACAAGGAGGCATCCGGTATCCAGCCAATTTCAAAGTGGAGTTTCGACACTGACCAAACTTTGGATGAAACAATAGAGTTCTACTCAATTGACAATAATTGTGTTGAAAATGTAGACTCATTGGCATTTTTTAATCTCCTAAAACGGTTGCTCGATCCAAATGCTGCAACAAGAATCACCCCCGGTCAAGCCCTAAACCATAGTTTTGCTACAATGGCTCACCTGGTTGATCACATGGACACCTCTTATGCAAATACTGCCTGTGGTTTGATGGGCGTCTCCCCCCCATATGATTCAGATGAATGTGATAAATCAACTGACTCAGATGGATTCTCAGACACAGACAGCTCCAGTGATGAGAGCGCAGACTCTTCACAAGAACCAATTCAGATACTAGAGCATGACATACTCTGCAACAAGTCTGTACAATACCGTGTTTTAGACTTAATTGGACAAGGACGTTATGGCAAAGTTGCCAAGTGTATCAATTTAACAACATACGAGACTGTAGCCATCAAGATCAACGACGACGTTAAATATCACATCAGAGAAGTGAAAATGCTGGAACAACTCAGGACCCTTGACCCAGAGAAAAACAACTTGGTGACATTCAAAGACAGTTTCATATTCGAAGGCATGTCTTGCATCGCCTTCCAGAAACTGGACAGGAGCCTTTTGGATTTGATGCGTGAGAGACAGTCACACCTGACCCTTAATGAAATCCGCCCCATAACACGTCAGCTACTTGTGGCATTTGAAGCCCTGAAGGGTATCGGCATCATTCACACAGACCTGAAAGCTGACAATGTTATGCTCGTCAACCACCAGCATGAGCCCTTCAGGCTGAAATTAATTGACTTTGGTTTGGCCATGTCAGTATCAGACGTAAGAGAAGGAATGATTGTGCAACCTTGTGCATACAGAGCTCCAGAGGTGATCTTAGGCCTCCCCATATCTGAAGCCATCGACATGTGGGCACTGGGCTGTCTCCTGGCAGAACTGCACGTCGGCCAGGACCTCTTCAATGACGACTCATCATACCACGTAATGAAAACTGTTTGCCATCTACTCCGCCAGCCAGAAGACCACCTGCTGAATATTGGAATGTACACCAACGAGTATTTCAACAGGGAGGACTCCTCTCCCAATTCAAGATGGAGACTAAAGACATCAGAAGAGTACGAGGAGGCAACTGGTATCCAGCCAATTTCAAAGTGGAGTTTCGACATTGGCCAAACTTTGGATGAAGCAATAGAGTTAGCCTCAAATTTTAATATTTGTGTTGAAAAGGAAGACTTAATGGCATTTTTTAATCTCCTAAAACGGTTGCTCGATCCAAATGCTGCAACAAGAATCACCCCCGGTCAAGCCCTAAACCATTGTTTTGTTACAATGGCTCACCTGGTAGATCTTCCAACTCCACAATAACCAATTCAGATACAAGAGCATGACATACAAGCAACATGCAACAAGTCTGTACAATACCATGTTTTAGACTTCATTATAGAAGGATGTTTTCGCACAGTTGCCAAAGTTGCCAAGTGGATCACATCATGGCTCACCTGGTAGATCACATGTACTTGGTGTACATGTGATCTACCAGGTGAGCCATTATATTCTTTTCCATGAGTTGATCCCCTGAATTAGTTTAGCCTGAGGTTTTCTCTGGGTTCTCCGGTTTCCCTCAAAAAATAAATAGGTTATGTTGATTGGTCTATCACTGAAAGGGGAAGTGAATTCCTTCTTCAGATGTTAAGACTAATTTACATGGCTCACCTGGTGGATCACATGTACTTGATGTACATGTGATCTACCAGTTGAGCCATGACATTCTTTTGTATCTTAATTTAATGCTGTGGCTCACCTGGTAGATCACATGTACTTGGTGTACATGTGATCTACCAGTTGAGCCATGACATTCTTTTGTATCTTAATTTAATGCTGTGGCTCACCTGGTAGATCACATGTACTTGGTGTACATGTGATCTACCAGGTGAGCCATGACATTCTTTTCCATGACTTTCTGTTGATCCCCTGAATTAGTTTAGCCTGAGGTTTTCTCCGGGTTCTCCGGTTTCCCTCAAAAAATAAATAGGTTATGTTGATTGGTCTATCACTGAAAGGGGAAGTGAATTCCTTCTTCAGATGTTAAGACTAATTTACATGGCTCACCTGGTGGATCACATGTACTTGATGTACATGTGATCTACCAGTTGAGCCATGACATTCTTTTGTATCTTAATTTAATGCCGTGGCTCACCTGGTAGATCACATGTACTTGGTGTACATGTGATCTACCAGGTGAGCCATGACATTCTTTTCCATGACTTTCTGTTGATCCCCTGAATTAGTTTAGCCTGAGGTTTTCTCCGGGTTCTCCGGTTTCCCTCAAAAAATAAATAGGTGATGTTGATTGGTCTATCACTGAAAGGGGAAGTGAATTCCTTCTTCAGATGTTAAGACTAATTTACATTCTTTCATAAAAATACATACACTTTTGGGCGTTTTCTGGTTTCGTCCCACAGTCCAAAGTTGTCTGTGTCAGCTTTGAGAAAATAGTGATGTGGCCTAATAAAAAAGAAATATATATATATGCGTGTGCGTCTGTGTATTGTTGTCATCCCGCAGCGTTTCCGTCTCTCAGTTTCTCATCTGCGCCACGGAGAGCACCCAATCCAACCCAATTTGAGACCTTATAGTGTCAGATAAAGGTGGCTAAAGAAAGAAAAAACACTCCCCTCCTACAGTTTTGTCAGTTTTCAAGTTGTTGAGTAATTATTTATATTTAAACTAATTCCAATATAAATTAGTTCATTTGACATTTAGTGACATTTAATGCACATGTACAGTACCCCTAGGAATGTACATGTGCATCTGTTTCCTAGCGTGTATAACTGTTAGCACAAAGTGAGACCAGTAGATGTCAGCATAGCGGAGGAAAACAGCTGCCAAATAAATAGCAGAATGAGTGCCAGGGCCAAAGCTCGAGTTAAAATCGTATCTGTAACAAAATGCATTCGTATATATTGAAAGTAGATTTTGATAAAGGGCCCATCTAGCTTCAAGGTTAGGATAAAATGCACGAGCCACTGAAATGTCCAGTTTGAACTGGAGAAAAATTCCCACAAACTAACTGCCACACCAGGATCCTCAGGCCTTTGGGGCCCCTAGGTGTCTGGGGGCCCTAGGTGTCTGGGGCTCTGGGAAAGCTTTTACCTGCCGGGCAATCCAGCCTTGAAGTTGCCAAAACAGCAGCGATGATGTTTGATGACAACACCTCATGTGCTCTTTGACAGCTGAAGTGTTGGAGTGACTTGAACAGTGATGTCCCACCCTGGTTGTTGTGTCTGCATGCTGTTTCATGAATAAAGGACGGAGTCCTCATTTGATTCTGAAATGACCCTCTATATACAAGGCGACCTCTCGTATATCACAGCCATATTTTTTTTTACAGCTCCACAAAACGCATTCAATTTCCATAAAACTTTTTCCAAAGAGCTTGTGCAGCAAGAGCTGCGTGTTTTGGACAAACAACTGCTCAACAGCAGCAGCAGGCATTCAGAGCACTGCAGACAGCTGAGATGAGAGATAAGACAGAGGGAGGTTGGGTGAAAGACTCTCCCCACTTGGCGATAAACAAATGAAAAAAACAAATCTCCGTCTCGCTAACCAAACACCACATTTGCATATGAATAGTAAGAATAGGATAAATCATAACTGTGACTTTAAGGCAAGAGATAAAGGCAAAAACGTTGTTGTAGTGGTCATTTTTGAGATTTTGGGCTTTCAGACTTATGGAAAGGAAACATACAAAATATTTATTTCGGTGTTTATTTTATTACTTTTTCTATTTGCTTCTGCAGATTTTTTTCTTAATTATCCAAAAGTTAGAAAAAGCAAATGCCTCATTTGCATATTTTGTCATACAATTTCAGAAAACTTGTGCAAAAAGTAATTGTTTTAAAGGAACAGTGTAACATTTAGGAGGATGAATTGGCAGAAATGGAATATAATATCTGCAACACACCATTAAATGCCACTAGATCGTACACACTGTTCCTTTAATGCATGTAACCAACTGTGGAAGTATCTTTGAAGGTCTTTGAGTTTTTCCTCATACAGAGCCAGCAATCTCCACTTCAGCAGCACTTTTATACACCAAACTTTCCAGTTGCATTCATAACTACATCTGAAGGTTTCAGAGGGGTTTGTTCATATATCCTTCATAGTCTGATTTATACAACATTTTATTCTTTAAAACATGGCAAAAATTGAAAAAGCTTTATAGCAACTGACAGTATTTTCTGATTTATGGAACGATAAAAAGAGATATCCAAATTCCAAACATCCAAACACATCAACAAAATGAAACAAGAATGTTGAACCATGCTTTTTTCAATTCTCAGATTCTGTTCTACAAAATAGCACATAATTAAAGTGGCTCATTTCCATATTTAAACATAGAATTCCAGAAAACTTCTAAAGCAAAACATAATTTCCTTGACATAAGTCATCAAGTGGTTTCAGGTAATATTTATTCGTTAGTGTCTCTCCTTAACAATAACAGGAAATATGAAGGTGTGGGCATCCCACACAGTGAGGGCTGTGTGAGGAAGCGGGAACACTATGGCCTGTATGTGTTATCTCCTTGCCCTCCTCTCTTATTTAGTCATTAAACAGATGCTGGAGGAACAATATTTACATTTCTGCTATCTGTTCTCCATAAAATGGGCTGTTGGCACGGGGAGAGAGAATCACACGCGAGCGGTTTTCGGTTGAAGGTGCAGCAGTCGGGATGATAAGTGGGCCATTGTTTCCTCACCTTGGGAATGAAAGACTCCTCTGACTTTGCAGAGGATTTAAAAGTCAGACAATCATGTCCACACACACACACACACACACACACACACACACACACACACACACACACGCACACACGCATCTGACAAATAAAGCCGTCTCACATAACTCCTCCTCTTTCCCGTCTCTCCCTTCTCCACTTTCTCTTTAATTAGTTTGCCTCTTCCCATCTCTCTTCACTTGTTTTTTTTTTACCATTCTCTTGCTGCCTGTCCTGCTTTCAAAGCAATATTTTACTTTGCAACAAATGGGATTTCACATTGGGTGCTCAAATGAGGAGGTACAACTTGTGTTTTCTTTTATTTGAGGCTGGAAAGAAACTTGTTTTCTACCCAGCCAGTGTGTGATTCATCCTGGAAGGATACGCACAGAGGATACTTCTATCAGATAGATAATAGATCTATCTCGATAGATAGATGATAGATATCACACAAATATCATCATCATCATCATCATCATCATCATCATCATCATCATCATCATCATCATCATCATCAACATCAACATCTACATCATCATTGACTTTCAGACCTGATTTGGGAGGATCTGAAATATTCATAGCATCCCAACAGGTAGTCAGAACTGAAATCAGGTTAGAGGCCGCACACACACACACACACACACACACACACACACACACACACACACACACACACACACGCACGCACACGCACACGCACACGCACACACACGCACACGCAGACACTCAGTATGTCTCCTCACAGTGCATGCAGGTTAACAGCTGCTGAACACGGAGCTGTTAAATATTTCAGCGGGTAAACACACTCTCTCACCAGCCTGCCTCCCCTGCCGGCGTACTGGGAGGTGTTATGCCCAAAAAGCACTTCCATGACTTATTAATGCCACAGAGATCTATGTGGGATGATGAATGATGGCAGGGAAGAATAGGAGTCTGTGCTCATTATGAAGGGGAGACTTGTAAATGGTGAATTATGTGTGCTCATGAAGACAGTTTGTCTGAAAAAGTTTTTTGACCCGTGTCCTCAAGTTAACTTTAATAAACAGCAATGCACTTCACTCAGGTTTTTAGGACTTTGCCTGTGTGTGAGTGATTGTAGTTCGCTACAAACTCACAGCGGACTACAATTCTCATTCACAATTCATTTGGGACTACAGATGAAAAATAGCCTTTTGGCTAACTCTGGCACATTTGCAGAAATGTTTTTATTGATGTGCACTGTCCCGTTCAAATAAACCAACAAAAAAAAATATATGAGTATTATTCAAGGAAGCTTGAAGGATTGTTTTTAGATAGCGGCACTAGAGATACAGTACAGACACATGGAAGGACGAGAGGGGAATTCAACCAGAGATGTTGCAGTTATATGGCCTTAACTTTTTTGACTAATAATGCTTTGTAAAATAACTCACAAAGCTTCTGAGGCCCCTTTGTATAGTTTTGCATCGCTGGAGAAGTGTGCCCCTTTCAAGGGCTATGGGGTGTAGTTTACGACCAGAAGTGTGAAAGAATAAAGTTTGTGTCTTGTCAGCAGTATTCTTGTCACTCTAGTGAGGGTCAGGGCAGCTGTTAAGACACTTAAGCTGGCAATAAAACATACTGAATGTGGTTTTGGACAGATGAGTGACTACAGGAGATGGGTATAGTTATTTCAGTGCCAGATCTGGGGGAGTTTAAGGCTCAAGGAAATGTTGCTGTGGGAGTTTCGTTCTATAGGATTTTTAAATCATTAAATAGGGTCGATGTCTTTGTGAAATACAGGCTACACAAATGTACATGCATAACCCTGTAACAGCAACGTCTTTCAGGTATTTTCCGGTGGTGCAGTTGACCAAATTAAAGAAGGTCTCTGTTCCTTAACATCTGGCTCTGTTCCTTAACATCTGGTGTGCTGGACCTTCTTTTCTGCTCCGTCCTCTTGCGCCTGCTCACGTTTCCTCTCAGCATCCTTCCTGCCCTTCTCTTCAACTTCTCTTTCTTTCCCTCTTGTATTTACAGTGCAGTAAATACAGAGGTCTCACAAGGATATTACTGCTCTCGCTCTCTCTACGTTCTGTATAACTCTCTCTCTCTCTGTAACACACACACACACACACACACACACACACGCACACACACACACACACTTAATCTACCATGCGCTCTTACATATTAGTCCTTTGACTCTTGCTCACTCTCTTATTTCAGCGTGTCGGATAGAGATAGATTCAAGAACCTAAATCCTTTTTTTATTACGAAACTAAACAGAACTAAATTTCTCATTAAATTAGCCGATGAATATTCAGACACTAAAAAGTAGAACGCAAACCACAACACAACGGGACATTCACTATTAGGAGGTGTGAATATCAACAGTGTTTATTGATGCAGATTTAGCTTATTTAGCACCTGTTTTATATTAACATAAAAGCATTCACGAGGCGCAAAAAAAATGTTATTGCACGGTGGAAAAAAAAACAAGAGCTCTAATCACTGAACTGAAAATAATATTGAAAGTATAATGATTTTTCTCATAATTTTCTTTAACTTAGGATCTGCACAGTCTTTGCATTTTTGGTTATTTTCCCTTTTTTCTCTTTGTGATTGCCTTTTATATATATTTTTAGAGACATTTCTGTTTTCCGAGATGCCGGGATTAATCAGTCGGGTACGGTAAGCATTTATTTCAGTCGGCCATGTCAAAAGCTGTCATGGTTGACATTGGATTGTGTGGAAATAAACAGCAGCGTCAAGACAAGACAAATCTCTAAAAACAGGTGGAGTGAGCGTGAAAAAAGGGAGAAAATGTGACTTTATCCTTCAAAGTGACGGTTCATTTTTTTAAATGCAGGATCCCATTTCAACTCAATTTAGTTTCCCATTAAAAATGTAATTGCAGCAACAGATGAGAGATTCAATCAAAGCTTCAAAATCAAAAGTAAAATGATATGAAATAAATTATAGCCTGTGAGAGTGGCGGTGTGTTTTATCCTCATATAATTTTCATGCCAATACTCAGTCTCTCCGAGCTAATTGGTTGTTTTTTTTCCTTTGGTCAATCATCATTCTCATCATCATGCATCGACACGAAATTGCTTTTTGGTTACTTTTGCAAAAGAGGGTTCGTAAAGCACAGCTAACAGCTCCCAGGTGTTTTCTTGGGCTTGTTAAAAGTTACAAACTTTGCTTCGTTGCAGCATGTTCCCACCTGGGAAGAGCAATCACCACCGGTGGCGGCTCAGCACAATCAGCGCAGCAAGTTGTTGAAGGAGATGGTTACCCAATTGAAGGTGCACTCTGTAACATTACTTTGCACACAGTGACTGCAATTTACCAGTGAGGGCTTCAAAGTGTTGCTGATCAGTGCCAGCAGAACTAGAAAATCCCACATCTCATTGGAAATACTTCCCCTTTTTTTTTACAATTTAAATACAATATAATACAACGCATACGAAGAATGTTTAACTTCTGACTGTTCTTGTTTTCAGTTTTCAGTTGAGATGGCGGGAAACCTGCAGGAAAACAGCTGTTAATCCACAATGTTTTTTGTTGCTCTGGTGTTTTTTCTGCCAAATAATAAAATGAACATGAAAATTAAGAGGTGGTTTAGTCATTTATGTCCTTCGTCACATATATTTATTTAGATATTTATGCTATTTTCCATTGTTTGATACCTTAAATAATTAAAATGTATTCATATTTTACTGTGTCACTAGTCATGGAGTTGGAACGACCTGCACAACCTGGGGCTACCTATGATACAGTATGATAAGCGAGCTAGCGATTATATTATACCTTGATCGAACAGGGGCAATACATAGATGACTTGCTCTGGTGAAACTTTGAATGTGAGGCATCCCAAGTTATGCTTTTCTTTAAAGTAGTTAATCATCTTAAATCGTGATTTTTATTTGAAGAGGAAGAAGAAGAAGAAGAAGAATTGACAAGAGGAGGCGCATCTGCAAGTGTTGTTGTAGTTCCCCACAGCTACCACTAGATATTGCTGAAGAGTCATATTTCATTTCCAACACCAACATCTTGCCCGGTCTGGACTGTCATTCGAACTCGTGACCTTCCAGACACAAGCCGGCTCTTCTAACCTCAAAACCCACAAACAACCCAGTCTGGCCCTCGCTGATCGTAACAACACGAGACAGCTCCCGGTGCACTCAGGGCTCAGGAGGTGGACAGCATCACGCAGCAAACATTTCTTCAACCTTACTTTGATGTGATTCTGAGGACTCAGGGAATCATTTGTACTGGGAATCCAGCCAGACACTCTTATGTTGCATTCATTATAGTTCACTGTTGCTTCATTAGAAATGGAGATTGGACGACAGCCATCGCTGTAGTGCCGAAGTATACTATTATGTACAAACACGCTCATCTCATCAGCCTGAATCAAAAAGTAGGGCTGCACGCAAAGCAGAGTGTCCCTTCCCTGCTAATTGAGAGTCAACCTGTTTACCCAAATGGAATTCTCGTGCAGAGCGTGCACAAATATGTTCTTTGCACACAAAAAGAGATTCAATGAAACACACACATTTATCACACTGATGTCATCTTCTTGTTGATGATCAAAACCTCTGACCAATTACTCACTCAGTGCAACTCGGGGTGAAGTGGAAACCTCCTTTCTTTAATAATGTCAAGAGAAATGTGCGAGAGACAAACAGAGCGACAGTTGAAAGTGCAGGCCAGTAACGGACGAGCAGGGAAGCCGTACATGGGATGTAAGTATTTGGAAAAGTAATGTTCCACAGATTTTACTATAAGTAAGCCGAGGAGAAGAGAGGGGGAGGACAATGGGGGGGGAATCTCTCTCTCTCTCTCTCTCTCTCTCTCTCTCTCTCTCTCTCTCTCTCTCTCTCTCTCTCTCTCTCTCTCTCTCTCTCTCTCTCTCTCTCTCTCTCTCTCTCTCTCTCTCTCTCTCTCTCTCTCTCTCTGGTCACTTTATGTTTTTTGCTTTCTCTGTTGCTTCACAGTGTCTTGAGGTTGGTTTCCCGCTCACTTGTTTCTACTGCTGCATTGACCCACAGGGCTGCTGGGGGGTGGATGATAACAATGTATACATGTGTATGTATATTAATATTACTGCTGGGCAGTAAAGCTTACATTATGGGGCGTTATAGTACTATGATAGCTTTTTCAGTAGTGATTTTCAGCAATTACACTGCAGTTACTAATCCCAGTAACCTCGTGACCGCAACCACTTTGGAGGTCGTCATGTTTGCTGATTATCTGGAGTCTCTTTGGGCCTCATTTAAGACGCTGGTGCAGGACTTGTTAGCTCACTGCATGGGCTGAAGGTGTTGGGAGTTCTTTAAAGACACCTTTGATGGATAGATAGACTTCCTTCCTTGTATGAGCATCTCCATGCAATATGTGTGTTTGTGTGTATGCCTGAGTATGACTGTGGAAGCAAATGTGTGTGGGTGGGTGTGTTGTATATATATATACTGTATATATATGTGCAACAAAAAAATAAGCATGTCTCGGTGAGTCAGATGGCTACATGGTGTCATTGATCTGGCTGGCTGACATTCAGATTGTCTGGAGATATCCTGAGGCTCCTGCGGATAAATGTAACCTGAGTCACTGTACAGGACCAGGATATGAAGTCGATTGTGGGGGCAGGGTGAGACAGAGAGAGAGAGAGACATTGCTGATTGACACTTTTCTCATGAGAATGTATTCATCACTCGTTGCTTCTCTTGTTTCAAGGTAATCTCGGTGACCCCTAACTTCAATTCTTTACTTTCAATCCAATGCAGGACTCGCGTTCTTCCATATCTATCTCTCCCTGTCTCTTTCTCATTGATGGAGCATACATCTTAAACCAGCATCACACGACATTTTCAATCATAATCAATGACATAGCAATAGTAGCTTGAGAAAGTGACAGCCGTGCTCTCAATAGAGAGACTTAAGAAAGAGCCAACATTTAAATCACTCTTGCTTCTGCAGTAAGTAAATGTTGCTCTTGTCCCCAAGTGCAGTTGTTTTTGACAAATAATAAAAATTCCCCCTCATTTGTCAGAAGCAGAAATGTAATAGGAATTCAAATGTGGGTGACTCATAATGTGCCGTTGGGAATCGTCATGAGGGAAAATCCTCCAATAGAATCCTACCCACTATTTTTCATAAGGATTTCTGGCGCCCTGCAACTCAAAATCTGGAGAACCTGATGTAGTTCATAACACATGACTGTTTGACCTGATGAGACAGAGATACAAGAACACAGTGAAATGTTTAGTTGCTTTGCAACATTTCAAAATGCAGTCCACAATGCGTATGGATCACTGGTCACAGTGGTGGAAAACATAATGCAGATAAACAACACTAAATCTAGCACCATCGTTTTCATATTCACACCCTGAGAATGTTCTCGCTTTAATATGCGGAGTTCCGTATGGCTCGAGAATCCTCGAGTGGATGGCGTACAGAGAAGATGAGTGTTTGCAGCATAAATAAAAGACATGGGGAAATAGCATCATTATCATTATGACTTTATTCCTATTGCAGTGTGTTCATATTGTCGTTCCTCTCGTTAATGTTTTGGAGTCATATTTCCTTTCTGTACAGCACATTCAACATGAACTTGGATTTATGTAATATACTTCTTTGTTACTTATTAACCCTGAGCACTTGCTCAGTTCTTAAACAGAAGAGGAAAGAAAAAAAGTCGTAACAATAGTTGTCATTTTATATGTTGTAAAACATTATCTGAAAATATTATCTACATTTTAAATAGGACACTTGAAATGCATGTGCATGTTGCTGACAGGGACGACACCCAGACGAAATAACAACAGCACAGAGTTCAACGACAGTTCATCAAGTGTTGTTGATGAAGTGGATGATGTGAAGAGCTGAGGGACGTTAGGTAGAGGTTTTTATTAGCCAGCGGCATTTTAAAATGCAGAACCGAGGGGAATGTCTCAAATGAAGTCTGGAGTGGGAGGAGGGCAAACATTTGTCAGAGTGCAATATTCATGATTATTTTATACTGAGGACATAAATACAGTCTCTTTGCTACGTAGGCTATTTGATAAAGAAGGAGGCGACACCCCGATATCAGAATAATGTCACAAAATCTCTCAAAAATGTCCTCAACTTCTTTTGGAAGGAACAAAACACTGATTGCTCTGTAGTACGACAGAGACTTCAGCCACCAGCAGAGCTACGGGTGAGAACAGACAACACCGAAAGCGAGGAAACGAGTGAGAGACGTGTGTTGAGCGCATTAATGGACCCATGATTTAGTAAAGCATGATGTGTAAGTGTCATTTTTTAGGTCCATTTGAGAGAGATGGAGCAAGACCTGCAGCGTCTGAAAAATAAATCTAAAACTTTCAACTGAATGTGTCTGTTTGAGTTTGTAGAGGAACATTTTAGAGGAAGATCTTAAGTATCAAGCACGGCCTTTCATTATTAAAGACTTCTTTATTACTCTGTCATATTTGTTTTAAGTAATCAACCAATCTACTTCCGCTTTACCCCGGCACCCAGCCGCATGCCCAGTGTACGTGAACAGTCAGGTGATATTCCTTTTCAGGCGTGTTAGTCTGGACGTAGATCATTTCAAAAACGGTGCTGAAACGGCCGTGTGGACGGAGATCGTTTTTGTTTTAAAACTCCGTTTTACCCGTTAAAATGTATTCGTGTTAATGTAGCCGAAGACGTATCTCATAATCTGATACTGCTTTAACCTTGTGAGGCTAGTTGGGGCTTATAAAGATACCACAAGAAGACGCGCGCGCGCACACACACGCACACACACGCGCACACACACACACACACACACACACACACACACACACACACACACACACACACTGCACCTCATCTATCTCAGTCTCTTAATTGTTTTTTCCTCCCTCCTGCACTCTCTCTTCTTCTACTGACTCTCTCACTCTCCCCAACACGACATCTACCTTAAACAATTAATGCTGATACAGCGCTGTAAAGAGCAGTCTGGTAAAACTCTGTTAGCGTGCGCACGCACGCACGCACACACACACACACACACACACACACACACACACACACGCACACACACATGCAGTGGGTGTTGGTGGGGTGCAGTGGGGAGGACAGCACACATCAGCTATCTACCAACCCCCTGTGAGACCCAGTAAACTCCACCTCCCTCCACGTACACTGTATGAAGATAATTGCCACAGAGTGAAAGCATCTACAGTCGACTATAATGACTTCCCACCCTCCCTTCCTTCCTCTCCCCTGTTCACCTTCCCTCCTCATCCATCCTTTCTGTTTTACCCTCTCTGTTCCATCTCTCGTCTGTCTCCTTACCCCGATTCTTTCAAATGATCTCACTCCTTTCCCTTCACCTCTCTTCAGACTTCCTCTCTCCTCCCCTCTCCTCTTCATCGGTGTCGTTCTCCCCATACCTCCTCTTTTTCGAACTTATCTGCTTTTCCTTGACACTCCGTCCTTTCATTGCTTCATCTCAGTTGTCCACTGCCCTTGTTCCCAGTCACTAGCATCTCTAACAGCACATCATTTTCAGGCCATTATTGAGCTACAGCCCACAGGACTAATGGTCTCTGCTTAGATTGATCAGTTGACCCCATGCTTTATATACCACTCCCTCTTTATATGCCTGTATATGTCTAATTCAGGCAATCCAGCAATCTATACAATGAATGAACGGTTTCTGGAGTTTACGCCCCAATAATGCCCTTATGGGACCATGATTTGTTTGTTTTTTGTTCATTCTTGAGCCATGCATCCATCCACGCTGTCCAACAGTTGATAAACTGCTTAAAAACATATTTTGAACTGAACAGAGGACCCTTCTGTGCTGGTTTTCATACAGGCCCTCAATATTAATTATGGGTGATCAGGATTTTGCGGGACCTGTTTACACACGTTTTTATTCCCTGCAGCAGTTTGTCAAAGCTGTGCTGATAAATAGATACAAAGTTTCCCTCGGCTCTGCGGAGCGTTTTAGCACATTTCAGCCCATTGTTTAGTTTTCGTCGCAGCAACTTCAGTGTGTTGGTTCACTGTTACTGCTCTCATCAACCATGTTTCCAGCTGCAACATGTAGCACACTTGAATAAAGGCAAAATTAAAGCTTCAATCTCTTGACTTCATTTAACACCCACTATCTGTGCTAAAGACATTTTTGCCAATATCCATTGCCGCGAAAAGCCTGTGCTGTGTTTAAAAAAAAAAAAAGCTGATATAGCTGTGTAACATGTCAAGGTCACTAAAGACGCCCCTACAGAGACGCGTGAGCAGGGAGGATTATTTCTGGCATGTTCTTTGTGGAGTGAAACGACAATCAATAATTGATTAGGGTTGCTAATTAGCTTTTTAAATTACCCACGAGATGCAAAAGGTTGTTAAGTGGAACTTGCAGTGGAGTGGTTTGACACTGTCGTGGGAGGAAAGGGAATTTGATAATTGTGTGTGTGTGTGTGTGTGTGTGTGTGCACCTGAGTACCACGCGGGCAGCTAGAACAAATGTAACTGTCCTACATTCAGGGATGGACACACACACACACACACCACTACTTTGTGCTGAATCAGAACATCAGAGCCTTTTTCCAAAATATCCAACTGTCTGCTTGATGTGTTTCTATATAAAGAAATGAAAATGAACTCTTCCGCCAGCACTCTCACACACACACAGTGACAAACGCAGTGTGAGGGCAAAACTAATTATTCCTCACAGGTGGCAAACACATTCACATGGAGAACGCAACACACACAAAGAGAGGGACATCGCTCTGTGCAAAACATGCTGACGGCACCTAAATCATCGAGGAGAAGAGACAGAGGAATGGATTTGTGTGTGTGTGTGTGTGTGTGTGTGTGTGGGCTGACAGTCGTGGGGTGTCGGTGGTTGGTTATGGACAGAGAAAGAGGGACAGAAAAACTTTAAAGTTGTGGAGTTTTTGAAATACTCAAGTTTCAACCGCAAAACCATTTCAAGATCACACAGCAGAGAATTTGAGGGCCTTGGAAAATATTCATCACACACACACACACACAGCATTGATCACACTGGATCAGCAGCCACATAAAGACCTTGTCAATTGTCAACCTGTGTATCTGGAGGCAAACGCTAGTCTGTCAATCATTTCAGACAGGCACTTTAATTATGTCTGAACATCAGAATGCAGGCTGGATATTTGAACTCCCATGGGCAAAAAAAAGTTTGATTGCAGTTTGCAACATGAAGAGCGTGAAGGCTTTTAACTACACGTAATTGCATGATGGCTGCCTCATGCATGTGACAGGGTCAGGGGTCAGCAGACACTTCAGCAGCGACAACGATGGCAGATAGTTTTGAAGACAAGCTAGTAAACCAAGTCCGCGATTACTCTGCCGCTGCAAACTGACAAATATGGTTGTCAAAATACCTGGTGACGGATTAGTATGAGGACCTGCAAAAATAAATGGAAACTAGTGCGGGAATGTGACGTCCGTGTCAAATACTTTCATCACATAAAAAAGCAAGTCCGTCTCTGGCTTCACACCTCTGTTTAAAGGAGAGCTTTTGTTCTTTTGTCTGGGGCTTCTTAGTGTTCACAGCTCTGGCTAACTCACAGACCACCTGACAAGACATACACTTTTGATGTTCCTTTTTTTCAGAATAATCGAGTGTGGATGTTTTTTTTGAATGCTTTTTGTGTGGCTGTTGAGTAGACTCATCAAAACACACTAAACTTAAATTCAAAATTCCAAAAAGGTGCCTTTAAGGTTCTATTATCTCTGTGTCAACACATTGCCTCCCAAACTGTCACAGCGGAGATTGACTCGGCAGGAGACGGAAGTAAAAAAAACATCAGTATTAAGAGTCAAAGTTGCACTGAGCACGCACAGGGACTTCAGGGTCAAAAAATAAATCGCAGGCTTGCAATAATTAATGACTCAGAGGACGTCATGCACCTGAGAGTCTAACCCCACTTTGATGGTCTATCATTCAGTTTGCTCAGAGTGCGTGTGCTATTTTATGAACTGAATGGCAGAGGCATTAGCTGTCCCACCTTTGAGCTAAAAGATTGTGATACCCATTTATTATGGGTATCACAATCAGCCTAATCTTTAAAAAAGCAAGGTGAAGTATTCGTTTAACAAACATTTGCAGTAGGGGGAGAGCTGTTCCAGATGCAGAAATGAGCTCATTTGGTTGAGTTTAAACCTCTATGGGAATGTTTGTGGCGGAGTAACATAAAGCTACAGAGAGATAGGAAGCATCAGCATGTGTTTTGATGTTCAGCATGGGAAGCCGGGTCTTCGGCGCAAGTATTTCAAGGCAGAATGAGACATTTCCCTGCAAGATTGAGAGACGGTAAGTGTGTTGAAAATTTGCAGCAGTGCGAGAGAAGTGTCAAAAGTGGAGCTTGAGTTTAAATTATGCAAATGTCAGGCGTCTGGATCAAATGTTCACAAATGGAGTGTCTGATTGATTGACGTCTCCTCACAAAGCATCCCCATCCAACTTTCATCTGTTTCATAAGGGGGGGGGGGAAACAAATAATGGAGGAGAAACCGATCCTCTCCAGGTTTGCCATTATCTCTGATGGATCTCTTTTTAGATCAGAGGTAACTTAAAGCATGCAGCGGAAATTGTGGAGGTAGAAAGTGAAGGAAGGCAAGAGGAAGCGTATTGAAGATAACATTACCGCGCTGCTTTTAATGCAGTAATGCAGGTCAATGTAACATCAATTTAGTAAATGGCAGACTTGTCCACATCCACATTCTCGATGGATCGAGAAATGATCATCTGCGGGTCATCTGTGGTGACCGTTTCTCTGATTGAAGTCGGTGCTTGTGCTAACTGGTCCCCATCCACTCAAAGATGTGTGCTTATTACTTCACTTGGACGTTTGACCTGGAAAGACGTGTATGCAGAGTTTGACTCCAGAAGGCCGTTTTCATATTCATCTGCTGAAGGACACCGTTTCTCAGTCCACTGAGAAACAAGAGTTCACCTGGACTTTTCAAGAAGGGAGAAGGAGTAGACAATAGCAGTGCTTCTCTGCTCAACTTTCTCCTGAAGTGATTTGAGTGATGAGGGTGCTTGTTACTGTGTGTCGTGAGTCGATTATTTTCTGCCCTCATTTTCAGTCACAAATAGCCCAGAATGCCTGTGACGCATTTGCCTTGTCATGTTGTTTTTACCCCACTTTGCCAAGAGGTGGCAACACAAACCCAGATATCAAGCTACACCAGCGTGTCACCACCAGTGCTGCTCTGTCCAACCTTCCCCTCTCTCGTCTGTATATCCCTCTGTCACTGATGTATCGAAAATGTCTTGCATTATACGACGCAACATGTACATGACTTTCATCGCATCAGATAAAAGAAAATAAACCCAAAATGCTAAATCATATTGAGAAAAAAAAGAAAAAAATTCTGCCTCTGGCTTTCGGAGATGAAATTGCTGATGTTTCATGTAACCTCTGACACCAAATTTGCCAGAGTCATTCTTTCTTTAGAGCTGGTTGCTAAGATGTTTTGCCAGCTCAGTTGAGTAGCAGGGGAGGTTACAATGACACTGACACCTTCTGTGAGCTGCAGTGCCAGCTTTTCACTTGGTCTACACTAAAATAGAGGTGTAGTGGTGTCCGACAGATCCCTAATTAGGCGTCTGTCGAACACTGACAAGCACCGACAACTAGTGTGGACCCTATCAAGTCTGCAGTCAAGAAGTATAATTCTGCCCAATGTCGTTTGTTTCATCAGAAACATTTCACCGGCTGCAGCTTTAATCCCAGTATGCAAATCTGAGGAATATCTTGATCGACATCTCTTTAGTGAAATACGCCTGCACAGTCCCACGCTTGTTTTGTGAACAATCACACCAGACAAACCAAATATGTTTATATGGAAGCTGAATAAAAAGCAACTTCTACCTGAGCAGACTTTTAACTATTTGGCAGAATTAGTGTCTCGTTTGTACGACGGTAAACTAACCTGGATGCAAAACACAGATCTGCGTCACTAAACAAGACATGTTTTTACATTCTCACTGCACTGGCAGAGGCCATTCGACTTAATGAGATCATTCTTGAGGAGAAAAGATTAAATTAAACCCAAGTTGACTGTGTGCTGCATGCTTTATCTGTAATGAATGGCCACAGTATGTGACTTTTTCCAAAAGGACATTTTGGAGACTGTTTGCTGGAGGACTGCATCCTGTTACGGGCACAGCAAGCTGATGGAGCAGGTAGCAGGGGGAACCAGTAAACCGCCGTGGAATATTACTCATGATGTACCAATCAACTAAAATGGCAATTTAAACAAGTTAGCTATAAGAGGTAGTGCTATCGTGACCTTTTTGCATAAAGGGAGTAAAACCAGGTTTAAAAAACTACATCTACCATATAAGTATTAATTATATTACATTATTTAGTTATAGTTACACTATATTAATATTATTTACCATAAATCTCACAGAAGGATCCACAGCTCTCCAATCCCAGATACAAGTATTATTAAGGCCCTAAACTTAATACATTAAACTAGTAACACTTGACATTGAGTGAATGGAGTCAACCTATAGTTGTTAAGAGTTAACAGTAATGAATAACTGTTGAATCAGTTATAAATGGCAGAGATGAATTGAGGCTCGTTTCAGCCAGTCCCATTTTGTCCCAGAGTGCACAGGGAGCACGGCCTCCAGCGTCACGAAAAGACACTTCTTCTTTCCTTAATGACATTTTTTATCTGTTAATATGTATGAAATGAAATGAAATTTATTTATAGAGCGCTTTTCACAGACATGACATCACAAAGTGCTTAACAGCAGAAATTTAAAAGCATAAAAAACCACAATGTGACCCTAGGGTCAATAAATTACATACACAGAATAAAATAAAATGAAATAAAAAATAAAATAAAATAATAAAAATTAAAACATATTTTAAGAGCAGGTCTCGCACATGGGTTTTTACTCAAACGCCAGCCTAAAAAGGTGGGTTTTGAGCTGGTTCTTAAAAGTATTCACAGTATCTGCGAGGCGTAGAGTTGCAGGCAGATCATTCCAGGCTAAAAAAAAGTCAAACTTCTTTTGAGCTACCTAGTTAGCTCACTTGCTAGCTGTAGAATATTCATTTTTTTTTGGAGTTTTAATAAATCTTCCACCGGCTGTATTTCACTGAAAGCGTCCTCTGAGCGTCCTCTGCTGCAGTTGTCCTTTTCACATTGTTTACATTCCTAAAAGACGCTCTGCTCTCCGGTGAACTACTCCTGTACCCATCACTCCACACAGGTGTTTACACTTAATCCACCTGATTAGACTTCACTTCAGTGCGGCTGTGTGTGTGCGGACTGTGCTTGATTGATATCTCCGTGACCCTACCCTACTGTTGCACCACACTAAAATGGGACCTTCATCAATTCGGTACATTGTGTTTGTTTTCTGGCACAGCTTTCCCGACTTCTACTGCAGAAGCAGAGGTCTAATCAGCCACAACAACTGAAAACACCTGTGCAGGTGTGCAGGACCCTGGATCAGGACAGCAGCCATCATAATGTAACGGCACCTCTGCTGTTACTGCTATAATGCACCAAAACATTACTGCAATAAGGGTCCGTGGAGTCAAGATGTGGAAAGAACGATAATAAATTGTTTACATTTAGAATTACAATCGTAATGGTTGATGTTGTAACAATGGATCTGATCCATTTAGTTGTCCTTGTAATGAGACAACATGTACAATATAAGGGCTCTGGAACCTAAATTGACGGCAACCACTATGATTTAAACATTTTAATACTGCTCTTGCTGTGACATGTCAAAAATGTCTCTAATTAAAATTCACTAGCTTAGGCCCCCACCTCGGCCGGAGCGAGCCTTCGTCGGTTGTTTGGAGTGTTGAGGAATGGTTGATGGAGATTTGGCCTGATGCGGTTTGGAGAGGCTTAGATGAGGATCCACTGCGGCTCCCGGGCCTTGCAGACCCCCCAAAATAAGCCTGTGCGCTGGTCGGCAAGATCGAGTGAGGATTTGTGGGTCTAAAGACGGCGTTGGATATGGCCGAACCGATGTTGGACGGGTGTCTGCAGGAGGGCTGAACTCCTGGAATGGGAAACGAGAAAGCCATGGCATTGCGGTGGCCCAGACGTGAGCTGCATCGAGGACGCGCCCTTGGCGGACGGGTGTCGCAGCGTCATTTGATGATTGGGTAACCGACTGCTAGGTTGTCAGGAGTTTAAGGGATGGACTTGCTGGGCCATCCGCGGCCCCACGTGATGCTGTGGCTACTATTGGTCTGATTTCATAGCATGGGGGGGGGGACGACTTGGCATTTGCTTGCAAGATCCGAGGCTGGTCTACGGCAAACGTCGGCCATCGTGGAAAACCCCCAAAAGACGGCAGAGGGAGCGGCATCGTTGTTGGCCAATTGTGTGGGTCCATCGGTGGAAGCTTGTTTTCTCTCCTCTTCTCTTTCTCTCTCTTCCTTCTCCCTTTTCTTCTTCTTCCTTTATTTTTCTCTCTTCCTCTCCTTCGCTGTCTTTCCTTTTCTTTCTCTCTCTCTCTTTCTTCTCTCTTCCTTCTCTTCTTTTTCTCTCTCTCTGCGATTCGTTGTTGCTTGCTGCGTTCAGTGGTTGCGTAGTTGCGCTTAGAGAGGGGGACAGCTTAGAGAGGGGGACAGAGGCAAGAAGACCTGGCAACCCGGTGCCAGGAATCTGCCTAGTGGGAAGAGTATGCGTAGTGGGAAAAGCGGGATAGGGGAGGGGGACGGATGTAAAGGCAGATTGCACACACACACAAAATAAAAGTTGAATTAGTGTCGAAATTTGAGTAGAACTCTACTTTCTCAGTCTGTGACAGCACATTTGAAAGTATCTATAAATATTGGACAAGGGGAAACAGCCTAAACTTGGAGGGTGGCCTCTATAGTGACGCACACCGGTTCATTAATGTAACATTACCAGTGTGTCGAAGGACAAATAATGAGCCCTGTGCTTTGTAGAGCCATCGATAATGCTGCGGTTTTCACACTGTCAATAATATGGTCAATACACTCACCCCCCATCATCACTTTTCAAGTAGTTTTTAATGAATGCTGCTGAGCTATAGGAGCAGGAAGGCTTAGCAGTCACGACTGCATCGGGTCAGAAACAGAAGTAAACTGTCTCAGAAGCGCTTTCACCTCACACCAATAGGCCTTTTCCTCTGTAGATAATCTGACTTCATTAACATTGTATTTTTGTAAAGTATTTTTATATGAATCAATTAATTGAGTAGCAAATAAGAACGTACCAAACAGAGTGTTGTCGAGCAATGTGGACACCCCATTGTGAAGTCTCCTATTGGACATGTGTTCATGATAGGCTGCAAAATGTGACACCAGGGCACCAGAAAAGAAAAGAAAAGCAGACAGCATGTTTGGTCTTTCTATATTCTAGCTAGAAATCCATTTTTTTTATTTCACCAGATTCTTTTGATTCTTTTTGCCCCCTCTCTCGCCCTCAGATACACTGTGTTCTCGTCCTGCCTTTATTGCAAATCTCAGCAGGAGCGAAACACCTTTTCGATCATTTTTGCTGCAGAGTAACGTGTGTGTGTGAACAATATTCATACTGTAAACAGCACACATGTGTGTATGTGCACCTGTTTATTGTGTGTGAAAGATTGGTCAGTAACTGTGACATCTCTGTGGGATGTTTTCTCATATAACCAGGATCCTATTACCTCATCAAATACTGAGGCTGATGAAACGGATGAAATTGTGTTGGTGCACTGTATGTTTCTGTCTGTGTGAGAGTGTGTGTTTGTAGGCTTGAGCACTGTACATGTTCGGATATGTATGATGCATTTGTGTTTGTACATTATTTCCATTTGTGTTTTTAAGCAAATAGTTTATGTGCTGCTTGTACTTCAAGTGAAGCCTGTGTGTGAACACAGTGAATGGGTTGAGAGATAAATAGAAATGGGAGAGAGAGATGCAGAAGGATAAAAATGCAAGTGCCAAATGTCTTCATTACATTCTCATTTCTGGATTGCGTCATTCTTTCAGCCTCTCTAAACTTTTAATCACGTTCAATGAGTTTCTGTAGCTCTGCCTCTGTGGCAGCCTCCAGTGTATTTTCCTGACTTTCTTTCTTTCTGAACTTTTTTTTTCCAGTTTGTTTGTTTGTTTCCGGTGACCAGCAGCAAGTCATCACTCTTACAACCCTCGTGTCAACAGCGTTGCAACAAGGTTTTGTAAAAAAATCAATGTCAATATAAAAATGAATCCTCTAATATCGGACAAAAAAAAAGGTAACAAAATCAACACTATTTATCTTTTCTTCAGATGTCTATCACAGCCTGTGTTGACAAGCACCTCTACTTGCCGTGTGAGTTATGACTGTTCAGGGTCTGAGTAGATGGATGGTTTCTGCATATTCTACCAACAGACAACTTTTTATTTGAACCATAGTCACGATCTTTCCCCAACATTAACCACTTGTTCCCCAAACTATAACTCTTTTTACCAAAAATTGTTTTTGTACATAAACCCAACAAGGGTTTTTGACATGGATTTGTAATCGTTTTGGACAGCATTGACGACCACCGTGACTCTTTGGGTCATCAGAAAACCAGATAAACGCTCATTGACAAACAACGTCTTTGGTTGTTCGTGCATGCTGTCAGACAACCCAAGTAAACAACAGCGATATACAACATGACCTCCTTGAGAAAGCGAATATAATTTATTATTTCTCCAAAACTAAGAACCAGCTTACTTGAGTGTCTCAGGTAAGCATTTGAATCACTGATCCAACTCCAGGTTAATTGAGGAATCAGAACTGAAGTCTGAGGAAACAGCCAGAAGCTGTCAGTCACTTTCTGTGTGCACCAGCTGCACACAGCTAAATAGAGAAAGGCAGACTGAGAGGAGAAAGCAGGCTAATGTGACATATTCTCACCTCCCACTCATAGATCCAATGAAAATATGTATTCAAAGTATGAATCTAAACATATATTTAAGCAACAAGCCACTCAGTGTTGTACAGTGATTCTACGTTACTGTAGAGCACACCCAATTTCATCCAATGCTGGGCCTTGAATGGCTTGTTGCTCTTAAAAAGGCACTAAACACCATGGTTTGAAAACCGAGAGAACATAAATGTTGAATACATATTTTAGATTTAAAAGATTGTTGCCAAGCAACACAGTCTGTTTGACATTCCCAGTGTGATTCCGGAGAATTTGCCTCTCAATTATATATCTTTGCCCTTTTCTTCTGTTCTTCAAAAGCTGTAATACCGTACTTAAAGCATCGCACTCACTTAAGTACCAGAGTGGTGGTTATCATCCTCAATTATTCTTAAATTTAAAGCGGTCCAAACGGAACTGCAAGTTTTCCTTTTTGAACTCAAACTGCATACATATTAGAGACATCTGGAAAGTATCTGTGATACCAAGATATCCCTCTGGTTTAAGTGAGTGGCAGAGGAGAGAGAAGAAAGGAGAAGAGCAGTCTTAATGTTATCGCTATTGTAACATGAACCTCAATGGTAGTAGCTGTATGTGTGTATTCGGCAGCTTCTGGCCAGACAAGAACGTCTGGATTATGTTCAGTGCCAACGTTTTTAACATCCAGCATCAACGTTTTAAAAATCCTCCTTTTCTACTGTGTGGCAACATCAGGCAAGTTAAAGAGGCCGGGCTGCTCTTCCCCTTTTGAAACAGATGTCATGCATAACATACCGCTGAACTGATTGTCACAGTTCTGATGTATGGGCAACAAGTTCGATAATGTTACAGTTTTTCTCGATTGCTAAGACACATTTCTTGAAAGGGTCCCCCATTCTCTCAAAACTGTAAACACAAAACCTCATCTTCAAGCACGATTTACAAAACCTCTGAATCCTCTTGCAAAATGAAACTTTCGCCTCAAAACAGTTTTACCTGTGCTCAAAATCAAACACTGCTCTCAAATCATAAACAAAGTGATCAAAATAATATACACCATCAAGCAGTCAGTAAACAATACACCAATAAATAGAAAGCACATTGTTCAAAACATATAGTTCTCAGGGAGAAGTAGATTTTTAATCTCAAAACAAATTTCACATGAACGAAAACATGTTCTGCTACAGTAGCTCAAAATTGATCAGAAATGACTACTGTGCTTTGCTCTTTGAAATTTATTTTGTTCTTCCTCCTCCTTGTACCCCTATTTTACAGTACTGTACCCTGCAGCTCACAAACGTGTCCTTTGTCTCTGTGATACTGTAATTCTTGTTCTTTGTTGATATGAACCTGCAACCAGTCAAAATCTATTGAGCAGTCAGTACTGTTACTGTAACAAATAGAAAGCACCATGTTCAAGGCCATACAATTTGTTTATTGTACATTATACAGCCTACAATGCACTGTAGGCCTACTACAGTATACAATACTACAGTAAAAGGGACAAAAATCAAAGGAGTCAACATGTGATCAATGTGCTTCCTCTTGTCTTTGGGCTGGGTCAGGCCAGAGCACTTCGTCGACATCACCTTCAACCACCTGTTTGCTCTCTAAACTGGCTAATATTGGTTGTGTCACATCATTTGATACAAGTGAAATCAATTTTGAGTGATTGTGTTTAATCGATGACATGTGTTCTCTATTTGTATTTGATTGTTGCCACTTGTGTTTACCAGTATGGATGACATGTGCATTAGAGTGCAGAATGTGTTTTGAGACTGAGAATGTGTTTAGAGTTTTGCTGAAAAGTCGAAGTGAGATCTGCAAATTGTGTTTTACCATGTGACACAGTTTAAGGTATTGCCAACAGACTGCACAATTAGCTAAATGAGTTCAGGCAACTGAGAACTTTGTTCAGCCAATGGGTTTTAGTGTTTTAGCAATTGAGAAAAACTGTAATTATAGAGGGTGTAAGTACACCTGTTGATGGAAGGGTGTTGAATCTATAAGCAACGGTCTGTTCAACCTCAGCTGCTTTGTTTAAACCATGGGTGCTGCTGGTTAGACATTGCAATGGTGGAGGAAGTATTCAGATCTTTTACTGGAAGTAAAAAGGACCAAAAATATATATAATAATAGTAAAAAAATACTCATTTTACATTTGGAGTGTTGTAGTATTGTATTGTATTGTATAATAGTATTGGACATTACTAATAAATACATGTAAGCAGATTTAAATGTTGTAGTCCTTCCATGTGGAGCCACCTTTTAATAAGCTACTGAATAGTTTAATAGCACTGAATGATTCTTCATAAGCTCATGTTATGATTTGCATGTAAACTCTCATCTGAACAGTAACTATATTAACTAAAGGTGTCAAATAAGTGTGTCGAAATAAAAAGTACTATTGCCCTCTGAGATGTAGTGGAGTAATATGGAAATACTCAAGTAAAGTATCTCTTAATCACAGCCCTTCAGTAAATGTTCATGTATACGTTTTACGGATATCTTGTTTGACAAATAATAGAAGGTTGTGTCAAGCTGCAGTCGTTTCTGTCACAATACATTTTTTTAATTTCCCCTTGCTTGAAATTCCAGTTTACAGGGCGAAGAGAAGCCGCCAGAGAAGATTACCATGCAAGCTGGTGTTGCCTCAAATGATTTAAAGTACTGTAATATGATGCTCTGTTTAAATGGTGATGTTGTAATTTCCAGACAGAGAGAGGAGGAGGAGATTATCAGTCAGAAAATAAACCCTTCAGGCAAACATTTCAGTTCCCCTTCTTCAGAAATCCTGCAAGTGGCTTATCGAGGTTAACTCTTATTTAACCATCCAAGCTAAACGGGTGCCAGGGTAATTCTAATGTCACTGATTTGTTGACTGTTTAGGCTGTGGATCAGCAGGTAAAAACAGGTCCTCTGCTCCTCCTGTCCACTCAAACCCTCCAGTGGTTTGCATTGTAGCTCGCTGCCCCCGGTGTGTGAGTGTGTGTTGAACGAGAGGTTTACATTGTAAAGCTCTTTCAATAAAAGCACAACATAAATGCAGTCCATTTGATCATTCACTGAATAAGTGGCTGTGTTTTTGCTGCGCACACGCACACCAGCACATAAATAAATGCCGACACACTGAGATCACTGCATTCAAACTGAGTCTATTTTTATTTATTCTCACATAACAAGTCAAATGCAAGTTGTTTAATAGATGTGTCTCCCTGCTTGCACAGGTAAACACGCAAAAAGTCAACACCTGCACACACAGTCTTGTGACAGACACACACACGCCTCTTTGTCAATGATCAATACACTAAATCACAGCAATGCAGGGGTTTAGATGCTGCATACGCGAGTAAAGGAGAGATGAGAAGGGCACACGCACACAAACACACCCACACAATGAAGATTTCCACACAGCAACGTACCACCTTTGAACATTTTCTAACTCCTACTCTCTCTCGTTCGCACACACACACACACACACACACACACACACACACACACACACACACACACACACACACACACACACACACACACACACACACACACACACACACACACACACACACACACACACACACACACACACACACACACACACACGGATTGAGGATGACAGAATCAACTCACCTTTTTCCCTGCGGCTGTGCCGTTTGAAGAGTATCTGCAATAGATTGAAAAGGAAGAATAATGTGTGTGTGTGTGTGTGTGTGTGTGTGTTTCTCTACACATTCATGCACACTTGCAAACCCGCATGTGTGTTTGAGTGTCTCCAGTGTCCAATCTCACGCCATCAGCTTGTAACACCATCTCCTACTTTAGCGAACACAACTGTCAGCTTCACAATAAAAGCCCCCTTTTGCCTTCTTTTGATTAGTTTGGATACCGTCTGAGCCTGTTACATAAGGCTCTCCTGACGTTCTCTCTTTTCAGCCTCTGTCTTCTCAGTCCCGCCCGCAGGTATTTCTGAAGGAGCTCCCTCAAACAAAGAACTATGCCGAATGTAGAGGGAATAACCACGTCAGAAAGCTGTTGTTTCTCTTTCTTGAAGCAAAAGGAAGTAAAAGAAAAGGAAAAAAAACACCTTTAGGGCAGGTTTGTTTTATCTACCTTGTTATCTACATTGGGGAGGAGTGGAACAACCCCAGGGTAAACTCCATTTCTTAAGAGGAATGAATTAAGCACACCTCCAAATAAATATCATTCAGTGTCAGGACAAGTACATAGAGTGATCAAATGTTCCCTAATTCTGTTTTTAAAATTGTGCATTTAGTTTAAAATGTTTCTGTCGCTCACACCAAGGTGAAGTTCCAAAAATGGTGCAGCTTCAAAGAACGACATACAGAATTTGTCTGCATGACTGAAAGCTGCAGCTACGGATAGTTTTAGGACTCAGTAGAGCACATAGATAAGATAATTCATATAATATGGCCAATGTTCCATTCTAAAGTTGTACAACACAACCTTCTCATAAAAAGTGTTTTAAAAGCAGATTGCAGGTGGGACTTTAACAGGCTCTCAAAATATCCTGCTCAAATCTATATCCTAACTCACTGTACATGGCATGTTACCAATGCCTCCTCTACTCCGTGCAAAGTAGGCAGGCTAAATCAAATATGAGTTTTGAGATGATCCCCTGCGGCAAAGAACATACAGGCGACAACTGAGCAAATGGTGTGCTAAAGTTAATGCAACAAGTTATTACAACGACAGAGTGCATAGATAATCGACAAAGATATATTGTCTTTCTGAACATTTAAAGGTCGACAGGGATTTACAGATTGTAACGGGTGTGGGACCCAGAAGCAGTACGACAGACACACTGGATCGTTGAAATCGACGTTTTATTCCAAACTGAACGCCAAGCCGTCAAGGGAGACAGAACCCTGAGGAAGCAGAGGTCGAATCTCGTGGTCGGGGAAGGCTGAGTTATACTTAATGCTTCATAGCGTGTAGTTATTATAAAGTGTCACCAAGTCACAAAAGCCTGCCCTACTTGCCATGAGGAGCAAGCTGTTTAAATGAGTAAGACCGTGTCTTTTCTCTGGTTAATTATCAGACAGGGCAGACACCGGAGTAGAGAATCCCTAAACCTCTAATGATCCCTCAGTGACAGTAGCATGTAAGACTCGTGGTGATTCATGCTCTGTGGGGTTTCTGACAATCTGTTCTATCACAGACCCAGAACACAGATGGGTGGAAAAGCCATTTTAATGAAAGCATTTATTTCACAGAGCTATCTAGCTGAAGGTAATTTTACAAATCTGCCATGGCAAGTCAGGTTAGTTACAAACACGGGACATAATGTTCACTGTCCAGGTCAACCAAAGGAGACAAAGCAATGAAGGTTCTCGTGTCAGCCATCACAATCAATGTCAAGAAATACAAGAAAAGAGATTAGCGTCCACAGCCATTGCACACGTTTCATTTCTGCTCACCTTGCTTTGAAAAAATCTTGAAAATAAAACGCAAAAAACAAGATTCCTCCGATCGTATCACTGAGACAAAACTGTTTCAGAACCAAAATGATTATTTTTCTGTCCCTTCCATCAGCTGCAAAGAACATAGAAAAAGTCACATTTCATGCCTTTAAATGCTCGTCGTGATCTATGGACAAGAACTCAGTGTCTCAGTATTTATTATACACACAAAACTGCTTGTGTGTCCTTCTGTCTGCACGTCCTCGTGTCTCTTGCTTTGCAAATAGAGGCTTTTTGTGTATCTGGGTTTACCCAAGTGCAAACAGGGAGTGTGTGTTTGTCTTCTTATCTACAATGTGTGTGTATGTGTGTGTGTGTGTGTGTACAGCTTGTAATTAAACCCAAATCCACTACATTACAGTGGGGAGGTTTTCAGCGGGATTCATCACTACAAAGGCACCGCTTACGCTTCTTCCTCCACTCCTTTTTAATTTGACAGATATGTTTCTCCATTTTTTTGTGATAAATAGCACACAATATATCCCTGGTGCTCGCACAAATGAAAACTGTAATTCAAATTTAAGCAGTGGGTTTTGACTGTTCATGAAGGCATGTTTTTTGCATTTTCTTACTCACACTACCTGACTCATAGCTGACAGAACGCACACATGTCCATTCCTTGTCCCTTGGATTCATCACAAAAAGTATCTTTACTTTTTAATGGCAAGCTATTCATCATTTGTCATCACTATGTTCATGAAATACTAACCAGTAGCCACTCATCATGATTAGCCCTGCCATAAAAACCTTGCCATATCGTAGACTCTGTTCAAGCAGTCGGTCACATTTCCAGCCATTTCGATTCTTGCCTCCAGTATTTCCCTGTTTTCTAAAACATGTTTCCCTGTGCCGGCAGTAACCTCAGTCTGACTACAGCTTCTGTGTCTGGTCGTCCTGCCTCTACTGCCAAGCGGCAGCTCCTCAACCTTCTCTGTCTCACTACTGCCAGGACTTTATTCTTTCCCAGGATTCATTCATGGAAGCCCGCACAGCTCATCTGTAAATTCATCGTGACCTTTCGCAGTGGACCAGGTTAAAAGAGCACTCGTTTCTCACATCAGTCCAGGCTCCTATCATCATGGAGAACACCCTCTCAGAGTAAGCCTTGCTCACAGATGCTCAAAGAAAGAACAGAAGTTTTGACAGACTGGGGGAAAGCAGAGCTATTCATGGGGGCTTGTGCCCAAAGCTCGCCTACAGGCAAGATCTCTCTCAGAATACAGGTCTCGTTGTAAAGCTCATCCATTGCAGGGACATATTCCATTTGAAAAGTGGACACTACTGTCATTACCTTATCATCCTTCAGGTTGAAATACTGGACATTGCACAGGTGTCCAGTTTCAGAGAAGTCGAACCGCTTCACAAGGTATCGCTCCACAGTATCACAGAAGCCGAGGAAACACGGTCAACTTTTGCTCCAAAGAAAGCATCAGTTTCGCTCAGCTAGAGTTGTCCGAAGGCCCTTCATCAGCAAATGCACTTTGACTGCGGTGAGGCCGACACTCTCGAGAGTCAACACAGTGTCAAAGAACATCGTCTTGAGTGTTTTGCAAGGAAAAGAGAGCGGCTTCCAGCTCGCTGCTCTTTGCCTGCGAGCACATTGCAGATGACTCGGGGACATCCCAGTAGCTCCGCACAGCTGGCCAGCAGGAAGGAGTCTCAACCAACGTTTTCAACTGTGAATTTTATTTGTTTGAAATGATTTCTGAGGCAGTTTCTTTGGTTTGTCTTCTGCCTGTTTTAAAAGACTGCTTATTTATCGATTTCGTGAAAATGTATAGGTGTGTGAATATACATGTTCTTCAGGTGTGTGATGTGAATCAGCTTTGCTGAGCTGAACCCTGGATATAGGTGTACGTAGACTGATCATCTTTGAAGAGTGAGCAAGTGTTGAGTCGTATTTTCTGCATGCCGTGTAAATGGTAAATGGACTGTACTCGTAAAGCACTTTTCTAGTCTTTCCGACCACTCAAAGCGCTTTCACACTGCTTGTCATCATTCATCCATTCACACACTGATGGCAGGGGCTAAGTGCCACCTGCCTATCGACCCTGCTCTCCACTGAGCCATGTTCTCATAGCAAAAATAGACCATGAAAATGATCTTTTAACAGTATGTTAACAAAGTTTACTAATATTGAATGCACCAAATTGGACAAAGCACTCACCTTGTTCCCCAGTTATACATCCACCAAGTGTAAAGTAGCAGCTTCTTCTTCTTATTATTGTTATTGTTGTTGTTATTATTAATAGTTGTAGTATTGGAATGGTATTGCATATTTTTAACAACCTGTCTCCATATTATTTATGGATAAACTGGGGTATATAGGCCTATCCTGCTTTCATTGAATTTCACCACACATCCCACCGGGGGTATTGTATTTGTGAACATCCTCTGCCATAATCAATCTCTAAAACTGTTATCATCCATCTTATTTACATTAGGATGCCATGTCTCATTCAAAAGCTCATGTGCAAAAGGGAAACTAAAATTGGGAAGTAAAAACTCATCTCTAAACTGCCGTTTTTCTTCGCTACTGCTGTAATCTATCCTTGTTATGTCTGTCTGTGGTTCTATGAAAACAACATGCCAGATGCGTTCTCTCTCTCTAATTCTCACGCACACACACACACACACACACACACACACACACACACACACACACACACACACACACACACACACACACACACACACACACACACACACAGTCCCTCCACAGCCCAAATCCTCCCTGGCTTGTTGAGAATGTGTTTTTAATAATGCAGGTAAGTCAGGTAGAAATGAAGGAGTATAAATGTGGAGGCGGGTCATGTTAATATTACGCTTGGAAAAAAAAGACAGAAGGGAGAATAATACAATGACTAGCTTAAATAAAGCTGAGTGATGACGGGTGTGCCTTCTGGCTCTTAAAGTCAATGAGGTCAACACTTCTTAAACACTGCTAACCTGTCACAACACTACCAATGCAAAGGCCATCAAGACGCTTGCAACCGCTCAGGTGTGAATAGAAAAAATATATGTTTTGAGGAAAACATAAAGTAGGTATACAAAAAGTGCACTTTAGATGGGCAGAGGCAGATGATGCACACATAGTGCTCCATAGTTATACTGCAGACAACAATGACATGTTTATCTCTTTTTTGGCTGTACGTTCTCGTGTTAACATGACATTGAAAATCACAGACTAAGCCCTTGATTGCATGCGCCTCTATGCCATTTATTTATTAATTATCAATATGTATTCAATGTTTTCCAAACTGCCAAGGGTACTGGAGCCTTTCCCAGCAGACATTCATTTGAGGACAGCCTTGACAGGTTTGCTAATCACCACATTGCTAACAATCCCATTCACAGGTGTCTCTTGTCCACCTCACTTCTCTTTCGTCTGTGGGAGGAAACAAAGGTGAACGCAGGAACAATAAGGAAACTCAATACAGGGAGAATCAAACCGTGCATGCTGGCTGTGGAGAATGTGATGTGGTACTCGTACAAAATGTGCAGGATAAACAAACTCCAGCCGTGGCTGCAGGTGGAATCAAAGATATTCTAAAATGTGGCAAATAACCCCAGACTCCTCTTTCTGTAGCTCGCTCTGTAGCCCACAGTACTTCAACAGAGAATGGCTCAGTACCACAGTCTGGCATCTGGCACCGACACCAACTGAATGAAATCTCTTTTCAGGTGGACTCTGTTTACTGGAAACTGCAGGTATAAGGGGATTTGTGTCCATTAACATGTGTATGTTTCTGTTCCAGGGTATTCGCTTCAGTGTCTGCTAGGGTTATATCTGCATGCAAATATATACGTTAATTATCAGCCTCGCCATATGGCCACATTAATTAAATCGGAATGGGCGCTTTACTCTGCACAGAAGACAGACACGTCCAGTTGAGAACACACACACGCACCCACCCAGGAGAACTCACAGAATTCTAAAGCCCAACAAGAAACTCAATCTGTAACACAAATTCCCCTTGCCGACTCCTTTGGGTTCGAGTTTGTCCGCAGATACGTTGTTCTTTTTGCCAACGGTTGTAAAGGAGAGCAGGAATAAACTAGAGTTGATGTTCCTTTTTCCTCTGTGAGAACTGTGTTTGTGCTTTCACATTCTCTGTGAAGACATTTGACCAATGCAGACTCATGCTTTATGTACATACCTTGCAACCCAAAACATCGTCATACTGTAGCTTCTGGTCCACCTATTATTCACAAAACTAAATGTATCGGTCCTATTGAGCTGGAGGAGGAAGGTGGATGATGGAGGTCTGCAGCTGCTTCTGTTTGGCCACTGTTGTGCTGCTAGACATTTGAGTCTAAAAGGATAAATTTGTCCTTGATTAATAAAAAAAAAAAGAAGAAACAAGGAGGCTATATCAACATTATCCTGTCGCTGAAAGTTCTGACTCCAGTGATTGACAGATGAATGATGGTGAGTGAGCAGTAAATCCAAATACAGACTTCAAAATATCTCTTTTTCAAGTTTCTTCGAACATATTCCCTTGTGTGAAAGTTATGACTAACAGTGTCATGTATTTCATCTGAATGCGTTTGTTGTCTTTGTCTTTCTTCATGTAAATAGTAGGGATGACAATTCGTCACCATGTTCACAGCAAAAAATAAATCAAATAACAGGAAGTAATGGATAATCTGAAGGTGTCTGATGCAAATGACCCAGAAGATCTCACGTATTCCCTCCAGCTTTCATTTTTACAAAATATCAACTTGCACATTTGTGTGCAATGTCTGTGAAATAAGTACCGATCCATTTGTTTTCGCCTTGCTGCTTGATAGTTCTCATTCTTGCAAGCAATTGAACCTAAAAGGTGTGTGTGACTGATTGTTCATTTGTTGTATTAAACACTCAATGCTTACAGGTCTGTGTGTGTACCGACTTGTGTGGCATTAAATGTACTGTATTTGTCTCGAAATGGATATACACGTGTGTGTGTGTGTGTGTGTGTGTGTGTGTGTGTGTGTCCCGGCCTGTGCCCGGGCCTAGTTAAACAGAAATAGCTACAAGCGCAATAACATCCCCAGCTAAGCGGCAAGGGATTCAATTCCTGAGTCATTTTACAAAAGCGTGGTGTGATTGAGTCGGTCTGCCCATTGAATTCAGTATTTAATTTCCTCAAGGTCACAAGAGCCGTGTCTCTGCTTCCAATTTCTCCTCCTTATGAGATCAGGATGGGGGACTATATGAAGGGCTTTCCCTTTATCTTCTTCCCTTTTTCGGCCCCTCGTTTTCCTTCATTGTAAAATGCCGAACGCTCAGGGTTGGCTAGGAGGGGACGGGTTAATGCGTGTTCCTGGTGCAACAATGCTTTCAATTTCAATTCTTTCGCCTCTTGCCTGTGTTACAGCCTTCATCAGCTGCAATCCTTTTCTTTTTCTCCACACAGTGTACATTGTTTTTGTGTTTTAAAGCTTTGCCACCAGCTGCTGCCAAAAACAACACTAATGGAGTGAAACAAAACCAAAACTTTGAAATTGTGGGACAGATAGCTAAACAATGGCCTGACCTCACGAGAAGGCTCCTGACATGATAATGACAAAATCATTCTGGTCGAGTGAGTGCAGGTTAAATACAAGACGAAAACAACCCCATTACCAATAGCTGCTCCTTTCACTCAAAGCAAAATTAAACTTCTCTGTCCAAACACCCTCTGCAGCAGAACCAAATCACCTAGAATATCAGTGTAATTAAGACACTTTTTGGGATCACATTTGCTCCGTTATGTTTGGAGAGTGAGCAGAAGTGTTTTGAAACCTGAATAAGCCACATTTCCCATCTACATAATTACTGAAAAAGGAGATTAGTTCTCATAAAATCACTCAAGCATATCAAGCGCGGAAAGCAGAGGTATATTGATTCAATGTGTTGCAGAGAGTAGTTGCAACTGCTTAGCAAGATTTTTTGGGAGTGTGTTCCCATTTTCTGGTCATTGCTAAAACAAAAATGAACCTAGTTTGAAAATCAAAATGAAGAAATATGAGTTGTCAAACACGTTTCTTGATGATTCCGCAAAACTATTCACTGATTCATTGTCTCAAGGTTGCAAAGTCAAGCAGGGACAAAACATATTTGAGGTGGACACAGTGGTCTCACTTGAATATACACAGATCAAATTCAAAGCATGCTTTAGTTTAGACGACAAAGGATGTACACAGATAAAAGCAAACAAATCTGTCTTTATTGCAGAGGATGTTCTCTGTGTGCCTCTGGTCGATAGTATCGACCAAAAGCAAGATGACTGTTAATGAACCAAAGATGAAAACACAAATGGCTATTCAATCACTAGAGGATGTACTTGAAATGCATCACAAACCCGGTCACATAGACTGCAAAATTGATTGAAACTCCAAAAGGATATACCTTGAAGTCATTGCCCATCCATACACATGCACAGATAATTGGTATTCAATTGCAATAGCTATGTAACTGAGTTACATGTGCCACAGAGCAAATTATAACTGCATTATTTAAAAGCCTTGAGGGTTTGTGCTATTTTATAGGATCTCCTGCACAGAGAAATGAGAGAAGGAGGAGACGTGAAAGTTGGTATCACAATATACCCCACCTCCACCTGGGGTGAGTTATGGGGCAGCCAAGTCTTTGCAGATTTTTAAATAAAAGTGGCACTTTTGTGGCAGAGTGGACAGGTGATTAATATATATATATATATATATATATATATATATATATATATATATATATATATATATATATATATATATATAGACAACCATCCTTCAGAAACACTCTAGAGTCATTTTCTCTAGTATCTCCACTCAGTACATTTATTTTTCGTCGAAGCTTTAGAGAAACTCCCGCTGTTTTCTCTGATATTACAGTACCTTTCTGTCAGCATTTCTTTTTTCACCAGTAGCAGCTTTTCTGTGAGTTATCGTTTCAGTAACAGCCACACATAAAATGGAAGAGGTAACGAGTGACTTGTAAAGAAAGTTGTGTTCCGACAAGAGATAAAAGTATAATTATATGAAATATACATTTGGGGATAGAGGAGGTCATCATTTGACCGAACCGTTGTTGCTTTGATCCCCTGTTCAAGTGTCCTGGAGAGAGACAATGAATCCCAAGTTCCTAAATGCTTAGGACGAGTTAAATGCAGAGGTCAAATTTCATATATGTCAACACCATAAAATGTGCTACACAAATAAAGTCCTTATAAAAAGGATAATAATGTAATTTTATAGCAAATATATGACAATGGTTTCAAAGGCAGATATGTTGCTTGAAAAAAACAAAGAATCAGTATGCCAATTACAATTGACTAATATGTATCATACACAAAGAAAGCCCAGCTTCCAGCAAGATATGCTTTCGGGTGAAAGAGGAGGATGGGTTGTAATATATAAAGTCAGGTACATTTGTTATATCATCACAGTAATTACAATTATAGCCAGCTCATTGCATTTCTTAATCACTAAAGGATTAAGTGAAACAAGAATCTAAATTGTACATTGTTCATGCAGTTGTACATTTCTGACTCAATGTCAAAGGTGCCATTATTAAGCTAAATTAACACAGAATTACGCCCATATAGGACGAATCTGCACGACATCGTTTGTCCAAATGGTAAAGGTTCGGAGGTCAGCGTGGTGGGTTGGTGCGTAGGGCGTCTGACTTTCATGTAGGAGACAGTAGTTCATCCCAATGCCAATAATGTTTACCTAGTTATTAACCATAACTGTGGTCTTTCCCTAACCTCACTGTAAATTGTCCTTCACAGATGTTGTATAAAGCAAGAATAAAAAATAAATCCCCAAAATGTGTAATGATCATAAAAAACTCTGTTCTTGTCTGACAGTAGAGTGGATTATCACAGAGAGAGATCACGGTATGGCCAGGTTAGTAAGTTCAAACTATGGTCCAATCAACCACCCCAACCACAACACTGTTACTCATAAACAGTGCTTTGGTAACAACCTGTTTCGACTTGTGTTTCTTTCATATTATTGGAAGTTTAGAACATGTGTTGATTTCACAAAGTTCACGAGGCATCAGGCAGTTCATTTCATGCCGGCACAATGAGTCAAACACGGACATGAGGAACTCCAAACTCTGAAACTGTCCAGTACCGCTCCAGACACCTGGACGCTTATGCAGAGCCCAGAGCAGCCATCGCTCTCATCATTATCTTGCTCCAGTGAAGGTGAGTTTAAAGTGCCATATTATCATGAGAGAGAAAGCGCACCAGGGCATGCTTCGCCTGAGCTGGAGTGAACCACATTTGGGCTTTTGATAGCCCCTAATAACAGCGTTTGAGCTTGAGAATAAGATTGAGGGAGGGATGTGTTTTCATGTTGTCAATTCACCGGTTCCAGGATCAGCCTGCGTGTTCCAGAGAATTGTGCGAGATGTATAATTGGCTAATAGGTCTGCAGAATCCAGGGTGGCAACAAAAGGCAATTGGATGATATGACTTTGAAAGTAGTTGTAATTGGCTAACGTAAGAAGTGCAGCTCAGGTCGTCCAGATTGTAATTGTTAGCTTTGACTTTAGAGGCATGGGCAGGGGGTGGAAACTAATTAGCTTCAGGCACTTTAGAACCCTATAGGTGTGCTTGTAACCTGGTCAATTTGATTTCAGAACAAAGATTGGAAAAGAGATTGGAAAGGTTTTTAATTGGCTAAAGTCCTTTTCCATTCAGAGTACAGTATCACAATATCGACCATTCCTTCGTGATGAATGTAGGAAGGGACCGTTCTTGTCCACTATAACATCAATAGTGTGTCCCATTAGACTCAATAGGGTGCCAATTCCACACAGTCGTAGTTTCAGAGCAGGGTTTTGCCGTCAATTGTGTGTGTCAATTGGCCCAAATTGTGTTTTGTGCAAATGTTGACTTAAGTAAACAAATGCCAGTATTGTTGCTCAGTGAAAGATAACATTACAAATTGTACAGAGCTCTCACTGAAAGGATGTGCAGCTCCTAAAGTTGACCATATGTCCAATTAAAGTCACGTTTTCTGTTATCGAGTTGATTGCCGTGATCTCGGAACACGGCAACACTGCAAGAAGATAAGTGAAACAGAACGAGTCAGACAATCATGTAGGTTGAAACCAAGCCGACCTTTCAGCCTGATTATCCAGACCACTTCATTTAAATGATAATTTTATTGTATTCAGTCATTTTGGAAGTCTTTTCAGATGGATCCGTGTAACATTAACCATCTGGCAGGTCAAGTGACCACTATTCACCACTGTTGTAATTCTCAATCACTTTCCTTTGGTAAAGATGGAAACACTGATGATATATAGCTGCCCGTGAGGTGGATGCTGTCCATGTTAAAAACCCTGTTGGTTCACTACAGAAGCTCAAGCAGGTGGAGGGTGCTTGCATGAAAATACGCCGCGTATGTTTAAGACATTTAAACAAACTTTCCCCTCAGTGCTGTGAACTGTTTGAGTTAGGATTATATTAATACATGACTCTAAATTTCAAACTATGCTCGACATCTATGGTCTCCTGATGGAGATGATGATCTCCCTTAGGCTGTGTATCAAATGGGTATCAGTGTTCATGTTTTGAAGTGTTTCTGGTTTATTACTTTAGAAAAGCACGCTGGGGATGCATACTGTGCCATGGAAGAGAGGGGAGGGTTTTCTTCCAATGGAATCATTTTACCGACGCTAGTGTGAGAGGTTTAAGTACAATATCTAACAGATGTATTTCTTTCTTCACCAGTGCTATGCCAGTGAGCAATGCATTTACTGCAATTTGTTTTCAAACGTGTAATTGCCTCTAAACTGCAAGCGTAAGTGCTCCTCCAAAAGCCTCCAAAAGCCTGGAATGAGAGGTTGGTTTTTGTTCACAATTCTAAGTAATTTGTGGCACAGCTGGATAAAAATTGACTCAATTAATTGGTTGAGCAACTTCGCATCAACTTTAGAAACAAATGTCTCACCCCTTATAAGAGCCGCAAAATGGTGAAGTCTGCTCATCTGCTCGCCTCGAAATGCAGCGAGGAGTTGAGTGACTGCTGATGCTGCCTGGTGTCTCCAACCAAAAAAGGGAAAGAGGATTTTTTATAGACTATAAAGTCCTCTTTCCAAGTAAGCTAGCACAGGCCTGTGCTCTCTTTTATCTTCTTAACATACACATGTAACTGAGAGAGATGTTCTCTGTGATAGAGGCATATAATTGACTCCAACATTAGCTAATACTGTAGTTACTTTAAATGAGTACATTTCTCATGTCATGGGGATGGCTGCCCACAGTTTGTTTTTTTTCTGCAACAGTTGAGTAAATAGACTGTCCTGAATTGTGAGCCATGTAAAGCACTTCCCGTTGCCACGCAGTCACACCCGACACCCCGGTGCTCCCACCACGATCCTCCATCCTTTAACAGTTTGCTCCATCTGTCGGTCTGACAATAGACTTAAAGAAAATGAAAATTGTAGATGTCAGACAAAATGCCAAGTGGGGGGGATTTCCCGTTGAGCTGCTGTCATTTAATTGGCTATTTGCCAACATGTGCTCCTAGTTGTCAAAAGACAGTATTTATTTGAAATAATATAGAAACTGTTCACTTTGAACAATTTGGATTATCATGTACAGCACAGATTTGAAACACTGCCTTTTGAGATTAAAGAAAGACCTCAGTGCCAATCAGCTAGTTATTAACCAAGCTGCTGGTAAAAATAATCTGATTTAACGTGGGGTGATTTTCAAGGAGAAAAGCAAGCTACAAGCTTCTCAGACAAGACTTTGTTTGCTTCCCATATTTGGAGGGGATTGTAACTGGTCACATCTTCCTGTGAGGATTTAAATGAATGAGACAATCCCTGGATCTCTAATTTTCCCATAGAGTGAAACACATCGAGCAACCAGTTTGCTGCTTTAATGACCTTTTATATTCTGTCACCTGCTGCCTGTGGCCAATCAGGGAGGATCTGAGGAATTAGTGCCACTTTAAACCAGGTGGCAGCAATCTCACCTCGGTTGGAGTCAAGAGGTAGTCAAATGCACTTCATCAAAAGATATTGATGAAATGTACCCTAGATGCATAAACAAAACATGAATAAATTGAGAAACAAGTCCCTTATGTGCAACTGGTTAACATTACAGCAGGAAAACATACCCACAGAGACATTTTAAAGGGGAAGCACATCACTCTTACTCTTCTGGAACATGGCCACTGAGGCTAACAAAAACTTCTAACTACCAATGAGGTAAGTATTACACCAAATTAGAGCCATTTCGAGACAAACCCAATATTCAAGTATCTCATGATTGACTGTATCAATTGCAGCGCTTTGATCAAGGAGTACAATAATGAAGACAGTTTTATTATCTGCACTCACCCGAACATCATTTATTACTTTTACGAGCACCGTCTTGGTATTGTGTTGCCTTCTAAGCCAGACTGGAATTGTTCATGTCAGAATGCATCCAACTGTTCTACTGCCTTTTCCAATATCTTGCTTAAAAATGGCAAGTTAGAAATATAGGGCTTAAAATTGCTCTGAAGTGAAGAATCAAGATTATGCGTTTATGTGTCTATGGAGAGCACAAATAAAACTGTGAAACCTCCTTAAGAAAAACGTGGGAATGGTATCCAAGGAGCAAGTGGAAGACCACAACTTTGTGACGATATTACTGTGTTCCCCTAAACTCATTTTACAAAAGGAATTCAGATTTCCCCCAAGATGCTCTAATAGTAAAATGTTGTTGATTTTCAACATTATATGCAAAGCAATCTCAGATATTATTTTTCTAAAAATGACGCAAAATCCTGTCCTGTGAGGCGTGCTGTATTTGTTCCAGGAGCCGGGAAGGATGTAAAAGGCGATCGATGGTTGACAATACATTGTGTAAAAGTGATAACACCTGTGAAGGTGTGCAGGACCTTTTCCAAAATAGTCCTTGTAGTGGCAACTGTCAGTAATCTGCCCTGTAAAGTGTGTGTGTGTGTGTGTGTGTGTGTGTTAGAGGAGGGGGCTGTATAATGTGGCCTTTGGGTTGCAAATCTGACATAGAAGATGGTAGCAAAGGCAGATAGACCACAACCATGACTGGATGGCTGCATCTATTTCCTGTTGATCCAAATAAAAGAACTACTACTACCGCTACCTTGGCCGTCGACCAGCTTGTTTTTTATTGCAGCAAGAAGTGAAACAAGAAGGTGGAGCTAACTACATTTGAATGCTGAATAAGACATTAGGCGACCAAAATGTTACAATTATCTTTCCTGAACTGAAAACACACTTTGAAAGGGTTGAAGTTGTAAGACAAAAATACGGACAATTGCCAGACTGGATAACGCCGTGGTGGCCTGTCAATCACAAGGTAGTCACGCCCTAAAGCAAAACCTGTTTTAGGGTCTAGCTTACTCTAAATGGGACCTTAATTTAGACTTAAAACTAGCGATTTAGACCATAAAGTCATGTTTACAATGTTTACTGAGGTAATAAATCTAGGGAGAAGTAGAGTCATTTACTCATAGACTTCTATACAATTGGACTTATTCATGAAAACCAGAGGAGTCGCCCCATGCTGGCTATTCGAACAAGTTTAGGCAATTCCACATCGGCTTCACTTTTCAGACACTTAAAGGTTGCCACCTGGTTGTGTGCCTAGTCAAGCTCAAACCTGACTCACATCACCTGCTTTGAGATTTCCCCAACTATAGGAAAGTATTACTTATTTGTTCAGACTCTTGAGTGACCTATGTTTAGGATGAGGATGCAATAATCACTGCACAAAGCTTTACAGATTTTATTAATATATATTATATATTAATTTATTTCACTACCAAAGAATGTTTTTTTTTCTAAACCAGCTGTATTTACTTTGTACATATTATGACATTCATGAACAGGTGATGTTTGTGTATCATCTCCGTCCTGTCTCCTTTGAGCATCAGAGAATATGTGGAGTGATCTGTCCCTTTATCTGTAATGTTCACCGAGATGGAAAATATGACATTGACAGTGCCTCAAATGAAAGCTTTATCCAACATAAAATCTGACAAGTAGATGTCATCTGTCCACCAATGGCTTAGTCTGGAAAATGCTAAGCTGCTCCTCATCCTGCCAGCATTTAAGAAATTGAATCAAGATAAATCACATCTACTAAAAACCTTTCTGACTGACATGCAGTTAAAATGTCCTGTGTCCTGTGAGTCTATCACCTTCCATATTAGTTTGAGTGTCCTGGTTCAGGCTGTTGGCATTTCTGGTCTTTATAACTGTAACTCTCTGCTTTCAGCTCTTATAATTAAAACTGAGCAAGATACCGCTGAAGTCTATACTTTACTCACAGATAGTCAAGTTTTGGCATCCACATATGAAGAGACTTGTTATTAAAACAGCAGACAAGAAGCAAAAAATGGTTTACTAAAACTAGGTCAACACTCCGGAGCTACATTTAAAAAAAGAACCAACAGAACATTTGGCATTCTGCTGCTATCACATAATCAGAGGGACATGTTCTTGTTCAGCTTTGTACAACAGTGTAGTTAACTCGATTCATGTAACAGACCGTAGGCCTCACCGATGTGCACAATGCCCACCAAAACATGACAGTGGGTAACAGCATAAAACTCAGACCAACTCTCAGCTTTATTAAATGTAGGTGAATCCTCAAGACACCCGTTGACGAAAGGGCTAACCCATGTAGGATAAAAGTTTGGACACAGATAACTTTATATTTTATACATCTGACGATTATTGATATTAAAAAAAACAGACCGGTGGGATGCCAGTGCCTCGCGTTTGAATAGTAATACATGTATATTTAAAGGTCCAGTGTTCGTTGTGAAAGTCGAACAGTTGTCTGTATAATGTGGCTTTGAGGAAGGAAGTCTTCCTCTGACTGTTGAGATCTAAGCAGCATTGTTGAGTTGCTTGATGAATCTTGGTAGCGAAGGCAGATACACCACACCTATTACTTGCAGGGTGCATCAATTTCCTGTTGGTGATTTGGCTGTATGTGTGACGTGTGTCTGAAGTGTGTGTGTGTGTGTGTGTGTGTGGGTGTGTGTGAGTGTTGAGGTTATCACAAGCGAAAGCAACTTAAACCACATTTGAAAAAAGAACATCTCTTGTATTTTTTTTTCTTGCGTTGTGCAGCAAACTCCATCACCAGCAGTTTCACAGGCAGATTTCAGTTTGTTCACTGAGCTTTATGGGCAACATTTCTGTGATAATGAGTCTGTGTGCACTCTTTGTCTGAGTGCCTTTGGCTAACATGATGCCAATTCCATAAAGTAATGGAGTCATAAAGCAGACAATGGCAATCAGACTTAGTGACAGGATAGAGAGCAGTGACATTGTGTCTGGATATGAATCTAATTTCATCCTTTCCTTCTCTTTCCTGTCCTGTCTATTACTATAGGATATCTCTACATTTCCATAAAAAATAGAATAAAAATGATTAAGAAAGTTCCTTTTTATCCATTTTGACCACAGTAGCCTCCTTCAGCTTGCTTGTGGGAGCTGGGCCAGGGAGTAGAGAGAGTCATCTTGGTTGCTCTCAGATTGAGTTGATTCACATTGCCCTGTGGGTTCAACTTCCTCTTTGGGCAGTTGAGCAACAGAGTACAGCGCCCCCCTATTGACCACAAACCTGGGAGCTAGATTCAAATAGAGATCGTTTGAATAGCTATCACCCCTCTCAGCTGCTAATTCAGTGACTGGGTGGTGGGAATAATTAGCGTAGAGGACGTCTGAGTCAGGCTGGTCTTCAGGTCTAATTTCATCATATTCAGCATCCTTGAAATAGAAAAGAGACAGTAAAGAGTGTGAAACAAAACTGAAACAAGGTGGAAAGCACATAAACATGCTTAACAGTCAATAACATTTGAAAAATTTCTGAATCCCGCTCCAATTGCGACACAATAAAAAAAAAGTTATGATGTTAAAATAAATCGCACACACACAACAAATGAAAACCAACTTGTTTTTGACAGTGTCAGATTGATCTCCACTTAGAGGATTTTCTGAGCTTTCACACTTACTTCAACACATAATGCGGATTGAATAGCCATGTTATAACGAGTGTTATGTGCTGAAAACAGACCTGGTGCACACTGTGTTCTCTATGCAGGGCCTGAAAATGCCACATGATTATTTTCAAGACTGCTGTGAGATTTTGACCAGATCATTTTATGCTAATCTTTGTGTCAGATTGATGATAAAAGCCTTCACATAATCCCGCTGCGTTCTTAATTTTGTAATCATAATAACAATTAGAAGAAAACAGATTCAAAGTCCAAACCAGTCCGGTAATAATATTGGACATGAAACATAATGTTAACCCTTTCCAACTCCTTCGCCGTTCATTTCCAGACACTCTGAGATCGTTTTACTTCAACATATTTCTGTTGAGGAAAATCTCCTTTAATTTGGGTAGCCTTGCGTCTGATTACTCTGACCTGATGACTAATGGCTGCTCGGGTTAAGGGAGGACTGGATGGCTTGTCTGTTACTTCTAAATTAGCCTTAAAGGTGCACAATAAGCACCCAGCTGAAAATATGTTTTGTCCACAAGCAGCTTCTGTCTTCATGCCACTGCAGGGGAACATTAGTCTTGTGTTTTTCGTGGGACAATAATCCTTTTAAAAATGGTTTTCAAAGACCAGATATTCCAGGTGTTCTGTGTTTATTGTAGCATTGTCAAATTGTCCTGAATGGCATTAAAGTAAGAACTGAGAAAAGAATGCCAGAGCTGTGAGAGAAAATGCCTGAGCCCCACACAAGCTAAGGGAATGGATATGAAAGTACTTCAAGCAAGTATAGAAACCATTGGACCGCCACATGGTTTCAGAACCAAAACTGACCTCTTGTGTGTCTTCATGTTGTGTATCAGCACTTGACACAACTTCTGTAAACAGAGCACATCATTTGTTCATAGTCTGGTGGAAGGTTTGTTGACACATATTTGCAAGGTGTGGGTCGATTTGTGGGTCTTACGCAATTTCTGTTTCATCGTCTTGCTCATCAGCTTCAGTAAGACCATCAGTACGGTTATTATGGTGATGACACCTTTGATCAAATATGGTACACTTCCTGGACAAAGAAAGAGAAAGACAGATGGAAAAAAAAGTTTGATCACACCTTATGGTACTGAGCATCATTATCCTCTTTGCTACAAATTAATCTTTTAATAATCACAAACTTGCTTTTCACAGCATGTGTGAATACTGATATGTTGTTGCATGGACTGCATCATTTTAAATAAAGGTGGCAGAAATAAAGTAGTACTGGCAATGTATCTGAGTATCTGATTGTATTGACTAGTGTATGTATGTATATATGTGTGTGTGTGTGTGTGTGTGTGTGTGTGTGTGTATATATATATATATATATATATATATATATATATATATATATGAATACTTGTGATTTGCAACTCCAATTAACATTTAAATATATGCAGTAAATGTATTTAAATATGTTATATGGTTCAGATGAGTGCACTCACTATCAGATCCTGGTGTTGCTGATGCAGTAGCTGTTGTTGTATTGAGGGTCGTGTTTGACGACATTTCAGTGATAATATCTGAAATGTTTGAAGACATCGTGGAGCTGTGTGTAACTGCAAATGAGAGAGTGGAACCAACGGTGACTGTTTTTGGAGTCGTCTTGGGACTGGGGGAGTGAGCTTAAAATAACAGACACGGTATTAATCTATCAACAATTTGGAAAGTTATTACTTTCGGGCAAAGGAGTGTTTTCTTAATGCGAAAATTAAGAGAGTAAACTTACCTTCTGTGACGTTAAGAATCACCTTTATCAGTGAATCATAGCCGAATCTCTTCGTCCCACAAAAGTATGTTTTGGAGTCTGACTTTTGGAGATCCATGAAGGTCACAAACAAGCTTTTTCCTTCGTTTTGTAACTTTAGTCTGTTTTTATATGTAGTGTCTCCATATGCTGCTTTGACGATGATGTGATGGTCTTCCGAGCATGGACTGTCACAAAAGTACTTCACATTCTCTTTTACATTAGTCCAAGCATCCCAGTCTGAGCATTTGATCGTCACACTTTCCCCAACACGACCGTTTATGTACAGAGGCTTCATCTCCACAAGACTCAGAGCTACAAGTGGAAATAAAGGAAACATTTTTGCCACTGTCATAGTGTCTATGTACATTTCTTTTAAAATTGGTCCATTTTTACTATTTGTGATGGCAAAACTTCACTTTAAAAAAAAAAGACCACCAAATGGCTCATTTAGCAAAATAAAAAACACATATTTCATCCAACAGCTACAGCATTTACACACAAGCTACAGTAGGTTGAAATACAGAAAAAAAATAACTCACCAGAAAGAAGACAAGTGTATGCATAGATTTGTATCATCGTGAAAATGACAAGAGTACAAGAGAACAAGTATCATCAGTCAACACAGTCTTTACAGCTCACCTTCACTTCCCCTTCCTGTCATTAGTTGCTACTCTTCCCCTCCCCCGAACACACACACACACACACACTCATACTCACACTGACACAAAGCATACAGTGTAATGTGTAAGACTATGTTAGTGTGCACAAAACCAATAACTATACAAATAAAAAAGAAAAAAAACATATTAATTCAGAATTTGAACAGATAGCAAAGAAAAGTGCAATATTTAAATGTAAAATATGTTCATGGCTGACAATTTGGCACTTAAAAACACAATGGCACAAAAACTAAGTGTGCATGAGTTTGCAGCTCAAGACGCACCAACTAAAATAAAAAGCAGTCTTTTGAAGAATCGTCGCAAACTTTGCATTTTCTTTCTGCCGTCACATGTAATTCCAATTCAAAGTAAATAAAAGCACTGGACCATTATACTTGGTTTTGAGTTCTCACGACCTACGAGGAACACCTTTTTTGTAGAGCACGACCACATTATTAAACTTTGCAAAAGGAACAATGCATGTTAGTTTTGGTTATCCTGCTGAGGATGCAGTGACACTCGGGATGATGGGAATAAACCAAAGGAAACAAAGGGAATGACTTCACTAACTTGCTCTACCCATCGACTTTCTTTCAGCACGAGTACAGGACACGGACTGTAACATCCGGCTGCAGCAGTAGATCACACAGATCATCAGGACACTTTAAACTTGTATTTCCTCTCCACATCACTGAACTCCCTCCGGGCCACCATACTTCACTCTGTACTATCCTCGTCTATAAGGCCAGGGTTCTGGAGCCAACATGATTACATATTTTTTGGAACCAAAATTCAGATTTCTGTAATTCTTTCTCTGTATAATCAAACAAAAATGCTACAGTAGTGTCAACAGCATTATTTCTGGTAGACATCAATTCATGCATTGATGAACTTTTTTCCCCATTACAGCATTGCTTGCTAACATGAAACATCAAAGTTAATCAAACACAACAATAAGCAGAACTGTGACTAATAGGGAGCCGTTGATGCATGAACAAGGATGCACGGGGAACATGGTATGCAGGCTGAGAGGAAGATAAAACAGCCCTTTGTGACATGCCTGGGGAGCCACAAAATCACACATTTACGCTTTGCATATTCGAGACCACATTGGGACACTTTGTCCTTCCACTTTATCTCTTAGGTTAGCCAGTTTGTGCTCTCCTCTGCTTTATGAGACTGTGCTACAGCAGGTATGAAGGATTAGAGAAGCAGATCGAAGCGGTCCATGACTGACGTCAGGCCTCGCAACACTTACCGACGATGAAACGGCCGAAAATGTGTTGGCCATTCATGGAAACAGAGGACCTTATCTCACCGCCGCCTCTCCACCGTCATTCCTCCCCTTTTCCATTTCCACCTGCCGTTCCCTCCTTTCTTCTCTCATAGTCGTGATTAACCGAACCATTCTCCTCTCCTCGGTAATGCGTCTCAACAAGCAAGGAGGAAATGAAAGAATATTATCGCCGTCCTTTGCGGCGCTCGTCGTTCAAACACACACTTTCATCATCCACTGACAATGCTGGGCCTTTGTGTGTGTGTGTGTGTGTGTGCAGTGGTGTCACAGATAAGCAACGGATTGTCAGGGCAGCTCATGTGAATGCTGCCATTTGACACTGGAACACAATGAGTCAACCACTGTAATACTGTCTTACACGTAAAGGCATAATGCGTCGATTTGTACTGTTTATTCTGGACTAGTGAGTCAGAAGAATGAAGACATTAGTGTGCCAAAGGAATTCATCACATTGCTGTGCTGTTTCTTTCCTTCACAAAAATACAAAGTCTTTTCCCTATATATTATTCTAGAAGTGGTCATTTTAGTAGTTTACCACTGCATGGTTGAAACCCCTAAAGGGGGCCTTATGCTAGCATCCATTTGGTAGTCAAATTCAGCTTTCCTGAATGATTTAGTATTCGTCTTTACTGGGCTATTTTAATGAAAGTCGGTTCATCTAAGTTATTATTAAGCAAAGTTTTCCCTGTGGTATCTGATAATGCAGATACTTTTGGTTCAACCTGTTCAGGTATCTGTTAACCTAATATAACCACCAAGGGCAGTACGGAAAATATAGTAAGGAAAAGGAAAGCTCCTGTCATGAGCATCCCACTTTCTTATCAGCCACAACAGCAATGCTGGTATTGCTTTTACATTTTGAGTCTGTGTGTGCATCCTCACTGCAAAATGTGGTCCTGGAGACATTTTCTGTATCAGTAACTATCACAGAGGAAGTTTTGAGTACTTTAAAAAGCTTTGCTAGTAGGTTTTATATGTTAATAAACCACGAAAGCCTCTTTGTCCACCTCGCTAACTAAGAGATTCAGTTTCGTCTCATTTGTCTGAGCGAACGAGATGAATGAGCTCTCTATGGATTTTGCAGCAAAAACCTTTAAAATACTAGAAATGGATACTGTGGTTCTCATCCAATTTGCCAATTCATTGGTTTTAAAATTCATCAGATTGAATGTGCATATTGAATACAATCAATGTTCCCAGTGTTCTCTGTAGTTGTAAGGGGAATTCAATGGGTTTTACTAAATTCCATGCCAGTAGGCAATGACCTTTGGTCACGGCTAATGAGGAACACAGGGTCTACACTGTAATAGTACTGCTGGAAAACTAGAACTACTTATGGGTGATGGTCCATGCCCCCAACCCCTGTTCTTTATGTCTGGATTTTGAATGATGGACTGGATTTCTTCCCACAGTCCAGAAATACGCAAGTTAAGTCTGTTGAATTATCTAATTTGCCCACAGCCGTGGCCACCAAGTGGGTGTTGTCCCATATTCGATTCAGTGGCTGTCTCTCTCTCTCTGTGGTTCTGCTCAATAAGCCTTTTTCACAGCTGACATTTTGACTTGTCACAGTAGGTAAAGCACAGGTGTTTCGGGTGTCATTAATGATAGCTCTGTTTTATTCCAGCTGAGACAAAGAAAGCGCCGCAGAACGGGCTGAACTCATCGTGTCTACTTGGGTGTCACGTCTCCATCGCTGCAGATTGGAGCTGGAGCCGATGAATACCCGTGACTCCTGCATAGACATTTGTCTCGGGAATTAATGCAGATTGTAACCTTTCCCGCTGAAGACGAAAGACACATGTCAGTGGGTGCTAGTGGGTTTTTAGTTCTGTGGGATATGAGGATAAAAACATGCAACATTGACATAAACAAAGTGATAGTAAAGATGAATTAATACCTATCCAAACCTCCTCCTCTAAAAGGAAATGTAAACTGTAATACTGAATGTAATGATATTATCACTATTGCATGTCAAATAATATCAAAAGACACAGTGACAATACAAGGAAGGGAGGAAGAAGGAAAGAAAAAGTCATTTGTGAGGCGTTTGGATGAACGACCATGGCTACCAGAAAAGAGACACAGTGAGAGAGAAGGTAGGAGGTTGTGTACTACGCTGAATCATCCATCAGGTCAAGATTGCTGCATCCCACAATCAAAACAAAACCATCAAACAAGTAAAAGCCTGTTATTAAGAATAATAAACTGGCCTATTCAGAGAGCAATATTACCATAAAGGGAGTTCCATAACCCTTATCTGAACTCATCATGTTGACACTCTTTTGGACAACTTAAATATTTCAGTATATTTGTCTTTGCTGACTCACTTAAACCGAGCTAATCTTCAAAAACATTTCTTGTTATATTTATTGAAAGTCCCATTCACTTCTTTTGGCTGTTGAGGGTTGAATGGAGCCTGTCCAATCATTTTATTTTTCCGAAATGAAATGATTGGACCTGCCCGCCTTCCTACCGCATCAGAGTTGAGTCCCTGACCCTTCTCCGTCATCATTTCATATTGTGAAATGATGTAGAGTTTATAGTAACATACAAAGTTGGGCCGTAGTCGTCAGGGAAAAAAAGAAACATAAAAGCGATAATTACAAATTTCACAACACTGAAGACTCCAGAGATTCTCTATTAAAAACAATATTACTTTATTTTTTATTTTATTGGTATTGTTATATACATGGCATAATTTGTGCTTTTTTATTATCAAGAATAAAACCACAAGAGAACACATCAGAAAATTAAACTTTAAACCAGGATTGAGTTGTTCTTTTTTCAGCAGGATATACTGAGAGTTCTACAAAACCAGGAGAGAAGAGGAGGAAAACGTCCAAAAAGTAAATAGATAGGTAGATTGATAAATATATAGTTTTTCCAGAGTCACTTGCAGATGTTCCACTGAGGGTAGTGTGAACGTTTAGACTGTGATGTGCTTTTACCAACAGCAGCAAAGGCACCTGTGTATCACTTTGTTTAAAAAAGAAAGAAAGTACGCCTCAGGGCCTTAATCCAGTCGAGTCCACACACAAATCCATCCAGGATTTCTTCCAGGGGGATTTCTGCCACACAAATCTTTTGATTTCCAGCCATCGCAAAGGTTGGGTGCTAGGTTAGCCAGCTCGAGGCCATTCACTCCGATCCCCCCCATCTGAGACTGATTTAATATATCAAAAATAACGCCTGGAATATTATTTTGGACCTTCTTGACTTTTCCTGGTTGAAATGGGGCATAGTGTGAAAGTGAAGGGACACTTATTCTGATATTTGAGTTGGAATGGAAAAAGGACATTAAAGTTGCAACATGTAATACAGAGTCACCTGCTCCAAAATAATAGGGGGTAGCATTACACCTCTACTATTGGGTCATTACAATCTAGATTTACAGACAGAAGTTGGATTTAAAAAGTCAAGTACTAACTAACGGCGGGGCAAGAATACATAGAATTCAATCAAAGTGCTGAAACTCTGAGAGCCGCTCAAAATAACACTGCATGTCTTATAATCGTCACGTGTGGCAGCGGTCTGTAGTTTACTTGAGCCATCCGAGTCTTTACTGTTCCACTAGACGGGGCTGGTTGGTTTATTGGCTCGGGTCCAGAGGGGAGGAGACAAGGGAACGACTCAGGTTTTTGTCCTCCCTGCTGATGTGGGAAAAAAAGCAAAAAAAGACAACGGCACCAGGAGACAGAGAGGGCTGGGTGTACACTGTGTCACGGTAGCGACAGAATGTATGAGGCGAGGGTGTGAGTCATTTTCTTATTTCTGACAGTTTGAATTTAATCCAACGAAAAAACTATAAAATGACCAGGGACCATGGATTTGTTGTGGACAAGCCTCGGGGGAGATCTACTTCTTCATTCTCAAGGAACAAGTGGTATTACAAGAAAGTATGGTCCGGGAAAGGCTGACTTACAGTCGCTATCTCGAACACAATGCATAGACGTCTTTGACATAACGTCAACGACGTCAACACTGTCACCTCTTCCCATTCCGTTGATCGTGTTAGTTCCTACTTTAAATGTTTTAAACAAAAGTTCCAGCTTTGTCTTACATATTGCCTTTTTAACAAGTGAAGAAATAGCAAATAATAACCATGCCATTTGGTGAGTGACGGCTAAGAGAGAAAAAAAGACAAAAAGAAAAGACAACATTCAGAAATGCAACAGCTGGAATGAGTATAGAGAGGGAAAACCAAGGAGTATCGAGAGTTAAAAATACTGCAGTAAAGACGAACGGAGGAAGGAACAAAAAGAGAGCAAAGAGCAGAAACGTTTCTCAATGACACAGAAAACTGACATGACTGAGAAGGAAGCGGGCTTGACAAGAAGAGCAGAAAGGTCATGCAAAAATAGTGAGAAAAGTCTGACAGTCAAGGAACACAGGATGAAGATGTATAACGCTCTATAACAAGACCACAATTGGTCTGGCCGTCGCCTGACTGCTGCCTCTGCCTGCCAGGTTTGCACCTACCTGAGCCTCAATTAAACGTGAGACTGAACTCACTTTCATCTTCTTATACCATTTGCTTTATGTCTCTGATGAGAAAGCATCATAAGCCCACGTAGAAGGACTCCAGAGAGTCTGTGGGAGCAGACCCTGAATCTGGTACTAATGGTTACTGAAAAGGTTTCTTATTAACCAGACCAGTGGAAGAGAGTGGATCGGCAGAAGCACGTTTTCTTTACCAGTCCAATGCATGTAGGTGCATGGACAGAAACAAATAACTAGAGCACAGATGAGAGATAAAGGAGAGCCGCAGCAAAACATGAAGGAAAAAAGGATTATGAGGATGTTATAGGGAAAACAACAGAATTTAAAGAGATAAAGTCAAATCTTGTATCTGAAAACAAAGAGGACTCGAATAAAATAAAAGTAGATGTGAATAAATATAAAACAAGTGGCGGGAAAACTGGTAAATGCAAGGTTGAAGCACAATTATTTGCATTGGTTATCCTATGAAAAGTGGTGTCAGAGAGCATATTCTTTATCAGGCGCAGATTAATGCAGAAGGGTCACACGTCAACGTTTGGGTTGAAAGACTAGAGGGGGAGGAGGGGGAAGGCCTTTCTGGTATAGATTGGTCCATTAGCTAGCCTTAGCTTCCCACTAGACTAAACCATTGTCTGATTTATTTGTTAGTCACCCGCAGGGCTCAACCAAAGTCCACACTGGTGTCTGTTTGCTAACTGAGTCCTTGTCCGTGTCCTTGCTGGCGCGTTTGCAGTCCATCACCACATCTGTTGATCCTAACAAAAGCCGGAGCATGTTTTCCAGGACGTTTTGGTCATACACTGAACACACAACTCACTTTTATTGTAAGACAGTTTGCTGTTCTCAGGAAACCCCCCCCTCATGTAATCCTTGTGACTTTCAGAAACCATCATGGCAGCAATTCAACAAAGGCAAAGAAAGCCAACGAGGGAGCCCCAGACTGAGACTGTGGATCCATGTCCATGAGTAGCATCATAGCATCATATCCACCAGCTAACCTTGGCTTTTGCTTCCCACCAAGTCATCCTTCCTCCTGACTGGCATTGACAACATGATCATTCCATAATAATTTGGACAGGGAGCTGACAAAAGCTTCTTCTCCAGCTCTAGTCCATGTTGATTCAGTCCTTTTACTGGCGTCAGCTTTACTCCAAGCCACAGTCCATGTTACTTTGGTCTCTTAGCAAGCGTTAGCATCCTGCCAAGCTCTAATCCATATAATTCGATTGGTTAACAGACATGAACTTCTCGCCATGCTACAATCCATGTTAATTCAGTTTGTTAGCTGGCATTGGGTTCCCACCAAGCCCTGAGCCACGTTGATTCAGTCAGTTGGCTAGCATTAGCTTCATACTCTAATAGTCCGTATGTCCCGAGTGTCTGTTGACCTCCCACTTTCAGCTCCAGAGACAAAAGTTACTTGTGGTTTGGCAGGTAGAGCCTTTCTCAGCCGGGGACAGGTAGAGTTTGCCGTTAGCGCAGGCACAAAGCTCATACACAGTCTGTTTGGTGTAGGTGGTACCTGCTGCCGCCCCTTCCAGGGGGTCCACAGCACTGCCGAAGGGAATGCGGCCCAGCCTGATGGTGTTGGCGTCTAGAAAGATCTGTGGACATAAAAGAAAAATTATTTTAAAAAACTTGGTTGGAGAACACAAAGAAAAGAAAAAAAGACAATGAAATAATATGTGAAACATGAAAATGATACACAGAAGTTGATGTTACTGCTCCCATGGATTGTATTGGTGCCTAAAATAACACAAAAACAGAAGGGGGGGGGGGAATGAAAAGAAACAGGGATTGTGGATACAGAGGAAGAGAGAGCACGTTGCCATAGGGGATGACTATACTCTCTGTGGTAGACTGGGGTTGTCATCAAGAAAGATCTACAGAGACAGAGAGGGAATTTCTATTTAGAACGGGACTCTTTTGATGAAGAGGCAGAGTGGGAGTGAACGAGAGAGCAAGATAGGTGAAGAGAAAGGCAAGAGAATCAGTGGGAGAGGAGTGAGGGGAAGACAAACAGACGCAGGAAGAAAGGGCACAGCATGCAGTAGGAAAAAGTGCATACTACAAAGAAAGCCACCTTTTACACCAGCTAATTTGCTGCAATATCCCATCTATTATTATGTTTTTTTAAAAATCTGCCAAGCGGATGAGATCGCTCAACACATTTGGCGAGAAAAAGACGCCATCTTCAAGATTAAAATCAGTAAGCTTATTGGTGTCAAGATAAAAGTACTAAGTTAAAAATACTCAATACAAGACACCTTTAGTGTATCTGCATGGACAAGGCGAGGTATCTCTTTGGCCATTTTTGCAGCATTTGGACTTTAATGTATGAGTGCAGCTATCGCAGACTTTGGAAAAAACAACAAGTTGCAAACGGATTTTCTTAAATGATTTCCAATGCAACTAGACCTTCACTTGGAGGAGTTTCAATCAGTTTGGGCTGAAGGACGGTTGAAGGGGTTTGCTTGTTGATGGAGGCCAATAGATTTATTTCACAGCATGTGTGCCCAGTCAAGTCTATCTTACGTTAGTGCAACAAAAATGCCTACAATGCACAAAGAATGACAAAAGGTCAGAAGGTAGAAAAACCTATACCTAACCCTAACTTTGGAAAAAACTAAAAGGATGGACGACAGGATGCAAGGCTGGATTACCAGCCAGAGTGGGCAAAGTAGAAAACTGTACTGTGGTCCCAGACCTTGATTACTGGTTTATCTAATAGGTGCCATTAAACCACAATTTTGTCTGAAGGGTGTTAATGTGGTTATTTTATCAGATTTTGAGCCTTATGCATAATGTCAAAAAAATGTTCTTCTTTAAATAAACTAATGTGATATGATTTTTAAAAAGGTACACGTTACTAAACTAATTTGTGTTGAATCGCATTACGATCAATTCATTTGAGAAATTGCAAACCTGGAGTAAGTAGTATTCCAGCTGAGTAGCACTGGCATGGTCTAACCGGCCTCCATCCCTCCTGACCCTCATGTCTTCCTGTATTCCTGCAGGCCACTCCTCATATTTAGATTGATACAAGCTGAGATCCATATGAGAATCATTACACAATCTTGCTTTCTATCGACTGCTGTGCCTGCTTATTTATTTACTCTGCAATCTTCAATGGTCAAGGAAGCACTGCTCTCTTGCTTCCCATCTCTCTCTCTCTCTCTCTCCCTTTCACACACACACACACACACACACACACACACACACACACACACACACACACACACACACACACACACACACACACACACACACACACACACACTCTCTCTAAGGCCAGGCGGCAATCTCAGCAGACATCTGTATCCCCATCATTTATGTTCTTCATTTCAGAAATGAGGAGAGGGGAAGTGAAAAAGCTATGAGTGCAAAAAGACAGAGGGAAAAGAGAGGAATGAGACGGAGTCAGACGAAAGGGTGACGGAGAGAAAATGTCACATCCGAAGTGGCTGGAAGAAGATGGGGGACATAAAGAGAGAGTGAGATAAGATGAAGGAAAGAAAGGAAAAAAAAGAGGAGAGCAATGAGGGATTCAGATACCCTCAGAGCAAGGAACCGATTAGTATAACTAATGATTCCACATTGGATGTCGGGGCACATCTCGATCTGTATAAACAACATCCACATATACAGTACACCCCCCCCCCCCCCCCACACACACACACACAGTACTGTACATATGTTAGCCATTAACCTGGAAACAGATAACAGGTAACAGACTGAAGTGAACTTAAAGATGGTTCCATCCTCAATAGCTCGGAGTCGTTCACTCGGTGAGATATCGAAACTGTCCGGATCTCCTTCAATTCCCATTTGCTTCCCTGTGTTCAGCGTTCTAAATGTATTAGCGGTGAGACATTAAGTCGATTCATTCGTTGGCTGATTGATTGGAATTAAATGATCAGGAAAAGGCCTAGCCCACACTTGTTTTACCCTGTAGATTAAAGGTATGACAATTTTAATAGAATTGAAGATGTGCGATGTTAGCAGTTGCTAATCCTACATTTTGAATGTTGCTGTATAAATATGCTCCCCAGACGGGCAACGTAACCAAACAGAGCATGCAGTATTGAAATCACTGAACGTCTCCTCGGGGAAATGAATCCTATTCAAAGCATCGTTTGTCTCCTCGTCACATCACTTCATTTGATTGTAAGCACAACAGCCCTAGTGGTACAATTACCAATGAGAATAACACCCAGGGCTGACAAATATTGGAACTGTCCTTATATTTGTTATATGTACTATTGTAGGTGCGTGGAAACAAACAAGGAGGCGAGTATTCCCTTTGGCTGCACCATGTGGCCGTTTATTTCCATCCATACAAAACATACACACATTCACTTCCTGCCACCCTTTAACCCCCCCTGTCACCAGGGTTACGCCCCTTTCCTTAAAGGGGCCCCGTGAATTCGGTCGTTCCCTACACCTATACTTTTTTTATCAAGAAATTAATGATTCCTCCCAGACAAAAAGGATGAAAATATAATCCTTCAGTTCTTAAAGAGACACAAGAATGATTCTAGAGCTGTCCACTAACAACTGGAAATAACACAAAGCTCATGTTACTCTAAAGAAAGCTGCTTACTTGTGCATTATATTCACACCAGTCCTGTTTTGGGGCTTTTGTTTCAGGTTATGCAAAAAAAAAAGAGGAAGAATGGTGAGCCTCTTTAAATCTACTGTGTGCAGCTATCTCATTAGCCCGCCATGCCCATTAGTTTTAATAAGAGTAACAATGACAACAAGAGTCTTTCGGAGCAAGTGAAAAACGAATATGTCCACTTATCGCGCCATGTGCTGGTCAAGGGAAAATAACACACCTTCTCTGAATGCCAAGGTTTTCCTTTAACAGGTCCCTGGTGCACACCTGTCATCTTCCCTTTGGCTCCCCGGTAAAAGCTGCCAGGGTTCATAGCCTAACAGGAGCGAGGCTGTTGGCAACATAACCCAAATCTCCTTCTAACAGCCTGCTCGCCACAGCAATGGAAACCTAAAATGAACTTGGGCATGGCGACCAGGATGGGAGAATGAAGACAGATAGACAGATAGGTGCACGCTTACTTGAGGAAACGCCAATGAACTTACTTATTCTATAACATTGGAAACATCGCGAAAACAAACTGAGGGGAGGTGAACAGAGAAATGAGGGAGGGAGGGTAGAGAGTACAGTAAAGGTGAAGGAAGAGGCGATGGAGACGAGGGATTGATGGAGAGACAAACAAGGTGGGGGGGGGGGAGGGGGAAGAGAGGCTGCTTTTTATGAGACTGTTAAGAGGAGAAGGCAATTAGCATGTAGAGATGAGAGACTTACAGGGCGGGATGAAGTGAAGAAGACCTAGATAGAAAGGAGCTGGGAGGTGAGAGGAAGGCGTTTGGAGAGAGAGAGAGAGAGAGAGAGAGAGAGAGAGCAAGAGAGAGAGAGAGAGAGAAATTGATGGAGGCTAGGCAATAAGGGCAGTAAAGGAGAGGTGGTGGATGGCCGACAGATGGAGAGAGGGAAGGGAAGTAGAGGAGGTGGAAGTCATTTGTTGTAGCTTAAGGTCAGATTAGCGCTGACATTTATCCCAAATGAAAGTGTCAGTAAGTATGAGGTTGGCCCGTTAGCAGCATGTTCACGTGGATGTGTGAGGAGAGAGAGTCTGCGTGTAAGGACATGTGTCTGTGTGTGTGTGTAACAGTGTTTGTGAGTAGGCATGAAGGACGCGTGTTGTTGAGTGCATAGTTTTACACATATTCGGCGACATGCCTGCATTGTATCTGCATGTGTGCGTGTGCATGTGTCTGTAAGATTACACTGATTATACCAATGTCCTCCTATATCCCTCGCGTGTGAGCAAATCAAAGGAGCCGGCTCTATCGACACGTTTATGTTTTGTCTTTTGAAATACTTTAAGGTGCTACCGGCCAGGAGCGAAATACATTGAATTCACATATGAGGCGAGCACTTTCACATGTTCTTCACATACTTTGTATTCAATCATTAGCAGCAGTTTACAACACAGATGGCTCTGGAGCGCGTTAACCTGGTGTCTTACATCCGTTATGACATTGGCCTTGGCTACATGCCAAGACACTTTACGTATGGAGGTGCTCATAATACCTTGTCCACTCCTGCTTACATATTGAGGAATTGTGTGTCTGAGGACATGCCTGTTTCTATGTTTATGTGTCCCTTATGTATTTGCATTCATGTAAAAGTCAGAGTGGATGAATGCAGCCTGTATCCGTGGCAGAGCTCATCTCTCTCCAACATCAGTTTAGCACAGCACGCGGCTCTGGCGTCAAGGAGATGGGAAACATGCGGAAACGACAATTACGGAGGGTCAAAACATTTTTCATGGATGATTTCCTCTGGCACAGCCGAGGAACAAAGAGGGTCGGAGGCAAATGTGCGGCGAGAGATGAGGGGAAGGAGGAGCTTTTCCTGGGATGAAAGGCGGGCAGGAGGTGGGGGGGACAAAGACACCAGAGGAGATACGAGGGTCAGAGTATTTGGGGGAGGGGGGGACCAGGAGGTTTAGATGGAGAAAGGAGAATGGATGTGTTCAGGAGGAGACCGAGAGTAGTGAGTCTAGTCTGGGTTAGAAATGTGTCAGAAATGCACTTGGGAAATAAACCAGGACACATGCTGTTTTCTATGCAGCAGTTGTAATTGTGTACTGTAACATAAGCAAAGTCATCTCACGGTTTTGTCTCATTTCATTATTAACAACTACCCACAAAACACCATCACTTAACTGCATCGTTGTTTTTGTTCCCAACCCATGCTAGTGTATCAGTAGCACTGTAGTCATGGGTCAGTCGGCGATAAAGCAGTTTTCCAGCACGGTTTAAAAACATTCAATACCAACGTAACCAACGCTCGCTCTTGCATGTCTGTGTGAGCTGAAGCCAAATTGTATTGTATTAAAGGAATGGACACAAAAGCACACGTTCTTTGTTGATGCACTGCCTTGAATCTTTTTAAACTGGTGTTACCTTGTCGATCTTATCTGTCTGACGAAAAATATGTTGAAAATGTCCACTGTACAGATCGCCTCAAAATATCATTTATATCATTCCTATCATTCCTTGTGGAAGTTTCTTTGGCGAAAGTAGCCAAGACAGGATAATGACAATATGTATAAAGGGTGAAGTCATCTAAATGAACTGATATACAAAGCTCTTCAAGGACGGTCACAGTTTTAAGCGTGATTCCCTAAGAAAGAATGCAACTGTGTTGCTGCTGTTGTCAGACTCCTCCACTCGAGGCTTGCGGCAGTTTAACTTATACTGACCTGGAACCAAAGTGGACTAGAAAGTGTGAACTTTAAAGTCTTTGAATGGGAGGGTGGAGGACTAGAGGAGCGGAGGTGTGACTGACGTTAAAAGGACAATAACAGCACAATTTCACCAGCACAAACACACAAGTTCGCCGAGCCGCTGCTCACCTTGCCTCCCATTCTCCTTCTTTGTCTCTCTTGCTCCCCCTGCACCCACATATGGAACACACACACACACACACACACACACACACACACACACACACACACACACACACTTGCTCCAACAACACAAATAGGTGGGAGGTTGTGAAGCTATCTGAGTGTATTACACAGACCATTAGGCCTGTGGAATGGACAGCTGTTGGAATGGGAGCTGACAATGGACTAAATGACAGAGGCTGGAGAGAGACTGAGAGTGTAGTGACCCAGATGTAGCGGGGACATAAAGCGCTATCAGTCTGCTCTACTGTACCACACGCACACACACAAGTGCAGACACAGATAAATGCATAGACACACACAAGAACACACAGACAGAGAAGCAGCCGCAGAAAAACAAGAACACAAACACGTGCTGTGATAGACGGTAACACAAAAAAAGAGAGAGAGAAAAACAGATAACGCTCCCACACACAACGAAAGACTGAGACGGATCAGAGTGACGGATAACACACACACACACACACACACATCTATGAAGATAGCCTCGGGCACTGTAACGTATAGGCTCATGAATTTTCCAACATTAATCACACCTTTTGAAAAACATCCACTTCTCCCAGCTATTGGCATCTGTTAATCTTTTATCTATCTCTTCTGAACACACACACACACACTCACACACACTCACACATACTGAAGATGCAGACTCTCAAAGAGTGGAGTTGGATGATGAAAACAAGTTTTGAATGTAAACAGAGAAGCTCTAGAGAGACTGAGAGAGGAGGGGGCTGGTGTGCAGTGAGTGCACTCTGTGTGTGTGTGTGTGTGTGTGTGTGTGTGTGTGTTTATCTGTGCGTATACGTTCATACCTGTATTTTAAGGTGTTTGAGGTGTGTGTGTGTGTGTGTGTGAGAATGTAGCTTACACTATGTATGTGTGTATACATTCAGTGTATTGCATCCATTTGTGTTAGTGCTCACACCGCGACTGGCCGGCCGGCGAACACCAACAAATTATAATACATGTAGTGTGTTTGTGAACAATTATTAAATGATAAAATAGCTATAACTTTGTGATTCTGTTTAGGCCAGCAGAGAAGGCTCAGCTGGCCCTGACGGCCCACCACTGATATACATATATACATATACATATATATAGATGTGTGTTTTTGTGTATATGTGTGTGTGTTTATGTATTTGCGAGGCTTCAACAGCATCAGGGTGTACTGTATGGCAGGGAGTTACCCCCTGCCAGCATTCCAATTCACTGACCATCCTGCCTTACCCCGCAGGTAAAACAACAAGCAGCAGCAAAAAATAAAAATAAAAATAAAAATAAAAATGGCTAGTCCCAATGTACCAGCCCAATAACACCTCCAGGCTACAGCATCTTAATAAATCCCAGCATTGTGTCAACAAACAATAAAACTCCATGGCAACCTAACTTTCTTAAAAGTTTCCATGGTTAACCCGACTTCACCTCGCTGCAGTCAGCAGCAGAGCCAAGAAAACTCGAGCATATCATGAACACAAGGATGCAAACATGAATAAGGGTCGTTCAATGCTGTCAAGCCTTTGGTAACACACATTGTTTCCTTTTATATGGTGTAACAGTGTATGTTAGAGCCATTTATTTACTATTGTTTACTTCAGAATGAGGCTGACTTTGGCCTGACTCTGTATTTTTTTCGGCACACCTACATATCAGCTTCCAACCCCGTGAGGGATACGCTGCTGTCCTGTATTCCAGCATAACTATCTCACAAATGCTGCATCATATTTAGACTCACTGCTTTGATAAGCACATCCCGACTACCGTACCATCCGCTCGTCTCTAGGTGAGAAAATACCTGCACCTCTACAACCCGCAACTTAGGAACAAATGCTGTTATTAACAGAGACTGTCTGGCGAGCCATAGCTGGAGAGGCTGGCTCCTTAAGTGCGGAGTCAAAGGAAATGAAACTCCAAAAAACACCCATGAGGCCACAGCAATAATCTCATATTTTCCTCTATACATTAGGGGTTTAGAAGGATGCTAATTTCTAGTTTAGAGGGTACAAACTCCCTCTTACGACCCATGCATGAGGGTCTGCACGTATTGCTTTTGTGAAACAGGCCCCTTGTTGACTAACTCCCAGCACCTAGAGGCAAAAGTAACCAATAAATCAGCACATTTAGGGATAATACATGTTTTTGACTGGATATGGTTCTCTCAGTAGTGAATTTTGCCACCACCTCTACCAACATTTTAACTAGTAGTCCCCAGACATGTACTGTCATCAGAACGAGACAGAATCATCTCTGGCCTGCATAAATACTCTTCCCGGCTTCCCAGTAAAACCACAAACTACCACTGTTGGAACCAATGTGGCCGACTGGAGGGCATTTATGTCAGTATTTGCTGAGTGTGTCTTAGTACCACTCCCCGGAGAGCATTGCTGTGCTGTCTGCTTCTCAACAAACGGCAAACAAAACATCAAAATGGAACCATTTTGCACACTAATTGGTGCTCTAGTTTATCCCACTGCAACGACCTTTTCTGCTTGACTGCATATGCAGCCTTTCCCACACTATAAGTGTATTGAGGAAGAGACCGTTAGATCTCTAACCCCATGACAAGCATTCTGTTTCATAATCAGGCTGTAATCCAACAGATACTCTGTGCCATCAGTGGAAATAAAAGTAAACTTCAGTGACTTTAGTCAGACAAGTTATGCAATCTGTAAAATCAATGTGCTGGCAGGAAACTTGATTTTCAGCAAATGTAGGATCCATGTTCTAGTTTGATCAAAAAAAATGCAGAAATCCTGAGAGGATCTGTCAGCTCTCGTTGGCTTTGATTTTAATGGAAGCCAGCGCTCCCCTACCTCTAACCCATTTGGCCCTAATTCCAGCGCTGCTTTCCAAACTTTTTAAACTTTAATGGCCCCTTCTTAAGTGCCAGCTGCTGACAACATTGATTTGGTTTTAAGCCTCGCTGTCCATGCCCGCCTTTATTTTCTCCTGCAAAATCGACAGAAACATCTATTTTCTGCCATCCTCCTCCACCTCCGATCCTCCTCCTATCCTCCCTTCATCCGCTCTCCTCTGTTCATTTGATGGTGTCAGCGGTGAGGGGAAAGCTTACATGAGAATGGACGAAAAGGAACGCTATTTGGATAACAGCCAGTTCTATTTGTTATAGTGTACCGGGCCCCAGGTCCGTATTCTGAATTTTTATCGGAATTTTCTCAGTTTTTATCAAGTCTCGTCCTTAAAACAGATAAAATAATTATCGTAGGTGACTTTAATATTCATGTGGATGTCGAGAACAATAGCCTCAGTACTGCATTCATCTCATTATTAGATTCGATTGGTTTCTGTCAGAATGTACAGAAACCCACTCACTGTTTTAACCACACTCTCGACCTGGTTCTGACTTATGGCATTAACATAGAAGATTTAATAGTCTATCCACAGAACCCTCTTCTATCGGACCATTATCTAATAACCTTTGAATTCTTACTAACGGAGTGTACACCGTTAAGCAAGAGTTACTACACTAGATGTCTATCTGATGGTGCCGTAGCTCAATTTAAAGAAGCGATTCCGTCTGTATTTAACTCAATACCATGCTTCAATATAACAGAGGACTCCTGTGCTAACTTTAGTCCTACCCAGATTGATCATCTTGTCGACAGTGCTACAAGCTCACTGAGAAGGACACTAGACTCTATTGCTCCTTTAAAAAAGAAGTTGGTAAAACAAAGGAGATTCGCTCCATGGTATAACCCTGAAACCCGCAAATTAAAGCAAACATCGCGAAAACTTGAAAGAACATGGCGTTCCACTAACTTGGAAGAATCTCGGTTACTCTGGCGAGACAGTCTTAAGACATATAAGAAGGCCCTCCGTAATGCCAGAGCAGCTTATTACTCATCGTTAATAGAGAAAAATAAGAACAACCCCAGGTTCCTCTTCAGCACTGTAGCCAGGCTGACAGAGAGTCACAGCTCTGTTGTGCAGAGTATCCCTATAGACCTCAGTAGCAATGACTTCATGAACTTCTTTAATGATAAGATTATAATTATTCGAGAGAACATTAATAATCTCCTGCCCTCGACCGATCTTTCCACAAATAGAGTAACCTTAGAAACAGCTGTAAACCCTGATATATGTTTAGATGGCTTTACTCCCATTGACCTTGACAAACTGACTTCAACAATTTTTACGTCTAAACCTTCCACCTGTCTCTTAGACCCTATACCGACTAGGCTGCTTAAAGAAGTGCTACCATTAATTAGCACAACTTTATTAGATATCATCAACCTGTCTTTAGTAACAGGTCATGTACCACAGTCCTTTAAAGTAGCTGTGATTAAACCTCTTCTTAAGAAGCCCACTCTGGATCCAGAGGTGTTGGCCAACTATAGATCGATCTCTAACCTTCCCTTCCTCTCTAAGATCCTTGAGAAAGCAGTTGCAAATCAGTTGTGTGACTTTCTGTGTAACGATAGTTTATTTGAGGATTTTCAGTCAGGATTTAGAAAGCATCATAGCACAGAGACAGCTCTGGTAAAAATAACTAATGACCTTCTAATCGCATCAGACAAAGGACTCGTCTCTGTTCTTGTCCTGTTAGACCTTAGTGCTGCGTTCGACACTATAGACCACTGCATCCTGTTGCAGAGACTGGAACATTATATTGGCATCAAAGGAGCCGCACTGAACTGGTTTGGATCCTATTTATCGGATCGATCTCAGTTTGTTCATGTAAATGATGAAGCCTCGATGAAGACCAACGTCAGTTATGGAGTTCCACAAGGTTCTGTGCTTGGACCAATCTTGTTCACCTTATATATGCTTCCTTTAGGCAATATTATTAGAAAACACTCTATAACCTTTCATTGTTATGCAGATGATACTCAATTATATATATCGATCAAACCAGATGAAACCAACCAGCTTGCTAAACTGCAAGCATGTCTTAAGGACATAAAAACCTGCATGACCTGCAACTTCCTGATGTTAAACTCAGACAAAACTGAAGTTATTCTACTCGGCCCAGAACACCTCCGAAATCAGTTATCTAATGATATAGTTTCTCAGTGTTGCCTGGCATCCAGCAGCACCGTCAAGAATCTTGGAGTTACCTTTGATCAGGATTTGTCTTTCAACTCTCAGATAAAACTTATTTCTAGGACTGCCTTTTTTCACCGACCATAATATTTCAAAAATCAGGCACATCCTATCTCAAAGCGATGCAGAGAAATTAGTTCATGCATTTGTTACCTCTAGACTAGATTACTGCAATTCCTTATTTTCAGGCTGCTCTAATAAGTCTCTTAAATCTCTCCAGTTGATCCAGAATGCTGCAGCTCGTGTACTAACAAGAACTAAGAGGAGAGATCATATTACTCCTGTATTAGCTTCTCTGCACTGGCTCCCTGTAAAATCTAGAATAGAATTTAAAATCCTTTTACTTACCTACAAAGCCCGAATTGGTCAGGCTCCATCATATCTGAAAGAGCTTATAGTACCATACTGCCCTACTGCTGCGATCCATTGATTCAGGGTTACTTGTGGTTCATAGAGTCTTAAAAAGCAGGATGGGAGCCAGAGCCTTCAGTTATCAAGCTCCTCTTCTGTGGAACCAGCTTCCCGTTTCAGTCCGGGGGGCCGACACACTCACCACATTTAAGAGTAGGCTTAAGACTTTCCTCTTTGATAGTGCTTATAGTTAGGGCTGGCTCTGGCTTGCCTTGGACCGGCCCATGGACAAACTGGTATAGGCAAAAACTACAGGGGGACTTCCTACACTGAGCACCTCTCTCCTCCTCTTCTTCACCTCCGTCTGTATGCATTGATGTCCCATTAATGCTCATTACTGATTTTGTCTCTTCCCCGGAGTCCTTGTGCTTCCTCTCCTCACAGGTTTCCATGGAGCATGGTTTCATCTGGACCCTGGTCCTTCCTCCTACCATGGCCCTGCTGACTCCAACTGCTAATATCACTTTTATTATTACTCACATTACTATTTCATACTACCGATACCATTAATGCACATTATTGATCACTATCCTGTTCTACACATGACATCATTGCACTTCTGTCCATCCTGGGAGAGGGATCCCTCCTCTATGCTCTCCCACAGGTTTCTTCCTCTTTCCTCCCCGTTAAAGGGTTTTTTTGGGGAGTTTTTCCTGTTCCGATGTGAGGGTCCCGGGACAAGAGGATGTCAAATGTGTACATATTGTAAAGCCCTCTGAGGCAAATTAGTTATTTGTGATTTTGGGCTATACAAAAATAAATTGAATTGAATTGAATAAGCTGGGTTATTTTGGGGGTGTACTGCTTGTAGGTATTTTGGCCACTTATTACAAACAGGCTGGTTTTGGGAGACAGAGGGGTGATACTCTGATGTTTCTTGGTGACACATAAATGCAATGATGTGGTGTTGCTGCCGATGGTAACAGTGTTGTGTCATCTGCAACTTTCACAGTTTGGCAGCAACTGTTAGAGTAATTATCACATCATCTTTTTGGTATTTTATGATTATAGTTATTATGTTAATAACCATATGAATAAGAGTAGTTTAATAGTTGGGGGGAAATCCAGAGAAACAAGTTGATTTGCCAAAATTCATTAAAAATTGTCCCGCCTGTAACACAATACAAAGCCGAAGTGTGTTTGTTGTATTTGAAGGTGTGCTTTTGCAGAGAGAAGTGAAGGAGGAAAGGGTTTTAAAAGAGTGTTGCCCTCCTTTGGTCAGTTATGGTTATGGGAAACAATGAGACTAATCATTTGCAATGCAAATATAATATTATGACATCAAATATGAACTATTTTTATCTAACAGAACAATGTGATCTCTAAAGTGTAAGAGAAGATGCTCTGGTTGAATTAGATATTTTAAATGCACACTGTAAAAGTTCAAATGTGGGGTAACCAACTTGCAATGACTCATACACTTTAAATTCATACAGAGTGGTGCCAAGCAAAGTAGATACTGTGTGTCCTTCTTATTTGGTGTTTGTAAAGTTTTTATTGGTTGATGCAGCGTGACAGAGCTCTCACTCTTTGCTGTTTAAAAGACAGATTCATATCAAGTCTGAATTGAATATGATCGTTTGATTGTATTAGTTAATCACATTAATGGGAGTCTCGAGCTCACACATACACATGCTGACAAGGCTTCCTGTGGCACTTATTAAGTTGTACCTTAGCGAACAGAGGATATATTGTTGTTATTATTTTATATTGGATATGAAACGGGTGCCATAGTAAGGCTGACAAGGTTGCTCCCTCAATGTCTCAAAGCCTTGCAAAAGTCTCACGCCACAATGCTTGTTACACCCTGCTGCATGCTATTGTTCACCATCAATGAGGAGACATCTATTTATGCAGGGATGACAGCGAGAGAGAGAGAGAGAGATGAACAAAGAACAGAAAGAGACATGGAAGTTTCAGAGAGAAAGAAATACATGACAGACAAGAGGTAACAAATCATAATCTCCCCCGCCCTCCCCTTTTCCTAGGAAGTGACAGCCACAGTGATGTATAACCCTGGCAGTGGGAAGTTAATTAGATAGGCTGGGGTTACTTAGAGATGAAGGACTCAGAGGCTGAGAAGGAGAGAAAGGAGGAATGGGATGAGAACTCCAAAATAATAAAAGAAAGGAATAGAAAGGAGGGTGGTGAGAGTTGTGAGGAGTGAAACGAGTCAGGGAACAAAGTAGACAATAGAGATATAACAAGAAGAGAGGTAATAGGGAATGCGAGAGAAGCAGTGACATGGTGAGTGGGAAGAGGGGAAGTTTAAATAAATAAATAAAATATTTTTTTGCCTTGACACTAAAATACAACAATACGATAGACACACGTGCCGCAATGCAAGAAGGGTACCATGGGTATGATACACAATGGATATAATGTGGAATAACATAAATTATCACAACAGTCTCTCTGACATGGCACCCTTTGTGCCCGGCTCAAGGACACACTTTAACATGTCATGTGCACTGCTGAGCAGGTAATTGCACGTCTGCCCTCCATCAGGGAAGTGCATGACATAGACCAAAAGAACGGGATAAAAACCTTGCCCAATATCAATTTGCACTTATAAATAATCCATTCATTAACTTGTTTGTTTTATGGACAGCTTATCTTGTTGAGGGTCGCAGCCAGCAGGAGTCCCAGCATGCACTAGGTTGCCAATCTACTGTATCACAAGGCTAACACAAATAGAGCAACACACATTCACACCTTCACATGCATGTGTGAGGGATCCGGTGGCACCTGGAGGAATCCAGTGCCAGGGAAAAAGGGCCCAACTGGCCAGCAGTCAGACCCAAAATAACAACTCACTCTCTGAAATTACTAAATTGTATGTTCAAATACTTTTTTTGTTTCTTGCCCCTGCACAATTTCTCCCTCAAATTGATTATTCCCTTTTGTATTGCCCCTCTGACAGTCTTTGACTGCAGTTATATTTCGATTAAAAACCTTGATACTCTGGCAATCATCCAGTAGATAAACACACAGGTTCAAGGTTCCAGAGTACTTCATGGCGGATGATGAATAAAAACCCCAGATCTTGTCATTTTGGATTTATTCATGTCACAAGGTTTTACATCACACATTAAGGTAATGTTGAATAAAATATGATTACGAGATTAACAAGCATATGAGAGTAAGAATAATAAATTCTAAAATACTTTGACTGATCGATTGCAGCTTTGGTGAAATTATATTCATCTGCCTGACGTATTATTGGTGAGCTAACTGTGTTACAACCCGGCTCAAAAGCTGCAACTTACAGTGCATATTATTGAAATGAGGATTCAATAATATGACCTCAAGTACTTTTTTGTCCTCTTTCAAGGCAATTAGCAGTATCAATTACTATTTAAATATGATAAAGTAGAAAAAGAACAGTACTTATTATGCAGAATGACCCATTCCAGGGTCATATGGAATAACACCCGAGGCAGCGTCCATTATCAGGAATTACTGGATGACATGGAGTGTTGCCTCTGCAAAGCATTTATTTCTGATAATAGAACACATCGGAGGGCATTTTCATGCGTTTTGCAACCAAAATCTTTTTCACAAGCCCTTCACTCCGCTTCCCTGGAAACCCTTGGGGTTCGCTAGTAACTAGAACAATCATTATAATCCCATAAGACTCTTATGCAATGTAAACGTTGTTCACTGCTCCAGTAAATAGGATGCATCTCAGATAAGACTTGGAAACGTGATATTTCCAGTCGGCTCATCGGACAGAACCATTCGGCTCCGCTGTGAACCAGGAAGTTATGTTAGCGAGAATCAAAGTTAATAACATGGCGAATGGTTGACACACAGTAAACACAATTTGACAATGTGTTTAATAACAAGACGAGCTATCCAACAATGGCATTGTCCCAACTATTGAAACTATTTAGTTTGTTCAATGTTCATTATCAGGGATCTATGGATAAACTGCAGCCAATCATGATTTAATATTCACTCAGATTTTGGTATAAATTGGACTAATGGACTATAATTATTGATGCACGAATGTGCTCACTTTAATGATGCAGCTGCTAAAGGTGGATCTCATTTCAATTGCAGTTCAATGCTTAAGTACAAAAACTTCATAATTGTGTTTTATTACAGTACTCGACTGGACTTGTGTTCAGTATTTCATTTTATTTAGTACAACTTCCTCAGAGAATTAGAACTTTCTATGCTACACACCTCTGTATACCACTCTGCGTGGCTGCATATATTAATTATAGATTTGAAAATTCCACCATCTAGTCTGACATTCTGTCTTATTATTTTGTTACCACTATGCCAGAGCTGTCTCGAGAGTTTGGTGACCTCCGTGTGCTCAGACCTCCTGGTGTCTGGTCACATGGATGAAGTTGTGTACTTGTCAAAAGTGAGGCCCTGGGGATGGAAACGAGATTCGGAAATGGGAGAGAAGAAGAAGAGAAATGCAGGACTGTTGTTTTCAGAGACTTCTGCTATTAGTGTGTGTGTGTGTGCGTGCGTGTTTGTACATGTCTCACTGTGCATGAAAAAGTGAGACAGACGGTGTGTTTGTGCGTGTGACTGACAATGACAGTGATAGTGACGAACGAGCGGGGGCCATTCTTCTGTTAATTACTGAGTTAATGACACACTATGCTCCAGCGAACATGCAACATGGCAGGCTGATGAATACACAAACACACACACACACACGCACACACACACACACACACAAGGATAATGGCTAAGTCTGCTTCTGTGCTTGACAGTAAAATAGCAGGCTAACAATGATATATACACACACACGCACACACACACACACACACACGCACAGCACACGCACAGCAGCAACTGACAGGGAACCTCATCAAACCAGCTTTAATGAAGTCACTTCTCCCAAACAGAAGAGTGGAAGAAAGGAGGAGGGCAGAAAAGGAGGACAAGGTCGCCTGGATTGATGACGCTCATTAGCCTAATAAGGTACTTTAATGAAGCGGGCCCAACACTATAGAGTGCCACAGTCTAAAGACACACACACACACACCTCACTGGGTTTTGCTAGTTTGTGTTTACACGTGAACATAGCTATTTGTGTATATTTCTTTCACAAGCAAATACCCACACACACACCACAGCATCGACACATACATGAACTGTTCTCTCAGACATACTAAAACATATTTATCACTTCATTCTCACAGACATTTTCACACACACACACACACACACACACACACACGCAGGCACACACACGCAGGCACAAACAAAGCGCTAGATGGAAACACACTCACCTCTCCTTCTGAGGACTGCAGGAGGAGGTCTTTCCTACAGGACGCCGTAAAGTCTCCCACTCCAGCATTGACTTCCACCCCTCTGGGGGCCTCAAGGGTCAGGGTCCGAGTCGGCGACTCCAGCCTGAGAGCCATAAACACACTTTAGTCATGCTAGAAGCTGTGGGAACCCACCTGCAGAGACATATATATAGTATGAACAGGAGCCTGATACTTCTGCTACCATGAGAGTATTACCACAGGATCAATAACGAGTTGACTGCGAACAAGGTTCTCAATCCCCCTGCTGCTCAATCAAAAGCAGCAGAAGACTGTGGTTGTACAAGACTCCCTAATTCAATGTTTAGTCTGCAATAAAGACCTCCGTAGAGTTACATGAGGTTAAACATTAAACGACATGCTGCCTCTTGAATACACAACTTGAAACTGAAGAGTAAATCAGTAAGTGCTATTTTGTTACATTGTACCCTTTTGAACTTCATCAATCCAGTTGGATTTGGATGACTCAAGATATGTGAAAAGGGTTGACTGTCACAATTACTGCAGGTAGATATATTGGATAAAAAAGCCAGTAAGATATCATCCCCTTCATGTTCTTAACAAATGTAATACTTTTGGAACATTTTATTAAACTATCAGGCGTATCTATAGCTGCCTAAATGATCAGATTCCGAAGGTGCTCAGTGACATATTTGAACCTCTCAGGGTTTCTGGCTCAGCAACACGAAGTCATTTCGTGAATTGTTCGCGGCCCAACACATAAAGGCCTTCAGCTTAGGTTGGCTTAGAGTGAACTGAACATGCTGACTTCTCGCTGACTTTTATTTGTCTCATTTCTCATCATTTTACTGTGGAGCAACTCTTAACTTTGCCTTTGATGAAAAACCTACAAGAATGAATATTAAGAATACAGAACTGTTATACTGCACTGCTCCAAAGTGCTCCGGCCATGGTTGGCATCACTCCCCTTGGAGCGCAAGGGGTCAATAGCCAAGGCCGCGACTCAAAGTTGAAAACAATGCGAGATGATTAAACAGCTTGGTGGTGTTAGATAAGCACATTGCTTCGCTCACGGGCACGTTGGCAAGTGAAATTAAATAGAGCGCTTCCGGCAAGGCAGACAGAATTACAATTTATGAAGTGTAAGTATAACAAATTAAACAGCACGCTCACAACAAATATCAAATAAGAAAAAAAAAGATGCTTTGCTATAACGCCACTTTTCCAGAGAAGCTTTGCTCGAGGGTACTTCAGAAAGTTGCTTTCGCATCCCCGAATGAAAGGTTGAAGGGACGAGCCACAAGGGTAGATTAACTGAATTTATAACGGGCGTCCAGTCCGTGGCCAAACAGAGACATAAACAAGTGTCAGTGCCTCAGCCAAAGGAGTGATCGCACCAAGCTTCCTCTGTTAACGTCCTTCACTTCAACGATGGAGGGAATGTGCATTCGTCATGGTCCCAGCTGTGTCATTCCAGGTGTTTCTTCTTGTGTGTCTTGTGGACACCCTGTTTGTTTTCTCTCTCACTGCCTGTGTGTGTTCGTCCATCCTGTCATCAAGCTCTTGCAGTATAATTATCCCAACTCTTCTCCAGTCTTCACCTAATTGTTGCATTCCCCAATGTGGTACTAAAGGAGTACTGAAACGCCAAGCTTAAGCTCATTTTCTCAGGTTTTCCTGAAAACGGTCTGACCCTGTGTTTACCTGTGCCTAAAAGCTCATTCCCTTCCCGTGATCTCTGTCTGCCTGCCTCGCCCAGCACACACCAGTCTGCCCCGCTCAACCGTAAAACTCTCCAAACCTCATCTCACTCTAATAAAACTGCACTAAACAGTTTCCATTATTTGTCAGAGTTCTGCTTTTGGGTTCAACATCAACGCAGCACAGGCCCTTTGGTAAATCATAATTCTTAATTTCAGTGTTTCCATCTGAAGAAGCAAACATTAGCAGACAGGAAAAAGCTCCCTTGGAAGTTGTTGTGTGTGTTTGGGTTCCCCCGCGTAATGAACATGCACTCAGAGATATTTCTGCCTCAACATTGCTCATTTTCTGCTGCTTTTCTTTCCCAGGGTGTTTATGCTATTGGAAAAAGAGATTCACCCCGAGAAGCCATTCAATTGAGTGTTGCGTCTTTAAAATATGGCTTTTTAGAAACACCAACTGATTGACGAACTTAATTTCATTAATTCCAAATCCGGACTCATTGGATTTGGACTTTTCTTTCACTAAGTTGCAACAAGCTGAAGAAGAGCATGACGACATAATGCCACTTGATTTCAAGAAAATGCTGGAAGCGGGTTTGCATCAGAATATTGTCATCTCATCCTCCTAATTTGCTACTTTTATTTTAATGAAAATGGACGTTTATGAGTCTGTATCAGACTAAATGACGCTGTGCAGTGCACTTTGTTCAGTGTAACGGAAAGACCTTTACAAATCAAACCATTTATTCAATCAGCATGTCTGAGTTTGCTGTTTGTCAGAGCTAACTGTGGTATTTATTCTGGGTTGAAGGTAAAGCTACCGGAGGTGTAGAGGAGTCATGTGGTGGATTAAAAGGTGAGGGAAGCTACACGCTGCTGTGCACTGAGCATCCAAGTGATAACAAGTGTGCTGGAAGCAGACAATTTACATTGGGCCTGTAAAAACAGTGCGTATGCTGCAGCAGTCAGAGGTTAGGAAGAGGAGAAACAAAGCCAGAGACAGACAGGCGACCAAACAAACGTGTCCTATTATTCATTTGCATGTCCCCTGGTGACATAACTATGTCACCAGGGGACTATAATCCCATACAAGAGCTGGGTAACTGCATTGAACAAATCAACAACTGGATGTGCCAGAATTTTCTTCAATTAAACAAAGATAAAACAGAAGTAATTGTTTTTGGTACCAAGGACGAACAATTGAAAATCACCGCTCAGCTTCAGTCACTGATGTTAAAACCCACAAACCAAGCCAGAAATCTAGGTGTAGTTATGGATTCAGACCTCAACCTGAACAGCCATATCAAGACAATTACAAAATCAGCCTACTATCACCTGAAGAATATATCAAGGATTAGAGGACTTATGTCTCAACAGGATTTGGAAAAACTTGTCCACGCATTTATCTTCAGCAGACTGGACTACTGTAACGGTGTGTTTACAGGTCTCTGTAAAAAGTATTCACAAGTATTCATATATATATATATATATATATATATATATCAGTCGACAAACCAATGGTTGACATCATAGTGACTTCTCATATACAGCCAATGCACTCACGGAGAAATGTAATGAGGAGCAGGAGGGAAATGTAAGTGTCCGATTGGGAGATTCTGTAACTTTTATGATGATGTCTTCAATTCCTAACCGCAAGAATAAATCAATTCCGTCACTGTCAGTGTAGTTGGCAACAGAAAACCCAAGAAAAAAAGCTGCTGTGTGATGCATTGAGCATGACCAGGATGAATGGGCTCCATAATAAAATTGGCATGAACATCGATTAACAGCTGAAAAATTGGGTTTGCGGTTTCAACTTGATTAACTTTGGATAATTGATGTGTTGGATGATAGTCTGGAGGCCAGTGTTAATGCTGTGTACTTTATTACGGCTCTGTGAATGATGATGTTCTTAATTTATGAATGTGTCTGTGGCTCGTGTACTTGAGGTATCAGCGAATACCTATGGGCCTCAGAACTACTTGTTAATTTAGGGATTTGAGGACAATAGTGTCTTAAAAATGTTTTGGGAAACAATGGGTATCCTCAGCTGTAATTTGTGTTTAATTATGAAGAGCAAACGTTAAGACGCCAACACGCTCAACTAAGACAATGACTGGTAAACATTACCTGCTAAAAATCAGTATGTTAGCATTATTGATGTGAACAAGTTGCCATGTTTAGATTAGCATTGAACCCAAAGCACCTTTGTGTCTAAGTGCAGCCTCACAGAGCTGCTGGTATTGGCTGTGGACTCTTGTCTCGTTCGTACTTGTTAGTACAAACAAAAGTCGCTTTAGATCTCAACTCTGGTTAAAATGTATATATATTTGAGATGAATGACTCTTTAATAATATACTTTAAGTAGATAAGTAAGATATGTCAACACTGGTCAGTCCACCACTTTTGTCCAGACTTAATTATCTCAACAACTATTAGATGGATTGCCATTCAATTTCCCACAGAAATGAATGTGAAACACGTTTGTGGTTTCAAGCGAAATGTCTCTACAACTATTGAATTGTTTGCCATGAAATTGGATAGAGACATCCATGTCCCCCTCATGATTATTCATAATGACTTTGGTGATCTTCCTACTTTATATTTAGTGCCATCATTTGCTCAAAATTTAATTTGTCCTATACTTTGGTTCATCAAATACTTACAGAACTAAATGACATTTCCATCAGCCCCAGCTGTACTTTGTCTTAAGCGCCAAGTGACACACTTTAGCACACTAGCAGGTTAAACTAAGATGGTGAACACTGTAAACATAACACTTGCTTACTATCAGTATTATACCATTCTCTTTTTGAGCAGGTTAGCATGTTGAAATTAGCATTTAGCTCAAAGTGGAACCCCAGCGGACTCTTTGTCCTACTAAACTTTCACAAACACACTCACACACAAGGAAATGTCCGTATCGCCCACTTTCAGTGACCTGAGGACCATATCTTGTGACGATCAACTGTTAAAGTAAAACCCATGAAGTTCTGCAAATGCTCAGTTTCATGTGTATAGTATTTTTAAGACACACATAGACAGTCATAAATACATATATTTACACACAAACACACACACACACACACACACACACACACACACACACACACACACACACACACACACACACACACAAAGTTTCTGGTCAGGCCTCTGTGGGGTTGTGTGTTTCTCATGGTGCAGATAGCAGGAGTCTGCAGCCGAGCTGTTATCTTTGCAATTCATTATTATTTGAGAAAAATGTCTTCCCTCCGTCTCTGCTTCCAATTTTTACATTATTTCTCTCTCTCTCTCTCTCTCTCTCTCTCTCTCTCTCTCTCTCTCTCTCTCTCTCTCTCTCTCTCTCTCTCTCTCTCTCTCTCTCTCTCTCTCTCATAGATCTGTTTTGACCTTCAGCGGCGACAAGGCCATTTTATAACATATTTGTCCAACCTGACAAGATAAGCAGGGCAGAAATACATCAACATGAAATGTTTTTTTTTTAATCTCAATTCATTTCTAGTGAAAAACAGAAAGAAAGAAAAGGAGGGCCTAAGATATTCAAAAAGAAAGACAGAAGAATGAAAAGACGAAGAGAGGAGACAAATTCCTGAAATTTCATTTTCACCGTGTGATTTCATATCATAGTTTAATTTTAACTCCAATGTTGTCATAACTGCTACTGCCGACTGTATTCACTTAATGGGTTACTAATTTGCATTATGTTTAAAGACTACATTGGTGTACGGGGCTTCTGGGGTCAGTTTGTAGAGTTAAAATATAAAAGTGTTCAATTGACAAACACTTGGCCCTGAAGTTGGACCTAATCTCATCTAAACCTATTTCATTTGTGTTACTCCTGCCTGCATTCATCTGAGGGTTGCTGAAAAAAAAAGCCATTACAGTTTTTCTCGATTGCTAAGACACATTTCTTGAAACGGTCACCCATTCTCTCAAAACTTTAAACACAAAACCTCATCTTCAAGCACTATTTACAAAACTTCTGAATCCTCTTGCTGTAATTCTTGTTCTTTGTTGATATGAACCTGCAACCAGTAACATGGTCTATGACTGTTGCTCGAATTTCATCAGATATTTCCACTCTTTGTCTTCCTCTTCCTATTCGTCCTCCTCTTCCTCTTTCTTGCCCTCCTCCTCTTCATCGCTCACCTCACATGCGTGCTTGTCCTTGTCCTCTCATTGTTTCTTCTATCCATTCTCAGACTTTCTCCTTCCCACCTTCAACCACCTGTTTGCTCTCTAAACTGGCTAATATTGGTTGTGTCACATCAAGTGAAATCAATTTTGAGTGATTGTGTTTAATCGATGACATGTGTTCTCTATTTGTATTTGATTGTTGCCACTTGTGTTTACCAGTATGGATGACATGTGCATTCGAGTGCAGAATGTGTTTTGAGACTGAGAATGTGTTTAGAGTTTTGCAGAAAAGTCTAAGTGAGATCTGCAAATTGTGTTTCACCATGTGAAACAGTTTAAGGTATTGACAACAGACTGCACAATGAGCTAAATGAGTTCAGGCAACTGAGAACTTTGTTCAGCCAATGGGTTTCAGTGTTTTAGCAATTGAAAAAAACTAACTTCTGCTTATGCGAAACTGCCTTTTTTCCGGCCGACATAATCTCTTGTACCAGCAGGAAAAGCACAGGTGATAGTAATAACAATAAAAACGACTCCGTTCTATTCAAGTATTCCAGAGAGCAGTAACAGTGAGCCAGCATGCAAATACCTGGAGCCTGTAAGCGAAGCAGCTAAATGGAATTCAGCCCTCATTCGTTTCATTATCTACACTTGTGCTCGTCCTACTGCATACTAAATCACAGTCCTTTTGAGTTACTTTTTATCGCATCCTGGGCACTCATAACTCAAATTCTGTTCCAAGAATCTGAAGGAACATTTTGCAAACACCATTTTAAGATTCTTTTTGTATTTGAATTTTTATTTTCCAGCTCCCGATGTGGCATTTTGGCTGCAAAGGCCAAGCATCATTTTTAGAATAGTGGCTTGTGACATTTTAAACAAATACCATATAACCAAAACATCAGCTTGCTCAAAGTCATCTTAGAAGTGGATGAGGTATTTGATGTAGTTTATATTTTTCTTACCTCTCCTTACCTCAAAAGTATCCTCATTCTTCACTTTCAGTTTGTTGAAGTGAAGCCCGACTGTATAATTTTGAGAAGCTGATGATTTTGTGGACAGTCATTGCCTTACTGTGAAGCACATCCAACACATCCACGCATCCTCTGGAAGCTGTTAGGGTGTATATGGGAAGTTGTGCAAAAAAGATCTACCTGGAAATGTTGAAATCCGGGCTTTTTACTGTGATTTATATTTCCCAGAAGACTTGGCTGACATTCATCCTGCCCTTTTCCTCGTCAGAACCACCTTATCGCCACCTTGCCATTTGGGACGCAACCCTTTAACCTTTTCACGCTAAATGCTCCGTCACCTGCCCCGGTGCCCCCGGTGCCACCGTCAAACCACCATCCATGAGCTCTTTGAAAACTTTTTAAATTTTAAAAAGTGGTGGTGAGTGATGCATTGAAACAAGGCCAACGACAGGAAAAGCGACGGCCTTTGACTTTTAAAGAGTTAAATCAAGACAGAATACTGAAATATGGCATTTATAAAGCATCCTGTGTTTTGCAGTGAGACTGCGCCATGAATCCTGCAGGTGTAAAAAAATAAAAAAAATAAAAATAAAACTGAAAAGAGAAAGCCTTGGGCTGTTTTTTTAAAAAGTTATAAAAGTCCCTACTGAGTTACTGAGGTGAGACAGGAGAGAGTCAAGGTACATTAGAGGTTTGCGTTTCTGGAAATAATTTGTGTGTGTGTGTGTGTGTGTATGCTTGTTGCATTTGACCTTGGATATTAATAAATAGTAGGAGTAGTAATATGTTCATCTGCAGTCACTTTATCTCACACTTCTCACAACAATTTGTGTGTTTGTGTCCTGCCATAACATCCAACATCCCGTACATCTGTTCACCTTTACACAACGCACTGCTTGACAAATGCCTGAGTTACTCCAAAGCGACGTTCGGAAGCTCCCGCTGTCCTCCTCGCTGTGAAATGTAGCCGAGGAAATGGCTAACGGCAGAGTGCGTAAGGAGAAAAAAATGTCAAGCAATTTCATGCCTTTGTGCATCCGATGGGGCGCCAAGCTGATAATTGAATCAGTAGCGAAAGACTAGCTTCACTCTGCCGCAACTGCAGCCATTTCACTCATTGTTCATTGACTTCGTTTTGCTAGAAACGGGAGGAACACATGTGAAAGTTCACAATATCGTGTCTCGTCCATGGGTGAATATGGTAAATACACGGTACACCTTCATCTGACCAGCACATCTTGTTACAAAATAACCAACGTGTTCTGTTGTCTGCATCTTATTACTTCAAGGCTACATCACTTGAAACCTTGACGAGGTTTGATAGTGTCACTTCTGACTGACGAATCTAATTATTACCTCATGATTTGCATGTCAGTATGTCATTTAAAATGTCTGGAACGTAAAAGATTGGAACGATAGAAAAAACAAAAAAACAAACTAGAACACCGCCATGAATCACTATTTCTGTGACAAACAGAGGAAAGATAAGGGATCCAAAAACAAACAAAAGAAAATTCACATGAACAAATACAGGCAAACGGAGAAAGGTATACGTGTACTTGCTTTACTCCTAATTGTAGATACGAGGTCAGAAAAAAGCGGGGCAGTCTATGCTTTGCTTCATTAGCATTGTCTCAGTATCCCAGAAAGCTGCCTGACAGAAAACACATCTGAGCAGAGAAACATTAGGGCTTCTTCACAAAGACGATAAAAAGACGACAGCCCATTTTTACCCATCTGCTGCTCACGCCTTGTGTAAATGCAACATCGCTTTTTTAATGATGTGATAAGGAGCAGAAGCTGAAAAACGAACCCTTTTCAGGTGTAAGAAGTCAGACGTGAAGATATTCATTTGGTAGAAATGCTACTCAGCAAGCTCAAAAGTCCGCTTTTTGAACAAGTTCACGTTGGCAGACTTGAAGCTCAGTGTGACACTGGCGAGACATATCTTCCTAAGAGGCAGCAACGGGACCCCGCTGCATAAATGACATCTGTAGTGCAACTGCATTGCACTCCTTGTTCTTTAATATGTCTTGCAAATGGTGTTATCTTGTATTTTTTTTAAAGATTGGATGAAACGATAATGATCTCTGTGGGGAAGATGGGTATTTGCAGCAGCACAGAGAAGGATATAGATAAGAATATAACAAATACAGAGCACTAAAGATGATTCGATAAGTAATTTGCGCAGCAGAACATGCTGGGATTAACACAACAGATACAAAGACAAGACACTGTGTCCTTGCACAGATATTTACAGTTTAGAGGCGTATATGCAAGTGTGCAACTTTAGCAGGTGCCGTTTTTGGTAACACAGATGGAAGAACATATGTTGGGAAATGAGATTGTGAATGTCTCTCCGCTCCCATAAAAACTGATGAAGTGCCCCTGGGAAAGGGACCTAACCTCACTGTTCCACTTTAATGTACAGAAACCACTGCCACCGCTGCATTTTGCACTGATGACATGAAATAAGCTTGTGTAAAAAAACAACATAGGCAGCATGAATCAACAACAGGAAGCATAGACTGAAATAAATTGAGTGAGTATTTTGCATTCAGTCCAGGTTACGGTATTTTATGAGAATTTTCTCTTTTTTTATTTCCTCTATAGTTATTTATTTTGTAACCAAAGTGTGGAGAATACTTCTTGCTGGCCCTTTTTATGAATTATGCCCTTTAATACATTCAACTGTAACTCATCTTACAGCCAGTTAGTCTGTCCAAATTGAGAATGAAAAATGAAAAATAAAACATGTTTCATTGCTTAAAGCATCATTGGTCTTATTTCAAATAGGATTGCCACTTTAATTTGTTGACTGTGTGTAAGTGTCGGTTGAGCATGCAAATGAACAAATCTGTGATTTTGTTAAGGGCAAGTGAATACAGGCCTCAATTTAATTAGTGAGCGTGTTTCCAGAAACTTCTATGTCTTTCTAATATTTCCGAGCTTTGTGGTGCATATCAGTGGAAAGAGGCATCCTTCCTTTAGGTTTTAATCAAACTTTATCAAAGAAAGATTTCTGTGATACACAGATGAACAAATGAATACTTGTAAAACAAAGGAGAGGAGGAACCCATATACTGTAGAGTCCTTCCTCTGACCATGCACTCTATAATCATGTTGACTTCCTGTTTGATCATACTGAATCCTGTATAATATTACCTTTGTCTGAATAAAACCTGGCTTCTTCTTTTTTGATGCAAAAAAGGGATTTTCTGAGAATGCTAATTTTAGTGTAGGTCAAATACAAAAGCTACAAGATAAATTAGAACAATATGTGAAGATGAAGAGTAAAAGTTAAATGTCCTCATCTCTCAAATTCACAGAATGAACCGGATCTCCTCCCTAACTCAGATGCACATCAGAGAAAAACAACAGCCTCTTAACTCGTTCCGATAGGCTAAAGAACAGTTTTGTCTCAAAGGAACACACTGCCTTCGCTCCACCTTCATATCACCAGAGTGCAGCCTCCGCCTCCAAACAAGACGTGCCGAGTCCTGAGGCTGGCTCATTCGGCCCAATCTCCTGGAGAACAAGATCTGAGCATTGAAAGTGTGACATTACTGTAGAGATTTTCGTCTGGTCAGACTGGGATGACAAAATTGCCACGACAGTGTACAGTAAATGTTTCAGAAGTGGATTCCTTCCTCTCTCCAGTAGTCAGACCACGAGAGAGGAGGAAGAAAAGAGAGTGAACCAAAGGTACAGCAGCTACAAAGATAGATAATATAGTTCACACCCTCCCCCTAGTGGACACAGAAAAGAAAGGAAAGAGGAAATATGATGCGGCAGAAAGAGAGTTTGATCAGAGTGGGGCAAGAAAACCTAAGCAGAGACAAACATAAGGATCAAGATTATCTCTATGCTTTTCTCCATTTCTTGGCCTCATTGCCTTGCCCTCCTACGGTCGTCCTATCAGCGTGTCCGCCATTCCTCCTCCTCTTCCCTCACCTCCTGGCTGGATTCTGGTAAAACTCCTGTGTTTGTTTGAGTTTTTAAAATCCTAATCCAAGTTATCCAGTGAGAATCCAGATTTCATACAAAGCCATTTTCAAAATATGAGAGAAATGAAAGTTGATAATGGTCTTGATAAGTTTTACTGCAAATTCTCACTGTTTGTTTTTACTTTCCCGCCTTAAATCTCTGCCTTTAAGTCACATATTCTCATAAATGTCTGCCACAGTACAGTTTGCTGTTGCCGGGTTTGGATTGGGAGCATGTCTATGTGTGCACACGAGGTGTTTGAAAATCTGCGAGTGTGTGATTTCTTTGTTCTCTGATGTTATTTATCTGCTGTGATTTCAGTGTCTCGCCAAAACAGCCTGTAGCCATTTGTAATAGTCTTTACCCGCAGTGGAACAACTGGCTCAATTGCAAAATCTGACATTAACAGACGTCTATCTTTGCAACCCACACTCAGAAACACCCAACAGCTGAGTTCACATTCGCACACACACACACACACACACACACACACACACACACACACACACACACACACACTTATATTTACACAAGGAACAGATGCGTTGCAATATGTCGAGAATGCTGAATATTAACCGGGTGTTCTTCTCACATATTTCCCCTCAAGATGTGTACAAAAGCATCCAATGATAAACAGCAGTTGATAAATAACTAATAAAGATAAACAACAATCAACAAAGACAAACAATGACAGAGCAACAACGTATACAGTTTACTGAGGTGTCATTCCAAAGCTCTGTGTACCAATTAAAGAATCCCTCTAATCACACAGTGACTTGTGGGAGCACTTTGTTACATTGGAAAGGAGACATCAACAGCAACATGGTGAGCGCTGCACATGTTTACAGCAAGCATTGTCCTTATTACACAATTAATACCACTGTTGGTATTACATTTTAGTGTGGAGCATGCACAAGGATTCCCTCTGCAGTGGATGTTTGACAACTTAGCACTTGGTGAAATTTAGGGTAAGATTTAGGGTAAGAAAGTAACACTTAGAAAGCAGAAAACGGGATGAGTTTATTTTACAAGCGTTTAACCAAAGTCTATCCTTTCCCATTCCCTAACGGGCCTTAAACATAGCTCAGGAGGGACTGAAGGTGTGAATCCCAATCTCTAGCTTCAAAGTCCCGCCCTACCATCGATCCAGACCATCGACCGAGGACTTGCTTGCTGTACTAAAAGGCAGCACTTCCCACTGTAGAAAAATATGCTGCCACTGAACATAAGACAGTTAACAATTCTGTTTCCCTAAAAACATCTTCATCTTGTCACACAACTCACAGAAAGTTTGCTCGTTAAATACTCAAGTTACGTAGCAAAAGCAAGATAAAATAAGTCCACAAGTCAAAATCGACTAGGTTTTTATAGAGGACACGAACAGCAGTCTCCTGTGTGAAAGTCCTGTGTTTGTTTGACCCAATCATCTCATACAGACGTTACAGGATGCCACGGTGCCGTGGCATTGAACGTTTCGGGCCACGGATCAAGCATCAGTCTTTGGTGAGTTTGGACTCAGAACGGTTTGAATATCTGCCGGCTGTGTAAACATCACATTATCAAGTATATTTGACCTCAAATTAGGATGTTGCGTAGTAACAATTATCAGAACAAGGGACAAGAAAGGGAAGAAGAGCATCCTGACCAGCTCTTCCCCCTAAAATCTAGGACACCTCTTTCCAAACGTCGACATCTAAGCAAAAGTACTACTTTAATGAGTAGAACATGGCAATCTAACAAATACACAAAAACACACACAGAAATTCAGATACATTATGGATCGTTCCCACAACCGAGCTTGCTTGTTACTCGCTTGCCTTCCCTCTCCCTCTTTGTTCTCAATGATTTCCCTGCGTGTCTAATCAATATGAGACAGAGCAGAGCAGGGCTGATTGTCCTTGTTGTACCAAGGAGAAGGGAGGTGTTAGATGCATCAAGAATCCAATCGCAGGACAGCAAATTGTAGGAAAGTTACTGTGCTTTTTTTAAGGAGCTTGGATGTGGTTTTGGTTCACCTGACTGGTGACGAATCTTATATTTGATAGTAAAAGTTGTAAATATTTAGAGTAGATGGTGAATTTTGCAAAAAAACAGGCAAAAACCAGAATGCAAGAGATCTGCTTTTGTTTAATGGGAACTCGAGTGGGAAGATTTTCCCAAAGGCACAGTTCAAAGAGAATGTGGCTCTTTCTACATTTTAATGACTTCCAATACTTTGACACAAACCCCAACTTTTTAATCAAAAAACAGCTCGGGGCGGGCTTACTCTTTGGGTTTTTAGAAGCTAATTAGGTGGTGCACTTCCATCTGGCTGCTTCACAGAAAAAACTCCACTCTGAGATGCCTTCAAGAATTGTGGTGAGAAGTGGGCCTAATTGATGACATTGTTTCTTTTAGACATTGGAGGATTGTAACCTCAATCAAAGCATGAATGTGAAGTATACTTCTCTCATGTTTTAGGTTCATGGCATTGTGGATCTTTTGTTAAACCTCTGACTTTGGGCAACTCAAATACTCAAGATAATGAGCGCGCCATGTGCTTAGAATACATATTTGTCTACGCTTCTTGTCTGTATCCACTGGTATGTAGCCGAGCAGAAATGCTGTGAAATATCATTAGTGAAAAACAGGAATACTAAGTGAAAAAAATCTATTTTCTGACATCAGTTGTTTGGAAATTCATTACAATTTTTCCCAATCCCTACTTCAAGGACTCATACAATGTTGTCTGTAATTGGGTACAATTGCAAGAACTCGTAGGAACCAAGAACCATTAAGTCACATTAGCACTTTAGTCATTTAGAGACCTACTCCAGAAATACATGTAAAAAAAAACTTTTGGTCCAAACTTTGAATCAGAAAACTACAGCCGTGCATTCATTAAATAGCAGGTTAGGACGAAGAAGGCAATATAAAGTACGATGGAGGTAATGGAAGAAACAAAGTTCTCTCTAAATGCTTTAATCTACGCAGAGAGGTCAGTCTTTTACTCGCTGGGATGGAGAGACGAATGACAGAAACAAGGGCAAAGCAGGATGCCCTTAATTTAGTTGAAAGCATGGATCTCTCTCTCTGTGTATACGACTCTGAGCCCTGCTGGCTATCGTTCTTGCTCTTCAATCAGCTGCTGTTTTACACCTGGGACACCAGGTGAATGAAATAAACAGCAATTACCAGCCCAAGACACACCAGCAGCACTGAGGATCCCGACCACTGAATTAGACAAGAGAAGGACAGAAGAAAGGGACAAAGACAAGAACAACTGACTCCATCAAAGCTTCTTCTAGGGGATGACCTCACTGTGGGATCTGTTTTAATACTGTAGAGGGAAAGACACAAGGACAGAGAACACAAACACATTCTCCTTTGACTGTGTGACGGTTTGATGTCACAATGCTAAGCTTCTTGAGATGGTGAGAACAGAAGCTACATGAGTGCACAAACAAACCCAGTGAAAGAAAAACACATGCTCATTAGGAGTAGTACCCTGAGGGAGTAGTTGTTGAGGGGAGGGAGGGTCAAACACATTCCCAGTGTTATAAATTGCTTTGTGTTTGGGGTTTTCCACTTGGGAAAGAACAGATGGATAAAGCAGTTCTCCCCAGACAGTTATGGGGGTTGATCTAGTGGTAGAAATGAAAAACTCTTACATTTCACCACTGAATTAAGCTAAAAGAGGTTTGCTATGTTCATGAATTTGCTGAAATCCATGAAACATTTGAGAATGTTAGGGAGCAGATTAAAATAACAGGCCAATTCCCCAAAAAATCAGCCACACGCAGTTACAGTAAAATAATTAGCGTCTATATCAAATACATGAAATACAATACCTCAAATACATTAGGATGAACAAACTAACTAACAACCTCCTGTCATTTACGGATACGGATACGCTGAACATTTGGGCAAATGCATCCTCGTGTTTGGAGGAGAGTATGAGCCATAGCGTCCAGTAGAGGGCTCTTCTTGTGCTTATGGAACTAGGGTTACAATACAGTAACTATTGTCACAGATATATATATATATACACGTTGCACTGTGTTTGAATGATTATCTTTTTTGTGAAAAATAGTGGTTTCTTCTACTAAGAAACATTTTACATCTGGCACACTGTATCTGAGGAAATTATTATCCCGATGTCCCTTTTCAAACTTTTACCCGACAATATTCAGCCCTTTCTAAATAAAATCTGTTCCCATGCCCCTGAGTCTGATAGGGCTCCCGGTTCCTCATAAACTTTTTTTCCAGACGGAAGGATAGATAGATACATGGAAATGGAGCGAGGGAATGTCAGGGGGCACAGAGCACAAATCCTTCTCCGATGCCCTTGCGTGAGGGCTAACTCTCCCTCGGGAGCCTCCTTATGACCCCAGGACTTGGATAGAGGGGAAGGAGGCACCGAGGGAGGGATAAGAGGATGAAAGAGTGAAAGGAAACAGGGAGATATTGACTGCACAGCAGCTTGTATCTCTCTGCTGTGGAGCCAAGCATCAGATGAAGTTGGAGACCTAAGGTAACCCAATGCCCACTATAGCGCAGTGTGTTGATGCTGCAGTTTGAGACTCCTCAAACTTTTTTGGGTCAGTTCATTGATTTCCGTGTCTGTCAAAGTAGTGTTGCCACTGCGAAGCAGTCACGGACTACAGTGGTGTGCTGTCCAAAAATGCTAGAAATTCAAAGACTCAGGCACACTTGTGTATTAATACCTGTGTAAGAATCATGCAGAAATAAATAATAGAAAATATATAATCGCAAAAGTGTTTATATTTGTGTTCAGTGTATATTAGCCCCAGAAGACTACTGTGGTCTTCCCAATACATCTCCAGATCTTAAAACTTCATCAGCAAACAATCTAAAAAGTATTAGCAGAGAGAGAGAGAAAGGAAAGTATTCCAAAACAAGAATTGTGAAAAAAACACAATAAACCACAGCAGTCAATGTTTATTCTCTGAGTCTATGAATATTAAAGAAAGCCTGAAGTTGGAGCCTTGATACACACACAACACACAATAATGGCAACACTCAACAATCAAAGGTTATGCGAAGACAACATGTTTTAAAGGTCTGTTTATGGCTCAATTTGTCCTTGATTTGGTCAATGTTGTTTAAAAGCTGGTTTTGGTCTTGATTTATATCACTCAGGGCTGAGCTGTGGTTTGATTAAAGCCATGTTCAGAACGAGCACTGCCTGGACAAACACAGGCTCCTCACCCATTAAACAACTACTGTGTTGGCACAGTGAACGTTTTTCATTCCTGATGCCTGTTTTTTCTGTTTTGCAAATTCATACTCATATCCCCTGAGACAATATGTCTCCAATTTAGCTTTTTATGTCTAGTTATTATTGTTACCTTTTCTAGTTTACCTAAGGCTGCATTCACACCGTGTGTGGCTTCTGTAGTTAAAGTGCTGCCTCGGCCACATTTAGTGATAATGAAAAGCAGTTTTATCGCTGGAATCGCTGCTTCTACCAGTAAACTGTACCGACAACTACAAACGCTGCATCCATCAGAGAAACAGCTGCTACCAACTTTTCTACAGCTACTTCCTCCACTTTCAGTCAGTTAGTTGTTGTTGTTGTCCAACTGTCATGAAGGATTCTCTAAGATCTTGAGGTGCGCTGCTTAAAAAGATGCCAGGCACAACACTTTTTCTCCAAAGCGACTGCTTTCTGTCTGCCCCCCGGCCACTCCACGTACACTTTAAAGTGGAAAAGCAGTTTGACAAAAGCTGAAGAGTGTGAACACGGCGTTCAGTGGCGATCGCACTGAAGGCTTTGAAAACTAACGGCATCGCCGTCCTGGAGTGTTCTCTGGAAAGCAGGCTGCCGAACACGTCGTTTCTGTGCTACTATACCCGGTTCTAGCTCCCTGTTCTGCATTCATGTCTCTTCAGCTTCTGAAAGACTCCTGGAGCTTGATGATAAAAATCCTTACTGCATCCCTCTGGTCACTGTGAGTGGCACGTTAAGCGTCTTCAAGCCTGCCTCTATACTTCTACTTTGACTGAGAGGGAATGCAAATACAAAGGGTGCGGCAGTGCAAATGTTATTTTTATAAGATTGTGGAGTTTGATTCTTCAACTTGCCAAGTGTTTGTTCCCCACATTCAACTTGCTTGGTTCGTGTTTGCCCAAATGTGACTAAATGTAAAATGTGTGATCCAATCTGACTGTATTGACCTGTATTTCCACGTGTAAAGTGCGTGCCGTCTATCTTTCTTCTGTTTCCCTTTTCCCTCTCTCCCTTGCTCAACGTTAAACTGTAAGATAGATCATTAGCTTTAAATGGACTTCAAACCGCTCATTACATGTCCCATTTACCTTCACTGCATAACGCTCTACGTTTCATAACGAGACAGAAAAAGAATGGGGAGATGGCGGCAGAGAGAAGAAATGTACACGTGGGAAGATCTAGACAGAATGAGAACGACAAAGACAAAATTGCGACTGCGAATGAGAGAGTTAGTCAACAAGAGAGAGAGCTAGGAAGTGGGGAGATGAGGACAAAGATACCACGAGAAGAAGGAGACAGACAGAAAGATAAAGCGTTCCAACCAGAAAGGGATTACAATCTTGGGTGAATAAAGTGCCTGCGAATTCAGAAAAGAGAAGATAACCTGTGCTTAAGTTTTCCGTATTAATCCAATCTCTACCAGCATTGTGAAACATCGAACAAACCTCATATTAAAACTGGAAAAAAAATCCTCGTGATAATGACTCGGCTTCAGCCCGTTGTTTCTTTCCCTCCCATTTAACAGCAAATGACTGACGACAGACAGGGGCAAGTATCTCAAGCATGTAATCGCCTTTTTATCAGTGTTATTTTTCTATTGCTTTCATTAACCCTGCAGCAGGTGATGCAGTGGAGAGGTCAGTGCAATATGTGTGTGTGTGTGTTTCACTTTATGCATGTCACTTGCTGTTCTTGATGTATTCATACGCTTGCACTGACAAAGCTGTGTGTGGGGCGATAGGTGGTCTCACGTCATGCACGCCATACATTTGTATTTTAATGCAGGTTTTAATCCATAAATTCCTTGCGTGTGTCTGTGCACTTTAATGGGTGGGTTGTACTTAATGCGTTCTAGCTGTGTCAGTGTATTTATTGGATGAATTTTGTGCGCATGCATGGTTAATATAATATTTACAATTTAACTGCAATAATTCGTTTTATGTAACTCCACAGATGTGTTAATGATATGAAACAGTCTTAAACACGATGAAAACAGCCGTTGTCGTGCGTTTGTAGCAACAGTCACTGGAGCGCTTCCCTTTTTTCTTTGCTCACCTTCACCGCGGGTTTCCTCGCCTTGCTTATCTGCACTGACCCGTCCACTGACCCAATGTTCTCGCTCCTCCTCCAGCCTGTATCCTTCCATCCCCACCTAACTCCACACCTCCCTCTATCACTTCTCGGTTTCCTTCAACTAATCTCACTCAAGACGCCTCCTCCTCTCCTCTCCTTTGATCCCTCAGCATGTATGGGGTCCTATTTCCTCTACTTTCCATTTGCTTCACTTTCAACCATTCTTTTGCCATGCTACATACAAGACATGGGCAAAACATGGGCAATGAGAATGAAGGTCGTGGGAATACTTTTAAACTAAAAGAGTGGCACACATGGAGGGAGATAGCTTTGGTTCAGGCAGTACTAACTAGCAACCATTTGCTTAAATTAAGTATCAACTTGAGCAAAGCAATTTATTCAATGCAACAAAAACAAAAACAAAAAATCGACTTCAGACCCTGTTAAGGTGGCTGTAAATGTTTTAGAGAGGGATAAGCCATTGATGGCGCAGCTAGCAAGCTGATTACATGTATGATTGAATCAAGAAATGAAATGCTCAAGAAGAGTATCAGGTAACTGTCTTTCAAGTTCTCACATTTAAAGATTCATAATGTCATGTGGTGTGATCAGCCTATGTCTCGCAGAAAACACACACACACTTTTTTACTTGACAAGTGGGCCTTTTTACTTCGGTTCAACATTTTAAATGTCCCCATTTTTCCCACAAAAGTGGCTATTTTGCGCACACCAAATGCTTTCATATTTTTCTGTATCCCATTATGTGCTGCTGCTGCTGATTTAATCTATTCTTCTATACACTAACTTCCATCCCCTCGTCCTGAACTCTTTCCCTCTGTCACCCTTCTCTGCCCCTCTGTCTTCTTTTTTTTCTCTATTTTTTGATTCTCCTCTTCATCACCCCTACTCCAGCCCTGTGTCGTCTCCCTCTATCCAGTCAATTATATCTCTTCCTCCTCTCTTCGCTCTTTTCTCTTGTACACATGCATCTTGGTTTCCTCCGTCACCTTGTCAGCTTTGCCTCTCCGCCTCCCTTCCTCCCTCCCTGTTTGTGTTTTCCTCCCTGGCCAGACGCTACTTCAGCTAAGTCCTGTCAACAGACAATGCCTGAATGAAGCTGAGACATTAGTAATGAAGGAACCACACACGTGCATGACAGACACCCAGCACACGCTTCAGGAGAGGGAATGTGGAGAACAAACATACATTCAGCTGATGTGATCCATCCTATTGCAGTTACAGGAAAACCCACAGTCTGAGCTATTGCAATTGTAAGCACCTTTAGATCAGACTGAGCTTAGCCTTCGTTATTGAGGAGCTGCCTATGGTCACAAGTACTCTGTTTCATACCTTCCTTTTTTCTACCCAAATTGTTAGAAGAAAATATCTACAACAACGTTCCATCAGTTATCATTTGGACAAGACTTGCCCTGATTAGCTCACAACAGTGTGAGGCAACTTGGTCTGATGCAAACTGTGCCTCATAGAATTCAAGTACAAGCTGAAAAGCCGATAAAGCCTTCCCGTAAATAGGAGAAACCGAGCATACACCGTGCACTACATGTGCTCAGGTGCTTGTATCAGTGGAAGGCTCCACTTGGTTAAAGCCTGACCCTTATACACTGAAGCCCAGAGGTGTTTTGTTCCCTCTGTCAGGCCTGTCAGGCAGCCAATCAGCAGCATACCCGTGTCTGCAGTGAGCTGATTATACATCTTTAGCACACTGTGCCACATGACTGGCTAGCTAACTCAGCAGTTCACATTTTTACTCAACAACATACTTTTTGTTTCTCCTAAAATTGTTATTTGTGGTGTTACTGTCGCACAAATGATTCACAAGAACCACAATTAAAATATTAACAACAAAGGGAACTTGTAAAGTGAGTCAATGTGGCAGACTGCACACACGCCCACTCACACACATGCAAACCCGCACAATCATTTAGAGTACTTACTTTAGGTCTTGGAAAGGTTCTGCCCTGACGTGTGATGTCTCTACGGAATGGCTGAACACCACCCCTTCATTCCCTGTAGAAAGAGTAAGAGTGGATGAAAGGAAGGAAAGGAGTGAACGCCTGCACATCATTGCATCATACGTCTATTGCTGGAGCGGAGGCAGACACTTAAAATGTGTGTCACGATGCTTCTGTGTGTCGTATAAATTATGTTTGAATATTTCAGTAGCAATAAAAACATTTTATGTTCTGTCTCTCACTGGAAGACAGTGTTGACTTTAATCAAGCATTCAAAGTAATCATAATCTTTCCCCAACCTTAAAGTATTTTAAGAGACTTTGAACTGCAAGCCAATCATACATTTTTGCTGATGCTGTACAGGAATAACATTCCCCCACACGAATACACATTTTACTAATGCAGTATGAACATAATCGTTGGTAAAAAAAAGGTTGGCTCTGCTATAATGCAGTGCTTAACCCCCGCGTGTGCAGCGAGTGCCCCTGCTTTAGCCTGCAGCCCTGAACAGATGCTCCAGGAAGCGCTGGTCATGGCTCCCGCTGAGACCGTACTAAGCGTGTTACAACATCAGCACTGCTAAAAATGTAAAACTGCACAAGAGAACTTTGCTCATTGGCAGGATCAACGGTGCAGTTGTACATCCAAAGGACCACAACTTGGAGGTAACTGATGCCGTTATTAGTTGAAACGCAGTTTTCTGATGAGCTCATCTAGATGAGCTAGATCAGAGGATATCCGGTTAAAACACATCGGTGATGCTGTTTTGCCAATATTGTTCTGTGTGAAGTTTGCTGAAGTTATCTCATGTAGCCGGAAAAAGCCTTTAAAATGCTCCATTGTTTGTCTGTGACCGGTCATATGGTCACTTAGCTTACCATATGTTTTGCTTTAATGAAAACTCAACCACTAGCATTTACTCCTGGTGTTACAGGAGTAACAGGCGCATCACAAATTGGGTTTTGTGTGTTCTTGGAAAATAAAATAACAGAACTCGTGATGCATTCAAACACGGACACAAATAAATGCACACATATACAACTCATTCCTTTTGATGCACTCAAATTGAACAAGAGATAATAAGTAAATGAGAGCGAAAAACAAATATTAATAGTGCACCAAAACGTCACTTCTCTCATTTTACTTAAATTGCTTTGTCTCTTTTTTTCCTCTGCAATTATGCTCACCTGACTTTGCTCAGACCTCTCATGTATCTGTCTCTTTTTTGGCTTTCTTCCTCTCTTCCTCTTTCACTTCCCAATGTATCTCTCACTTGTTCGAACCTTTTTTTATTCTCGATTCAGCACAAAAATTGCTCTGCCTGCTGACCCAAGTCTTGTATGGCTGCACTAATCAGGAGCACTCTGTTTAACAGCCTACAACGTGTGTGTGTGTGTGTGTGTGTGTGTGTGTGTGTGTACTGTAAGCCGTGTGCATCCTCAAGTAACCTCGTTTCACAAATTAGTCTGAGCCCAATGTGGAAAATGAGCGTAAGCTTGTCATAACTGTGACTTCTACAGTGATCTACAACTTATGTGTAGCTTTACCATGAGGCCCTGTTTTACGCTGGTATGATTGATACTGCCCTTTTAATCACAATTCAGACAGCGATAAAAGTTATGATGTCGTTATCTGTCAGATATCTGAACGCAGAATTCATTTCACTTCAGGACAGCATTCTGAGTGGCAGACAACAGACCTGTCTCGCGCTGCCTTATGGAAGTCCTTACTAATTCATCTGTACTGCAAACACATTTCAGAGGCATGACAATTGCCTATATCAAAGGTAAAAAAAAAAATGCTATGTACTTCATAAGCTCTAGCAAATGTGTTTTCTTCTTGATAAAACATGTAAACATTCAATTATTTACAATACAGAATTGTTAACAACCATGTTTGCTTGTGGTTTATTCTTCCCTGCCTTTGTTGGCACATCGCTGCACATCTTGGGTCGGTACCACAACCTGCTGATTGGTGAAGTAGTGTGAAACCACTGGCAGGAGTATTGCATCACCCACATGCGTGCATTGCGCATTCTTGTGCACATGTATAAACACCACGTTGGTCATAGTATATAGTACAATTTGAGTTGTACAAGTTGCGCGTACCCCTACCTGTGACTCTCAGTTTCTCGGTGCCGATGCTGATCTCCTTTTCGTCTGCAGAGAACAGAACTCTCTCTCCATCTGTACTCCTCACCTCAAACCTCTGACAGTGAGCCTCCACCATTTCTGAACCTGTAGAGGTGGGAGAGAGAGGAGAGAGAGAGGGGCACCGGGTGAAGAGTTATAACAGAGGAGCATTCGAGGCACATAAAAGGGGTCATCTGGTCGATGGTTCTTACAAAACCCTTAGTGCACAAAGGTTTGTATTGAACAACCACAGAGAGATTTGAACTCTGAACCCCCGCTGCGTGGGTAGGTTGTGTAATACACACGCTGTCACAGTGAAGATGAATTGCAAGCTGGGACCTTAGTGGTGACATGTTGTAATTAAAAGTCAAACAACAGACATGGCCACGTTGTGTTTGGAGTTGGTATGGTCCCTGTGAAACTTAAGAATTCAAACTTTCACCTTCAATTACATTTTCCTTTATGATTTTACCCGGAGGACAAAAAAAACAACGTCCTTTGAAGAGAAATGCAGGGTGTGACAAAGAAAAGTGATGAATCATTGTTGTGGACAATATTTTGGACAAATTGCATCGTTGTTGAAGTGCTCATTCTGAAAGATTAAAAAGGAAGTTATACATATTTCTGAATATATTTATGAACAAAGTGTGTTCTACAACACAAAGACAAAATAAAAAAGAGTGAACAGATGGAGAGAATTTACTCAACTATGGCAATCACCAGAATAGATCGTATTGCAATTATATCCATTCTCAGAGCAGACATGAGGCTGTTGTCTTTGGCGATCTGATAATAAGCGACTGATTGTTTTGTTTTGTTGCCGATTACAACAACTGAAAAAACATTGTAGATTAGTGGCTGGTGCCTTTTCAAGAAAACATTGGCAGTGAGATTTAAAAATGTATGAAATTATTTTTATGAATCTACCAACAGTGTTGCCAAATTACCAACAGTGGTCTTGTTAGTCTTCTCATTTTGTGATTTGGACTGTTAGGTGCTGCCATGCCAAAAGAAAAGTATCTTTCTTCACTGTCTGGTCTCCCAGGCTATTACAAGTGTTAATTAGAAAGCCAGAGTGCCTTGTCAGTAATAATCAAACTTTATTAGCAGCCATCAATCTAGGATTAAGCAATTTTTCTCATATCTATCTCTCTCTCTCTCTCTCTCTCTCTCTCGCTCTCTCTCTCTCTCTCTCTCTCTCTCACTGTCTTTATCCATGTCCCTCTCTCCCTCCTTAAGCCTCGCACTCCTTCAGTGACTGTGTGAAAAAGCAATTGACATTTGTGTTGTTAAAGGATCACCCGAACGCAAGGTGTGTGCATTTGCGTTACAGATGTAAAAGGAGGGGGGAGGGGGGGGGGGGGGTCGAAAGTTAAAGAAAGGGGAGAGTATGGACAGAGGTGAATGAGAGAAATAAAAAAAAGAGGGTTTAAGTTCATGAAGTGGCTATGAAACGAAAGTGAAGCTGGTATAATTTGGAGATGTGCTGGTGCTGGTTGCTGTCACAGACATCTAACTTCTTCTCTTTGGCTGCTCGGCTCAGCAGCTCGCAGTGAAGATTTCCAACATGGGTTCAGGTTCGCACATTTCCAAAGATTTGTTTTATTCACAGACGTGTCGTCCTTCCTGTCGTCTTATTCGAGGTGTATACACGATTCTGAAACAGCAGGAGGTGTGTTGCTTCGATGATAGTGACAACTGCAAAAACATAGTCTGAAATGAAGGTAACGTACACACCAACTGTAGAAAAAGAGCAGCAGCATCAGACAAAGAGGTAATAGAAGACATTATGAGACTGTTGATGGTGTAATGACTATTTACAGAAAGAGACGACTGCTGATACAATGATCTGTTCGTTAACTAGTATTATGACTCAATCTTCTCCTTTGCACTGGGGCTGTAATGTGCAATTACTTAAGAATTGTGCCTATGGCTTTAGCGCGAAATTGAAATGAACCTGGGAAGAAAAAAAAAAGTGTTTATGGGATGAACAGAAAGCAATTTGGTTCTCTATATGTGTGTGCACACACCAGCAACAACACGATGAGACAAAGTGGCCAAAAGTCATTTGTTTAATGGCGGAAACATCTCCGCTGAGCACTTTTGCTTCACGCAAATGAAGAGTGATGTGGTGTAGCAATGGAAAATTAAACCATAGATGTGTTCCCTTTGTGTTTTTGGAATGCTTTACAACTTCTTTGGAGTTTAGTTTTAAATGGATGTGTCAGTCAGTAATCCTCTAAACCGGGGATTTATAATAAAGGCTTATTATAGCCGTAGTCACTTCGGAAATGTTTGTTCTGTTAACACTGACAAACAGTGAAAAGAAGAAAGCACAAGAAGCAGGGAATATCAAGACTCTCTGCAGCAATCCGAAGGAAAGTTCGACACTTTGAAATGACATTACTCCATCGTCAGCAACATGAGAAGTGGTTTTGTCGAATTATAACTGTCTGATCTTTTTAGTTTCATCTCGTTAGCGATCTGCAGGTAGCTAATGTTAATTCTGTGTGAATTAAGTGCTTTTGGGTAAATTAATTTGCCCCTGCAAATGTCTATCCCACTGATAACACCGACGTAATTCTGCTGTCACCAATAACAACAGGACTCCTCGTTAGGCAGACATGTTAATAGATGCACTGATTTAAATAATCACTTCCCGACAGGATCAGCCTCTGTTGTCACAAGTGCCTCCCTCAGCAGGATTTTTTCAGTAATGATGAAGCTTTAAGAATATCTCACTGGAAAATAACCACTCAAAGCTTATGACATGAGCCATTAGGGTGCCCTGCAGATATCACAGGCATTGCAATGTTTTAAGCATGGTGCCAGAGCTCTGTGCTTAATTTCTCACCACTTCAAAACACAAACACTGCATTTCATTTGGGATAATGAATGCATGCTTTGCTCACGTTTGCCTACATGCTCTGCTGTCACATGTTCATTTCTGATTTTCATGGTTCACACAAAAACCCTTTTGGCAACTACAGCTCCATGCACATCCCTGCTTATGAATGCAGTTATGCCATAACACATTTGTTGAAGTTGAGGTCAGTTTCTGCAATATCTCAAATTATTTTCTTCATTTGGTGAACAATAAACTCATGTTTTAACACCATCAAACTTTATCACAGCCTGGAATCCACTGTCAAGAAAGTGAAATATGTATTAACCAAACTGCAGACAGACAAAGCAACAACGACCACAGTTGCTGTTGAACACAGCGGAGCATTTAACAACTAAAAAGCCAGGAATTGGTGGAAACCAAAACAGCACTTATATTAAATATTGGAATTACATGTATCTGGTGTCCAGAGACATGGCGTTTGAATGAATGCGAATGTTGCTTTGTGTCTGCTGGAAGTGTATAAAGCTAATTGTTTGGATGGGTCAAAGAAGTAAGGAGGTTTACACAGACGGACAGCTAGGAATTGGCTATTACAGCCTCGTAGAGGTTTCTATTACATGTTCAAGGGCACATCACAGTCAGTTTGGATGTGGAGGCTGGATAAAGTGCTTCTGATTCACTTCAACAACTGTTATCCACCAAAAGCATGATTCCCTGAACTACCCTGCCCCTGTCACTTAGGTATTTATTGCTTCTTTTCATCACACTTTTCAATTAACTGCCTCTGTTAGATGGATCCTTTTCTTGTTCTTGCGTCTCAACTTCTGAATATGGTAAAAGAAAAGAAATAATTCATTAAACTTTTCACATACTTTAATGGGATTCTCCAATTTGTATTCTGTAATTAATGAAAAGAGGACATTAAAAGGGTGCTTGTTTAATTTTTTCACGACTGAACATTAAAGCACTGAGGCCATAATAAAGTTATATGGGTTTGTTCTCCTGGTTTTTTAATTTGCGGCTTTAAATGAGGGCTTCTAGCATGATGGGACATGACTCAATACGACACAGGGTTTGGGGGATAGGTACCAAAAAAGAGTGTCGGCTTAACCACGTAAACACTGCATGCATGGCTGATTTTCCCAAACAGGTCAAGATGAATTTGAATTAAAATCAGCTTCAATGTGCTTTGTGAAGTGTCTCCCCAGCCCCCTCACCTTTCCTCCCCTCAGCATCCCTCTCTCACATTCCTGAAGATGAGAGATCACAAGAGTGGGTGAAATAGAATGTGACATTCATGTAAATATTTGTTCACCACGCTCGTGTCAGGCCTTGGAACAGTCTTTACGTACATCCCTGGCCATGCATATTTGCATATGTGAATGCTAATACATACTCCAGCCAAGAAACATTCTTTAATTAGGCAGTTTCAGTCCTTTGGCTATGTGGAGAGAGACCGTATTTTGTCTCATTTAAATCACTCTATAGTTTTCCTTTGGTCAGAATTCTGGCAATATGCTAAATATAGCATTGAGGCTTTTACGTGAAATATGAGGTTATATAACTTAAACTTTAGTGTCCTTGCGTTATAAGATGCAGGTTTTATGACTGTTTTTAAGGTTTTTCTGGCTCTTTTAATGCTTGGCTGGATCTGGCCATTGGCTAAATCACTTTTCACTTTTTATGAATTGGAGCAGAGCCTTGGATCTCCAGGCAGGGCCCATTCAACAAATACTCCTAACTTCAAATAACTATGCAAATGACCAGTGTAAATATGATAAATGCCATGAGATGTGTAAATTGGCCTATTAACGCCTAAAGGCTAAGCGTCCTGCATCACATCTCCTGTATTGAAGTCCTGCTTCTGAGATCCATGAAGGAAAGTCTATCATTTTTACCAGCGTCAGCAGCAGAATCAAGGGACCTGCTAAAGCAAATTAATTGTGTAAAATAACGAGCGTTATTAATGCCGTTACACTTGAGGGTTGTCCCGACAATGAAATAAAGACGACCGATGACTGCAATGGGAGGGGCTGTGCTCAAAGTCGTTTTGCAGTTTGAGACGCTCATGTTGATGTTGTAGTGTTCTGCAATGACATCAATCGTCAATTTAAATGAATGGTGATATCGTTAGGCTATATGAATACATTTAGAATTCAATTACCCTCAAATTCCAATTGCAGAGTCAAACGGGATAATGTCAAGTGCAATTTATGAAAGGTTTTCAATCTGAAAATTGGGTCAAAGTATTGAAATATCCAATTAATTCGTGAAAAAAATTAGGTTTGGCTAAAAACAGACTGATCGCACATCACTCCTATGACAGGTCTGGACTTACATATTGTGTTCTTACCTCGGAGAACATTGGTGAACGTGCCTTGGTGTTTTTGCCCACATATTCAAACTAGCTCACAAACACGATTACAGCTTTAGATATAACATCTTAATTAGGAACGTCCCTCTGGCTGACAAGCACAGGAACAAACCAAACCGTTATCTGACAGCAACATCCTCTGAATCAGACACTGAAAGACTTCAGGCAGGATTGCTTACTCAAAGAGAAAGTTTGCTAGCAGTGTTTCTTTCATTTCTGTCAACGAAACTCAATGAGCAAATTCTCCCTGAGACTATATTGGCATTAAGCCTCTCTTTTGGCCATGCTCCAATGATCATCAACCCGTGCATACGTACACAAACACACTTGCCAAATTGACTCTCCCACTTAGTGATGTGGCCACAAGGACGGTTTCTTATTCATGTATGCAAACTATCGAATGTGTATGTGCATATCTGTGTGTTTATTACTAATCATGCAGTCGAAAGCGATGAACCAGAGCAAGCAGAAACACGACAACATCAAATATTTTAGGAATGGACAGAAAACAAGAGACAAGGCTGTGTCCTTCTTGTGTGTCATTTTACAACTTCTGTCCTTTTTGTTTTGTATTTAAAGCTAAACTGTACAGACCAACGAAAGATAACTTTCTGTGTCGGGTGAATACATTTTGGCTTTGACTGGATTTCACTCACTAAACTTCCTGATTAGTTATTCAAACATGACGAGCCTTATCGGTGGATTACGATGAGCATTCTGTTGAGTGAGTCAGGCCGATATGCTTGTCAGTTCCTCTCCTGTCGAGAATGTCAAATTCAATGAATATTCAAAAGCCCACTGGGCTCTTCTGTGTGTTCTGCTAGGGAAGATGCGCCTACGGGGAAATTGTGCAAACCACATTAAGCAACGCATGGCACATGTGTAGACATCTTAATTGAAACGGATAAAATGTTTATATCCATCCTCTTTTTATAAAACATAACGTTTATTTCCCTTTCAGCCAATGATTGTGTGCATTTAGTTCCACATTAGCTTGTGAGACCTTGTAGAAGTACAACCAATTGAAAAAGTACGGCATCCAGAAGCAGACATTTAAAGTGGACTGTACAAAATGCTTATTTCTTTTATTATGTTCACTCTTCTGAAACTTTTCCCTTTTGCTAGATGCATGAATGAATCTTTGTTTTATTGTTTTGGTGTTTTAGCTGTCCCCTGAATGTAAATAAAATATGAAGTTGGACAGAGAAGTATATTGTTATCTCTTGCAACCTCACATTTTCTAGACCCCTGAAAGAGGATTGTGATTATTCATTTGCTGCTAACTTAAAAACACAATACTTTTACAGTCTCGTCGCTGCTCTTTGACCACCAAAATCCAACCAGTTCATCCTTGAGCCCAAGTGGATGTTTTTTTCAGATTTGGAAGGTTTCCCTGCAGGAGTTCCTGAGATTTTTTGCGTTTACGAAACTCGACTGGGATGATGTACGAGCGGACGGAAGGTTAACCCAAAAAGACATCATGCCTCGAACCCTAAAATGAATAAAAACCTGCAAGTATCATGAATGTGTTTTTTTTGTGATGCGAACTTTCGGGTTGGCCTGCAAAAATATGTCATCCCTGCACTACTCTGTATATGGTATGCATATTAACCACCGAGCTACCATGGACCACCCCCACAAATGTTATTGACAAAACAATAAAAACAATAAGCAGTGCAAACTTAAAACAACAAAATGCAAAAAAAACACAACACTACAATATTACGTGGACAGTGAAAAGTGTAAGTATTGGTGTATTGAATCGATTCTATTACTCTAACCCCTTTGTGTTTCTGGTCTGCATTGACAAAAATATAATGCATTCCAATACAACGCCACCACTAACTACAGCTTTAAAAGATATGAATCAGGCCATGTGTGTCGCATCGCATACATCGCAGACAAAGAAGAGCGTGGCCCTCATGCCTGAGAAACACCACAAACCCACAGTCAAGGGTCAACTTCTGAGCCAACTTGCTGTAAAACGAGTTGACTGGAGTTGTAAGTGAGCCATTGTAACTTTGACAGATAAGTGCTGCACGGCACTGTTCAAGCAGCAAGGGAATAATGGAGGCAGTGAAGAGGGCAAAAGAAAAAGCAATTATTTTGTCCCTTTGAAAGTAAACAGCATGCAACATGGCCATGATGCAACAGCAGGAAACAAGAGGGTCACTGCATCACTGTGTTTCTACCCATCAAGCCCACAGCACACCTTTAATCTCCTCAAGGTGTCTCTCTAAAGAAACAGACAAAGATAAATGAGGGGACAATATGTGAAATGGAGTGGCTCATACTGAGAATGGAAGAAACTGCAATGCAATGAACTTTTTATTTCAACTTTTGAATTTGCCACAGGTGGGAAGGTGAGATTCATGCACCGAGGGACACAAATTATTTATTTAGAGTTGATTACAGTCATTAATATGGAATGGGAGGGTTGAAGTATAAGGAGACAGAGGGAGAGATAAATGAGTGGTGCTTGTCATCTACATTAATCAACCTGATCTCTGGAGTCAAGGGCTGTGGGATGGAGGGAAGATGAAATGGTAGGAGGCGCAGATGAAAAGACAGGTAAAGGTTGTGGCATGCAGCTCCACGCATTCATACGCAGTTTAAAGGCCCAAACACAACGGAAAGCCCCTGTCAGCGTTAACACAATTAGTGATAGATTACTAGATTAGGGCCTACTTACAATGAAAACACAACAAAACGTATTCGTTACACGACATTTCATTTATTTTAATTACCTTTCCCTGCCCTTTATACATTAACTAATCCATTACATGTTTTCTTTAAAGGATATCCTAATGAAAGGGTGATGGGAATCCATAAGTCTTGTACTTGGGCATCCTGCACATATTTAAACAACAGACCATTTTGGTTATGATCAGATTTCTGTAGTATTGTATGTCTGTGTTCGCTCATGTGAACATAATATCCTGGCAAACAGTAAAAAAGAAAAGTATCATCCTGTTATACAACTGTGTGCATGTCACACATGCAAAGCTAAGGCCAAACTTTGGCAGCACATTAGAGACCACCAGCTAGCATATCTCACTTCGACACAGGTGACCTCCATGCTGCTGGACTCCCTTGTTACATGTAACTCAGGTTTTTTTGCAGTGCCCTGACATTGTGTCTTGGGGTCAAGTACATGAATAATATACTCAAGTGGCCTAAAGCAGGAATGCATTGCTGGCGCATTTAAAAAAGCAAAAATGTTGACTTCTGTGAACACACTGTAGCCTTCGCCCATGAGGTCTCCATGAGGTCTCCATGAGGTCTCCATGGGATCAGAAAAACAATTCAGAGCCAGACAAAATGTGCCTCTCAAACCTTCAGGCAAGCCCCATTCCCCCACCCGATCATCTTATACCACATGACTAAGGAACAAGAAAAAACAAAAGGTTTCAGCACACATGCATAGTAGAGAATCCGGAGTTTGTTCCCTTGTTGGAAGTTGAAGAACTTGTGGCCGAGGGTGTATCTGATCTTTCAGGCTTTGTAGTGACTTACATGCCTCTGTGAACACAATTACATTAATATCCTGACGTTATGGCAAATGCAAGCAGCGGGAGATAAAACATCTTGGATTTACATATGAGTTAGTGAGCCTTGACAGACATTTTTATTAATTGACCTTTTACATTTGCAATAAAAGCCTCGCGTCAACGTACGGTACCTGCTCGTAGGCAGCGCGGTACTCACATGACATGGCTTTTGCAGAGTACAGATGACGTCTGACTTAACTCACTACATGCATGTTCTTTGCACTCTTTTATTACCCTGCAACTTACAAAGATTGATTTTACATATTCCAGTATTTGCAGTTATTGAAAGCGCCCCCTGGATATCAGCCGAGTGCATACAATGTAAAAGCAACACGGCAGTAGCGCCTACGGGGATGTGGTGGTGTTCAGAATTGAATGCGCGTCTGGAAGGGAGCTTGGGCATTCTATCCTTTTATCTGAAATGCACACAGTTATAAATGTTTGCTTTCCTAACATGCCTGAAGGAATACTGAGTCATTACTGTGACTTTGGGGCAGATCCTTCAACCACGGCGCACTCTGAATTATTCATGCTTTGTTTTTTTCACACAGACAATGCGAAAGAAGGAAATGCTAATCGACATTATTAGAAGGAATTGTGTCAGCTTTGCACTATTATTGGTTGGAAATTGTAAACTGCTGTTCGTAAATACTGACATATAAGCTTTTTTATTTGCTTCTGGGGTAATTTGGTTGCTTTGGTTGCAAATTTAAGAGTTACATAGGCAGAACACAACAACCTTTCTTACTTCCTGAAGATGTAATTTCGTGCAGATGTGAGGCTCGACAGTAAGAAAGACTGACAGTACATTGTTGCTTTATGGCAAACCATTAAAGGGATGCTTTCTGCTATCCCTGCAATAAACACTCCATGCTCATGAAGACACATAAAGTCTTCCTCGTTGCCTGAAGGAGACGGTGTAATATTTGACTTGCGTCAACGAGCATGCATTTTGCTTTCATGTCCTTTTTATTAAACACAGAAAAAACAGATGGTCATTACACGGTCGTATAACTCCTTCCAATGCATAAACAGTAAACATAATCTTGCAGCTTTTACAAGGTGCATTCAAGACATATTTAAATCAAAAGATAAAACATTTCCTAGTGCTTACAGATACAGACGATGGACATAATAAAGAGATGCCTTACAATATAATGCTATAATGCAATGCAATAAAACAACACTATCACACCCATATTTAACAATGCCTCTAGGACAAAGTCTAAATGGAAACCAGGCACTATGAACTGCTATATTCAGTTGCACTATAATTTCACATTTGTCTGTTATTTTGTCCACGACTCGACTGGGTTTGTTCGATGAATGGAGAGTGTGTGAGATATCTTGAGTGCACTGGTGCACTGGTGCAGACAGATGACTTCATATGGTCCATTAAATCCATTCCTCATGGTAAACATACCTGCACATGTGAACAAGCGTGTCTGCCATAATGCAGCCAAAGCACCGACAATTAGCCGTTGTACAATCATGAGGATAACTGACAACAATAGCAGTAAATCCATGCCTTTATTGAGTCCTTGGTGACCCCTTAAGTGTATCCCAGTTTGTTCATGGTCAGCTCTATGTATTTTTAATTGGCTCATTAAAACCATTGATTTGATCACAGAGAGGCCGAATAAAATGAGGAAGACGTGCTGTCTGAACTCCGCTGATTGGATGAGGGAGGGAGATACAATTAGACGACTTAGTATCTCTGCGTTTCTCCGCCGGCTAAATCAAGCCAGAAAGATCTCACTCGAGCTGAAAATGTGATCACTGCGAAATATGATTGTTACGTACATCATTTGTTTCTCAGTAGGGGATTTGCAAAGCTGTAGATTCATAATTAGACTGTGTGTAATGGAACAATTGAATTTCATGGAAGTACTCACGCCGCACACGAATCAGAAAACAATTTTCGCCGACATTCAACTGTTTAACTGCTAGAGCCACGCCATGTTTCTGATGAGTGAAAACAGAATAGGATTACAATCTGTATACTCTTACATTTCCACAGCTATGAATCCACAAATCCACCCACAAAGACTCTCACTACAACAACACATGAGCAGGAATGTGCATCATTTAGCAAATTACGATACCAGTGCGAATAGCAGTACCCTAAAGTGACACCGATATCAACCGAGTACTGTCACCACCACTCCTCCCCATCCAACGGATCTTTACATAAATAGCCACATTCCGGGTTTTTCCTGAAAAAATACTTCTGCATTGTATGCACTCAATTTATATCAGACGACACAGGCACGTGTAGTATGACGTTTTGGTTTTTTTTTTTCATCTGGGTACAAGGATTAAATGTGGGCATCTTTGACTGGAGAAGTTTCGATACTATTGGTACTGGGTTATTTGTTTGCATACTGAGTACTGATTCCTAGCCGAACACATGACAGACCTTGTCTTGCTTCACCTCACTTTTACCACAAATTGTTAACCATCTATTACTCTGTACGGCCTTTGCCTTTCAGTCCCCTAATGCCGCTGCTTTGATAATACATCTTTTGAGCTACAGCCGCCGAAATGAGGTGACTGATTCCACCCAGATGAAAAGGAACATAATTAGTGTAAGAAGGTACAGACAATGAAGTGATAAATGCAAAGCCTGAGTATAGGAGAAGGTAACAAGGTCAGCGGGGAATTCATTGGTTTAATAAGAGAGGTCTGTGCATGATTAAAAAAGGGAGAGTGAAAGGTAAAAAAAAAAGACAAGAGAATAAAGAAAGAGGATAAGAAAGGGAGCGAAGGCAAAATATCAGGCAAAGGGCAAGAGAGAGATTGAGGGAAAGTGTGCGAGTGTGTTGAATGAAAGATGAAAAAGTGAGCGAGGGAAAGGTTGAGTGTTGAAAGTCACCTTTAAAGTTGGAGGTGTTCCTTTAAAAAACACACGTAGATGCACCCACAAGCACTTGTCCTCGCTCTTCCCAAAATACGTTTGGCTTCTGCGGCTACACTTAAAAAAAAAAATGTAATAAAAACTGTCCCCATTAAAATAACACAAGGGTAATGAGTGCCACCAGTACCTCTCTCCTGCTAGGGGAGAAAGAGCATTCATTATCAGCGCCGTGCACTTAGAAAAATGAAAAGTCAATAAGACAGCTAGAACACAAACCCTCGCTCACAGCGGCTGTAATGACTGCCAGCTTTGCCGGGAGACAGACGCACACACAGGCGAAGCAGCTGCGAATGGGAAACAAACAGTGACGAGTAAATGAGCTGACCAGTTTAAGTATTTATCAATATTTTGCTGTGGTGTTCCGAGTACATGAGTAAAGTTCTTCCAAAATACAAACTATCTTCACCTGTATGAAAATGTTTTTCTTTGCTTTCTTTACCGTAAGTAAAAGCAGACATCTACTGCTTTACCAACAAACATTGAAGTGGATTCCTAATACAGTGCTGCATGACACATACACAATAAAATAATGCCACCACAGTTCTATTCTCTAGTGATTTACAACATCAGCTGTTAGTCCAACACATAGCTACAGTAGATATTGCAAAATGCAGCAGTTAGTGCTTTGTTGACTTTTATTTTATCAGTATTTTTCTTTTTCTAAAAGTTTGCTCAGCCTATCATAAGTGTGAGGAAATTCCCTTTTCCTGTGAGGATGATAATCCCACAGCATGCTGCGTTTTCCTGCCCCTGCACCGCCTCTGTTGTCGAGACATCATCGCCGATGGGCGTGTGGAAGGGAACGCCTTCAACACCCCAAGTTCACTCATCATCTTTATGGTCAGCCATTCAGAAGACAAAGATGACAGGTTCTCACTCACATTAACGAGCTGACAGCCACGAAGAGCATTGCGAGGAAGAGAAGGGATGGGGGATGAAAGAGAGAGAGAGAGAGAGAGAGAGCAATAAAACTGAGATGGGAGGCCCAAGGCCAACACATGTAGGCTACTCAGACCCTCTCTGTTGACAGATGGGCCCTCAGGGGGACACAAGATAAATAGAGGACTGCATGTGTGTGTTCCTCTATCCATTTTAGAACATTCAGCTGAGTCTGGAAAGGTGTGAAACACTCCCTAATCACAAACGAGAGCTGCATTTCTGGTTATGAAGGAACCAAAAACTCCATCAGCAGGGTCTTATATTATTTATTTTCCTTTTCGTCTGTCACACTGACAGGTCACAATACTTTTTTTTTTGTTGTCTGCCACTTCTGAAATCAACCCTAATCCTTTCGAATTGCTTTTTTGAAAATAATATTTCCAAATATTAGGAGAACCTTAATGCCATGGTGGCAGGCGACCTGCAATTTCCGTTCCCTGTCCATCAGTTACCGTTTGAAGCCCTCAAGCACCGAACAAAAAAGAGCAATTAGGACCGATGTTCCCTCCAAGCTGATATGTTGGTGACCTATGTTTAACAATTTATACTCGGCAACAAATCATTTTGACCTCGTGAAAAACTTTAAAATTGTATTTACCACACTGGGCTCTCACTCTCCTCCCTCCATGTATGTGCAGCTGAAATGACCTATTTTCACAATCCAATAGGTAACAAGGTGTCAGTACACCTGTGTACACCTGTGTATTCTATGTGTATTCTATGTAAATGTATAGTCCAAACGCTTCACCTTTCCATGCCGCTGACCGTGATCCTGTACCTCTTGTACAAGCTACAGTACGAGATGTTGCTCTACGGCGTTCCAGTGGGAAATACTAATGAGGGGTTCGTTGAGGTGGAACTTGTGGTGAGTGTCTTGCGAGGAGAAATAACTGTCTTACTTTCAGGATCCCCGTGAGAGGGGAGGAGAGTGTGTGTGTGTGTGTGTGTGTGTGTGTGTGTGTGTGTGTGTGTGTGTGTTTGTGTGCGTGTTAAATGTGCTGCTGCTTCAGCACAGAGGCAACCGGAGACCGAGGGATTTCCGGAGCCCGATAGAAGAAGCTCTTCAGGAAGATTCATTCTGTCCCATTCCATCCCATCAGACAGCCGCTGGGGTCTTTAGTGTGTGTGTGTGTGTGTGTGTGTGTATCACAAAGTGGTTATTGATGGAACTCCCACTTGCTTGGCAGGTCTCCTCGTGTCTGGGGAATCTCCACCCAAAGTTGTGGCTGATGTGTGAGCATGTGAGTGTGTGACAGATGGTAAGGATTTGTGTGTGTTTTGTGTTTACTGTATGTGCGCATGAGTGTGACTCAAAGGGAATATCAGTAAGAAAAATCAATATTTATGTATTTATAACTTCAGCATGTGTCCAGTCACTATAGAGCGTGACTGCACACGAGAGATCACAGACACACAACCCTCTTCATGTCGTCTTTTAGCAGCCTGATGTATACTGCTGCAGCTCTGCGCCTCTGCATTCTGTGCTGGCTGGTACGGACACATCTCGTGCATGCCAGGCGTACATAGGACTGCGGTGGATTGCATGTAGCATGTAGCATGTAATTGCTGCTGATTTTAAATCGTTTGTCAGTCAGTTCACAGTTGACTCAATAGTTCCATGTAAGTTAGTCCCAACACAATTCAACGGCTGGAAAAAATAAAGTACGCTAACAGGATGGGAGGTACGTGTCAGGAAAACCCATCTCCCTGATGTCAAAACAAACTTCTGTGGCGTCCACGGTTTCATGAGGAGCACGCCGTCACTGCGAGCTCTATAAAACATCTCTCTCTCTCTCTCTGCGGGAGCTTTTCCACAATATATTCTTCTGACGGCCAGATAGGCTCGCAGACACACACTCACTCAGACAACACATGAGCATTAAAGTGCTTCTCTTGGCGAGGAAAGCGGCTTCGGGGAGTTTTAACAGTGAGCTGTCAGGGATTTCAAACCTTAGAAGAGTCAGAAAGGGAAAGGCTGTGTGTGCGTATGAGGACACTAGAAGTGCCTGGCCAGCCTACAGGTGATGAATATCTTCATGTTGCGTTCGCATCAAAGGAGAAAGACAGTGGAGAGGAGCCTTCTACCTGAAAATACCATTCACCTCACCTGTCGGGTTGTAAATGGTCCTTGGCGGTGATCTTCTATATCTGACACATCCTAAATTCCCAACGAATTGATAGCTTCATTTCTAACAAAACCAGATAAACGAATTATTTTGCTCGTTTTTTGATGGCAACGTAAAAAGATCAAGCATGTTTTCAAAACACGGTCCAAGGTCAGGTGATGTGATGGATTTGTCATAGTTGATTTGAAGTCTTTTAGTTCTGTAACCACTCAATGAGTCAGGTAAGAAGCATATAAATAATTCCAAATAGGCAAATGTTTTCAGTAACAAAGAAGGGAAAGGCTGAAATACACTGAGAGGTTATTTGATGCATGTCGTGTTTAATTTCCAAATGCAACCACATATTCCAGTAGCCAGTCGCACACTGGCAAGGTTTTACGGCTCTACGAATCACACGTGAAAGTGTTTCTGACGCCATCAATAAGCAGCCAGATCTTTACAGCAGTTTCCTCCAAACCAGAGGAGAAGGGTAACTAACCACTTGGTTTATTTTTAGAGGATAAATATGGCACAAAGGAGGGGGGAAGTCATTGAAAAGACAACAGTGCCACAAAACATTATGAAGGTCTGCATAAAACCTCATGTCATGGGCTAACTAAAGCACTGGGCAGTTATGTGATTATAAAAGCAAATAAACAGCAGGAATTCCCCAAGAAGTAGATATTGCATTGCAACTTACATCGCCAAGTGAAAGTGTGTGTAGTACGAAAAAGCGAATGAGAAGTCCCATATACTGTTAACAACCTACATGCACTACATCAACACACATGTTCGATTATTATCCTGCACATTGCACATCTTTGCTCTGTACTTTTGCACAAAACCTGATAAATATGTTTGCTCATTCTGCCAAATAAACTCACTCTAATAAACAGTTATATTGTACATTTATGTTCATGTCCTTGACTTTTCCCGTAGTTAAACTGTTTTGATTTTGCTGGTGACATGTTTATTGTCTGCACCAAACATCAGAGCAAATTCCTTAAAAGTGAAGAACCTATTTTACAAAAAAGAAAAATGTCTGATTCTAATAACAGCACTTTCCTCCCATGTGGCATTAATGACATGGCAGCATGGCTGCTAAGAGGTCCATCCTGTGGCAAATGAAAGCCTAAAAAATGTTCAGAGGCTACTGAACTTGTAATAAAAAGGGTTCAAAATAGACAATCCGAAATCCCAACAAGACAGGCACAACACAGGTATTATCAGTAAATATGTTTTACTGTTATGCTATTAGTCTGCAGTTTTAGGTTTTATTTCAACGAAAACTGAAACTTCAAAAGTTCGCCAGAGGAATTCATGAAGCCATACGGTGCACACATTTATTTATCTGATGAGTGAAACATCTTTTCATTCGTGTGCTGAAACATTTCTCGTTATTGAGGCCGATAATAATACGTCATGATGCAAATGTTATACGTCTTCTGAGTGACGTCTTCTGTGAAACACTGGCCCCTCACTGATCCAATGAGAGCTCGGAAAAATTATGGAGTTTAGAAAATTGCACGGCTGTCAGCCTCAGTGAGATACACTAATGGGAAAATATAGCATTTCGTTAGGTAAAGAGATGGAGGTAAAATGCATTTAGGAATTCAAGCACAAACAAAGCAATATAACTGACTGTCTGGGAGAAATGATGTGGTTTGGACGTTGTTTTTAAAGAAAATGTTTACTGCCGATGTAGTGTGTATGGACATGTCTTTGTATGTTGTGTGTGTGTCTGTCTTACCCACGGTTAGCTGACCGGTCAGTTGTCCCTGATCATTCCTAGCGTTGACGGTCACATTTCTGTCTGACTGGAGGATCAATGGACTGTCCTAAAGAGAGAGGACGAGGGACAAAGATGATTAACAGCAAGTACATTTCTTACACTCTCACAAACAAATGATTCACTTTCAGTCTCCATACCCACACACATGTTCTCTCTGCATTCTTTACCCCCCCCCCCCCCTACAGAGCCTTCCTCACCAATATGGCAGTAACCTGTAAATCCAATGCTGCCCTGGCCTGTATCAACCTTCACAGTTCACACTTGACTCCCTCTCTTCCGACAGCCTGACATACTCTGCATCTAATTTGCATAACCTATTTAAGACAGCATCCTGCCTGTGAGTGTGTTTGCATGTTTCCAGATGTGTGTGTGTGTGTGTGTGTGTGTGTGTGTGTGTGTGTGCGTGCGCACAATGACAATCATCCTCAACATAAATGAGCTAAATGCAAGTGTGACCCTGTCCTTGACCTCTGCCGCACGCTGCCCACATCGGTTTACGTTCAGTGGACGCGTGTTGCAATGCATGCTAACCTCATGTCTGCCATTTTCACTGTCTCTCACTGTCTCTCACTGTCTCTCACTGTCTCTCACTGTCTCGCTCTCTCTCAATGTCCTCCCAATGAGCAAAATCGTCCTACTCACAGTCTTCACCAACTTTCCTTCCTGTTCTCCGTCGCTCTTTCATTCTATCGCTACACCTACATCTTTTTCTTTTTGATTCTCTTCCCCTTCTCTCACTCTCTCTATTAAAATTGATTATTTGTTTTGGCGGCGTGAAATGAATGCCTCACAGGTGACCCAATTTCTCTCTTGATTTCCCAAAATTAATATCTTGCTGCATTCCGTTCTGAATTCCAAATGAGAATTGCGTTAAAATTGGAAAGTCGTTGATCCGTTGAAATGAAAAAATCCTCTCTCTCGCTCTCTCGCTCTCTCGCTCTCTCTCTCTCTCTCTCTCTCTCTCTCTCTCATATTCAGGTCGAGACCAAATTCGTTGCATGTCACACCTGTTTGTGCTCTATTTTTGATGGTCCAGGGACTCACACACAGAAAACATACACCAAAAGCATACACAGGACTTATGCTCATTCCAGATGTGAACATCATAATGCGTCTATACATTGCAGCGTATGTGCACGTACACACACCACAGAGTAAGGTAATAAATTGGCCAGACAACAAATGTGCGCTCCACACGGTTTATTGTGCAGCGCATCTCTCGTCCGCTCCCCAGCGCATGTATGCTGGATGAGTCTTTGTAAACGGAGCGTGTGATAGGCTTCACGTTATTATCTTTCCACTCTGTTAAAAGCGATGGCCGCTTTGTAAAGCATGGCAGATGTAATGTGCTTCGAGTCATTCCAGCTCAACGGGCAGCGTGCATGAACGGGCCTGTCAGGACTCGGTCATTTAGAAACGCAACCATCGCTAGGAAATCTTATTGGATTAAGCACTCATATGCAAATACGTGGGGGGGAAAAAAAGGGCTGTAGATAATAGCTGCATATTAAACAGCTCAGTTTACAAAGCATAACAAACAGTTGGACTGGTGGTGTTTAAGTGAAACATGGCACAATAATGGCGGTTCTACCTGTACACTACCAAAAATGCCGACAGTTCAAACCGTTGAAGGGTGGACAGTGTGTGCTTGTTTACTCTCATGCTGGCACACTGTGCCGCGATGAAATCCACTCAGAGAATATTGTTGATAACTCTGGACTGAAATCCATCGTTCTCAAGTGTGCAGTCTTCACCATGAAGTGACACATACTCCGTTTGTGCACGGTGCCTTGATTGATTTAGAGTCTAAATCAATCAAGAGGCACCGTGCACAAACGTGCTACAGTGCGGCACTAGTTCAGGACTTGTTCACACAATTTAAAGAGTGGGCCGTAGACACATCAGGCTCATCACATAATCCATCTGTACATCGGCAATATAGCGATACACATGTGTGAAAACTGACTTGGAAGGCGCTGCTGCATATGAATACCTATTCAGCTCGTTTTCAGTAACATTAAAATATTCCTTTCTCGTCATCACGGCTCTGATCTTCTGTGAGGTTTGCATAATGTTTGACGGTGGTTTGATGTGTTCTCATTTTAATATTAGTTTGAAGTTCATCCTTTTGGAGTTACACTGAAAAAGGTTTTTTTTCCCCCACTGCAGAATGGTACTGTGATTGTTTCATAACTCCGAGGCATGAGTCAATCAGACGATGCATACATTTCAACATTGTTTGATGTCAAAAATCCAATTGGTGACGGAATAACACTCAAGTGCGTGTGTGTGTGTGTGCGTGTGGCGAAGGTTTGTGTCTGTTTTTTTTGCTATTTGCATTAAATTGACAAATACTGTCTCATACCAGTCGCAGTCTAACACATACACATACACACATACACACACACACACACACACACACACACACCTACACACACACACACTCTTTCACTGAGTGCCAACAAATCTTGCTGCGGCCAATTAGTGGCAGCCCTTACAATGATTTCAGATAAGTCCACCTCAGATAAGCCTCAACACATGAAAGCACCCTTCAGCATTTTCACAAAATACAACACATCCCACATTTCGTCATGAGGTAGCAATGTCTTTTGCATTATAGAAATATATTTCTAATTCAGTCTGCAGACGGAAATATCCTCGGGCAGCCACAGGGAGACGGTTAATGCAAGCCCATTCAGAAAATGTAAAGACAACGAAGAAAACAATCAAGGAACAACAATAAGCAACAGTTAAAAATGATTGCAAACTATATTCAAATCACACACTATAAGTGATACTAATTGTTTTCATTATATTAGAAGTCCAAATTGGCTTTTGCAGAATCAAGTAGTAGAATGATTTCAGGCAGGGGTGTGCTCTAAAGGAACTAGTCAGCAACACGGGAAGACAAAAGTGTTTACAGATGTTCGGAAAAGCAGAGCTTGAGAGAGAAGTTTAAACCACCCTGGCTCATTTCTCACCTTTGCACAGCTGTCCAATCACCATATAGAGAGATTTAAGTGAAAAATGCAAATCCTTGGATATGTGGGATGCATTCGGTGAGAGCGATGGTACTGGATGGATAATTGGAAAGAAAGTCAAAACACGGATTGGTTGACATGTAGCATTTCCTCACATGCGCCATCCATCATTTGTGACGTTTACTTTGTGCTCAGTTCACTTCTCTGTTTATCTCCCTCTCCCGCACGCTGCACTGTCCCTGCGGCGTTTGTTTTTAGACTCTCGCTCATAAATCTCCCCTCATCGCCATAAAATGTGCAGACAGGCACAAATAAATACACTAAAGGCACAGGCGTCGTGCTCTCTCCTGTGAGCCGACACAATACACACCGCGGCGCCATTAATTCAGTTAACAGTTTAATTTCACTTTGATTATCAATACAGGCAGAGAGCTGCCAGCCTGAGGTAGCCAGTGTAATTAGTCAGGTGATAATAAGCTGTGGACTGGTAGCTCATCATCACAGCCTCCAGTCCCCAGTACAGATGGGTCCTAACAACAGCTTTCAGCTCACCTGTCTCACTACCTCTCTCGCTAACTGACCGCCAGCATAAACAGGTCTTGACTGAAGGTTCATAAGGGACATGACTGGTTATTTGTGTTTAGTCATCAGTCTAATAACAGCTTTCAGCTCTCCCGTCTGTCTCGCTCGTCTCACTGTCTCACTGTCTCAACAGCGATGCACTCGAGCCTCATACAAGATACGTTTAGTTGATTGATCTTTGCCATCAGCCTAATAACTGCTTTTAGCTCCGCTGATTGTATGTCTGTGATTGCCTGCCTCGCTGGCTGTCTGTCTCTCTATCTAAAAGGCACGGGCATGCAGGAGATACTCTTAGCTCGTCGATTTAACAACAGAAAGCTTTCAGCTCTCCATCTCTGGTCTGTCTTATCCTCCTCCTGTCTCCCTGACTGTCCAAAGAGCCAGCACCTCTTCAGCCCATCTGCCTGTCTGTCGGACACTCTGTCTGAAATTTCAAATGTTTTCACATTGTCATGTGATGCATTATTATAGACATAAATCTCTACAAGCTGATTTTTATATACCGTGCACATGTGAAGAGGAACCACCGGCTACCTCAAAAGAAGGAAATCGAATCTTCGTAGCCCAAACTTGTACACGGCAAAGATAGGCATGGTCTTCAATAAAAGGCCGATGTTGTGATTGGATATTTAAACTGGAGGCTTCTTGAGAGAGGATTAAAATCATTTGTGTCTCTCTGTGATAATCGGTGAAGAGTCATACAACTATAAATATTTGTCTGGTACTAGGAAGGAGCTGTGAACAATGGCAAGACAGAGATGATTGAGCGATAGTGATGAGAAATGTACAGAATGAGTCAAAGAGCGTGTGTGTGTGTGTGTGTGGGGGGGATAAGACAGGGAAAGCTGTTCAAATGTATCAGTAAAGGCAAGCACACAGTTGATGGCCTTCGCTAAAACAGAATACCAAGTGCTCGCGGCGTCCCTGCATTTCTATTACGACTTTCATTCCGCTAATTGGCGAGGACTGTTAAATAAGTGATATGTTTGTTGGTGTGCCAATTTGTTGTTTTCAGTCCCCACGGCCATGTAACAACAGAAAATAGAGCAGGGTTTGCTCATAATCTAATTCTCTTAGTACTTAGATTTAATATGTTCAAGGGTCTCAAGAGCCTTATCGTCTATTTAACATGTCATCTGTGTCCTGTACAAGCCCTGTGTCAACAGTTTTGAGATCAATTACATCCATTTAAATCAGCTGGCATGGGACTGAGCCGGTCAAGTCACGTCAGATTTGTATGTGTCTGCATGTGTGTGTGTGTGTGTGTGTGTGTGTGTGAATTTGCAAAATTGAAGGGCTTTCAGTAATTAACAGCAATCATTTTTGACCTCTATGTCAGAAACAATAAACACCATTCATCGTACGGCTTGATTAAATTGCTTAATATCAAGTACATTGATTTCTTCAAAGAATCATTTTAAATGGAGTTACATGGAGCTGGCAATTAATACCATCATCAGCTTTGCATCAAAAATACAATTACTAGTCCTTGATCAAATTGTCTAATATTTCTGCAGAGAAAGTTATCTAAACTTGAGTTCATTTATTTTTTTGATCCACTACTTGTATTTTATTGGCTCATAGCAAGGCAGCTGCTGGAAACCTTGCTTGTTGCCCTATAACTGGTTCGACAGGTGGGTGGCTCTGGCTGGGTTGTTGGAGACTTGACATTCAGATTGCTGACTAAAGAAAGCATGAGCTGAGATGGCTAATATTGGGGCCCATATGCACCTCAGGGGCCCTCCAGGAATGCAGGCTTAGGTGTTGGCTTGCATCCTCTTGAGTCTCTTTTTATATGTAACTTTTAAGTGGTTCTGGTGGAGTATTCATCTATGAACTCTTTTAGGTTCATTGGGATGAGTGATTATATAAATTAACTAGAAAGGCACTTGGAGAGCGCAGACCTCTGCCAAGGCTTTGGCCTTAGAGCCTTAGAGCCCTGACTGTTTTCAAAATCCCGTTCCCTCCCGCAGTGTGTGTGTGTCTGCGCCCGCCCATGCAAGCAAACATTGTGACCATGCATACACACCCTGCCTTGCACAACAGAGTTCCCTACTGAAATATGATTTTTAGAGTTTTTGCTCCCATTGTATTGATATTTGTGTTTTGTAGCAGTTCAGGGTAGAGAGTGGTACTGTGGCATGGGAGTCAAGTATGCCAGGGAGACACACTGACACTGACAACCTCTCAGCTTGACTTAATGTTAACTGATGCGTTAGAGACTCACCGGTAAAGTGGCTGCATGTGTCCATGACGATGTATGGAACGTCATGGCTGCTAATTCTCCCGAACGGGTGCACTTAGTTGCCTGTTTTGCGCACACACTGCAGCTGACTGTAAGTGATGGATTTAATCAGTTTGTGCATTGAGCTCTCATTGCAGCTGGGCGGCTTGTTAGGCACTTCAACCACAGCACTCTTGCACTACCTTGCGGTTAGCGGTTATTAATTGGTTAACGAGGGTCAGCTATCGCTCAGAAAACAAATTGAATATGCATCTATAGTAACCAATCAAAATCAAAATCATAAACAAAGACCTAAACGAAAGGAGGAACGAGTAGCACTGCAGAAAGGTGGATGTATAAATCACTGGTGAACGGCTGCATTTCAGTCAAGAATATTTCGGTCATGATGTTTGGTACTGTGGGTGGAGCAGTCTCAGTGCCTGAATGTATAAAAGGAAGCATGCAATATTATCTTCAGTAAAACTCAGTGTTGCACTGACGTGACAGTATTGTATAAGTAGCTTCACCTGCTTTAACAAGTTTCAGCTGGATGGGGCTTTCTTTTTTTCTTTTTCTTTTAATAAACAAGCCAGCCCCGTAAAACCCAAAAACATTATTGTTTTGTGAAAACATCATGTCAGCAAAGAACTGATTCTGTGTTTTGTATATTTGAGCATCTTGCTTTTGTATGAGGACACAGTTTATTCGAGTTTTTTTGTTTGTTTGTTTTATCTCCAAGCAAGCATTCATCGGCTTGTTTGTGCATTTCTGCCGACACACACCGGTGCTTTTTATATTTACATATACAGCAGCGTAAGCTTCTATTTCACCACAACAAGCACAGGTGTGTGCTATTTGCATGTCTCCAGACACAAACAAAAAACAATTGAAAGCATTAATCCAGCTCTCCAGCTAGATGAGGTATGATTTGCTGTCTTTTCACACATTCCAGGTGATCTCTCCATGACTTCGCTAAGGATTCACTGAGTGGTAGCCTACTGTGTTATTGTAAAATCATGCAGAAACATGCAATTTTACAAATATTACTTCCCTAATCCAACAGCATTTACAAAACTAGAATTACCCCTTTGTAGTTGCGTGCCTCTATCAACAACTCATATAGCAGTTTGCATCTATATCTGTCCAAAACGCCATCGCATCATATTACCCTATGAGACTATTTTGTTACATTGTCATATAAGCATATGAATTGTTGAGTTTAAACATGTGTTGTGAGGTCACAGGGACCTTTGACCCACCAAATTGCAATCAGATCAAAGTGGACATTTTTGCAAAGTTTGAAGAATTTCACTCAAGACGCTCCGTGATACCGCGTTCACGAGAATGGAACTGGAAGGACAGACCCAAAAACACGATGCCTCCGGCCGTGGCTGTCGCCTGCACAGAGGCATCAAAAGGCAGTTGTAAAATGCTGCCTTTGTTCCAATTCCTGAAAAGTTTACTGAGTAGACAAATCTATTAAATGGGTGTTCTAGGAGCGTCTTCCGGGGTTACAGGCTCGTGCCGCCGAGCCCCATTGCTCCTTCTGCCAGACTGCAGACAGATTTGTCCTTTGCTAAACGGGGAAAAAGTGGAAATAGATACAAAAACGTAGAAAGGTTGAGAGACGTGGGTGGCGTAAGTAAGGGGAGGAATAGTGTTACAGAAAGAGAGAGTTGGAGGGAGGGAAAGAGAAGCAGTGGTAAGCAGGGACCTCCCAGAGCGTCAGGGTTGCAGAGTGATACATCTTATAACGAGGACAGGGGGGAAAAAAGGAGGGGCAAGATAGAGATGCAAGGGAGAGGAGGGTAAACCGGCGAACATTTGTTTTAGAGATAGACACACCAAATAAATCTATAAACAGAAGCCGCTACGTCAGCCCTCTACTTTCTGCTTCTCCACGAGAATGTATGGTGCTTAAGGGACCCGTCAACAAAGTCACAGCTCCAGAGAAAGATGCCAGCTGGAAAGAAATACTAGATGAGACTCACGTTAGACGAACCACCTTTCTTATATCGCACCACAAATTGGAGCTTATTTATGTCCAATGTTTATTACTATTCATAATTCAGTTTGCCTTGGAAAATAAACAGATATATTTCCAAGACATATATACCTTTCCGATGTGCACCAGTAAGCCTCTAAATCTGGGATTTGTGCACGGTAGCCAGGGGCTGGCTGCTCTCACCAAACGATTTGACTTGGCTGCCTTGCTTGTTCCAACATCTACATGATTTCTGAATAAATCTAACTGTAAATACATTAATGTGATTCTTTAAATGCATCTGGTTTGTGGTGAAAGGAGCATTTTTGCTGTAGCCTCTAAAACAAGTGCTTAGAGTCGCTATAGGCATTTATTATTCCAGAGATTTGCAAAAACATTATCCTGCAAGTGATGTTTTACAAATAATACCTTCCTACCTGAGGGCTCAGAGATAAAACACATCCGAGGGATTATTAAATAACATCTCAGATCTGGGCTTAGGAAAAAGTTTTCACACAATCTGAGGCTACTGTTAGTCCTGTTTTAATCAAATATTTCTCGTGGAAGTTTTTTTGCGAGGCTCAACACAATCTTTCAGTACAAGAGACGATAAGAAACAGTCGACAAACTAAAATGAGCGCCTCATGGTCCATGTCTGGGCAACATGTCATCACTTCATCATCTTATCCTATTCGTATGTGTGAGCATGCTTTGGTTGAATGCAGGTAAACAGTCCATGTGGAGAGCAAAGAGGCAGAACACACTGGCCAAAATGCAATGTCAGAACCAACTGGCTATTGTCTGAAATTACTTCGCTTTTTATAAGGTTTAAAAGTAGCTTGTGAACTGGCTATTTGTGAAGCAATCCGGTCGTACACGTTGTCTCTCAACTCCACTCTCCCACCTTCAGTTGCTAATCAGACTTTAAACAACGAACAGCGAAGTCTTGGCCGGAAAGGTAAGCCTAGACCCCAGAGATATAGCCCCCAAGGAATCAGGATCCTGCACTGAGGGATACAGTAGAAACCAGCAGAACTAATCCATGTTGTAAAATACAGGCATGTATGCTCAAACACAAGTTACAAACAGGAATTTAATTTAAGCACACACACATGCAGAGCTACCACATCAACATGGAGGAACGGCAATGGCCACAGCATGGCAACATTTGTCTCCAGAGGCACATTTGTTGTGTCCTGTGGCATGGCTGACGAGACGAGAGGAGACAAGACAAGTGGAGAGGACGGAGGAGGAGAGCATGGCGGAGCAGATACAGTTGCAAAGCTCCATTTGCCATGAAATATTCCCCCGTGGTACAAATACTTGAGGTGAAAGAGGAATAAGTTAACTCTGGAGAAGTTTGTGTGTACGTGTGAAAGAGAGAGTTTGTGAGTTTATGAGTGTGTAAGGAGACATACAGGAAGTGTGCAAATGGGACAAACGTTGACCTTGTTCACCTGCATGAGTCTAAATGTATATGTGTGTATTTACTTACACCTGCCCATGCACACACGCCTTGCTGCTAACAGATTATTGATCAGGCTCAGTTTCTGAGACCTGTACTGGCTGACGTACGCACACAGACACACACACTGACTTGCAGTCTCAGAATTACTTTTTGAAGACAAGCTTTGACAACTACTCCTTTAAATTATTTTTTCTTTCTTTCTTTGTTCACTCATCACTCTAACATGACTGGTGCTGTGTCTTTCAAAATTCATTTAAAATCTTTATCTGTGTTTTATTGCTCTGGCATCCCTCTTTCTTCCTGTAGTTTCCTTGCTGTCTCTTCTCCGCCCAATTCCCCCGGGGATTATGCCGGATCCTTTTCCATTTGTACTGAAGTCAGGCGTATACGGGTGCTAGTGTGTGCGCATATCTCTGCCTTTCCTTGAATGGGCTATACAGAATCTTTAACCTCGTCACCTTTACAGAGTCAGGACAATCCATCCCATCAAAGCAAGACAGATCATAGGTCGCACAGATAAATCGCACTTACATTACTGGTCTATTACTCACCGAAAGGCTGCAGGGTCCAGAACTAATCTAGATCACAGTTATCATTGCGAGGGGAAATATAACACAGGGATGCACTGGCTTATCTTTCGCCTCAAGGTTATTGGTTTCAAACCTAATCTACATCACAGACAGTGCAGCTGTAGTTAGGAGAAAGGACACAAAACAAAATGAAGAAGAGGAGGCCATGACATCAGAATTGACAAGGATACAGCTTTCAACAACAGACAGGTTCAGTGTGCAGAGTATATGACATGCTGAGTACCTAAATGCATCAACATGTGTTGTGTTCTTAAGTGAACAGTCGATGAAATAGATCTCTCTTTCGTTCATGTAGCAACACTTACTGGCTCAGCCTCACCAGTGTGTTATCCCATTGTCATTGCTGTTGGTTATTGTATCTCTCTCCCCCCGTACTGCTCGGATGTTTAAGTACAAACTGAACAAACTGAAACTCAAAAGGATTATTGTGAATCACTGGGGGCTTGAATCTGGATGGGTTTTATGTGTTGTTATTTTTTAAGGACTCAATCCTGTTAAATAGTATAAAAAAAAAGCTTAAAATTTGTTTTTCTGCTTTGTTAAACTTTGAACAGGGAATTGGCACGTTTCAAAACTCTTTCAGATGGACTAAATGTTTTGTTTGTTGTACAGGATTCATGTTAATGTATACCATGCCAAAAAACAATCAAGTGTAACAAACAGTTCGCTCTTTTGGTGTGAAATGCTAAATCCCCAGGCTTGCTAAGCTGTGCAACATCTGTGCAAATGTATAACTATTCGCATGGAGACAGTCAAGGGCGGAGAGTAATTGTTTCTTTTTTTTTCAGTCTTTAGCATTCATTAGTGCGGCGACCTTCGTGTTTACATTTGGTTTCCGAAACTGACGCTTTAATCAAAAGGTCCAGCAGTTCTTCAGGATTTCCTGATGTTGGCATGTCTCGGCAGAACTTTTAGCCATTTGATGAAATCCCCAGTCGAGTAGCTGCCTCCATAATTACTGGGAATGGTTTACAAGGAGGGGACAGGAGATAGATGAAGTGGATTCTCTTGATGGGGGAACATTGCATAAAATGGGACATGGGAATGGTTGACAGAGATGAAAGGAAAGCGAGAGAGAGACAAGTGGGAATTGATTCCGAGGGATAAGACATGATGGAGCTAAATGAACCTGTTGGAATGCATTCCGTTTTCACAGTGGTGCAGTGAACATGAGGTCATTATGTGTCATTATGAAAAGGCTAGCTATGAACTGAATTTCTGTTTGGTATCACACATCAGCAGCCAAAGGACTTGAGAGATGAGAGACTTTGTAACCGTTGGTCCATGTTGCCAGGTTTGAGTGGTACAGACAGATGTGAAAGGCATTGAAATGATACACAAAATGTGGAAAATGAAGTGCTAATTTGCAAAACACATTCTGGGTCTGAGTGGAACGGCACAACCTAATGGAAATAGCTTGCAAAAACGGAAGAAGAAGAAGAAGAAGAAGAAGAAGAGGACTTGGAGTAACTTCTGTAAATGGTGCTTGAGACATAACATACAAGCATGGGATGAGATAGACAGGACACACTGGAGAGACACATGAGTGGCTAGAATTGGTTTTCACACATGGGAAAACATCTTGGACATATTTTCCAATGAAAAATAAATCATGTTTTGGCCACCGATACCAACTCCTGAGGGAAGTATCTGACTCTTTAGCTGCTAAGCGCTCCACTATGTTGACAAACCAGTCGCTAACTGTCTGCAGACAGACAATTTTAAGAAAGTAAATAGCAACTTACACGGACAAAAAGTAAGTAATAAAGTTGTTCATTTACTTGAACATACAGTGTCACATATGCTACTAATAAACAAGCACAATAAACTTTAAATACTGAAGCACATAGCTGCTGGCTAACTATTTCTCTGACCTCGACAGGCCAGTTTTAAAAGAGTTCAATCTAAATATGAACGCAGAGTCGGTACTCAAGACTGCAGCACATGTTCCTCGTGAGGAGGTGCTGAAGGTGAGGGCATATCAAAACAAGTAAAGAACAGGGAGCAGAGCACTATGTCAGGGTAGCAATGGCCGGCGCCCAATGTTGGAACAAAGGAGGCTGTTCAAGGGATAAGATAAGTTCAGACAGAAGACTTTTCAAAGATGTAATGCCGTCGTTCTTCAAGACGGTGTCCAAGGATGGGACCAGGATGGGATAGAAAGAAACATATGGAGCAAGATTTTCCGTACAGATGAAATACAATACCACAGCTCTCTCATCTCTCTGTTGTTGGTCCTTTTTTGATTTACTTTTTCCTTGATCTATCTTCGCTTAATTTCCAAAGCTCAGGTTTCCAGGCAACTGAAGACCCCCTGCTTATTTACATCCTTGTTATATCTCACTTTGATCTTCATCCAGTGCTTAGTGCCTAGTGGTAGCTCCCTCTCCTGTGTTACTTACTCTACTTTTACATAACTGTTCTCCTTCTGAAAGATGCGCCATTTGGTCATGAAGTCATTTTTTAATGAAATGATATTTAGAGAAGAGAAGCATCTCAAAGCAATGCACTGGTGTACACAATACATGTGGATTATGAACTGGAGTGGAGTGGATATTTGTGAGACTTTGGTATTTAGTATTTCTAACGTGCCTTTCCGTTACAGACAATTCAACTTGAGGGACTTGCTCTAGTTGGGAGTAGTTGGGCTGTCTGTTGTCTCAGGTCCATCACTTTCTCCCCTCTTGTTTTACTCGGGACAGCCCGACAGTTTTGGTTCATGGTTCCTGTCTATGATTCATCCACTGTACTTTGATCTGGGTTTTTATCCTCCTGGAGACTCACACGGTGTTTGCTCTGTCTTCCTTTATAGCTAGTTTATCACCATGTGTTGTTAACAACAAACTGCAGCACACACTCCCAGCACCTCTAGTCTCTTTTGTCTCCCTATGTGAATGGCATTTCATTACGCCTGCCTCTTGTATGTCTATCCTATCCTTTCTGCGCGTTAAAGAGCTGGTTTTGTGGTCGTACTTATGGTATGTAGCCGATTACGTTCTATTTGTGTAAAATGTCCTGGGTTAAATATATTGTAATTCAGATACTTAATAGTATTGCTATTTTGTAAATGCCATCTTCTTGATGATGTGTGTAGTGATTTAAATATGCTGGTTTTAAGTTGTGTATGTTGCTGCAAATGGCGGGACCAATGACTTTGGCAGTTTCTACTTCTCCTCTCGGCTGGATGACATCATCTTTGGAGCAATGCTTCCCATTGTGTTGGTACGGTATTTGGCTCCTCTGTTCTACTACTGTGCCAGGTGCTAACACCTTCAGGGAGAAGACGAGCTTCAGTTATCACCTCAGCTGTGCCAGGCTGACATCTGAGTACAGCACTTGGATTGTTTCAGTGGCAGATCTATTGCTGTGTTATTGTGATGGCCCCAGAGAAAGTGGACCTCTCTGTCATGGGAACCTTACTCCTTCATGATTTTACCAGGACGTACACCATCAAGGAGGGAAACATGTCTGAATACTGCTGCTTTTAGTGCTTTTGGAAGGGGACGCTGTCCAAGTGCTGGAGGCAATTTCTTTATAAAGTACCTCCATGCAAAGGTTGACAACAACTGTTCTTTTTTTTCTCCTTTTTGGATATGTCTCTGGAGCTCAAATAATTATTACAGAACATAGGAGTTCTTCTGATACAAGCAGACAATAATTAATGGTTCAATCCACTAGAACTAGACCCTTTGTGGGCAATATAGTTAGACTGTGAGTCCCACAGACTGTGAGCTGCATATGCACTGCCTCCAATGCTAACGGTTTGTTGGCTAGAAAAAAATGGCTACAACCCAACACAGCACTTCCACTGTTTTGGCAGGTTCAGAAAAGCCGCCAGCAGAGCGACGGACTGTGCTACTCAAAGCAGTGCTTTCCTCGAAATGTTTCACCAGAACTAGAGCACTTCAGTATTTGGTGTTGTCCCTTCAATTTACCTCAGGAGTGTTGCTCTACGATTAAAAGTGTGAATCAATAAGCACATGGATACATATCTCTTCTCATCACATTTAGAATTCAGTTTGCTGATCAGGCATGTTTAGAGCATTGCAGGTGAAAAGTGGATTAAACTGCATGGTGTAACGTTTGTGTACATTTAAATACATTTTCTATGTGAAGCTGGTTCACAATTGATCCAACACTAAGTAACCTCTGCCCTTGAACGCAGACTCCCGGGTCCGACAACCATACAGCTCTGCTCCATCGACTCTCATGCAATCGTTTCAGATTTTCTTCATTGTCAGCCTGGTTTTGTGGATGACCTTTTGTTACTCCTTAATTTGAGTGTGTTTCGTCTCGATCGCCAGGTGGACTGCAACATTAGGGTTCACTGCTGAGTCAGTTTGACATCCTGGATGTCTCCTTCAAACACATATTGTAGACCCCTCTGTCTCCTTCTCTCTGGAATTACTTTTTTTCCAAAAGTGTGATATTTCTTGAGGGAATGTGGTTGGTGAAAGTGTGGGCTTCTAGCACCGGCAGTCTAACGACAAAGGGGCAGGGCTTAGTGAAGGGTCAGTCGCCGTGTATTGTGACTGCTGTGAATCCCAGCTCGCTCCAGCTTCCATCCTTTTTAAAGCAGCAAACTATTTTTTTTAGTGCCACCTTTTACCACTTGAGGGAGGGAGAGTTTTACACTCACAACACAGGTGTTTGGTAGAATATTCCTTTTGGGAATTTGTGAGTTTCAGTAGAGACCAAGCATTGCTGAGTTGGCATAACAAGTAAGAATTGCCCATATGTGGATGCTACACCAGAGGAGCAGGAAATAAAACCCTGCTTACTTTGCACTCATGTTCATGTAACTTAAATGCAACTGATCCACTTACAGTGCTGCCTCTTATTTTGTTGTGCACTTCTTCTCACACACACACACACATAGAGAGGAAGAGTACAATATGTAATTAAGGCTGAACCACATTCTACCAATGATCTACACACTGGTAATTAAATCTAATCTGTGTGTGTCTCCTCAGTGCAAGCTTGTGTGTCTGCGCAAGCACGTGTGTATGAGTGTGTGTTTAATGTCATAAGGCCAGAGCAGTATAATGCCACACTTCCGTCTCGTTAATTAATTCAAATGTCCACCCTTCATTAAATTCCTACAGTCGATTGTGACTGTTTCCCTGGAAACAACCTGTGCATACAGAACACCGGCAGGGACATGGTGTATGCTGGGGTGTTTGAAACCCACCGTCAATGTCAGCGCGGTGTATTTTTAGCATATTCGCCGAAACACATAGGTGGAATATGTGTGTATGTGTTCATGTGTGTAAGAAAGAGACAGCATTCACTGTGGGTGTACAGTGCAAGGTGAGAGTGTGTCGTGTCTTGTCAGTTGTGTGTAGGCTGATATTTGCGTAAAAAAACATATTTGTCAGTGTGTGTGTGTGTGTTAAGGGAGTTGAGTACCAACACAATGAGCTGTTAAATGTATTATATTCATTTTCATCTTACTTTATACTGTCAAAGTACTCAGTGAATGTGCGAGAGGTTATGCTACACCAGCCTTGGTCATACGAGACGAGTTTTAAACAAACCTTCAGTTATCATGTTAGAACATATATTCGACACACTTAATTTGACATGGTGATTAAGTTGAACAAACGCTTTAACACACATGCATAGCTCTGCCTGTGGAATGGAACTTCCATCTTTTTGACTGTCCCTTTGCCTAATATAGGCCCTCATTCTCCCACTGATGCTATTACTGAAACTAGCTGTGGGCTAAAAAGATACATTTGTCAGTACAAAGCTATCTGCTCGCCTGATCATCATGCCAATTACTGCACAGCAGCAAGGATTGGAGTGGGTGTTCAAACTTGAATCTTCAGAGAAATCTCCGCTCGTCACGCTTTCAAGCCTTCTTTCCATCTTTTTTTGTTTTAAATTGTGTCTGCCATATTAATTTTGAAGCATGTTTGTTGAAGAAGTACAGGAACGACAGAGAGCCAAAATCATAGAGGGACTTTGGGTCGAGGCAATAAAGTCTAAAATATAACTGCACTAAAGAAGAAGAAACCCAGCCAACTATCAACGACCGTGAGCGTGTGCAGTTCACTAAATCAAATGTTAAATGGAGTGTTGGCACACAGCTGATGGCCTTGTGCTCAATGGTTACTACTGTCTTCATGCCAGGAATGCAGCATTTATGGATGTGGAGGAAAATACTGCCCAGAGCCAGGATTAGTTACGAGGAAGGTAAGGTGTTCGAGGGGAGGTATTGCTTTTTAAAAAAAATAGTTTATTAAGGAGGGCTTATCATCTCATGGGCATCCCCATGGGGTGGTGTTAGAAAGGGGAAGAAAAAAGTACAGGTTTAAATAACAGCGGCTGAATCACACAAAGCAAGGGAACTTCCCCATACAAGCGCTAAGTAATACATTCTATTATGTACAGGTATTAACTCTGACATGAAATTCACCCACAGCTTCTGTGGTTGAGAAAACAGCCCAACTATAACATATTACCTCCTGTAAACGAGTGCCATTTTGGAGAAACATGCATCTATGACACATGCGCTGAAGGGGTTTAATCTACTCTGAGGTAGTTCTGTCAGGATCCAGGATCCCTGTCTGACCCGTTGTGTGTTACCTCTGTTTCCCCTGATCGCCTCTCCTCATGTGTTCTGTCATTCCCCCGTTTGTTATTGTGTGCCATGTGCTCTGTGTTTCTCCTCTGCCTCCAGACACCTCCCATGGCCACACCCTTGATTGTGCACAGCTGATGACACTCCAGCCGATCACCTCCTGCAGCCTGACACACCAGACTCAGGGCCCACTAATGATTCCCCTGGCACTATATAAACTCTGGTCCTGCAGTCTGGGGTTGTCTGGTTGTACCTGAACAAAATCCACCTGCCTGCTGGGTGGTTATTGGGAAGGTTCAGGGTGAATGATTGGTTTTGAATGATGGTATTATAGTTAGTGCTATTCTTAAAACAAGTTGGGTCTTAAAAGTTGAATGACAGCGTTATCAAAATTCTTCATTTCATCGTGGTGCGGCATGACATGCCCTTTTTTCTCCAGTCAAGTTTTGTGATGAGGGGATTTGTTGTGACCCCTAAGACAGCAGCTTGAGGTTGACCTTTTGGAACAAGGGATTCATATTCTTATTTGTTTTCTCTCTCCCTTCCAGGGCGGATTTCATTCTCCTGACATTCTGAAAAATGCTGTTAAATGTCAATGAAGACTATTTTTACATGGGTCGAGAACACGTCAGACACACGCACACGCCGGAAACTGACAAACCGGACACAGGAATTTTGGACATCTGCCCATGCAGGCAGCAACACACGCCCGCATGCTCAACTACACACCATTCTCAAGCGCAGTGTTGAATAAAAAAAGTTATTACTTCATTCTTGCGTCTGGGAAGATGATCAAATAACCGCCACTTCCTCTGGCCCCGCTAACCTTTGCAAACCTCTCTTAGTCAAACTCGTCTTTGTTATTTCTTCTATTATCTTCAATTTAACTTTACTGGTGGCGTTGACTTCTTATTTGATACATTTTTTTATGTTTTGGGGGACATGGAAGAAGCGCAGACATCTGACAAGCCCTCTGCATGTGGCTGGAGACATTCTCACGTAAGCGCCACCCGCTAAAGGTGACACGCTGCTTAAATCAAATACACTTTACATTTGTTGGACTTGAAGATGCCGCACGTTGAGTGTTCTTTTATGGTCGACTGGTGAGCTACGCTTTTGAAGCAATAGGGGAGGGAAGTAATGAAATATGGAGGGGGAAAAAGCAGCAGCTCATGTTCATTTTTAAGCTGGTGAATACAAAGCTCTTGTAGTATGGTGACTTTCTTATGAAAATGAGTAAACAGGTCTCAGTATCAACACTTTAGATACATGTTCATCAGGTGTATGTCTTGTTCTAGCTCATCAAGCAATCGGATCTAAGTAATGACTGATCATATGGTGTCAGCCTGTAGGGATAATGTTTGGAATATATGTTTTGTAATGCATCATTGTAAAACAAGTCAAATATCTCCTATTGACTGCAATACACTGCATTCTATTAGATGTATTCGTAGAAAGCGTAGTCATAGAAAGACCAGGAACAGAGTATAAGTAGCTGTAGCAGCACAGGCGAATGATGATGTTCCCAATGGAGAAAATTCCCAAAACATCAGAGCATGCGACGTGAAATGTTTTAATGTGTGTGCCCTGTGTGTGCCCTTTTTTGTGTACTGTATTGCCGTTATCAACCAAGACAAATGTCGCCAAACAGCATTTCCCTTTTTCCACAGCAGCTGCCATCTCAACAGCACAGTCTTTTTTTTTTTTTTTTAAGGGCAAATTCACGACACATAGTGATACATTGATTTAAATAATATCCGAGCCTCCGACCAATAGAAACTCTCTGTGTGAGAAATCACAGCCACTGAGGATGACCAAACACAATTACCCGCTATTATTCTTGAGAGAAAGTGGCAAGCGCAAGCCGCCCAGAGTAGCGCGCCGTTAAAACAAAACCACACTGTACCAGTTTCTTGCGACAGCGCAACGGTTCCGCAGCGATAGCCCTGGAATTATAGCCCATACCTAGGTCTGCATCCGTTCAGTTACATTTACCCCCAGATTGTTTACAATGCTGCAAAGTCAAAATCAATACACAGGAACAGCCTAATGTTCCATTCAAACTCTCTGCTATTCAATTACAGCTCCAGAGTTGGAGAAGTTTCAGCTCGCTCAGGTCCCCAGAGGAGCAGCACAGCGAAAGTATGAGGCAGACAGAGGGAGTAATAAATCTAAAACTGACAAACTGAAAAAATAAAGTTATGGCATCCTCCCACCTTCAACCCCCCCCCCCCGCCCCTCACCAGTATTCTTCAGTCTTCCTTGAAGCTGCAGTACAGAATATGGATGAGAGGAGCTCTTCAATGATTGTTGCTTTTAACTTTTCTTTCATTACGTCTCCTATATTCATTATTGCTTTTTAATCTCACTCTCGTTTCCAGTTTAAATTGTTCTTTTGCTGAGCTTCGCCACCTAACCCACGTCATATTTTATACATGACCTCCCTCTCTTTCCATGGATACATTTACTCTTATCGCCACTGTGTTTTGTTTTTTTTCTCCCCAGGAAGTGAAGCTCTTATCGAGGTCGTCTGTTGCCCATAACAAGGCCTGTCTCCGGGGAGCCAGTATCACTATAGGGGTGAGAGAGAAAGACAGAACAAAAACAACATGGAAAGCAGGCATTAGAGAGAGAGAAAGAAATGCAATAGACAGGGGGTAGAGGAAGAAAAGGCGGGAAAAAAGGGAAAAGTCAAATAAAAAAGATAGAGCGAGACAGCACGAGAGAAGAATAAATTAAGTTTTCTTATCGCCTCCTGTGGTGGTGATAGGTCGTTATGGAGTCCCTATGGGGACAATTAAGGCCTATGTGTGGCACTAGGCAGTGTTTGTGTGTGTGTGTGTGTCGCTAAAGACAGGCCTTTGTGGGAATAGAGCAGTGAGGGCAAGACACAGAGGGAACACTGCAGCCATAGTGCTGCTCTGAGGATAATCCCATAGCCTCTGGCTTACAATGGAATCATCTCCCAAGTACATACCGCACACACATACTATGTAAATCCCTCTATGTACAGACTGTAGGACGTAGAAGAAGAAGAAAAAAAAAGTCCAAGCTTTCTGAAAATCATGCACAGCAACCATAGAGAGCTCCCTATTGTACTAGGTGGCCGTTAATTACCCTCCTGTGGTACTGTCAGCGTCAGCGTCAGCGTCTGCACAGCTCATTTGCTTATTCTTGTGTAATAATTGAAAGTTTATGTTTCCTTGATGCCAAAGGAGAATGTCCTCTCAAAAAGACCGGCAGCATCAGTTGTTCTGGTCAGTGCCCCTAAACGTTACGTGATTTAGGGTTGTCAAAACTGGCCAAAAAGTACGTTTGAATATTAGTTTCTGAAAAAATACACACACGCAATGTTACAATGATGCTACTGTTGTGCAGTGTGTAGCAAACATGATGCAAAAATAACACTTATGTATGTAGTATGTTTATTGTTAAATTGTTTGCCTGTACGTAGGTGCACCAAGGTGGTATGGTGATTGAGCCAGTTATGCTGTGGTTGTTAAACACACGATTATAGATTTTATTGTTACTGCACTGCTGTGTTTGCTGCGTTTCTCTCAGCATGGGAGGCTATTTGTCTGTCATCCATGCCCAATAAAGATCAAGAGAAATAACGTTTCTTTTGATTGTGAGCCGCAAGCACACACACACACACACACACACACACACACACACACACACGTACGAAGCATTAAACAATCCGAGCAACAATTCTCAGAACTTGCTTCAAAAATGAATTCAAACACAAGGTTTGTTTTGCCACAATTACAGTCAATGTCAACGTATTCGACTTTGCACAATGTCTATTTACCTGCGAGGCAGGTACAACTAAACAAAACATGAGCATAATTAAAACATTTGCCCCTTCCAGCAGATATGGAAATTAAGGCCAGCTTGTTAAAATTGCAAAACATACGGACTCAAAGAAAAAATGCCAAAATGCGCAGCACACGTTGGGGTGTTAAACAAGACTTTATTCCACCAGTTCATTTATTTATGTTTCTCATCTCTCTTGTTTTCCTTTGTTTCTCTTTCCGCTCTCCTTCTCATGTATTCTGACCTTTTCTCCGACCTCTTTCAGTCTGTTTGCCTCACTCTAACCCCTTTACTTCCTTCAGACCTGCTTCTTTCTTTTCCCTTCCGCTCCACAGTTGTTATCTTTCTCTGTCTTTACCCAGTCAATTTCATTTCTGTTGTTGTTGGTGTGTGGTTTATGTGCCGAGTTCTATATTTAGCTCTCTGGGGGTCACAATAATCCATTTACTTTTCCCACAATGCACTGCTGGGGCATGGCCCTGATTATGCAAAATTTGAATGTGTGTGTGTATGCAATGTTTTTTGAGTAACGCATACGGTGTGTGGGAGGGATGCCATCTTCATCTTCTCCGTTCTCCTACATTCCTTTATATCCTGAAGTTTGTTTTCTCAAAATGATAAGTTCAGAGATTTTTGTTGCCTATATTTTTGTGATTTTTTAAAGTGCATTATACGCTTGCCATCGGGGACACCATACCATAACCCCTCCCAGATCAGGTCTGTGACGGTCCTGGTCAGATAGGGAAAGATAAACCAGTGATAAAATGGCGGCGCACACAGACGTGGTACCGGACAGCTCCCTTTAAAGTTTGCAACATATTTGTTTTAACTTGTCATCTTTTGAGTTTACGACTGGTCGTCAAAATGGAAGTGGGAAGCGTGGGGATTGGATAAAGTGCAGCAGACCTTGAGACGATCATTGCCCACAGCATTTTACGACTGGTGGTTTACATCGACGATGCTTAATGCTCAAACATGGTAAAAGTTGATGGGTTGCAGTTGAAAAGGCTACAACTGCTTTCCATTATACAACCCTGTGTTGCAGAATGACACGAACGTATCCCTGAATCATTAAATGTTATTACAATAGCAACAAAATATACGTATTTTGTTGCTATTGTAATGAGTGTAATGAGTGTAATTAACCACATCAGTGATGACACAGATGGTTAAAACAAACTCATCACATCAGCCAAATTTGTTAAAAAAATGAGTAAATCAATGGAGAATTTGGAGAGCTTCCTTTAGTAGGGGACCATGGTAATAAATGACAAGTAATGAATTCAGGGGTGCAGATTACCAGCAAGAGAGACGTTAGAAGCTGCATAACATAGATGTTCGGTCGTCCCTATTGAGGCTCACTGCGTGGGAGACGGTCCCGGAGGGTCCCATAGAAAAGCTCTGGGAAGCGGCTGCGTGTGTGTCTCTTTAACGGAGGGTCGATTAACGAGACACACATTTACAAAGTAAACCAGTAATTCACCATCTTTTAAGTCTTCTCTTGTAAAACTGAAAAAGACATACATCTCAACGTTGCGTTTGTCGTGGCAAGTTTCCCAGTGCGTCTTCTTCGTCTTCTTAATTGGTTCTTTACGGGCCCCTAAGGTGACTTTAAGTTGTATTTTGTTACGTTTTTTGTTCACGATTACACTTATCTCAACCTCTTTCTTGAAAAAATGTCTTAGTCTGCATAACGCATTCAAATCCTTCCCCCCTTCCGTGTTCGGCCTCACTTTGACTAATGAGGAGCAAAGTGCTGTAAATGTCAGTGCTAAAGCCTCCAATGTCCCAATATCTCTTATCTCTTCTCTCTATTCATTCCAGTATTGTCTCTCATCGCTTCCTGCCTTTGAAAGTTTCTCTTCCTCTTGCAATTGTCTGTGTGTATCACTATTTCCCACTTCACCATCACTCTTCCTGCTGAAGCACTCTTATCTCCTCCAGTTAGCCAGATCCAAGAGATCCTCTGTGGGCTGGTGAGAGTGTGTTTAGTGTGTGTGTGTGTGTCCATGGAACAAGGTCTCTGGTTCAGCTGTAAGTCTATAACCATCACAGTACAGGACAGTTCACCATAGTCAGCTGTTTTTGTTTATTTCATGTATCTGTTTAGGTTCAGTTTTTTGTCTCGCCATCTCTCTACAGCACATCTCCTCACAGAACAAGCGGTAGACTGTTGTGTCTTCAAGGAGTTTGGTGGATACCTCTGATTCAGCATGCTCCCACCCCCCAATTCAACCACGCTTCACAGTGAAAGCCGTAAAAATAAGAGCATGCCTGCTGTTTAGGAAATGCGAGGGCGACCTGCTGTTTGGCTTCATGTAAGAAGATACGCGCCGCCTCCTGCACACACTCAAATATGCATTGGCTTCCACACAGGCACAAAACAAAGCTTCAATTCTCGAGGCTTTCAGGACTGAACCAAAACAGTTGTGCGGCTGTTGACAGAATTTGACTCGTACATCTTCATTGTGAGGCAAAAAAAGCATAAAAGCATACAGTGGGGGTAAATAATAAAGTAGCAACGGCTGAAGTAGTGACCATTGATTTATGCTGCACTTGAAAACAGAAAGAGCTGCATCTACAGTGTTTCTCCTCTCAGTTCATTCCATCTCCTCACTGTTCATCATCTGTCTCCACTCTCAACCTTAATTCTCTCGATATTCTGTGCCTTGTGTGCTTTTTTACGTCCTCATTCCTCCTTGTGTTATCCCACACATTTATCTCAAGGCATTTCTTTTTTGTTTTCCAAAAATGAAGATTTTTGAGTTTTTTTGGCAGGGAACTTGAATAAATCCAGTTGTTTGAAGGAGGTGTTTTGACAGCAATATATAATAGATATTAAAGAGGGAATAATAACCCGTTCAACTTCCTCACACTAGCTCTTAGCGGCTTATAATACATCATAAAAACTACATCAAATAACCACTACAGATGACAAAAATGAAATACTATGACACTGGACGGTCCAAATACGGTGGACAAAGAAAAATGAGTATGCATGGAGCCTTGCTGTCAATTGTAGTTCTTCAGGATCGTCAAACATTGGAATCGGCAGATCAGAATCAGCCAAGAAAATTGCAATCGGATCAGCATCTTTCATGAATGTCCCGTCTATCAATCGTCCTATATCTTTCTGTCCTACTCCATCACACCATTAATCTCTTGCTGTGCAATTGAAATTCCACTCCCCCGCTCTATACACACACACACAGGCAATGTGTTTGTGACAGTGTGACACTATTACAGTCAATCCCCCCCGCCTGCTTACCATTCATACATAAACACACACACACTCACGCACACAGACACAGTGTCAAATGATTGTCCTATATAGAGTGACATAGTGTCCATGTCGCCTCAGCTGACAGGATCAATGATGATTCTGTGTGTGATGGGTGAAGATATGGAAGACTGCTGGATCATATGCAGCGTCATAATGTGTCACATACATGACAAATAGATCTTGCCTGCTGGGGAACATTTGATTTCTGCTCATTATAAGGGTAGGTAGGGGCGCATACACACACTAACACTTATACACACTTCTTACCCTGCGAGACTGGATCTCTTTGACGTATAGAGGCAGTAAGAATTCGGACACGCCCTCCAATCGGACACCTTCCTTGGTCACCCGCAGATTCCCCATTCCATCCTAAAAATACGGAGATACATAAAGAGAGAGACAGAGACAAAAATATTCATGAAATAAATCACAAGTTAAGCGCAAACAATGAAAATGTATTTTTACCCACATATAGTTTGCACATAGCCAGAGAATTCACTGATTTGCTTTGCTCATCTACATTCTGATGAGTTTTCTATCAGTCTTGTCTATAAATGATATAAAAACTCATTACTTAAACTGTATCGTTATTTCATACATAGCATACTTAATCAGTTTTTCATAAAATTGACTGTATGGTTATATCATGGGTCAGAGGTGCGTGTTTGATTTCCAAAGTATGTTTTTGGGGTCTAATTCTCTCGTTTCACTCTCATTGCGATCTGACAATGTACAGGTGCAGGCCGGCAGTCCTTTATAGCTCGCTTTATCACCACAGCTCCTCATGATTGAACACCAACTTTAGGAGTAGTGCTACCTTAAATCGAAGCCCGTTAAAATGACAGAACCAGAATGAAAACACAAAGTATTTACCCATCAAAAGTGGCTGAACTTAAGAACATTTTATTTGGGAACAATTTAACTGCTGTCCATTTCAACCGTGTCTTACATTTACGGAGGTGCAGAATTGATGGCGATGAGTCATTGATGAGCAGTGTAATATTGATGAGATATGGGAATATCATGTATTCACAGAGGTCTGCTTCAGTAGGATCCTGTTTTTACATTCGTAACATTCTGTTAGGGATACGCTTTTAATGCAAGCATTTGATTATTAATACATACATCAACGAGCAACACACAATAACCATTAATTAAAAAGTATATATGAAAAAGAAAGGATGGGCAACAGTAGAGACAATGATAAGTTACACTTGATGTACATGTTGCGCTAACTTTGGCAGCATTCAGCTACAACATATCCCAGAAGTCTTAGCCATGAGCACACTGTCAAAGGCTTGTGAGGGACTTAGTTTTGAAATGGAAAAAAAACAACAACCTGTTGATTTATTTTTAACGACATGGTGCTGAAAGTTTAGCTTACAACGCAGACAGAAAAGCCCAAGAACACATTCCAGCTCGTCACAAAGACAGATGACCAACAATGACGGAGCTAAATTGGCCTCCTGAACGAGGTAAACACCGAACTGAAGAATATGCCCATGCACTTTCCTTCTGCTGCTGTTGATATTGCATTGCACTTACAGTTATGTTGGGTACGCTTTTGTGTTTGTTAACTGTTACGACAAAACATGTAATGTGTGAATATGGATCGTGAGACTCATTTCACATCTCATTGTATACGAGTCTTATCGTATACAGTGATGTAGTTTGCGATTTGACATTGTTCTTTGGCTGTATGCAGGACTTTACCACCTGGTTTTGCATGAATCCCACATTGAACAACTCAATGTTAGTTATTAATGTTTAGCAAACGACGATGCCATGAACTACACTAGCTCAACGTAAAGCAAGGGGATGTTTTTAAACCAGAGTTGAAGACGTTGACAATTGCAAACCTAAAACTCAAATTAAAAACAACAATCCTTTGTGGAAATCTGTGTGAAATCCAAACAGAGGTTTGAGTTGTAATCTGTTCAGGGTAATGGTTTGATAAACATCGATCCCTTTCATTGCAAATCTGTAATCAAACAAACCTCATCACATCAGAGGTGGGCGACCTTGACAGTGCGATATGTGATTCTTAACAAAACCAATCGTAACCCCATATATTGGTCTCCATGTAATCCACTCACACACAAACTTCCAAGTGGCAGCAGAGCGCTGCGATAAGAGTGTGTCAGATCGATAAGCTAAACCAGCCAGAGGTTTTCAGTGTTGTTGTTAGATCTATGGTCATTATGCCGAATATACAGTCGAGCGTCGGGCTCATTCGATAAGCGATAACACACCAGGCCTGGGGAATGACAAACTCACTCACAACCTGGAATACACCCACACACACACACACACACACACACCTACCCCCACACACACACACACACACACACACACACACACACACACAAACATAGAGGGAGAAAGGCATACATACAGAAATAGTTTGAACAAATTCCCAATACCGACATTCACTGCAATGCCTCTATATTCCCTCCTCTCTCAGTCACACTCTTAATTCCAAAAACATGAAGAGGATGATGTTGAAATTAATCAGGAGGTTTTCATTCCACACCGCTGCTCGACTGTCCAACACAGAAGCCACATTCTGATTGAACGTGACAGCTTCCTCTGTTTTTTCACACGCTGCTTGTCTTTTTGTTTCATTTCCAATCCAGTATGCATCGCTGGCATGAATGGTACTCGAGAACAATATTGTCAAAGCCTAGAACACAATGGGAATTCATCAACAAACAGAAGAAAATGGGAGAATCTCTGCACTCATTGTTTGGCTCTCTCCTTGAAGTTGTTTGTCGAGGCTTTTCTTTGTTCGTCTCTTTCTCCATCCCGCTCGTCGTCTGCTTGCCTTTCTCTCTCACATTGTTAAATACATTTTGGAAAAACAGATCAGAGGTTGTAATACACGTTTCAGCAGTGTTCTTCTTGAATTAAAAGCCCACTCAGGTAATCATGTTGAAAGGTATTCATATCTGAGCAAGAATAGGCAACAGATTATTCATATTCATTGTGGGTGGGTGGAATAAATGGCTTAATCACAGCAAATAATGCTTCAAAGTTAAGTCGATATTCATTTCTGATTTGCAGGTTTTTGAATAAAATTGTTCATTTTTTTCATTTCTTCTGTCTCTGCTCCTTGAGATCGAACACATATTGATTTCCGTCCTTGCATCCCAGACTTACTCTCTATGTCAAGGCTTTTCCCATTTAAATGGCAGCAGATGTTTTATCTCACTAAGATCACTGTCGACTATTTTAGCTTCCTTGTAAACTAGTGCAGCCTTGCTCATATTGTTGTCTTTTGGAAACAATGTCTCATGCTATCTCTGTGTATATATATATATAAATACATAAATATATATAGTACATTGTACTGAATGGCTATTGTATTTTTTTAAACATTTTTAACATTTTTTAACTAACATTTTTTAACATTTTAACATTTTTCAAAGTCAGAGATTCACTGATAATTACAGCTATTACACAACAAGCTTCATCACTATTTCAACATGCGTTTCAGTAAATCTAGGTCCTTGTTTGTTTGAGATGTTTAGCTCGTGTTTTTTTTAGCTTTGAACAGCACAACCATCAGTCATGATACTCTGTCCACTATTTATTCTAGTCTTTCATTTAGAAATGTTCACTTCCACTGAGGTAGAAAAAAACACTCGCACTTGTCGACACTGGCAGCCTGGCCGGTCTTAACAATCTTTAGCCTGACTAATACAATTAGCAGGTGATGTTATTGCACCTCCACTGACATATCCTTTTTAATATTTCCTCAGCGTCAATAAGCAGCCCTCTTATCGAGAGTTTCGTCCCGCCATTGCTTAAAGCTGGTGACTCTGCATTGTTGGATCATAATAGGTCCATTTACAAACTGTCATCGCTGTCTAACAATCTGAAATCCTTTGTGAGCAGCGAAAAGCCTTTTTATTCACAATTGGTATTTAATTTAATTTATTTCTTACATTTACTGCTGATATTTCTTATCAGCCATAGTGTGTACACGCTGACAGCATCCCCAGTTCCCTGACACTATCTATTGGTGTGCCAAAGGGATTAGTCGTAGGACAGTTATTCTTCTGCATTCTTCTTTTAATATTTAAAAACTACAATAGAATTGTACGTGAGCGCTCTCTTTTCCTTTAGACTACAGTGAAGTTGTAATTTAAGAAACAAGCCTCTGCTAAATCTGGTTGGGCTCAGTTGTGATATAAAGTATTACTTTACTAATATACAATATATCGTATATGCTGCTTTGTCTGCCAAAACACTTTGTGAACTCTGTTTTTAAAAGTGCTATTATTATTATTAACATATCCGTTGGGAAGGGGCAAAATGAAATACAACTAGAAGGCCACAAACACACATCATTGCTCTCTTTGCCATTCTTGTTTGGCTCCATTGGCGCAAAATCAATAATCAACATAAAAGCTGGCAAATTAGTCAGTTTGGCAAAAATCACGAGTCAGAGAAACAATGTTTTGCTTCGTCTGTGTGTCTCCTTCTCTTCCTCTGCCAATTGAAATGGGCTTCATTGATACAAAATCAAATTCAAAGAGAAAGTCACACAGAGAAAAATCAACACACACACACACACACACACAATGCTCTCATCAGAACAATGAACTGCACTCCCCTGCTTCCTCCATTTTCTTTCCTTAGACCACAGCATGAACATGTTTACATACAGCAAATGTATGCATATCTATTTCACCTCTTTAACCTTGTATGTTCTTTTGATTCTGTCTGTCTATCTGTGAGCATTAAAGATACATTCTGTGTGTACAAAGTAGCTACAATTGACTCCACACTGACAAACTACAACATTTCAATGTTCATACGTGAAATTGTTGGAGATAAAAAATAAAACAGTACAGTATTCTGTAATATAACACTTTGGGAGTCATTCTGCAAAGTCCTTTTACTTTTGATACATTAAGTATATTTTACTTGCAAATAACCAAATTAGACCACGGTATTTTATCTTCTACCTTTACTCAGTAAATAACCCGAGTACTTCTTCCATCAGTGATTATCATTGATTCATATATCCCACTCGCGGCTAATGCAAAATTAAGTTTGCACAAATACATTTATTTGGACGCACTGTTAAAAACAAACAAAGGAAGGGCCTGTCTGGTGCACTGGATGTGGGTACACAAAATAATGCACCCAGGAAAAAAACTCAAATGCAAATAATAACACACACTTGCACAACGTGTATGTGAGAATGCACATAAGTTCAATTGTGAACCATGTTCCTCTTTCTCCCTATGTTGTAGTCATTTCCTCTTTCCGACTATTTCATTCTACCTCACCCGCCCACATGCGTCGGACAATATTGAAAAGCACCTGAAAAAGGTTTTTCAGAATCAATAAACCCTCAAATAAAAAGGACCTCATGAGGGTTAAGTTCAAGCACACGGATACTTCTTACTTTAGAGTAAGAGAGCAAGCAGGGAAAAGCCAATGGAAGGATATTATGAGAAATACCACCACAGATGAAAACTCCTCCTTATAGATCACATTTACTCATGCACTTTCTTGACACTGCGTGTCTTTTTGTGAAAAAAGGGCACATTTCAAAATCAAAGTTTTCGTTTAGTTTGACAACAAATAAACTAAATGAATAAACGCATGAATATGAATGCAAATAAATGTATGTATACAACATGAAGTGTATGGTGCTTAAAAAATGAAAACAAAAAAAAAGTATGGTTGGGAAACCAGCAAGAAAAGTTATATATAATGTCTACTGTTTTCAAAAATATTTAAATATCATGAACAGGAATTGACCTGTGCATATATTGCCCACTGTAGATTCAATGTAGCTCAATTGCATGTAGACTGTGACCAGACAGGACACATCTTAGTGCACCTGTGCGTGTGGAAATGTTGCATTTGCAAGGTCAACAGAGTGTGTGACTTTCTCTTTGAAGCAGTAGTTTCAGAGATAATGATGGATTCCCTCATCATGGAGAGGTTACCTGGCAAACTTTCCCATTACGTGAAAGCATACCACATGCAAGGTTATACACACAGAACACACTGGTCATTTAAAAAGCACTAATCGCCATGACTTCTAGGTGTCCATACACACACACACACACACGCACACACACAGACATGAAGACACACACACACACACACACACACACACGATAAAACCATGTGTCCCTGGGGTGATGGATCGGCTGGGAGAGTATTTTGCAGGCATTTATAATATTCAGGACCGTTGTAATTTTTCACGCAACCTTTTATGTCAGCCAGCAGACACACGGGGGGGGGGGGGGGGGGGGAGAGAGAGAGACAGATAGAGAGAGACAGAGAGAGAGAGAATGAATGGCTGAAGGGAGGCACTAACAGCAACTTGGCCGTCTTTGGCCGTCCTTTGCCTGTTTGACCATTTGGATACATTACTGTATATGAGGGTGAAAATTACTTTCATTTTAAATGTTAAATTATTAGTGGATGGAATTCAATGCAATTAAGAGATTGTTATTTGAACAATGTAGTGATAACTCTATCACTGCACAGTGAGGGGAGGTTGTCATTATAGAATGATTTTGGAATTCAATGGAAAATAAACATATAACTTCACATACATTCCAAATACATGACTTACACCCTTGTGAGTGCAACTGTTGGGATAGAACCAACCTCATTAGTTCATGCTTCAATAACTCGTAGTTTTTTGACTTGATGTGCAAAAAGCTGCCGCTGTATGTCATGATACAAGCTCGATTTGTATTTGTATGCTGGATGATTTACCATTCCACATGTAGTCTGATATGTGGAGGATGGGGAGCGACTTGAATTAGGTCATTCTGGAAATTTCAACCTCATACTGCAAGTCCCCAAAATCCATTTTGGAGGCAACCGCCTTATTGAAATGATTGACTGCTTCAACAGGAGGCAGTTTGCTCAGAAAGTCAAGCTAGCTCAACAGCTCCCTCGGGGCTCCATGCCAACAGCCAGTGCATGTACAGCATATTTTTCTTTATCTCCCTCCTCTCCTCTTCACCTCTCTCCCTCCTCCACTACACTTCTTATCTTTCTTCCTCGCTCTTTTCTAAAACTGCACAACTTCCTCGATCAGACGTTTGTTATTAGAGTCATGCCTTTATTTCTAGTTTCCCCTGTTTAAAAAGTAAGCATTGCTGATATACTCCATACGCTGTGCTAATTTGCTGTTGCTGCCATTAGCTGTTAATGCAAACTCGGCACTTCCGCCATCTGTTTCACATCAAAAACACTTCTAGCTGTTCAGGGGGTTAAAGTCCTCACAACGCGTTTTTTTTTTAAAGAAACTTCAACAGGAAGTTGCCCATATATTGATATGTATAGCAGGGAGAGTAAAGAGAGATAACAATATGATGACAGCACGTCCTGCATAAAGGAATGAATGTGCATATTATAGCTTTGAATATAGTCTGTAAGACCATCTGTACTTGATTAGACTCACCAAAAACATTTAGTTTTTTCAATTAGGATGCAGGTTTTCAGTCCTTCTGTTGGAATCTAAATGAGCAATATGCACCTTTGTCTACTGACTACAACAGCATGCACGATGTACCATGATAATACATTATAGCAATGACATCAAATCATTGGTGATTTATCTGCTGTTGACTTTTGTTTGTGTCTGACCTGCAATAAACATATTTCTTGGTTGGACTGATTTTGAGTTGACACATATATTTACACATATTCATGGTCATTCTTTAAAATGATTTATCTATCCTTTTCGATTTTTTTTCTAACAATGGTATAATTACACACGGTGCCTGCATCTGAAGCTTTCTTTAATGCATGGTTGCATGGTTTTGTTTTGTAATCTAAAAGTGTAAATCCAGGATTTCTCATTTATGCCTCTATTTCTAAGTGAAGATTCAGTGAAAATGATATACAGGGGACTACATGATGTGTCAGCTATCCCAGGAGGACAGGAATGAACCTTTATAAAGTCCCGGGCTGGGCTTTCTGTTTGACCGTGGCTGTGCACGGACGGACATCCCTCATAGTCCACAAATGGAGTGCACACGAGCCGCCACCCGCCTCCCGCATCACCTCCGACTGACAAATGACAGCAGAGAGTTCCCCCCCCCCCCGCTGCTTGGCTCGTTCCACGCAAACGTCTCACCGGCACAAATCGCACACAAAATCACGACGGGAACAAGTTGACAAGTGCAGTTAACTTCACCTTGCTTTCACCAGCAGCTGTGTCCCACTTCACCTCTGCAGCCTGAGAGACGGTCTGAGTGACAGACGACAGCAAGGCCTCTTCACACTTGTGTTTTTTTCTGCTCGCTTCACTGCTCTCACCTCTTCTTTGTCTTGTCGTAAAAAATAGCATGAACCTTAAGTGTTTGTTTAACAGGGAGAGTATAGAAGTAGTCATGCAAGGCTCAGCTCTGTCTCATGGGTGTCGACTTGGAGCGTTTATTTAGGCTTCAAGTCAATTTGTCAATTACTAAAAGAGGCCCAGTGGTTATCGCACTCAAATAATTCCCAAAACTCCCTTTCAAGATGTTGGGAGGAAATATTCAAGAACTAAAAAGTAATAATAGTCTGTGGTAAGGCCATTGTATTGTTTTGTCTTATCCAGAGTCCAAATCTTCAATATGTCCTGAATATATATCATGAGATCCATCACTGACTCAGTGCTGACCCTACGCATTCCCTTTAATTATTTTAATTGAATTTAGATGTCTAAAACATAATAACCAACTAAAATTATATTTGTTTTCCTCACTGAGAAAATATGAATGCCTGCAGTGTGTTGCACACTTATTGTTTTTTTGCAGAGATAGATATAGAGCTTGGTTGTCCTCTGCCTCTTTGTGATGTAAGAATAGCATGACCAGTCTTAGGAAACAGTGACAGGTTCTCCGTCAGTATCTCTCTGTCTAGTCGCTTCAGAGCCTCCTATTCAGCCCCCCGGAGCTGCAAAACATGTTCTAAGATGCAATCTGAAAGAGCTTGAAACGCTGATGTTAGAAGCAGGAACAGAACAGTTGGATCCAATGTACTATCCGCCCTCAAATGTTTGAAACTGATGTAGCTGTGCATGCAAAAGCTATAAGCTTCTGTAATGTATACATGGCTGAGGTTAAGAGCAAGATTCAAATGTCATTTGATCTTATGGCAAACAAAATGAGAAGACAAACTCTGCTACGGGTTCATATACATTGTTACTGCGGCACAAATCCCAGCAGTAGTTAAGCCCACACATTCATGTTCTGCATTAACTTGAAAGTCTGAACTGGGACTATTTAAACGGTGACAAGTGAGAGTGCTAATATTGACTTGCTGATATTCAGTACGGCTGCAGTCATTTATTTGCCTTCCTAACGTGGGGATCACATTTAATCCATAATGCATTTGTGCTGCTGAAAATTGCATTTAATGTGATACACGCAACTATTGCGCAGCACAAGCGTTTCCATACTCTCCTCAAATGAAACATTTCCACGGTGTTAAGATATCAAACCTGACTCATGTCAAATGTCATTCAAAGCGCAAGGCAAATGTCTAAATATTGTGATTAAGTATTTTTTTAATGCACTGCAGAATGTTTAACCGCATACCGCTCATTTGTTACAGCAATCTATCAGCTACAAAATAATGTCAGAATAATTACGTCTCTTTGAAAATAAAAAGAAAACCTTTTTAAGACAGTAATATATTCACTGCAACTGTGTTCCAATGCTGGCAGCCAGACACTCTGACTTTTATTCAACAATTTCAGGAAACCTAAATTGCTACAGTAACAGGTTTCTGGCACTGATTACAAATGGCCTCAAAGTGCCACATGAAGCATTTTCAAACTGAGCTGAGTGAGCAAGGGTCTCTCTGTCTTGATTGCTTTCTTGTTTGCTTTCTTTTTTTCTCGCTGCTGTCCTTAAACCCCAAACAACTGGACACTGATCTCCTCTTAGTCTTAGTCAAGAGAGGAAGCGTCAATGATGGACTCTGTCAGGGGCGAAATCTACTCCTGGGTTCTGTCGCCATGACCTCAATCCCTCTCCACCATCAGCCGTGTGGACTGATGATATCAACACAGAGTCAATGTCTGCTCGACATCCCTCCTATAGAGTGTGTGATGTGTCGCTGTGACATGCAATATATCAGGAAAGTCCATTCCCCTGGTGCTGCAAGGACAACGCCCACTCAAAGCCCAGCTTGCGTCATACCCAATCAAGTCACTCACTATTGCAATTGCCGAATAGGGGAATAAAAACCACTCTGTAATTAGCTTCTGCAGCTTTAGTTTGATCCCTTTTAGTATTCATATAATGAGAGGCATTGCTAGCATGCAAACCTCCACTGAGCAGGTGGAATTGCATCATGTTGAGCATAGAAGATCAGCACTTTACATTTTCGCACATTTTTTATTGTGTTCACATAACAACAGCAAGTGCTGCATTGTGACCCTTTCGGATGTATCATTAGAAACTGACATGTCGTGATGCCTGACTTATGCACCCGGAGTGCGCCTGTTTGCATCGCTCATGCACAGAGTCGAAAAATAAACCAGGTGACCCAGCGTTCATCCCGTCCCTGCCACCGGATATGTGACTGGTATAATGGGTTGTGGGTGACAGATCATCACTGCTGGATCCTGTGGCCACCAGCTCCCCTGTCTGCCAATCACTCGCCTCCGAAGAGCACCCACACAGAGAGCATGACTCCTTCCACTGCTGGGAATGTTTCTGAGTGACAAGCATAGCAAAAATGAATCGGCTTTAATCTATAGGGTCTATATTGATCCGGTGCCAGCAAACAGACACGATAAAATACAGGAACAGAGTCAACTATCTTCAGTGTCTGTGATGCTTCACATTTTTTGAGTGACACTTCGTAACAAGTGACAAAACATGTCTGGCTTCATCCATCATGTATTTTGTTCTGTCTGTCATTTCTGCCCACTGGTTGAAGCTGCCAGAAGTGGGTCGTTTTTTGTTGTTGTTGTTTTTTCTGTCTGTCTGACAAGTTGAAACTGCAGATTGCATCTCATCACTGATGTTATATACATAAGGGGTGAATAATACAATGAAAAAGACAAGGAGGAGAAAACGAAATACTCTGTATGATGTAAAATGTATGCTAAGTAATGCTAGCTCTAGCTATTACTCCAAAGGTAATGCACAACAACATAAATGATATGTGACAGTGGCTTTCTCGAGGGACAAATGACTGCTTCTGCTTTTTTAAATCCGATGCCAACTACTTGGTCACTTGTCAGCTTGGAACTGACACGACCTGAATACCAAACAGAGTGGAAAATATCATGACTGGCTACACTGCTGACGGACAAGTTACCGAAGATGTTTACGGGTGCCTGTCCATGTAGCTCTTAGGATAAATAGTCTGTGCATGTGTCCTTCGTCTTGTGTTATGGACTAGAAGTCCCGTTTATATACAACTTCATTTCAAATATGTTTTGAAGGAAACATAATGGAATTGGGGAATGTTGTTGACTGACATTTCAGGCAAGTTGCAAACATGGTCATATTGAACTTGTGAGTAAAATGTTCACGGACAACATTTTTCAATTGGCAATAAATATCTCGTAAGTGTTCACTTGGTTTGGGATTTGGTGACCATGAAGGCCAGTGCAATATTTTTATACACAAATGCGTTATATGGATTCATCTGGATTATGTACGTTTATCCAGTTAGTTATGCAGGGTTGTATTTTAATTTGTCTTTTTTTTTCTTAATGTGGATGGAAGGCAATGTATCGTGTTCATTTGGCAGACAGGTTCACAACAAAGATGTATGTATATGCTGTTAAAATAGAGCCAATGCATAAACAAACTGTAGTATTATAAAATGTGCCTCTATGGTAACCTTAACGTCACTGTAAAAGTAACCATTGCAACAGGCTGCATTTGTCAGGATTTAATAGAGAGAATTGTGAGACATTTAAAAATGATTTCAGTGAAGAATTGAAGCCTTTGAGCATCTGGCATAACATTAGATTAGATCTTCCATCACAGTGTGGTCGGGTTGTTTTTTTTGAACGAGCACTTTTCAGATATCAAGTGGTAGCAAACAAAAAAAAAGACTGAACTACAATGACCTCATAAGCAAGTTAAGCCGTGGATCAAGATAATCCGAGTTGGTAGACAGTTCAAATGGTTAACAATAAGAGGCGGAAAAGCAAAGGAAAATGAATCTCTCTACGGGCGTAGTGTGTGTGTATTTGTAAAAAACAAACTTGTCTGTTAAGCATTGAGCGACATCAGGTGAAGAGGCTATCAGATCAATTAGGTGATGGGTATTGTATTGGGTGTGTGTTTGTTTACGTGTGTTCGCATGCGCCTCTGGCCATTCCATCAGGGCAGTGTGTAGAGAGATGGGGAGAGGTTTTGCTGATGCACAGCTCTGATGTGTTTTGAATTCTCCGTGTGCATTTAAGCGCGTGTGAGCGCCGCTGTGTGTTCAAATGTCCGATATGACTTGTATGCAGCTCATGCGCAAGTTCAGTCGGGAAGACATTCGCTTGTGATCGCTGTCTCTCCTCTCCTTGTAATTACTCTATCAGCTGATTGGGGGCGTGCACGGTTAAGCAACCAACCAGATTCGGCACACAGTTTCCTTAAGCCAATCAGCTCGTTGCTGTCCAACTTTAAAGTGTTCTCCTCTCTGCTGCTGTCAGTTGTCATTTCAGCGTTAAGCAGATGCGACCCGCCTCCACCCCAGTCGCCTCCAGTCAGCAGCACAGGCTCCTCATTCATCATCAGATGGCAACAACTCCTTTCACCACCACCACCAGTGTCTGGACTCCAGGGGGGATTAGGCCTGTTGGACCTCTGTATCCCTACCCTCGGTGATAGTACTTCCGGATGGAGTCCAATCGCCAAAGACTTTGCACTTTGCATATTTGAAGCTTGTATAATAAATCATTGTTAAATTATAAAACAAGTCTCTCCTGATTGAAATAATCATCTCACATCATAAGTGAGACTAAGTGAGTGTGTGTGTGTGTGTGTGTGTGTGTGTGTGTGTGTGTGTGTGTGTGTACGCCTCCAGCCTACAACCCAAGAGTATTGTTTGTGTGCTGTCAGTCACTGCAGACAGCCATTGGCTGAACAACACGAGAGAGAGAGAGTAATTGAGAGGGATGGAGAAAGAAGTGTTAGGAAGGAAGAGGAGATGAAAGAAAACGGGGATATACACATGGGAGACAAAGGGGGGGGGGTGAGACAAAGGAAGTTGGAAAGAGAGAGAGATATGGAGAGAAAGAAAGGGCAACAATGGCAGAGAGAGCTAGAGCAGGAACTGAAAAGAGAGACAGAGACAGGGAGAGACAGAGAGTAAGGGGGGAGGGGGGTCCTCAAGGGTGCAGGCTCCATACATCATGAAGGATGAGTCTTGAGCATTGAAGACTCACGCACACACACACACACACACACAGACATATATATGTATATATATATATATACAGAGTCACCTTGGCGCTATAAGTCTCTTTCCCCAAGGTCTACTTGTGTCCTTACAAGAGGTGTTTCAGTGTAAATCTGTCACATAAGATGGTACAAGTCTGCCAGCTGAGAAGATAGTGCACCAAACTCAAGGCGTTTGCAGAATATGAACCATGAAACAAAACTAAAGAAAATGTCTTCAGCATCTAAATAGAGCCTGTGAACAGAGAGCAGTCAGGCATTTAAACCAAGAGTGATTTCAGAGAGAGCAGATCACCCGATGCTCTTAAATGTTTTTTTCTTGACAACAGTAGACTGCATTTATGAAGTGGCCACCACCATGACATCACCTTTTGGTTTGTGGACTTCTGTTTTCAAGCCTTGAGTTTGGCATTTTAGCCGTCTCCATCTTGGTTTTTGACCATGCCATCTTGGTAATTTGCAACCACAAGTGACCCGAGAAGGTGGAGCTAAGTACAACTGAACGCTGCATTTTGAGAGATGTTTAGGCTATCAAAATGGTTACAAATAAATTGTAAATCCCGCTGTGAAAGAGTTAAAGCTGTCAGAGGAAAAAACCTCGAAACAACTCCCAGACCAGCCAACGGCGTGGTAGTGACCTGACAATCACAAGGTAGCCACGCCCTAAAGCATACCCTGCTTTATGGTCTATGTTACTATAAAGGAGATCACAACTTACAACATGAACATCATGCTGTAATGGAGAAGACTTGAAACTTGAGACTGCAACAGTATGTTTACAATGTAAACTGAGGTAATAAATGAAGTGACAAGAAGGGTCATTTTCTCACAGACTTCCATACAATTTCCCTTTTGAAACCAGAAGAGTCGCCCCCTGCTGGCTATCAGAGGAGTAGCCCCCTGCTGGCTATCAGAGGAGTCGCCCCATGCTGGCTATTAGAAAGAATGCAAGTTGAAAGCACCTGCGCATTGGTTTCTCTTTTTAGACTCATTGTCAATTGCTGAAAAACAAAAACTAATTACATTACTTGACAGAAAACAAAATGTATCTTTTCTCAGCTTGTTAGACACGGACGGCAATAAATTGCATACTGTAGAAGAAGTGAACCGGAACACACAGTTGTGTGGACATTTGAAAGAGATTCCTCTGACAAATGGAAAACAATTGGAGGCTGATGATACATTTCTAGACATCACATTCTCTCTCTCTCTTTCTCTGTCGCTGTATCTCTCTTTGCTCACACACACACGCACGCACACACACACACAAGCTAACATACACATGCCGATTGAGTGATGGGTGTTATCAGCATACTTTGGGCAGTATCAACTTCATCTGACCTTAACATGTTGAATTAACCTGCGATCCGTCTACACTGATGGAACTGACAATTTTTTAGAAATGGGGAGATTACCTTTGCAGTCTGTCGATGTTTGAGTGAAAAACTAGATTCACGTGTCCTGTGACTGAGCAGTAAAAACAAGTTTAAAAAGAATAGTTCGAAAATAATCAATGTTTACACCGAAATTACATTTTCCCTCTAAAGCATCATGATTAAGATATCGGCTGATTCATTTGCTATTAGCTTTTTCCTGCTCCAACTATAAGAACTATTATTGTTGTATTGGCCCTTAAGAATCCACTATCAGCTGACCGCTAGCATGCACTGAATACAAATAATGTTGATGTGACACATACCTCACTTGCTACAGCCGTGTGACAGAAACAACATGAAGACAACACCAGGCTGAATGATGGAACACAAAATGTTAATTCAGCCTGATTATGAAGTTATTATATTCCCTGTCAATGTTTTCTTACATTAAAATGCAACGACTCGATGGAAATAGCTTTGACACAACACCGTAGCAGTAATCTGTAACTTCCAACTGGTTCATGAAATGCGTGCTGTGTGAACATGTGTAGGCTTAAGAATGTGATGCCAGACTGAGCAGGATGGCTTTTTTTCCCCCGATTCTGCTGCTGTGACTTCCCTAAAAGGCCCATGATACAGATTGATGACACCAAAGTTTTTTAAAGCAGTTCATGATTTCTCCAGCACAACATCCCTCTTTTCCCACTTTTTCCTGTCACTCCTCCCTGGCAACTGAAGAAGGGCTGTGAAAGTAAAATGATGCCATGACGGCTCATATGCAAACCCGACTTTAAGGAGGCCAATAGAGATATCTAGTCACTCAGGAGCTCCTCCTGCTGCGTCTGTTGCAAAGTTGTTGTTTTTTGGTGTGACCTTGCAAAGTTTGTGTCGATTGCTGTCTGTTGTTTATCCATCAATCCCTCACTCTGACAGTATCCCTTTCTATCTGACACAAAAGAAAATAAATATGATGCCAGCAGGTGTCAAGAGGGATCCTCCTTCCTCTCTCTCTCTGTGTCTAAAATGGTAAGAAATTGGATGGCAAGTTGCTCCCTGTTGGGTGTCAGAGTGGAATATCTTCATCATCTGTATCCGTCAAATGAAAAAGCCTGGTCTCCAAGGTCCTTTCCAAATGGCGAATATGCTGTTTGCCGCCTATTGTTTTGCAGCAAAGTCAGACCAGTACAGGCCATTTGAGAGGCAGGGGCAGCTACAAATAAATGGACTCACTGGAAAGTACCATGTTGGAGAATCCTGTTTCAGTGGGGCTGAATGGGACAACAACAGTCACTCAGGCTTCAGAGTGCCATTGCAACACTAAGGATTACTTGTCTGGTTTCCACTGCTGGATAGAGCACGGCCAACACAGTTTGGCCCACACAAGCAAGACAAGCAAGCCTCTTCTCCATCACAGATCCATCAGAGAACGAGCCTGGTTTCCACTTCAACCGCACACAGGTTTAGCCCGGTCTCCTTTCCAGTGTTTCTAAACCCAGTAATCTTGTAATCATTGGACTGCGCAGCCATAAACTCAGTCGGATGTGTAAGAACACCGCTGGAGTGAAAAAGCAGGACAGGTGTCACCTGAGGACAGGACGCTGCAGAAATGAACAGGTTTCATTGTCTGGTTTCCATAGAAGATGGAAAAGGGCTCATCTTTCTTTGTCTTCCCCCCCAATACCGGACCACACTAGAAAAGATTGGTCCCCAATTACAGATCAAAAATAAAGACGACTCATTAGGCTGATTCATATTTCCATTTCAAAGAAGTCAATTTGGCCTCATTATCCTGATTCCCCCTGTATTGTCTCTGCATCACTTTCAAAGTCTGCTGTACAAAGTTTGCATTGTAAAGGTTGAGCAATTTTCCCTTTGAAACTTACCATCCAGCCTCTGTGACAATGTGAAACTAAGATAAATTAGAGACGGAGAGAGAAGACGGAGAGTTGAGACTCGAGCAGCTCCTCTGCATCCAGTCCACAAACAGATCTATAACCACACATTTTTAACTACTTCAACACAAGCTATCTGAAGGTGATAAGCATGTTCCCAAAAACTGACGAATCATAGTTTGCTGTGTTTATTGGTTGCTATGCCATCCAGGGATCGGTCACGTTTTCTCTTCTTATGATGTGTCACTACATACGTCAGATACTGCACGTGTTACGACACAATACACTCACAATGCACAATGCCCTCATTGGTATCGCTGCAATGTGGTTCAGCGATAAGTTGAGTAAGAAGCAAAGTCATTTAGACTCATTTGGTGACAGCAGTCCTCTTGTTGTGTAAGGATATGCGAGGGAGGCTTCCTCAAAACTTCTATATGTAGCATAGGAGACTGTAATACGTGAAATGGAATAACTCATAAGAAGATCGGAAGATTAATGTGCTCTATGGTCCACGGGGCATATCCTCCCTTCCCTTTAAGCCACAGCGAGTGTGATTGAATACACTTCGCCAACAAATGAAGGGAATCCCCATTAGACAGCAACAGACAATAAATGTCAACCTAACCTCCTATACAAAGACAAAAGAAGAACAGGAATTCCCAATGATACCACCGCTCCTTAATACTTCTTACCATCCATCATCGTTTGTCATCTGTATCGAGAAATATCCTGTCTTCTGCAATTAAACTGTTTTCTTACAGATCTCAAGTAAATAAATGTGTCCACCTCCTCTACAAAAATAAAGTTCACACCGCCATTGGACATAATCCAAAACATTGAACATGCCTCATGAAATGTCACAATTTACAAATAAATCGGTGGTGAGGAGATACATTTACTTACCTCTAAACCATGGCAATGTCCCTGCAGCTGTCTATTTTTAGCTTTTGTGAGTTTCACAATGTGTCATGCTGAAAAATGACAAGTATTATACATTATTGTTTTTCTTATGCTAGTGAGCTTCATGGCTTAAACCATTTCACCCCCTCTTCTACACTTTGTGTGTATTGTTGCATCATAAAAACAAACCCTGACTAAAATCAAAATGCACCATAAGTATAATACTTATTGTCATTCATTGACTCAAAAAGGAACCCCCAGAACACAGCTAATGTCAGCATTAATAGTTGCACCTGGTTGTTTTCATGCAGAGAATAGTTCCATTTGTGAAACCTGCCAGCTCATAGCTGAAGTGTAAATTGCATGTTAGTTGGCCTCTCGCTCTACTCGAGCGCCGCATGAAGAACAAGCACCGTACATACGTAGCTGTGAAGTGAAGACGCTGAAGAGATTTTGCTGGAAATTGGAATTTGCCGTTGTATGCTAGACAATGATTGAAACATCGGGCCTGCCTTTTGTGTTTTTATTTGACATAATAAAGTAAGAGACTGTTTGTATAAACCAATTATCAGAACTTGGGAAAGGTTAACGGGACACGGAATGAAAAAATAATGAAAATGAAATATTGTGCCAACATTTGAAGTGGAGGTCTGTGTTTGTGTCTGTAAGTGTCGGTTCGGTGTCCTGGCTTGTTCCTCATTGGCTCCCAGGTTTGATTAAATTGTAACTGCAGGCAAAATACAGTTCACGCTTTTGTTATAAAATAAACACATTGATGATCATCGTACAACACACAGGATAACCTTTTACTGTAATAAGAATGAGCTCAATTTAGAGGAAGGCCACAGTTCGGCCAACTCTTTGGCTGCTTTGAACACAATTGCCGTGCTAAAAGGGCTCTGCACTGTGATCAATTTGTTATTGGATTTGCACAGTGGCCAATACAGGACTACTTCCCTTTCAGAAGTTAATGTCACACAATGTGGGGAAACATAATAATGGCAATAATGTGCTGCTGATCAGCAATAATGCACCTGGGGGACCTTTGTGTGTGTGTTTTGTGAGCAAAACAAAGGAAGCAGAGAGGAGATTGACTACGGAGCCAGTTGAAATGAAAAGCTTTGTAATCTCCTCACCGGGTTTGTTCCACTGATACGATGCAATCAGATCATCACTTTTCCAACTTGTTTCCTCTTCCCTCATCTTATATTCTGTCTTCCTCGCCTCTCTTTTCCCCTCGTCAACAAAATATAATTTGTTCTCTTCACATTCTCCTCTTGATAGGTATTATCTTTTGAATTATTTAGTGATACATTTGCAGTCTTTCTCATCTCACCTCCAATCATGTTGTCTCTCTTGCTTTATTTTCTTCTCAGACATCACCCCATCACCACAATGTCCCCTTATCTTTCAGCCTTCTCCACCAGAAGGGGGCATCTCACTGTCTTCTCTCCTTCTTCCTCGTAGCGAACGAAGGGGAGAAAAACAGGAGGAGGACCGGCAAATCAAACTGATCTATTTTGATCCCCTCTGTTTACAGGCAGGAAGTCTGGCAATCTATCCTGCACACACACACACACACACACACAGACTTTCCACAGGGGTTGGGTAGCCCCCAATGACAAGATTGTCGAGGGGAGAATAAGCAGAGGGATGAGGGATAAAAGACAAGGAAAGATTAAGCTTGAAAGGCGAGGAGAATCTGCCATGGGGGCCCCGGAAGGGAAGGAAGCATGAGAAGAGAAAGGAAAAAAAGGGGAGGAAGGAGAGTGAGGAAAGGAGGGGACGTGAAGGGGGTGAGATGAGGCAATGGGGGGGGGGGTGCTGTGTGCAAGAGGAGAGATGAAGAATCCAGCAGGATGATGAAATAGACAACAGACGGCGAGAGTATATAATCATTCTCAATGATCATGACCGCAGCAGATGCTTTTGTCTTACATATGGAAGGGAAAATCATCTTTGTTCCGGCGCGTGTGTGTATACTTCTATGTACATATAAATGAAACAATGATTGTTAACCCACGCATGGCAACAGCACATTCTCCTGCGGTGTAAAATACCACAGCAACGACGTCAATGCAGGCTCTATTGTGCAGGGCTCGGTTAACTATCATGTGTACCGGTACTGTGTTTAAATCACGACTGTGATGACAACCAAGTCACCCATTTAGCCATGCTGCTTGCAATTCTATTTTGTTACATCTTGTCAAGAATACAAAGTTTTTGTGAGGCGAAGAAAAACACTGTGCAGTGTTGTGGACTTCACAATAACTGTGTTTTCCCTTCATGTTTGGGTTTGCCTCCTCCAACTTGTTACACATAGAGAACTATAATTAAAAAAAAGTGTTCTTTTTTATTTCATTTATTCAATTTTAATTCTTTATAGAAGCTAAGAAGGATTATAAGCATGAAATTGACCTGGAACATTGTTGCACCTGCTGCCATGACCCCTGCTGCCATGACCTCGCTTGACAACTGCATGGAGAGCGGAGGCACTGCTGCTGTGAGCTACGTGCTAAACACACACACACACACACATACACACATACACTGGATGAGATGGGCGGGGCAGGAGACTGTCAGCCGTACACTGTCATAGCTGGTGACACAGTGATGTGTGAGACAACTTTGGTGGGCACCACACACAGATGGACGTGCACATAGTGTACACACAAACGCCAGCACACTTATATACACATTGTCTTTAAAATTGTACAACACAGTGCTGCACACGTATGCACACATACATGTACAGTGCACGCCCACACATACACACACACACCAACCAGCGCCCTCTATTCACAGACATTTCAGAGCAGTGGGGCGTGAATCAACATCAGTTTAGATCAGCAGGCCTGAGATTGAACTGGAAAGACAGGCCATCCCTCATAGAGACCACTGCTGTGAGTGTGTGTCTGTGTGTGTGTGTGTCTGTGTGTGTGTGTGTGTGTGTGAGAGAAAGCAGAATGACTCTTGTGGGTATACAATAAACTGGTGTTTTATCTGGAATTCAATGGAGACTGTTTTTTGTGTGTGTGCTGGTGAACATGACGACCAAACCTCTTTGAGTTTGAATGTCATAAGTTGAGGGTGAAACAGAGGTCCAAGGCCAAAATACGTGTTTATCCAATATTTCCTCAAGAACCTGTTGTATTAGTGCCATGAGGCGTAACTGTATGCGGATTGCATCCCTTTGAAACGTGCTAACAAACTTAAAGCAGTTATTCTGAATCAAATTGCCATCACTCTGCCATCACTCTTTCGTCCACCTCAGAGGCATACCGGTGGTACATTAGGGTCGCAGATAACTATAAAGGAAGCTATAATGGCTTCTCAAACTTTAACAGAGGGCTTTTAAATAGAAGTGTCCTTTAAAATACAGCGGCGTCTCGAAGGAGCAGTGTTGCCGAGACAAACAGCACTCCTGGGTGTATTTGCCAACCAGACTCCACAAGGATGGCCTTCATGTATCGCAACATTATGACTCCACCTAAGGTTACAAGAAGCAAAACCTCTCGTAGTCATGAAAGAAAATCAAAGAGAGTGGAAAGAAAAAAAATATAGATCACAAATTATATATATATATATTTATCAATGAACGTGTCAAGATTTATTCAAGAGTCATTCGGCAAAGTCCCCTTATTGCAGAAGAATAAAGAGAGAAATCAAAAGACAGCATGAGTAAGACATGAAATAAATCTCAAAGTAGTTCCTGCTACAGGTAAACAAAAAGAAAAATTATAGTCAACATGAAATATTGAAAGAAAATGTCGCAATGCGGGGTCAGTTTAAAGGAAAATGCCTTTTCAGATTATCTTTCAGATGTCCTTTTTTCTATGCTTTGGACCATTCTGTGCAAGGAATCATGTTTTTCAGGCTCTGATCATTATTTGGTATCTGCCAATAGCAAGTCTGATCTGATACAAAGTTATTTATTTAAATGTTGATTACGTGTGTGTCTAACAGAGCCAGTTTGAGCAGCCTGGGCGACTCGTTGCAGTTGTTTTCAATGAGAGTGAAGTGTTTTGCGCGCTGCGTTTGCATTGCCGAGCAGCTCGCGTTTTCTCTCTCTAGACGCCCAAGGTTTTTGCCCTGAATGTTTCGGGTTTAAATAAATTTTTCGGAAAAGAACCCGACGTCATTAGCGTGACACTAGTAAGAAGACGTATCACCCAGTTGGAGAAGTTGGAAATAAAGCAACATTCAGTCCTCTCTTATTGTTTAAGGAGCACAGACACAGAAAGGTCTTGTGTCAAAGTCTGTCCTCTGCTCTGTGGTTGTGGTTAGGTCTCAGGTTAAGGGTCTCAGAAAACGACTGGTTGGGCTGGTTGGGTGCAGAAACACATATTATTATGTATATCATATTTGATTCTCATCACACCGTATCTGGTCCGTAGATGCCGACGCATGCTCTTTCTAGTTAGTATAAATGAACAGTCACCAGTCCGTCAAGCTCCTGAGGTTCGCGGATGACACCACCCTCATTGGACTCATCTCTGGTGGCAGCTGAAGAAATTCAACCTGCCAAAGACAATGTTGGTGCATTTCTACAGAGCCATCATCGAGTCCATCCTCTGCTCCTCCATCACGGTCTGGTACGCTGCAGCCACTGACAAGGACAAGGGCAGACTGCAGCGCATCATTCGCTCTGCTGAAGAGGGTGATTGGCTGCAATCTGCCGTCCCTCCAGGACTTGTTCACTTTAAGAACCCTGAAGCGAGCAAGAAGGATTGTAGCCGACCCCTCCCGCCCTGGACATAAACTGTTTGTGCCCCTTCCATCTGGTAGGAGGCTGAGGTCCATCAGGACCAAGACCTCACGACACATGAACAGTTTCTTCCCGTCGGCAGTCGGGCTCATTAACAGAGCCCGGGACCCCCACTGACTCTGTCATCCCCAGGACAATTTCCCTCCGGTCACTCCCCCGCACATCCCTTCTATCACACTCGACACTTTCACACTACACTTACATCTCACTGGTTTATAGTCCTGCTATCTGTCCGTTTGTGCACTCGACATACAACATACAATGGCAATAAACGGTTTCTGATTCTGATTCTGATGATTTGCAACCATTTTCAATACATATTTTATCTTCATTTATAATTTTGTAACCAGCCACAAATGCACATATTAAAACCTGCAAGATGTAGAGATTACTGGATGTTATGGAAGGTAAGGCAATTAGTGATTTAACCCTAGTCACATGTTTGTACTCTATGGACTGAAACTCAGCAGGCAGTCATTATATGTAAATGACACTAATGCCGCACTAGTGATACAACACAGCTATTAGAGAATATGCTTCTTTTTTTAACCACGCAAGCAATTCAGTGGACTGGATGAAGGCCATCACAGTGGAAAAAGCACTGGTTTGTAACATTAAAGCTTGGTCCATCGCTGTTACCGAATTACTTCACCCCTTCGGCTCACACTGATTCATGCATTTTGGAGGATCTGCAGCCTTGCACCTGATTCTTTTCTCTGTATTCTCCAAATTGATGTCACTCACCTGATAGAAACGACCATGATATATTTCCTGCTGCACTTATTTTTCCAAATAAGTGGAAAAATAAGAGGGTGAAACAGAGGTCCAAGGCCAAAATCTTTCCAAATAAGTTCAGCATTATTCATTTATTGTTTATTCCATGCTATAATTCATCTATTATTATACATGTGACTGCACTGAATACGTTGTAGTGTTGCATTTGTCTGCTTTGTGATGTCTGATATCACCTCATTTGCTCTATTCATATTTATAACCTGCTCTTTTCCTTTGCTGTATCTTATTTGCCGCTGCAGCGATCCAATTTCCCCACGGGGATCGTTAAGAGTTTCATCTCCTCTAGAAATCATTTAATGCACAATGGAACACAGAATGGATCTTTTAACTCTTCGTGGAATGCATCTGATGTGTAATGGCTGTCCAAACGATAAAGAGACTTGAGCTAACAGTGGGTGTCAGGCAGTAGTCTAAAGCCATCGAGTTTATCCACTTGTGCAGTGTTGATAAAGGCGTAAAGAAAGACTTATAGTGTTGGAGTGGAGGGCTTGAAGAGTTTGCTTTGAAGAGATGCAGAGCTGCAACTCATTTGTAAGGTAGCATCCGGCCTGCTTGAGTGCCCTTTTGCAACATTTAGACATCTGTTTGAGTACCAAACCAGACATTTTGGACAATCAGTAAATATCATGTGCTTAAGTTAAACTTGCATGACGGACAACCATTTCCCAATTCATGCACTATGCAGACCATCTAGTTGGTAACCCTGGCATTGACCAATCCAGTATGGGAATTGACTGAGCCATGTTCCTGGTGATGCATTAACATGCTGCTCCAAAAATAAGAAGATTACACTTTGTACTGAACGACTATTGTGCCGTACCAGAGTGTAGCGGAGGAGGAAAAAGTGCAAGGGCGAGCAGAGCGGGTCTGGGAAAGCTTACGAAGATGGACCGCTGCTGCATGCCATATCATCTCGTCAACCGAAACACTGCAACCAACAGGCGGCAGCAGGTGGTGGTGCGGTAACACGATCAACAACGATGTTTTCGCTGCCATGAATGGGACATTTTGGAAGGCCTTAGAATGAGGCAACAGTGAAGCGGATGGACTGGTCATCCTGCTCATGAAAGCTAAAATATGGCAGTATGCTTTAGAAAATGATTGGCACTAAATGAGGGTGTAAGCAGACAGTAGTCCCCTGAAATATCATGTCGATGAAAATTAGAATTACATTTTCTCACCATGTAAAGTTCATGTCAAAAAAGACAAACAGTAGCGGTCTGACATGTTGTAAAATCTATATATCTTCCTTTCATTTTGACAATCTATGCCCATTACCAAGCTCACACAAACATCCTCTGCTGTGGGGTTTTCAATGGTTGTATATGATGTGAAAGCTTCTTATACCTGATCACAACATACAACCCTTTCAGGTTGTTTCACATGTGTTATGGGTTGCAGCAGAATGGAAGCTAAAAGTTTGTTAGAGACTGAACTATTTAGCTGTTTCGCTGACCGGACTATATACCTGGGCATTTTAGGAGAATCAGAGTAACGGCTGAATGCTTTGAACTATGGGTCACCACTAAGCGGCTATTTGAGGAAACCCATAAGGTAGCCTCTGTGTGGAGCGTCGGTCAAAAGGCTATTATGGCACAAATGTACTTGTGTGTTCAGATATCCCTGGTCTTCAGTGCAATCATTACCTACATCAATACCACAGAGTAAATGTGGAGACAAAGAGGTTCAGCACAGGATCATCTCAGCCTTCCTTCTCTTCTAATGTGTGACTCTTGCTTCATTTGCACCAACAAACTCTTTCAAATGACTCACACAAGGAATATGTAATGTGATCAGAGTGTAAACATGTACTTTAAATGTGAGTATCCATGCAAAGAAGATGCCTACGCAGCAGTGATTGTGTTGAGAGCGGTTTGAGTTTCTTTGAGGCCTCGTGTCTCATGAAACCTCAGTACATGTACTAACACACACAAGAGAGCACGTCGGCACAAAAGCACCAGCAAACCTCCGTTTCCCTGAAGACACTCACACAAACAAATGTTCCATTTGATCATCTAAACCAGGGGTCTCAAACTCCCGGCCCGCCACGTCATTTTATCCGCCAGTAAAAAAAAAAAAAGTTAAAAAAAAAAAAGAAGTCATAACTAAGAAAGTCATAACTAAGAAATATGACTTTCTATCTAATAACTTCGACTTTCTATCTCATAATTTCGACTATGGGGAAATTTTATTATTATTAGTCTAACTTAAAACTTCGTCTAACTTTTTTTTTTTTAAGTTAGACTAATAATAATAAAAATATCCCCATAGTCGAAATTATGAGATAGAAAGTCGAAGTTATTAGATAAAAAGTCATAACTATGATATAAAGTCATATTTCTGAGATAGAAAGTCAAATTTATGAGATAGAAAGTCAAAAAGATGAGATAGGAAGTCAAAAGGATGAGATTGAAAGTTAAAATTATGAGATTGACAGTCAAAATTATGAAATAGAAAGTAAAATTATGAGATACTTAAACAGTTAGAAGCAGCTCTTTGGCTGGTTACTGTACATTTAACATGGAAATGTATTGTGAGCACATTGAAGACTACTTTAAACTGTGAATGCAGAGTTATTTAACAATATGTTACGAGTAGTGACATTTACAACCGGCCCTTTGTGGGCGACCGTGATGCTGATGTGGCCCGGAGTGAAAATGAGTTTGAGACCCCTGATCTAAACACATATAGTATATAGTGTATGTTCCAACAGGCATACACACACGCACACACACACACACACACACACCTACACGCACACAGACTCCACTAAGACGAGTGTGTGTTCATTATTTATCAATGTTTATATCTCTGATAGAGTGCCAGCGGAGATAACGAGGCTAAAACTGCTGACTGATGGATATTTTGCAGACACACTTACACGCTAGATGGAACAGCTCCATGCGCATGTGCGCACATGCACACACACACACATACACACACTGAACTTATACAGCTATATAAACAATGGCAATGGGTCAGCTTTGTGTGTGTGTGTGTGTGCGTTCCTTATTTGTCATTGTTTGACACATTGCCAGTGGAAATAATGGGACTAAAGTGCTGACTGATTCAGATTTAGGTGTCACATATTCGCCCAGACACTACTTGGTTGTCTTACACACGCACAGGAGAATACCCGTCGATGCATAAAAATACGCATCAAAGTGATTAAATGTTAAAGTTCTTGCCTCTCTCGGTGAGTTGAAACTGAAAATGTTGCTGACTCCATGAAAAAAACATCTTTGTTTTGTGCAGATGGAGATTGAAGGTGGTGATGGCAGAGACTGCTGTTTTTCCTTTTTTCCCGTTGTTTTGTTATCTTTTCTCTTTGGTGATCAACATTCATGGATGTGGTGGCGTTGGCCTGGCTTGGAGGACATTCAATTTCAGAGGTAGACTGTGGAACGTTCGCTGTGAACTTTTGGGTTTGTCGTTTCATACGTTGCATATCCATGGGGCTGTACAAAGATGGTAGCCGACTGCCGCCCTCTGCAGTTAGTAAAGAAATGCATATTTCATCGCCTGCATGCTTCTGGAGACAAAACGCGATCATTACAGAGACTTCACTGGTTAGTAAAGCAGAGACACCATAGATTACTGCATATTAATGTAAAAAGAGATCTTTACCCGTGAGCTGTACCTAAAACAAAACATTTGCTCCAAGTTCACAGTATTAACAAATGTTTTGGAGCCTCAATCTTCATTAAAATAACATCTCAATACCTCTGGTGCTTCTCATTTGTATCGTCTCCAACGCCGTTGCAGGCATGGTGACAAGTACAGTCACATCAGCGTCTAAATCCGTTGAGGAAGCTACAGAACTATTCGTTATTCAACCTGTCGAGGAAATGACATCATGGTAACGAAGTTCGACAGGAGGCAGACGTAAAAATCAGGTTGGCTTAATGTGTGGAAAAGGGGGGCATTAGGGGCATAGGTGAAAATATAATGCTACAGAGAGTGTCGTACAGCCTACTGTACGTTTTTATACAAATATCATCCCACATGACCATTCTGCAATATGTTATGTTATATTAGTCAGATAATTAGTTTCAAAGGTAATATTACAGTCACCCCCTGAAGTGACATTTTAATTGAAATATAAGCAGCTTCAGAGGTATGTAGCATGTGGAATGACTGGTGGACTCGACTCGACCCTTCCTATCATCTTTTAGGTACCTTATGGATTCGGCTGTATGAATGGTATCAAAGTATCATTAAGTCGTCAACTTTGACTGATTTTAGCATGAATATATATATATTTATATACATAAATATATACTGTATCAAAACTCGACAAATATCAGACGTTTATATTGTCTTTTTTTCTGTGTGAGTCTGTGTGTGATTGCTTGTGTGTATGCACTGTCCATTGAAGCGATTAACATCAGGTGACTCTAAGTCTGCTGGATACGTCACATTAACCCCTCTCCACTGTGCGTGTGTGTGTGTAAGTGCACTGGAAGAGCGTGTGTGTGTGACACAGGAGGACAGAGTATTTCACGCTGGACTCTCCCATTACCTGAGGTCAGCACTGTTACTGACAAAGTGAGAAAAATGTGTGTGTGTGTGTGTGTGTGTGTGTGTGTGTGTGTGTGTGTGTGTGTGTGAGTGAGAGAGAGAGCGATAATTTACACAGTGCAGGTGTGAACAGCCATAATGATGGTGGCTAGTCTAGACGAGAAGCTGAGTACAGCAGGTTTGGGAGCTCATACTGCATTAAACAGCACATTTTACCTTCACACACACACACACACACACACACACACACACACTCAAACAGATGCATACCAGCATACACACATATTGTACCAACCCTGTCGACAGCTAAATTACTTTTCCTAAACTGCATTCTCAATTATGTTCCGAGGTAAACATATTGTTTTACCGGATTGCGTTCCCAGTTTTAAACACAAGGTTGTCAATTTAAAAAAAATAAACAAAATACTTTTCTTCAAATAAGTATGTTATGTTCACAAAATTGTAAACCGATTGCCGCTACAAAAACCTTTATTTTCTGTTTGATTTTTTGGCAGACAAAAGGGTTATTGTTTCCGACGACCAGAGTCCCTTTTATAAAACCTCTCATTTCACTGAAATAGCCTATCTTCTTGTGAATGGTCAATTTTACTCTGAATATGATAACAAACGTATTTGCGATACGACGAAATCTTTGAAAAGCAATTGAAAATGCAGTTTTGTTGTATGGGAACAACGTTTTTTGGTTGTGCAGACACACAAATGAACAACAAACAAACACACTGAAAGAAAATCAGTGAGCTGTCGCATTACAACAGTCATGCCCTGTAACATAATGCATGCAGTGATCCCGACATGCTTGGTTCTATGCAATCTATTATGATAGAGTTTATCTTTTAAACAAAATGACTGTATGGTTGCATGTACAATACAACTTTGACACTTTAATGTACATAAGTTCGACCATTTAAAACGCAAGTGAAGCAATGAATAGACACAACAAAACAACAGCTCAGATATAAGGTTTGAAGGGGCCCTGAACTAGAAGATAGTGAAGGTGACGGTACCGCGATGAACACTGTAACACTCACACAGACAAACATTGAACTCCACATTCTGCCTGTCTCTGCCAACCCTTCATCCACTCACTTCCACTCCATGAGGCAGTGAAACAGACACCTCTCCAAGTCCCCAAGGACCCCAGAGGCCGAGGACATGAGGGAGAAGCTGAGCGTGGATGATGGGACACTCTATTTAAACCCCCCCATACACACACACACACACACAATCCCATCACTCCTCCTCCCTCCTTTCCTCCGATCAGTCTTCTTTCATGCATCATTCACCATCATCCCTGCTCGCCTCCTTCACCCCAATCTCTCTGTTTTTTCTCTCTCTCTCTCTCTCTCTCTCTCTCTCTCTTCCACACTAATCTCTCAGATCAGTTCATTAGTAAAGAAACGTAAAGCTATATCAGGCAGAGATGAAATGAAAAAAAACACACACACATATCTCTTAAACATAAATCACACGAGCGGCTGTGACAGCAAAGAGCACACCTTCCGCTAATTGAGATCATGTACCTATCGCCCTATTTGCCTGAAGGAAATGACAAATTCAAATTGTCTGCTAAGCAGCTAAATGCACATGAGCTTGTTTCACTTGAAGAACACAGTGAGGCAGTAAGAAATGCACTGAATTCAATTGCCTCGACATTCTGATGTATTTTACTTCAACAGATGTTTAAGTGCACATCGACAGGTGTTCATCATGAAATGTAGCGGTGAGTTAGCAGTGAAATTGACAGTAATTTAGTATAATTTAAGGTAGATTGTAAATACTCTGTAAATTATATGTGCTGATATTAGGACATCTCCAGGCATATGGTGTTCTAATGGTGTTTTTACATTCATAGATAATGAATTTAAATATTAAAACATGCAGTCAAACTCATAGAAAAGACACATATGGACATTCGCTCTAAATGCCAAAGAAGTAATTAACTGAGAAGATGACAAAAACGTAGGCTGGAGTTGCATGTCGAAGTCTATGTGGGTCTGTGTTGTGGGTAACAGAGGAGCTGTTAAACACACCTCCCTGAGCATCAAGCAGGCAGAATGGTTAATCCAATGTGTAGGTGGCATAGAAACGGAGAAGACGAGAAGAAGAAAGAAAAAAAAACCATGGAAACCTGCCGCACAAAGGCCGAAAGCATATATTTTTCTTCTTAAGTACTCTGAAATATAAAATAAAATGGCCACACACAGCCATGTTCCACTCTCTGGTCTGGTCACGCCGCTTGGGTGCAGCGAGTGTCAGGACATAAACACGGGTTCATGAAAGCATATATATATATATATAATAATGAGAAGCTGTGTCATTTGAAACCTGTTGAATACTATTGTTAGCCTGCTGGAGTTTATGCTAAAAAACTGTGATATTATAAATCACGCTAGATGTGGTGTGACACTTGTAAAAAGTTCAGTTGATCTTGAACATTGTAATAGAAACCTGTGAGACGTCATTAAGGAGACGCTGACTGATAGTCATGAACACTGACTGTGTCTGTTTCTCTTGCCTCAGTTTCATGAGCTACTCATTAGATGATTTGTTTTTATGCCTGCTGAATTGTCCCGTTGCAACCCTATTTCATGCAGCCATAACCTCATTTCTATTTAATGTTGGCCATTTTATTGATTTTTCAATTGTTGTTTTATCATCTTTAAAGCACCCGGCAATTCTTATCGCAAAATAACCACAACAATAAAGTTGAATTGCTTGCCCCCTCTGATTGGCCTGTGAGGATTTAAGAAGATAAAAACACACTTTACACACTGCCAGCACAAATGTACAATTGTTGCCTATGTGAGAGAAGGCCGAAACAAATTAAGAGACCACTGGCAGTTTTATTGTTACTATTTTACCTTTCACCACGTTGATGTGTTATTTTATCAGTTTGATGTCGTTAAGAAGTAAACGTGGAATAAGTAAAACACAGAAATCATTCTTCCTTGGAGTTTAGATGTTGCCATAAAGTCAGATACCGCTATTTCATTGTAAACACTGGCGACATTTTGACAGAACACTGTGTGACTGGAGGCAGAGTTCATTGTAGTGGAAATAAAATTCTGAATGTTGATGAATCACATTTGGTTTATGACTTCAGTCGGCAACAGGAGCATTCAACAAATGCTATGCACATATTGGAAGCGGTCATTGTGCCAGAATGCGAAGAAGCACAATACAAACCGTGTTATGAAGAGACAAAACACGGTGGATTGAGAAGGTATTGAGATGACAAACGCACACACTGCACAAACTGCACACTCTAACAAACACACGCCATAGTCTAGTCCAGACCAGGAATTAGGCAGACTGATTGTGAGTGACAACTGAGATTGAATTTCTCTGCAGTGACAACGCAAAGGACTCAGGGGAGGGGACACACACACACACACTCACACGCACAAACGCACACACACATCAGCATGAACAATTATTGAATAATTGCTGGCACACAGACGTATACTTTCACTCAGTGTCCCTCTCTCTTTCAGTCTCTCCCACACACACACACACACACACACACACACACACGTAAACTTCTATCCCCGCAAGTCCCTCCTCTCCAATTTACTGCCAAAGCTGTCTCTTCAAAAGCGAATCTCTTCTTTTCACCATTACAATGAGAATTGCTCCTGGCAAAGTCCAAACAAAACCAAAAGTTTGAGAAAGGCCTTCATTACGTTGCAGCTGGTTCGACGTGATTTGAATGGTGATGAATGGAAATGGCAAGCTTGGAGCCAGAGAAGCAGCAGCTCCCAAAAGATGGATTTGAAATGAGCAATGATGAAGTGTTTGTGATGCTCTTTGTGTTTAAAGACAAGTTTTTAAGCTGAATACGAAATGACTGTGATGGAACACATCAATGGTGTTCGTTTTTGCCGTTTACCGAATTTATAAAAAAATCATCATTTCAGAGTTGAAAATCGCCCATCGACCGTTTTAAATCAACCCTAATTGTGCAAGGCCAACTTTGAGATAGAGTTGACCGCTTGGGACTAATCTACGTCACGAAATAAAATGAAAGAACAGTACAGAAAAAGAGTGGAACAGCAGGCTGGAGGCCAGTGCCAGCTGACTCGACATGGTCCTTCGCGGGGCCTATCGTTTGCATTTTGAGTTACAGCCATGACGATCCGTCTCCAAAGCTGGAGACCTCCATCTCCCAGTGGCAGGGAGGGAGGCGGAAGACAGCGGGTACGCCATCTGGCCAACTCTTGTCTCATTCGTGGTCTGATGAACTGTAAATTCATCAAATTCAGTGTCCCATATCATTATTTTCCACGCTACTGTAGTTGTATAGACAAATGGAAGTGGGCGTGGTTTTATCTCTCAGCCCACTTTTTTTTTGGACTTTTTAAAATGATGCAGTGGGTGAACTTAGGCTCGGACCTGAGGGTGTTGTTACACAGATATACAGCTGCACAGACACAGAAAGCAGCTGGATGTTTCTGATATGAATATGCTACACAAGGAGGCCCGTGCATCAGAGGGTTGAAGGTGCAAAGCGGCAACAAGCATTGCAAGAGCAGCAAATTGAGGTAAAAATGACTTTATGCAAATGTTCTACGACCAAAAAGAGCGACACCTCAGAGGCAACACTTGTATCTGCACTGATTGCAAGCGCAAAATTATTATTTCTTTACAGCACAGTAAAAATCAAATCCCACGTAGATCTGAATATGTTAATCATGTGCTGAAAACAAATATCCCCGAATAAAGACACAGATGGTGAGAGATAAAGGAGAGAGACAGCCTTTTTGTATTTGTATGTGAATGCTCCATCAGGGGTGCAAGGACTTTTGCTCAATTATTCATTTTGCTTAATACATGACAGCAAGACCGATGCTTTCAGTCTCCAGTAGTTTGCCCTGTGTCGTGCACATAATAAGACTGCAGATAAGAGTATGCTCTGCAGTCTTCTCTTTCTATACAACTACACTTTTTCAAAAATATTTCAAACTGCATGACCACTGATCTTTTACAAATTGTAAACACATTCCTTCTCTCAGGTGTCTTTCCACTAAAAAACTGCAGTTATTAAACCACTCCTAAAGAAGGCTAGTTTAGACTCCGCAACGAAGTAAAATAATTGAAAAAGCGGTTTTCCAACAGCTGACCAACTTCTTGGCCGTAAATAACTGCTTTGATGTTTTCCAGTCAGGCTTTCGACAGCACGACAGTACTGAAACTGCTCTTGTGAAGGTTTTCAACGACATCCACTTAAACATAGACAATGCCAGAAGTTCAGTCTTAGTGTTACTGGATCTCAGTGCTGCATTCGACACAGTCGACCATGCCACACTCCTAGAAAGACTAAAAATCTGGGTGGGACTCTCTGGCACAGCACTTAACTGGTTTGAATCCTACTTGAAGGACCGAGAATACTTTGTGTCTGCAGCTGATTACACATCAGAGCTGACTAAAATGACATGTGGTGTTCCCCAAGGTTCAATACTGGGGCCTCTTCTGTTGAACATCTACATGCTTCCACTCGCTCAGATTATGGAAAACAACAAAGTGTGTTATCATAATTATGCAGACGACACACAAATCTACATAACTATGTCACCAGGGGACTATAATCCCATACAAGGGCTGGATAACTGCATTGAACAAATCAACAACTGGGTGTGCCAGAATTTTCTTCAATTAAACAAAGATAAAACAGAAGTAATTGTTTTTGGTACCAAGGACGAACAATTGAAAATCACCGCTCAGCTTCAGTCACTGATGTTAAAACCCACAAACCAAGCCAGAAATCTAGGTGTAGTTATGGATTCAGACCTCAACCTGAACAGCCATATCAAGACAATTACAAAATCAGCCTATTATCGCCTGAAGAATATATCAAGGATTAGAGGACTTATGTCTCAACAGGATTTGGAAACACTTGTCCACGCATTTATCTTCAGCAGACTGGACTACTGTAACGGTGTGTTTACAGGTCTCTGTAAAAAGTCCGTCAGAAAGCTGCAGCTGATTCAGAACGCTGCAGCTCGAGTCCTCACTAAGACCAGGAGGGTGGATCACATCACTCCAGTTCTGAGGTCTTTGCACTGGCTTCCTGTCCAACAAAGAATTGACTTTAAAATCCTACTGTTGGTTTACAAAGCACTGAATGGTTTAGGGCCAAAATACATCTCTGATCTGCTGCTACCTTATGAACCATCCCGACCCCTCAGGTCGTCTGAGACCGGTCTACTTTCTGTTCCCAGAGTCAGAACTAAACATGGAGAAGCAGCGTTCAGTTTTTCTGCTCCACATATCTGGAACAAAGTCCCAGAAAGCTGCAGGTCTGCTGAGACCCTCAGCTCATTTAAATCAAGATTGAAGACTTTTCTGTTTGCTGCTGCCTTTAATTGAACCACATTCAATTAATATATTAATCAATTTCCTGCATTTCTGCATTTTACGACTGAATTTTATTTCTTACAGTTTTTTTTGTTTTTTTTAAATGTTTTAATGCAATGAATGTTCTTAATTGTTTTTAAATCTCCTTTTCTTTTGCCTTATGTTTTGATGCTTTTAATGGTTTTATGTGAAGCACTTTGAATTACCTTGTTGTTGAAATGTGCTATACAAATAAACTTGCCTTGCCTTAAAAATCACTGACTCACAACAAAACAAGGGAAAAAGGACAAAAGAGCCAAGCTGAAGTTTATTGCAATAATATCACAACTCCATGTTATTTTTTGTTTTGTTTTATGTTCTACTGGACATTTTATAGGATAAATAATGCTAACCTGAGTTGCGATAACCTTGATAGCCTCAGAGCACACGGTTGGTACTTAAAGAGGAAATGAATGTTGGCTCTACCAGCAATTATCACACTTCAATGCAGCTATTAATGATTTAAGTTAAAACCGCGTTTCACAGGTCAAGATGTCTGCTGGGAAAGAAAAGGTCCATCCAGCGATAAAAAAAGGGCCATTGTTTCATTGTTTACTGTCCACTGGGGAGTCTAATAATGCTAATTATCTTAACTGTGATGCCTTTAAGCTCAAATGACCAATCACGGAGCACCTAGTGTTTTGCACTGTTATAGTAACTGTGGGAATATGTGACACTCAGCCATGAAGGGATAATGTTTCTCCCGTAAATACTATATATGCTCGATCTCACGTTGCCCACAAACACAGTATACAGGTTTTATATTGAGGTACGTTTTCAGAAAATATTTTTCTGGGGATAAGCAGAAACTCAAAAACTCCAGACTGTCTCTGTCAAGTCATCATCCACTGCCTTCTCCTCGATGAGGCAGTGAGAGAGACACCTCTCCAGGTCTCTGAGGACCTCCGAGGCAGAGGACCGGAGGGAGCAGCTGAGCCTGGATGTTCAGACACTGTATTTAAACCACATGCAGACAGACACTTACTCAACTCTATCAGCCCTCTCTGTTCTTATCTATATTCATTACTCTCTTCTTCAACCCATTATCCCCACCCCATGGCCTTCCTTCCTTCAGGCCTACATCGCAATCCAATCTTTCTTGATCTTTCTCTGCCCGTCACACTGTTTTTTTTGTTGTCACGCTTTGTTTTTGCCTTCTCTGTCGACCATACTGATCTCTACTCCGCCCGTCAATCTCTCTTTCAAACTTCTCCGTGTAGCACTGCGAGATTAATAGCTGCGCGGCTGAAGGGATGCTGTAGCAGGATAACACACAGGATATTAATCTGCACGATACGTATTTCAAGAGCAGTCAGCTGTGAGAAAACAGGGCTCTTTTATTTTTAAGAGTCATTGTGCCTTCTACATCATTGTGGTCCTTCTTGAAGTCCATTTTCACTTCTGCAGACTTTAATTTTGTTTCTTTGTGGATTGTTAATTGTTAAAAAGCAAAAACCTGTTTTGAGGGAAACGCAATGCTTGTTTCATTCATACAATAATTAAAATATCTTACCTGTGGAGAGAGACAGCCTGGCTTTTTGTGAAAAATGCATTGGCCTTTTGTTTCCTCCTTTGTAGCTGTTGTACTTAAGATTGTCATCATGCTCACACATATAGAATAAAACAAAAACAGTTTCTCTACTTACTTACATGTGTTCATGCCCCTTTATCTTTTTTTTAACTCCCTCCCAGCCTTTATCACTCCTCATGTCTCTTGGTCTCTCATACCGTCTCTGTTTTTCACACACAGTATACAGCCTTTGAAATATTCTCTGCTCTTTTGTGCTTGGTGCTGGCTGCCTCCCCTCAGGCATATTTAGCCGTCCTTTCCCCATATTGTGAAGTCGCTTATTGAAACATAAGGCGTGATGTGGGGAGGCTTTACCGGAGGTTTGCAGAGTTCAAATCCTGCCTCATTTGCATATAGGCTATCACAGTGTATTTCCTTGAGCCCCAAGGCAATGTGGGATATTGGGGTTGCTGTGACCCCTGGATGACAAGAGATGAATAAACACATACAGATGCTAGCATTGACTGGTTGGTACTAGTTTGTGCTAGTGTTCAGTATCAGATCAAAAGAAATAGCGAGTTATTATTTGCTACAGTGGCTGTTTGTTCTTCACTGGCTGGTCCCCCAATGCGTCCAAAAATAAGGAGCAATACATAAGTATGTGGACTTATTCAGCTGATTTCTGTGCTGCACTCCATCACTGCTGCCACTGCTATGTTAGGGTTTGATTAGACCAAAGATGGAGGTTGTGAATTTAAAAAGAAGGGAGAAAAAAAAACTTGACAGTTGGTAGGAAACGGAAAAATGAAGCATTACCTTCCAAAGTTTTGAGGCTCTATAATATGTTGCATTACTCTTGCCTTTGCTCTTGACAGACGGGGAGTAATTCACACATCAACTAGGTCCATCTCAATTAAATGTAAACACAGGCTACACCCGGCAGGGGAACACTAAAGCTATGCTAAACCAAGACCACTGGAGACCCTAAGTGGTGTAGCAAAGCAGCCTGAACAATGCGTAACATTCCCTTGTTGATCAAAGGGCTGTACATGAATTTAGTTTTGTGCAAGTCTTAATTTGTGCTGGACTCTACATTTCATACAGAGGGATTATATAAAAGAATGTGCATTAACAAATCAGCAGTGTTTCTAGAAACATGGTCTCGAATGGGTGCACAGAAACAAATCCTTGACAATGACGACTTGAAGAATAAAAATAAATAAATTAAAGAAAAACACTCCAATAAATGTGTATGGACACTACTGCTGAACAATCTACAGATTAAGTTTCTTATTTATCAGTGTAGTGACAATTTAACGAGAATGCAACTTCATGTGCATAGTCAACACTAATTGGATACGATCACATTAAATAGAAGGACAACATCCACATGATATATTGGTGCAACTGCATGTAAAGTGTGTACACACACACACACACACTCCCGTTGAACATCTCCTGATCATGTTGCATTACATTACAGCAAATCTTTTACACCACCTCTTTTATGGTAGCTTTCTCAAATAACATCCCCCATAAACCATAAACACAAAGCCATATAACACCCTGGCATTTAAATGACACACACACACACACACACACACATGCGCCTCTTACCGGAGTGAAGTTCATGACTTTGAGAATCCAGATGGTCAGCGCCAGGTTGACAATCATGGTGACGAGAAGGAGGAGGATGAAGAAGTACAAGCATCTCTTCCTCCAGCCGTAGATTCCCACTGCCGGGTAAACCTGGGCGCCGCACACCGACGCCCCCCGCTGGTGGAGCGGGTTGGGCTGCGCCGCAAGGATATACTGCTCCTGGGTCATCTGAAAGGGACACAAATAGACGTTTCTTAGTCTTACTCTCAATCATATTCTTAGTGTCATCATTATTATTAGTAGTCGTCGTATTATCATTATGATCTCTAACATTGAGCACCGATTTCAGGGGGAAAATATTTGTAAAAATGCAGAGGCTGGAATCACCAACATGATTGTCATTCATCAACTTAAAATGTCTTGCTTTTTTCATTTTGGAGAGAGAATCTGCAGATGTTCAGCCCTGCACAGCTACTAGACAAGCGTCGCAGGAAAGATGTCAAGGAGAGAGAGAGAGAGAGAGATATATATATATATAGAGAGAGAGATATATATATATATAGAGAGAGAGAGAGAGAGAGAGAGAGAGAGAGAGAGAGAGAGAGAGAGAGAGAGAAGACAGAAATGGCATTTTTAAGCCTCCCTTTTTTCATGCATTAATACATACTAAGTTTCGGTCACAGTTTTGGGGAGGATGGAAACAGCATTAAACATGTGAAAATAAAAGAGGACAAGCACAGCCACATAGAAAGGTAGAGAGAGGCGTTAGAGACAAAGCGTGAGACACTGAAAGAGTTTGGAAGTGAGAGAGCGTAAAAGACCGAAGCATGATAAAAAAAACGAGATAGAGGCGGAGCGGTGAAGTGGTGAGATAGCACGGCATCGAGTAGTGAGAGATAGAAAGGGAGGATGGAGGGAGAAAGAGAGAGAGAAGGGGTAGATAAGATGGCAGAAGAGGACAGAGTCCATTAGTTGTAGTGCAGAGGAGGACTCATTGGTGGCAAGAGATATGGACACTGGCTCCAAGGCACTACTATCTCTGTCCATCTCCGACGGTCTCTCACTCTCCTCTCTCTGCCTGAAATTCTCTCTCTCTCTCTCGCTCCCTAATTCACTTGCTATCTCGCTTCTGCACCTCTCTCCCTCTTTATCAGTCTCTCTCACACACACACACACACACACACACACATGATGTCTTTATTTGCTGAGGCTGCATGACCTTAACACCTCACTGACTGTTGTCCCTCCGCCATGCTATTTCCTCCATGTAGTCTCACATGATGATACCACCAAGCCTCGATGACAAACAAAAATGCTGACTATTGCTTTGCCTGCAGAAAGAAAGAAAATCGCAGACTTGGCCCGTTCAACTTTTGTTGGGTTTTCGACGGAGGAGTCTTTGAAGCAAATATCAATCTGCAATCCGTGTCTCCACATTGGTCCTGTCTCTCTCACGCAGAAAAGCAAAGCCCAAGGTCTTATTGAGCTATTGTTGTTATGATGACGCATGAACACCTTCAACAACTTCAAAACGTCACAGTTGTTCGGAGCTTTGAGATTGAGGTGGGAATCTAATCTGACCACATACACTGTAGGGTTTCCCTGTACCAAGTACTCTACCATCCAACTATTGATTTCAATCAATTACGCCCGGATTTCTTCTTTTAAAAAAAAAGGGTGTATGGTATGAACAACATATCACTGATCAGAAAACTGTTACAGGCAAACCGAGACCAACATATCCCAACTTTTCCGATGAAAATCACTAGAATAATAAGGCAAGAATACTAATCTGACCAGTCCCACAGCATGATGGCGTGTTACAGAATCTAACTCAGTGTTGTGTTTTCCTTTCCACTCCGGGAGCCATTTCCCCCCTGAATTAGCAGAGATACTGGGTGACTGGACTTAAAGCAGAGCCAAAACCCAAGACGCAACTGTACTCAATCAACCAGAACATCTCTGGAGATACACACACATAGATATGTTTGGCTGCATCAACTAGGAAGAGTGATAAGCAACAGATATTTGTTAAAAAAACAAACAAATGGAGGACAAGAAAATGGCATTTAATATCAGATTTAAAGGAGGCGATGAAGGGATAGATGAGGCAATCCCCCTTTTTGGCAAAGGAAAGATGGAGCTGCTTTTCATGTGCATACCAAATTTGCACTTAATATTTGCAATCCAATTACTTTATAACTATGCACACGCTGGATATAAGACACATTAATGCCAACTGGAGAGGGCTTCATGTTTGTCAAGTGGACAAATGGATTTATGTTGATTTCCCCTTTCACGGTGAAGACATTCTCCTGCGATGTTCTCAGCTGCTTCATCTGTTGCACTTTTTGGGTGCACCTGTTCCGTCTGTGCAGACACAATGCATATGAATCAATGGTATTGCTGTGGAATAGAGCAATGGGCTGGTGATAATTGCATCTCAGTGTTAAGTGTTCACAATCAATCAATAGCAGCATGTGTGCGTCTGTGCGCGTGTGTGTGTGTGTGTGCTGTTATGTTTGCTGTGTGTGTACTGGAATGCTAATCATTTTTCCTGCATGTATCAACAGTGGGAATCAATAGGTGCACAGATATATCTGTGTGTGTGTGTGTGTGTGTGTGTGTATGGGTGTAAGTTTTTGCATGGATGTTTCTCAAGGGCAAGAATGTGAATCAGCTAAAGAACCAATGTAAGCTACGAAAAGCTATTCCTGTTTTGTTTTTTATTCCGATTCAGAAACATTTGTATTGACAGGTACAGGTTATGGTACGATTCAAGTGATTTGTATTGGTGCTTTGGTGCACAATGATACGAATTAATGATTATCCACAATTGGCTTTGACATAATTCGGTGTCGCTTGAAGGTTATGTTTGGTCACTTTTTTCGATTACTCAGTGATTTGCATCCTCACATGCTCTGTCACTGACTCATTCACCGCGTCGCGTATGTATTTGTGTCGCGGGTCTCATTTCACAGCTATGCATGGTTATCAATCTAACTCAGCATCTTGACAAAGTATTACTTTCTCCTCCCTCATAGTTCCCCGATTACGTGCATCGTATTCGTCCCCCTTTCCTTCCCTCGGCTCTTTCCTTGCCTTCTTCCTTTACCTTTCCTTCCATCTTTGTTTGCCATTATTATTTGTCTTTCTTTTAAGTTATTACCTTCTTTCTTAATTTACATTCAAAGCATCTGTCCTTGATCTCACTCTCCCCCTCACCCAATACACACATCAATTTCTCTTATCTTAACTTCATACTTCAACCACATTCTTTCGACTCCGTCTTTCCACACTTGCCTCATTGCATTCTTCCTTTCCACTCTCCATCTCCCGATTCATTTTGTCCCCCGTCCTCTCCTCCTTCCTTTCCTCTGTCCTAACACTGATCCCTCCCTCCCTCACTCCTCCAATGCATTTCTTAGATTGAACTGACAGCAGAGTCATCAATCAATCCCATGGTGCACCACAGCCTGGAGGCCCTGCACAGCATGACCTAACTTTATTAACATCATAATGTCTTGACAGCCATAAAAACAGCCGCTATTAGAGCCGCGTCACCATGGCTACCATTACAGTAATACCGTCTGTGATCAAACGATGATCTCAGTACAACCATACTCTAAATCAGACTTTATATTAGGTATATACATGGCATGATTTTTCATTTTTGGCGATATGGTGGTATATGTAGAGGTCAGTAAGACGAACAAAAATAAAGGAAAAACATCAATAACTTCTGTGTTTTTCACAGATTGCATGTGCAAATCAGCAAAATGGAAAGTAGCACATTAAGGCAAAAAAAGACCACTGCGACCACAGTCAGGACCAAAATGCAACATTTGTGATATATACCGGTAAGGGTTTTTCCTTTCACTAAATGAATTTGTTACGGTGGCCATCAGGGTAACACATGAGCACTATCATATAAAAAACAACTTTCAACATGACGAAGTGGTTAAACACATCCACATGACAGACCGACGTGATGAGACACTATAACACACTCACACACGGCAGCCCTGCATGACACCAGACTGAGGCTGAGCTCTTCACTGTGAGGATTAGATGGTAAGAAGATGAGAGGAATGAAGAAGAGAGAAGGTCATATGACGTGACCCAGACACACAACTCATTCAGCCCCGCCACGCCTCAAAATGAGAGGCACAAAATAAAAACATTACTCTGATAGGAGCTAATAACAGAAGATGAGAGGACAGGATGCATTACTTGAAAGTGTTTTTCATTTTCAAGCAGCTCAATTTCACATAAAAATTCTAAATGCATTATGAGAAATTAATCATTTGCCCTCATACGACAAGTCACAGGAGTTCCTTGCAGTGAATAAGAAAACATGGTTTTCTTCAGGCTGGAAGCAATATGACTATGGACATCACTAAAACGATGGTAGCGTAAAACCTGATGATGAATAGTGTTTCAGTCGTAGTTGTAGTTCCACGGGCATTCCCTTATTTGAAGTTAACTTAAGCTTCTCATGCACGAGACATTTCAGACAGTATTCAAATATGATTTCATGGGTACCCCTGGCTTGGAGCATCGTTTTTTGACGTGTCAAGAACAGCGTGTCAACATAAGCTTGTGTCTTTTTTTCTTTTTTTTAACTTCCACCTTCACAGTAAGTTAGGTTTACGCAAAAAAAAACACTTCGTAACGATTCACAGAACTAACATGACTAACAAGCCACCAGACTAACAACCGACGAGCAAAGTAAGTCAGCATTAACTTTTTGTTTCACACATAACACGAACAGTATTCTATCTATAATCTATATTTATCAATAACAATGTATAATTGATTGTATAGAATTATCATGGTACTATTTCTATAACGATTGTTTATTCCTTTACTCTTAAATCAGGCAGTGACATAATCATCAGTATCTCTCCGATGTGGTGAAAATCTTCCATTATCATTCTAATATTCATTGTAATGACAAAAAAGAACCCTTTCATGACCATATTTGCCATCCTAATGACTAATTCTGCCTATTTTGTTTTGTTTGTGAGGGATATGGTAAACATTTGTCATCATATTTTGGGGGAATTCTATTTTAAGATGTGTTTCACATTATTCTGTGTAGAGCCAGTCAGTTCTCTTGGTAAAGATACACAAATAAAAACAACACCTTCAACACTGTTCGGGGGCAGGTGTGCATATGTGTGACGAAAGGCTCAACAAGGGATTTCATGTCAAATACCTAAACATGAAACAACGTGTTTGTGTGCCCACCCATGTACATTTGTGTGTGTGTGTGTGTGTGTGTGTGTGAGGGTGAGTGTGTTTGTGAGAAGGTGTGTTTGTGCCAGTGTGATAAACCACTAAGCCAACTGAATTGGGAGAGCTCTGTGTTGGCTGTATGTTGTTGGTTTGGACAGCCTGCCATCCCTCTCTGTCACTGTGGGCACTCAGGTGTTCAGCCAGTGGATGGCTCCCACACACACACACACACACACACACGTGCACACAGTCCGGGAAGCTCGAATACATGCGTACACAAAAAGATAAATCCACACAAGCAACAAGCAAACACACGTATAGGCCAACAAAATCACACTGCAGCTACATGCACCAGCAAACAAAAGCATGCGTACACACTTGAACATGCACACACACACACACACACACACACACACACACACACACACACACACACACACACACACAAACAGGGCTGCTGTGCAGCGAGGCATTCAATATGCGAACAGATTTACGAGGTTCTGCTGCAGGCCCAGTGTAAAAAGAGAAGACTTAAAAGGATAACTCTTGCACCCTCTCCCTCTCACATATCTATGCCAAAAGCACAACAGCTATCGCCATACGAAAAACCGAAACGGACAGACCGACAGACGGACAGAGAGGACAGAGAAGACAGAGGGATAACAACATTGGAGAGAAGGACATCAGCCAAAAAAAGAAAGTAGTCAAAAAAAGTAGGTAAAATGTGATAGTTGATTGATGAAAGGTCACCTGAGCTATTTTGGGAGTGGTGGCCTTTGAGCCAAAGAACAAACCATGGAGCTTTTTAAAGTAAACCACACCGGCCCAAGACTGCAATAAACATATCACAAATCTAAAGCCATTCACGAAAAGATACTAAAATAAAAAAATGACATAATAACTAGACTGCAAAAACCAATTACACTTAAAATGAAATGTCTTAAATTAAGGTAAACTATGCTTGCTTTTTGTCTGACAAGTTATGAGCCCTTTTTATGTTACTGATTTCAAGATATAAATCCTGAAGCCTTATTTCAAGATGACGGCACTAGCATTACCTAAATCTAAGCACATTTTCCAACATATTAAGACAATAAATCTTACATCTGTTCTTGTATTATGTAACTGTTGTTTGAGTGTAACTGGACTGGTTCTAAGTGATATGTGGGTTTTTTACGACTAGATGTTTTTAACACTAAAACATGAGATGTATTAAGCTGTTTAAACAAACACGCCACACTGTAGTGCTTCTGGAAAGTGCAACCTCCTTCATCAGTGTGTTGATCTCATCTTCATCTGATGTTGGTGTTGGTTGAAAGTCTGCTTTGGCACTAAAGGGGTTGCTTTCTACTACTGCCTCTATTTATAGATTTACAGAGTGAAAAGCTGTTCTCATTTGTCTCTGTCTAGATTTAACTCCATGCAATGATGTCTTTTGTCTTTTCAGGACCCACGAGACTAATTAGAGGATGATGGAAATGGAGAGGGAAAAACCATAGAGGCCAGATGAGTGAGACACAGTGTAAAGATTGGAGGAAAAACATGGCAAAGCAAAGGTAAAATAGAGATCCTGGTGGTGTTTGATTGGCAGGTTCACTGCCCACATTGGTCCCAAACCTGGTCAGTAGGGAAGCTTCCTCAATATGGACCAGTTGTCATCTGATTGTATTATCCAGTCACATATACTATAAACGGTATTTGGCTTAGTGGGAAGTGGGAGGATGAATGGGTTTTTAAACTGCTTGGTTGCTCAAAATTGATGGAAAAGCAATGGCATATTTTGCCACTTTTTAAAAGTAGAATGGATGCATAATGGCAGGCAGATGCTAGTACTATCGGAAAGACACCTTTAGGAAACAACACAATATATGGACAATATAGCAGTGTTTTCAGACTCAATTTTAGTTTCATTATAGAGGACAAAAACAGAGTTTTCCACTAACTCATATCATATTTAAAAGTACACATTTTCTTAGTATTTGAAACTATGTAGGGTACTTCTAGACTGTAAAATCACTAAACGTACAGCGTTACAATTGGCGTTTATACAGTCTGAGCTGAAGTGTTTTCTGTCATCTGCCTGCAAAGTATTAAGGAATGATAGTAATGCTAGCAGGAACAAAGTGAGACTGATGGCTGGACCTGGATGGGCTGTGGCTATGAATCCTGGTTTAGGAGGTATGACAGTCATGGTGCTTCTCTCTTGTTTGTTTGTAGCTAACACTTCCCCACATGCTCAAGGCCTACTCATCATGAAACACCATCACGTTTCTACTGTTGAATATTGATAGTTGTATTTTCTGTGTGTATATCGTCTTTTTCCGTAATTACGTTCGATAGAAAAACGTAATGGTATTGATAATAATTTTTCAGAATGATGTTACACTCTGTCTTTATTTAAAAAAAGCTAAAACTAAAATAAAACTAAAATGCTTTCGGGAGTATTCATCTGTGGCACTTGTTTAGTGCATGAAGTCACAATGATAAATTCAGCATCACATAACCACAGCTGGTTCACAGCAGTATTTCAGTACCATGGACAGCTCCGACTTCGACACAGTGCTGGGCAACAAGGAGTTCTTCGTTGAGCTGAAACAACATCTGCTGTTCTAAAAATTGTGAGGAACAAAACTCGTTGATGAGCTTTTTAGAGGCTCTTTGTTGTACAACAGCTACACAAATACCCACGGTCACACCGAGTGTCTGGTTGCTCTGATGCATACCTTCATCGCGCATAGGCATAAAACAACACAATGGCAGTACTGTATTGGCACAGTATCCACAAATCCTCATGTTCATTTACACATGCAGTGCGATGTGACTCTGCAAAAGTAATGGCACAGTCTGCTTGTCATGGTGTGGGTCTTTTTGAGGAAACTCTGCAGGGTTACAATGCTGTTAAGTGCCGCCTGTATGAGCGTCCAGGGGTTAGCGGTGTCTCTCCCTCCTCTCTCTTTCGGTTTCTCTCTCTCTGTCATGATGTTTATTTGTCTCTCTCCCCTTGAATTCAGATCCAGCCCCATTCTTGATCTTCCAATGTCGCTGACTTCTTTTTCTCAGCCCCCCCCTCGCTTTCCTTTTCTCTGGCATGCTGCCTCCTGCTGAGTCAGTATCTGTCAATCAAAAAGCTGCCACTGTTAAACACCGCCGACAACAAAAACAGATTCGAGCTGGAGTTTTTCCTCCTCCTGAAGAGATAGATGGAACACATCATGGAGAGATAGTTTGCTGGCCTTGTATCCTGCTTTTTGCAACTCTTTGAAACTGACAATATAATAATAATAATAAATAATACAATTTATTTATAGAGCGCTTTTCACAGACAGAAAATCACAAATTGCTTAACAGGGCAGAATTTTAAAAGCATAAAAAACACAATGTGACCCTAGGGTCAATAAGTTACATACACAGAGAAAAAATTTAAATTAAAATGAAAACATATTTTAAGAGCAGGTCTATGACATGGGTTTTTACTCAAACACCAGCCTAAAAAGGTGGGTTTTGAGCAAATTTGTTGAGCTGACAACAGAGGCTGAAGAGCGAGTATGCCGTTTCCTGGTGTGGTGTGTTTGTGGCATCAGAATACACAACATAAAGCTAAAGATTATTTCATACTATAATAATTGTTCATCAAATAAGTATTTCACAATGAAAAATCAATGCATGATTCATAACCATCAGAAGTTGTCGTGTGCTTATGATTAGTCCCAATTATAGCAAATAGGAATTATAAATTCCAACTTCATTTTTGCTGCGGGAGTCAATTATCACTGATTAACATAATGGTGCAACACTCAATATCATATCGTGTTCCAGACGACGAATGCCTCTAAAATAATAATTTCTGAAATAAATCATTTATATTAAATAAATGAATCTCGTGAAGGTTGATGCATGCCATCATCTACTAATTCATTTTAGACATGTAACCTGCTTGGAAGGTTCCTTGAAAAATCCTCGAAAAACACAAGCCTGCGTATCTTAAGTTATGCAACCCATTGTCAACCACAGTAAACACGTCAACTCACAGCTCCACTGTCACACGCAGTCAACTGTTGTATTGAAAGCTATTACAAAGCAGAAGAAGTCCTCACTCCACTATATCGCTGTGTAAATAACGCTAGTGATGGGGTTCCAACAGGGGATGTCATACTTCAGTTACAGACCCCGGTAACGTGAGGACGGGCAGAAAGTGAGAGCGAGAGCAGAAGTAACACAGAGGAATGTGTGTGGGGGTTGTTACAGTGGAGGAGATAAGTGCTGTGTGACTTTGGAAAAAAAAGGAGGAGAAAATAACTCTATCCCCTACTGTGTTAGTTCTTACAGGGGGTAGAACAATGGTAGAGACGTGAGTTTTAGTGTGCGTGAGATAGTGACACTTAATAAAGAGGAGAGGGAAATGCGGGGAGGAATCACACAGAGAGTGGGGAGAAAGACATCTTCCAAGGGCAGGCATGCTGTGAGAGATGTGATGGACGCCCGCTGTAAGGACGTCACATGCTTGAGTGTATATAGTGTGAGTAAATCTTTCCCGGTGACAGAATCAGCACACAGGCTTTATGACCCTGCTCAGCGAGTTGGCCTCCTCCATCATTGCCACGCACGCACACACACACACACACACACGCTGTTTAAATACATTACTGTACACATTTTCCAAACTTCTACTAGGCGTGCTGGTGTCGTAGAGGTTAATGCACGTGAATGTTATGCCTGGATTTCTGCTGTCACTATCAGATGAAGGCTAGAATGCCCCAACTAATCTTACAAAACAAGGAGTGTGCCCCACATGCCATAACCTCAGTTATTCTTTAATCGTCATCCTCAGTTTTCGTCAGTGTTGTCTTCCTGTACTTTTACTCCACTCCTCTAGTTGTCCTCTTACTTCACTTCAGCCTCCTCTTAGTTCACAGAAAGAAACCCACTGAAAGCCAAGTTGTTTTTTCATAAACTTAGAATGTGATGTTGCCCAGCTGCTAACACTAGAATAGAGTCTACAGGGTTTTTCTTCTGCGCATACTGGCAACAAAGGCAGATGCTGCAAAGCACAAACTAATATAATAGACCTTTTAGCACACACACTGCATGCTACATTGTTAGCAGGAAGCACCCTCCATCCCACCTTTCACTTCTCGCTTACCTCTTTATCTCCCACCCCACACCCTCCCTCCCTCCCTCCCCCTCCTTTTATCTCCCCTGGCATCATTCACTCTACTTGCATTTCTTTCTGACTTCTAATTGAGTTGTGTGTTGTCAGCCCAGCAGCCCTACTCAAAGCTCCCTTTCATGGCTTTGACCAAAGAGTGTATGTGTGAGTGATGTGTGTGATGTATGTCCAGCAGTCACTCATGTCCATGTACCTCCATGGAGTACTCGTATATCAACCCCTGGGCCCTGCTCAGTATAATGGAAGGACCAGATACTGACAAAGAGGGGATGGAAGAGAGTGAGAAAGAGAAAAGTGCTGGGAGATAAGGAAATGAGTGCGAGTGAGACGGACAATTTGCTGCATGTGACTCGATATCCAGGTCTCTCTCGCTTTCATTCATTCATGTTTTTTTCTGCCATCGTTTCCTTCCACATACCGTCTAAAAAGCATCGCTCAGCTCCTCTCCAAAAGGCGTTTGCTGTAAAATGGCTCCTCCAACCGCTTCTGTCTAATGTCATAAAGAGGAACCGCCGCACATATAAACTTAAAATGATTCTAGCTCATATAACCTTCAGAATGATCTGTTGTTTACCTTCTCAATCCTACATTGAGCTCTCTCTCTCTCTCTCTCTCTCTCTAATGCGGAGAACAAACACACATTGCTGTACGTGCTTGTGTGCAGCTTCGAGGATGTGTTTCAGTGTTTTGCCTTCCACTGCATCTTGCATACTGACAGTATATAGTACATCAGGTTAGAAGGATATGGGCGTTACAGACAAACACACACACACACACACATACTCAATTGCTGGATGCACGTATTACATGGGTTGCTAGTGTGTGTGTCAGCAAAGCGGTCAGGGCTGAGTTGCTGGTTTGAAAGCTGACATGGGGCTGTGGCCAGATAGACGGAAATAAATGAGCAAAAATAGACGAGAAACCACCAATGTGCCATTTCCTTCAAATGTAGTACGACACAAAAGAGACACAGAACTTATATTCCACTTAAACATACATGGTGAGAAGAGATATTATCAGGTGATCCTCTGGGATCATTATCTTCAATGCTCCATGCTAATACTTTAGCATGTGTTGTATAAGAGCAAAGAGCTATTTGCATTATCCACAGTAAGATTATTCAACTTTTACATTGTACCTTTTTGTCTGATCTACTGATTTAGGTTTACATAAAGTAGTCATTAAATCAATTACATGGATACAGCCACGCCAGAGTCATGTGAAATGCACATCATCCATATTTTGAGATAAGGAAAAGAGGCAAATGGTTATGTTTCAGAAGGATCATTTTTTGCTGTAAAATTACTTTAAAAAGTAGCGCACACGTGTGTTGGAACAATAGGTGAGAGTTTCACCCACAATCCGGAGCTCTATGTGTGTGCAAGTTACGGAAAACAAGAGGAATAAAAGGGGCAGAGAGAGGAATCAGAGTTTCTGTGTGCGATGTCGCGTCGTAGTGAAAATGAGGATCGCCGAGCGTATCTCACACAAGTTGCCGTTGTCGCTTCGCGAACTGACGACACTTATGCCCGATAGTCGCGTTTCCACACTTCACTCACAGAATCGACTCGAGGAAAGAGAGCAAGAACAAAGATGAAATCAAATAATCCCAAAAGCAACAGTCAAACAGGAAACGCACAGTACGACGGACCTCGGAGCTCCGTCGACGATTGCGTAATCTCTCAGCAAAACGAAAACAATGACTTTAACACGACAAAAACACGGGAATAATAACATATAAATGAATGGCCTGAATTAAACTTAAGTTCATTTAAGCTAAACTACGCCCAGACACCGTGACTCTTACTATGAGATGCTTCGTGGCAAGGTTGTAGAGTGTTTGTCGATGAATGGTTTTCCCTCCTCCAGGAGGAAAAGAAAAGCGTGAGGCTGCTGTGGTTTCGGCGTCGCTGGTGAGCGGCTGCTGGTTCGGCCCGGCTCGCTGCAGAGAGGAGGGCCTGTGGTTTCCAACGTCGGCTGAGACACGTGTCGGTTCGTATCTCTCGGTAATGGTCGGTGAAGGAAGATTGTTTGGTCTTCCTAGTACCGTGGCGTGTACACGAAGGGGGGGGAGCGGCGCGTTGAAGAAAGGATGCTTTCCGCGGGCCAAGGCCTTAACTCAGAATAGACGTGGTTCTTTTTCGTCCAGCGAAAAAGAGCACGTGCGTGCTGAGATGAGTGGGGGTTGAGGTCGATCGGGTCCTCTGGTGATTCTTCTTGAGACTAGACGGGAGTCCAGAGCGAAGAGCGATTTTGGCTGCGTTGCCGCTTATAAGCGTGTCTCTGCGCACAGCGGGAGACGGCTCGTTGACCAATGAAAGGTCCACCTCCGCGGTGGACCGAAGGTGGAGGTGTGGTCATCTCCAGGGGGCAAGGATCAGACCCCAGGTCATTTGTGAGGAGGGGAGGCCCATGTGAGGGACTCAACCAGCCAGGAGGTGGCGCCAGAACCCCAACATCCCCCCTTTGGTCTGAAGAGCGGGATGCTGGTCACGGTCTTTAGAGCAAACCAAGGGCTGGCACTTACATCCATGTGCAGGGGAAAAACTGTCCATATATTCCTGAAAACCTGAAGAGGTTAGACAGTCCAAGTATTCCTGGGATCAAAAGCAGTGGTTAACAGGCAGGGTTCAATGTTCAAAGTTCAGAGTTCAGAGTTCACTGGTGTCTGGTTGCTAACGAAGGTGGCATCTGGGCAGATGGCTTTAACTACTTTTTCCCTACATCTACTATCATACACAATTCAAATCATAGGTGAGCAAAACATTATTCCCAAATAATTCAATCGCTAATATGATGTTGTGATACTTCAAGCATTGCGGTATAGTGTCAAAGAATGTAACAACCCAAATAAAACAAAAACAAAACACAAAGGATAAAAAGAAACGAGGTAGAAAGAAGGGAAGCAGAGGAGGGATACAGTGGTTACTGATTCTACTCCTAGACAGGACTGGAGACCGTCAGCGGAGCGGTCGCCGGGTGGCTAACACGTGGAGCTCCGTATAGGAGGGAATCCAGTCTGTTCTGTAGCTTCTGGATGTATTTGTACATAATATGTGCGACGATTGCTGTGATTATCCAGCCACTAAGAAGGAGTCCCAAGGCTAGCATGCTGAGGTTGTTTGCCTGATAGGGGTTGTACCTAATCAAATGGTTGAACAATGTGGTAGTGAGTCCAGTGGGTTTGAGGCTGAACTGGACCAATTTCGTCCCTTCTGTTAGAAGCTGCTGTTGAATGTTATCATCAATGGTGAGGTTGTGACCCTTGAAGGCGTCCATAATCTCAATCTCTACATTGTGTGTGTCTGGGTTGAGGTAATGGAGGACGATGTCATTGATGTGCAGTGTGGCTCCTTGTGGAACTGTCAAAAAGAATGTCTGATTTGGTAAAGTTAGCTTAGTGGCGGTGTCGTGGCGATCGTAGGATACGAGGACTTCGGTGGCGGGGGTGCTAACCAGCCATTTGTTGCCTGCTCGTTCTACTCTCGTCTCCGTACCATCATCCTTGACGGACAGACTACCTCGGCACCTCTGTTCAGGGGACTCGGCTCTCAAGCCGCAGAGGTAGCCTGTTACGTCTCTAACGAAAGGGTTGCTCGGGCAGACCCAGTGGATGTCTTTAGTTTTTGTACACATGCCTAGGTTGGGGATGAGGTAGAGGGAGAGATCGTCATCATGGTAAGCAAGGATTGGCGGTGTTGTGAGGTGTACATGTGTATCACCTTTCCAGAATCCGACATTCAAAACAGACTTCATTCGATATACATTTTGTCTCTCTATGATTGGTAGATTCAGAATGAATCCTATTTCTAGGTTCTTTGGATCTACCGAAATCGGGATGGCGCTGCCAAGACTATAAGCTAGATGTACCTGTGATGGTTGCACAACAGTAGTGGTCGCAGATCTAAGGATTTTGTCAACGAGGTCCAAAGGGACCAGATAGGGTGGGATTTTCCCACTGGTCAAGCTATTGACCGATGAGCTGATTTCTCTGATGAGATCCTGCATTAAATCTCGTACTACTCGTACATAGGTTATGTCTTCTTGGACTACTTCGGAGAGAGTAGCTAAGGCATGCAAGGTGTTATTGAGGAGAGCAGAATGTAAGTTTACAGTGACGATGGTTCCCTGAAGGGTTTTACCCAGGCCCTGTAACTGTGCTTGTTGGAGTTGGATTCGCTGTTGGATCTCTGGCATTTCTTTGTCAAGTTCGCCCATGTGTCTTTGGAGCGCGCTCAGGCTAATGGAGTTGGCGGCCGAGAGGCCGATGGAGAAAAGGGACCCAATGGCCGATGCTGCGACGAGCAGACCGCCGAGGAATCTCTTAGGTCGGTGCTTACCGCTAAGATCCTCCTCAGTGACCAAGAACTTGTGTAATTGGTCGAGGATGTGAGCGGTCGTCTGCTTGGCCCGGTCGACTGTGTCGTGGGCTTGGACTCCGCTCAACCTTCCTTCGGTCAGCCGTGGGGGCAATCGGATATGCTTACGGTACACGTCCCAGGGGTCTAGTCGTACATAGACTCTCTGGGTGTAGAGGCCGCAACGGGTAATTAGGAGTCCGGGTGTCCCTTGTAGGACGATCCCAGTCGGTGGGCCTGGTTCCACCATTTCTAGCGCTTGGGTGAGTTGTAGACCGAAGAGTATGCCGAGGATCCAAGGGAGCCCCATCTGTGAACACACCAGAATCTAATTACTGTGGGGATAATGTATTCTATGTTATAGGTTAGTGCATGCCGACGGGGTGAGTTGGGGCATGCAGTTAATTCCTATCTCTACTGGGGGGAGATGGCCGTAGCCTCTCCTTGGAGTGAACCCGGTTTGTAGGGTTTGATCTGGTTCGCATGGACCCATTTGTATGCCGGTGGCTGTTTGGTCTTAGGGACCCGGATCCGATATGCTACCGGTGAGAGTTTTCCTACGATTTCGAAGGGGCCTGTCCAGCGAGGTAGGAATTTCTTTGAGATTCCCACTGGGCTGGTGAATCTAAAGTAGAAAACCTTGTCGCCCACCTGGTATTCGTGGTGCGCTGCCTTCCTATCGTAGTAGGCCTTAGAGCCTTTTGCGCTGTCTTCCAAGTTCTCTTGGGCCCACGCAAACGTATCTCGGAGGTGCTCACGCAAGTCTGAGACGTACTGATGTGTAGTGTAGGCTGTCGCGACGCTGACATCCTCGGGGTGGTACAGGAGGTGAAGCGGGAGAGTCATCTCCCTTCCCGTCATCATTTCAAAGGGTGTGACCCCCGTGGAACGGTGCGGGGTGGACCTAATGGCCATCAGTACCAAGGGGAGTTTCACGTCCCAGTCTCTGCCACTGCTGTTAACATACTTCTTGAGCATGCTGACAATGGTGCGGTTGGCCCGTTCGACCTGACCGGAGGACTGGGGGTGGTACGAAATGTGGAATTTGGATTCAATTCCCAAGAGATCGTACACGCTAGTCATGACGTGGGAGGTGAAATGGGTACCTTGGTCTGAATCGATGGAGAGGGGTAAACCCCAACGGCTGAACACGTGGTTCAGAAGTAGGACTGCAGTCGTCATAGCCGTGTCATTGGGTGCTGGGAGGCATTCCACCCATTTAGTGAACGCGCATGTGATGGTGAGGAGGTATTTGTTACCTCTCGAGGACTTAGGGACTGGACCGACCCAGTCGATTTGGAGGTTGGACCATGGGAATGTGACCCCCCTTGCTTGAAGTGGGGCACGACTGATGGGGCGGGATGGCTGGAACTGGCAACAGACCAGACATCCCCGTACGTAGGACTTAGTGTCCCGCATCATGGACGGCCAATAAGCGACTTGCTTGAGGGTGTTGAGAGTTGCCTTGTAGCCCCGGTGTCCTCCTGTTAAGGAGTCGTGAGCATGGGTCAACATCACCCCCCTATGGTCAGTTGGGACGACCCAACGGGACGGGCCCTGACCCTCGTAGGAGTAGACCAACAGACCCTGGTCTATCTTCAGGTGTGACTGGACGGACTTAAGGTCTTTCAGTTCTCGTGAGTCTAACGGTGGCGGTGCCACCTGTTGTGACGGAAGGTTCAGTATCTGGTTTCGAATGCTTTGAATAGCCGGGTCTCGTTCCTGCATCGTGACCAAGTCTGTGTCGCCTGGTTTGCGTCCCAGGTGCAAAGTCTGGAGGCACGACTGCGGATTCTCTGCTTTCTCTTTGGTTTGCCGCCGAGTGATCGCATTCACTGCATACGTTTGGGGGCTTGGGAGCCAGCTTTCCTGGAACTCCCAAGGCATGCCTTGTTCAGCCCCCAATTTGGCGAGGCGGTCCGCCTCATCGTTCCCGTCCCTATCAGGGCCAGAGGTTTGGGAATGACCCTTTACCTTCTTCCAGTAAATTGTCATCCCCTGGGTTGTCACCAGCTGATCGCATGTGAGGAAGAGCTCTGAATGTTTGACCTCTTTGTTTCGAGCATTTTTCATGCCGTTCGCCTTCCACGTAGGGAAGTGAGAGATGAAACTGTGGCGAGCATAATTCGAGTCTGAGCAGATCACCAGCTGTACAACCGCTTGCCTAGTGGCCTGTTGGAGTGCGATGAGTGCTGCTGCAATCTCTGCATATTGGCTCGACTTTGAGCCGAGTTGGTAGCAGGGTGGCTCGTTCGTTTCGAAGCCCACCCATTTGATACCGACTCCAGCTCGGATCTGGCTCTCGTGATGGAATGAGCAGCCGTCCACATAGACCTTCGGGAGGCCTTGGCAGATGTTCTCATCGTAGTAATGATGGTTGGATGGAAGCGATGGGGTTGTGATGATTGAAGATTGGGAGCTCGGCTGTTCTTCACAGTCGCAGTGTTGGCACTGCGCAAGACCCTGGCCCAGAGCCATCTTGTGGTTCTGGGCGTACTTAATCTCAACATCATAGCCTTGCAACGCCATCATCCAGGATGCGATACGACTGTTAGAGACTCGACCCTCTCTCAGTCGCTGACTGTTCAAGAATACGACCGGTTGGTGGCAAGTCTCGATGATGACTTTCTGACCTCCGATGTAGCTACGGAAATGTTCCACAGCCCAAACGGTGGCAAGAAGGGCCTTTTCGCAGTCGGAGAACTTAATCTCAACGGTGCTTAAAGGTCGGCTGGCGTAGGCAACGACCCGCTGGTCGGTGTCATATTTCTGTGCCAACGCAGCGCTAAGGCACTGGGAAGAGAAGCTGGCCTCAAGATGGAACTCTTTGTCTTTGTCTGGGTAGGCCAGACAGGGGGCGGAGCAGAGCTTTTCCTTCAGTTGGTGGAAGGATTGCTCTTGGGGTCCCCCCCATTCGAAAAGGCTATCTTTGCGCAGAAGCTCCGTGAGGGGTCTGGCTATTTCTGCGTAGTCCTCCATGAACTGCCGTGAATAGTTACAGACACCCAGGAAGCTCCTGAGTTCCGACATGTTTGTCGGAGCTTTGATGTTTCGGATGGCTTGTATCCTCTCTGCCAGAGGTTCAATGCCGTCTGCGCCCACCGTGAGCCCCACGTACTTGACCTTAGTACGGCACCACTGGCCTTTGGTGATAGCCAGTTTAGCTCCTGCGGCGGCGAGCTGGCCGAGAACATGGCGGATCTCAGCCAGGTGTTCCTCAAAGGTCCGACTCCTCATGAGGATGTCATCCACGTATATGAGGTTTCCACGAGCGGCGGCGTCGGCCATCGCTTTGTGGAGGAAGATGTTGAACTCTGAGGGCGAGTTAGAGTACCCAAACGGGCAGCGGTTCCAAGTGTACTGGCGATTGCCAAAGGAAAAAGCAAGCTTGTATTGGTCGACTGGGTCGACTCTCATGGTCCAGAACCCATTGGCTATGTCCACCGTTGAGAAGAAACAGGCCTCTTTTACCTTTGCCAGTTCTTGATCCAGGTGGATCATTGGCCAACGGGAGAGGGGAACCTGCTTGTTCAGTGGGCGGTAGTCGATGGTAAGACGCCATTTTCCAGTTGGCTTCAGCACTGGCCAGATGGGCGAGTTGTACGTTGAGTTGCACTCCCTGATGATTTGCTTTTCCAGCAATTTGTCAAGGATCTCTTGAATCGAGTCATAGGCGGCCAACGGGATTCTGTACTGACGTACAAAGGTTGGTTGGGCCTGTGGGTCGGTAGGGATGCGAACTGTATGGAGGTCGGTGACTCCGCAGTCGTGGGAGTCTTTTGAAAAGATCTCCTGAAACTCGCGGAACAAGTGTCGAAGTGCGTCTCTCTGAGTTTCTGTTATCAGAGCGTCCGACTTCGCGAGCTGTTGCTCCATCTCTGCCTCAAAGCCAGGGTACGGTTCGTTGGTCGGTGAATCCGCACCCGTGACTGCGGAGGTCGAATCTCCTGGTAGAGTAGTGAGGGTGTACACTATCATGTCGCCGTCAGTACTCAGGGAAGCGTCGTGGATTGCTTCGCTCTGTAGCATTTCATGACGGACAATGGTGATCATTTTGGTCGGAAAGGTATAAAGAAGGCCATTCAGTTCATCCTCTCTAGCTAGGGATGGGGGCAGCTCCCCTATGACAGGGACTGTGAGTTCAAAGTCGTGGAAGGACTGGTCAACCAGTATCCCCAATGGTTGTCCTCCCGTCACCTGGATCGGTGAGTGGGTCAGATTCTGAACCAGTATGTAGGCTGAACGATTGTTCACCTCAAGCAGGGGCATACCACAGACTGTCAAGTTCAGTTCCCAAAAGCGGGGCAGCGGTTGGAAGAATGCCTGTTCGCTAGGCAGCGTCTGTCCCTTAAGGATGACGAGGCGTATGGAAACTCCGGCAGTGCGGGCGGGCACTGTCGTGCCAGTTTCACTGGCGACTTGACACGCCTGGGGGATAGTTGGCCCCGATACCATGTGTTCGGGTTCAGTGGCGAGGGGGTAACGCTCAGCGCTACCTTGAGACCACAGAACTTGGTGGACTGTGTCCAATACGGCGCCAAGTCTTACTAGCAGGTCTGCGCCGACAAAGAACGGGGGATGGAGTCTAGGGACCACACTGATCAGGTGCGTCACCTGTTTGCCTCCAATCCGTACGTGGAGGGCACACACCCCGATGGCTTTGAGCATCGTCTGCGGTGATTCCGCTGACAGAAGCCGGTGGCTTCGCTGAACGAAGACTGGCGGTGGATTTTGTTGGCAAAGAGTGTTGAACACGTCTTGGCTGACAGCTGATTTCTCAGACCACAGGGCTAGGAGAGCCTCTGGATTCATGATGCCATTGAGGTGTACGCCTTCAGTCAAGCGGGGGGCGTACAATGCTGACGTGGGGTTTTCCAACGAGCAAAGGAAAGACTGGTGATCACGGGGCAGGTTCTCATGGTTTGGCTGCGACGGTCCCAGGTCCGCAGGCGGAGCGGGCTGAGCCGACTCAGGGGGAGTCTCTGGCAGGCACGGGAGCGTCTGCAACTCGTTTTCATGAATGACGGCGACTTGTCCGTCTGGAACTGATGCGTCACCAGTAAGGTTCAGGGGCCTAGGTGTGTCTACCTGTGCCCAAATGTGTCCCTGATGACAATCAATGAGCGGGGCCAATCGGTCCAAGAGGTCCTGGCCAAGGAGTAAGGGTTCGGTGTCTAGGATGCAGACATGAATGGGATGCTTGATAGTCATTCCCTGAAAAGCGATGTCAACCCAGACACGTTTGGTGATGGGCGACTTATCTTGGGTGTAGCTGGTGATGCTGACCGCGCACGTTTCGCTTTGCAGCGTTGTGCCACGGGAATGCATTGCTTCAGTTACCATCAAGAAGGTAGCGGTACACATGAGGCTGATTTCTGACCCGGAATCGAGTAGAGCAAGAGTGTTATGGCCTCCCAGTGTGACTGAGATGTATATACGGCGGGCCCTACCTTTGCGGACAAGGTCACCCAAGAAGGTCATGGAACGGGGAGGTGCGAAGTCGGGAGTGGCCGTTTCCGGGAGTGTGCTGATGTCTCTTCCCCAACCTACAAAGTAGACTTTGGCGGCAGAGGAAGAAGTCTCTAGGCTTAGTCAGGTGGGCGGCAAGTTGGGATCGGGTTTCCCTGGCGGGGTTGGTGGTTTCCCCGGGGGCGTCGCCTTCCCCAACTGCTTGACTGCCTCTTGCACATACTTACGGATTAGGCTCTCCAGCTCAGGCGTTTCAGCTTCCTTTGCAGGGAAGTTGCGAGCCCGTCCGTTGTGCCTACCTGGTTGTGGAGGGTTGCGTTCAACCCTCCGTGGTGGATGCGATGTGGGTTGCTGCCGTGGCCTTACCTGGTTGTGACCTTGGGGGTGTCTCTCACCCCCCTGGTTGCGTTGGTCCTCCGACCGCCATGGTCGTTGGTTTCTCAAGGGTGGCCGAGAGTCTCTGGCCCAAGGCCTTTCATTGCCTTCCAACGCTAGGTCAGAGTCTCCGGACTGTTGGATGCCCAGGACTCTGGCAGTGTCTTCATGCTTCTTCAGAGGCCGTGCGCGTGTCTCCCATGCCAGTTGTGCATATTTCCTGATCTCCGGCATTGTGAGGTTACTTGTTCTGCAATGCATGGTAACATCGTACCTAACACCGTCGTGGAGGTTGTGCAGGAATAAGGACTTAAAGGCATGGTCCTCTTCTAGACCAGGGGCGTTACGTCCCTGGAAGTACGCGGATCTCAACCGCCTGAAGTAATCTCTTGGGGCCTCTAGCCTTCCTTGAGAGATCGCAAAGGCGCCGAGAGTGGCTGAAGCGGGATCAGGGTACAAGGAGTACTCCTCCCGGAGAGCCTGACAGAGGCTCGAGTAGCGGTCGCGGATACCTGGCTGGAGTGTTTCCATGAAAACATGGACTCCTCTAGCCGTGGTCTTCCAGATTAGCTTTAGCTTTTCACGCGATGAGGGGCGCGAGATGTCAAGGAGGCAGCGGTCGATCTCCCGTAGATAGTCGTCGATGCTCGACTCTCTGCTACCGGGATCGAAACGTTCTACATCTTTGGCAAGAGACTCAATCTGCCGGGTACGCAGGCCCTGCGCGCCGATGGGGCCTGGGCCGTCCGAGTCGTCTGAGTCTACTAATTCACCTCGAGGGGAATCAGGGCGACTATTCCCCCTCCTTGGGGGAGAGGGGGAGCGGTTTCGTCGCGACCTTGAACTAGGTGGAGGGTATTGGTCTTCCCCCCTAGTGGGTGGCGAGACCGTTCGACTGAAATGCAGGGTGGTCCGACTCGGGCCGAATGAGGCACCACTGTCCAAGGGTTGCGAGGACCGAGGGGCACTGTAGCTGTCCAAAGTGACGTGGTGAGCGGCTAGGTTGGGTGGCACAGTACTTACCTGGGTTAGGGGTGTCTGTCCCTGCGTGGTACTGTGAAGCACTTTCATTCTGTCGTTAACCTCTAGGGTAGCGTTGAGCTCTGTGTGGATCTCCTTGAGATCCACTCGCAGGGTCTCATTGTCTTCCTGAAGCGCACGATAGTCGGTTTCTCCCTGCCTAACCGCAATCTGAATCTCACCCAATGCGCTGCGCAGTCTGTCGCATTCCTCGCGGTGTGCGACAGCTTGTAGCTGCATTTTCTGATGGTAGGTGAGGAAGATTGATCCAACCACGTCTTGAATCATGCGTTTTGGTTTATCTGGATGGTTTCCATACGCCATTAGCTCCACTAATTGCTTCTGACACGTGGCTGTGTCGTATGTACCAAAATACTCTCTCTCAGGTAGCGTGAACTTGAGGAGATCGGCCACCGCATCTCGTAATACGGCGTCATCTAGAGCTACAGCTCCAGAAGCGGAGTCTTTGTTGTCGCTCATTCTCTTTTAATAAGCGCGACTCCTAGTGGTTATTAATTCCCTACTGTTAGTAAGAAACTGTTAGCGTTTACGGTTAATGCAGGAGCACAGTGAAATGTCTAGTTCTGTGACTTACAAATTTCTACTGTACTACTCTGAGATATCACTACTGCTTGGCAACCAAAGGTACAAAATGCTAACGTGGCTTAGCACTTTTGGCCTATGACAGCTGTGTGTAACTTCTTTGAGGGATTTAAGAAAACAAAGTATTGGTATTACAAAAACAAACGATCCAACCTACTACACAGCTGACTGTTAGTTTAGGAAATGAAACGAGTAATTGAACCTGAAAGGAAAACGAAATAAGAATTTCGGAAAAATTTAAATTCAATTAAAATTAAGATTAAAATCAAAAATTAAATTACGATAAGGAAAAATTTTGAATATCAAAGGTCTACCTATTTTGGAAAATAAGGTGCAGAAATTTGGATCATTCAAAACAAAGGGAAAAAATTAATTTTGGAAAATTAATTATTCAAAAATAATTATGGATTATTATGCATATATACTGTAATAAGACTGGAATAACGTATCCTCACACGGGGCACCAGATGTTGGGAACGTAGAGGGGCGTGTTTGGGTTATCAGCATTTAAGAAACTGAATTCTTGACATCAATATAATTATTAATGTGAGTAACAATTATTAATGATTATTAATAATAACGGGGCACCACCCTGTAAACAGGGACTAATAACCAAACGATAAACTAAGTCTCATAATTACTGGCCACTCGTAATGTCAATAGTCGGGTGCGACTACACATTCGAAGTGACAGTGAAGGGTTAAGTTCGTACACAAGGCTACTACATACAGATCTTATTACACAAATATGCACAAGTAATCACAAACGACTGCTCTTTAAAATATAACAGAATTTATTAAATCGAAATAATAAGTGATCAGATCAAATAATATCACAACCAACAACGCTGTCATACAATTTTATGTGCCTAATATCTAAACAAATGAATAAAATGGGTGATGATGTATGTAATACAAGTATGTGTGTGTGTGTGTGTGTGTGTGCGTGTGGAAAGGAAGGTGAGTCCTAACAGCTATCGCTAAAGACTACAAAGATGGCGGCGTCGAGTGACGCAGACAAACAGGCCTTAAAGCGTTATAGCTAAAACCTTCCACCAGATGGCGGAGTCGAGTGACTTAGACCAAATGGCGAATGGAGAGGGGGGGGTCAGCTATATGTGGTTGCGTGTGTCGGCGCACACGTGTGTTGGAACAATAGGTGAGAGTTTCACCCACAATCCGGAGCTCTATGTGTGTGCAAGTTACGGAAAACAAGAGGAATAAAAGGGGCAGAGAGAGGAATCAGAGTTTCTGTGTGCGATGTCGCGTCGTAGTGAAAATGAGGATCGCCGAGCGTATCTCACACAAGTTGCCGTTGTCGCTTCGCGAACTGACGACACTTATGCCCGATAGTCGCGTTTCCACACTTCACTCACAGAATCGACTCGAGGAAAGAGAGCAAGAACAAAGATGAAATCAAATAATCCCAAAAGCAACAGTCAAACAGGAAACGCACAGTACGACGGACCTCGGAGCTCCGTCGACGATTGCGTAATCTCTCAGCAAAACGAAAACAATGACTTTAACACGACAAAAACACGGGAATAATAACATATAAATGAATGGCCTGAATTAAACTTAAGTTCATTTAAGCTAAACTACGCCCAGACACCGTGACTCTTACTATGAGATGCTTCGTGGCAAGGTTGTAGAGTGTTTGTCGATGAATGGTTTTCCCTCCTCCAGGAGGAAAAGAAAAGCGTGAGGCTGCTGTGGTTTCGGCGTCGCTGGTGAGCGGCTGCTGGTTCGGCCCGGCTCGCTGCAGAGAGGAGGGCCTGTGGTTTCCAACGTCGGCTGAGACACGTGTCGGTTCGTATCTCTCGGTAATGGTCGGTGAAGGAAGATTGTTTGGTCTTCCTAGTACCGTGGCGTGTACACGAAGGGGGGGGAGCGGCGCGTTGAAGAAAGGATGCTTTCCGCGGGCCAAGGCCTTAACTCAGAATAGACGTGGTTCTTTTTCGTCCAGCGAAAAAGAGCACGTGCGTGCTGAGATGAGTGGGGGTTGAGGTCGATCGGGTCCTCTGGTGATTCTTCTTGAGACTAGACGGGAGTCCAGAGCGAAGAGCGATTTTGGCTGCGTTGCCGCTTATAAGCGTGTCTCTGCGCACAGCGGGAGACGGCTCGTTGACCAATGAAAGGTCCACCTCCGCGGTGGACCGAAGGTGGAGGTGTGGTCATCTCCAGGGGGCAAGGATCAGACCCCAGGTCATTTGTGAGGAGGGGAGGCCCATGTGAGGGACTCAACCAGCCAGGAGGTGGCGCCAGAACCCCAACAATCATAATAGTTGCTGATCTTCAGAGCACACTATCAATGATCGAATTGCATTTGATGAGAAAAGCAGTTAGCTCGTAGCAAGAAGGCCAATTGATCAGCGGCACATGACTGAGTTTGTTTTCGGTTACTCCGTTATATGCCTTCACTTCAGGTGACACCGGCTTAATTAAGTGTAGCCAAGTGAATACGTGTGTAAATTGCTGTGCATCTCTACCTACATCTAAAAACAACAAACAGATGCCTCTTTCCCAGCATGCAGCATTGACCTGTGCCTGCCGTTACCATGGTGATATGATTTATTAATTAGTCTGCTGTTTGATTGTTGTCGGTGATAAATCACTTCCACCGCTCTCATCTACAAGTACCTCATTAGAGTCGTCCTTTAACAAGCCAATCACCTCACAAACACACACACACACACACAGATAAAGAGGGACGGACATAGATCACACACACACACACACAGAGCAACACATGCAATGCTGAAGATAACATTACACTTCAACAGTATTGACGCTGAACATGGCCACGGTACTCCTGTTTCAGCTGTGGGGTTGCAGCAGGTGCCCCAGGTGTTAACATTACAGCGCCCACTCTCCCCTATCACTGTTAGCTCTTTCAACACTGTTACCGTCATTAGCACTGTTAGCGCTATTAGCACAGTTAGCTGCTAGCCGGCGGCTCAGCTGTGGCCGCGTTGCGAGCCGTGTGAAAGAGATGCATTTTGAATTAAGGACCCTTAAGGAAAGAAGTTGAAGCATCGAAAGGGAAATGCAGGTTCATGACGTTGATGTGGCAGCTGGAAAAACAGTTTTCAGCTTTGAAAAAATGAGTAGTTCAGATAATCTCTTGGGTTTTAAATTGGTTTAATTTGTTGAAGAAGTTCATAATCCAGTCTATCAAAAATATATGCAGTGAGAATTGCAGATTGCAGCGACATAGTGACCTTTGAATGTATTAGGCATATCAAGCTGAAGCTGGTATTGCTTTTGATTCCTAATTATTAAAATGTCAATCATTTGTGCGATAGAGTTGTGAATTGCCAAGTTTGGTCAACGGCATCTGTGGTGGATGATAATTGATTCTGTTCAACACTGAACAGAATAACAAAGTGATTCATTTCACAATCACAACACATTTGGAATTTCAAATATCAAAATCAAACAAAAAGCCCACACGTTTCATTCATTTGAACTCACTTAAAGGAATGCATCCTTTATCAGCTCATATCATTGTGTCAGTAGCTGAAATATTAATCATATCTTACTGGCATAAAATGTCTAAAAATCTTCATCTTTTCTGTGGTTTTTGATTTTGCAGTTTGAATAGAAAATTGGAGATGAGTAAGGAGGCGAAGGTTGAAGGGCCACTCCGTTACGTTTCGAATGTTCCTGAGTTACTACACGTTCCTTTGCTACTCACCTCTTTATCATCTGTCTACTTCCTCTTTGACCTCCTCAAACAGCAGATAACATTCTGTTTTTCTTCATTACCACATACAAAAGCACATTCCCTCTGCCTCACACATGCATAATACATACAGATACATACAGTACAAACACACACACACAATGGGAATACCCATGCTGCCCTTTCAGTGTCATAGCCAACAAAATGCTGATTTCAATCGGGTTTTTTTTTCTCATTCTCTCTAGTGGCTTGAGAGACATGTTAGGATTTGATCAAATGAATACAACATAAAAAACCTACTTCTGAGATAGTTTTGTTCTCTCTCTCAGCCTCCCACTGAGAGAACGTGTGGTTTGTGTGTCGGCGAGTGTGAATACACTTCCTGTGTGCCAGCCATTGACCAGAAGCACAGGCTGTGTGGACGTGTTAGGGTACACAACTATGCGTTTGGGGGTGTATATGTGCATCCGTGTATATGTGAATTTCTACTTGTGTGTGTGTGTGTGTACACGGTAGGAGGTTGTGTGAATGTGTGCGGAAAGAATGTGTGTGTGTGTGCGTCAGCGTTATGTCTGGCAAGGCTTATTGTCAGTTCTTTTAATTAAACTGGTCCCCAACTGAGAGGAGAAATGGAGGAAGGAAGGGAAAAGACAACGGTCAAGGGTAAAATAAAAGGTAGGGCGGGAAGATACACAAGGAGAAAAGAAGCTGAGGGGGAAGTCAAGTGGAAAGGAGAAGCCTAAAGGAGACGACACAAGAGGAGAGGAAACAAGACGAGAAGAGAGGACACACGATGACATAAGAGGAGACAAGAAGAGATAATACACGGAAGTTGAAGAGTTAGAAGGGAAAACGGAATGAAAGATTGAGGATCGAAAAAAGACTGCAAAAAGAAAGATGAGTACCAACTTCAGCTCTACTTCAGCACTGTCAGGGTTTTGTGTGTGTGTGTGTGTGTGTGTGTGTGTGTGACAGCCATATGATCTAAGGTCTTCAGTGTCACTACACTGCCTGTGCTGTGATAGCAACCCATTCATCATCTGAGCATCTGGTGCCCTTGCAACAACGCACGCACGTACGCACACATGCACACACACACACACACATACGCACACAAAAGATAAACTACATCCTGAATTTGGTATGTTTGCCTCCTCACTACCTTTGTGCCCTCTATCCTTGCAACCTTTCTTTGCTGATCATTTGTTGTTGTTGTTCTGTTTTGCTTGTTTTTCTGTCCTTTCCGTCTCTCACCTTGATGCTCTCCAGTCCCCTTTTACTCCATCAAGCTCAATCCATCCACAGTTATCCTTCTAGCCTTGCCCTCCGGCTCACCTGCCTGCTTCTTCCCTTCTCTTCATCAATAATCTTATGATGGAGCACAAAAAGCATTATCGTGTAAATACACACACTACTGACTCGCACACATGAAACGCAAAAAAGTGCAAAGCATATATTTCCAAGAAAGTATTATTATTAAATCAATAACAGCAATAATATGCAATCATCATCATCACCACCAATGTGCCCTATTTCCTTGAGAAACACTACTCAGCTGATCACCATGTCAATCTGCACCACCACAGAGGGCTACTAACATCAGGTACTAACTGCCATCAAACTAAGAGGAAACCAGTGTGAGAGCTGCTATCACAGCTCAGAGGTGTTACCAAATTGACCTTGGAAAGTCGGAGGCTGAACTTACGCTGTAAAGAGAAGTTCCACTGGGGTTTTACTGCTACCTGGAAGTAACAAGTTGAGAAGTCAGTGTCAGCCCGCTGATGAGGTAGCCACTTGCAGGAGGACACATCTGGATTCAACCACAACAACCTGGTCCTACGGGGGAGGAGAGTGTTGAGAGGGACGGACATCGCAAGATGTGGTGTGCTGGGAGGAGATGCCAGAATACCAGATTCAGTCGTGAATGAGTGTAACAAAACCCTCCAAAATGTATCTTATTACCTGATCCGTCTGTATATTCTGTATATTCTGTATATACTGGTATATATTTATATTGAATACTCTTCTTTACTGTCTTATTTTATTACTGTTTTACTGTTTACTGTTTAGTTTATTATATTACTTGATTTTTATCTCTTATTTTTATTACTTGTGAGCAATGCTGCTGTAATCCTGTAATTTCCCCACTGAGGGACTAATAAAGGATTATCTTATTTTATCTTATCTTATTATAAACATTGTCTTTTCTTGGTCAAATTTGTCCGTGTGTCGAAACTCATTTGCCATGTTTTAAGACAAATCGTGGAACTGCAGTAGAAACAACTTGTGTTTTATAGAGTCTGTCGTCATTACTCAGTAAATCAACTGTTGAGTCGGTTTCCCCCTGTGTGTAGGTCATTCCAGTTCAGTCCAAACACTGCTTGGGCAAACCGTTTGAAGCACTCTTACTGTAATAACTCCAAGATCATCACCTTTTAATTAAAAATGTAACCGTTTCAACATTTTGAGGCCAGTAAAAGCACCGGAGTGATCTCTTGAACCTGGTGAAGCTGCCACACTAAATGTTTCCCCATTCCTACTCATGTTTTTACTTGCATTATAAATTGTTTAGGAGATTCATAATTGAAACGCATTGGTCTACGGGTGATTTAGAATGCAGCAACCCATACAATTCTAAGGACCTTTGCGTACCAGTGGTCACGCTGGGATAATTGCATGGTCCCAATGTGCACTGTGGATGGACATAGCAACCTGCCGTGTATTCATGATAACCGGCTTTTATCCAAACACGTCTATGATCCATGAACAACATTAACAATAACGGGAGTATCAGCTGGAGTAATGGTTCAACAGGTTTTGCCAAATTGTATTTACTGCTAGAACCATATTGCAACGTACGGATAACGATGTACGCCAACAGATACGGGCTTATTTGGAAAGCACTTTGTAAAATACTACATGATACATGAAATCGCCATAACTTTAAAGTTAAGCCCAAATGACAAACTTCAGTTCAGAAATGACATGCCAATATTTTCACTCTTAAGGCATCACCTGTGGCTTCTTCCAGCAGACTGATGCTACGTGCAGATCATAAGGGAATAACTGTCAGAATGACTTGACAGTCAAATAAATAAGTCAATAAATACGGCATAGAAACCGTCAAGCTTTTGAGCTTAATTTAAGGTCACCTTCTACGACTGAAGTACTTAGTTAAAAGAGTTTTTCTGATTCACGGTTGGGTGCGGTTAAAGACATCCACTTAGTGAGTCATGTTCTGCAGAAAACCAAATGCTACAACTTTAATCACAAATGAAAAATCCATTAGGTAGCAGTCACGCTAGCATACTTTGAGAGCCCAGACTCCAAAATAAATTGAAATGTTATTATTTACTTTGGAGATGTATTGTTGAAAACAACTTTTTGTTGCTTTTGCAGCTGAATTATACGTATTTGATTGTGGAAGAAAACACAGAGAGCACTCTAACCCAACGTGTTGCTGTGCATCCGAAATTACAAAGTTAAAAATAATATAGAACGAGACCAAATTGGTGGGAAAAGACAACAGTGTTGTGAGAGATCAAATTCTAAGATACAAAATTGGATAATTCCACCCTGTGATAATATGTATCTGTTACAGTCTGTCAATTTTAAATGAAGCAAATTGCAAATTGCTACTGTTAAATAGAAAGTGTCCTGGAAGTACTATCTTCATGAGTGTCAGGATCCAGGATCCCTGTCTGACCCGTTGTGTGTTTCCCCTGATCTCCTCTCCTCAGGTGTTCTGTCATTCCCCTGTTTGTTATTGTGTGCCATGTGCTCTGTGTTTGTCCTCTGCCTCGAGACACCTCCCATGGCCACACCCGTGATTGTGCACAGCTGAGGACACTCCAGCCGATCACCTCCTGCAGCCTGACACACCAGACTCAGGTCCCACTAATGATTCCCCTGTCTCTATATAAACTCTGGGCCTGCAGTCTGGGGTTGTCAGGTCGTACCGTCTTTCACCCGCTCCAACCCCGTGGCATCCTCTGCCCTCCTTGTGTTCTACGGATTACACTCTGCCGCTCTGCCCTCCTTGTGTTACACTGACGACACACGCCGTCAAGCTGCCAGCCCTCCGGTGTCGAGCCACGGGCCTCACACCGTCGATCTGCCACTCGGGTGTCGGACCACGGGCTCCACACCTTCCTGTCTTAGTCAGGCTAAATAAAACCTGTTTCCATTAACTTCTGTCTCCTGTGGTCTTGCGTTTGGGTCCTACCCGTGAACTCCTGTGACAATGAGCAAATGTGTTGGTTGATGTTACACAAAATCAGACTATCTGCCTCACTGGGCATCTGTTATGATGGTGTTAATTATGGCCCTTTCACACTCATGTTATTTTAATGAAAACAAAATATGCCTCCATCAGTGTGCATGCATGAATAAGCCCATTTTCATATGAGAATATGCGTTGTATCTGTGAGCACAGCAGGTACTACTAGGTAGATATGAACAAAAACCTGGGTTCGACGAAAATGAATGAAAAGCCGGAGAGAGCTGGTGAAGACACACACACACACAATTGATTGAGGGCTGAGAGGGCTACTGGCACAACACCAGACGAGAACAAAACGGCAGTGAGTCCAACTATCAATACGTAGAGAAACGGAGACGGCAAAGATGTATATTGGACACTAAAAACACACCGTGGAGCGGTATAAAACTATACCAGAGTCAACCTATTGTAGGTCTTTGAATGGCAGCTGAGCCAGCAGGGGTATGGCGATACAACATACAGTTTACAGACTCACTCTAGTTACTGGGTTACAAGACACGGAACAGACAGTGTAATGTCTGCAGAACTACTGAAAAGACCACACTATTTATATTAGATCGGTGCAATCTTGGCATTTGCCTCCCCTGGTGTCCATTTCTTTCCCTGCCCATTCAGCATGCCAAGAAACAGGATATGTGTCCATACTGAAAGAAATGCAGTTCGTGGCACTTTTGTGACTGTGAAAGTTTGCCGTCATGCCACCGTCAACACTGTAGTGGTAACAGCTTCATACGAAGACAGTAGGGCTGCACGATATATCATTACAGCGATGTGCCACACCGCAGGATGTCGGTACATTAAGTAGTGCTGTTCAAATGCAGCATGACAAACTCCATGAGATACCTTTACTGAAGGGACAGGGTTTACTTAAAGGTTCATAATATGCACGGCTCAGCAGCATGCAGCCAAAGGGCCATAATCACCCAAGTCATTGGCTTAATTAACATGGCTGAGATGGCTGTAATGAAAATGATGTTCTATGCCAGTCCCTGAGATCACTGAAGTGCCAAATTAATTATGTAGGGCATCTGAACATGCAAGGCAATACCAAATGTGTTGCATTCATTGAATGAATCCTCATCTTCAGTCACTGTCAGCAGAGCATCTCGTTCTGCTGATGACTCTTTCCTCCATCTGGGTTGTTTTGTGCACTCGAAGACAGGAGTTCATAATTCCCAATATTAATAATCATGATCCCATGAAAGAGCTTCTGCTTCAACAATTGGTGACACAAAGCTATGTCACATAAAAGATGAGCCGTATTTCAAAGCTAAGGATAATACAAAGAACTACTGGGTTGTGTTGCTCGTGCTGGAGACCAGCTTTGCTTGGAAACACCTGACTAAACAGAAACACTCTCATGTAATTACTCACAAAAAAAAAGGCTTCTTGGCTGTGAATGAGAAAGATAATGTCCAGTCCCGCTGCCCAAGTGCCCTGCTCCACATAAACATTGCTATTAATGAGGTTAAACAGGGCGCCATTGTCCTGGTGTCTATTTGCCCATAAAAATAACTTGAAACACCCCCTCTTTAACTCAAAATGAATTATTAGTTCGCAGTCAAATGGCTGTTTTCAGAACAAAGTGACATGCTCCACTCAGGACGGTGTCCGCCCGTTACAGCTCAGCTCTCTCTTGCCAGATAGCAGCATGGCAGAGGGATTGCTCCACTGCAAGAGATGGATATTGCAGTGCAGAACAACAAGCAGTGCTTTGAAAGATGAGAATATAAAATGACGGCAGGGAGGGGAAGGGACGAGGGCTGGATCAGGACAGGGATGTAGAATTCCCTTGCAACTCTGGCCCGAAACACAAACTTTTCTCTGTGTGCGAGGGATTCAAATAAAAGAAGACAGCCACGCCACAATCAAATTATCGACCGCTTGCCTGGTTAGTGAGGACAAAATATGCTTTAACATTTACATGATAGGGTAAAAACATATAGCATAATGCTTTTGTAAGAACCTGTGTTCAGCAAGGATTGCTCTCATCTTTGTTTTCTCTTATTTATTTATTGGTTTATTTGAACGGGACAGTGCAAATTAATAAAAAAGATTTCTGCAAATGTGCCAGAGTTAGCCAAAAGGCTATTTTTCATCTGCAGTCCCATAGAGGCAGATGTTACACAATAAACCTTAAAACAATGTAAGATTAAAGTTAAAAGGTTAAGCAATATTAACACTTAACAATGCGTTTATGGAAAACAGTTGATTTGGGTGTGATGGATCAGTGAAAAGCAGCCTCACTGCTTATCAGAACGCTGTCTCATATTGCTGAAGGCACAAACAAAATGCTCAGTGGAAGTATAAATGGAGCTACTTCTGCTCAGTGTTATCTTCCCTTTGACAAAATACGAAAAAGTTGAAAGAAATCTACACATTTCTTCTGTGTTAGATATAAATTTGATAATAATTAACGATCAGTGAATCAGCTTGAAGCTGGAAAAATGTGAAAATTGGCATGTATTAGGTTATTTTTCAGCAGAGTTCTGCATATCCCCTGCCTGCAAGTGCAGCCTCCTGCTGTGACTGCTTGAGCTAACTCACAAACACCATATTATTATACTATAAATACTCGGGGGTGCAATTAGTAATCCCTTCCCTACCATAGATACAATACAGTATGTTGTATATAAGAGGTATGCTGAAGACCACTGGTGGGCTGTCAGGTCCAGCTAAGCCTTCTCTGCTGGCCTAAACAGAATCACACAGTTATAGCTATTTTATAATTTAATAAGTGTTGATAAATACACTACATGTATTCAAATTATTTTTCCCATTCGCTTATTATCTCATTGCACAGCTGCTGTCTTCCTCGTGTTGCGCTGCTTCCAGTGCAGCTTGTTTTAAGGAGAGCTTTTATCCAATCAGATTTCACCTCTGTGTCTCTAGGTAAGAAGAGAGGCACGAGGCCTGCTAGGTAGACTTTGCAGATTAAAGTACATGGGGACGATATTGTTGATTGTCATGGTGTTCAACCAATCCCATTTTTAGTTTGACATGTTGGGTATTCTTTGACATGTCAGAGCTTTCTAGGTAGCCTGCTACAAGTATGTCAGCATTAACGTGCGGCGTGATTGGTCAATGGGCGAGCGTGTAACGAATGCAAACGGCCATGCAAATGTCACAATGTCACTTTGTTCCGGTTAAAAGCTGGTATGGTCGTTACTCTTCATAATGTCTGCCCCTGACATGTAGGCTTTTCTTCATCATGATGTCACCAACAAATGATCTTGCTCACGGCAAACCAATGTACTTAGCTGTTCTTTTGTCCCCTTTCATCCAAATGAGCATCTTTTTTTGTCATCGCCCTTTCTCTGTGCTGCATCACTCAAAATACGTTGGAACATTGTCAGCAGTGGGAACAAAGCTAAGTATCGTAATTATTATTATTACAAAGATTTAGAATTTCTCTACCGCTTTGTCCCTGGTGTGTTAAACATGGAGATTTTCACACGAGTATTTGGTGTCGCCAAATGGAAATGTGATCTTTAATTCATTTGCCTCCCCTCCCTTTTTAAGCCATCCATCCTCTCTCCCTGTCCTTCCACCTCTGATTAGAAAAAAGAGAAGACCCAGCGCTTGGCACAGAGGAGAGGGGGTAGGGCTGCAGGGGTCGCAGCTGGTACCCTGGATGAGGACCTGGCACGGGACACACAAAAAAACACAGAAAAGAGGCGATTGAGAAAGAACAGAAAATAAGAGATGGACAGATGGAGGGTAAAATGAAATAGAGGGCTGGAGGGATGGACAGAAAGGGATAATGATGATGAGACTTCTGCTGGGGCAGAATAGAGCTATTGGATGGGTAAAAGTGAAACTGATTGGGCTGATAGAGTTATGGAGGGCGAAAAGAGAGGGATAGAGTGGATGAGCAGCAGATGGGTTGACTCCCTCGTTTTTCCTCAAAGTAGGATTATTAGGCACAAAACTGAGATGGACAAAGGCAGGAGGCAATTATCTTGCACCTTTCTTGCTCACTTCTCTCTCCTCTCTGATTTTGTTGCGACCACTGGCTGCAGCCTTTCTCCTCCCATTCATCCACCCCCTGGATGGTTCTCTCCTGTGCTCATTTAACAATCACCTGCCATCCAAACGGCATGGGAGCAATTTTAAGGACTTTTCATCTCTTACTCTTGCTTTTGTCATTTGAAATGTCCCACAAAATGACATGATTCCGTGCATTGACATATGTTTGTTGGCCATGGGACGCAGCACAAAAAGCTGTTACAATACGACAACGCCAATACAATATCAAAATTGTATCAGCGAGGCTTGTGCTGAGAGGCAATCGGATTGTATATCGACGATTGAAGTGGATTTTTTTTCCTTTGCTGTCATTATTATTTCTATCAGAAGTTATAAAAACAATGTCTAGATTCTGTGCACTACTGTTATTTAGAGATGTTTCTGGTGGAGTGGCATATATCCACCCGCTGAGCCCCGTCAATCAGCAACGATTGCATTTTAAATGCTCAATTACAAACCAGTTTGCCATCTCTTTCCCATAGATCTGACACCCCTCCATCTCCAAATTTTCCATCCATATGCCTGCTAACCAAAACGTTGCTCTGCACTCAATGAGACTAGTTAACGTTGTCGATATGGCTGTATCGCGTGTCAGTTTTTAAACTCAAAGCTTCCGTTAAGGTTTATGAGTGAAGCTCTGTCCTTGTATTGTATGATGTCTTAACGCACAAAAAACAAAAAGGAAAATGTTCTTGTTCTTTTATAAATTGCAGATAGCTTAAAGGTTCAATCATTCCTAAGCTCCATCAGACGCAGAGCTGCGATCACGGTGAGCAAAACGTTTGCAGCGTAATCGCTGCGTTAGATGTGTCTCACTGAAGAAGAAAAAGACGACTGAGAGTCTTTCGTTCATGTTGTCTTCATGCTCAACAAACTCCACTGACGTCTGAAACATGTCGGGGAAAACACAAGCCAATCACAGCTCTTGCAGTGCCCCAGCTGGTGTCATGCCGTAGCAGTGACGTGTAGGAGGAAAACGTTAGCTACGCTGTAGCCTACACACACGGCCTACACTCCAGCTTGAGAGTGAAGAAAAACAGTAACGTTGGTTGTAAAAGCAAAACAATGAGTTCAAAGACGCTGAATTGCTCCGTGGAGCGAAGGTAAACTGAATTGCATCATGGGATCTATAGTTTCATCACTACAAGTAACACCTTTCACATGGCTCATGACATTTCATCCATTGCTAATGAAGTACAGCAGCGGTATTTCAGGATTTTGGGGTGGGAAATCAAACAGCGAGGGATTCATCTTTATCACTGAAGAGGCGCCATTTTTCAAAAAGTTCAAGTTCCTTATTTTATGTCTTATTTAATCATAGTTATCGTGCTGGTTTTATTACATTTACTCCAAGAAAAACATGAAGAAAAACATGACACTACCTCTGCAGCAGAGGATTTCTTTCAGGTAAGACCTTGTCTCTCTCTCTACACACACACACACACACACACACCCTCGTCTATCAGATGGACATAGTTGGCAGTCATCCCGGACATCTGTCTTTCTGTGGTCAAAATGTGCCAGACTGGACCAGCTCAGCCCAGCTCAGGGTCAGCAATACAATACATCATGAACCTCTCTCTCTCTCTCTGTCTGTCTCTATCTCTCTCTATCTCTCTCTCTCAGCCTTCGCTCTTCCTCCATCTGTCTTTCCCAGCCGCTGTCTCCTTCTTTATGTATCTCTGACTACAAATGCAGCACAGCTCAGGGTCAGCATGCAGCTCCACATCACATCTTCTCCTCTCGGACTCCCTTCAGTCACACACCCCATCCCTGCTCTTTGTTTTTATTTCTCGTTTAGTAACATCATCCCTTACTGTTTGCTATATGTTTTTTGCCCTTTTGTTATTCCCCTAGATCTACCCGTATTGGCTTCCCTCCCTCCTTCTGTTGCTTTACTCCATCTCTCTCTCTCTCTTCCTCCCTCTCCTTCTGTTCCGTCTACTCGTCAGCAGAGCCCCAGGGTTAAACATGCTGGCATCCACTCGTCTGGCAGGTGTGTGTGTGTGTGTGTGTGTGTGTGTGTGTGTGTGTGTGTGTGTGTGTGTGTGTTGGTAGTTTGGAGGAGGTTGCTTCATTACACAGTCAACATCTGTAGTATGTGTGTGCAATTCCTGAGTCAGTTCCATATAAAATGTCACAGAACATACGAGAGATGCCCAGCTGTAGGCTCTCTGCATGGAATAAATGGAAGGCACATTGTGTGTCCTCAAATTTCTTGATTTTACAGTTTATTGTGAAAGAGATTTTTGGATGGTTGGTTGGTTGGTTGGTTTTAATTCGGTTGGTTAGTTTTTTGTTAGTTGTTTTGGCTGATGCAGCCAAAGTCCTCCGCGCTTCAAGCTCCAGGGCTGTACTGCAGCGCACAGAGCAGTTTTTCAGTGTACTTCAATAATAACATTGTTCTGTTATCGTGGACATGTGAGGACCATCACCGTGGCCAACCAATGTTGTGTCAAACGAGATGCTAAAATGCTTCTGGCACACTCTTGCAATTTTCTGACACAGTCTCACACGCACACACACACACACACACACCGTGATTAAAGACCAAGGCCATCTGGCGCTGCAAAGAGAGCGAGGGGAAAGCACCCTCATGGATGCTGATGCAAGCCTTGAGACATGTCCTTTATATCCTCCTTTGCTTCCTTCCTATTGCTGCGAGACTAATGAAAATGTGGGAAAAGCATTAGAAGCAAGAGTATTATTCATAAAAAAGACTCAACACTTTTGGGATTTTACATTTTGAAAAATAGGAAGATAAATTCATTCCGGAAAAGAGAGATTCCCAAAAGGAGGCGGAAACTGCAAAGGTGGGTAGCTATTATTATTCCCTTTACTGAGGGTATCAATCCACGAACATCTAAGGTGGAAAAGTGTGTCTACATTCTCTCCGAATAGATGTTTATGTTTGATTGCAATTATAAAAACTACTCTTTCAATATTAGACCTTTTGTGTTTGATGGAAAATCAAAGACTAAATGTGTTCAAATTGAATAAAGACCAAGCTTAGACCATATGTTGGTTGTTAGGAATGGGGGCGGCCTTGGCTCAATGGGTAGAGCGGGTCGTCCGGCAACAGCAATGTCGGGGGTTCAATCCTTGACTGCTACAAGTCCTGTGCCACTGCCGAAGTGTCCCTGAGCAAGACACTGAACCCCTAACTGCTCCCAATAAGCTAGGGATGGGTTAGATGCAGAAGTTACATTATATGTATATGAAGGGGGTATATGAAGGGGGCATGCAGGGGGTGCAGCGGTTGAAGTGCCTCACAAAGCGTCCAGCTGCAACAATAACCCTGTGCACAGACAGGTTAAATCCCTCATTTATCGCCAGCTGGAGGGTGTGCACCAGTTCCCCCGTCAGGGAGAGTCAGCAGCCACGGTGTTGCGTGCACTGGGGTGGACACATGCACCATCTTTCCCAGTAAGTCACCGCCGCACCAATTAGTGTATAGGTTGTCAGCTGTGCGTCTCTGCCAGGGTTCCCGCCAGTGTGTCTGATGGTGAGTATCAAGTATCGGTGAGTCAAGGACTTTTGTTGCCTATATCTAACCACATAGTTTTGTTTGAAATCATAATGTTGACCACGTGTATGGGAGCAATGTGGTGTCTTGCCAGATGTTTTAGCAGGTAGAAAAAACAACAAATAACTTTAAATGAGTTTTATTCCCCTGGCTATACCTAATACATTTCTATAAGAGTAGAAGTTATGTGCTTTCATGAAAAAACTATGTTTTGTGTGTAGTCTTGCTGTTTTATTCCGTCCATTTCACAATTGATACTCTCACTCGTCATAATTCTCTCCCCCAGAGGTGGAAACACCAGTGCGGAGTTAAACCAACATATGCTTGACTAATCTAGGGTATACTGCACTTTAAAAAGCCAAGCTATATGCTAATCACCAGGAATGGGATGCTGAACACCGACTTAAATGCAAACATAGGACCCTCCGTCTGTCCCTGGGGCGAGAGAGGAGGAGGTAATTGACATGATTAATTACCTATACCTAACTAGCACTGGCGGTGTTCAGGCCTCCCAGGGTTCCTCACATAGCATGGTGATGATGGCGTGTGTGTGTGTGCACGTGCATGAGTGTGCATGTGCGTTCAGCTTTGCATACCTATTCCAGACCCCATAGTCTAGTCAGGTAATGATCTATAATTAATGATGCAGTCTAATTTTGCAGTCTTACAGTTTTATTAGGAATAGAAAAAGTTGGTTCCAATTTGATTTCAACATTTGAACTGAACTCCTGAAGTTAAACTTTATAAAATAGAAAGCAAGGTACAACAAACTCAACAAACTCTCGCTTTATTTCTGCTTTTAGTCAAGACTTGCTTCTAAATGTTGTCTAGGGAACTATAGTACTGTTAACAATTCCTGTTAACTTCATACTATTTTTGAATGCATCATTAAATGAGAAGCCATTTATTGTGCTTGCTCGACTTGAACACTAGAACGTCCAGCTAACTCACCTCTTTATTGACCTGTGCATCACTGATCCTGGCCATGTGTTGCAAATACTTTTTGATATAATTGCTGCTTTAGTGAAGTCAAACTCGATATGGAAACTAGGTAGTGATGTTTTTCATATGTATTGGTTGTGAAAACATTTGACTTTAATGCCTTGCAGGCAGGAAGCAGCGTGCAAAGGACAAAAAAAAGTGGAAACAATATTTAGAAAGCAGACAAAGTACTACAGTCTCAGCAGAGCAGCAGTAATGCTGCAGTGTAGCTCTCTCCATCTTTCTCTCTCTCTCACTTTGCAACTGACTGGAGACATATGGACTGGTTCATTACCAGCAATATGGCTTAGCAGCTACCACACGAGGCATGCGTGTGTGTGAGTGCCCATGTGTGCATATGAGTGTGTGCATTTGTATTCCAGCAGCATCTTTTGTGTGTGTGTGTGTGTGTGTGTGTGTGTGTGTGTGTTTGTGTGTGTATGTGTAGGTAATAGGCTGCACCACAATGCCAGTGTTGTGATTAGGCAGCAATCAGAGGCTAACAAGCTAGATAGCAGACATCAACGCACTGTCCCTGGAGAGCACGTTGCCACACATCCTCGCCGAGGAGATGGAATAACATGTGTGCACAAAGTGGATTATATTTTTATAAAGCCGTGCTTTCATTAACAAACACACACACACACACACACATAATCACATATAGGGAATGAAGGGCAGCGTTGAGTCAGTGAATGTCAAAAGTAAAGCATAAAATGTGAGTAAAACATTGACAAATATATGCAGTATCAATGCTTAATTCATGCATGAGGTATGCTGGGAAAAGAGAGACACAGATCCATATTTAGCTTGAAGCTACGCAGCAGGAGAACTGATAATGTGAGGATGCTGATGAGGCAAACACTTAGGTACATACATGCTGTCTTAAAGTGACATGATGCAGCCACAGGTAATAAGGTCATGAGTGAAACATTCTCTTATTAAATCAATCTTGTGTTCTCTTTTAATTTTAATATAAAGAGAAAGACAAGTCAACTCCAGATGTGCCGGACATTCTTCACCATCCAAATCTGCTGTTACCAAGGCGTGCTGAATGATGGATCCCACATGACCATGAATTGGAGGCTTGTGGATGATTGTTTATTCTTAGCAGAGGTAATGCTCTATAATATTCTTGCATATAACCAAGACTTGGAGATATTCTGCCCCCCCCCCCCCCCCCACAAAAAAGAGAGATGCAAGTCAATGCACAGTCAACATGTGATTTCCCAGATTGGGATCAATGGATCCCAATCCATGTCTTAGGGCCGCAAATTCTAATGTGCATTGCACAATCATTCATCTGTGGTTCGGTGCCAGCGGCACAGCAATGCCAGTCCAAATAAGCATTTATGCCCCCCACAATTCCCAAAATGCATTATATTATGAACATTAAATATGATTAAAGTGTATTGATAAATAATGAAAACTGTAATGCTGTCTGACGCAACCTTTGGGGGCTCGCACTGAAAGGGCGGAGTGGAATCCTACGCAGGCTGCATTACGCACGCTCTTGCAGCCAGGCGCTGCCAGAGTGAGGTTAAATGACTGCTATTTAGGGGGAGAGGGCCCACAAACATGACTCTGAATTAACCAACGTCTACACTCCAACACACAGCGGGATGAGTGCAGAATGCAGGAAATGCAGGAAATGATGTGTTTGGACACTGAAAATCCTGTCAAGTTGTCGCTGCAGTCGTATGTCCAGTCAAGCTTGCTGGGTTTAGTCCAAAAGAAGATCAAATCCCGAAGAAAAATAAGAAACAATTTGCACATATATTGCTTCCTGTATGAGGCCCAATGTCCGTAATGACTAATTTGCAGCAGTGAAATTGCTGTATAGTCGATGAGGCACTATCATCCCAACATTTTGACTGACGGACAGCAATTCAACCTATGTCATTGAGCCATTTCAACAACCAAGATAATAATCACGCACGGGTGAAACAACAAATACAATGTATAGGGGGTCAGCATCCTTTAGCGATGGCTCCATGATTATTTTCTATATGAGTTGTCGTTGAGTGGTACTGTAATCAAGTCATTTCCATGATTTCACCAAAACAAAAAGCAAGCGGGAGGGAGAGAGCATAAATATGGGTCTCAAGTTATCATATAAAATGCACTCAGGTAAGACGAACCTAATGTTGTCCCGATGCTACAAGGAGATTTACAGTCATTCCCTCTTATCTTAGTCTAACAGATTATACAAACAGGAACACCAAACAATACGTTAGGTGTGTGAAAATGTTTGACTAAGGATATGAACACCATAGAGAGGACATTGTTTAGGAATTGAAATGCAAATGATGTCCAAGATGTTATCAGAAATAGAAGAAAGTGTATTCAGCACGCAGTCTTACATAAGAATCAGAAATTAGATCCTTATGACACCGCTTCTGCCGACCCGAACGGTGTGTGTGGGCACGACTCTGGCAGTGTGTGCGCATTTAAGAGCATGCACTCACAAGTAGGCGTGTTCGTGCATGCGAATGTGTATTTTAGAAACAGGGTGAGCGGCGGTGCATCAATGAGCGCGTGCAAATCTGTGTGTGTGCGTGTGTGTGCGCATTCTTTAAGAGCCTGGTGAGTGTTTGGTACAGAACTCTCAAGCCCTGCCAACTGTTAAACCTTGTTTTTCTGCGAGTGCCTGCTGTCAGCTCCACCTGTGCCATGAGAAGACACACACACACACACACACACACAGGGACACACACAGCTTTGCAGCTGTCTCACCTCACTGCAGACACAGAGGGAAAGGACACGCTTCAGGTTTTAAAACAAGACCAAGTTCAGCGAGCACAAGATATGTAAAAAGGTGACTGTGGCAGGAAGAGACAGAGGAAGTCAAATTAGAGTGTACCGTAAATTCCGGCATATAAGCCGCTACTTATAAGTATACCTTAATAAGCTTGTGTTGTTCTAAAGGATAAAATAGCATATAAGGCTTATTCAATCACTTTACTGACCTCTCTTATCGCACATATTTTCAGCACAATCTCTCCTGACTTACTGACTTTCTGTCTGATCCCCTGCCACTCCATTTTATTTGAAATATTCTACCTCTCTCAGGGTTTTCCCTGGGATCTTAGAGGGCTTAGGAGCTGTGCAGCCGTTTTGCTCTCTACAATGTGTTTCACATCATGTTGAACTGTTGTTATTGCTGTAGATAAAGCCCAAAAAGCTTAGAGACAAAACCTTCTAGCTACGGTTGAATGATTATTTTATTTTTCAAAAAGTATCACAGCGTTTGTCTGAACATTTAATTATTCTGGCAATGTTTGCCCTGAAAAATCATATTCTGTAAACCCAAAGAGAAGATTTAAAAAAACTTTTGTAGGTCTAAGAATGTACTGGAAAAATGTTCTCCTGAAAAATCTTCTCCTGAACAGCGCCATCTTGCAATAATAATGAAGAAGTGGTAGAGACGTGTCTTGAGGAGGTAGTTGGGGTGACTGGTTGAGGGACCTAAACGCCGGTGTCTGCGGTTTGCATCCCGTCTCCTACCGTCAGCAATGGTTTCTTTAAAGCCTGAAAATGGCTTTAATCAATATTTTGAATGATGACAGTGTGAAAACAAGGTGACAACTTGAAAGGGGCCACTCGTAGCGATGACGCGGTGCACCTAAGGATCGCACTCAGTGAAACACGAGAGCAGAGGATGTATTAATGAGGATAATAATTATTGTGTAAAAATTCTAGTAGTAGCACTCGTTTAGCGCATCGCCACTGCCGACTGATGAGTCAGAAACGGGGACAAAAAGAGTGACAGCTGACTCGGATGAACTGGTCAACTTCCTCTCCTTGCACTTCTCACAGAAATGAACTACTATTTCACAATCCTTTCAGGATTAGGAGCTCATCATCTTTTCTGAACTAACGTATTGAAACGTTTTCATCAAGTTGCTCTGCTTGCAATCAGAGTCGGGTATAGTTTTCCTCTGAATCCGGGCGACCAAGTGGTTCCATGCCTGCTGTATACCCAGGGCTTGAACCGATCTACTGGAGCACAGCATATAACTGAATCTATCCACACACAGAGAGCACAGACACTACTTTTGTCAGTAGAATCTACTAAAACGTCCTATTAATCTGAAGCTCTCCCCCATTCTCTTATTTTCTAAGGCCATCCCAGCTGATGCCAGATGATTATTCTTCCCTCTCCAAAGTGCTGATTACAGTCAGACACTTCACAGGAGGCCCTATTTTTAGGCTAATTTCTTCCGTTTCTCCCTTTTGTTCAGGTTTCTAACAATGGAGTAACCCAGTTTGGGGCAAAGCGGGGATTGGACAGAGTAGGAAGAAGAAGACAGCGGGGTAGAGGAGGAGATTGGAGCGGCTGAATGAAAGCATGCAGAGTTGAGTACATTTTCCACAGTAAGAACGTTTAGAAGGCAAGAACACAGTCAAAAGAAACACCACATGCACGTGAATGCACTCGCACATGCCAGTTCAGAGGTACACGTGTTGCCCTTGCCTCTATCCACCACACCCATTTGTTTGATGATTATTGGAAACCACCTTGGTGAGAGTCGATCTGGTCAGAAAGAAGGAGAAAGACACAGAGAGGGAAAACGAGCAAGAGTGGATAAATGGCTAAACTCCCGATTGCTAACTTGCTCTTCATCTCCTTCCATTGTTGCTTTGGGGGGGGGGGGGGGGGGAGCTCAGAACATGCACACACATATCCCGCTTGCATGCACCAACACACATCCACTCATACACACCTGTCAAAGGAGACCATTGAGGATGGTAAGTGAGTCGACTGCTGCCAAAATGGCTGCCTTTTGTTTACAAATCTCATTATCCTCTTCAGTTCACGGTGAGCCAGTGTACAAGTCACACGGCTGCTGTAAAATTCACACTCTAGTAGGGTGGATAATAACTCATGGCCAGTACACACAACTTGCTGTAGGAAGAGGCCATCGCTCAGAATAGAAAGTAATGAGGGTGTAAGGATCCATACTATTCAACTGAATGCAAAAACACATGCTGAGAATAATCTTCACCGTACACAAGCGCTGCCATTAACTGCAAACAAACTAACTTTACATAGTGGCGTTCAAAGTGCAAGAAGATAAATCAATACATATTTATTTCATTTATCCAGAGAGATTCACTGAGGTTGCCGTTTGTAGAGAAGGCCTGCTTCATATGCACGCCGCTATACACATTACAATGGCCATTCAGTGCAGACACTTTCTACAGCTGCTTGGGTATAATTGCCAGGACTTGAAAAGATTTTATTTCGTAGATCGGAGACGGATACTTATTCCCTTCTACCCAACTGTACTTTCCCAGCCGGTCTAAAGTCTCAAGCTGGAAACTTTGTACGGATGTAACACATCGTCCATTTATGTTGTGTTCAAACAAAGCATATACACGACAGTATTTCAATGGCTCCCACCTGAAATGAACCTTCTAACACCGGCAGTGTTAATGCCTTGCTTCACTCTGAGCAATGCATTTGTTAAGTTTGTATGATGTTTACAGGAAAATCAGCTCGTCTTCACGCTCCAGAGGTGGCATAAAAAGACCTCCCTCTATTGATGTTTTACTGTATAATGTGCAGGTATTTTTACGTGCCGACGCTCATGAATAAAGTATTTTCATCTAGTGGTATAAAGTCTGCATTACTTCCTGCAGTTAATGTGGGGTAGTAGGTGAGAAAGTGTGTTTCCAGCTTTGAAATCGTCAATGTTCGGTAGAGAGAGTATCTCATACATTATGTTTGATTACCCTGAAAAACAAACCAGAATACTGATTGTTAATTATACGCTCTGTTCTGAATTGAACATACAGGAAGATAAATAGGTCAATGTAAAGTCCAGCTAACTACGTCACTGCATTCAAAGAATATTAACTGCAGCACTATGACACCAACTTCATAGATACTAAGAAACAAAGTGTGCAAAACGAATTTAATCTGTAGGTGGTGTGAGGAAAAGTGAAACGCAAAAAGGAACGATTGACAGAATGAACCGGTCTGATTGGACGTTGGTTCAGGACACACACTCTCTCTGCTGCCAGAAGAAAACCCCTTCTTACCCAAAGATTTCTTTTTTTTCAGAACTAGGAGAAATTCTCTCTTCAAGCTTTCACGAATGCATTATTAACTTGCAGAGTATAGTTTTAATGGGTTGAAGTGGTCTTGTCTCATCTGATTTCCACGCAGAAAAGTGCACGTTAATTGGTTTGACCGTAAGAGCACTTTCACTTTGTGTGATCCAAAACATCACTAAACCACAGATATTATCTTTTCATATTCTCAGAGTGACCATGAGATGAAACCCTCAATGTTGGATTTTGTCCTATTTGCTTCATGTCATATTATTCATGTTAATATAATAGTATAGCTTACGTTTGATAACTATACTTGCATCACTTTGATGCTGTTTCTCGTCATGTGAGCCATGGCTAGAATGTTTAAGTCAACCAACCTATAAGCAGCAGGCTTTATGACCAACTAGTGGATTCATTCATGTAAAACACTCTAGGCCTGTTTAACTTTCTCCCGTGGGTTATTTTTCTATATCAATGATGGGACTTAAAGGCTAATATGACTTAATATGGACTCATATTGCCGGGCGCACGCTTCTAGTGGGTCATAAGTGATGATTGAGTGGGATTCACTTCATATCAGTCAATACATTGTACAGTTTATTTTAATTGTTGCATATTATACGTTTTAAAAGTAAGTATGCAATCATCTTTACCAACTTTAAGAAGCAACAGGACTTACACTTAGTGTGAAAATGAACTGCAGCGACTCCGTAATTGAGGAGAGAGAAAGTAAGAGGCAGCTGAGGCGACTGGCAGAGTGTACATGTCTTATTGTCAAGCTGTCAGGGGAAGTCATTTAAAAAAGTGTCTGCCATCGATTCTGTGACGAGGGGAGGGAGCCTGCGGAACATGTGGAAAACCAAAGTGATCACGCTCTGGGAAGTTATAATCCACGAGTGTATTTGAAACATGCACTTCACAAACTAAAAGCATGCGTGTGTGTTTCAACCTCATCATGCGCATACTGTCTGAGTGTGCAATAATCCATCTGTGTGTTTGTGTTTCACTGTATTTTGGAATGTGTGTGTGTGTGTGTGTGTCCCTGTATGTTCCCCATGGGTGCATTCACCAACTCCCCACACTGGGTTGCATTATTGTATTGATTAATTGTCATTGATAACTGATGGCTGCAATGAGTTGTTTTCTTGTTCTGTGTAGCGAGTAGAGATCTACTAGAGAATGAAATATGCCTTCAGTAATTGGTTTTAAATGGAAACGCTGACTTGGGTGGTTTGAGAAGTTTACTGCATTAGTGCGGAGGTTATCATGTGTGTGTGTGTGTGTGTGTGTGTAGATGTTCCTGTGTGATGAGCGTATGTGTGTTTTAGCTCGTTTGTACGCTTGTGTGTGTCCAGTCCGTTCCCATCTTAGGTGGAGTTAAGACACTCATTAATTGCCCGAGGACTCCATTAGCCAGGCTGATTACCCCTGCATCAAACTGACAGGTTACCAGCACGCACACACACACACACACACACACACCAGTGACAGTTATGGGAAAAAATAACATCTTTGAAAGCCAAATTAAATGCACTAAATTAGTTCTGGGAACTGCCAGAACTTGATACGATCAAGTACTCAAACCTTTCCCACAAATGTCTACATATGGTTCAACATTTCAGCTCTCAGAAACTCGACCAATTGTTCCACCACTGCTCTTCATCTTCATCTCTCTCTATCTCTCTCTCTCTTTCTCCCCCTCGACTGTTCTTTTCCTCACCTCCCACCTTTTCGCCCCTTTCCCGCCGGCAGCTGGACTTCAGGGCTTCTCTTTGAGTCTCCTCCAGCACCTTCCTCACCTCAAAGATGACATGTTTTAATTCACAAAAAAACAAAAAAGATAGCGTGTGCGGGTTGAAAGGCTGAGAGAGATTGGTAGGTTGTGGCCGAAAGTAATGAGGAGGGACGCACAGAAGCAGTGGAGGATGGTGGCGGGAGAAAGTGGTGGAAGAGGACAGAAAGCGATAGATTCTAGAGAGTACTGCCAGTGAGATAAAAGGATTGTCAGGGTTTAACTTTTTAAGGGGGATGGCAGCAATTTGATGGGTCAGTGGTCCAGTTATCTTCAACCAGACAAAAATGATTCACATCTTGACTGACTGTTGCTTTCTTAATCACTATCTCCTGGCAAGGTCTGTCTCTCCAGTCCTCGCTTACTTCTTTCCTGTTTCCTCCTTCTTTTACATCTTATTCTTGTTTGTTTTTTTTTCATCTTTTCTTTACAGTTAATTGTTTGTTTACAGTAAAGTAAGGGACAGAATATGATGTCATTTTCTCATCCTATAAAGATAGGACACATTAAAAAATGAAAGAATAAAAAGTGTGTTTTTCTAATTGTCTTTAAGGGGTTTGGAGCATCTTGTATGCAACGAATACATGAACAGTTGTAGGGAGAGTCGTCCGCAGCACTTCAAGTTGAATAGTGTTAAACTCGTTAAAGAAAGAAAGATGCTCTTTCACACCGTGACTTTTTCCTCTGCCATGCAATCGGAGCAGCAGATAGGTCGGGCTTCCCGGTTTAACTGAGACATTTAAAAGCGGTAAATTCCTGTTAAATCAGACTTATTCAATCTGCCAGTGCTGCTGTTCTATCTACAACTACCACTGTAACAAATCCACCTCTCTATCGCGTCAACATTTCATCTTCACTGTTTGCAAGAGAGAAATAGATGACATTGTATCTTCTGTACAAGTAAGCTGGAAAAACAGATCAGAAAGGTTGTGGTGAAGTCTGGAATACACCCAGCTTCTTTCCCAACTTCTCTCTTCTGGACTCTCCAGAAATGGGCAAGTCACAAGGGAGTAGTAAGATCCATTTGGCATTTTGCTGCATTTCTGTTTGAAGCATAGCGCAGCTGAAGAATAAGAGCTTGTTCACATATTCCTATTTTTTTTTTTGGCAAATGAAAGCTGCCTGGGCATTATTTTTGAACAACTGCCATAAAGAAAAAGTAAGTCATAAAACAGAATTTTGTTTCTAGTGCTACTTAGGTGATGCAGTTCGTTGCAATAGTCAAATGCAATGTGATATGGATCAACAATCGATTCACAAGTTGTGGGTTTTTGAGAAGGAGAAGTGTTTCCGACAGAATGACCCATCGAGGAATGTTATCTATACCATCTGCAGTTTTCTAAAAAAGTAAAACTCTCATTTGGAAAGCACACTGCCGAAACAGAAGCCAGGTGGAACTTCTTTCCCCAACAGTGCCAGGCTCACCATTCATGCCTCCACCTTCAACGTGAAGAGGATTCAGAGCAGCTGCAATTTCCTTCTATCTTTGTCGACCCATCTGTTTCTGAGATAAAGACGGAGTGGAACTCTCGGTTAGCTTCCTGACCCCATTTTGCCCTTTGGAGCGATCCCTCCCTCGATCTTCTACAGAAAAGAGAAGGAGCGAAAGAGGAAGCTACCGAGAGCTGCAGATCATTACCCGCATGCTAATTAGCCATTACAGCCTGAGAAATAACTGCCAATCAGCCTGAAACCGCACTGACTCCAGCACGTGCACGTGCATGTGTACGTGTGTGTGTGTGTGTGTATATACACTGCACTGCAGAGAGGCAGAGAACAAATGAGTGAGTATGAGAGAGTGAGTATGATAGTGTGTGTATGTGTGTGTGTGTGAGGGACGATGAGAGTGGCAACAAGTGTATCGTGTGTATCGTGTGTGTGTGTGTGTGTGTGTCCATCTGCCAGCTGCCGGCATCAGCATCAATCATTCAGATAGAGCCCCTCTCTCCCTCTCTCTATGCATCTCTCTCTCCCCTGTGACTCTTAACTGTTACCCTACTGCGCTCGCCCTTCCTTTCTGTCTTGCCAAAGGAGTTCATCTCCTGCTAATGGGCAGTGTCAGTACGACTGCCAGTGTGTGTGTGTGTGTGTGTGTGCACTGACCCAAGAGACTAAACTCACATGTGGAGCCATTAAGCACTAGCCTGTGTGTGTGTAGCACGTTTAGGCCTTTGTATCGTATGAATCTGTAGTTATATATGCGTACGGTGCTGCTACAAAGAGAGTATCTGAAGTTCAAACGCAGCTCTATAGTATTTATGAAGCATTCCTGACAACTGAGATATTCCCATTACAGCTGAGCAAACTAAATCCGTTGAAGAAGGTTGAAGATGTGGTTGTCAAATACAGAGAAAACTAGTGGAAGGACCTTTTTTAAAAACAAATATATATATATATATATATATATACAATATAATATCAAAATACGTAGCGGAACTGATACAAAAAAATAACAACTGTAGGCTGTAATAGGTGCTTAAGGTTCAGTCTCAAACAATGGAGAACACAGCATGATTTGAACCGGATTATACTGTAACGCACAGCAGAATAAGATAAGGAACGAGAGGAGAAATGGTGGGTGAAGAAGGTGATGAAGGTGATTCTCTCTTTGGGGCACTTCTCCTTTCATGAAAAATGGAAATTGGAAGAATAGAAGTTCACACATATAAATGGGGACATTGAGGGGTCAGAGGCGCCAGCCATTATTGAGCTGAATGTAAAATTCATTGAGCCTGAAGGCCCAAACGCACTGAAAGCCATAAATAACCTGCTGTTGATTCTCCCCTGGCGCACTGCAAGATTCTGATTTGAAATGCCAATACCGCAGAACAAACAGTAATTTAGGGAAAGGTCACGATTTGGGCAATCCATTTTACACATTACAGACACCCCTTCATCTTTGAACATGATCTAAATAATGAAGGTCCAAAGTAAGAAGTGGATTCAATACAATTATTAATACGATATGGATAGAAGTTTAACCAAATAATGTGAAATTGACGTCACATGATCCGCTCGATAAAAGATGTACTGCTCTGTTTGGAGTTGTTGGAAGTACAACACAGTCAGTCCACTCACAGTCGTGCAGAGAGCACACACAAACCCGACGACGAGGTTTCATTTTGGTCTGGCGTTTTGGCTTATAGCCTTAATCTGTCATAATGGAGTGATGAACATAGAGCAGATGATTTCAGCAACTACACTAAAGGCACCCATGCTAATTCCCGCTAATTGGTGACGAATACAAAACTAAAACACCTGCTGCCTCCATTCCAGTTTTCCTACCATAATAATGGCAAATAACAACACCTCTTTATTGATGTATTTGACTCAGGAGATGTGTTTTTTTTAACAACAATAACAACAAACCACCGGTGAGAAGTCCAATCCACTACCACAGTCACACCTTGATCCTCGCACAATCATCGCATCCCATGAAAGTGTGAAGGCAATTAATCAAAACACGCACAGACTCCAAAAGCAGATAGATTGCATTGAGGTCATTTAAGCTACCCCACAGCTGCTGTAACTACAACAGCAGACCGGGGATTTGTTGCAGCAACACAAGTGCTCTTTAGATTTTATTATCTCTGGGCCCCGGCCACTCTTTGCCTCCGGACTGACACAGCGCTCAAATGAGGTGAAATGAAGACTGGATCTGTAATGCAGGGTTCTTTAATAAGATGAGTAAACCTGTCTCTGAATACCACACACACACACACACACACACACACACACACACACACACACACACACACACACTCTCTCTCTCCCGCAACACGCAGGAACATCAAGCTGCACTTGTCTCCTTAATATTCAGCTTAACCATACTGTACATGCTGATCCAGCTCACTGAGTATGTTGTAAATGGAAGAATGTTGTGTTAATCCTTGTGTGTGTGCGTGCGCGCTCGCTAGTGTGTGTGAGTGTGTAGCAACGTGTGTTATGTTTTATTCATCGACGTGCAAGAGGTGCTAAAGTGCTGAGGAGCAGTGGCATTCCCTCTTCCCCCCCGCAGTTACTGCAATCTATCTAACAACCATCCACGTGTGCCAGCATGGATAACCAACGGCTGTCAGTCCGCCGTATTCATATTTCAGTTATGCGTAGTGTGTGTGGAGGAGTACGTGTGTGTGTGTGTGTGCACATAAAAAAGGACATCTTTTTTTTAAAAAGTCAGAAAAGATCGATGAATAAAAGAGCAGTCTACAGTTACAAAAATGGAAAATGCATTTAATAATTCAGATAGGGAAAAGCGCATTATGTTAAGACATGAATCCCCCTTCATGCTTTGTGTACATACATATATATGCATGTGGATTTGTATGGCTGTGATTGTGTTTAAACTCTGCATTTTGAATGGAAGTGGTTTTAAAGTGGTTCCTCTGATTGTGGACATGTACGTTGACAGTAAGACTAGGTTTCGGTTTCGGTTATCCCGTGAGAATACTGCCAAGTGGGTGCAAGCTTCAGAGTTCAAGAAGTTTTAAAGAAGATGTCTTTTGAAGGGTTTTTTCTCAGCAGTATGATGTCGTTTTCTAGCATCTTTGAAACATTTTGCACGTTTGTTTTGCTTCAGTATAAATGATTTAGATGAGTTTTAATAATTCAAAGTAAAGCGCATGAGCCACTGCTCTCGTAAGCTGGCAGTGTGGGGGGGACCTCCAGATCAATGGGCAAGCATTCGTTTACATTTTAGGGTAATTTCACATGCATTATTCTTTTCCAGTACATCTGTGGACATCGAAACCATTTGTAATGTGAGAGGATTTCCTGAGTTTGACCTATTTTAACACAGCTGTGCATGGATATGTACATTAAACACACCTTTAATACCATAGCTACTTCAGTATATCAAAGAATACACAAATGAGGTAAATACTGAATGGACGATGCAAAGTTCACCTTTTTCATTCAAAATAGGAAGTGAGCGCACAAGCGTGTGTGCGTCTGTGCAGTATGTGGGCGTATGTATCCGCACTGTGCCATGCATGACTGTGTACGAGCGAATATTCTGGGAGTAAAAATCATTAAAACAGAGTCATTCCTCTGAGAAATCCCCCTCTCTTCTCCAATTCTGTACCGGAGCCAAATCCCCAAAATACTTCAAACATTCACTCTCTCTTTATTGGCACTGTTTCAGGCAACAGAGAAAATGTTTTTGGAATATATTTTTGCTAATTCTCCACAGCTGGAGTCACAGGAATTACGATCAATAGGAATATGTGGAAAAACCTGACGGCGAACAAGCAGCCCCATCCTGATTTCAGGCACCGCTGCCAACTGTCTCGCTAAAGAATGGGACTGACGGAGCACTGTGCCAAAGGGTCGGAAGAGGAAGTTTAACTGTGTGGATCCATACTGATGAGGACTGGTTATGGGGTGATTTGTTCCAGTTTAACAAGGATGAAGCTGTTTGCCCTTCTGTTTAAAGGAAAGGCTACAGCAAAAGAAGCAATCTGCCCTCCACAACAATTTATTTTAAGGATGTGTGTGCACTGGTCACAAGATGTGGAGCGTGTGCAATTGATTTAAAAATGAGGTAATGGCATCGTCTGATGTGATCTTTTAGGATGATTATATATCGTTTTTTCTGCCAACTGGCTTTGGACCGTTTTAGTCACTGGTGCCTGTTCCGCTTGCCGAATGGGAGGGTTCGTTTAATGCCATCTTGCGTCCTCGTAGGAATCAGTCTGAGATAAGATACAAAATGCACCCTGCTAAAGTGATTTGAACAGGCAACACACCACTGCGTATGAGAACAGACCCTGGCAGTGTTTACCTTCCAGCGAATTCAAATATTGGTACGAGATGACTGGTAAATTAGTTTTCTCTAACCACTAATTAAGAAAGACAGCTGCTGTTCTGGAGGTAATCTTTGGGTTTGCCAGCCACGATGCTCAGTTGCAGAGATAAACAGAAAGTCACTGATTATCTTGTCGTGTACCATGACTTACTTGGCCCTTCCAAGTTTAAGACTGATTGAAACAGAAACAGCGGAATACAAAAGAGACTGATTGCCTCTCTGGTTATCACCCCTGTTTACCGATAGGCTCACTGATAGGCTTAAAGAGTGACATTTGGAGAAATTGTCGGAGAAGTGCGAGATGCCAGTGTAGACAGCTGGTAATGGAGACTGGCATATTTTAGAGAGTTTAAACAGCTTCACGTGGTGAGCTTTAGAAGTAAGGCTAATATCTGACGCCTGGGGACTATTTATATACGGTTTCCTATTCCAGATATGGCATCCAGCCTTAGGTGTGTGAGGGTTGCTTGTCAGAGTGGCAATCGTTAAGCTGTAATCGTCAAACATGCTCGTGTATAATTATCTAGGCATATGTACGTGGGTAGGAGAATAATAAAGCGTGTGAAATATCACTGAGCAGCGTGAGTGTCTGTGAACTACGGAGTCAACTTTACCGAGGTTTGATGGGTAATGCGTAGTTCGGAAGAACTTTCTTATACATGTGCATTCTGGGTGGAGGTGATTGATGATTGAGTGTGGTATTTTAGTAAAGGACGCACACAGGCTTTTTGTTTTGAATAATATATTAAAATGTAGATATTTGCAAAAAGTGTTTAAGAATTTTAAACTTAGCGTAAAGCAGACAATGGGTTTAAGGTTCAGCATAACTGGTAGATAGAAAAAATAGCTGAATGATTTATTGGCTCTTTTACACACACAAACACTCTCTCTCTCTCACACACACACACACACACCCTGAATAAGATGGCGTTCAGAGCATAGATCATTATCTTAAGTAGTTTTGTTCGTAGCTTCTAAGGTGTCTGTTTGCACCTCATTAAATCCTTATGCTACACTACACTCACTGTATTGTGGACTTCTGGATCATTATAGACAATTTAGATGTAACAGCGACTAAGCTGGAAACAACATTTTAACCTCAATCTTCTTTTTCGATGTAATTTAAATATTGGTTGCTTTGGTAAAGCCATTTGGAACGGAACCTCACAGGATTTGAACTGCCTCCAACAAAACCTAGAAATAAAATACTCGAGGTTAAAGTGGCTTTGGTATTTCCCCCATGTTTTCTGTGTCGAAGTGACTAATGGGGACAGTTTGTTATCCATCCATCCTTTCTTTCATTTTCCAGTAATATCATTTGTCAGTAAGACTTCTCAGTGTTTATTACTCTGCTGTTAAAACAGCACTACACACATACAGTATACTATATACACTACACCAATATACAGGACAATATCATGATAGGCCTGAATCCCAAAACTTGAATAGACTTGTTTGAGCATTTGGGGTATTTTCACAACTGTTATTTCCTCGATGAATATGTCCAAACTAACAGTGTTCAGATTAACTACACCAGTCACCTTAAAGGATGAGGCCCTAAGGTACGCTTTATGCTATATGATGTGTTATTCCAGGGTTTTATATAGGTCGCACAGGCAGCAGTCAAACTGCATTTTTGCCCACAAAAAACGTAGTACAGAGGGGTAGACAAAAGTACAAGCACAATTTCAAACATAAGACAATTCACTCACCAGCTTCAAAAATGACTAGAAAGACGAATACACCTCTGTTACTATAAAATAAAATGTCCTGAGAATTGAAGTGGCTGCTGGATTGCTGTCCACCACCTGTAAATACATACAGTCCAGTACAGTCATTAAGCAGCATCCATGCTGCGCCCGCTGAGACCGGCTGCTGCGTCCGTCTCCGGCTGTTAATTATCAACACACAGTTCACTGACAGTCACACACATGTCAACACTTTGACAACAAAGTCATCTTTGTTTTGACATTGCCATCCCACTGTGTGACTGTGCCTGCTTGGACAGGACCGTGCATGGCTCCCTTGTTCTTCTTCAATGTTATATTACGATATGTTCCCAGCCTCTTTTTCAGTAATAATCCTGTCCTATACGCCGCCTGCAACCTGCCGAATGGTTGTCGTGTTACATACTCGCTGTCGGGTGAAGTCCTTCCATTTGTTTGGACTTTTGGTGCAGTTCATTGCTGTCCATTGTGTTGTCCAGAACAATGTCTTTTCAGGCCACGAGACGAATAAATAACATGAAAATTCTTAACTCTGCTGTTAATATTTTGCATCAAAACTGTTCATACTATAAATTTGTCAACACTTTTTCAATAAAAGTGTGCGCAGGCAGAGGATCCTATTGACCCAGAGCATCGCCTGCTTGGCTGTCTGAGGTAAATTGTTTTAAAGCCGAAACTACTGTAAGATATTTTATTGAATTTCCTTTCAGCAAAGTCCTCTGAATGAAGTTCTTTCCACTGGTAAACAGTTATGCAGTGTACATGTCGAGCCGGGCTTTTATTGTGAAAGTTAAGAAAAAAAGGAGTGGATCTGGTGTTCGCTGCTTTAAATACATAATCCAGGTTGCTCTCTCGGTTCGGAGCGTGTTGTTTGTACACAACAGTGTTGATTTTTAAAAACACGACTGGTTGATGACTGATGATGATGAAAAAAAAATGTAAATGCCTTTTCCAGACAGAATATTAGTGTTCTGTGTCAAAGCACAAAAAAAAAGAAAAGTCTGATGTGTCCACAACAACCACATCCACAAAGGTGGATTTCGACCGTCTGTCCAGTTCACCAAAATCTGCATTTGGGAACCATGGAAACATATAAGCAGGATTAAAACAGTCTTTCATCCAAATCATCCGCTTAGAAGAATTTCAGGGACTCAATAATTCATTAACATCACAGAATGTTATTCAATTCCAAATGCTTCAAAACGTTTAACCCAGGATCACATCGCCTCTGTGCTTCAGAATGTAAAAACAAGAAATATACATATTTATACATATATATGAGTTATAAAGGACACTGACACAATGTGTTGATCAATCCAGTGCTTCTTTATCTCAGCATATTCCCAACTTCTCTAACATCCAATAGTCATCCAATATTTACTCTGTACCTCCAGCGAGTTAATAATGTACGCGCTGTCTTTGGCAGCCACTGCCGTAGCTTCCAAACATCAATTGATTTTAAATGTAAAGTACATTAAATAGTACAAACGATCTACCCTGCTGATGAGCATGTTGTTTTGTCAGCGTTTGCTTTGGCTGCTCTCATATTACATGCCTCCAGACATGTCCAACAGTGTCTGCCATCCAATACAGTTCAACAACACAGAACTGGAAACCCAGTGTTTTGTGGGGAGTTTTTACAGGATACTGACAAAACACAGGGAATAAGCTGTCACAGACCTTTACGGTTATTACTCATATATAGTCGTTCGTGCGGGAAATGTGTCATTTCAAAGTTTGAGCAGCGTTTGTTATTGAGTTAAGAGTTTGTCGTGTCTTTTATGAGACATTTCTGTGTGTTAGCGCCATCGCTTTATATCACTGTCACTATACCCGCAGAAATCCCTCATCACAGATCTGTCGCTGCACGACTATCTGTCCTGTTCAATCAGACAAGCCATCCAGACGAACAGTTCAATATTTCATCACGCCCGCTGTCATATCAAGGATGTACTGTTTCGTGGTCGTCTACAGAGAACTTCATGCATAAAGAAGTCAGCAGATGCCCATACTTGTCAGTCTTCATTAAAAATAGATTTCAACAGCTCATTATTTTGTACATTAGATGGTTGTAGATGTTTGTTACATTATTCAATTGCTTTCTGACAGTCCCCATGTAACAACTGTATGATTTCATTTCCCTAAGGAGACAGTCGCAATTCATGCAAAGGAATTTTGTGTTTCTGGTCAAGTGGAGGATTTGTTTTATATTTAGTCTCATATTTGATATGCATGTTTTGCTTAATATATGCAGGAATCCATATTTTGAATATGTTGTCTGAAATGTATGAATCTGCTAATGCTTTGTATTTCTCTCTACCTAAACCTTCATAAATAACACATTACACATCACCTGTAAGTGTCTTCACTGATTTACAGCTGGAATAATCCGAAATCAGCAACTGAATTTCATCGACATCTCCTTATATTTTACAGCAGAGACCAGTGAAATTAAGTAGAAGAGGCAAACGTGTGAAGAGAATGCAGAAGCAAAGGCAGTGCCCTCCAGGAATTACATGATAAACAAGATCATCTGTGTCTCCTCCATTTCTAAAGCATCATTAATACATCTCATTAATTGGGCTGTTCATCTGAGCTGACTTCTCTGTAATCTGGTGCTATTCAGGTGTGTGTTTGAGATCAAAAAGGGAACAAGGCACCAGTACACATGATGCATATACTCCCAAGCAAACTGCAACTCGGTTCTGTCGGATGAAGCATTAACACAACTTGTGTAACTCCTGTCTTCCAGGATTATGATTTACTCATAGAAATTGTGAATACATGCCTTTTCTTCGAGCAGATTTGACCAACATATGTCCAAAATGTTGGCGGCTGGACCAGCTGGAACATGCGTGAGTGTGTGTTGAGAGGAAGGAGAGTGACACTATCCCTTTCCTTAAAGAAAGAAAGAGAAATGTAATGCAATAGCTAGCAAGTGCGACTGCGCGTGAATATGAAGCAGCAGCGAGCGCTACCTGAAAAGTCGACGTGCACTCAGTTGACTTTGCCTGGATAACCTAAAAATGTAACAAGCATCGCCTACTTCAACCTCAAAGGAATCTTTGGAGAATCTCAATGTTGCATAACTTTTTGCAAACAAAATAAAAAAGGATCCAACAGAAACCCAGTGGAGACCAGCAGTGGATTCCAACACTCCAGCTGTATCATTAAAAGCTCTCAGACCTTGTACCGCACCCCCATAAAGTATCCGGGGCAATTACAGGAAGCTATTATTTCACGCCTATGCAGTGTAAAGTGGCAAGTGCTTCATCTAGACTCTTTGGGACCCCTCCAGCTTTTCATTACAGCCTCTCTAGCCACTAATGGCTACCCTCGGAGTGTTTCCCAGCTGCAGTCCAAATGTGAAAGAATTGGGACAGTGAGCTCAACTTTGTTTCTGTAGTTGACTCGCTGAAATACATCTGTAACAATTATGAAGCACAAGTATGCTGTCAAGAGAGATTTATTGTCCTTTATGTCGAGCTATGTTCAATATTTGTATCATCAAGGCACATAAGCTTCAGCTCATGTGGCATCGCGTTACTGCTGGGCGTTCGATCACAGGATTGTTTGTGCTAGACGCGCCGGAGAGGAGCAGGGCCTCCCTCCTTGTAGACGACGTTTCATCAATCATGGCTGAAATCACCACCATTGCTGCTTTCTACATGTTGTGGAAGTCCCAGAAATCCCAGGAAACTGAACGCCGCCGTGTCTGGGTTCATCCGGAGGTGCTCGCAGAATTTCACCGAGCTGTATGATAATTTCTCGGAAGAGTTCAAATATTTCAACTCGAGTGAATACGCGAATGAGGCACATTTTGTGCATTCGCCTCATTTGCGTTGCGTCATTCGCCAAATCCGTGCTCATCCGCAGGAGTCCGGATCAATTTCAAGGTTACAAACTGGGTCTGGAATAAGGCACACACACACACACACACACACACACGCACACAGACACACAGGCACTGTATCTGTGTTTCCCAACACATGGACTTTAGTTGGGTGGGCCAGCAAGGTGGACATGCCCAACGGTCATCTCCACAAGTAGAATCTAATTCTGTGGGAAACACTTCTGTATGTCCTATTAAGGTGAACACAACGGCTTGGAGCAGGAGAGACATTTAAGTCTGCAACACACACACACACACACACACACACACACAATCACATCATTCTCCAGTTATCTTTCAGTGTTTAATTAGTGCATGATTGAGACAGGGAGAAATTTCATTATCTGCACTCCGCTATTGTAATCAGAATTGCAGTCGGAGCCATCTTCACCCTGACACACTCATATCCACGCATGCATACTGTTTATACACAAACGCATTAGGACATACATGCAAAAGCACAGAGGCAGGAAAACATCATCACACACAATCATACACACAGAACACACTGAGGTACAGTACACCAGCAAGTCCATACACACAAATCTATTCATGATGTACCCTCTTCCTCCCGGTATCTGGGTGGAAATATGATACAGCTTTAGTGTGCGTGTGTGTGTGTGTAAAGTGTGTGTGTCCTAATCAGTGTAGCCCCATAAACCTCTCAGCATCTCAGTGGGTGTATTCTAACACCAGATGTGCTTCTCTATTTCGTATGCAATTTACCATTCTGTCCCTCCCCCACTGAACTCTGGGATATTACCAGTAGATGCTGTGTTGAAATTTAATAAGGAGGACAGGGAGGAGGTTAATATTCACTTCTTAACACATATTGGCTTTGAAGGCCTGGAGTTAACGAGGAGCTGCATATCTTGTTGTTGTTGTTGGGTGTTTTTTTTACATTGAAAGGGATGCCATTCCACTCGTACCATGAATCATCCACAGCAGACATCTCTTGAATATTTTGCAGCATTGATGTATGAATGTATGTGCTTTTCTTATAGCTGATGATACAAATTGCCACCAAGATCAAGGGCTGCACATAGAGACGAAGTGCTTCCACACGAGGGGTCACAGAATCATGAAAATAACATGAATCACGTGCTATAGAGCTGCAAAGAACAGTGGATTAGTTGATCCAGAGTTGATCTCTCGAAAATAAAAAATAAAATAATAAATCACAATTGTCTCACATAACCGTGAACACAACAGGCTTCTCACTTCAGGAAGGGCTGCGAGCACAATGTGTTTACAGCGAACATACTGAGGCTGACCCGAACGCTTCCAAACTTTCGGAGCGTCGTCTGTTGCCATGGTAATTGACGTCTAACTCCGGCTGTGAAAATATCGTTTCTTCTTCTTTTTTATACATGCATTACCCCAAAAAATGCCAAAAAAGGCCAAATAAATAAGGAACAGCAATCCCACGTTATTCACTGTGCATCAATATCAATTATTATAAGTTGTTCTCAGGCAGAGAATGTGCTGCTGACGGTGCGGCTCCGAGGAGGGCTCAAGGGCAAAACAAATAAAATACAATTGACAGGGAGAAAAAAAAAAAATCCTGCTCTGTGCTACCGGGCACGCGACTGGATGCTCTGCGTTAAAGACGCAATAGCAGCAGGTTTTTTTTTACTCCCACACAACCTGCCAAACTTTTCCTAGCAGCTATACTGTGTGTCTGGCTGAGATCTGTTTCTCCTGCTCACTCACTGAGGCGCCTGACGCTGGTGAAGAGAATAGAAGGAGCTTCTCCTTTGCCACTCTCTCGCCCTCTTTCTTCCGCATATGTGTGTGTGTGTGTGTGTGTACAAGTGCATTGTGTTAGAGATACTGATACAAGTGTCCGATGGTGAGCCGGCCTGATGCAATTCGCCTTACGTATATAGTGGCCAGACTGATCGGTGTTCAATAAGTCTGTGTTGTCATGTGTGCGTAAGTGGGTGTTGCCAATTTCAGGTGTGATTTGCATTTTGAATAAAGGTATTTTCCCATTGATTGCAAGAGATTTCATTGTTGCACGTGTGTGCATAATGTAAGAAACAGTGTGCAAGATTCGCAAGAAGTGTGTTGCAGAATTGTCCAAAGCCGAAAATGTGTTTGTACTTTCTGTGCCTTTGCTTTTATCGAACCATTCACCTTCAGTGCGTACACAATTTAAATTTTCTACTTTCATATACATATTTGAACATACAATGATTCGGTTTAAATACTCAACTGTAGGTAATACTGTACCACTAGACTAGATCATAGCATGCGCTACTGCACGGTTGTATAAGGTACTGAATTACAAAGCAAAGTCTATATGAATGTGTTTATACAGTAGTTAATAAATACAGGGGAGCATAATCAGCTCCCTTTTTCTTGATACCTTCTCATTCCGTCCACCACCCTTTCTGTCTCTGGTCTCTGCCATTCCGGCTCTGTGTCAGAGAAGGCCTCTCATTGGCCACTCCTTTGTACTAGCACTAAAAAGTCCCTCAGTGTCTCCTAAAGCATCAGCCGAAGGCTTCATGTACGAATCCCCCGTCGCCCTCCCTAACCTTTGTCTTTTCCCTTGAAGTGTCTCTCTCTTTCCTCCGCCCATCATGCAAAGCGTGGCAGATAGTAGTGACTATGCCTCCCAAACACTTAGAACAAGGACGTATTATTGCCGCTGCTTATTTTCTTCACTCGCACACAAGTATCCAAACCAAGCCAATGGTTATTTCCTCCTCTTCATTATCTGGTGAGATTGCCTTGGAGTGCTGTGAAATTTTAGGCTGATTCTGTTTATGTTTTACTCCCATGAATAGATCGAGTGACTGAAAATACCAAATTGAGAAAAATGTAACAATGGAATAAACATTTTTTTTAATGAATTTTCTTGAGTTACTTTTTCTTATTCAGGGTCAAACATATTTGGAGTGTGTTTGAAGACTGAGAGGAAAGACAAAAACACATCCAGAGCAGGTCACCTGTCATCCGTCACAGGTAACAGCAATGGACAGAAGAGCGCTCACGCTCCAAGTCACACCTATGGGCAATTCATCTCCTCCAATCCACCTCACTCGTGTGGATTCTGGACCACCCAGAGGGAACCCCCGTGAAACACGGAGAGAATGGAGAAGCTATAGTGGGAAGTGAGCCACAGAAGCAGAATTATTCTGTTAGAGAGCCAAATGTGAAGCCATCATTGCACCGAACCAGATTAGCAATGAAACAGTCAGTTAAATTTGCTCAAGTGCCCGAGCAACCGCACTTTATGTTAAACTGGTATCAGAATGCACATACTGACTGCAAACAGATGGCAGCTGGGTCATGCAAATTAGATTCCCACCACTGAATGCTGGTCTACAAGGACACACGATACTGTATCTTGCAGGAACGCATACAGAGTCACTTGTACGAGCACAGATGACAATGGCGAACAAAAAACCTTGCACTCTCTGGGGTGCTTTTTCTCTCCATTGCTCTCACCTGTCGCACTCTCCTTGGTCTTTCAACCACCAGTGACGAAGAGGGCCAAGTATAGAGTCATCAGAGCCGACAGAGGAGCGCTTCGGGGCAGCTGGTCCCAATGCCTCGTCCCAGCTCTCAATTTAAACATCAAATGCACAGGAGCCCATTAACACCAATACAAACTGTGGAATAGGGATCTGTACCCAGGATATAATAAACCAGCTCTGTGAGTTTATGTGTCTGTACATTTGTGTGAATGAAAATATGTGTGTGATCTACATCGTACACTCTGTTGTGGAACAGCAAGAGCAGTGAACAAGCTTAAGACACGCACGAACAAACACGGACACACAAACAGAAGAAATGGCAATTGACACACAAGACGTGTATCTGTTTATAGATATCACAGTGTTGCTTCAAGAGATATTTGGCCACCCCCCCCCCCCCCACACACACACACACACATGCACACACACAAACACACTGAAATGCAAGTAGTCATGAACAATCAGACCCAGGCAACTTACACACAGGAAATACACAAACAAACAACAGGGCTCATATACATATCTCTCTCTCTCTCTCATATGCATACACATACGCATACACACACACACACACACACACACACACACACACACACACACACACCATCTGTGTTCAGCCCCTAACCAGCTCTTAAGTATCCGTGTCTCTCTAGAAGCACAATCCATTAGCTTCCAGAGACACAGCTTTAGTGTGTGTGTGTGTGTGTGTGTGTGTGTGAGTGAGCCAGAGAACAAGCAAGAGAGAGCATTAGCACTGTGTTACAGCGATAATGGCATTGTGTTTAGGCCATAACGGCGTCTCGGTTGCATACCCAGTCATGCTGTGTGCCAGCCACTGTTGGAAACTGCATTTGGTTCTGGGACACCGGGAGAAGCCATTACCGAATCCCCTTAGTCAAATATGGACAAGAGGCAGCACACCAGAATGGCGGAAAATGCCCCCAAGGCTCAATGTCTTGTCTCAGACACATTCAGGAATTGGTCAAAAATAAGTTGAAGCTTTCAAAACAGCCTAGAGAAAAATACAGAAATAGAGCGTGCAGATATATTTAAGAATGTACACTTGTGGCTTTGGATTACAATATTTATGCAAGTGTGAAAATGGACTGCGATGATTTCAAGAGAAAAATGTAGTGACATATTGTTGAAGTCATAGTTCTATTTTTCTTCTTTTCTTTAGGAGCAACTATGAGTATTGTTGCGTATTGCAACTTCCCAGACATCTCTGGACGATCACATACGGTTGCTGGTAGTGCCATGTTGGAAAAGCCGCTGGGGTCCCAACATAGTTCAACTTCAATCAATCAAATGTGTGTACGTGATATAAAACGAGTGCAGAGGTTTGGTGTCTGATAAGCATGGATTCTGGTATCTATAGCAAGATATCCACTCCAACACAGCACCTTGTGTTTTTTGAAAGCAAAGTAAAGTTTGATCTGAAGTCACGTCCTACTGTTTTTGCAACCTTTTTCGGTGAAGAGTCTCAGCAGGAAATAGAGGTGTGGAACGACTTCGCATCGATGCAGTGACAGAACATTACCGGGAGTTTGGTTTCATTTCATCTGAGTGGGAGTATTTACCGCTTCATGCCGCGTAAGATGCCAGAGGCACACAGTGCCCTGTCTTGTGATGTGAACACCTTATTTTGTAGGTCACGGCACACTTGTAATGCTCTGCAGAAGGTTTGTTTTTAATGCATAAAAATACAATATTTTATTTCCTTAACATTTAAATTGTGTGTTTTTGTGAAATAAAACATTATGGATGACTATAACTGAAAGTAAAAGTATGACATTGAGAATTTGTGATGGTTTAAACTGACTTCAGAGCAGTTGAAATGATTGTTTGGTCTTCTGTATCTGTATTATGGATCATCAATGATCATCAATTATTATTGGCGGGGAAAAAAACATGATCAGGGATCTCGAAAAGTTATATTTGATCCGATCCGTGAAATGTTTTGAACCGTGAGTTTCACGACCCGTTGCGCCAGTATTTCTTACTAAAATATAGAAAAAACATATAAAAGCCAGATTTTTCTTCCCATTATGCTGACATATGGCTCTCAGAAGATAGCAGCAGCAGCAACAACGACAAATAACGCACATTAACCCGATTCCACATTTCACCTTACAAACTCTTTTTGGGCGATTTGTTGACATTTGGTGAAGCAGTGAAAAAGAAAGATGATATTATTTGACAAACGTAGAGGCAACAAACGACAAATGTGTCCCAAGACTGGAGCCTGGGAACGCTGCATATTGACTGCACAAAGGATGGGGACCACAGAGCTAATATTTCTGATCCAATCTCCCAGCAGTGGCCTGCCTGTTGTTGTTTACTCCAGCGTGTGCGGCTGTGTTGATATGACACAAGGGGCAAAGCAGAACAGAATGAGAAGATATACTGTAGATATACTGATAATCTGAGGAATGGGCAGCAGATTTAGTCCAAAAAATATGGGTTGGTGAAAGATATGACATCACATATCGTGATAGAAGATTTTGGCCAAACCCTAGCTGGCTGAATGTGACCTATATGAGCTCTCTGGCCAAAATGTATACGACAGAAATAGTGCGTCGATAAAGTTCCTGCAATGAAAATGATGTATGTAACAATTGAATTTGATATGAACTGCTTTATTATAAATGATTTGTGACTTAAAGGGTTAATGACAGCATACACAAACACTGACATCCTCAGGCTACAGACAAATCTCCCCCTGGGGATGAATAAAGTATATATCTATGTATCCATCTATCTGTCCGGTCTCATATCGAACATTTCAACCGTGGCTGTTTACACCTTAATTGTTCTAAATGCAGTAATTACCCGTAAACGTTTTGAAGCCGCAGTGAGCTGGAGTGTGTCTTTGTGCCCGGCCTTTGCCTCTCTCATCTCCTCGATCACTAATAGACGTGAAGGACAGCTTGTCATATTTTTCTTTCTGTCTCTCTTTGATTGTGTTCCACCTTTTCTTTTTTTCTCTCTCCCTTCATCCTCTCTCTGCTTAGACAGCTCTGACGTGACGGGTTTAATCATCTGGAGCTGATTTAAATAAAGTCTGCGTGTGTGTGTGTTTGCGTTGTGGGCATGTGTGCCGTTTCATTAAAAGAGAGAGTGCGTGACTTTTTCTGAGTGTGTATTACTTTAAGAACATTCTGATGTGTTGAGCTGTTTGTGTTGTGCCATTCCTCATTTGTCTGCATGTGTGTGTGTGTGTGTGTGTGGGTACGTGGTTTTAATAAATGTCACGTGTGTGTGTCTTGTGTGAGCATTGGTGTATCTTGTCTATGTCTGCTTTTCATAATGTGTGTGCAACACCAAAAGAAGGTAATGATGATGATGTTATTTAGTTTAGTATCTAGTTGTGTGTGGATTGGTGTTTTAAAAAGAGAAAAAGAATATATGTATATGTGACAGAAAGTAAATGCAAACAACTTCTTGCTAATTCAGAGACACAGACAGTTGCCACTCATGCATTTAATAAGACACACTTTAAAGACACTGTTTTTGTGAAGTTGGTATCGATGCATGCATGGAAATCCTCAGTGGCTACCAGATACTTGTTCATCAAAAATCAGCTATTTAGATTTTTTGATGAATTGTTCCAAGTCATTTTTGAAGCAATTGTGTCAAACTTTTCTGATTCACGTTTCTTAAATGTGAGAATTTGCTGTTTTTTTCTTGTCTTACACAACAGTTAACTAGATACCTTTTGGATTTGGTTTATTGTTCCGACAAAACAAGTCCTTTTAATGACGTCGAATTGGGCACCAGAAAATAGTTTTTCGATATTTTATAGACCGCATGATTAATCCACAATGAAAGAACATGTTAATTCATGATAGGAGTATTATATTATAATAAGAATGATTGGTCCGTACCAAATGTTGGACCCAAGTCTAAAAATGGTGGATATTAGCATCAGTCTTGCATCTACAGATTAAACCGTACTTCAGTCCACTTTTTTGACAAGAAAGCAAAAGTAGTTTCAATGTTCATCACTATTTTACTGGGGAAAAAAATCACATATCCATCGTGACTCAAACTTAGTTTAAATCACAAGAAAAAAGTTATACTTTGTTGCTAAACTCACCCATTCGATCTTTGGTACGTGGGTGAGCAGACACCCTCCTCTCATTAGTATGTAAGACATAGAACGGCGAAAAGAGGCAAGGGAATGAAGAGAATACGAATATTTGAGAGAGGAGTAAATGCCACACAGCACATTGAAATGTTTCCGTCATATTAAAAATGCTATCTGTAGATTTCCCTCATTTATAAATCACTGTGAAATTATGAGGAGTGACACATTGAAGTAACGGATAACTGCGTTTGCAACTGTAGCCATGAAGATCCTTCGTGGATTCTTTAAGACTCATTTGGGACTTTTCTGGGTTGAATTTGCCCGGTGAGTGACTGGAAATATCTGCATCACAGGCAATTCTAAAAATATCATGTTATAATATCAAACTATCAACAATTCAGTGTTAAGTGACCACAGTATCTTCAAGAAAACTCTCGGCCCTTAAGCTATGACGGAGAAAGAGAGAAACACAGCAAGGGACGCAAAAGAACAAGAGTGAGTCAGAGGCTTGAAGGGGAACAGAAGTAAATCCCAGTTGAACGATTCAGAAGGTGCACATTATCTTCCATATTGTAAGGGTGAGTAGCCACAACTCTGAGGGTAGTACCCCCATCACATAAATACGCAATAATCAGATGACAGGAGAGAGCGAATATGAAAGGAAACGATGAAAATGTCAGGTAGGAGAAAGGCAACAGTGGAAGTTACCACTTGGAGATGGCAGTAAAGCCACACATTAGCCTTTCTAGTGGAAGGGTGAGTGAGCAGAGGCTGGCGATGAATAACAATCACAATAATTGTGCAATGGTGTCAGTACATAGGAACTGAGAGGTGTACTTGGAGCGAGCATGAGTAAGAGGAGGAGGAAAGGGGTCGCTGGTGACTGTGAGAGGTGGAGTCACACCACCACCTCTCTGAAGCACAGTCCCAGCCACAGTCCCATTTCTTCCATCCGCGTTGGAAGTTGCATTTTGCCAACGGCGGCAAAATGGGTTCCTCCAAATTCAGGCTGAGCAGAAGTTGAGCATTTATTCAGCCATGTACAATGGGACACCTACAGTTGCTATGCGTGAGCGGAAAAGCTGTGGATGGAAATGCAACTCAATGAATGATGGTTTAAGCCGCACATATGGAAGGATTCCCCGAGTGTCAGCTTCCATACACCGAGTTGTGCCGTTCTAAGACCGTTTAAGGACCCCAGTATGCAGAAACCATTTTTTAGAATGGATTTATACTGCATGCCATGAACAGCACGATTATCAGAATAAAGTGGGCATTGTTAGTTGTAACTTTACTAACTCTCCTTTCTACTTCCATACAGCTTGCCACCCTATTCACATTGAGGTCAATTGTCGATGCATTCTGCCGTGTGTAAGAGGCAGGAAATTGCCTTCCATGAATCATCATCTTGAGAGAGAGAGAGACAAAGCGAGAACAGAGCATTCAGATGAAACCGTTTATTTCAAGCGGAGTTGTTGTAATGATAAGCAAACAGGAGGTCAAAAGAGCCGCGCTGCTCTAAATTATTTTGAATGGAGCTCATTTCCTGTGTCAAGACCCATTTTCACATGAGAGTGAAAAGAGAGATTCCAGGTGAGGTAGTGTGCAAAATGGCGAGTTGTTTGGCGATTGTAAACAAAAGGTCGGGGAGGGGTGGGGCAGCCTTTTAGTAAATGATGATGCAGCTGCTTCAGTTCCTGCGTCAAGAACGATCATAACTTCCCAAACATTCATTTGTCCACTTCGGAGAAGAGCAACGAAAAGGGAAAAGAAACAACACAAAGTGCTGTCATTGAGCGAGACGGATAGAAACACAGTAAGTGATTTAAACAAAGGAGAGGGGACGAGGAGTGTGTAGGTGTGTGTGTGCGTGTGTGTGTGTGTGTGTGTGTGTGTGTGTGTGTGTGTGTGTGTGTGTGTGTGTGTGGGTGGGTGTTTTGAGGGGATCAGAAAGAAAGCCGGAGACAAAAAGAAAGAGAGATTTCTGGTCAGCTGCTGTTATGAGATGAAGCCTTAAAGGGATTATAGGAAGTCCGACAACAAAGTGCACCTAAAGACCAAGTGTATGAAAAAAAACACCCACATCCGTTTAATTGGGCAGACAGACAGCAAACCAGGCAGACCCCCCCCCACACACACACACACACACACACACACACACACACCTTCGAATGGAGCTACAACTGCTGTTTAAGCATTTTTTTTCCATGTTAAAAAGTGATGCATTAAGCTGACATTCAGCTGACTTTTCAACAAAAGACAATGACAGGGGCTGTGAAATCCCTGAGCACAACTTTTCAGAAGACAAAAAAAGAAAATCAACTTTGAAGGAATTATGTCAGTATATGAATAAAAAAACAATGGATTAATGCAAAGAGGACAAGGTGTTCTTTGTGATTATAAGTGAGCAATAGTGTTCTCCTTCAGTCGACTGATAAAAGTGAGGACGAATTATTCTTTCTAGCGATTCTTACTTATTCTAACGCCAAACTGTTCTTTGTTTCGTTAAGTCTCTTGTCTCTTTCTTCATCCCCTCCACATCATCCTACTATACTATATATATATATATATATATATATATATATATATATATATATATATATATATATATATATACATATATATATATACTCCTCCTTCTCCTCCCTCTTCAAGTTTAGATGTGATCATTTTCTCATCCTTGGCTCCCCACTCCTTTTCCGTCGTTACCCCTGGATCCCCATCCGTCTTATTTATGACTCTCACCACTGTTGCGTTCGCATTGTGTTAGTAGATAGATAGATAGCGGAAAGTTACCCCGATGTTCACCGTTGTCACCAGTAGAGCAGCGGTAAATCCATCAGCGTTGCTGCGAAGTGACGCCTACTGAATCTGCAGACGCCGAAATGACTTTAGTTCATATTTTGCTTTCTTTTTCTGTGGCAAAGACAGACGATGTTCAACGCTGTCTTGGCGCTGCTCCTCAATCAAAGTTGAGGACGGAAAAAAAAGGAGAAAATGAGCAGCAAGCCTCCGTTCCTGTGATTGAACATTTGGGTCTGGTAGAGCACGATTCAACAACAAATTATGGTTTGATTGAGCTCGCCAAATGTTTAATCTCCTCCTAAAATATTCATTTTAGAGTCCCTCCTTCATAACTCCTCTTCTTCTCTTTTTGTCTCTTCTGCCTAAATCCATCCTCCTCTTCTTACTCATTATCCCTCTTTTATTTCTGTCCCTCTCCGTCTCATGTGTTCCCCCTTTTTTTCCTCCTTAATTCTGTCCGTCTTCCCTCCCCAGTTACTCGCAGAGCAGCGCAGACGTCTCTTGGATGTTGTAAGCTCTTATATAAGAGTGCAGCTCAACCTTTCTCTGCATATACTGTACGACTTCTAGTGTGCATGTGTGTGACAGATGGTTTGAAGACACTCCTGCCACCACCTGACAGTAAATGCAACGTTGTTGTTACATGAAATTATTGCTTTTCAAGATCAAGGACGTAAGACTTTGGGAAATAATGTATGATTACCAATCACCATTGATTTAAAGTTACAATCAATAAGGTCTTTTTTATTACTATTTATCATCAGGAATTCAATGTATATGCACACTGTAGAGTAGTTGTCGTTGTTACTGCTTTTTATTGTTAATGAAGTCTGCCTTTACCGTGCTGAATGCAGAAAAGAAATAATATTTGCACGTATTTTGACAACTTCAAGTGTTAAACTTGTCTTTGATGTGATATGGTTATTATGCTCATATTCCTGTATGTGGGAAATTAAATGAAAACTTTATTTACCTACTGCCATGAAACAAATTGAATGTAAGTCTGAAATGATGTGAAACCTGACTAACGGTCTTTTCAGACCAAACACAAATAAATCACACTCATGCCAACCAATTAAATATTGACGCTTTTCTCAGAAGTCAGTGTCATGATCCTGTTCATACCGGCCAATGAATAATAGTATCCTCTTTGACAAACAAAGAAAAGACTAGAAAGACAACGCCATAGCCATTGACCAGAGCAGACAATTGATTGAAGGTACAGTGTCACACACACACACACACACTTTCTGAGCTACAGTAAAGGGAAACATGTTTACAATCATTGCTGTGTCTGCTTGACCTACAGTCCCGTTCAGAGCTATCCTTAACGAGTGTCACGATAAGACATTAAAGGAGTTTGAACTTGTTCATGCCCGGGGAAGGCGTTCGAGTGCAGTACTGGTGTATACCAATGTGCACACTGTGTGGATGACCAGATACAACTGTTGAAGAACTGAGCAAGAAAATGAGAAGAGAGGTTGTCCGATTGAAAAAGTCAGTTCAGAGAATGCAAGCTGTTGCATAATGTGCTGCAGTAAAATCTGAGATGGTTCACTCGAGGCGAGGCTTAGTGACACACACACACTCACACACACACACACGAAAAACGATTGTGACGTTATGCTGTAGTTACTGTCAGTTAAGTGTGTTTGATGACCGGATTGGTGACATCTTTGCATTTGCTCCAACAAAATGCAAATAAGCTATAATTTAGTGGCGAGACAAAGAACGAGAAAGAGAGAGAGAGAGAGAGAGCGAGAACGTGTGCAACTACATCTACACATTTATGTCGTTTTATGTTAATTTGAGCCTTTTACTGAATATTTCATGATAAGCTGTGTTAGAAGTCGGGAGTGTGCTGCCTGTGTGCAGCATGTGGGAGATCAAGTGAACACAGTAAAACGGAATAATCATTCTGAACGCAGCTCACATCCACACAGATCATGACATGGCAGGCATGAATGATTCAGAGCGAGAGGGATAAAAAGAGTAAAGGAGGAAGACAGAGAGAAAAGACGCCAGGTGGGAGGGAAAGGAGGAGCCAAAAATGGGGAGAAAAGAGAGAGAGAGGGCGTTGATTGAGAAAGCTGAGGTAAGGAAGGGAAAGATGAATAAGCAGAGAGGGAGGGAGGCTCATGGGGAATTAAGTGGTGGAGAAAAAGAGAAAGTCTCAGAGGGGTTTTTTTTTCCTTCTTCTTAGCTCCAAGCCATTGGTCGATGGTTCGTTTCTCGTGCTATATTTTGGGAAAGCGTGACGAGACAGAACGCGAGAGCAAGAGAAAATGCAGTTTGACATTACAGCAGAGTGAATACCAGCATTTAACACCTCATTTTCCAGCGTTTTCTGCGGCTGTGCCTCTATTTGTTTATCGGCATTTAGAACAATTGCGGCGACGTACCGTGAGAGAGTTGAAACCCAGTGACGTAGGGGCTGGAGACTGCTCAGGAATAAAGAAAACTGAGGTGAGGCTGTCATCGCTCGGTCAATAAATCAAGTTAAAACTGGCAATTTATCAAAAGTCGAATTATCGGCACGTCATATGGAGCATTTCTTTGATTAATTGCATATCTATTATAATATGAGGGGCACAGGGAGGTTTTTTATCATGTATTACTTCTAATAGATAGAATAATCCGTTGTCATATAAAATTCAGATTCATCGAATCTGAAAATAATACACTGAAAAAGGCTGAGCCACACTAGCATACAGACAAGGCCTGCTGCCAACCCGTCAACCCCATGAAACACACACCACACTTACACACATAGACACAGACAAACACACACACATCTGATGTTGGCTTAGTCCAGAGGGCACACACACACACACACACACACTGGCACAGCATCAAGGTGGCATGGCAAGGCACTGCTAGTGGCCTTGTCAACTCGAGTAACCTCCCACAGCAAACACAGAGACACACAGCACAGAGCACATGCAAAAAGAGAAAGGACGGAAAGACTGCTGAGTGACATCAGGGGGAAAGAGATGCATATCGAGACAGAGGAAGAGAAAGGGGGGGGGGCGGAGACGAGAGGGGGGGCAAGAGAGAAAGGCCGCAAAAAAGATTGGTGGAGTGAGCAATATACAACAGATGGACACAGAGAGGAGAACAGAGCGGGAGAAAGACAGGAAAGAGATAGGTGGAGCGAACAACAGAGAGACACAGAGAAAAAGATGGTGGAGCAAGAAAGACCATCTGCCTTCATTGGGAGACTCCAGGCAGACCGACGGTGTGTGGGTGGGTTAATCAGTCCCACACTGTCTCTGCACATACATGTGTGGGTGTACTGTATGCTAACAATGTGTTGGTCATTGTCTCTCTGGCAGAATCACAAACAAGATAACACACACACAGATACACACACACAGATACACACACATACTTGTGCATTCAAAAGGACTCTTTTCTTCTCATGAAACTATCACACAGTCTGACCTTGTTGACGGTGTGAATCTCACCCCATCTTCATGTTTGACGAGTCTGAGACTCTACACGCTGTTCAGGATTTTGAGTAGATCCCCAAAGCTTGAGAGGAATATACAGTTTTGGTGTATCAGTTGTTGTGATTATCTGTATGAACAGGCTGAGACTGGCTCCTCATCTCAATGTACAACACTATGCACAAACAATGTATTACTTCAAGACGCTTCATGTACAGTTTTTAAATAAAGCAATTATTGCAACAACAATGTGAGACATTTGTTTGGTGACAGCAATGAAATGACAGCAGATTGATCTGTAACACAGGAACAGTTTGCTCTCATCAAGGCACAAACGGAGGTAAAGCCTTCAGAGTTTCTGGCAAGAAGTTGAACAAGTGGAGGACCAATGTAAAAAATGATTCCAATGTGTGATTTATTAAAAAGAAACAATTTCACACGGAATGGGTCTATAACATTCATATTACCATACTTGATGACAATTTCACAAAAGCAGCTTTGCTTCGCCCTTAAAGTTGTTTCCAAACAGCTAACTCTGACTAAGCTATTGCCACTGTTCACATTATTCATAAGGTTATTGATTATTTGACTTTGGCATACGGCTGAGTGGGCATTTCCGTTTGAAAAAAACACCAACAGAGGAGAACGCAGACGGGGCCGCACTTTAACCAGTCCAATCAGTCTGCTGGTTTAACAGGCTCATTTAGCAGTTATAACCTCCCGAAGCTAAGACGCCCCTGGTTCCTCTCCTTAACGATACGGACAAGACCATCGGAGTGATAGATTGCTCTGTAAGCCCAATTGATCTTGCTTTATTGGCTATCGATTAGCAGTGCTGCATCCACACAACTGAATTGTTGAAGAAGCCATAATGGCGGACAAGGAGGATGATAAGCCATGCCCCCGGGGAACAACTAAAGAAGGAGAAGGTATCAATAGGGAAAGCTGTCTAACCAGCGATTAAGAAGTCACTGGAGACCATCTTTATTTGCCCCCTAAAAAAACTGCCTCGTAATGCGATTCTTAACTGAGTCACAAAATAAGAAGCTGTGTTGGAGTTCTTTGTTTTGTTTTTGTTTATTCCTAAAGTACACTGCAGTTCAATACATCATCCACATGGAACTGCTTCCCTCCCTCTATTATCAAACTCAGCATAAAGTTTCTCAACGGATTAGAACCAAACTGAGCACAGCCGTCTTTTTTCTCTGATGGGTATCCACTCGACAAAAGGTATTAGCATGATTTAAAGTGTGTGGGTCTCAGGAGAGAATTCATTTACCCAATTCCATTCCCCAGGGGCAAAAAAAAGAACGTTTTACGCACTGCAGTTCAACTGCCGAATGAGATTAACTTCCTTGTGACGGTTGCCTTATTGGGTTTTTTGTTATATCTCTCTGTGATACAACATAGATTGAGCTCATTTCCAGGAGGGTAAAAAGAAAGTATAATTCTCTTATACTGAGTGTTTCATGAAGTTTGTGTTATTATCTGAGGTCTTCAAACCAATAGGGTATTATAACTTGGATAAACATTAAAAGCTCATTACACAAAACACAATGCAGAGGACACTGCGGTTGAATTTGCAGCATCGAAGGTCCCGCTGATTATTATCTTCAGTTTGATTCACAACTCAGACTGAAATAGTTACAAGATGTCAACTGCACAAAGATTGAACTGAAGCTTTTCAACTGAAACTATGCTGTTGCTTCTGTCAGGGGAGTTTAATGTGCATATTATTGGGATCATGTTGTCATCAGTGGTTATGGTCTAATGAGACACAAACAGCAGAGTCTGTCCAATACTACTACCATGACTCCAGTTCGGGATTTTGCATCGCAATATTACATTAAACGAAGCGATACATTTGAAAAACGTACAATGACCAAAGACAGGAGAGCACTCTTGTTCCAAAACAACATCCAAATACAAAGACAGACATTAAGAAACATCAGTGTTGGGACATTAAGCAGCTAGCTTATAGAACAACAACATCAACAACAATAGCAATCATCCCAGGCAGTCAAGTATATTCACTTACATTCTATTAGGTCACACACACACACACACACACACAAACATGCACACACTGCAGAGTATGTCTTCATCGTGTGCAGGATTTGTAGTTTATAGGCTTGTTTCCTAAACGTGCTTTCCTAAATGCACTGCAGATGAGGGAGACACAAAGGCAGGCATTGTGTAAGCATAGAAACAACTCTACAGCGGTAAATGACATGAGAACTGACGGACCGTAGAGACGCTACGTTTAAAGCATGTTTACGGGTACAATTCACCAGGTAGACACATCTGGGTCCCACGTAATGGTTAAAACACTCCCTGTTTAGAAATGAAGTCAGGTAAAGTCAGTCAAAGGTTTGCTCCTTTTCCCAGTGATTTTGCTGTCAGATAAAAGAAGAAGCACAACAGAAGAGCAGAAAAACACAAACATCAGTGTTCAGTTAGGGACCAAAGTGTCTGCATGAGTTGTGCTTTTGGTAGAAACAGTCTGAGGCATTGACGCTGTGTCTGAGAGAGAGAACGATAACAGAGCAATTGAGCAATCTTCACTTCAGGAGATACACTCTTGGTTTTAAATGATGTGTGCAGCGTTATTGATCCTCGAGAGGTCAGGGGTCAGCTGCAGATCAGCACAACTGCAGCTGGTGTAAGGAAGCAGTGTTTTGGATTGAGGAGAGGTCTGTGATCCTCTTCATGGAATAGAAACTAAATGTGCTTCGTCAAGTTTCCCCTCCTTATCTGTACTTAAAAACAGCTGGCAGACACATGAGCACACTTTTAATAAAATAATTATTTCTTCATTGATATTTGCATGATACATCATGCTGTCGAACATATCGCCTGGCAACTGACTGAAATATTTACCAGCAACTATAAGGTAATGAACACCATCTGCCATTTCCTGCAGTCTGAGTTCTATTAGGATGAGCCATCCATATTAAGTACATATATGTTAGCCAGGATTAGGATTCAGGGAAATCCTTAAATCTCACTAATAATAATCAACAATCTGGCACTGGCATCTTAAAATAGTTTCGCAATCGTGAACAGCCAGTTCCAATGAGCCAAGATTGTCAACTGTATCTGGAAGAGACCAAAACGTTCCCTCTGTCATATGAATGATGTTTAGAGGCGTCATTATCATCGAGGCCTCCAGGTCTCCTGTAGGAATACCACATCATGTTCACTTGAGCTTTGCCATTTTTATATTTTCTCTTTACTAGTTCCTTCCTTACAAGTAATAATAACTTGTTCAGCCCACTGATACAAACATTAACAAACAAAGATATAAACTTTACACACCAACTGCAAACGTAATATGTCAAATTAACTGGAACAATTGTTGAACAATGGAAAGCATTTATATTGAGTTCGAAAACCGAGACAAAAAGGTAGTTAAAATGTACAACTTAAGTCCCCACAGTCAATTTCTAGGGAGAATTGCATCAGCACCCACAAACTATGACTTCTACTTGATATAACAAAGCAATATTAAGCTCCTATGAAACCGAACATCTGTATTAAAAGTATATTTCAATTCAGGAACAGGAGCGATAAGATATAAATCACGGTTATAGCATGAGGTTATAGCATGAGGTTATAGCATGAGGTTATAGCATGAGCGAAATTGAATTTTAAGTCGCTTCAAACGTTTTGTAATATGCTCATGAATACTTCCACAGGCATCCCATCCAGATTGCCACAAGGAAGAAATTCATTGCATTTGCTGTCTCGTTGTCACTTCCTTTCTCCATGAGGATCCACAGAACAGAGGGATAACCGAGGGAACACATAATTCATTGTTTACTAAGAAGCTCATTTTTGCACTTTTGACACTTAAATCTCCATCGAATTTTTGATTTGAGAACACAATCACAACAAACAGGTGAACAGACGCTGCCAGCGGCCATTTTGTTTCGTCTAATAGTTTCTACGTTTCCGTACAAATACGTTTCACTTCCCTGAATATATCGTCCACCCGCATGGTCCATACATCCCGAACCAATGAGCTCTGTCTTAGTCAAAGAAGGAGAAGAACGACGCACAGAAGCTGTCGGGCAGACAAAATAAAAGGGAGCGTTGAAATCACAGCCTTTGACTTTTCATCGTAGCAACCGCCAATGGTTCTCACTGATTTCTACATAAATGTGTATGTGTGGGTGACAACCATTTATTCCAGACAGGAATTCAAACAGAGAAAGCTGATGCATCATTAACTTAACAATGGCAATCAGACCTTGCTATACGTTTGCACAGTGGCGGGCCGTGTATTTTATCCCTGGGCCTTCAGTGCTGTCCTACTACAGCTGAACCACCTCTGCTAATCAGCTTTTCTTTGACGCCACATTCCTCCCTCAGTCTCTCTCTGTCTCTCTTTGGCTCTCTCCTGATGAACCTGTCGGTCTATTGACCCTCTCATGTGCCTTTCTATGGATATAAATATCGATCAAAATCAAATGCAGCACTCACTTGCACACACATGCACCCTATGCATTGCAACCTGATTTCTGAACATTAGCATGCCGGTGATGAAGCAGCGATGCATAACATAATCCTGATCCGCAAAGTCTTGGTACCGCCTCTGCAACGTTTAGAGGAGCATTCGCAAAGCCTCATACATATGCATGACGCATTATCACTTCTCCAGCAGTTAAACATGCAGCCCCAAAGACTGGTACACTGCCGATGCGCATACACTTCCATAGGATCAAGTATACACTACAGACAGTTGCATAAAGAAAAACCTGATGAACCTAAATGCTGCATGACTACCAATGTGGTGAATCACAGCGATAAATGGTGTCCGCTGAAGCACACATTGCTTCCTCCGTAAATGAACGACTGAACAAATGAATCAACAAATCAACAATTAACAAGCCTGGAACAGGAAGTATGTCTTGTAGACTTTTCATTTCACAAGTGTAAAAAAGTGTGCTTGACAAGTCAACGGAGGAAAGTGTCGCAGGTGTGAACTGTCATCAGCTTCGAGCAACAACATCCAACTGGCAGGAAGGCCTTGCCCTTCCGTCCTCCAGCCTCTGACCTAAAAATGTCTCCAGGCCCAACATCATCGCGGATGTTCAAATCGAACAGGAAACACAAAAAAAGACAACAAAGAGCGCCTCCAGAGAACTTCGGAAAACAAAGAAACACATTTGTGTCACTAGAAGTGAACTCCTCCTCATTTCTCATTCAGCAAAAACATCTTGCTGACTTTGCGTCATCCTAGCATTCCTCCTCCTTGTCTGCAAGTGAGGGTGGTTGTGGAGATACAGACTTTACTGCCTGTGCTTCATGCTCATCTGAACACAGATACAGCTCTCGATTTCATTTTACAGTTCCTCACAGCCACACACATAAACAGAGACAAACTATTGACATATAAGTGCACCTTACTGCCCAAATGCACAAACAAATAAAGCCACCTTCTGTTACCTTCTGTTACCCACACACACAAGAAGGCCCACCCTCCATTCATATGCAGACAGAAACCCTCTCTGTCAGCCCCCGCTGTTATTCTCAAGTAGGTTTACAGCGCTCACAAATGGTTTTTTTATGTAGTCAATATGGCTGACTGTGTCTGGCACACTGTGTCCTCTACTCACAACTGCCGATTGTCAATACGACTGTAAAAATCTCTGTAAACACCCTCTCCTCATACCACTCTGAATCAAGTTTAACTGCTAAGTACACTTTAGGTTTTTATGTCCAAGGTGTTAAATATCAACATTGGCAATTGAAGAACAAACCAGCCTTTACAAACGTAGCTGATTCATTCATTCATTCATTATCCGGGGCGCTGGAGCCGATCCCAGCTGACATTGGGCGAAGGCAGGGTCCGCCCTGGACAGGTCGCCAGTTCATCGCAGGGCAAATATGCTTATGGAAATTGTTGTGTGTTCATTTTGCATGTATACTTATATTTCGATCACAAGTCATCACATTTTATGCAAAGAACCTCCAGTTATAAGACATTTTAGAAAACATACTATCAATATAATTGACTAACATGGAAGACTAAGGGGAAGAAAAAGACTAGGCTACTATGCAGGCAATACCAATCAATTCATTTTTGATTTTGATCTTTTCATGGGATTTGTCGACCATAAGAAAATACAGGGACTCGCCACCCATAGTCCTTCAATGCACACGCACTCCATCTCTCTGTCTCTCTCTCCTTCTTTCTCTTCCCAGACGCGTAAACAACAGCCCTGAATGGGAACTTTTAACTGATAATTGCCTCAGCTGCCCTGTCCAGACACAGGTTCAGAACAAGACTCACAGACACACATGCGCGCACACACAGAGCTTCTCATGCTGTTCTTTGAGTGGTCCCTAAGAAAGATCCACTGTTAGTAGATAATTGGTTTCCAGCCTTCACAATGCTACCCCCCCCCCCCCCCACATCCCCTTCTATTTCTCCATATACATGTCTGACGCTGCATTTTGTAGAGGATGCACTAATTGTATGCATTGTGTTTTACTCGGTGTGTAAACAGGGACATAAAACATTGTTTAAGACAGTTTACTCTGATAAAAGTGATTGCATATTATTTGTCAGTAATTCATACTAATAAGGGAGGTTAGGAGAGTGACTTGATGAAAAGACAGTCAGAGCCTTGACAGCCTGTAGCCCTGGGCCGGTTTCTGCACCTTTAACAGTACGGAGGCGAGAAAGAAGGAAGTTTGTACACAATTCCCCTTTTAGCGAGTTGACTGGGTAGTGAACTCAAACACACACACACACACACACTCTAAGAAAATGCATCTTCTTTCTCGTGACACAATAACACTAAAATTTCAGCACATGCATACTATGCTAACATGCACTAAGGTGCATTTATGGACGGTGAACAGACACGCAAATATCCAAGCACACACACACACACAGTTACTCAGTGGTGCCATACAGCAGGCAAAAATGTCTGGCTCGCAACTCTAAATATGGCATCCAGTTTCCAACGTCCCATATGGGTCAGTTACCATGACAACCACCGCATGCCTGTCCAAGCAGCCTAATATTTACTCAGCAGATACATGTTTGCTGTCTGCGGTAGGTAATGATACTGGCCCACCTGGTGTTTTTTTATAGAATAGACTCAATCTATAATACATGAAGTAAATACAGGCCTTCACAGAATCCAGGTCATGCAGCCGGTTCGACTTGTTTTTCTTTTTCCATCGTCTTTTCTTACTCTCGCATAGTGGACAAAGTACAACCAGCAATTACCCCAGAGGAGCCAGTTTCTATGCAGCCGTTTCATCATACACTGAAAATAAAAGTCTGTGGACGTACACGCATTAAAGCGAAGCTCTGATTATGTAGTTCACCTAATATCTGCTATCTAATGCCTGCAGGTTTTAATTAAAAGACAACATCTTCAGATAATTGACATTTATCAGCTAAATACAAACTTCATCTGCTGAAGGAACTTAGGTCAAAAATATTGGAGACAGGTGTGTCCTCTGCTCTCTAACTAAGTTGTCAGCAGGGGCTGCTCGTGTTTTCTCCAACGAGTTTCTGATGCCGGTGAAGATTGTTATCTTCAACGTTTCAGGAACACACATCTTGCAAAATCATTGCGTTTTCCACTTGTCAACAGTTTGGAGATCGCCGACAAAAGCCGCAGATCGGTGAATTGGACCAGCAATGACATCAGCGACGACCAGAAGCCAATGAGAGCGCAAGACATGGGGCGAGGGAAATATCAGGGGGAGTATAGTCGTATGTATTCATCAGTTTACCTCCAACTCTTTCTGCAAAATAGACAATCCTTTCTCCCCACATCTCCCCAACCGTTCTATTTTCCATATTCGAGGACAGCAAAAACGATTTGGATCGCAACCTTCTTGCTGACATCCATTTTTGGAGGAAATAACTCCTGCCCTATACGTGGCCTCTTTTCCCGTATCACTTCTATTCTATCGTAGTTTTGACGAACAGACAGATTCCTCATAGCGAAATGTCTTGTAATGTGTGACACCCTGTCGCCGATCACTCATGTAATGTGCAAATCACAACATTTTCAACATGCCCGATTATAACACTTCTTGTGATCGGTCCAGCAATCTGACAATTTCGACAGTCGGATAGCGTGTGGCGATACTGTGGGGAGTTAAAGAATGATATGGCCTGGTCACGTATGAAACGTCAGACGAGTGTTGTGGTAATGCAACGCATGGAAGAATTCTGATGCCGACCTTCACATCAAAACCTATACCGATGACAGCGGACGCCTGTTGAATCTACCGTCACTTCAGTTATAGGTTATACGATGGCCAGTCCCACAAAAATAAGATCAAAGTTGAAGTAAACTGGAAACTATCCTCGTAAATTTACAATAAGAACAGTCAATATATGTTGAGAAAGCAACAAATATGTTTTCGTCACGTCAGTGTGTGAATGCACAATTACAAAGTCACCATCAGCTTTCATCCATTGAACCAGAGGAAGAAGAGGCTGAGGGGGGAAAAGGAAGTAGGGTATCAGAGAGAGAGGAGGAGGAAGGGCGTACAGAGTAGTGGGACGAAGGAGAGGGAGTGAACGCCGTTCCAAGGTGTGAAGATAAAACTGCCTCCTTTTACAAGCACGAGATGGAACTATAAAATCGTACCTTGTCCTAAACACACATGCACACACACACACACACACACATAAGCAGGCTGGTCCATAAAACCTTCCCTCAATCCTTGTTCAAACCGTAATGTCTAGACTGTGGAAGGCAGCAGGGGAGGCTGTTATCTGCTTCCCCCCTCTGCCCCAGTCCAACCCAACCAAGAATACGCAGACAAAAATGAACATGAATATTCAGTGACGACGAAGAGGAGTCAACAGACGCGTGAACGCAGCTAATACATGTCCTGAAACACCACAGACATCGGCTCAGAGATGCATGATGAATGATCCTGGTCTGCAGTTGACATTTCTAATGTCGGCTTACTGTTGATTGATTGGTTGAATGATGAAATATGCCATATGCAGTTTGCTTCTGTTGAACACAAAACCCCTACTGGCACAGATCAATAGCAGTTGCTGTTTAACGAACATCAAGCCATTTGTCAGATCTGTGACAAAGCAAACATTGACAAGCATCTTTTGTCTTCTCACTGAATTATTTCATGACATGTACGTGCTGTGGATCCCTTGATCCTTTTATTACAGCTGTAATGTAATTGTTGATTTGTCATTTGAATTACTGTAATTTTACTCTTTATAGTTTTTCCTTTGTGGACTCTGTATGTGTTTGGTATAATAACTTTCTTCCAGGAAGGAACAATGTAACTAATAGGCCCGCTTGTCTGTACTTTTGTGAATCCAGTTTTGTTGTTGCTGCATTAAGTGTGTATCTCACACTTAATTGTTGTTCATAGAACCTCATCTTTGCTGTGATCACTACCATTATAATTGTTGCGTTTCATCCAATATTGTTTTGACAGTTTCACAATTGCTTCCTGTTAAAGCGAACTATTTTTTAAGTGTATTTAGCTCGCAGTATTGATGCAACACGCAGGAGACACAGTGGTCTGGTTGGTTCAGTGGCCAACAACCTACTTTTAACTGTGTGTGCATCTACTGGTTGGTTCAGAGTCGGGGTGTAAAGATACATCGATCTGGATCGATACATCGTTTCAATGCGCAACGATCCAATTCCATCAATACGAAGGGAAAACATCAATACATATCATCATCTTCAAGATGCGCCTTTATTTTGAAATTCCCATGGCACTTCAGTGTCACCATTACGTTCAAGGTTGCCTTTTGTGAGTTTATATAAATGTAACAGATTGTGTTAAATGGGGCTTTGATATCGTGTCAGGTTGATCGCAGGCCCCTGAATTGTATCGAATTTGTATCGTTGCAGACTTTGTTATATCGCAAATATCGCCTCATTTTTAAAACGTTCGGGGAGTCTGTCTGAAAGGTGCTTTGCCATGTTCGACGTGTTGCCTCACTTTGCCTCAGAATTGATCAAATATGTGATTGTGATGAAACTTTACACCACTAGTTCTGAGTTTATGTAAATTATAATTGACAGAGATCATTTAAGTGGATTTGTGAACGAGTGTGTTTTTGCTTGACTCTGATTACAATAAATGTGTTTGTGTGTGTGTGTGTGTGTAGCTACAGTAGTCAGTGTGATTTTGTGTATGTGTGTGTACATTCAGAGATAGACATTCAATGACAATTGGTATTTGCTTTGGTTGTAGGCAGGTAGGTGGGACAAGACAGATACTGCTGTCTGGATAAAACAGAGGGAGAGGAAGGACGATGTTTCAGAACGGATGGATATACAGAGAGAGAGAGAGAGAGAGAGAGAGAGAGAGAGGGAGATATTGATAGTTTGAGTGAGAGAGGGGGGAGAGAGAGACAAGGTTGGAAGATAAAGTCACTAAGAAGCAGCTACACCAAGAAACTCTGGGTCAATAGGTCAACACTCAGCTGCAAGTGTCAAGTACTCGGCCATTGCCACCTGCGCCTTCGTGATTATTCTGTGTGTTTGTGTGCGTAAAAGGAAGCCATTTAGCTGCCATTGCTGCCCTACCCACTGACATATATGTGTACGGGCTATCGGGGGTATTTAGCTGGCGGACATCCAGCGGTGGATAGAGATTAACACGCGCTTAAAACACCTTGATGGTAGGAAAGAGCGAGAAGGACGGCAAAAGAGGGGATCTATGGAGACCTAAATCACACAGACAGAGATGGACAGAGTGAAAGGAGGGGGGGGGGGGCGGGACTTCAGGAGAGAGAGAAAAAACATTTGGATGCTTTTAGAGCCCACATTTTAAGTCAATCATATGACAATTATTGATTTTCCTTGAGTCTAATGGGCATTATGGGCCCTATATATATATATATATATATATAAACAGTTTTGTTGCTAATTGTCAGTTTGAATCCCTGCCTGTGTGCAGTTGGTTGTTAGTGTGCAGCTGCATGTGCACCAACAGGGAGGCTCAGAGTAACTCAAAGTAAAACTGAATACATACACAGAGTCATGCAATCGCCATACGCCATGTGCATATCCCAAGACAGCAAACACTCGCACAGAAACGCTGGCACGCCCCATAGGCTTCCGCTCTCAGCCTATCACACACACACAAACACATCCATCCTGCTCTTGTCAAGTGTAATAGAAGACACGGGGGGAAAGACAACAGGATAATAGGATTATTATTCTCCTCTAATCTCCATGAGTCAGCACCACACAGTTTCTGTGTGTATTCATTTAAGTAGTGTCTGTTTCTGCACAAATGCCTGCTTATTTAGGCTCGTGATTATATTCTGTTTTTCACCTTGAAAGAATATTGAAACATTAAACTAACTATTTGACTAGTTTTTTGGTGAAAAATGTGTATTCTCAGATTTAGATATACCTTGAAAATTTGGAAATAACGGAAGGCCTTGCATCGAGTGATTATTATCATGGTCTTCATGTGATATAAAGTGAAAGAAACTTCAGAATACACGATTATACAAAGTTTTACTTTGAACATGCTTCAAACAGATCATGTTATTTGTTGTTAATGTTCTCGTGTAGCTAAACGGCTGCTGTTCATCCCATCTTTCCCAAGTATTTAGTGTCTATATCGACGAATCCGAGCATTAAAGTGAAGCCTGTATACTGGAGACATTATTAGCAACCATTTCATTTATTTCTATCGCTCCAAAAAAAACCCTGTTGGCTTCTGCTGTGTTGTCATAAATCAGTGCCACTTCAGTCCAGGAAAAGCCGGATCCTCTTCAGCTGGGGGACTATTGAAATCTTAATGAATTGGAACCATTTTAGTTTGGTAAATAATAGGTGCAGCTTTGGCCAAGGGAACACTCGAGTCTGAAATAATTTGTCTCGTTTTATCGTGAGGAAACTCCAGCCAGCCAGGGGACTATTAAAGTCCTAATGAGTGGCACTATTTTATCTTGACCCAAGACTGATTTGACCAAGGGACTGTTGAACTCCTTACAAATTAGTGCGATTCTGAGAAGAGCCAGATTTACTTTCGCCAAGGAACTATTGACCTCCTGATTAATTAGTCTCACTTTACTTTGAGAAAACCCACACCACCTTTAGCCGAGGAACTATTGCACGAGGTCAAAAGAAGTTACCAACTGTTTAAAAGTGAGGAACAACTGGTGCTGGTGGAGCATGATATGTGTGAGTCATCATGCCAGAGTTGGCGTTAGTATGAGTCACAATGGATAACACTTTTATTAATAGCGCTAGCGTAGGAGGCGGTTGGTCACATGCATTTGCACACGCATGCATACAGCAGTGCAAACACAATATTTGATTGCCGTATCATGCCCAGTATTGTTAGAACGTTTGTACGTTTTAAATAATTCAGCACTTGAATGCTCCCAACTGCATACAGAACAGCACTGGGATAACATTGCAGTGGGCATGACAGCCTATGAGACCACTGCACAGTGGAGGAGAACCGAAATGAAGAAATTTACTTTCAAATGCCTTTGCAACAAGAATGCAATAGAGTCATGAGCACTGCATGCGGCGTCCGTGGAAGGACACATTGACTCTTAACCAGGACATACTGTACTTCACACTAATGTGCTGTCTTCAGGGTTGGGGCCATGGGATCTCTCCAGCAATGATAAATAGAGCAGAAGGTAAGAAGCCAAGGGTTGTTCATGGCATTAGCCTGGAGAGGACATATAGAGAGGACATACGCTTTACAATTCCATCTCTCTGGTGAGGGGCGATAATATTGCTGAAACACCTAAATCGCAACATCAAATTTTCAAGCAAAACCTTTTCTTAGGGCTCGATACAAATCGGATTCATTTTTTTCCCAATTTCCATGTTTTACGTTTAAATGTTTCCGAACTCTGTGTTTTACGATTTAGCTGCCTTTTGTCAACAGAAAAAGCGTCTAATCATGTGGTGGACGACTAAAACGGCAAAACCAAAGAATAAGCTAACAGGAGTACGACTCTGACCAGTCATGTGATGCCAGCTTGTTGGATTTGACCGTCTTCAAAAGTCATTGCACATTTCCATTGATGACGCCATGAATACGCCATTTTATTTCTCATGAGAAATCCTTGAAAAACACAAAAACATGCAAATCTTTCATCCGTGCCTTTCCTTCAACAAATGAACAAATGGGACACAGTCAGAAGCACATCAGCTTTGCACGTCTCTATCTATTATTTGGGTATGTTATCTATTATTCAGACCCCTCTCTGTTTCAGTCCTCTATATCTCTTGCTCTCGAGCTAAAACCCTTAGTCCTCCCTCCTCATGTTTATCTCGCTCTCTCTCTCTCAGTCTCTCTCACACTCTCTCTCTCTCACACATTTCATATCTCTTCTTTTTTCTCTATCGCTCTCTCCCATTCTCTCCCTTGTGTGCGCTCCGTTATCTTCTGTGAAGCAGATAAACATCGGTTTCCAGCAGCGGGAGGAGAGGGAGAATAATACACAGGACATGTTCATGCGAGGTGGAGGGTAGCAGCCAAAGTCAAGGTTGAAGTGTGTGGTGTGTCTGTGTGTGCCTCTATGTGTGTGTTGATGTGTGTGTGGTGATTTACAACCCCATCTCCCATGCCTTTATCTGTATCCTTATCCAAACGGTGGCACCATTGCCTCAGAGAGTAGAATATAGTATAGTGTTCACACACACACACACACACACACACACACTTGTCTGAGGCAGTGGTAGATCACGAGCCAGTGAATACAGAATGATGCACAGCAGCCCGACTGACATGAATCACAGTCTCTATTTTTTTTAGCTCTTCCCTCTCGTTTGTCTTTCTTCTTCCGCTCCTGTTGTTCTTCTCATCCCTTTCCTCCTCCTCTTCTTGCCTGCTCTCCTTCTCCCTCACCATTTCTCTTTTTTCCACTCCTCTAACCTCCTTCCTTTTTCTTTCCTTTCATCATTCTCTCCTCTGTTGATTGGTCCCTTCCCTTGACTCCTCTATTGGTTCTTACTTGTCACTGACGAATAACTATTTACCGACCGAGATAGTAAGTAACTTTCATTACTTTTTTTACTTTCTTTTCAGCTTTACGGCAAAATGTCAACCGATTGAAACGTAACTTAATCACTTAGCACATTCTGTACTTTTCTTCTTTTCTATAAGTGGTGAATACAGAGGATGTGTTGTGTTTTGTTGTGTGGTGGCTGCTTTGGAGAAGTTGAAAAATAAGTTTGAGTCTTTGAATCTCAGTTTTACTGTTGAATAATATCCCTTCAAATGTCAAGTACAATATCAGGCAAAACCTTAACACCAATCGACCCTTAAAAACAAAAACAACCTTAATTACTCAACAATATGCATAGCAAGAAAGATGACTCATTTTGATGCATGTGTGTAAAGTCTTCTTTCACTCACGAATATGGCTTTGTGAAAAGTTAGATGTGGTGGCCAGCAAACAGTGGAGACAATCCACAAAACCTCCATGAAATTTGGGAAACTCTTTCCAAAGTTGCACTCGTAAAGCTAGCTTGGTTGCAGAGGTTTTTGATTCCTTCTTGTGGTGCATGCAGCTCCAGGTACGGACAGGATAACAGCAGCTTAGAAGAGTTGCAGAGTAACTTTTCACCCCCACTGCTTCGTAGTAGTCCTCAAAGTCTCTTCCCACCATCCTCCTCATTATCGTTGTTTTATTGCTCTGTTTTTTTTCTTCTTCTTTTTCATTTCCTTCTGTTCTATTCTTCAATTATGGAGCCGAACGTTTGCCCACTGTGTGATATATTCACGGCGAAGAGAGCGCATAATAAAGAAGGCTACATATTACAGATACATTTGAAAATAATAATGAAGGAGGCTGCATATGCCTGGAAGAGAATACTTTTTCTATGTGTGTGTAACAACAATTTAGGCATGTTGATATATTTGCTATCCCACAATATTGTGTGATGTTTATTAATAAAATATTGCCAGTCAAATTAGTTCAGCCTTTTAATGGCAATGCTCAAAACCTGTATTAGGATGGATGGAGGTTTTCAGGGATAGCCACATAGCCAATGGGTGGTCTTTCTTTTCATGGTAATTCTATGTCTATGTCCTCACCGGTATGTTGTCAATATATTTAGCTGTTAAATGCTATCGGAGTACAGGTATAGGTCAGACATTTTTAGATCAGGGTGAATGAATACTAGACTATAAATGCTTTAAAACCATTTAGCATTACAATAATTATTTGGATTTCCACCCAGCCAACCATATTGAATTTACAAGGTTTTATATATGTTTGAAGAGTATGATAAACTCTACGTACGAAATGGGATTTCCAATCAAATGTCACTCATAAAGAGTAAATCCCTTCAAGTGGCTCATCTTACAGGTACTTTACTCAGCAAATATACTGCAGTTATGACAGCAGCTCTTCCAGCGCTTAATATTCAGACAAATCAATCTGTAAATGTCACCCGACTTGGAGTAAAGTGTGGTGTTTTAGCTGATTATGCCTCTGGCTCTGTTCAATTACTTACCCACTGGGTTGCTCAGTGAAAGTGCTGTATTTGGTTTTGTGGGAAAACCTGCCAACATCAGAAAAACAAGTGAGACTCTATCTCTCTTTTGCAGGCATTCATTGTCGCGTTGACGACCACAAGCTAAGATCCCGTATGGCTCTGAGGCATTGCAGTGTCTGTTTGTGTGTGTGTGTGTGTGTGTGTGTGTGTGTGTGTGTGAGGTGAACACACTGAGGGGGGGAAACTAATAACTAAGCTTTTTACCAAGGGAGAAAACGAATAAGGTTATGAATGTGCTCCTGTGCTTTGTGTACATGTGACTACCAGTATGTGTGCTTGTATACATGAACATGTTAGTGTACCTTGGCCAACCATTAGACAAACTTGTGTGTGTGCATGTGTGTGTGCGTGTGTGCGTGTGTGTGTAGGCATCCATGCCTGGCCTTTTTTTTGTTTGTTTTTGTACACGCTGCATGTCCATGACATTGACCACACAGACACACACACACACACACACACACACACACACACACACACACACACACAGTATCGGGGAGCTATACTTATGCAGTGATAAAAGGCGAGCCAGAGGGAACCCAGTAATTGAACTCCAGTGAGCGAAGCTTGGAAGCACCGTGCCGTATCCAGTTAATAAGAAAAAAGTTATTATTCACCTCAAAGACACACACACACACACACCCACACCCATATACACTCTAACAGCAGATTTACGCATATAAAAAGACACACTTTGGCAAGAACAACAACATAGCATTGACACAACACAACTCACAGGCCAGCATTCTGTAGCATTATACTTTCCTACTCAACCAAGTTTGATGAATGATGATGATCAGAGTGTGGAGCTATTGAATAAGCAAATAAACTTTGAAATGATTGACTTTCACACTCTGCCTCCTGCTGTTCCACTGAATAAATCAGACCTCGCTCTAGCTCCTGCTCCCTCTTTTTGGATATTCAGTACATTCGCAGGAAGGAATCCACGGTGTCTTCAGCTATCAGCGGTCCTGCAGCGCTCACACACACACACACACACGCACGCACACACACATTCACTCCCACAAAGCACCACAGAGTACGTGCATTTCTTCAGACTCAGATGTGCACCAGGCTCATGTGGTGAATGAATGTTCTTGAGAAAAAAGAGAAAGGTGAATGACAGAGGAGCGAAGGGAAGAAGGAAGTGTCCGGTGTAAGAGTAGAAGAAGTATTTTATCTTCTTTTTTTTAATCTACAGCATCTCTGCTCCCCAGCATTCACTCTGCCCATGGGACCAAGTGGCAACTGAAGCCAACACACTCACCAAGACAACAACAAGGTTTTTTTTAAGTGGAAACCATGTGAGACTGAAAGTTCAGAAATTTAAGTCCTGCTTTTGGAGATCCATAAAGGACATTTTTTACTTGCACTGAATATTGAATAAGCAAATCAACTTTGCTGAATTTTCGTCAGCAGGGAAATTAAGGAACCCGGAATGGGAATAAAATAAGGAGAGCTGTTAAAAACATGTCATCTGAGGGTGGTACTGTCACTGAAATAAATAAGAAATGGTTCGATATAAAAAACGGCAGTGACGGCAGGGGGAGGGGCTTGAGGGGGAGCGCCAATCACGGAGACGGACGAAAATAAGTGACACGTGATGTTGCACTGTCAGGCTTGGCAACGGAACCTGAACGCGAAGAACCATCCGTCTGTCTCTCTGCCAATATCAGAATATAAGGAAGTTCTTCCAAGGGCCTGACTCGGTAAAGCGTTTCCCTAGTTACCCTTCTCACTGACCTTATTTATTAATGTCAACATAATCATTAAGTGTAATTTATACAGGATTATTCAACACTAAATTGCTTCAAAATAATGAAATATATAATCCATTAGTGAAAAACGATAGCAGACTCATTTCAAACTACGACAGGTCTGGACCACTCAAAAATGATGTTTCTACCGATAAAATTCAAAATATAACTTCACTTAACGATGAATCTGTTCTTACCAGTGGTTCTTGCATGAGGGCCAATAATTCATCTTTGGGGATGTTGTACATGGAACCCCTCCAATGATAATTACTCCCTTTTGGGGAATTGTTGTGTTTTCCGTCATCAAAAGGTCAGAGGTCAAGGTGAGATACAGACCCAGAGTCTTGCAGAAGAACACTAAAAAGGGGTTGATGTCCTCCAGCACTGTGAACACGGATCCTTCAAAGACAATCTCTCTAATCACCGGAGCACCCAGCCTCTTGTAACATTAAAGGGGACATTAAATCCTGTTCAACAATTAAGATCGAATTGAATTATATTCAGATGTAAATGTGCTTAAAATCCTATCTTCCATAATTTCAGAGGATCCATTACACCTGTGTGGTTGCTGACCCTCTTGGGTGAGCCCACAGGGTATTTTTCTTCCCTTCTCTTTTATTCTGTGACATTTCAGAGCAATTAAAAATGCGGCTTACCTTAGAACTTTACAACTTACCCCACCGTCACTGCTATGAGCACATCAAAAAGTTCTTGAAGTGAGAAGTGGAAAGGCTAAGCAATGATTGCTAGATTCGAATGACTGCATACCATGAAAGGAGAATGCGCTTGAATAGAAGGCTCGTCTAAGGATGAAATCATGAATTTGTAGATATGGAATTATCTCAGTGATAACACCAGAGAAAGGCCACACACACGGCGAAATCAATAGAAGACAGTAAGACTGAATGAAACTGAAGGCTGACGCACATTAAGAGAGCCAGGGATTAAAAAACGGATGGGTTGAAAATGAAATCAATGGTTCGAGTTTTGGATGGCTGGCTGGATGATTGGAGGGATTCAATCTGACAGACAAACTGGCTGAGCGATTGAAAAGGACGTTTCTGATGCAGAAAATATAAAATGATTTGGAGAAAAATGCGTAAATATATGAGGGCACCAACAGGGATTTGAAAGTATCGTGTTTTGTTTGGACCTGTCAGAACTGACTACCCGGGAAACAGGCATTCGTTCCTGCAACCCTTCGCCTCACTGTTTCTGTATACGTGTTCTAGATGAAGCAGTGATTGTCACCCAGGAGATGACATGGTGAAAATACAGCCGGTAGATGAAAGGATGGAAAGTTCGACAACCGAGGACAATATTGCAGCCACAACCTGGTGATATGCTTCAGGCCTTCTTTAACGCAACACTAAGTTCTTGATCAGCTGTTGTGGTCTTCTGCTCTATTGTCTGGATTGATTTTACTGACTTCCCAAAATGCAAGTTTTGTGAAAGTATAAAATAGCCAAAAAGGGCATGTTTTGGGGCATGTTTTGGATAATTCAGCAAATTAAATGTATGACTAGTCAAAATACTGAATCCATTATTGCTGTTTCTAGACATTCATCCCCAGTGAAACCCGAAGCAGTCAAAGACTGTGGTTGCACAATGCAGCTCCAGGGTTTAACTGTTGTAATATGATGCAGATTATTTATGAAAAAGGGGGAGTGTCGTCAAGCAAACATCTTGCGGGTTCTGCTCTCCTCAACAATCCTCTCCACCGTCATCCATCCACGTTTCCTCACTCCTGAGAGCTGAGACGGGGGAACACCTCCAACGAATCTGTTACCACAGCGCGAACACAACGGAGGCAGCTGTGTCGGCTGAGGATCCCATCGCTACACCCAGTGGAGTGCTGGAGGCTTAAGAGCAATGTCGAGTATTTTCAAACTCAAAGCATATTGCGACTTTAGCAAAAGGTCTTCGCTTTAGTTGCCCTCCAGCCACAGGTGGATGACTTTTGAGGAGCAGTTTAGTGCTGTCGGCGCTGAGAAAGTGTGAGCCCGTATGGTCAGTTTCAGAAAGCTGTATGCAAAGCAGAAAAAAATGGACTGTAAAGTCACCTTTGAAAGTACTTCCAAAAGAAGTCAAGTGCATGATGTGAAACGCACTGTGTGTGTGTGTGTATCTTGACATCTCTTGCGGTGTCAGGGGCCTCTGCTCTGATCCCACTCCTCCTCCTTCGAGGGAGCGAGTGAAGGATCACTCCTTCTTCAAAGTCTCTCTTTCATCTCCACCCCATCACACCGTGGTCTGGGGGAGGGAGAGAGAGGGAGCGGCACCAGCAGACAGGACTGGCTTCTTTATACAACCATCTCCTCCCTCCTCCCTCCTCCCTCTCCTTCCCCTCTCCCCTACATGCTTCCGGAGCACTGTTAGCCCTCTTTGACCTGAACACTTCTTTCTTTATTTTACTTCAGTGTTTGCATCAACTTTGCTCTCCTTCCTCCCCTCCCCCAGTGCTTCTCTTTTCTAATTTTCCTGTCATTTTATCCAGTAGATTGACAGAATAGGAGCAGCCCTGAAACTTGAGGTTCAAAGATAAAAGCACAAGTCTTCACCTTCTGTATGTGCTGTATCATTTATCGACACGATTGGCTGCTCTAATTACTTTCATTGTCCCCAACAGCCATTTGGCATTTCTCTAATACGCATCGCTTTTGATGATTTGAAGCTGCAGCAGTTGTCTTTAGCGACAGCTCATTTTCATCCTTCACTTTTTTCGAATCTAGAACCTGCCACGCCTTGTGGGGATCTTGCTGATGTATCCAGAAACCAGCTCGTATACTGCGTATGTTTTCATAAACTCCCAGTCCGGATTAAGTCACCTCGTGTTTTGCTCCACTTTGGTCCCGCGGCTAAAAAGGGGTGTTTGAGACACCCTGTTCCAAAGTGGCACAGCGTGGATGAAGTCTGTCTGTGGCAGCCACTTTCTAGTGTCTCGTCTCTGCCCAGTTGAGTTGTATGCTTCCAGGGCCCCCACCCGTCACCTCCCTCCCTCACCACCCCTGAGGAGACACTCAATTTACTGCTGTGGGTTCCCAGGAGTTTGTGAAATGCTGTTCTTACAACCTCGGGGATGGTTAACACTCAACCCTGGGACTTACCCTCTGTATGATCATGATGCCATGCCCCACACACATAGCTGTGTGATGGTGCCAGTCTCATTGCTTTCCAGGGGGGGGTTTTGACTGGGATCAGTGTGTAACAGCCAGTATCCACTTGATAATGGCGTATGCTTGTTTACGGCTCTAGTCCTCTTACAATCTGCAGGCTGCCTTTCATCCCGTGGAAATCTCATTTAAATCTCTTTGCCTCTCTCCCCTCTCCAATATATTGATGTTGTTTTTCCTCTCGTGGACTGTCGCATTTTCTCTGTGTATGGTTCTCAGTCAACCCGTTTCTGACATCCCTCCGGTCTCTCTATTATATGCAGAACACACATTTATTCGATTTAGAAGTCAACAAACGCAACAAGTCTTTGCACTTTCGATGAAATAACGAGGTAAGTTATCATTCAGACAGTTAAATATCAGGTCAGTAGAGTTGAGAACATTTCTCTTCTTTATACCTCGCACTACTTGGAGGACTTGAAAGACTTTTCCACAAATCATGTCCATATATTAATAGAGCTGAATCAAACTAATTAAAAGTTGTAAAAGTTGAGCTGTTGAGGATAATCTCTTTCAACAGTTTTACATCTTAAAAGAAAATTCACCTTTTCACCACAATCCTTTTGTGTAATGAATGAAAAAAAAACTGTTAATGTAGCATGAGTTGTTTGCTCTACAACCATATGACAGAAGTTGAAATAGCTGGAAACAGTATGTAAGTCAATGAATGTTTCAATGTTAGGACTACAACCTAACTTCCAACAGCCACATGTATATAACGAATGACCTCCATCTACAGTAGTTCATTAAGCAATCTGCACTCATGCTCAATCTTTACCATACACGCCTACTGAAAGGTATTCTAGTCCAGGGGTAGTCAACACTCGCCCACACGGAGCCAGTGAGTCTAAAAATAGCATGAGTCATCGGAGGAGGGTGTTGTAGCGCCTGCACACCCTTTGCCAATTCTTTTCCTGGTCTCCGAGAGTTGAGGAACTTTGGGTAAATCGCTGCCTTTGTCACTGTCATCTTTTTATCCGGCCGTCCAATCCCAGTGGAGGAGGGGCGGGACAAACATCACAAAGATAGAGATTCTGCCTTGTCAAAATGTCTCTGCATCCATCAAATCGAAAGAATTGCTCTGTGTGCCCTGAGGAAACTGTATACGGTTGTCTCTGGTCGTGTATGTGACAGCTGATTTTGTCTCACATATGAAAAGCTCCGAGATCACACCAAGCCAAATAACTGAATCAGTCAAAAGGCACACACTAGATGGATTGAAAAGCCAGCCAGATATTGTGTTTTCTAACTGAGCTGTCATTAACGCTGAAACGCAAATCTCATTTCATGCTCGCAATGAACATAAGCATGCGTTTTATGAAACTTGCCAATTTTACCCTCTCATCAGGAAAAGTTATTTTTATTTGCACCATGATGTCTTGCCAAGGCACATAGTGTCTGTCTGCCTCTTTCATCGCCTGGGATCGTGCTTCTCCACAGGTATGCCAAAGCCAAAGGTCGCGCTTTAAATTCATTATCAGCTGTCTTAAAGATGAGACGCCAATCTGTCCGAGAGGTGTCTGGAAGGCTCCGTACCGCCGTCATGCCAACACACTCCCTGGAGTGTGCGCTCTGTGTGTGTGCGTGTGTGTGTGTGTATGTGTGTTTACGAGCATGAGACCGAGACAGAAGTATGTGTAAGAGAGCAAGTGCTTAATGTGTGACAATGCCTGTGTGTCTGTGTAAGATGGGTTTTTAATGCCAATGTCATGGCTTTAGTCATGCAGAAAAAAAGCTATATTTTGGCTGCCAATAAACAATAAAATGGAATAAAATGAGGTAGCTAAGCACCAGATTACTGCTATTGTACTTCCTGTCGTATACACAATCTCATTCGTATCCGGGCTGGATATAACAAAGAACGCTTTGGGAAGGTGTTTACATCTGGAAAACATCCAAACCAATATTGGATGTGATTAAGTTAGTCTCTTATTGAGTACACCTCGGGTAAGATGAGTATTTTTATATTTTATATTATTAGTCACATGACTGCTTCTATGTAAAAGGGGCAGCATGTTTTCAGCCACAGCAGCTGTTTTCAATTAGAAACCAAACAGCAGAAAGACGTTGAAGAACCGGATATAGTTCCCAGGAGTTGTTGGCGACCAAAATCACAGCTAAAAGAAGAGTAAAAATATTGCTTTTCCATCCATCAGGTGGGCAGAAACATACCATACCCAACCTAACTTAGCTTGTGCTGCTCCACGTCTGCTGCATGCTAACAAGCTTGTGATAATATGTCAGTGTTGTGTCCACAGTTTGTTTCCGCTGCCAATGTGTCAAAAGAATCAATGAAAGCAGCTTTAAGAACCCGAAACAGTTTGAGGACTTTCTGTCTGTGGCCTTGATTGATTTTCACTGCAATATATAAGTCCTGCACCTCTATGGAAACAGCACAAACATGGCTAGAAGTAGAGAGAACTCAATCATGTCTTTTCTGCAGTATAACTCAGTTGCAGTGTCATAACTCATAAAAAACTAGTTACATTTCTTTGATATTTTCTTTTTTTTTAAATGGTTTGTGGTTTATTTGGGGCAAGATTTCAAATGAGACATTTAGAATATAATGTTGTGGATGAAATATAACACTTTTAAGCTCAATTGCGGTGGTTTTTTAGCCAGGACGTGAATGTCTTCATTGATTTTTTATGAACTCCTGTTTGATTTCTTAAACTCAATTGGCCTTTGATGTGTTTTAATCTAGCCTTATATCATTTATTGTCTCTGCAAGTTAGTTTCCCCCCCAATAACGTCTGCAGAAACGTTTGTTGTGAGGGGGTATGTTACAGTACGGACTCACATTGTGTGGAGATGGATGAATATTGATCGAGTTCCTCTAATTCAAATGTTTTGTCGTCATACCGCACTCATCTCAGCTCACCTCAGCTCACCCACTCTGTTTTAACCTCTCATTGGTCTTTCGGCGGGGTTGCAAAAAAGAGGAAGAGGCAGCAGACGACATGACAACTGGCTGACAAAATGACATTCACCCGGGACAAAGGGAGAGAGAGAGAGAGAGAGAGAGAGAGGGGGGGGGGGGGATTGAGATTAGTGAAGAACGACGGGCCGGGTGCAATAGGAGATTGACGGGGGACAGAGGGAGGAGAGGAATATTGGGTCAAACAGTGAAGGGTAGAGAGACACAGAGAGACAGAGAGAGAGAGAGAGAGAGAGAGGGATGAAGAAACAGAGGCAGAGCCTTGTCACCCAAGTAGTGTTTTCATTCTGCTGTGTGTGCAGAGAAACCCTGACAACAGCCTTTCACAGCAGGATAGCTGTGTGTCTGCTTCACACTGAAACACACACACACACCCGCTGTGTGTGTGTGTGTGCACACAATCAAGTTGTGTCTCTCACTCACTGAATGCACAAAGTAACGGGATCATTATCGTTTTTTCTTTCAAGATGCTAGCCTGCAAGAGTGTTTTTCTTCTTCCTTGTGTGCATCATAAAGCGTCTTCCTTCTCTCCAGTATATTTTGATGGAGAAGAAGAGATCATTGCATTAGAAAGAGAGAGGGAGAGGGATATTATTAAATATAGCCCATGCAAAGGAACGTCAGTAGTCTGATTGCTAAAATTAGAAGTAATCCAGAGACATCATGTCATCATGTGTTTCATCATTCCTCTGAAATCGTGTTAATTGCGTATATATATATATATCTCTGCACCGGAAAAACAGATGGGCACACCAGAATTAGAATCTAGAAGGCTGTAATCAGATTAGACCGACAAAACTGAATCAAAAATCGGTCCAAAATGTGAACAACTGTGTTAAAAAACATCTGCTTCTTTGATAGAAAGTCCAAGGTACAAGTTTGAGGTCAGAATCATTTGGAAGGGAAGAGTTGAATACAACTCCCAAGGTGCATTTCCACAAAAACTGTCCGATCACCGAAGTTTATATTCTGTCTCGTGCGTTGCTGACGGCGGGCGCAAAGCTGAAGATTGCACTTTTGACAAAACTGGTTTTACAAAAATACAGATTGAATCAGGTCATTTCAAATGTTGGGGTTAATTGTGGTTGAATTCAGCGATTATGGCGTCGCTTTTTTTTGTGATGCCATGTGTACCATGAAAGACAGAATATTGCAATTGATGTGTGTGAACCTGATCAAATTATGATCCTGTTTTGCATGTATATTACCTAATTGTGTTCAGTTAACTCCAGCTGTCGTATGTGTCATAAACTGACAATACGCATGACTTGCAACTCTTAGACATGTGTTTCTGAAAGTTAATAAGCTGCTAAATTCCACACTGGCCTCTGAAGCGTGGGATTAGTTTAAATTGGGAAATTAAATCAGTCTAAACAGCCACCTGCCACGTCTGCAATGCCAATGCCAACTGCATTCACAGATGCTTTTGCTTACAACCAATGCAAGCTATTTTTAGTTTGATTCTCATTGCCGGATACTTTCTAAAGCTGTAATGAGTAAAATGCATTCAAAAAATGACCTGCATCTCTGCACTTTTTAATAGTTTTGTATTATTTCAGGGCTTTTCAATTATTAAGGATATCTTACCTAAATTAGACTTTCACCAAATGTAATTGGATTGAATGTGTGTGATGCACAGTGCTTCATTTGGTAGAACATATAGATATTAAATTAGGACCTAAAATCAGCAGATTACTTTCTATTAATATTATATTACTGACTAGAAATGTGATAGAAAATATGTCAATTTGGTGGAATTCATTTAATGTCCTAACAGGTCCCAAAGACTACAATATATAAACCAGTTCACATGAAGCTGGACCTCAAACTGCGCATCAAACTGCATCCGATGCCACAGAAAGTCTTTACTTTATCAAGTATGTACTTCATACTGAGCGTAATGAAGGCCCCCGTCGTATTTATACTGAGGTCATTGTTTAAACGCATCCCACCTCCTCCCAAATATATTACGGCACTTAATGGCTCCCTCTAGGGAAATTCTTTGTTTTCCCCCCCGAGTCCACAAAGAGGTCAGAGATCAGTGGCATCTCCAAAATAGCAGCACTGCGCCTGCCAGCGATTCAATGTCGTACTTTTAAGGACATTTAACAGAGGTGGGTGGCTGCTGACATGGCGACTAAAAGCTCCCTCTTTTGGTGGAAGTCACAACGCCGAGAGAGAAGCGTCCTGCTGGGGACCTTTTGATTTGCGAGGGAAAACACAAATATCCTCCCAAGCCACTGCTGATGAAGCGCCACCGCGGCTCTGCAGAACAATCCTCTGCTCCGCTGCATACGCTACCTTGTATTTATCTTGTCCAACTCATGTAAAAGCCCCAGTGCACTGAGCAATTACTATAATAATGAGGAGCTGTTTACAAATGTCTGTTTCACTCCATCGTTCAGGAATTTCAAGGTTACAGTTTTACATCGTCGAGTAGCGCTTTCTTCTCACAAACTCCCAAGGTTAGGAGGCATTTGTTTTCTGGTGAGTCACCTAAAATTCCCTGAATTTTAGAGCGCCTTCGTGGTCATGAATCAAGTGGAATAATATAGCCACCGATAACACACATGCTGCTCAAACGCACGCTCGCAAAATGACTTGCACTCACTGCAGAGAACATTCACGCGACTATAGCCCCGACCTTTGCTAATGCAGGTTGTATGAGGAAGGAGGGGATGCACACTTTACTTTCTTTCACCCTAAGGTAGAGAGGACACACTTATTTATCCCGCTGCTTAGCTTCCACACACACACACACACACACACTCACTCAGGTGCGGTCCGCTACACTTAAGACTTAAAATGGAGCGAGAGGAGAGTCGAGACAGACCCTGTAATGTCAGGTTTCTTTACCGAGAAGATGGAAGAGGAAAGATCAAACAAGCGGGAGTGCGTGATGTAGGAAATGTCACCGCTCCCCAGGCACGCACACACACACACACACACAGACACACACACAGTGAACGTAAGCACAGACAGGCATTTAAACACCCACGGGAAAGGAATGATGAGGGAACATGTGTGGGTCCACCTGAGAGCAAACGTGTGCAAGTCCCAGCATGTTTGCACGGGTGTGTGCGTGCACGTTCGAGTGTGTGTAATTTTCGCACGGCATAATGCCAGCCATGTTGTTTTTGGAGTAATTAATCACCAGCAGCTCAGAGCAGCTAAACAGCACAGCTTCAGCGGCCTTTTTTCTTTTCTCAAAATGTATATTTATATACCAGCAGTCTGCACTGGGAACAGAAACAAGGTCACAACATATTGTCACAACAATATGAAAATGAGCTCATTAACTACAGTCACAACGTTACAACATACCAAAAGTGCACTACTGGCTGGTAAAGTTGAAACCACTCGAATGCAAACTATAAATAGAAACCACTATGCTGTTTATTTTTTTAATTAATTGACTATGATGCTATTTTACTGCAGCCTTTCAGCTCGTAAAGATTTATTTTTTTATTTTTTTACAAATGAACACTCAGCTCCTCACAGGCTGAAGCATACACTAAGTGTTATCGCACCAAAGAAAGTATCAGACTCTCAACTGAGGAGATGCATTAGATGTCCATTGCGGTCTGAAGAAAACAGATCCGTTTTCCACCAGCCTCCGAGATAAGACCACCTTTCTTTATGTTCAGGAAAAAAGAGACAATAACTGAAGCAGGTGGCTGTGAAAGCAAGGTACACAGAGTTGCCATGCAGATGTGTGTAAATGGGATGAAATAGTTCCAACTTCTAGTTCTACTTCGGGTAGGCTTATGATGTTGAACATGTTTTGGTGGTATAGGGGGAAACCATAGAACCCAGAGAAATCCCATGCCAACGCGGGGAGAACCTTTACAAGTGTAAATCGGGTCTGTAAATATTCCCTCATGTCATTCTGTTTTCCACAACCGCTTCATGAACATCGCAGTCGTCTTGTTTGTCAAACACAACACCACCATGCTTTGGAACAGATGTAGTGCACCTTTCTCTTGAGTCAATGTAAGCCGCCCATCCCATTGCTGAATCTTACCGAAAGGCTTTGTTCAGTGAATGTCACCCGCCTACTTTATTTGATGAGGTAATCTTATGTGGGTTGTTTTTTTTCCGTGAACGTAACCCTTCTGCCTTGTTTGGAGAATGTCTGGACCGCTCATGACGATGCATGCTCTGTATGCATGGCCTGCACTGGGAGCGGGGTAGGAGGGGTGTCGGGGTGCTACATTTGAGCTCCCATAATCCCCTTTAATCTAACTTTGCACATCTACATATGGTAAGGTTAACTACTATGGTAACACACACGCACCAGTGTGTGTGTGTGTGTGCGCGTGGGTTTGGCGGGTGTGTACAAATTGGATTGACAGGTCTCCATTTGCAGGGTCAAGCAAACGCATATTCAGCATATTCAATTTGCTTTCCCTGCCGACAGAGACGGAGAGAGAAAGATTTGCAGACAAGAGGTGGAGAGTACACTTTGGGTGCGGTGAGACTAAGAACAATTCAATTATTTTCATTTACCAGCGTTAATCCTTAATGTGTCTGTGTTCATTTAATATGCCAGGCTGAACACCCATGTGCTGTCTTCTTTGATTACCTTTCTTTTTACGTCTTCCACGCCTCCACTGGTAACCCTGTTTTTAACATCGAGACAGATCTCTCAAAACATAGAAAACCAAAACTATGTACGACTAAAGGTACAGTATGTTTCTAAGTAATGTGGGTGAACGTACCCTTTAAAGTATAGTTACAAGAGGATTGAGTTTGACAAAGTCCTACGGATACAATTTGTCCCAACGCAGAGGAGTAAGACATTAGAAGATGTGAAACTCAGCGGTACCCTTTTCTCAGCCTGATGCTGATCCGTGTCATTTGAAAGTAGAGTCGGCAAAGTATGACAAATGACCATTCGATGGCAGCGGAGTCATAGTGGTTTAAAAAGGTCGCCCCGTCACTTCCACCTCAAGTACAGGGCTACTCTGCTCGTCTCCTGCTTGTGGATTCTTTGTGATCTGTCATTTGATTACCAAAGCCTCCGCCGTCTTCATCCTCTTTGCACGTGCATGAGTGAGAGATACGGCAATCTCAATACTCCATGTGAGACATTATACCGTTTGGATTATTGCTGTTCAGACACGCAAAACTACACATTCACCAAATTATATTTCAAAACCTGAAGGAACTTTGTTTCATCGAGAAAGAGCTGTGTCGTGTTCAACTACTGAGAACAGCCGATGTTGACCGACCTTTTTCCGCAGCAGACATTTTGGCATTGTCATCGCAGTAAAGCGCACAGCTGTAATTGATGAGATTAAAGATGACCGCATTCAGTTTGGGGTCCTGGTAATGATGGAACTGAGCCATCGTTAACTAAATTAGTTTGACCTGTGCTTTTGTGACGAGTGTGTGTCTGCTGTGGAACAGGTCTGTTGCCTGTAAGAGATGCTACAAAACCCCAAAAGCACACGCTCACTGTTGTCCAAAAGGTCCTTCGCTGATTGGACGGTTTCCTTTCTTCTTAAGACCGCCGGTCTGATTTGAGTAGAATATTTTTCCGGTGCACCATTTGTGGTGCAGATGTTTCCATGATGAAGACACTTTCCGGAAACAGGGGTAATTATAGGACAATCGATTGAACCCCCTTTGGAAGTGCACACAGGTGATTTGTATCGAACTAATTATGGGACTTTTAAAAGCATTCAGCTGCACCAGTGATGATTGACGTGTGTTCTTTTAAAGATCTCCACGGCTTCTTTTTCTTTTGATCAGCACCCAAACAGACGCATTAAATCCCCCCTTGATTCGACGTTGTAAAACAATCAAATTTCCGATGGAGCTTTGAAGTTTCTGCGACTGTATTTGTTCAGAGAAAGAACGAGTTTTCTTACAGAAATAATTCACAACCCAACATCGTGCCACTGAAACTCAAGCAGTGAAGCCGGCCTCTTTCAGCAATATTGTTCATTCCCCTTTAGACCAAATTCACATCATCACATTCCTTTTTCATTATGTCGCTGTAGTCGAGCCGCGTCCAATTAACTGCCGTTTTTGATTACTTATTACAATCTCTGTATAGTTGTGCTATATTGCCCCCACTTTATTTGCTTTCATTGTTATTTGTTTCTTTGAAGGGCGCAATGTTGACAGATGCTCTGATGGAGGCCAGAGTTAAAATAAGGCCATAGCTGTAGTGTCATTACATCACAGCTGGCGCCCACTTCTACCAGCCATCCATCATTTGACATTGAGAGGGAGTGTGGTGGGGGAGAAAGGAGGGAGGGAGAGTTTATTGCTGGGTTTTATTAATTCTTAAGGCTGGTGGCTAAAAGGATTGCAGTGGCTGAAAAAAAAAGAAACAACTGAGAAGTGGTCGTGTGATGAGGTAGATTTATTCCAATGTAAATAGGCAGACTTGGCCCAGTGGCAAGGACTTCTGGTAAGGAGGATAAAGAGAGGAGGGGGGAGAGAAGGGAGAGGGGGCACGGAGGAAGAGAGAGAGAAGGAAGGAGGGGGATAAATGAGGAAGATGTAGAAGAAGAAGAGGAGAAGGTGGAGAGAGATATGGTGGAGACAAAGGGGAGAGGGAGACAGAAGGGCTGACATTGAGCGAATGAAGGAATCGATGACGGGAAGAAGGGAGGTGGGAGAAAATGTGAGAGGATGAGCGAGGGCACAGGTAGGGGGAGGGAAGGAGGGAAAGAAGGAGAGAGAGAGTGACATTGTGAATGGAGCCGGCAAAGCACTGGCGAGGAGAAAGTGAAGCTAAGAATGGGATGAGGTAGATTTATTCCAATGTAAATAGGCAGACTTGGCCCAGTGGCAAGGACTTCTGGTAAGGAGGATAAAGAGAGGAGGGGGAGAGAAGGGAGAGGGGGCACGGAGGAAGAGAGAGAGAAGGAAGGATGGAGGATAAAAAGAGGAATAAAGCTTTTGACTATTCCGTATCTACGTGTTTGACGAAATATGGCTGCAAAGAACGATAAAACGTGTCTGTATGGGGGGGACGGAAGGAAGGAATGTAGGAATAAGCTGTAATGCGTCAGGAGGGCTGCAGAGAGGAGGGGAAGGAAGGAAGGAGTTATGAAAGTAAGTACAGGACAAAACAGGAGCTCAGTCGGAAGGAGATAACGCAAAGATACACTGAATGATGGAAAATGAACGGGGAAGCAGGAAAGGATGAAGGATCAAAATAATAAGAGGAGGAATAAAGGCAGTCAACTGTGTCTCTGTAAAGAAACAAACGAGGAAAGGAGGAAACAGTGAAAACACAAACCATTGCGGCTGACAAACAGACATCAGTTTACCTCCTAACACTGTGAAGTAGTGGCCTCATGTCCTCAGACACTAAATCCCATTCTAGTGGAAAAGGGGATTGTCATGATCATCATTAATAAGCAAAATGCCAGCAACCCTAAGCCTTCCTCTATCTAATAAATCCTCCCTGATCCACAGAGGAGCATAATTAATACAGACGGCAGGGGGTAGGAGGTTAGCGTCGACCGAGCATGAGTTCATAAGGAGGTGTGAAAAGAGTAGTAGAAGTTTTCACACCTCCCCAACTCCAGAAATGGGCTTTTTGGAGAGACTGAACGTGGAATGTATCAACTGTACATGCTTCCATTAAAAATTTAATAAATAAATACTTATGGGTGGGTTCGAAAATGAAACTTTTGTGAGCTTAGTTTTACGCGACAGGAGAACTTCATCCAACATGGGGTCCAAGGGAATAGCAACTTGTCTCCTGCACAGTCGACTGGGATGAACCAGAGCGTGGAACACGGCCATCTCACAACGCTAATTGCACAAAAGTGATGAAGACATTTTTTTTTTAAATAGCACAGCTTGCAAATTATTCGTCTTGGCAATGCCGATGGAAAAATAATTGTATTTTGTGTATGTGTGAGCATATGTTTGGAGGGTTGCACTGCAATAATAAATAAAAAAAAGTAATTTGTGTTAAACTGGCATTTGATTCCATTCAACGGACTATGTTGTTGGTTTTGCCTTTTTTTAGCCTTTTGATTAAAAGTGGAACATTCTTCACTCAAATTGTTAGCATGTTTTAAAAATAGTTTTCTGACTTTCACAGAAGTGTTAATGTAGGTAAATATAATAATGTAAGGTTTACTGTCAAATCTTTGTAAAATGTATCATAACATCATACAACAAAAGCAAGGAACTTTGTGTATTGCTAGTTCTTCCTTCATAAATTCATGTTTTTGATGTCTTTCCGACAATGCAAAGGCCAGTGGCTGACCGGCTGGCTCGTTTTAGGGTCGTCTTCACTTTCTCTGGACACACGAATGTGGTGTAAACTTTGGAGATGGTATAAAGACGTGATGGTATTACATATTAAGACACGAAGCCCTCGAGTAAACGCGCTGCAGGCTCTACACTCCATCTAGAGAGATTAAAAAGGACTCAAATAAATCCGATAAGTGGAAGAAAAAAAAATCTTCCCGGTAGTCTTGACCTTGACACCGTCTTCAAAGATGACGGCTGAAATCTCTTCTTCAGTAAGTTGTCCCACATCAGTTGAGAGTCAGATAAGAGATGCGGCGGAGCACAAAGGTCAAGGTGAGAAGTTTTATCTGAGCTGAATGGAAAGAAACATGAAACATTAGGAGATGCTCTCTGTGTTACAAGACTGTGGATCCCCAGTTTTATAAGCAACTAATAGTGAGGAGTGTTGAGGCCAGTACATCTTTAAACAGGCCGGGACACAGAAAGCAGCTCGGTCCTTTGTCGCTTCTCTTCGTGCATGTTTTCAGAAGTGCCGCAGGGGTTACTACAGCAGCAGACTAAAATCCTGCCTCTCCTTTTTGTGTTCTGATCAAAACAAGGCAAACGGCGAGGATAGAACTACCTAGAGGTGAGAAACACTTTGGCCAACAGAGAAGGACTTTGTCTCCTCATGGTTTGACCAAAAGAAAGCAATTTTCTTCATAAATGATGCCTCAGAAAAGAACAATAAGATTCTTCAATTTCCAAATCCTCAGAAAGACGGGTAAGCCTGTAAAAAGCAATAATGTAAAACGTCAGAGCCAGTGTGCCCTGGCAATAAGTCTGAGAGCTTTTTGAGAAGACAAAGGAGAATTAAAAGCACACGGAGGGCTTTTTTTTTTATCATTTAACCATGAGAGGTTTTTATCACAAGTAAAAAGACGGAAGGTCAGGGAGAGCTTGTAAAATGAAAATGTGGATATGGTCCACTGTGGTGGTCGTGGCAGAAGTCCCCACACATCCATATATCTTGTAACTATTAGGGAACCAGAGTCCATTTGTATTCGAATAAGAAGTCCCTCTGGGGTCACACAGGAATATTTGCCTGTTTATCACTGGTGGGAGTAGTTTTAATGTTTCATCACAATACCCCCAGACACAATTTCTAATACACCTGCGTCCACCTGCACACACACACACACACATATGCACTCACCTCTACCAGCCCGCCAGGCTTGCTGAGAGCCTTGATTAAAATTTCCGATATGTTCTGCTTCAGTTGGTGGCGTGGTGAATGATGTGTGTCCACACACAGATGGTGCTCCGTCAGAGAGACACACATAAACACACACACGCACACACGCCGCCGCCAGAAATCTTCAGGTGTGTCAAATTCCTCATCTGCATGAGGAAATGGGAAAACACCTCCCATATAAATGCCTTTTCTCCTGTCCACTGAACTGCAGAGACGATGGAAATCAGCAGCTGAATGGATAAGAAAGAGAGGACTTTTGTCTTCTGCGCGTGTTGGATGAGGTGAGGATGCATCGCCGTACGCTAGAGAGCACCACTGCGAAGATGGAATGTCTTTATATTAATGGAAAAATGCATGCCAATGATTGAACGGGAAATGTTGTTGTTGCTACACAGTCAACCCTCAGCATGTCACTGATAAAAAATGACCCTCCTACAGTAAACATTACTGTGTGAGTGTCATTACTCAACGCACCAGTCAGTTCCACCAGGGGCTTCCTTTGCTGTATATCTATAGGACTCAGCTATTTAGAGCCTTTAACAGATCGCATACTTGTCTGAAGTCATACAAAGAGCGGCTGTGCTGATGCACTGCCAAAGTGACATCGGCAGGGGAGGGAAACTGCTGATTATGCGTTTGTTAAATGAAAATTGAACGAATTAAATGAAATAACTATTATTACAATGAATTATCATTTGAGCCCTTCGGTGGGAAAAGGAGAGGAGCCTCTATAGAAGTAGAATCAGCAGATCACCCTGAGCTGGATTTTAATAGAATTTATTGACAATGAAAAGAAAAGAAAAGAACGACAGACTGAGAGGGAATGCTGAGAGGTTACGGATGAGTCTCTCTATACTTGTTATACATCTCTGTCTCTTTCCCCATGGGGAGCGTTTCTTTTCAAATGAATGGCGGCCGCTTCACTGCCCATGTTGCGTCATGCGTCGTGCTACGCTACCTGGAATTCACTCATTTTCTGAACGTGCACGGTTTCAGCTCACCTCAGCCGGGATTGCGCCGCATTTCTCAGTCTGAAAAAACGACAGTGGAAATGCAGTTACAGTGTGTGAGTAACACACTGAAGTGATCATGTAACATGCTCAACAGCTGAAGGAAGTGCAGTTAGTCAGGTAACATTCACTGCAGTAGATTCAATACCTCGCTAGATGGAAATACAGCTCACGCCATGCAGGAAGAGAACGCACAGCCATCAGATAGCATCTCTATTAATGGATTTCCTCGTCTACATTTTCCTTTTCTCTTTCTCTGCCTCTTGTTGCTAAGGGCCAGAGTCAAACCAGCTCTTTTGTCTCTGGGATTATTACTATTCTAGTCACACCCAGAAGCTTTTGCATGCGTCTCATCGCAGCAATTCCTTTCTAGTTTTATAATCTTCTTTTTTTTTCATGTATTACTTTCTATTTCCTAACGTTCCTCTGTGTCTTAACGCTTTTGCTCATCCTTCATCGGGGTTTGACCTTTGATATAGTCACGTCCGTTCTTCAACATGCAGGTGTTGAGATGTTGTTTTATTAAAGCTTATATTTAAAGCCCCAGTGTGTCGGGTTGAGTGCCATCTAGTGGTTAGGTTGCAAATTGCAACCAAGTAAATAAATACCCCTGATTAAAACATAATTATGAATATCATATTCCATTTATACTCATAGATCCCCTTAAATCTACACACTGGACCTTTCAATTAGAGTGATAGTGATCAAATGGTTCATGAATATTGGTAATATTAGTCGCCACTGCTTTGTCTATTTCTTTATGAGGGAAAAGATATTCCGCCAGCCGACGTTTGTTTTTGACGTATTACAAATATGTTTCTAATTTTGTTGCGTTTGGGGTTTGTTTTGTTTCAATTTACAACATTCACCACATGTTTAAGGTTTAAAATCTGTTTCCATCAAAACGTAAGTGAGAATGCAGTTTGGTCTCAGGGGTATGTCACTTTGATGGAGACGGTATATTGGCTGTTATCTCACAAAATAACCTCCAGAGATGGAAGACATGAGCCCGATAAATCATGAAACATACCAATGAAGCGAAAAAAAAAATCGATACAATTTGGAATTTGTACTGACTGGGCCTGTGCTGTGGGATCAAGAAATACCATATATATTATTTTTTGGGGGGTTATTTTGTTGTTATTCTGTAATGTTACATTCTGCACTTTCCATCCTTTCATCCATCCACTCTTTTACTTATCGCATTACTTTCTTATTCCATTTGTTTGTTACATGTGGACTGTTTCACTTCACTTCATCACATGCTCCTCCATTTAATGAATCTTCCCTCTGTGTCTCTCTCCACCTCTTTGCTGCCTTTCCTTATTCGTCTTTGGATTTTACTGAGTGAACAAATCAGCTGATAATATAGCAGCAGGAAACCGTTGTGTTTCCCACTATCCTTCCTTTCCTCATTCCATCCTATTCTCTCACTTCATTATCTCTTGTCTGTTTACATGAAGGTGGAAGTCAAGATTCTTATTTCAGGGTTTATTTTGAAAACCACAATATACACAGACACGTTATGTGTGGTGATGATACAACAGCCAACATATTCAGTTGTACTTATTGTGCACAATCGTACCTGATTTCCTTTGCACAAATGCACAAGTGAAACAAAGAGAAGATCTTTATGAATGTTGATGGAGACAGATCAGTGACTGTAGAAGATGAGCGTGTGATAGGAAGACATCCAGCTCAAATGATCAACACAGAGATAAGTGGATCTTATCAAAAACTCTGAGGGTGCACTTGTGCTAATGACGGATACATGGAGCAAAATATATCTCTCTGCCGAGTCGGACGACGCGTGACCTTAATGAAGATGCAAGTCCAGTGTTTCGGATAAATGACACGATAAACAACACGAGCAGATAGTAGAATGGCAGAGCTTACTGTTGTCGTTGCTCCCCACTTTGTTACCTTCCAATGAGCATTTAGGCTCACACACCCGAGTGACAAGAGATATCACCAGCACGAGCTGCCACTTTATTGTTTATGTCACGACACACGGGCGTCGACACGGTGTGAGTCATGGATCACATGGATACTGCGGCGTATAAGTACACATCTCCATCCTCCCACCCAGCTAGCTGGCATACTGTTACACATCACACGAGCCCATGTCAAACCCACAGAAAGGCCTCCAGCTGCCTCATAGTGTGTGGATGTGAGTGTGTGTGTGTCTGCTCCTTGCTGATGCTTTAACGGCCATCGGTGCTCATCTCAGTGTGCAACCTGTGCTCTTTGTGTTTCTTCACAAACTTCACAAACTTCATCTGGATTGATTTCAGGCACAATGTGGCTCGCATGTTATCTCGGCACCGACTTCAGTGAGAATTCGCTGTGGGTGTGCGTGCACCATGCAGGTTCGAGAGGATCCGGATTCCAGCTCATGTGCAAGCATCCACCCTGACAAACTATCCTCGAGCAAAACACCGGGCTCGTTCCAGCTCCTGGGTGCTGCTCTGTAGTTCATCGTGATCTTTCACCTCCTTGCTGAGGAGTGCAAGATAAAACAGAATGCTGTGTTTTTAATAAATGACTTACTGGGTATTATAAATAATCATTTGCACTAAACATTTGATGCTGAATGATGTCAGTGCTGAATCAATCTGCCTTCATCCCCATAAACAGATTATGTGACAATAAAGTAGACACACATGTTCTCCTATCTGTGCACAGGTGTTGCCGTTTCACAGGTGCAAACTTTTATATTGCTCCCAAAGCGCACTGCAGTAAATTTGGGCAGCATCTGAGGACTTTTACTTCATTTTGAATGGTCTTTTTTTTTACTCTTTTCAAGGGCACGCGTGGAACAGTTTAACAATCAGAGTTGCAAACAGGACATACAGCTTTCAGAAGGACGTGACTCGGATGTCCAGAAAGTGGATTGGCAAAATGGTCGACGTCATTTGACAACAGGAGCACAGTCCTCCCTGTTTCATTGAACAGCTCCATTTGTGGTCGTGGCATGCAGTAATTCTGACGATTTAAGGGGATAATCATTTATTCCTTTTAAATAGCATTTACACGTATGATAACGACTGCTGGAAATGAATCAGGCAACACAAAACAATGAAGGAATGTCAGAGTTTTGATGAACACGCGAGCGTAAGAAATAAAGCCGTCAATGATATAACACTGCAGATCTGATCATGCTATTTACAACCACAAACTCCGTAGACAGTGGCTGAAATGATTTTCGAGTTTACCACGCCGCGTGACAGTAATGACAGCTATTTCAAGATTATGTCAATCAATGAATCATGCAACTTAAGTGGCAGAAAATAAGGTGTCACAGAATTTCCAGATGGTGGAAGATTGCAAGCACACAGTCTTAAATGCTGCGAGACAGAAAAAAACATGCTTGAACTTGAGCCCCTAAAAGGCTTTACAGAGGAGTGTGTGAAGTGACCAAGAACATCATACCCATACTTCAAACACACACAGCCCCCCACCACCACCAGAACAAAGGGTGTGTGTGGGTCTCTAAGGGATGTCAGCCAACATGTTGCGCCTGCAGATGAAGACTGATATTTCACAGACCTTTCAGCCCGACCCTGCTGACAAGTCTAGCTACCCCACAGCTTCCATGTTGTCAGTGATTAGCGCTGGCCGTGTTTGTTGCCAGCTACGACGGCTGGTTACCATGGAGTCCAACAGAGACGGACATCTGGAGCTGGGCCGCCGGGGCAGTACAGGTCAGGATTACGGGGGCGATGGCCTTGAACAACAGACCTCAGAAGGAAGTGTGTGTTTGGCCAGTGTGGGGGGGGGGGGGGGGGGGGAGTCGGTGTAAAGTGGTGATGACAACATTAGCAATAATGCCACCCTCTCAATGATTCCCAGTACCAGGACATAAGGTGAATGCTTGAGGTCCAGCGTGTGGAGAGTTCTCATTAGTGTGTTCATCAAAACATCACTTGAGCTGAGTGAAACTAATTGGTACTCAGGACTTTTAATGGGTGGATAACATCCTTTGGGTGTGTTTTAGGAAGAGACAGAAAAAAGTGCAAATGGGAGAATGAGCAGCGCGGAGGAGACTGATAATGACACATTTACCGTACACCTAGTGCAGAGAGGAACTGTACATTTACTGCCCACAAATGGCCCCTCCACCATTTACACATCACCACATGAACTCCTGGCGCCACATTAAGACATCTGAACCCGCTTCTGGGAAGCTGTGTCTTGAGCTTTCTTCCAGTAAGTCTCGTCCTATTAAAACCAACACAGACACTTTCTGGAAGGCAAACCTGGAGGACAGTGAGAGCGTTACTCACATCTTCAACCACAACCACTGAGGAAATGCTCACTGTGAAATCCATAAAAAGCTGCCGCGCTGCCCATTGCACCGTGTCTGATGGAAGCTTCCGAGCTTGAATGTAGCCAGGTTGAAATTCCCGATTGGTTGACACAGATGCTTGTCCTCATGCACCCTATGTAATGAGCGTGAAATTAGTGGGTGCATCGAGAACACAAACCTCAGTAAACAGATGAGTTCACTTCTCCAAGTTGGTGTGTTGAAGACATTTTGATTTTCAACATGCATTTATTATTATTTCCCCTGAAAACAATATCTCAATGATTTAGTATGAAGTCGCTGTCTCATTAAATTCATAAATACTACGAAAAGTCGATGATCCCAAAAGTTCCTGAATCCATTTCAGCATTAAAATCGAATCACTTGTGTCTTGACCCAACAGCTGTCTGTCTGTCCAGCGGACTGTTCTGGAATTAATTCTTCTTTGACATCGTACTGAAATGAACAAAGGTTTTATGAAAACATAACTTCTTTGGAAGAAATAGTTAAGTTGATTTTGGCTCAAATTTTTAACAACAAAAATCTGAACATTCCAGTTTGAAAGTTATTTAGCATTTTCCATAAAATATATAATTCTAACACTCAAGTTTGTTTGAGGTGTGCTTTTTGACAAACAAGGAGAAAAGGAGGGAGCCCAGGGAGTAGAGCGAGGAGGACAGGGCCAGGAGGAGATGAGAGTGAGGACAGGGGGAGATTAGACAGCTTAAGGTCTTAAGACTGCAGACTGAGGAGGTGAGGTCATCTCAAGATGAGGAGACGAGAGAGGAGACAGAAAAAAAAGTCAGAGAGAGAGAGGGGTGGAGTTAGGGGGAGGGGGGGGGGGTGTGAACAGGAATCCATTATGGCATCCAGTAAGCTTACTCTCTTCCCTCCTGCCTCATGGACTCAATACCACACACACACACACACACACACACACACCATATTGTAACTCTCCCCAAGGATTCAGTAGAACAATTCCCTGTATTGATTTTGATGGAGACCTGAGCATCTGCTGAGAAAGACTCACTTTAGACCGAGTGGACCTAAGCCTTAAAACAGAGAGACATGCCGAGCCACGCCGTGTGTGTGTGTGTGTGTGTGTGTGTGTCTACGTGTCAAGAAAAAGAGAAAAGGGAAGAAAAAGGTCGTAAGTGTGCGTCCCAATACATTTGAGCGTGTGTGTGCTTTTTCCTCCCGACACGCAGAGACAATAGTATTGAGGTAGACGTGGGACCCAGCAGTGCCTCAGTGTTAAGTGAAGTCAGTGCCATTTAAACAAGCGGATGTGACATTTAATACAGGGGGGAGCGAGGGGGGGGGGGGTGTGTGTGTCTGTTTGCCCACAGACGCCGGCAATCTCACTGCAACACATACAGCAGACATAAGTATTTGCACATTTACAAATGTGATATTTGAGCTGAGGGCGAGGAATAAATGGAAACAGTTATAAACTACAAGTGTTATATTCCTTCACTAAGGCCGCACAAAAATAACTGCCACACAACGCCGGATCTTTTATAGATTAGCGTCTATTTTTGGGTGGTTTAAAAGAAGAAGAAACAAAAGCATTGCTTTTTTAGGGAAAGTGGCAAATTCATCCATCACTCTCCGCTGTTGTGATGTGCCGGGACATGTGAGGTTTCAAACTAATGGACTGGTAAATAATGCAAATGCCGACCGTGTTCATTGGTTTACACCCAGAATTTGTGAGTTTAAGTTCAACTCTTTCATGTGTAAAACAAAGGATTTCCGGGGAGGACAAGACGCAAAGTTGCATTAGCGGTGGCTGTGGCTCAGGAAGTAGAGCGGGTGTCGAAGTGTCCTTGAGCAGAAACAAGGCACCGAATGAATTGCTCCTGACTGACATCCGAGACCCAGCGGTCTGCTCGGGAGATGACGCACGAGAAGGAAAAGCAACGTTGAAGGAGTACTTTGTTTGCTTGTTTTTCTTTCCCAGCTGCTGGCGATAAAGGATAAAATCTGCATGGGTGTACCGGCCCTCGTACTCTCCTCCTCAGGGCCCGGCGGAGTCGCACAGCACCAACCCTGAGCTTTTAACACATTTGCTGCTTGACAAAACACTGCAGCTGACCTTCTCTCTATGGACACGGCAGCCTCTTTACCTCACATGCCAAAGTGATAGTGTCGGATTCCGTCTGTTTTTGCAGATTTCCTCACACGTTAACCAACTCCCCCGACCTTTTCTCCAGACTTTACTCTGAGTGTTGTTTCAAACAAACACAGTCAGTCTGCAGTCCATAACTGCTAAAAGACAGAGACATGGAGACCAACAGATAAAATGTCATGGCACCATATGGTGGCAAAGTGAAGTAGGTGGTTACAGTGAGTTACCGGTACATCAGGACCAGTGAGCTGAACCATTGAGCCAGCTGGACTTTGGACAAACACTGACTTCATGTCGCGGGACTCTGCCAAACGACAAACCTTTACGAGTCATTTCTGCCTTCATTCTGTCCTTCCACACTTGGGGCCTCGAGCTGCGGGCATGAAAGAAGAAGGCATATCGTTCCTCGGCATGCTTTCATGGTGATACCTATTTCCTTTTGATTTCCAACACCTGAGCTTGGTCCATTACCTCAGCAGATCAGAGCACCCAGCTCTCCGCACCCACCTCTTCTATTTCCTCTTGCACATCCTCTCCCGTAAACTACACTGGTGCTGTCACACTGCAGGAGCTTCCGATGGCCAAAGGAAGAGTGCAGTTGTCTCTGTTCAACGCCTGGCCTGCCTGACTCTAGCAGTGGCAGTAATCCAGTCCAATAAAGCTGCAATATGAGGCCATTGTTAAGCATGACAAATGGTACGGAGGGAATCAGTTGTATTAATATAACATTAAAGACAATATGCTAAACTGAAGTGGAGCTGCCAGCAGCTGGGAGTCATTAGCCATTTTAATCACTCAAAAAGAGGGGTTGGTAAAAAAGAATGTTGTGTCAGCTTAAAATAATAACACACTCACTCACAATCATTTAATAAACCAGCTCAGTGAGCTAAGAATTGATTTAGTAATCAATGTGGTATAAAGTCTGTTTATGTACTGTGTGAGCAAGCAGACAGACCTCTGCTTCCCAAGCTCTTTTAACACACCGCATCCCCTTATAGGAATTTGCTCAACACGTGCGGTCTGATTTTGGTGCTTTTGGCTGACTCCGGTTCAATCAAGGCGCAAAAAGTGTAACGATGACAACTGGCAACTGTGAGCTGTCATGATGATTGCTGACTGCATATTTCAGCAGGGTTTTTAATACTGTGGGTTTGATATGTTGCCTATGTGGATCATGTGAGCGTCACCTTGTTTTTTGTTTTTTTTATGTGGCGAAACGTTATCGGAAATGCAAAATTTAAAAAAAGAAATCTTGCGGCACTATGCGCCTTTCCTAGGGGCACCGAAGGGGGTCGAAGAGGGACCGGCGGGAAGCGAAGAGATTGTGAGGGGCGGAAAGGACAGGTGCATGTTGCATTGACTCCTGATGTCTCTGGAGTTCCGCTGATGTTGCCAACGAGGAGATACACTGGAGGATCATATTCGTTAATGATTGCCAATAAGACTAAACAGTATTGTTTTGTGATCACTACTTCCACAATTCCTCGTGAAGCTAGCTTTTATCAAACCGACATGGTTTATGTGTGTAGCGTATGTTAGTCGGTGGAAAAACGGATCAAAAGTAACAAACAAAAAAACCAAAGCTCCAATCACGAGATCTTCCGATGGCTTTTGAAAACTTATTCCAAGTTGAGTCGCGCCTTCATGCCAGTTTGTACCACTTGAACTGAACGCAGCATTAAAACGACTGCAGACCCAACTGGTGTGCCACGTCTCCACCCGCGGCCTTGAAACAAGTGAGTAAGAAGGATTCGACGGTCGAAGGCAGTCATTCACTTTCCTGAGACATCCTGCGTCGATCGTGACAGCCAATGGATGTCCGCCTTCACCTCTGGGTCAACCAATCATATGTTCTCCTCGGAGTCACAAAGGGGGGGCCAGTGGGCTTCGAAAGAGCCGGGCATCAATAAAGTCCTGAGGGGCGCCTCCGGGTGAATGAGCTTCGCTGTGATTAATGACACGGCCTCCTAATGGGACGCCGGCACGCTATTGGCCGAGCGTCAGAAGGGGAAATCACCAATCACAGTGCATGCTTGCGGGGCACTCAGTCTCATCTCCTCCACTGATAAGACGCGGGTGAGTCAGAGAGATTGAGTGTGTGGGGAGGGGGGGAGATAGCGGCAGAAGAAAACTGTGGCTTTTTGAGAGAAAATAAGAGGAAGAGACAGAAACAATAAGAGCATTGAGTGTGGCACCAAATAATACTGAACAATGGAGGAAATAAAACCATTCAAATGCACACAAGCTGATGGGAGACATCCTCTCAGCTGATGCACTTTGTCTCTCCGTAACACACACACACACACTGACAGCTGCTAGTGACTCTGAATACGTATGAATACCTGCATTCCTACATTTCCTTCTCAACTCATACTGCGCTGTTTCCTCATTCAAAGAGAGCCAGTGAGCTCACATGTGCAGTTTGTGTGTTGAGTGTACATACAGTGTGTGTCTGTCTGGTTGTGTGATGTGCATAGTCTGTAGTCCCAGTGTAACCGGCTGTTTTATTCCATTTGAAGATGTTTGTGCTCCCTGGTTAAAGTTTGATGAGAGCTCTGCGAGTAAATGAACACAGTTAGGAATTTGGAGACGCACTGCGGAAAATACATCACATCTGTGTGTGTGTGTGCGTGTGCGTGTGTGTGTGTGCGTGTGTGTGTGTGCGTGTGTGTGTGTGCCAAGCTGTCAAAATTTGCTCCTACCAAAAACACACCGAATACCATTTCAGTTTGTTAGTGTGTGTGTTTGTGTGTGTGTGTGATTGTACGCATGTGCTTTTCATCTGTGAACTCTGCCTGTGTTCGTGTGTGTGAAATGGCGGAAATGAGAGTGTGTGAGATTGGCATGTAATTATCAGTGTCAGCTCAGTGATACTCTGCTGGGTCATTCATCCTTTGACTGTCATCGCTCCTCGCACTAGGACTCTACTATCCTGAGAGTTAGTGTAAGTGTGTGAGTGTGTGTGTGTGTGTGTGTGTGTGTGTGTGTGTGTGTGTGTGTGTGTGTGTGTGTGTGTGTGTGTGTGTGTGTGTGTGTGTGTGTGTGTAAGATACATGCCTCCACTCTAAAATTTGAAGTGAGAGAGAAAATAAATGAAGAAATCCTTGAAAAAAAACCAAAGAAATCATCATGGGTGAAGTCCAGCATTACTTCAAAGTGTTCTGATTCCTCCATGCTGGGGTGAAAAAGAACCATTCGCTGTAGTTGCTCTTAACTCATATTAGGACTTAAATTTGACAAAGTCTATGAAGTCACATCACTAATAAGAAATTATGTAAAATCCAAAAGGCAAACGTGCCCCAGCTAAAAATACAGATACAGATCATTTTTTACACAACTTATATTTGCTGAAAACGGATGATGTGGAAGTTATGAAACTCTACTTTGCTCATAAAGAAGTGGGCAAACTGAGTCTAGACATAGATGTGCATCCGTGTGAAGTTCTTATAATGCACATCTATGTAAGGTTGACTCTGTCCTTGACTCCAGTCATGTTTATCATTTACAAGAAACGTTTTGAAAAAAAGAGTTCTCTAGTTTTAAGACCATCTCTATAAATCGTAAAGCTAAAGTGGATGAAACTGGATGTAACCCACAACTTCATTTCAGACAAATGAAACAAAAAACTGGCTGCCAGAACGAATACCACCGTATTGATGCAGCCGTTTCCACTTCCAAGAGCTTCCATCATCACTACTCCTTTCCTAAAAGCAATGATTGCTGCTGTTATAATCAGGTGAAAAGGACATGCAGTCAAACTCAATGGTACTCAGTGTTAGTTATGTGGTTTCATCGCTGAGGTTCTGCGCCCAAAAGACATGTTTAACTCAATTTTTAAATGCTTTCAGTGCATTCTCAGTAGACACAGAACCCTGTTATTGCCTCTCATCCTTTTAACACATATGTACCGTGTGGTAAAAAGAACAGACAGAATATTTACTTGTCAGTCATAAAGAGTGGATTTAGTGTCGCCGAAAGCCCTGAAAAGCATCACATCCTGCAGTATTACTCGTAATAAAACAGCTCTTGCTGTTCAATGATGCTACCTGAAGCAAGAATGCAAAGCATGTCTTTGAGCCGGGCTGATAATTAAAACCTATCGGGAAACATGAGATGGGATTAGCGCTTGGGTTGCTGACAGATGTGCAATAATGACATGCATTGAACCGTGTAGCACGTGACCAGCAAGGCTGCTAGAAAGGTCGTTTGTTGCAATTCCTATCAAATCTGCAAATATATCGTTTCCGTTTTGTGTGGTCGACAAACGGCTTTTAATTGCTCGCGAAGAGCATAACACTGGTAATTCTGATTCACACATAAGAAGCGATAGCATGATGAAAGTCAGGCGCTCGGCGAAAAACACCACCACGAGTCATTGTTATGTACCTCTTCATGCACCAGGCAATCAACCAGTCGGTGAGCTTTATCAGGCTTTGTGAACCGTGAAGAAGTAATTACATGAAACTAAACAGAGTCAGATCTTTACTGTTGACTCTCAAGCATCCCCGTGGTCACATTGGAAAGACGGATGTGTTTATTGATGTGTCAAACGAGCGTTATTGGATCAGTGGGGGCCCCACCAGACATCAGGAAGAATAAATACCAAGCAATAAAGCGAGAAACGTCTTCCAAATGTCGACTTTACGGACAACATATGGCATCTAGGACTTCGCAGCCGCTAGCGACGCTTCTGTTCGTTGACCTTTCAGTAAATGCATTATCAAGCTTTGTGAACAACCAAGTGAAATTAATCTGAGATATCGCAGCTCTTTTTATACAGCAGCAGTACAAATATGATGGCTTTGCTGAATATCGTCATTTGCATAACTGCATTTCATCAACAAAGAATGCTTATTAGGGAACGGGAAAGGGGAACAATTACCCAAAATGAAAAGCAATCAGCGTTCTTTCTCATACATCATCATTTTTTGCAGCTGATGTATTAACTAGTGTTCCAGACGTCTATTAGTCACACAAAGCGAGATTGCCATCGCGCTCGATGAAGAGTAAAGCAGGGCTAAGCAGAATTACAGCAAAGGAAGGAGTCAGTTCTTTTACTTTACGCTCCTGCAGTCTGATTAGCCTTTGGTCGGGATTTCACATAATGGCAATTATGATAACTGAAACAAACATGGAGGAGTCAGTACAGGCGGCTGCCGGTGTGACAACTTTCTCAAATGCACTTGGGCGACGTTTTTGTCCCCATTCGAACTTTGGAGCACAAATAAATCAGTTTGTTCATCGGAGATGGTCAATCTGCATTTCTGTTCTTTTAAGTCCAACTATTTACCTCATTGATTTTAACACAAACCTAATCAAGTCCTTTACCTGCCTCAACCCAACCATCACATTTTCGTTTTTTGCAGGTTTGTAATGCACAGACACATGATGTCATTCTGCTGACACTTCAATGACACTTCAATGTGTTGCTTCTCATGCTTTTCACCGCAATAATGAATGTGCTAAGACGGAGCACTGTTTTGCTGCGACATTGATTTTTGAAACTGCAAACCGGCATACTTCCTCGAAACGGCTTCATTGTTGTTGGAAACAAACTTGAGGTGTTTTCAAAAGCTCTAACCTCGATCATTGATCCTGTCGAAGACACCGCAGGAGGAACAGCACGAGCAAGAGTGTTCTTTCTGAGCAAAATCGCAATTGTCAATTATCTCCGCAGCAATGTGAATGCTTTCGGAAGACGCTGCAAACTTGTCTTCGCAGTGGTCTCGTTTGTTTGGAGTAATTATCCCAAGGTATCGCAGTTAATTAGACAATGTGAGGTTGAGGAAATCTGGCGAATGCTCCCCATGGTGCTAAATCTGTGGCATCTACAATGCATTACTGATGATTCGCCTCAAGTCTCCCAGGGCGCTGAGGCATTCTGCAGACGTGACGGATGCCGTCGGCTGCCCATTACATGCAGCACGTTACAAATTGACTAAATAAACACAGCAAAAAAAAAACCGGATACATAATGGCCAGCAACAATCCTCCTGCAGCAGCATTAGGAATAGATACGCTGCACCTCTCGCACGCTGCACGCTCATAATACTGTTATGAAGGCCGGGGAGTGTGGGAGCGAGTAAAGAAGAAATAAACAATGTATCTCCTATATTGCTCTCCCTCTCTCCCTCTCTCTCCCTCTCTCTCTCTCTCTCTCTCTCTCACACAAATTATATCCATATAAACCACATGGACATACTGTAGGTTGGCAGCCCTGTGACTTCTTTTAGTGGCCTTTGAGGATACACTCAGAGGCCACTTCAACATAAAGACCTCAGAGAGAAGAGGCCGGTAATCTCAGCAAATATTTGTTGTTGCCGTTTTCATTTCTAAATGTTACTCGGTCAGCCTTACAGTGCATTTACAGAACGAGAGCAGGCTTTCACTTGTTTCCATTGTAAGAGTCGTGGTCTACTGGGTTTTCAGAGTCTGGGGCTGTATGTGTGTATTGGTTGTAGCTGTGAGCTCCAACTTTTGTGTGTGTGTCATGGTAAAATGTGGTCCTGTATCAGGAACTAACACAGAAACAGTTGTAAGTACTTTGCCAAGTGTTTATATTTCTGTCTGTGTGGAGAGATTTTGGTACCGTGCAAGATGCTGTCACGGAACTTTTCAGGTGTGTAGTTGAAGGCTGTTAAAGTTTTGAAGACGGGCGATGGAAGTGGAGGAGTAGGAAGCTGAATCTGCTGTTAGTTCCGAGTAACCAGTTCCTGGATGCAAGTATCCATGCGTGCACAGGCAACAATCACACCATTCCTTTGATACTGAAGAAAACCTAAAAATGTGTAAGTTACATTTATTCGGAAATAGAATATGGGTGTCATGTCTATGTGCTCAGATCTGATCAGTTACTTTGTTTCTTTGTCTCACATCTCTCCCATGTCACAGTGTGAAAACCATTTGTACTCGTTAGATTTACAGTCCAGGTCCACAATAAATCTCTTGTCAGTCTCCTCTCTCTCTTATCCTCACCCTTCCTTTCTCCCCTCATCTCCCCTCCTTTACTCTCCTTTCTCCCCATTCCTTCTCCCCCTCCCTCTAATCTCATCTCCCCCTCCCATCTCCTATCTCTGTCCCGTCATTAGTTGTTCTCCTCTCCGCTCATTTACTTTAATTAAAGGACAGTGGAAAAAAGGCAAAATCCTGGATGGCGTTTGATGTACTTGGCCGGGTCTGTCTTCCCCCTCACGTATTAAAACTGGAAGGGAGGAAAGAGAGTGAGCTAGAGGGAGGGGGGGGGGGGGGGGTTATTACATGTCAGAGAAGTTGAGCTATGAGCTCTGCCGGCCTCAGACAGTCTTCTTCTTTCTCTGTCTCCCGCTTCTCTCCATTCTTGCCCTTGTTCAGCAACCCTCTCATCCGGGCTGTACAATCGACAGAAGAGTTCTTACTGGGGATCTCATCGACGCACTGACTCACTGCGCTCAGCAATAGAGACAATGAGCACTTAGAGAGAGAGAGAGAGAGAGAGAGAGAGAAACTCTCTCTACAAGCTTTATGTTTTCCTCAGTACATGCACTTGGTTTTGTAACATCTGACAACGATTCTGCACCATGGCCAGGAGAGAAGTTTCCAATTGGCCACACCAGTCAGAATAGGCACTAATTATGTGACACTGTACTAATGGACATGATGTAGAAAGATAACGGCCAAAGAGCCGAATAACATTACGTCAGTGATCGATTTCAGATGGATATAAATGTAGTATCGTCCTTAACTCAGCCGATTGATAGGTCTATTTACATTATGGCCCCTATCCTGGCAGGCTGCATGAGCCTTAAAGGGACGTGACATTTACATTTTCACAGCATTTTAAAAAAGCCAATTGTGATCTCTTCACCTTGGGGAAGCCTACATAGACACTGGAGTGTCCACGGTATGATTTGATGTTTGACAAGGTGAAACAATTAAGTTGGAAGCAAAAACAACAATGGAAGCAGGAACAGTTAAGGTTAAGATGGGGTGTTCAAATCCCTAAACTGCTCTCTTCAAATCTTTGAGTCGAAGGAACATGAGATGCTCCCTCTTTAGTTTATGACTGCTGTGTTGCTGCTGAACAGGTCCCCTGCGCTGACCATCTCCCAGTGGAGATGCTATCGTCACTATGGTGTAATGTGTGTGAGCTTAATGCTGATCCACTAAAGTAGGCACTAAAGTGAAAAGGTTAGATGCTGCAAAAGCATCAGTTACATCAGCACTGGGGAGTATATTTTCGTTGTTTCCGCTCTTCTCCCGGCTGGCTTAGGCAAGAGTTTGATTGACAGATGGCTCATCCAATCACCTCAGTGCCTCCCATTTTCCAAACAGTTTCCAACGACAGCTTCTCAGATGCTTCTGTCTCACAATCCATCTGGCGAATGAGCTTAACTTTCCCCAATCTCTGGTGAGATAGAAAGAGATAGAAAGCTTTGGAAGTGAAGAGAAGTGAAGAGATAAGTTGAAAGGAGAAGCTCCTGGAGTCGCGTACGGGCAGGATATGGTCTGATTGAGATGGACACTGACTGATTGCTATTTGGACCCCGCTTACATCATCAAGTCAGTCTCCGACTCCACCAGGTCTGGGGGTCAATTCAATCGATTTAAACTGAAAATCAATTTAGAGTGAAGGAACTCATTACATTCACAAATAATGAGCCTTTATACCACGTTATTACTGGGTATGACAGGTGGAAAAGTGTAAATTAAGAAGTCGTGTATTTGAGTTCCGTGAAGCATCATTTCAAATGACTCTTTCAGAACACAATGAGGCTCAACACGACGAGCCTGAAAGCTTCATTCTTCACATTGGAGGCAGCAGTTTGGCAAAGAAACTCTCCGCACGAGGCCCAAGTTGTTGTTTCCAAAGCATCCAACCACAACCACCTCACGGCCTGGATGGAGTTACTCGCTCGGCATGGAGATGGTTTCTGTTATCACATGATTTACTCTCTGCATGTACTGTGATTCAGGTTATGATTCTGTTTATTAACACGTTTAATCGGCATTTGTTGAAGTGTGAATCATTGTACAGTAAGTCAGCCATTTCAATTTGTGTCAGCACAAAATGTCACGTTTAATGTGGCTTGCTTTGTCAGTTAAAAGTCACTTGGAAACATATCGAAACAGCATCGTTTGAGTTTATATACTTTACAGTAAAGCAGCAGTTCCTTTATACTGTCTTTGTCGGTTCATCCAGGGAGCCATGCCTCTTCATGCCTTTCATGTTCAGACAGTTAAATCCCACATCATTAGCTTTTTGAGCTGAGTTTGCGTACAGACGAGTCAACGACAATCAGCTTTTCTTTCCTCTTATTATGAAAAATATATGTTCTGCTTTATAACTATCAGGCATAAAAAAAGACATTTAATGGGACAACATCCGTGTGAATGAATGTGCGTGTAAAATGAGTATTGACAGAACAAGGGGCGGGGCCGGGGGGGGTGGGGGGGGGGGACCAGGATGAGTAACTGCGCCCACGGGTGCTGTGTGCTCAGAGATGGATGAAAAATATATATTATACACAAACAAACACAATTTCAGCAGCACTCCCACGTGGGCACACAATATTCAAGCGCACACACAGACATTGTAAAACCTAAAAGCACATCATACAAACGCATGCATGTGGTGCTGATCCTGGGAAAGACTGCCTTCCAATAATATCAGCCAAGTTTACTTGTTGTAAACATTCCATTCCAAACCTGCACGATTCTCTAAATATGCCCTGAAATGCACAAAACATCTCAAGCAAAAAATAGATTTTTGATTTCAGCCAGAACTAGTGCAAGATGGCTGGTCTTCTCAATGCAACATCTGTCCGTTATTGAGTAGCACCTGGTGTTTCGGGGTCAAGTGTGCACATTGTGATGCGCTTCCATTCTTCGGGAGGAACTGGATATTCGGCAGCAACGCGCATCACAACAGACGAATAAAGGAAGGCCACCTTGAACATCATCAACAGATGAACGCTACACGAAGACACATAATGCTGCTCTGCCTCCTCAACTTCCTTTCTTTTGTCATTTTACATTTCTTTCTTCCTCCACCTTTCACCTCTCTCCAAAAGAACATATGTGTGTGTGTGTGTGTGTGTGTGTGTGTGTGTGAAAGGGTGCGTGGGAGGAGGGGCCTTGCTGCTATTTTCACAGGGAGATGGCGAGAGGGACAGTAAACCAGGCCAGAAAGTGGGAGGGATGGAGAGATGGAAGATGGAGATTGTAATGGGGAGACCGAGGGAGCGTCACAAGGGCGGGCATTGTAACGCAGGGAGCTGTAAGAAACAGCAGTGTGAGCTTTACTGCTTCCCCCCATGATCCCCAACTTATATGAAGCGTGCTTTCTGTAGAGTGACTACTTCCCTCCGGTATAAAGAGATTTAGTTTTAATGAGGATTCGCTTCATCATTCAAGCCACACCTTTATTCATTACCCCTGAAATAGCACCCTGGTGACAGCGCGGAGAGCATGTTCGCAAACAAATTGACGCTTTTTTGTCATCAAATGATTGAAATTAGTTTGACAACGCGGAGAAGAAGAAAACAAAAGGGATGAGGTCGTTGCCCGGCTTCTATTTTCTGTGACAACACAGGACGAGGCTCGGCCAGCGTGTGATAAGCTATGGCGACCGGAAACAAAGGCATGCTGACAAGCAGTTTGCATCGCTAATTAAAAAGAAAGCATTTCATTATAAATCCACTCACCTCGTCATGAACTACAGCTAAAGGAGCCTGAATTAGTGCGTCTCCTACAGCGGCTCCTTGTAGCCGACGATCTTAGTCAGCAGTCGAGTTGCACCGATCCCTCGTGTCTCTTTCTTCGCCACAGACGCCGCTGTCTTAATCAGGTGAAGGCCAGAGAGGATGCAACATCTGCCATGTCAACTTACGCTCTCTAATGAACATCAAGTTGGACCACATTCTGGTGTCAGCGCAAAGTAGTTCACCGCATCAAAATGAATAATATCTCTCTTTGTGTTTCTTTTTAACATGCGTGTCCTACATCGGAATTAGCAGTGAGACAGATTCCCAGTATGAGGCCCAAGTTGATCTAGAAACATCTCATCTACTTGTGCTGCTTCGGAAAGTTTCATTCAAACTGGCTGCCTAAACTGCTGCCATGTTCAGAAGTAGGGAAACCTCATTCAAAATAACAATGGCATGTGTAATTTCACTTTCTTTTGTTACCTTTAACAAACACCGAACACCTAGCTCTTTTTTAAGAGCCCAATTACATCTTTAAGAAACAAAATCACTTGTTTTCGTAGATATCAGGGACATGGCAACTTGAGGGTTGCCATGGTTATATAGGGTTGGAAAAAACATCATGGTTTGGCTTGAAATAAGTATACGCTTGCAACATACCGTGAGCTACGGAGGCAACGTCATGTGACTCAGTGGCTTCGTGTCACGTGACATGAACTTGTCAGTAGAAATCGCTCGAGTTTTGGATTCACACTGGACGCCGGTCCCCTGAGTAAAAGTCCTGTGTTCCCACCCATATTTGTTGTACACTAACAAATGAATGAATTCAAATCATGAAGGCTTCATCTTCTAATAGCACGCCCTACAAAACACGCTCACTTATGTCAGAGTATGGAAAGGCAACTGCAGGAAAAACATGAAACCTTTTAGAAAGATGGTAAAACGACCCTCAGTGTGAGAGTGACAGTTGAACAGCGAGACCGGAGACATCCGACAGGAGCTCTCTGCAGGCCGTGCTGTGTATCCAGCGAGCTGGTCTTGTTGGTATTTGGAGCGTCTATACTGCGAGTGGAGGTTGCTGTGTTTTTGTAGCTGAAGTGAGCAGAATGTTAATCAGAATGGAGGACTGGAGACAAGACCAAGATGACGGATGGCCATTCATTACGCCTTTCATAGTAACCTAGAGCCCAACAGCACAGAAAGGAATAGCTTTTTTACATGTTGTTTAATATGCAAACACCTGCTATACTTACTGTGGCTCTGCAGTGGTTAATATCGATGGTTGACTGACTGACAAATAGAAGTTTTTCTATTTCATTAAAAACAAAACTATAAATTGGACATGTCTCTTTAAGGGACGGTTGTCATCATGCTGCGTGTCAGAGTCATTAATTCAGAAAGCACTGCTTTCGGCTTATTGGAATTAAAAAGCACAGGCAGCTCTGTCCCCGAGGAACAACAGGAGAGAGAGGAGGATGAGCTGAGGAGTGAGATGAAAGCCACAATGGATGAGAGTCTAGCCACAGAGACCTCACACTGGATAATCATGTGGTGTCATATGGCAAACACAAACACTCACACAGGGCGTCATGTGTTGACGAGCGTGTGTCTGAGTAACAGATGTCAGTGTCAGAGTGTGGAATAATCACAATCATCTCTCTCCCGGAGAGAACGAGAGAGAAGACTAGAGGCTAGGGATGTTGAAGGAGAGAAAGCGCCTCAGGCTAATCTTTGAATCGCCCTCCATCAACAGAAAGAGGCCGAAAGTGCGGGTGCATTACACCCGTTAGTGCGTGTGCATGCACCAGTCATCGGTGATTTGGGTTGTCATGTCTTATCCCAAATATTCCTTTGATCAAACTTCTTTGCTTTTTCGCTCTTTCCTAAAAAGCACTTGGAATGCAGGAGTGCAACAAAGGGGGGAGTAAAGGGGGTGAAGAGAGAGCAAATGAGGTGAAAAAATGAAAGGGGACGGTATGTAACGGAAATTCAGTCGTTTCAAACAAGAGCGATAGCCAAGAGCCATACAAGGAAAAACCGTGAAAAACTAAATAATTCAACAAATGACATAGCATTAACATAAATATGATCATATATATTACACATCAATGTGCTTGTCTATGATTATTCATTACTGTCGATGTCAGTCACTCCCAAAGACAGACACACAGTTGGGTTGCAGGAGATTTTATCAGCGTTACAAAATAAATGAGCAGAATTTTCAACATTTATATCTACTGCAGTGGCAGCTTGTTTTACCGTCCTTCTTCACCTCTTCTTGCAGGATGTAAAGAGTTCTGACTCGTGTCGACGACCGTGCGCTTGCAGGCTACACTTTTCATTGTTAGCCGTCCAATGATGAGGCTCGTAGCTCGTAGTTAAAAGTAGTTTTATTCCATGCGGACAAAAAGTCGACAAAAATATACCCCTATAGAATAAATGTAGTGTCAAAACACTGACCTTTTGCTGGCTATAACTAAGAAGTCTATAATCTGCAGTCAGAAGAATTGTTGCTCCACATCCTGCTCCACCGAAGCCGAACTGAGCCACAAGAGGGAGCCTGAATGTTCGTATCCTCTGATCATTGTCTAACATGAAAGGCTAGCTACATTCTGATGGTTTGACTGATGAGAGTAAAGAAAAACAGAGCCTGTTGTGCACCTAAATGCATTTATTTGGTCTCATATGTCTTATTGTATTGTGCATGTTATGCAGTTACAATATAACAGTCGTAGGTCCCACAGCATGTTTTTATTGGGTGAACATGGACTGTTTTAGTGATTTTAAACAGCAACCAATGCCATCTTTTTCTTTTTTTCTTGTTCGGGCAATCTTGAAATACTAGGACGAGATGAGAAATGCCATCGTTATCATCAGGTAGCTCACCATTAACCCTAGACTCCCCTGAAGTCCCTTGAGAAACACTAGGAATACTGCAGTGACTGTTGGACCAGTTTTAGGGAGAGGAGAGGAGAGGAAAGATGGGAGACAGAACATTCATTTGCAATTTTGTACTCAGCGTAACAGTCGTGCAAATGAAGTAAAGAGAGAAAAGTAGAAGACTTATTTTTGTCGGAGGACAGCAACGACAGATTGGTAATGCACAGGCATAGACTGTTGCCTTCGGAGGACAGAGGGAGAGAGAGAAGGGGAAAGAAGGAGAGACGGAGGCTGGCGAGAGGTGATGAAGACAGTGATTTAGAGTGAGACAAATAGATTTACGGAATGGCAAGTGGCCATGGGAGAGGAATGTGGGGAAGGAAGCTGGCACAGAAGAAAGATAAGTAAAGGGGAGAGGGGGAAAAGGGAAAGGAGGGAGGGGGGGGATGATTTACAGACGGAGAGCAGGATTTGAAAAATGAAAGGAGCAGGAGTAGAAAGAAAGTGAAATGTGAAGATTTCAAATTGGAGGATAGGTGCAACGGAGAGAAGAAAAGGTGGTATGAGGCAGCGGTGATGGAAGGAGGGAGCGACACAGAGAACAACTGTGCACCGCTGACATATTGATCCAGAGCGACCACCCTCCCACTCCTTCCTCCTGCCCCCAGCATGGATTACTGCTACAGGCCTCAAACCACATAGGTCACTGGTCACACGACACTCAACACACACACACACACACACACACACACATGGACGCGCACACACACACACAAAATAACCACAACAGCAATTCTAACTACCGCACTGTTGACAGGAAATATGTTAGATGTACTTGTTTGGGGAGTTCAATTCAAACAAGAAGCAAATACACACACACACACACACACACACACACACACACACACACACACAGATTACTAGGGGCAGTGTGGGACACCATTATTTGTGTTCATTGATCCAGAGCAAGAAAAGTCAGACCACTCAAGCTGTGACAGAATCTTGGCTCACACACACGTATACTTACACACGCGTGCGCACACACACATGCACACGCTTGGCTTTCTTGTCACATCTGTGTGTGTGTGTGTGTGTGTGTGTGTGTGTGTGTGTGTGTGTGTGTGTGTGTGTGTGTGTGTGTGTGTGTGTGTGTGTGTGTGTGTGTGTGTGTGTGTGTTCGGGGTTGGGTGGGGCATGGGGCAGGAAGATAAATGGATGGCAGGAAGGCAGAAAGGGGAGGTGGAAGAAGAAGAGATTAAATGAAAAAAAGAAGCAAGGGCTCGACGAGAAGGAAAGAAGGTGAAGGCGGCGAAGGCGTTCAAGGGTGAACTAGACAACGAAGAAAGAACAAAAAAAAAAGAATAATAATTCCACGAAGGATGGAGGGAGTGAGAGATTTGGGATGGAGAGCAAGAATGGACGGAAAAGTAAATGAGAGAAAAGGAGGAGAGAAGCCCTGGCTGACATATTTACAGGACAAGACAAAATCGCCTGTCTCATCTCAATGCATGCTAGATTAAAGCGAGACCTGCTGTGTGCGTGTGTGTGTGTGCGTGTGTGCGTGTATATATGTGTGTGTGTGTAAATGTGTGTGTGTGTGTGTGTGTGCGGTCTAACCAGACAGCAATCCCTGCTCAAGGCCAAACCTATATAGATCATATCCCAATCATCATATCATAGCCTTCAGCTCGAGATGAAAGAGAGAGGAGATATACACACAACAGTTTAACTGCCTCTCTCTCTCTCTCGCTCTCTCTCTCTCTGTCCCTGAAACACACACCCTCACTGTCTCTTCCTTAGATCCTCAAATTCCCTTCCCAATTACTTTCCTTCCATCACTCCAACCCCCCCGTTTCTCTCCCTCCTCCCTTCACGTCTTTTCTCCATCCATTTTCCTCCACTTATCCGGGGTCGGGTCGCGGTGGCAGCAGGCTGACCCAGACTTCCCTCTCACCGGCAACATGTTCCAGCTCATTCTGGGGGATCCCGAGGCGGCACGTCTTTTCTCTGCTTTTATAATTTTGTCTCCCCGTCCAACTTGTCTCCTCTCTTTACCCTCCACTTGGAAATTTGAACTCGTATTGTCAGTCCCTTCAAGAATGTGTAATCCGTATTCATTCCATCCACTTCAGACGTTTGAAAGAAGGACAGTAACAACAACTGATGACAGCGGGGCTCGATAGAAGCGGGTTGTGGAGGCATGATCCTTTGTGGGTGGGTGGACAGGTGCAAGAACAAGGGAATGGCTCCCATGTCTTGGTTCTCGCTGGTGATGCTAAAAAATAATCCTTGAATCAAAGCATTAAACAACACTAATGTATCAGGTGTTGAATGAGGTAGACACTCCTGAAAAAATGATGCATTGTGACAGGTTTATGCCACTGGCTTTTTTTTTTTTTAACGCTGCCACCATATTATGCTGTTGAATTTTTTTTGTAAAATGTTCTGCCAAACCCTGTGTTTTGGATCATCATGCTAAGTTACAAAACAAATATTATGCATGTCATAGAGCATGTCAATCGGAACACAAAAATAAGCTGACAGTGACACAAAGGCAGAAAGTGACATATTTGTGTCACAGTTCTGCGGCAAAGATGGCAGTCAGGTTTCAAATGTGCCTGTTTGTTCTTGACACCTGTCATGCTACTTTCCTACTGAATGGTTGTTGTTAAGTGCTAACCCACAGTTGGCCTCCGAAGAAAATCGAGCCGAGGGGATCGAAAAGTGTGCAGCTGGTCCTGCGAAACCTCTCTCTCTCTCTCTCTCTCTCTCTCTCTCTCTCTCTCTCTCTCTCTCTCTCTCTCTCTCTCTCTCTCTCTCTCTCTCTCTCTCTCTCTCTCTCTCTCGCCCCCTCTGGTGAGACCAGCTGTCTCATAGCAACAGGATGACACTGTTCCTGCGGCCTGACCCCCTCCACACACACACGCACACACACACACACACACACATATGTTATATCCCACAGAAATGTGTCACTGTTTCGTGGTTTGCGTACAGCGCTCTCACGGTGCATGCAGGGCTTTCGCTTTCCCTCATCTTTACCTTTACCTCCCTTCCTCCATCTCTTCACCTATGCTTCCTCCGTGTCTCTTTAAGTTTTCTCTCTCTCTCATTTTAGTATCACTATGAGAACGCTTGGCATTTTTTGGAAGCTTTGCTTCTGTGTGTGTGTTCACTTGAGTGCAGTGAATCTCTCTCTGTGTCGATGTAACATATTCCAAGCTTAAGGCCTTTGCACACCGGGGGCGTAAAGAATAAATTATACGAAAACACAAAATACTTGCCTGCGATACAATATATCGAGGGATTTTCTTGTGAAAGGTAAGAATGGAAGGACTCAATCAGGTCTTGGCTGCCTTTGTCAAGGTTGAAAGGAAGAATAAAGTTTGCTGTCTTGTCTCGGTCCAGGCGGCGACCACCAGGTCTGAAAAGTAAAACCAATGCTGAAGTGCCTTAAACTTGCATTCTTTCTAATGGCCATCACCTTTGGTTCCAAACATAAGTCTGATTGTACAGCAGTCTATGAGAAAAGTACTCTACTTCTCACTTGATTGATTTCCTCAGCAAAAATCCTCGGCCTAAGTAAAGCATGCCGCTGAATGAATGCCCCTTCACGACTGCGAAGGTGGAAAAAAAGAGAAACCTCTTTTGGCTTTTTCAAAGAAGCCACTCCCTTTCTTGTTACATAGCTTTCAAACGGAAGGAAGACGGTAAAGACTGCCTCTTCTTGGTAGAATTACAAAGGTTGTATGCATAATGTCCTTGAAAGGAATCTGGCACAAGTGTAGGGATGTAAGACACACACACACACACAGATGCAGACTGAAAGTCAAACACACATCAAACCCATCGGATACCGGCGCTATCTGCACTCACTTTCATGTGTGAGGAAAAATCAATACAGACAAAAAGTATGCAAGAGAGGAGAGGACGAAAGTCAGAAAGGAAGGAAGAAAGAATGAACAAAAAAAAAAGCATCATTTCTGAGGAGGTGCCCCTCAAAAAGAATAGCAGAGCATCTATTACGCATCAAAGCCATTTCACTCTCTTTTCTCTCTCTTCGCTCTGTTTGCCTCCAATAAAGAGAATAGGTTTGAAAGTGGCAATGAAAGGAAGAAAATGTGGCAGAGCGTCACAGTGGGAACAGGGCGAGACGCACGGCGGTGCACTTACAACTTAGACTGATGAGCATTGCATGGACATGAATAGGCTCAAACATACGTACGTCGTATAGAAGGAATGCACTCACAGCATACACTCCATCTCACAAGCTCTACAAACTTGGGAACCTCGCATTACAGACTCTAAATGAGTATTTAAATAAGTAGCTTCATGGCTTTCATTCTGTCCATTTGTTTAGGTTTCACGCTATGTGGCACCCTTTACCTTGACTGAGCCAACATTTACAAACAGATTCTACCTGGAAAATGTGCAAAGCCTCGTGACAACTATTTTATTTTGTCCAGTCTGTTCGGAAATTGTCATCATTTGACATATTTGGAATGCAATGAAATGAGGATGACATGGAGATGGAAACTGAGACTTGGCTCATATGTGAAATCCATAAGCGCCATCCTACGCTCATGTCTGTGTGATGGTTGGTAATTGGAAGAAAAACCTAAGAAATATGCAAATGTATGTGTGTGTATGAATCACATTGGCTTTTTCTGCAAGTGAGCTGCTTGTCAACACAATCACTGTGTATTTGAACTCATTACAAGAAGTGTTATTCTGCTGCAAATCGTTTTTATTTCAAGCGGTGGTTGGTTGCCGCTGAGAGGAAACAACCCCCTCGTTAACAGGCTTTCTTTGTCGAGATGTCGGGGGTGACTTTGTGACAGAGTGCTGCACACTCAAAGACGACTGGAGATTTGGATTTGGAACGCCTGCGATCTTTACAAGTTCACATTTGTTTGCGGCATGCTGGAAAGGGATGGAAAGGGTAGAAGGGATGGAAAAAGCTCAACCCATACAAAAAGAACAAACAACTGACATCAAACCATTCAAATACAGGCATACGCCCAAAGAAATCTCACACACACGCACACACACTGCATGGATGAATGCACGCAAAGCATCAAAAGCAGGTGTAAGGATATCAGAGAATCAGAGAATGGAAGATCAATCAGATCCCCTCATAAAAAAAATGAAATAACATCAGGAACACAATATCAAAATAAGTGTCTTTCATGTCAAGAAGAAAGGGTAATAAGTTATTTTCCCAAAATGCACTTTTCAATTTCAAGAATGACGAGCTGCCCGTCCTCTGTTGTGGTACAAACAATATGAAGAGCTATTTCGGCGCAAACAAGTGCAAATCGAAGTAACAAGCATGTGGATCGAATTCAAATCCCACACCGCAATGGTGGTTCAACATATGTGTTGCTGCTCTGCTCATCATGTCAGGAGGGAGAGCGGGTCTCCCACTTAACCGTGAGAACGGTGGGTCGATCTCAAGCTCCTCCTGTCCTCCTCCTTTCAAGGGTCCTTGGGCAAGATGCTGAGGCCCAAATTGCCATCGGTGAATGTTGTGATGTGTGTCCATGTACCGTACATCAATTGATCTCTAAAGGAAAGAGTCATCCTCCAACTCCTTCCAACACACACGTACCCCTCTGCACTCACACAGTCCACACTGACTATATTTGCATGCACTAATATTCCACTGTTAGTCCGAATATGACAATATTCTGAATTTGATATGGGTCGTGTAAACAGCATATTCCGAACGGATTCTTCGAATTCAAATGTTGCTTTTTCCGATTAAGGCATGTGGGATATGCCGATATTATTCGGGTTTCAGGAGCATTCTTTGGACACGTATACGGCGCTTTCAGAATATGCGTCTCAATTGATTGTTTTATTTCCCCTCAGTTTGCGACACATGGCCTCTTGCCGGTTTACGGCCAGCTCTGTGCATTGTACACAAACCAGTCAGTCAGATGTAATTTCACGGTGATATATGTTCGTGACGATCCATCCACAACCCCAGACGTGCTATTAAAATGTACAGAATTTGTATCAGGTAATCTTAACTAGAAAGGGAGAAGATATGCAGTACAAGGTGTAAACACACACACACACACACACCACACAGCTCCATCTACAATGAAAATGAGAAGGGGTGTGATGACAGATCACCTCTGTGGGTGGTCACATCACAGCCAGGAGTGTGTGTGCTCAGTACGCGGTGTTCTCATTTGCGAGAGAGTTCTGCCTTCTAGGTAGAAGCCTCACTCTGAAGTTTGCCAGCCACTCACTTAGAAGAGCTCCTGCACAATCTGTTGCCATCGGTCAGTATCCTCCCTTGCCTTGTCCTCAGTGGGGGGAAAGTGTAGCTGTGTTTCTGTTGCCTCCTTTCCAAAAGAGTGATAAAAGATTACTCTGTCCAGTTCAAATGAAGATTTAATCCTAGGCTTTAATCTCCCGCCCCAAGAATGCAAATACCAGCTTCAATTGCAAAGGCAACCATCAGACTGATCATTGTCAAAATAATAAATGTGGAAACAGACTGTATTTTCATAACAGCAATAAATAGGGCACCAAACTGGATACGAGACACATGCAAGTCAGTTTACAATCCTCTGTCAATTTTCCTGCTAGAAGCAGGCCTAAATTTGTCAAGCAACTCTGTATTTCTTTTTACAAATCTCCAGGGATTGTGGGAAAGATTTTACAGGTTATATTGTCCATGCTTTCACTATTTTGGATTCATGCACTATTCCAATCATTCTGGGTCTTCGTAAACTCCAATCTGTCCTCCTATCTTCACGATCTAAACCTTTCCATAATCCATGCTCACCTTTTTCTCTCCTCCTCCTCACCCCTTTCTCCTCCTCTCTCTGTCCTCTGTCTATTGCTGCATTATCATCACTCTCCATCTGTGGCTCTCTGAGGCGCAACTCAGCTCCATCACTCCATCTCGCTCCATCCTTCACTCCCTCACTTCTAAATGACAGAGACAGGTGTAGACAAGGACCTTTATTTCTCCAACACATTCACTTTGCATCTTTCCAAGAATTATTATTTTTTTCTTTCCTTTTTGCGCCAATTTATATTTTCGATTCCTCCACCTATGTGTCACCCTTATGTAGTCGTAATTACACAGTGGAATCGCCAGAAATGCATATAATTATGGATGGATTGTGAGGATATTTGTACATGCACGAGTAGTATGAGATTTTACAAGATGGGAAGATTATAAAGGAAGTGACATGTGCATATTTTAATGTCATGTGTGAACGCAATCCAAGTGAATTAAAGGTGAAGCATGATGTGGAAAGCATGTTAATGTGAGATGAAAGAGAGACCAACCCATCGTTGTCTTGTTTGCTGTTTCTTCACAGCGTGGCTGTCAGGCTCACTGCACATATGAATTGATTGTATCCCCGATTTCCTTTTTGTTCACCCTTGCTCTCTGGATTAAAGTGAATTACAGTGTCCCTGCATGCAATCTACTCAACTGACTAAAAAGACAGAAACAAACGACAGATGATTGAACCAGATAGACAGCATCCTTGACAGTGTCACGTTAATAACAAAATGGTTTGAAAAAATGTCACACTAACTGATCACTTGGTCAGCTCCTGTTTGCTGAAGTGCGCACACAGCACATCTGACTCCATTTCCCCATCTTCACACCACAGATGTTGGTGTTGATGCAACACTCGTAGAATACACTAAAAGGTTCTGTTAATTGCCTCGAAATTGCAAATGAATACAAATTTTATTCTTGACTTTTTGCTATCGTACAACTCCCCCCCCCCCCCCCCTCCCAGCTCCCCACCCTCTCTTTCTCTCTCCCTCACTGTCTGTCCCGCCATGTTTCCCAAAGCCTATTTCATGCCCCTGAAATCTGGCGCCTGGCGCCGGTCACCTCTCATCCACCTCCATATTGCTCCGTCGTTCCGCTCCATCCATCCCTCCATCTCTCCTCTTCTCTTCCTCCACTCCTTGCCACTCGTGCTTCATTTGGCTCATGATGAGGTGTCACTGCTCTGCTCTTGAGTGGGCGAGAATCCCCTCTGACAAAAAAGTGTTTGTGCGTGCGTGCGGACGCCGGCGTGTGTGTAATGTCATTGCCTGTTCCTGCTGTATGTGTTTGTGTATGCTCAGCGTGTGCGCGTGTGTGCGCATGTGTGTGTGTGTGTGTGTGTGTGGCCCAGCCTGGCCTGTGGAAGTGACAGATATCGGGACTGTGCTGTCACAGCTGAGAACAGATGATTTACTCGTCAAGGAGCTGAGGGACAGGAAGGCAGATACATGTGTGCAGATAATGTAAAGATGCTAGGCTGTACTGCTGGGACATACAGTACAAGGACCAGTGATGCAGTGAACTATAGGGCACTTGTTTGTTTTTACCAGGAATCACATCCTGTCATCCCCCTGTCACTCGGTATTTCACTGTATACTCTCAAGAGATCATGCTGTTCGATGCTCGGCTGAAAGTACTCATTGCTCAATGACAAATGAAGCTGAAGTACCATTGAAACTACACTGGCCTGGATTATTACGTCGGCCTAAAACGGCAAGGCCTGAACTAACCTTGCCCGGACTGAACTTAACAGAATTGTAACTAAACTGCATTAAAGATGAGTGAAGCTCAACTTGAACATGTCTGGAGTAAAGTGAATCTATCTGAATTGAGCTGCAGTGAAGTTCTGTTCTAAAAACCATGCTGGTCTGAATTAAGCTAGACTAGAGTGGACTGGCTTGTCTTCCTTGTTGACAGTGAACATCATCGAGGCAAAGAAGAAGCCCCCCCCCCCATTAATATTTACTTTGACTGAGTTCGTGTGACAGAGGCTGTGGTGCGGAAGGTGACATACGGGACAAGATGGCGGGTGAAAAGACGAATACGAGCCTGTCAGTCCAGTGTCACTGCCACAGTCTCTGTAGGGACTAAAGTCTGGGGGAATAAAGTCCCACATGGAGGTTGAGGAAACAGGGAGTGATAATGAAAAAGCAAATAATTGTATTTGTTTAAGAAAAAGCCCCTATAATTAAATATAGTACCACCTCTATTTTGAGTAAATTTAGTGTACGGCCAGCACACAATCATGAATAAGAAAGCAAATGTGCCCCTACAGCTAAAAACATTCACTTTCATTCAAAATCCGTTAAAAAAACTGCTGAATCAGCCTGTGGCTGCAATAGAGCAACAATAAAGAGGCATTGATTTGTGTAACTGACAAAAACACAGGTGATAATTAGCCTGCCATTGCAGGTAATAATCATTACTTCATGATTACCTTGTCATTGTAGCATAATTCAATTTATAATGTTGTTGACAAATTGAGTCATGTTGCAATAATCTCCAAACGATCATGGCAATTTAGAGCGAGTTAAATGCCTGAGATTAATAACGGATGTAAGTCCATGTTTCGCCCCGGGGCAAGGCAGTCTATTACCTTGTCATTGCTGGACAGGGGGACATAGCCTGCGGCAGTGCACGTAACCACAAATGTAAATGTCCCTTCATGGTGAGCTACACCTCATATTAAAGTCTAATATTCCACATGTAGTGAACAGGCTTGGGGCAGGGAATTAGGTTGCAGATGAAATAGAGACAAATCATTTCAATCTCATGGACAGGGACACAATTATTACCTTTAAGGGGAAGCAGGAGGAAAGGCCCGCATGGATGAAACCTGCAATGTAAAATCTCTTACCTGAAGTTGAAGGTATTCATTGACTGTTAATGAATACATATAGCTTGACGTTGCAGAATTAATAATAATGTATGCACCCTGTCAGTGGCAGGCCAGCTGATACAAGCATTTGACTGTCAATACCAGAATCAGAGCAATAGATCGTGCTGTTAAATCAGCTGCAAGCAATCAATCAATCTGACATATCAAGGATGAGTGTTGCTATGAGCCTTGATCACCATTATATATTGCTTCAAGGTGCAATATACGGGATTCAGAGCATCGATATAGCACGAAACAACTCTGCTATGTAAAGAGAGAATGGAGGAATGTCGATCTGAGCAGAGAATGAAGTCACTCTCTCTCTCTCTGTGTGTGTTGTAATCCGAGTTTCTCTGTGTTATATCTAACTATTGACTACACCTGCCACAAAATCAGGTCAAGTACTTGGTTCATGGCCAAATTCCTGCAAAAACTAATGACATTCCGGCCCATGTTGCCATTCTGGTGTTAGCATTTCGCTCAGTAAAGTACAGCAGCTGTAGAGAAACATTGACATCTGAAACTAAGATGCTGTTAAATATGATGCCCATGAAATTGTTTTCAGCAACCTTTTTTTTCATGCGGTCCACGTCATTAAGCACATACATAACGTACTCAATACCATGATAACGTGATAGGAATAGTGACAAACAGTGTGTGTTTACTGTACTCCAAAATGGCAGCAAGGCGAGTGTAACTATTGGAAACTTCCCAGGAGTGCTGTATGATCGAGGTAAACCGCACCCAACCAAAGACTTAAGGTAACAGATGTATTGTTGCTGAGCCGTGCTTCCTCTTTTTGGAGCTCTCGCTCACTGCTGTGAGCCGAGTGACAGCTTGTATTTTCGCTCTCATGTTTTTATTCATTCAGCTATTCTCCGCTGCAGCACTACGTCGTGACTTGACTGATCGAGGTGGCTGTAATTGTACATCAAAGTCCTGCATACTGCAGATGTAACCATCGGCCAACTTAATCCACATTTCCTCCAAATGCCAAGGTACAATGACAGATTTGGGCAACTGGTTCATTAAAGCAATAAAACACACACCTCCAGTCTGCAGCTCAGCAGACATTTCACACAGGCCATGGAAGCAAAGTCATATCCTCTCCAAGTGTGCAAACCACTTCATTATTAGTGTCGAGCTATTTAGCTTTTGCCGGGACAGGGAGTAAGGAGATGCCACTTAGGGGCTAACGCTGAGCCCACCCACATAAAGACACACACACACACACACACACTGTCTGAGCTGAAAAAAGTAGCATTCTGAGTGACAGCAGTAAAAGTCAAAACAGGACAATGGTTCAGATAACAAGCAGAACAATCATCATGTGAATAGGACAGGAACACACTGTAAGACTGCAGGCATTACATAAGCTATAATGTGCTGCAGAGGGAATGTAGTGCTATATGATTTGCAGTGGAATTACTGCACATACGCAGAGACACACTCCTGCATTAGCTGTGGGAACACACACACATTTGCGTCTCTCTCAGGCACACACACACTCTCAGGCACACACATCCAAGCGTCACAACGACTGCAGTGCAAGAGGGACTGTGTAGCTGCAACAGTACGTCAGAGCGGACAAAGCGTTTCCTTAAGTCAAGGCTGGCTAACATGGGAAATAAAAGGCGCCCATACATAGAAACACACGCAGTCACACACACACACCCTGAGGCTTACGGAGGAAAGGTTGAGTGGCAGGTGGTGAGGTGAAGCATTCGTCACTGTTAGGACGTGTGCCTGTGTGTTGGTCTTTGTGTGTGTGTGTGTGTGTGTGTGGGTGTGTGTGTGTGTGTAAGATTACGGCCATGAGTCGTGATCATGGGGCCTAGCTGCAGAGTAAATTCGCCTGGGGCAAACATGTGTTTGGGTTTAATTCTGCATCTGTATGTGAATGCAGAGGGTTTTATGTGAATGCTTCCACATACAATTCTCCCCACAAGGTATTATCAATATTAAGTGATGCTCTGCAGGGCTGTGTGTGTGTGTGTGTGTGTGCGTGTGTGTCTGTTACAGTGATGTGGACCCTGGAGCTTCCCCATGGCCAAGTTCACCACCCTTATGTTTTCACTCCGCTTACAAAACACCTCTGCAGTCCACTCTGCCTCCACTTCCCCAGGTACACATCTACTACCGTCCACACACACACACACACACACACACACCTTCCCTGTCTATCATTCAATAATAAAGGCCTCTATGTCACTAATTGTGTCTCAGAGGATGCTGCATGTGTCCCTGAAAAATCCCGGATGCTTGAATAAACTCTGCTTGAATGTAGTCGGTGCTCTACGTGTAATTTCATGCAAAGTTTGTTTAGCTTCCGACACCATTTACTTGCAGAGCACACAGCTTAACTGGCAGCCCTCACTGGTTTCTGTAAAACACCGGCCTGGCAGTGCCAGCACATCTTGAAAATAATTGAATTTGCGATGTGTAGCCCGCAGCTCATTAACCCTTGCTTTGACCTCCAAAGTCTTTTGGACGTTATACTAATAACGGTAATAGATGGCATGTAGGTCAGTGGTCTGCACAGGCCAGTTTTCTCAACACTGCGTCCCCCTGCACTCGCTGTGTTATGCTCCACCTCCCTGCGCCCCAATGAATCTTCACAGCACCCATCTGGTCCATAATCCATTCCACCAAGTAAGCTGGGAGTCTGTATTCTGTGCCGGTCACCATCAAATTTCACAAAAATAAATTCTCACCGTCAAAATTTGAGGAGCTATAAATGCAGTGCTATGGGATGATACATGCCCCCCTGTTACAAATCCAATGTTTGTCATCAACATCTTGATGGAAATACAATTCAGAGTTCAATTTACCAATTGAAAATGGCAGGTGTCAGTCTCCCAACATCAACAGTCCTTTCTAGAGTACAGCTAAACAAACTAAACACAACCACGGTGAGTTGTGGGAAAACACAGAGAAATATGGGAACCACAAATAACACATTCTGTGCAAACAAAACGTGCACACTCACAGACGAACATTAAATATAGTTTGTGGCCGGGGGCAAGATTTGAGAAATGAATGCCATGGGTGCAGAGGTCCTACATGCAAATGAAAGTTCTATTTGTCAGCTTGCACTAATTGTTTGTAATGTATTGGCAGATATATGGAAGGACGTGAATGTATCAGTCTGACAATGAATTGCTTTATATTGTCAGTGTTTGTCAAATATCTGAAAAAGACGTTGTGGCTTTTGTGTGATGTTCATGTATCTGTGTGCATGTATCTGTGTGTCCGTCACAAGCCAGTTTGCTGCCTTATCAAGAGTTGGATGAACAGATTGGCTTTGTGCATTTGGTCCACAGAGAGTGTACAACAGGTCCAGGCAATGTTTAGGTTTCACTTTAGCTCAGTTTGGAATAAGCAAAGCCTCCACCAAAAGAGGAACGGCACAGGTCTGATGATGACCTTGTTACACGATGTCCTGAGGAAGAAAGCTATCCAAAAAATACATGTTAGAGAATATCCTAGGATTTCATTCAAAGATGGGACAGTGAAAGCGAAACAGGGGACTTCACAATCAGGACAGGACTTCTGGGATGCTGGATGAGGGTCACAAGGCCTATCTGTTGTTGGTCAGTAAATACATCCAATGCACTCACAATAATAATGACCTTTAAGGCACGTTGTCTTATTTCCACATGTGTGCAATACACAAACAACACATACCTATGATGGTGGAGCTGTTAGAGGGCTCTATTGAAGGAACTAGGCTAGCTGTTTCCCCCTGTTTCTACTCTTGGGCTAAGCTAAGCTAAATATGTCAGAGAGAAACTTCTGCAGAAAACACGGAGGAGAAGATGCTGACCTCAAACTCCCACGAATACTTTCCAAAATGTTGGTATTTATTTCTTAAATGCAGTGCAGCAGAGCTGGTTTGGTTTACCTTCAGCCACTTCATTATGTGGAGTGGTGGGGAGCTCACACAAAGACAGAGAGACACACACACGCACATAAACACGCACTTGCAAGCAAAGCGGGGGCGAGGGGTTCAACAGTGTCAATTGCTTCACTCTGTTGCTCAGCAAACACTACAAAACTGCTATCAAACATGAATATTCATGCGCAAGAAACAGCTAATTACCTGTAAAATGGACTGCTGTGTGCAAGGTAGAGGGAATCAAATGGTTGAGAGAGTAAGGAGAAGCATAAGAAAGCCAAGAGGAAAGGACGGCTCCCCAGTCCAACTTGCCTCTACTATAAGGACATTTTGGTTTGTCCACTTCAACGAAAAGTTTCCGGACGGTAGAGACAGTCCTTTACTTCAAAAGCAAGTTCGGGCTATTCTGCAGCTGTCAAAGGGGTGTGATTAACAAGATCAAAAGCTCTCAGTGTTTCCTCGCACCGCTCCTTCATCCCAGTAAACCCCGAGAATGTTTGATTTACATTTGTTCAGTCTAGGGATGTGAACAAGGATGCACTTCTATGCATGACAACTATGTAAGGACCATCTTTCAGAGTTTCAACTGCCGGGCCAACAGTGACTATAAGGAAGACACTAGTGACAGTAACAACTACTACTTACTTGGGAATATGTTCAGTTTCTTCAGCTTTAATTTAGAAAACAGCAACCCAAAGACTTTGCATTTGAATTGTTATGAAAAATGGAGGAAGTATCAGCTGAAAATATAAGGATGGGAAGAATGTTAATGAGATGTTTGTGTCATTGAGGATACGTGGGTGATGAAGGGAATGCAGTTGTTACAGTTATAATAAACTTAACTTACCATTACCAATAACCATCAGCTACCAGCTCTCGCTGGCTACTAACAGCTGCTCCACTGCCACAATTACAACAATGTTGTCATCTGAAATGAAAACATCGCTGTTACTTAAATAGTGCCCAGTGGCCTTTCATCACCACTGCAATGCATATTTAGTTGCCATGAGTTTGCACATGGCATACGTACATGCTGAGGGAACTCCAAATGATTCATAAATACATTGATAGTTTCTAACCCTTCCAGTGTATTCCTTTTTAAACGATAACTACCGCAGACGTATATCAATATATCAGTCTTAAAAGTTCTCTGCAGTCGATTTGCACATGCGATCCCGTATGTGGTCCCAGCCCAAAGGTTGAGAAATGTCCATGTAGATAAATTCACACATACTGCCTATCATTTAGCACCCTGGGGGCTTTGTTGTTGATGCTCATGGCCTCATGGCCTGTCTGCTATGGCTTCTCACATGCAGATGTTTGGGAAGGCTCCAGCAATGGAGTCTGTTTGGCTCGCCCACTTTTCAATTTGTGCAGCTGCCACACTGGATGCTTCTACAAACATAACTGTCACCAAAGATATAATGTATTTCACACTGCAGCAGCACGTTAAGTCTTGAGCTTGTGCGTGGTTTATGTTTGTGCTTGTTGTATGCTTTAGCTGAACTGGTGCCTGCTAATACGCAGATGAGGAATTGTGCTTGCCTGAAGGTTAGAGAGCCAGGCTTGGGGCTGGCTGGCTTAAATGAATGAGTAATGTTCTCCCATCCCTCAGCAGCTACTACTGAAGTGCCCTTGGAAGAGGCACTGAACCCCCAATTGCTCCAATTGGGCTGCTCAGTGGCCAAAAATGCAAAACTGTGGCTGCACTGGGTGGTTACCAAATGGGGTTATGTGAAAGAGTGCAAACAGGGTGGGAAAGCAGCCACCATGCAAATGCTGGTTCATTCTGGCTGAGGCTTGTACCATAAATTGGTTTACTTTGCCAGTCACTTTGGAAGGTAACTAACCAGCAACTGGAGGTTCAGCACTGATCTGAAAATCTAGCTACCTCTAGACTGGCAGCCACATTATCAGCAAGCCAACCATAATTTAGAGGTCTCGCTCTAATTCTAGGTCTTTCATTTTAGGATTCTGCCTGGTTACATCAGGGTTAAATTATACCTTGGATCTAGCACTAAATTAAACTACTCCTGGCTTTCCAATGCCTGATCCAGTAACAAGTTGAGAGCCTCAGATCTAGAGGGTCAAATTTTATCTGACTGCCTTTATTATACAGCATATAATTCATGGTGCAGCTATTACTAAAGATCAATAGCACTTAAACTGCTCTACTGATATTGAAACCTGCGCTGATTTACAAGCAGATAGGCCTTTGGACAAATTCAGACACACAAACACTTATTTGTTTGATATAATGCAGTGACTTCCAAACGTCCCAATGTTGTCCTTGTTCGCTGTTCACTTCCTGTGATTGCTCTTCTAGGCACACGTACGTACGCACACACTTTTATCTGACTGGAAAAAAATGTGTTTTTTCATTAGCGTGGATTGCTGTGTGTTTGTCTCCCATTTACGTTTTAAACATTTGAAAGGCCAGCTGGCCAACAAACCTGGAGGCACTCTCTCGCACGGTTTTGCTATTCTTGCTCAAACAACCAGCAGATGGATAGATGGACTGGTGGAAGTAGACAGAAATCCCTTCAACTCAATGGGCAGAGCGATGGACTAACACTGGCCAGATGGAAGTTTGATTGATGACCACCCAGTCCTGTCACTTGGGGGGGGGGGGGGGGTGAAAGGTGGCTCTCGGGGCCTATAGAAAGAACTTTTGCACAATCATGTTAAATACTAATGTATTAAAAAGAAGTGCCGTTGGCATTATTCTTCACTTTGCTGTTACCTTTCAAAGATGACAAAAGGGTACGTAACTCAGCTTTCATGGGGGAAAAAAGTCAGATAAAGCCTCACTTTAAAGTAAAGATCTCAAAGACTTTAACCTCAATCCATTTCTGTTGAGTTAATCTGTCGCCGATTGAGGTAACACAATGGTTATTGAGCCAATGGCCCACTGAGAGCCCTTGCATTCAGTTTTAAGAACTGTGTGTCTGTGGCGACATTCCCAATGAATCACAAGCGGCGACACTGTTTGGCTCTCTGAGAAGTGAGAGACGAAAACAGACCTGCTTGTCACGATATAGAGAACGATCCAGAGACCTTCGAGATTGCAACTGGAATCTCGAAATATAATAGTCGTGGGAGATAACTTATGTTTAACTAAATGCAAGATATTTACCCTCTATATGCTGTCATATCTGTGTGTAATACTCTCTCACATACAATACGTTACAATTATAATTTCAATCACCTGAAGCATGACATCCGGAAGGACCAGACAGCTCACACATGGGACAAAAACATCGGGAGTCCACAGTTCAGCAGGTCAAGCTCATTGGCGAACAGTTTAGGCCCCTTTTAAAAGCAGAATGTCAATTTCCATCTTTTGAAACTGCGACCAGCCAGCTGAGTCGAAGTCAATTTGGGGAGTACAATTTGGGGAGTTGAGAGGTGCATGGCGGCAAAACTATATCCCGGATAGAGAGAGAATAACTCGTATAAGCAGCGGGAATACGCACACAAAACCGCTGACGGGCACAAGCGCACCCGGGTCGAATAATTATTCATGTCATTTCGGAACAGACTTTTATATGTCGTCATCCTTCACTCTCGGCTCTTGTCTAAATTTGTTTTACGCACGACCCTCTGCACAAAGATGCCGCCCCGTCGGGAAAATCCGTCCCGTCTATCGAGCGTCCCACCGATTCACACAACAGCTCTCTGCAACAACTCTCTGTGCAAGAAAAGCGGATTGAAATTCATCCCACGCTCCGAAGACTGCATGCACGTTCTCTCGCTCTCTGTATTCCCAAACCAACATAGAAAGAGTGTGGGTTTTGTGCATGTGTGTGGTGGAGGAGACAGACCTGGAGAGATCATCTCGGATCGTGTTGCAACAATCCAGATCTATACTCTGACTGAGACACAAACCCCATCCGTGTATTGCACCTCGAGAAGTTCACCATCCAGCCGCCCTCCCAGCATCCTGAAGCCCAAACAGCCGCCCGGTCACACATCAAGCCACATTCAGCCACCTGCAAACAACCCGTCACCATCAGCTACTCTGCTGCGGATCAATCCAGCCCGCCACCCAGTGATAACACTCATCCTCCCAGCACTTCGAAACCATCACATCCAGACACCCAACAGGCCACCCAGCCATCCACCCGCCCAGCGGAGGATCGCAACTCTCTCCCGTGGAACAAACAAGTGCGCGCCGTCCGGCTGCGAGCGTCTTACCTTGAGCGCCTCTATATCCAAGGACGCCGACCGGTTCATGATGGAGAAGTGAAGTAGCACTGCGAGTCAGTCACGAAAATAGAAGTCCCACTGGCGAGGAAGATAAGAGGGAGAGCGATTTAAAAACAGAGACCAAAAAAAAGTTGGAATGCTCTCTAGAGTCCCAAACTCTGCGGCAACATCCGCTGGATTCTTGTTAGGATTAGGTTATTAATATTCCACCACGGCGACGGATCTTCTCAGTTTCATTCCTCCCGGTGGGTCGATTGGTCAAATCAGGACTCCATACCGTGGAAATCCCCCCCACCTCCGGTCCCTGGTTTGTCCGTGCAGGGGATGGAGGGAATAGGAAGAAAAAAGGATAAAGAAATAGAATAGAATTAGCTGTGCGTAATGTTTCAAGACGTGGCTTCTGCGCACTTGACGATCCGGTGTGTCTTTTTTGTTGTTGTTGTTGTTGTTACATCTGTGTAAGAATTATTCCCCCCACTGCAGGAATGAAGCCGGTATTTAGACTCCCCTGTCAGTCGGTCAGCGGATAAATGCCGTTATATCCCGTTGAATCCCAGTAAATGTGAGTATGATGTTGTGTCTGCTCGTGCAGTGCTCGGCAACTGGAGAGAAAGAGTCCGGATCAGACAGCTGATATTCTGCCTTGCCTGGGCGACTTCCATGCGGCAAACCGCCAGAGATATCAGCTCTCACCGAAAGAAAAGGGAGAGAGAGAGAGAGAGAGAGAGAGAGAGAGAGAGAGAGAGAGAGAGAGAGAGAGAGAGAGAGAGAGAGAGAGAGAGAGAGAGAGAGAGAGAGAGAGAGAGAGAGAGAGAGAGAGAGAGAGAGAGAGAGAGAGAGAGAGAGAGAGAGAGAGAGAGAGAGAGAGAGAGAGAGAGAGAGAGTTGCTGGGAGAAATGTCGAAGAGCAGAGATGAGGAGAGCTGCGAGAGTTAAGAGGTTAAGAGGAGAGAAGGAAGGAAGGTTTATGCTGTATATTATTCCAATGACTGACGCACCGGTGTGTGTGTGTGTGTGTGTGTGCGCGCGCGCGTGTGTGTGCGCGTGACAGAGAGAGTGGGAGAGGGAGGGAGAGGAGAGGTAAAGGCTCGTTCCAATCAAGTAGATGGCTCGAAAATGCTGCTTTGCCACTGAAGACAAGAAAGAGATTTAAATGCAGAGGCTGTTGCAGAAAGTCTGGGGCTGCTGCCTCTCTCTCTGTGTGTGTGTGTGTGTGTGTGTGTGTGTGTGTGTGTGTGTGTGTGTGTGTGTGTGTGTGTGTGTGTGTGTGTGTGTGTAGGTGTGTGTGTGTGTGTGTGTGTGCCAGCAGAAGGTAGAAGCACTGAACTCATACAGTATGACTCTATTCGAATATATAACATAAAAAATCATATTGTGACTGTAGGTATAGGCCTGCAAAAATAGATAGAAAGATAATATTTATATGAAGCATGAAGAAACTTTCCTTGATTCATCCTTTCGCTCATCCGTACTTCTTTCTTTCTTTCTTTCTTACTCTTATTTGTTATGGTGCAAATTGCCTTCACCCTTCTCCTGCATCACAAGGTGTCGCCGCCTGCCGACCGCAGGGCTTTCTATTATCTGTAACACACCTTCTGAATGGGGAGAGGAGCAGAGCACTGGGGATGCAATGCGAGGCGAGACTAGGAGGAGAGGGGGTGTGCTGCCTAAACGAGGAAAAGAAAGGAGAGGTGACGTATAAAGGAGATAAAAACAGTGGATGGGGGAGAAGAGAAGGAAAAGAGAAGCATGAATGAGGATGAGAGGAAGTATGGTGACAAAAGGAGGAGAAGAGAGCAGTGGAAAGGGGAGGAGAGGAGGAAGGGAGGAGATCAGGTGCAATGGCAAAAGGAGGAAAGGAGTGGGAGGGAAAAGAGGAGGTGTGGTGACAAAAAGATTCGAGGAGGAGAGAGAGGTACCGTTAATGTCCATTTATGTCATCAGAATCAGAATCAGAACCGTTTATTGCCAAGCAAGTTTGCAGCTACAAGGAATTTGTCGTGGCGGGTGGTGCGTAGCATTTCACAGTGAACAATAACATTAAACTATCACAATCAGCACAGTGCAAGAAATAGAAACATATTCAAATGTACAATAAAATGTAAAATATAGAATAAAGTGCACAACAAAACAGATAACAGGGCTGTAAAACAAGTGAAGTGCAAGTGAAAAGTGAAATGTGATGAGTGTGTTTAAATAAAGAAACAGGGATGTGCAGGGGAGAGACCAGCAGGAGATGTCCTGGGGGTGACACAGTCAGTGGGGGACCCGGGCTCTGTTCATGAGCCCGACTGCGGCCGGGAAGAAACTGTTTGTGTGGCGTGAGGTCCTGGTTCTGATGGACCGCAGTCTCCTGCCAGATGGAAGGGGCACAAATCATTCTCTTCAAGTTCTCTTCAAGGTGCCTGCTTTCAGTGATAACATGTCCAAGAAAATCTGAATATTGTGTAAAAACAAACAAACAAACAAAGAGTTTAAGACAGAATATGAGATATACACTTACAACGGCTGTGTACAAATCTGCAGACCTCTGCCATCAATTCAATCAAACACTCTTTACTGCTGTCCTCCTAACTTATAGTGTTAGATATGATGACGGCAGGCAAGGCAAGACGGGTTGGATTCGCTGAATAATTCTCTGAATAATTATTATCCATTTTATAATTGATCAATATTCTGTGAATCCGCAAACGCTGTGAGTTTAGCTGGATCACCAGTTATCTTTTTATTTCCACAAACAGTGTATGAAATTAAAAGAATATAATTCATACATGTTTCTCAGGCTTAATGCGACGTGAGCGGACAATGGGACGTCCCAAAACGAATGGATGTGTGTGTGTGATTTATCGACTTTGGAGCCACATTTACAGTATTTTCTTTGATGTCAACATTATGTTTTCGTGTGCGTGAAGATTCCTGCTGCGACTTCAACGCCTCCATGTTAACGGTGGCAGATACCAGATTGGGAGCATTTCAATCGCCTCTCAACTTTCCAAGTCCTCTCCACTTTACATTGGTGTGAAGTGCAGTAAGCTTGTGTTCAATTGAATTGACTTGCCTTATATGTGAGAGTGGTCACACATGCTTTCCCACATTTGTGCATTTGTGTAATGTATACACACACACACACACACACACAGAGATAGGCCTATTGAACAGCACACTAAAGACCACAGAGGAACATTTGTTGAGGGAGTCGGTCAGAGATAACGAACATCATATTAATGAATGCCTCACTCGTTCTCTGCTCCTCCCTCTCTGTTTGTCTGACTCTCTTCTTTGCTGCTTGTCTTTCTTCGCTCTCTCACTTCCCCTCTTCATCCCTCTCGCCGTCTCTCTGCTGCTGCTTTGCCTCCAATCCCTCTCTACCCCGACATATCCCTCGCTCTCTCGGCTTCTCCTTTGATGTGGCACTCTCCCAACCTCTCTCTCTCACTTTCTCACTTGTGCTCTTTTGCTATTTTCTTTCCCTCTGTAACTCAAGGGCCCCCGCCGCCTCCCCACCCCCCACCTCCTCCCTCTCTTTCTTTTCTATGAACTTTGTGCTGTCGGGCAATTAATCATTTTTCAGAGGACTCGTTATTTTTTATAAGGGAGCGGCTGACATCAGATACGGGCACCCAGTCCTGTGCCAGCTGAATATGACATCACCCATCTCCCCCGCCTCTCTCTCTGCCTCAAATCCTTCCCCTGCCTTTCACCTGTTAAAACAGCTTTTTCTCTCTTTTCCATACTGTCATTATTCATCTCCTGTAAATTTCCCCACTGCCAGACTAATAAAGGATTATCTTATTGTATCTCTACTTGGCTTTCTATATCTGCTGCATGCCCAAAAGCAAAATGTACAGAATCCCTCTCACTTGGGACTTCATTTCCACAACTGTTGATCAAAAACAAAGATCAGCACTAAGTGTAATTTCCCTTTCCGGAAATGTACATTCATTTATCACACATAAAAAACAGCATTTCCTATTTGATAGTTTTCACACATGTGCTTTTCACGTTTCATAACTGCTATCCGTTTTTATGTATCTCTCTTCGTTCCTTAATGATGAAGCATCATTTTAGCTGCCCCACCACTCAAGGACCATGATGCAGCTGTGCTGAGGCAGCAACTGACTTTAACAGGCTTCTGTGTCTCTCTCCGTCCCCCTGCTGCCTCTCTCTTCTGACACTCTCCTAGGCTGTGAGCAGATAGGAGCTTTATTCTTCTGCTTAAATGCAAAGTGCAGCTGTTTGCTTTGCTCGCTGCAGAGAGCAAAACAGCCTGTGGGAGGGTCACATTTTTTCGCGTTGCCATGCAACATAAATGTTTGACGGTTTGACTTGCAAGTTACTGTTTGGCATTCGCCGGCGAAGGTGAGATAACGTATACGAGACGCGGAAGTTATCAATGTCTCAGCTTGCTATTTGCGAAGGATGAGGGGACATTGAGGGAGGCCCTGGTTTCCCCAGTAAATTCATGAAGCACGGACAAATAGTGTGTTGGTAATACTGTCATGATGACAGGTCTCGCCACTTTCTTAAACGCAGCGCTACATCTTCATACATCTTATGAGCCGCCTGTATTTGATCAATTTGTGGTCTGATGAAGGATACAATACAAAATGTCTATTTTAGGCTCCATCTTTATTTAGGAGAATAAAAACAGCGTGAGCTTCTCTACCATTGATATCTCAGAATTCTCAGAGATGTTTTAAAATGATTGATCTATTATGTGATTTGTTGATTTCCATAAAATGAATCTGCAACAATTCCAAAGATGGATTTCTTATTTTAGCATATCTGCCAAAGATTCACTGGCCATTGTTTCTTGAATGTGAATATGTTCGGCTCTTCTCAGTCCTCCCTAAGTAAAGTAAAGTGAATATCTTTATGTTTTCGACAAAACAAGCATTTTCAGTTGGGTTTTGAAAAATAGTGTTGCAGTTTTAATTATTTTCGCACAAACCAAATAATGAATCAGTTAATTCAGAAAACAACCTGAGCAGACGTCCCTAAAACTAAATGTTTACCAGATGCAAATTGTGGCACAGCTTGTCAACTTATGTGATCTTTATGTTAAAATGTTGAGCAACTTCAGTTCCATATTCACCATACAAGGCAATTCCACAGGAATCATTTGACAAATTCTGCAATCAAGAACAACAAATCTGGGGATGTTTCCATGATGGAGTTGCTAGAGCGAATGAATTGTGGCTGAGCAAGACTGCAACACGTACTTATTGTTTCACGGTGCATTGGCTTTAATATTCCAACATGCATTTCATTTCAGCAGTGTGTGTCTGTGTGTGTATTCACTTCTTACATCTCATGGTCATTTTTGATCTTGAAAAGTTTTACAAAGGTGATAGTCATGTTTATTGGAGGGTTAATAAACTGCATTGCATTAGTCACAAAGAGTGCTGAGGTGTAATTTCATGGGGAGACAGAGAGACATGTCACCCCCAAATGATTTCACATAAATCATTTGTCCCCCTCAATTAACTCGATCTCACCGCTGTCTCAGAATATATGAGAGAGAGAAAGTGAGAGACACGTTCTGCAGTTCTGCAAGTGTCCTGAGAGTGAAACACATTCCCAATGGATACCGAACAAAATGAAGTAAACTGAAAAATGGCAGCATGAGCATTTTTACGGTGACTTTGGATGAACATTGATACAAGTATTTGTTAGCTGATGTGCTTTGGAAAGCTACAAATCACTGATTAATATACAAGATCAGTCAACCTCACCATTTCTGCATTTTTGATGCAGCTGATAAACATGAAATTTCAATTTCCATGCAACTGTGGATGTGGTGCCTGATTCTATCCTAGTTATTCATATCGACCTATTAATACATTAAAACAGTTTTACTAATCTTCTGTGACAAAGGGCGTTACATAGCCTTTTCTTTTGTGTTTGTTTGTTCATTATTTCTTTCCTGCAGAAATCTAAATTAAAGCTAGCATGCCCCTTTCTCAGTAGGCTACACTGTTGAGGTCAGGATGCCAAGTGTTTTAAAAGTATGTATTCGTGTATGCAGTGTATTAAAATGAAATAGCTCATTGGTAAGGGACTGGGTATAATTATAATGGCTTCAATCATTTCTAATAGATACTTCCTCCAAAGTTTAAATGAAAAGAATGACCTCCAGATGTGAATATAAAGTGGAGTGTGCTATTAAATGTCTGTGTGCATAAAAAAACTACAAAACCCAGTAGCTTCCGCTCTTCTCTTCCCGTTGATTGGTAGACTCAGCATCCAATGACTTGGCGGAGACGTGTCTCTCAGTCAGAGCATCCTTCCGTCATGGCGTCTGTCTGGGCTACATCCCTTGTTAACCTGCCGGTCCTGTCTGTTTTCTTCCTCTTGCTGCTATGTCTGCCACCCGGGGGAGGACAAAAGAAGAAGGAGGTAACGCTCCAAACGCTAAAATTAAAATTTCAGCGACCATTGTTGTGCTGTTTAATGTAATGAGTGTGCAAGTGGAATGCACTGCTGTGTGTTAAGCTAGCGATCATCAGTCCCAATAGACAGGACGTCTTAGACAGAGAGACGTAATAACTAGGGCACAGTAAACGAATGATGTAACGTTAACGTCAAATGAAAGAAGCACTGCTTACAAGCTGTCTTTTTTACGTTTTGTGGTGGACTGTTTCCTGTGTAATTAAGCTTTTTTGTTTAGCTTTTTGCATAATATGACAGACCTATGCATGGTTTGGCATAACGTTAGCAAGCTAATATAGCTAGCTAATGTTTAGTCTTCGGTATTTTGTAAAAAGTATAATCGGTCAGGGGAGCACTAACGTCACATAAAACATCCTACGTGTTTACATTGACACTTTTATAATATTTTAGCATCACAAATGTCACTTTAAATCACTGTTGGCTTATCGCCAACGAGGGTTTTATTTTGAAATTTGTATTTGCAGGAAGTGCTGTGTTTTACTTCACGGAGTTTAATATGGAAATTAGACGATGCTGGCGACGAGCATCTAACATCAACCGCGAAGATAGCTGCACGCCAGTTGAATTAGGTCGCTGCAGGAACCAGGCTGTAACCAGTGCTGGTTTAGTTTAAGAGACCTACGTGTGTTTTCATTGACTTTAGAGTTGGTATACTTCAGCTGAAAGGAAAGAGAAAAGGACGTTCTCGTGGCTTGTTTTCTCGATCTGACATTAGTCACTGGGCTGAAAGGCTGGTCTGTTAACATACTGTGTCTGTTCACCTGAATCGATTAAAATGACCCTTTGTTGGTTAAATTAGTACTTTTCTCTCTGATAATAGTAATGACACATGTACTATATTGGTGATGTGTTAGCTGACATGACATGTTTTAATATTTGCTGTGTGGGAAGCCTAGAAGAGAATGGCATCTGTGACCCTGACAGCGGAAGTGCAATGAACAAATTATTTGTGATTGTTACTCAGATGAGTAACAATCACTCAATAAGTTGATCGTGGAGTATTTCCATTATTGTGATAATGGTGAATAACCTCACACGAGTGACTTGGAACAAGCTGTCTAGCTGGCTATCATGTAGAGATGTGAAAATATAGCCTGAATTAAAAAAATATAATGTGTGTCAGAGGTATGGTTCAGCAGTAGTTAAGATGAACTTGCTAGCTGTCCAGAAAGAATTGCAGGTGAGCCGGAGACAAATTTCAACCCTGGTGGTAAATATATTCTGCTTCAACTGCTTCGAATGTGGGGCTCAAATTGTTGCTATTTAGGCTGGTGGGCAGACTTAGTTTGTTGTAATATTTTGTTATGGACCAAGGTCTGTTAACCAGGTCGCAGTGCTGTTGCAACACCTCATCTGCACCTACCGGTATTGCAGCTGACTTAGCATATGAACAGGAAATTGATTAAGTGGGCAAAGTGCGAAACTAATAAATGATGGAACGCTTGTACAAATACATGACAAGTTGACAAATATCTGAATGAATGTACAAATAATTGAACATGTCCACAAAGGGATGATGAAAGAGCTGACTGAGTGGAATAATACACTGATGAATAAATGGACAGATTAACCACTGGAAAAAGCTTTTGAATAAGAGAGAGATTGAATGAATAATTGAGACTGACATATTTGCCCTCCAGTTCACTGTAAACACCTCTTTTTTTCTGTCACTAATGTTGATGGCTGGTGAAATGCATAATGAATGTGTCAACCATTGCAGTAAAGATGTACAGAAAGAAAATGAGCGCACATTTCTCACTTCTTGTAAAGTTCACATTCAGCTTTAGAGGCAGTGATAATGTAAAGCACGATTCATTTCTACATGTTTATTTTCTGTAAGAAGGGACGATTCACATTAATTCACAGGAGCACTTGAGTCCATCATTGCAAACGTGCCCGGATTTGAGTCACTTAATATACGTTATGTTTTATGTTATTCACAACAAGCTGACTAAGTTTGATGTAGGTAATGGCCATAATGGTTAACTGCAAACATATAAACTTGAATCTTGATTACTTTACAAACCTGAGACGGTACTTGTTGCAAGATCTGAAGAAGCACGCGGCCTCTCACTCAGTTGACCACCGTTCTGTTTCTGTTTTCTGTGACACACACACACACACACACAGGCTTACTTTCACTGAGCCACAGGAGAGATATTGAGGGGTGATAATGTGAGAAATGTTCTTTCCCGGTTGCCTGCCTGGGGCCATGGCAGAGGAGGTGGAGGAGGCGAAGGGAGATCTTATTTAGCTGGAAATGGACAAAATGGTGAAGCAGCAATTTTTTGCATTCATCTCACTATCCTGTGCGCACCCCCACTGCCCTTCGGCTCGCCCTGGCCACTCCAAGCTTCAGCTGTAAAATGTCGGGCTTGGCTGAAGGTTAATAGTTTCAGTCCATTAAGGCTGTCCTGAATCATCCAAACATTCAAATCAGTTCGTTACGATCGATACTTCAATCTTAAGTCAGTATTCAAAGCATTGTTTGTTTGTCCTTGTGTCATTTCCTCTCCTTGCTTCTCCAGTAACTTACACGTTGTGGTTAAAATGACAGCTACATCGCAGACCAGGGCATGTTTTGTATTGGTAACAGTCCAGTGTTTAACACACATTGGACTGTTTGAGTTTTATTCAGGGATGAATGGCAACCAGCAAGATAAATCTTGGTGTTTTTAACAGGTCTTAGCTGTTACCCCACAATTTACGATTCTCTTGTGAGAGTTTTGTGACAGTTTTAGCAAGTTCTGGCAAATTAGGGGTTATCATCAGATTAGAGGTGTCGCCTCATTTTTCCAAATGACATGCGCGGTTCTCAGTAAAAATAGAGTGAAAATGATCTTTTAACAGTACATTCACAGTACTACAGTCTCTATTTTTATATCTGTACAATATATCACAAACATGGAAAACAATTATATATTTATTCTTAACTGCACTTTTCTGTCGTTTTCTGTCGACAGAATCTCTTCATCTGTCAACACAAGGATCTTGTTCTAAAATATTTGCAGGACAAGGTTTTGTAAAACGCAGTGACGGAAAAAGTAATAGTTTCAAATAAATGTTCACTTTTATGTCTGTGAAATGTTCTACAGACATAGAAATTGAAACTGCATTAATGCAGTTGCTGGTGTGATGATGTGCTGTCTTAGATCATTTTCACCGTCTATTTTTGCTCTCAACCGTGCGCAGCACGTGGAAAAAATAGGTGAGACCTCGAATCTAACGCAGGAAGTGTAAGATCTCTTGTCTGCATGCAATCACATCTTTGGCATGTCGTTTGACTGAATGTTAGGTTCATTTAAGGAAGTGCACAGTCACATTTGGGCAGAGTGGGTCAGCTGTCTTGCTCCATAAGTTTGCGGTGGAATTTCAGATTTGCACAGTACAGCACAACTCCTTGCAACAACGCTGTGTATCATGCCGATGGAGAATTGTTTTACTGTCGGAACCGGACCCCAGAGCGCTGATAGTGGCACTTTTTGGCCTCTGTTAGTCATGCCCGAGAAGGTTTATTGTTTAAGAAGTACATTTTCATTTTCCTAATCAGGTTACTTGCACAGTGGGGTGCATAGATAAAGAGATAATGAAAAAAGAAAAAAAAAAAAAGTCTGAGGAAAGGAGAAGTTGATCAAGATTGTGACAGACCTGGAGAAATAAATAAATAATAAATGCAGTGATGTACCCCTGCACTTTAAAATCCTGCTACGTGCCCCTTTAGGGAGTGGAAAAAATAGTCATGGAGAGAGAAAGGATATTTATATCCCTTCAATACTCCCTCGTTCATCACCCAAGCGCTGCTAGATATTATATCTAGCTTGTGTTGTGTTTCTGTCTTAAGGCTGACTACAGCACAAAGAAAGAACCAATGTAAGCACTTCCTATACCTAGGCCCATGGAGTCAGGGGAGGAAATGATAGGGGGAAAAAAGGTCCAGGGCAGCAGGTCTGAGGCAAAGATAATTATATATCTAGAGAGTTATATGTCTACAGAGAGATAGAGATTTCAAAGTATGGGCTTGCTACCACACCCAGGGAGCAGTCTAATAAGTGGATCGGAATAATAAGAGCCTACCTCTGCACACGGAGGAGCAATAAACTACCGGGTAGGCCCTTCAGGGCATAACCCGAGTCACTTGCTGAGGTTAGACTGGGGCTTATGAAGCTTAAACCTGTGAAAGCAGTATTGAGTGTTGGTTTTTTTCCTGTCTGACCTGTTCATTGGAGAATAGACCTGAGCTCACAGTTTACGTAGTCTTTGCCCATGGATTTTACGGCACAGACAGGTACTGTATGAGCTTTTGCACACCTATTGTCACCATTAACCAACCAGGCTGTATGAATACGGGCCTGTTATCATGCTGTCTGGGGATTGTAGTTTAAATATTGTCCCATGCTGTGGAGTTGGGAAGAAGGAAGTTGTTTATTGTGTGTGTGCCAGCATGTGTGTGTGTGTAATTACCGTCATCCGTCCAATGCCAGACACCGTACTGGCTTTAATGAAGACTTAGTCCTGCCCAACAGTGCTAGCTGGGTTTGTCTTTACATGTCTACGTGTCTCCTGCACTCCAGCCACTATACCGCTGTCAACGGCTTTGGTGTCTTTTCCTTCGGTTTTCCTCTTTTATGCATGCGTGCCAATGCTCCATGCTGTCCTGTTTTCCTGATGAAAATAAATGTGAAAATTCAAAGGTTCAGGAGAGACGGATACTGTATCCAACTTCCCTTCCCCTGTGTGTTGCCATTACAGCCCTGACTGCAGCTATATAATGTTGCCATATTTAGTGCAGGGAAATGTTTCAATGTTCTCCCATGAAATTCAGGGGTGATTTGTTTGGATCTCGCTCATTAGCCGTAGTCATCTGAATTATTGATGCAGAAGTGTCACCCTGCTTTCCCAATGAATGATGGCCTGTGTTCCCAAGTCATTTTCCTCCGCTATTATTCCTCCCTCTCCTCCTCCTTTTTTTCACTCTCCTTTCCCACACTTCTGTAACAAATTTTCTGAGTGGCAAAAGGTTTTCCATCTGCCACTTTCGATCCCCTTGTCCACCCCTTTCCAATCCCCGGCATTTTTTTCCCTTCAAATTCCCTTCTTAATGCAACCCCCTTTTTTGACATTTCTATAATCATGTGGTATCACGAAATGATTTCTCTCTCTTTCTTTGACCTTGTTCTCTTTGGTTTCTTCTTCCCTTTCCCTTGTCCCTTCCCGCTAACTCTTTGCCACTTTCCTGACATTTCTGAGGCTAATTTGTGGGCTGGCCCTCTTAAATCTGAGTGAAGAGCAGCGCGTTACCTTGTTGTTGTGAACGTTAAGTTCTCAATGCCATTCATCAGACGTATAGGCACTTGCTCTTTCTGAAATGACTTTCTCTCTTTTGCTTGGTTAGCCTTTGAGGCAGTCATTTTTTCAATCAGGCAGTCAATTAACCTACTAAATAGGCCCTTCAGGTATTTACGCAGTCAGTCCCTCACATAAACGCCATTCAGTCAGTCCGTCGTATACTCTTCATTGTCACTTGGTTACATACAGTTCCCTATTCACTCATATGTTCGTTTGTCACTATCAACAAAACGATTCAATTCGAGGATGATTCGCCCGTAAACAATTCAAATGCACCTCAATGTATTGCATCCTCAATTTTCTACTGCGCACAGCTACTTTTTCATCAATTAATACAGACAGTCAGATAACTCTGAACTCAGACTACAGTAGTCTATAAAATAAAAAGCTGCATCTTTTTCAATACCAGTATCTGTACATCACCCTGCCGGTGGCATCTTACGCTGCATCAAATAGCCTAGCGGCTAGCGGACCTTTCCTTAGTCGTAGCTCTCCTGCTCCTAACTTGGTTGACGTCAAATGCAACAGCACCAAGGTTGAATGTCGGCCTGCGTGCACGTTTCTACCGCCTAGCGTTGTTGAAACGGAGCCTATTATATTGGTAACGAAAGCGACGACTTAGCGGACTGCCAATCGTTTGAATCCTCTTGTGTGTGTTTGTGCAAAGATCCGGCTCCACGAAATACCAACAGAGGACGGGAGAAAATAAATTGCGACTGTAAATGACAGCAACACGCAGTCAAGAGTCACTCTGAGCTGAAGTGAAACCGAACTCCCGATTATGGTTCCGTCACTGCATCTAATGGTCCACGCCTCATTATTGTCAATGCTCGGTATTTTTAACCGTCTTGAGGGATCTTTTCCAATTTCTGCCATCCATCTTATGTCATGAACACGGCTAGTAGTCTCTTAGTCAGCCATTGACTCACCCATTGCCTTCTGTGTGACTTCAGGACAACTAATAGTGAGATAGTGAGACCTTTTGGTTCCTAGACCTTCTGTCAAACTGCAAATGGCTAATATACCTCTTCTCTGATCATCCATAACTTGTCTTTTTTTTTGTATCACTCCTTATCTCCAGAGAGAAATGCTGTAATCTCTCATTTGCATATATTTTCTCTTGTCATTGCTCTTCTCCTTCCATTTTCTTTATTTATCCCTCAACTTTCCATCTCCTTGTTTGCCGCCACACCCTTCCCCCTCCCTGTGTAGCTGATGATATGAGGTGGTGTGTGTGTGTGTGTGTGTGTGTGTGTGTGTGTCTCTGTCTGTCAGTCAGTCAGTCAGTCAGTGTAGGGCGGGCTAAAGACTGTGTTCTCTGCATGGTAGAGAGACTGCCTTATTGAAAACACTTGTCATGAGAGTTGTACAGACAAGAAAAGTGGGAGACAGAAAGGGAGCGAGGCAGATTTCCGCCTTGCCTTGTTTGACCCTAGGATAGCGCTCTTGTGGCCAGAGTAAGTCCTTGTTCGATAAAGCGACACCTAGAGTTAATCAGACTGGTTATGAATTATTGAATTATGTTAACATAGCTTTTTTGAAAGCTTTGATTTCTCCAGGGAAAGTCAAATCATCACCGCGGTTTCTCTGGCTCTCCTCCCGCTTCTCATTCGTTCCGACGAACGTGGCCACACCCGTGAATGTTGGACCACAGAGCAGCGTCATGGATGCAGATGGAGAACGGTGGTGGTGGTGGGGGGGGGGGGGGGCGGCGCTAAGGGGCCGGCATCTTTAACCTTTAGGCTCCGTGGATTATCAAGGTCGAAAAATCCACCTGAAAGCGAAAGAAAAAGTTAGAAAAGTGATCGTCCTCCGCTCGATTGAATTGAGATTCATTATAAATTACAACTCTGTCTAACTGACGAGTTATTTATGCCCCAGAAATAAGTTATTAAATACACACATACACAGCAAATAGGTAATATAACATGATGAACTGAAGCAGTTTAGCATAAAGCCGTAGTCAGGATAAATGCTAAATGCCATATCATGTCAGACCTGGTCTCTTTCTCACTCTTTTTACGCAACGGCTGTTTTTACTCTTTTTTTTTTTTCTTTTTTTTTTTTTGTAAAGTTGCTTGATGTCATTGGAGTGACAGTAACCACAATGGACATTTCTATTTTTACCCAAAGCTCAGCAGCTATGCATTCTTTTTTTTTTGTTTCTGGCAAAAACTAGTGTAATCCTATGTCTATAAGTTATTCCTTGCTTATTTCACTCACCGAGACGTGCCCTGTAATGACTGAATGTCTGTTATTTTAGATTGCAAGTCTCATGCAGCGAGGGAATCGGCAGCTGTGCTGTCACTACAAACTCTTCATATCGTCGATAAACACGGGCACACACTCACATCATTACCTCAGTATGGAAGCTTAACATATCAAATTGAGTGGCAAAGTAGTTTTTCCCAACGCCTCCTAACAAGCCCATCATCACGTTCACCTATCAATCCAGCAGAGGAGAGCGAGAGAGGGGGAGTCTCATAAGTAAAGGAAGGGAAGCATTTTGATGAATGATTTTAAATGGCAACACTTTTTAATCTTCTATGCTTGGCGAGGGTCATCTGGAATCAACATCAAAGTGTAGTCACGACCCATCATTTGTCATTGATTGAGTCATCAGAGAAATAGTCTTTCACAGCCAAGCCTATCTTTCTCCTGCTGCTGCAGAATGGTCTGGCTGCAGCCATCATCATCATACTGATATAGGGGGGGGGGGGGGGGGGGAAATGCTCTGGCTTGTTTTTATTTATTTTTTAAAACCTTGGCCACCACTAAGCCCTGGAATGCGACGACGGTGCCTTTGTAAAATAGATAGCGTAGACTAGAGCATGAAAGGGGAGGAGCATAGCGCCCGCAATACACAGCCAATGGCAGGCTTCTACCCACAGTGAGTCAACCTATCAGAGAGGTGAGTCCACAAGCCCAACCGTTTGGGAGACTATGGGGCACATAATTGGCTGCTGTGAGCAGGAAATAATACAACTTTTGATTTTGGAGTATGGTTCCTGTAAAATTATGGCAAAATCATTTTTTTATTGAATACCATAACAACCCCCCAGCTGGAAAAGCCTTGCCTGATTCCACTGTAGTCGCACATCAACACGGAGAGTAAGAGAAGGTTCTTTGAACTATGGCTGCCAGATCATGTCTTTTAATGAGGAGCTTGATTTGTAATGATTGTTGCACGCCTAGTTTCAACTGGCGGTCACTTCCCTTTCCCCAGCTGTTCAGATTATTGACCAGCCAATTAGTCTCAGCAGCCAAGCTCAGAGCACGCCATGATTAGTGCAACTAACTCACCATTTCCCTCGCGAGACCGACACCACTTTTGGCGGCGGGCGAGGCGGCTGGAGCTCGCTTGGGCTAGAATAAGTTTCATTACTGCCATCACAGTCTGCGAGGCTGCATTCAGGGCAACTTGGACACGGGGTAAAGCTTTAAAGCACGCAATTCTTTTCAGGCAGTGTAACAAAAAAGGTTCTGGACAGTTTCTCTGGTGGCTTTATTGCTGGCTCCTTCTGAAATGAGCTCTTTAGTCATGCCAACCCATTCAGGTCCAAAAGCTTGTCTTCTCTGAGCTCTTATTTTTTAACAATAAGTTTCAACAAAAAATCATATCAAAAGACCAAGGACGATGCATAAATGCAGCCTTCAAATAGAACAGTGTCACCTCCTCCTCTGTCTAATTCATTGCTCATGGGAAATAACTGTTGGCTTGACCGCCCTACTTTTCCCACACATTTGCACACTACTCAGAATATTTACCAAAGGTAGACTTTTATATTAATGTTTTCAAAGTCAATGTTAGCACTCAGTTGGTACTATTAGGTATCTGGCAAGTATCTAAATATAAGTACTTGTTTGGACTGTAATGAAGTGGTACTAGTGCATCCTTAGTTGAAGGCAGCCAGGGGTGAATTTCTATTTGAAGGTACTAACCCATGTGGATAGTGTTTCCATTGCACTATAAAGTCAGGTATACTTTTTTTGTTTTTGTTTTTCCCCTTAAGAAGTTCATTCAAAACCTGCTATTGTGTAATAGGCCTGGTGAGATTGAATGCTCACCTAGCAGAAGCCGATAACGAATGTGAATGGCTTATAAGGCTAATTAGGAACACATTAGGCTCACAGTTATTAGGCGCTAACACTAGTGTTTCTTCCAAAGGCTAATGGGGTTGCATACTAGGCCAATTACACTTGCATTTCTAATATGCTCGTATGGGTATTGTGCACTTGACTCTGACCATTAAATATGATCACTGCAGGGCAGGCAGATGGGCACAGTCTGCAGGTGCATAAAGCTAAAAAGACGTGTGGAGAGAGAGAGAGGAGTAGATGGAGGGTTCAGAGCTAAAGGTCACCACAGCAGTGACACACAGCACACCCGGGGAGCAGAGAAGAGGAAGGCAGCTGAGCTGGTAGTCAAGACAGACTCACGACGGCAGGACCTTTTCTGAACCCAGACCCCTCACTCCCACGTCGTCTCAGTCTTTTGCTTCACACGCGAGCCAGCAGTTGACACCTTTGTGTGTCTCTCTGTCTTTTCTCATCTTAAACATCCCTTCTTTTTTAACACTTATTATTGTTGTCAGTGTATCCTCAGCAACTGGACACAGGGATGTGACAGGATACAGCGGCTGGTGTTTTTTGTTTTGTTATCCGCTGACAACCAAAGCTCAGGAAAACTGTCCGTATCTCAAGTCTACTTTTGGTGCATTTGCAGTCGCTACAGTTGCTGTTTAAGGCGACAGGAAGCTATAAATCCTTCACAATAAAATCCTTCACAATGAACTGACTGGTGCAAAGCTTGTGAAGCGTTCAGATGAATTATAATATTTTTAGTTTCCCCCAAAAAAACCAACTAATTTTAGCTCGGAGTGAAAACTGACTGCTACTTGGCTGCTGATGGGGATTATTTAGCAGGCTGCTTGGTTTTACAGTGCTAAAAGATTAGCAGTGTAATAAGCTCAACCCCTCAGTGTGTGTCAGATTACTCCAGTATTGAGGTAATGTTCGCCCGAGTATTACCTCACATCTCATATTTCATTATGGGTTACAGAATTTGTCTTTGCGACTAACTTTCCTCCTCATCGCCTCCCGCTGCGCACTCTTACGGCATCATATGCTAATTATACCCTTTAATTGCTAAAAAAACCTTTTACACACACACACACACACGCACAACCTTTCATTGCCCCTAACACCCTCGACTGAAATCTTTGAGGATATTTTTCTGTTTAATTTGATGCAAGATAGATATGGCGGTACATCAAGCTGTTACTCTCAGTGCTTAATTAAACCATTAGACCACCCACAGCTGACCCGGGCTTTCAAAATCACTAAGCAAGCTGAATATGCTATTTGGACTCTTTGTGCCGGAATCAATTGATCACATAACACAACACGCATGTTTGAAGCTGAACACTTTGCATGAACGACCTTGAGTAACAACATTTCTTTCTTTCAGAGGAAGAGGGAGAGTGAGCTGGAGTAAAGATAATAAGGCACGGGGAGACTTAATGGCACCGTGTCCCCTACATCGGGGTGAATCACTCATGTGTCGGGGAGATGGAGGAGCCCACGTATTGGCTCTGTGTTCTTTTCAGAATTCAAGAGAATGGCTCTTTGCTGCAGCCAACACAACTCTAGGGCTCCATTTATGTTATCTCCACTCGGTTTTTCTTAAACATTCCTTCTGGTTTTCAAGCAGGTAAATAGATTTGTCTTTCTATCTGAAGTTGCTTTTGATTGTTTTGTTCCTTTGCTGTTACCAAGGGCAGAAAAGTTCAACGCCGGTTGCTCTCGGTGCTTTCTAAAGTGTGATTGTTTTTGTTTTGACCTGAATTAGAAAAATTGCTCTTGAAAGTCAACTACCTTTGGAGCATTTCTTAATATTTCTTCCTCTGGGTCTAAAGGCAGTTAATCACATCAATGCGTGCTCACTGAACCACCCTTGTGAAGCAGAGACATGGCCTACCTAACGTTGCCTATACCTGCCTGGTGCCTGGCAGGTATACCAAGGGTACCACAGATTTTTGGGGTACCACAGATTTTTGCCATCCAGAAAAAAAATCATCTGACACAGTACCTCTCTGCCGTGCATAGATTGTCCTGCCCAATCCCTCAGGGGATTTGAATTAGCATTTTTTTTTTTTTTTATAAATCCTGTGATGCAATTTTTTTTTAAATCAAATTTTCACCTGATGTTGACTGCTGTAAGCTTTTCTGAAATCACCCCAACGAATGTAAAACCTCGAGCAAACTAATTTACACACAGATTTGTTTTGCCTTGCATTTTGCCAGACAAGCTTACGCTCCCTTTATCACATGCTCATGCTACTAAAAAGGGAAAAAACAAAGTAAGGAAACCTTTATGCTGTGGGTGTTGGGATCATTACAGATTACAAATGTAATGTTGATGCTTGTCCGGTTAACTGTCACGCGCTAATATCGTCATTGGCCAGTCGGCACCGGGGGAAACTAGCATCAACTCATTGTTGACATGATTTCTTTTTTTTTTACCAATTTGCGCCCACGATCATGTTTAGCCGTGTATTACTGCCCTAATATTAAATATTGTAAGGCATATACGATCGCAAACCTGAAACCAATAACACGAGCTGCGTGTCAGTCAGAGCTCTGTCGCCATATTCTGCTGTTTTAATGTCGACTATCTTCAATTACTGTGTCCCTTTGCTTTCTGCTTCTCTATTTGTCTCTCTCTCTTACTTCTTACTTGCCCAGGTTTCTCCTCCTTTATTCATCCTTCCTCACCATCTGTTTTTTTTTTCATTTACTTTCTTCTCCTCCCTCCATCCTTCCATCCCTTTGCTTCATTTTGACTATAGTGATTCATTTTGACTATAGTGACCATATGCTCCCCGAGTGCTCAAGTTGACTCGCTATTGTTTTTTTTACAGTAGGACTGGCCCTGTGTGTCCATCCCCAGTTTTTTTTTATTAGGATGCCTTCATAACAAAATCAACCTGCGCTGATGCTCCGTAACCCAATTGGAGCTCTGTGCTTCCCCAGAGAAATGATATCTGCAAAGACGGGGAAAAGCTAAATAAAGGGGAAAGAAGGGGTGAGCAGAGGTCAAGTAGAGTGAATAAACAATCACCCGTTGCATTCTACTGCTGCTCTGTGGCTGATGGAATGTACGTAGGTTTAAATGACTGGGTTTAGTTAGACCACTTCATAAAGTGTTTGTTAAAATATCACACATGTTTCTCCTTCCTCCACAACAGGCCTTACAGATGGAAATAACCAATAAAAGTCAAAAACAGAAAACCCACTAGCGATCAGCAACTCTAGCTTGTAAAAAAAAAAGCTGTCATTTTATGTTACAACATGATCTAGAAGCTCAGAATGGCCTCCAGTGCAGACAATTTGAAGGACTTAATTTAGTTTGTGGTCTTAATTAAATTGTCTTATAATGTGATGAATGGGGGGAATTTAACGTAGCCACCCACAACCAAACCCTATTGTGTTTTAATCGCTTCCACAGCTTTAACATTAGTCTTATTACGCCTCCTAAATGCCATTTAAACCGTCTAAAGAAAGTTAACTTGATGAAACTCGCACACACCCAAAACCAACAATGACAAAATACTTAACAGGCACCCTAAGGGAAAGGGAATGACAGAAGATTTAAAATGTCATGGGGGGGGGGCTGGAATCTGTAAGCAAAAAGAAAAGAGGCATATTCTATAAGTATGACGGAGGGAGACAACCTCTGGCGCTAATGGGGGAAAGATAAAAAAAAAATCAAATCACTAGAGGGTGACAGGTGGGAAGACGCGTGGACAAAGGCGGGGGGGGGGGGGGAATGCGTTTATTCAAATAATTGTTATTGGGAAGATAAGCTGACAAATTTTCAGCTCTATTTTTACATTTTCTGTAAAAAACTGTATTGCAATATATCGTGTCGTGACGTGCTTGCCAATACGCAGCCCTAGCGTGCACGTGTGCAAGTATTCTTCGTCTTAGATCAGCACAGAAAGTCACAAAGGCATCAAAAGGACTAGAAATGAACGTGCAATACGTTTTTTGTACTTCTTTGTGGTGTGTGTGTACTTCTCTGAGAGCGAGAGAGGTTGAGAGATGAGTCTTTGTTCCTTGTTACACCAAGCCAATTTCCAGTAATCCCCCTTTCAATGGAGAATTGGAGGACGTGTAGGAGCATGATGGCCAAAGCCGAGGCCCATTCACTCACAACAGACCTCTGGTTAGACCGCTCAAATACTGTTGGCTTTTCATGGGGATGGTTCGCAGATCAAACCTGTGGTGGAGGAAAACTCTCCCCATCTAGTAACTACAAGACTATACGGGATGCTGAGCGTTACTACCGCAATCAACTATTTGCTATAAAGATTTAGTGGAGTTATGTCTACCTGAGGAGACAATGAAGTCTCCTCCTCCTCGCTTTGTTGACATCGCCGGGCCCGCCCCTCATTTAGTGCATGTCCGTGCATGGTGCGTCAGCTCTGCAAATAAGTTTGGCTTTTGTGTCTGTGTAGACGTTTCACACTCGATTGTGATGTGTCAGGAAGCCTAATGTGTGTGTGTGTGTGCTCCGGCTCTAATGCAGGTCAGCTTTTAAAGGACTTCGTTGACTAATTCGTTGACCAGAGTCCGCTTGATTGAACAACTGGCCGGCTGATAAACGAACCGTCTTCTTTCGTAACCTCTTGCCGTGTGGTCATCAGTGCATGAGTCACTTCTGCCTTACACTCCATGTGTCATCTCCCTGTCTCTCTTATTTTCACTCTCCTCATCATTTCTTTCCCTCTATCTGCTCGTATCAGTTTCTATTTCTTTTTTTCCTTTCACTCTCCTCGGAGTGCTTTTTTCCTCTTCTCATCATCTCCTCTCAGTCTGAGGATGCTCTGCCAGCGAGAATGTTTCTCTTAAAAAGTATTTTTCATTCGCTCAGCCTTTCATTCTTCGTTTAGCGATGATATGCGGTTCTCAGGTTCTCAGTGACTTGCGAGAAATGTGGAAAGGACACTGAGTTCCTGAAAAGACACCCAACAGGAAAATCATGAGAAAAGAACAGAGATCTGCAGAGACCAGAGTTCAGTGCTAATGATAGTCTGCTGCATACCGTGTGTGTGTGTGGTGGGGGGGGGGGGGGTTTATGACATACATAGAGGGAGCAACAGAAAATCAGATGGATGAAGCAGGATATCTGCACACCATTTCTGCATCTTATTCTCACACACCTACACACACACACCCGAGATGTGATTCATAGTAGGGCCCTCTATGCTCAGCGGGGTAGAGAAGACATGCTTTTAATGGTCCTAGGCTGTTTGGAGTGCTCATGTATTGTACATGTTTGTGTGTGTGGCTCACGTCAAGTAGGGAGCCACAACACTGATGTGTGGGAGTCACTTGAAGGGCTAACATAAGGTGTTTAAATAGCTCTGTGCATGCATTGCTCCTTAGGAGTGTTTTTATCATTTGTGTCTAGATACAGACGATAGTGATCAGTGTGAGCTCTCCAATAGCGGTCATTAACTCCAACAAAGAGTGAGCTGTTATTTGAGACGGTCTTTTATTTCCACTTCCCTCTGTTTTAAGAAGTCAGATTTAAATTCAAAGTTTTCTTTTTGTTCTTTAATGTTTGCTGGTGATGCAAAATTCAACCTGTTTTTCGTGTTCATTCAGCACTAGATTAAAGGACGAATCAGATGGAGACGTAACACCTGTCAGTAGTATGCAGTAAGTCATTCGTATCAATGGCACATACCATTATTACACGTACTGTACTTACTTAAACAGTCATAGAAGCAGCTCTTTGGCTGGTTACTGTACATTTAACATGGAAATGTATTGTGAGTACATTGAAGACTACTTTAAACTGTGAATGCAGAGAGTTATTTAACAATATGTTACGAGTAGTGACATTTACAACCGGCCCTTTGTGGGCGACCGTGATGCTGATGTGGCCCGGAGTGAAAATGAGTTTGAGACCTCTGATTTAGCAGATACAGTACGGCTCCTGGCTGGTCGTTGGATGTTTTGAATGTCAGACTTTAGGAGACGTTGCCCGTTTTTAAACCAAGGTGATATCAGCGGATGCTACCAATGGGTCATTTTATACGACTGTACCAGAATGTCTTTGCAGTTTCTTTATACAGGCTTGGTCCCGCTATGACAGGAGCGGTGGTGGAAGAAGTATTGATATCTTTTACCAAAGAAGTAAAAGAAGCAGTACCACAGTATATACTCTGAATTCAAGTAGCAGTACAAAAGTATTGGCATCAAAATCGACAAAGTATCAAAAGTAAAAGTATGTGTGTGTGTGTATATATATATATATTTATTTTGTACTACTAATGCATTAATGTATAAGCATGATACATTATTATATAACATTTACACACTATTAAATAGAAATCTTACAATGCATCCTATTTTATATGGTTTGTATAATTTGTTGGATAAATGTACTGGAGTAAAAAGTATTATATGTACTTGCAGTTAAGTGTAAAGTAGCATACAAAGAAGAATACTCATTACAGTACAAGTAGCTCCAGAATGCACTGAAGTGCAGTGCTTGAGTAAATGCACTTCCCATCCCATCCGGTTGCAGTTCTATTCTGCAACTGGATGGAAGAGTTTTTAACATTTTAAATAATTCAAACGCCTTTATTTTGAATCTGCTGTCGCTTAGTGTTGTTGGACGCACTGGGATAGGGTTTCTGTTTGAATCTGAAAACCCTAATGTGGATTGAATGTCCTCGCTGCCCTTTTCCTTGTCTGTCTGTTCAGAACATGCTGTCGGAGAAGGTTGACCAGATGATGGAGTGGTCCTCTCGGCGTTCGGTCGTCCGGATGAACGGGGACAAATTCCGTCGCTTCGTCAAGGCCCCACCCAGGAACTACTCTGTCATCGTCATGTTCACTGCCCTGCAGCCTCAAAGGCAGTGTTCTGTCTGCAGGTATGCGCGCGCACACACACACACACACACACACACACACACACACACACACACACACACACACACACACACACTCGACCCGGCGCACCTTGTTTAGGCCGTGATCTGCATGGCTCCTCCTACCTTTACATCCTCTGTAGTTTCTCAGTGCTCTGAAGTTCACGTACAGTGGAAGAGTCTGTGAGCTCTCAAGTCACACATACACAAAACGCGTACACAAAAGCATAAAATGTAGTAGAACTAATCTGATAATGTATGTACCCTTCTTCCACATGCACATATAGATGTATAAACCTTGGGGAAACACAGAAAACAACATTACATAACGTAAACCTGTGGATCACGTTGACGTTTGGATCAAAGGGACTCCAGCTGGCTGTATTACCAAAGGGTATGAATAAATTCAACAGAACAAGGCCAACAAGACCAAAACCCTTAAGTTTATTGGATTCTTTTGGAGCAGGACACCCTTAAGCAAGCTTATTTGATTTCTATTTACAAAACCAGACTTGAATCATGTTTGCAGCAGAAATGCAATGGCGCGGGGTCAGGGACTAGCCCAAAAATGCTAATACAAGATTAGTGGTTTGATTTAATCTTTTAGTCTAAAGTTTAAATAAATTCCAATTTGAACCCAACAGCTTCCTAGACCAGGGATTCCCAAAGTGGGGTGCGCGCACCCCTGGGGGTGCGCGAGCTGCCTCTAGGGGGTGCGCGAGAGGAAAAGTGTAATGGCGGTCTGATGGTGTAATAATATTAAATATAAAAAAAAATGTAATTTTAATTTAAAAACTGTCAGGTGGGACATCTGAAGCTATCAGTCGTAAAAGAGGAGAGGGGCAGAGAGAGAGAGAGAGAGGAATCGGAGGCGAGGGGAACGGAGAGGTGCGTTGGGGAGAGACGGGAGAAGAAATCAAGCCAGAGTCAGAGGAAGATGAGACAGAGGAGACCGAAAAGGAGGAAGGGATAGCACAGACAAATCGGGAGCACATCGGCCCATCGCGGAGTCAAGGTGAAAAAAGAGGAAACGAGAGTGAGCATCAGACTGGGAAAAAAAGAGGAAATATGATGAAAAGTATCTGTGTCTGGGCTTCACTTGGATTGGCAATGCAGATTCCCCAAAGCCACAGTGCGTGGTGTGCAGTGAGGTTCTGGCTAACAGTCTGAAGCTCTTATTTATGTCGCCACCTGAACACCAAGCATGCCAGTGCAAGTCAAAAGCCCCTTACATATTTTAATATCGAAATTGGAGGAGTTACAAAACAGCCAAAAACAACTGGAGTCTCATTCATGTGTTGGGTCTATAAATGACGCACTACGGGCTTCATATCTGGTTACAGAATAGCGAGAAAGGGGCTACCGCACACAATCGCCGAAGACGTGAGCTTGCCAGCTGCCAGAGAGATGGTGGAATGTATGATTGGGGAGAAAGAAGCAAAAAAGATGTGCATGATCCCGGTGTCCAACAACACTGTGTCGCGCCGCATCGATGCTTTGTCCGAAGACATCCTCGCTACATTAGTCGGTCATGAATTGTAAATTAAATGTGATAATCTGCCTCTGAGCCTGTGCGTGTGTGCTCACATCCGTATTGCTCTTTAAAAGTGACGCCTTGTGTCACTGAAAGTTATTGAAACTTTGTTGCAGTGTTTCAGGGCGTTTTCACACCTTCAGTTCGTTTGCTTTGTTGCAGTTGCTCCTTTGTTCGGTTTGTGTTCACACTGCAACATTTAACAGCGGACTAAATCTTGTAAACAAATGCCACGCGCGAGCAAACTGTTCTCTCATTGGTCCGATTCGTATGCGGCTATGAAGGCTTAAAAGGCTCTGTTGCTTTTTTTTTTTTTTTTTTAAGGGGGGGGGTGCGTGAACCCGGTCGGGATGTAGAAGGGGGTGCGTGGTCCTGAAAGCTACTTTGGAGTCGAGGTTTTCTGCGATCATCATGTCTCAAATACTGGATTCATGCTATTACCAAGACGACTGCAGCATGATGAGCAAGAGTAAACACAGGAGTACATCTATTTTTTTTTTTATTCAGATGTACTCATGTATTTATTATAGACATTGCTGTATATGATCATATGCATACTACCTCATACACGGGTGAAAATATACAGAGCCCCCTATTTGGATTGCACACAGCATGCACACAGAGGAAACCAAAGTTGTTATTTTTGTAAAGCTTTTCTCGGGGTAATGTGAATTGCAGTCAGCGTTTTTATATTTTATGTTTCTGGCTTGCTGTGATTGTTTTTCATTGCATTTTTACTGTTTTCCTTGTTGCACTCACATTTATGCCCTCGTTTGGTGCTTTGTTACTGTAAATGGACAGAGTTGCAACTAAAGGCGGCGGGTGGTCTGCAGATTTTTCTTGTATTATCCCACAAATCAGTTCCTCTAATTTCATTATTGCTTTGTATTATTACTTCGTAAACCCAGGTTTGAGTTGTTTATTCCTGAATCAAAAAATAGACTAATGTGGAAACCAGGCTTGCCTAATTGTTCATCACATTGGCATGCGTGGTATAAATCCTGCAGTCTGGTCTCGAGTAATGTTTGAATGCCCCCCCCTCCCCCCATCTTTGTGTCCGGCTCTCTCTTTTTGTGCCTCCTCGCCAGCAACAGCCGTGGCCGGAAGCATTATGTCCTAAAGTCAGTCCGTCCATCCATCCGCTCCAGTCTCGTGAACGTGATATCTCAGCAACGCCATGCTTTTAAATTCAAATTTCCTTTCTTGGTACAATAATAATAATAATAATTACATACACGACACACACGCGTTCCTGGTTCATCTATTTATCTCCGAAGCAATTTCTCTCCCTCGTAACAAAAAACTATCCTTATTTATATAAAACCCATTCTCATTCTCCCTTATTCCTTTGTTTAATTCAGCTTGTTTGATTCTCTCTCTCTCTGTCTCTCTGTCTCTGAGAGGAAGAGTTAGAGTAACGGATGGATGTTAGACGGTGACCTGAGTGTCTGCGTTAATTAAGAGGACGTTCGGGCAGTGAAAAGACAGCTAATCACTGAGGTCCTCAGACCCACATCACTCTTCAGCTTTGTCCCAGTTCCATAGCGCGTAGTTTTTCTAACTCGCCAATTTGTAAGCATATCGATGGCCAGTATTTTGACACATGGCTTTGAAATGGTCACGTCACGTCACGTGACCACAAGGGGTGCAGAAAAAGACGTCAGCACCAGAACAGAGACTCAGAGGGGACTCACCCCTTATCTAAGAATATAAATAGTTTTAGACTCGATAAAAACAGGCTTCTCTTTAACCGGAAGGTAGCTACTCTACATATGTCTTTACTTACTCGTTTATAGGTTCATTTTAGCAGGTTTCTGTGGGGCCAAGATGTGTTCACCAGTGTGATGCTGGATCATTGTTTCTTAGTAACTGCTCACGAGAAAACTAGAGTTACTGTAGCTTTAAGGGATAGGAACCTAGGTACAGTTTAGAGTTACTGTAGCTTTAAGGGATAGGAACATAGGTACAGTTTAGAGTTACTGTAGCTTCATGGGACAGGAACCTAGGTACAGTTTAGAGTTACTGTAGCTTCATGGGACAGGAACCTAGGTACAGTTTAGAGTTACTGTAGCTTTAAGGGATAGGAACCTAGGTACAGTTTAGAGTTACTGTAGCTTCATGGGACAGGAACCTAGGTACAGTTTAGAGTTACTGTAGCTTCATGGGACAGGAACCTAGGTACAGTTTAGAGTTACTGTATCTTTATGGGATATGAACCTAGGTACAGTTTAGGTGCCTTGGCTGTCTTTACCAGAGTGGGTTCTCTTTGTTTTTTTAAAAGGCAAATAAAAAGAAGCAGTCTTTACTTCTCCCTTTGCTTGTTTAATTATTCACTTTTTGGAAATATATATTTCACCGTAGCAGAGGAAGTGCATCCACCCCTGTATTCAGTGCAGATGGTAATAAACATCTGCCCTGGTGTGACAGATGAGGAGACTTTGTTTTAGATGAACTGGTTGGTTGTCATGCTCACATTGATAAGATGGGACACAAATTAACAAATGGAAAACTTTTAACATCACGTTGTCTTTTAGAGCGTTTTCCCATTCAACACAAAGTTCAAGTTTGGGATCCCGTAGAGACCGGTGGGGTTTGGGAAACACACTCTTAGAGCAAAAGTGAAATGTATTACTGATTGAAATGCAGATTAAGGATACAGGTGAGGGCCGTACGGCTGTTGAGCTAATTTGCATGTATAAATGAAGTTTGAAAATGAATAGTATAATGTTTAAAGTTACAAATCTTTTATGCCCTTTGAATAATTGGATAATGTTTAACAAGAAAACTAATCCGGATAATGTTTTTACATCACTGCTGTAAAACATGATTGAAGTGTCTTATGCTGAAAGACGCAAAACAACTTAACATCTTACATTCTCACAATATATATATATATATTAATTTTTTTATTTTTTTATTTTGCTTTATTAATTTATTGTTTTTTTTCCATGACGATAACATTTCCTAATAAAATGAAAAACCCCTGCAACCAAAAAAAAAAGTCTTTCATCAGTTGTCAGAAGGTAAATAAAGAACAAAGAAATAAATAACATGGACTCTTATGACATTTAAAACCATATCTCAGTGACACGTTGACAACTCCAGCAAATTGGTGTTCACAGATAAGATAGGGAAGAGAGACGAGCCCCACTCTACTCACTGCTGGCCTGATTTTCAACTTCATCTCCGCTGACTTTTTGAGACGGTAGACACTTCAAAGAGACGTAACATTAGCCCGAAAGATAACAATGTAACACCGCCGCACATAACACATCCTGACAGACAATTTCCTAACTAATTAAAGCCAGCACACGAGACAGTTGATGCAAGACACTATGTCAAAGTGAACTTTAGCAGATGGAAGGAGACATGTATCTAATGTCAGAGACGAGGGAAGGAAGGAGCTAATAGAAAAGGGAGACGGCCTCTTGGCATTTCCGTGTTTATCTTGTCATGTAGGAGGATAAGGGCGCGGACTGGATTGACCATGGCTGGTAAAAAAAACATAACGCCTTCATTGGGCTACGTTTGAACATAATAGAAATAAAATGACAAATGAGGTTTGTGGAAGTGTACACTTTCTGTTTCTTACTCCTGTTTCTTACTCCTTACACTTCTTTGTTCCTCATTCCTGCTCTCTCTCTCTCTCTTAAAGGCAGGCGAACGAGGAGTACCAGGTCCTGGCAAACTCGTGGCGTTACTCATCTGCGTTTTCCAACAAGCTCTTCTTCACGGTCGTGGACTACGATGAGGGAGCGGATGTTTTCCAACAGGTAAGTCATTTATCACTTCCCAATGTATTTACCGAAAGCCACTGCAAGTTGAGACTTGTGTCCTTCCCTTTTCACCCTCCATCCCCTCCTCGCCCCACTCGCTTGCACACTACGCCCCCCTTTTGTTGTCTAACGTTACGCCGGTCCCTCATCATCACCCACCCCCATTGCTTTAATGAAACACGTTCACACAGCAGTGTGGAAGCCACTGAAAACACCACTGTCCCTTGTCGCTTGTTGTTTAAAATCTGCTGGCTTGTTATTTTTGTTTGTGTTTATCTGACGAAGCTACAAGACCGAGAAAAAACATATTTGACACCAAAGGCTAATTACTGTGGGTAGAGGATTCTTTTTGTCATTGGATTTACCCGACTGCTGCAGCAAACCGTAGGTAGTAAAACTCCATATGTTGGATGAAGAAAGAATTTAAAGAGAAAACTCACTGTGAAATGTGGCGTCTCTCTCCTCCTTCACCAATCCCCCCCCCCCCCCTCCTCCTTCGCACTGTGGTCCACTAGTGTCGGACAGTGACAGTTTGCGGCCGGCAGTCCCTTCCTTTTTTTTATATACCCACAAACAAACAAGCATACAAAAAGGGAATTTAATGCTTAAAACTCAAAATATACACACCACTCGCAAGCAGAGTCTTTGAAGAGCAATGTGTGTTATATAGGGAGCTGCTTCCATTCCACACACACAAGAAAATATCCCATCATGTTCTGTTCTGCTTTTTTTTTACCTCGTCTTTTGACTTTTGTTCGTGCAAACACTAAAAAAGGCCCAGTAAACTGCATTTAATGGTTTGAAAGAATTGGTCCAAAATTTCAAATCTGGTTCATTTATTGTTATTCGCTTCTTATTTATACTTATTTTTGTAGTTTTATTCTACTTTACCATGAACTAGAATGTATTAATTGTATTGGACTGTAGATGTGGTCCACTGTGAGGAACATGATTGATGACTGAATTGAAACACATCTACAATAATTATAATACGACTATTGCTTTAAACGGGGTTAAATATCCTGAGAAATCATTAAAGAAATCATTTTATTGTTTAACTTTCGATCCAGTGACACAGATTACAGACTCTGCTGTGCGGTGACGTTGATGGTCTACAGGAGATTCTGACACTTGTCAATCTGTGGATATACAAGTAGGTTGTGTTCTAGCTGTAAAACCAAAATGCAGACAACGGCTGGGCTCTGCCACAAAACCGAGGGACAAAGACAAGAAATAAATGCTTTTTTTTACTACCAAACTTTGTTCCTCAGTGTTTTTCTTCTGGTGTGACTTCTATGATATCAGAAATGTTAAGATACGTTAAAAGATCTTCAACACCAGCGAATGGCTGCTGTCTGCAAGCACTTTTTTACCAAAATACAGGAAAAAAGATAGAAAATACAGAGGTAAATTCCCAGTTGTCCCTTTTATCCTACACTCTATACTCTTAGAGCTTTAAATAGCTGTGCTTAGTTAGAAATAGCCTTGTTTTGCTTCTTTTCCTTTTATCTTGATTTATTTTAGACCAAGGAACCCAATGAAGGCAGCACGAACACATTGTACCACATGGTCCTTTAAACACATTTCTTTTTCTTCTTCCTACTTCAGAGTTTGCTGGCCATTTTTCCCTTTTATTGATTTAATTATTAAATCTTTCCCTCTGACTTTCTTGCAAAAAGGCTTTCTGCTTTTCACAATTCTGTCCACTTATGTTCTTGTCATGAGAAAGAAAAAGAACAGTGAAGTTTAACAGAAAGTGAATTACATTCCCAGCCTCTTTCTCTTTCCTCTTAGTGTTTGCATGTGTGTTAGCATGAATGCACACTTTTGTATTTTAATTCATGCACATATATACATGTATGTTTGTTTACATGTTCTCACATTTACATGCATATCCTTTTCTCTTCTCGTTTCCATCATTTTCTCCTCCTCTCCATTTTGTCCTGGGAACAACGGAGGAGTGAACTAGTTGACTTTATCATTGTTGATCGTTGCAGGGAGTCCTGGGATTTGGAGTTAAACCGAATAGAAAGATGGAGGGAGGGAGAGTGGAAGGAAGAGAAAGTTCTACTAGTTGTCTTTATTTAGCTGGGACGCAATACTTATATCTTCCTACAAATACAGTTGCATAGCGCCGCCATGTAGCCGGTCAGACATTGGTCGGTGTTTTAAACAACTGAATAACTCTGCATGATAATACATCATTTGCATCACATTATAATTCATAGATATGTGTGCATCCCTCATTTTTAGTTGTAGATCCCTACTTTGGCCATCACTCACTCACTCACTCACTCACTCACGTGTGTGTGTGTGTGTGTGTGTGTGTGTGTGTGTGTGTGTGTGTGTGTGTGTGTGTGTGTGTGTGTGTGTGTGTGTGTGTGTGTGTGTGTGTGTGTGTGTGTGTGTGTGTGTGTGTGTGTGTGTGTGTGTGTGTGTGTGTGTGTGTGTGTGTGTGTGTGTGTGTTGGGTCGAGGTTCGTAATGGCACACTGCTGGAATCCATACTGTGTCAATATTTCTGTCACAACTGTGACGGACTATTCATTGGATTGTTAGCCGGCTGCTGAATGTTCTGAAAATGCAAATATGACTGTTAGGCCGGCAGCAAAAGAATTGCATCATTCCAAGCGCAAAGTAATACATACATACAAACAGCTGTTTAATGCGCTAATCGGAATGTAAACAAATAATCTAAATAAAAATGAAGTTCTTACACACTGGCACTACTTATATAGACAAGTAGCAAGTCCAGAAAATAACAGGCACTCTTAACTAAAAGACATGTTCTGACATTCACTCTCTTATATTTAACAAAGCAGGTCATATTTGGAGTAAATCAAAGAAACTTAATTATAAAAAAGGGCCTCAGCCAAGGAGGCATTACCAAAAGAGGGTGAAAACCTTGAGCCATACGATGATAATGAGTCTCGAGGTGAACCTGCGACACAAGCTAAGATATGGTGAGCGATGATGTGCTGCTTTCAGAGATAACATTAACTTGACGTGCCCCGCCCTCGTTTCCCTCTTTCCCTCCAGTTGAACATGAACAGTGCTCCAACCTTCATGCATTTCCCGGCTAAGGGGAAGCCCAAGAGGGCCGATACGTTTGACCTGCAAAGGATCGGCTTTGCTTCCGAGCAGCTGGCCAAGTGGATTGCAGACCGCACAGATGTTCAGGTACCACGCACACATTCACGCAGGCATCATTTGCAGGAAACGCGCACTCATTTGCCAAAACATGCACGGTTGGTACACACAACCCCAATATAGTGAACATGAACCACGGCCCGATGGCCACACAAGTTACTCTGTGGCCCCCTGAGGCCACCAAGTGTTTATCAGTTCTTTCTTGGGAATGAGACTCCATCTATGTATGTAGGTGTATAATCAATATGTACTGTATATGTCTAGATGTATCTGGGCATGTATATTCATCTGCATCCATTATAGAGACTAAAAGTGACTTAATGTGTGTGCTGTCATGTTATTGTTACAGCTTACTGACCAGTCCTCAGTCCATACATACAGAGTTTTGCTTTATTACTTTTATTCACTGCTGTATTGCTAATCGTCTACATTTCTTCGGCTCAAATAATACAAAGAATTTGAAAAAGCCATCCCCAGGGTTTCCACTAGTGTACGTCAATCCTGGCAACTCAGTTGACTCCGACGCCGGGCCCCAGTATCAGGGATTTAATCAAATATATATGTTTCTTTTAAACTAAAATGCTTTATACAAGTAGCAAACTTATTCAAGGAATAATTATATTCAATAGTTAAGCTCTAAAAGGGAAATTCAACAAATTAAGAAAATTCCAGAGTTGTGTTTTCTTGTGCAATAGTGCATTCTGCATAAATATGTACACTGCTTATACAAATCAGTTATAATATTGATCCTTGACAGTTCCCCTGACTGTCAAGGATCAATATTTAAAAAAAATAAATAAATTAAAAGTTTAAATAACACAAATAGATAAAGTCTGTTGCACCTCAAATGGACTGCATCAGATTCTTAAAGGTAGCACCAAGTTTAAACATCAAAGTCTGTTTGGCCTTGGGGAGTGCTGCTGCAATGCTAAATCTTTGGGAGTACTGTTCCAAAGGGGCAAACCCATTAGTGCTTTTCTGTGTGTGTGTGTGTGTACCAAACAGGAAGGTCTGAAGGCACCCTTGGTCTTAGTGAGGGCAGATGCAATGTTGAGCATGTCATAGGAACTCTGTGTATCACAGGAGGGCGTTGGATGCTTAAGTTGCTGCCACCTGAGGGTATTTATTCTACTTGTGTGCGACTTTTGGAGACACCCCGGCCACTGCCAGAGTCAGAGATGACGGGGAAACATTGGAGATGCATCTTTACGTGTCTCACGGTCTCGTATGTTCTCATACACACATACCAAGTCTCAGGCTGCTGACTCGTACAGTATGTATGTGAAGTTTTTATTCAATAACACGAAGCAGCAGCAGATGGTATCCACACATTTTCATCTGTGACACAATCGGTGTTGGTGACACACATATGTTCTGTCTATCGGACCATTTTACTCTTGCATTTATTTGTCAGTGTACTTTTACTATCATTATTTTATAACTTCTTATATACCCTGCATATGAAACAGCATGAAAACATGAATGAAGGATGTTTATTCAACAATCTCCGCTGCATTGAGATAATCAAATATAAGTATAGATTTATACAATCTGACAGTGATATATACAGTGACTGAAGGAATGTAAAATTGATTTGCTCCTCGTCTCTCTCGCCGTCCCTCCAGATCCGTGTCTTCCGTCCTCCTAATTATTCAGGCACGATCGCTTTGGCTCTGCTGGTGTCACTGGTTGGAGGTCTGTTGTATCTGAGGAGGAACAACTTGGAATTCATATACAACAAGACTGGATGGGCTATGGCTGCACTGGTATGATGCACAAATACACACACGCGCACAAACACAATGGGTTTTAAGTGGGCTGCAAGTTTAGTGAAACCAATTGAGTGGAGGAACTTTCTGCCTGTTCTAACAACACTTACATTTTCATGTCTCAGTACGTGAAGAATCAGGATGTTACAAGCTTTTCCATGCTTAATTCTCACACTGTCTGTCTTTGCTCTCTCTCTCTGTCTCTCTCTCTCTCTCTCTCTCTGTCTGATAGTGTGTAGTTTTTGCGATGACATCCGGCCAGATGTGGAATCACATCAGAGGTCCTCCCTACGCCCACAAAAACCCCCAGAATGGACAAGTGGTATGAGTCGCATCCTTCTATCACTTTATTTTCTCTCATTCCTTCTTTCTGTCCTCCCGTCTTTGTTGTCCTCTCCCCTTCCATTCTTTCCTTGGTTGCTGAGTTCCTTTCTTCTTTCTTGCGTTCTATCATTTTTTTTCTTCTTTTCAATTGCTTTGTGTGTTTTCAGCAAAAACAACATTGAAAGGGTTAACGTTGATCTGTTTTACAGTGTGGTGAGTGAGGCTGTATGAGATCAACCGTAGGAATATCTGTAAGGCTGTAAGACACACACACACTGGACCAGTGTGTTACTGGACAGCTGGGAGCAGTCATTGTGTGTTAATATCACCTTATAGAAATGTCAGAGTCATCTAGAGAGAGAGAGAGTTTTTTTTCGGTCTTTCACTCTTTCTTTCTTCTTGCCTTTCTTTCTCTCTGTCTTTCTCTCTTCTGGTCATTTAGGTTTGCTCGCTCACGTGTGAAATTGAAACAACAATATGAGAAAAAGAGGGAAGGGGATGGGACGAGTGAGAGAGGGATAGAGTAGATAGAGGTATCGAGTGAAGTTTTGCCATAAAGAAACGTGTGCATTTGCACACACACACACACACACACACACACACTCAAACAAAGCCTTCCACAGTGAGTGATGCGTGGGTCGTATGAAAAGTCAAGTCAGCTCCTGCAGAGACTGAAAAGGATTGGTATTCCCTGTAGCCAGCACACATACACAAACACACAACAGAGTCAAAAGAAAAGCATCACAACCCCCCCCCCCCCCCCCCCTTCTCCCATCCTCTGTTCCATACGGCATGTTCCCCCTCTCTTGTTCTGTGTACAGGGCACTCTATTTTTCAGGCTCTGCTGGCTCTCTGTCATTTTTCAGCCTGTTTGACAACAAATAGGTTACACCCTCATCCTATGTAGCTCCCAGCCTTCACCCCATCTCTCTCATCCCCTGTTATTTCCCTCTCTCACTCTCTCTCCACTCTCTTTGTCACCTCTTTGCTTCTGAACCACTTTTATTCTGCCAGGAGGACCATCTACAGGCTGGAGATAGAAATTCTGACTACTGTAATTTCCGGACTATAGAGTGCACCTATATATAGGCCGCGCCTGCTAATTTTTAAAAGAAAAAAGAAATTGTACATAAATAAGCCGCACTTGTCTATAAGCCGCAGGTGTCCCCGTTGAAACATGAGATATTAACGCGGCAAGGTGTTACATCCACAGCTTTTGTTGTCTTTTTGCAGCGAGTCAGTTCTTCATGCTGCCGTCTCCAGCGTCTCACCATCGATTCATTGATTCCGAGCGTACGTGCAGCAGCTCTATTTCCTTCTTCGACAGCCAGACGGATCGCTTTTAACTTTAAAGCCGCATCATATGCATTTCTTCGTGTCTTTTCCATGACGAGGGTGCGTGCACGAAGCGCAAAATGGGTGATCTGAAACGTAACGGGAGACACCTGGGCCAGTGCTCCAGGATAAAGCTCCGCCTTCCTGGCAACATGGGTCTCTCTCCTATCACCCCGTGGAGGAGCGAGGACGGCTTGCGCCAAGCACCATTTGTCGCTGGATAATTTGTTATGAAACAGCGACAAATGGTGTTTGGCGCGAGCCGTCCTCGCTCCTCCACGGGGTGATAGGAGAGAGACCCATGTTGCCAGGAAGGCGGAGCTTAATCTCCGGGTTCCTGCCGTTAAAGGGACACACACACACACACACCAGGAACATGGCAGGGATCCGTCACACCCATGAAAATCCATCAATTAGCCGCATCGTTGTAAAAGCCGCAGTCTCAAAGCGTGTGAAAAAAATGGCGGCTTATATGCCGGAAATTACGGTACTTAAATCCTAATTGATTTTTAAAAGAGGCATCATTTGTTTTGTCTTTGACTGTTGTCACGTCATACAAATACACAAAGAAGACCGATCACACTCTTCAGACTACATCTGAGAAAGTCCTGCACCTTCTTTCATCAATCTGCTCTCCAGTTTCCTTCCCACTGCTTCCCCTTCTTTTCTTTGCCCTCCCTTCTTCCACTCGCTTTCACACCTCTGTCTGTCTTCATTCCATGCTATAGTCTTCATAAGAATGAAGTGCATGCCGCCTCTCTTCTTCTTGGCTTAGTGTGAGCTGAGCAGAGCGATGAGAGCACCATTAAAGCTGTTGACACAGTGAAGCGTCGAGACAGCATTTTAGATAAAGACAGAGAATGAACCCCCTAACTGTGGGGAGCAAAACCCATCTTCATCTGAGGACTTTGGGAGGCGTTTGGGACTTTAAAAAACCGCAAAAGACATTTCTCAAATATATGAAAAGAGTGTGTCCAAAGTATAACCACAATTTGTCACATTATTTAAGACAATTCTGAAAGACACTGCATGCTAAAGTCTTGATGAAAAGTGATTTGTTATCTTAGTGGCTTGCCTCAAACATACCCTGAGCCTCTTTCAAGTACCTTCCAGGAATCCTATTACTGATGTCATTGCTTATTTGAATATTTTAACTCTATTTACGTGTCTCGCTTTCAGAAGATCTAAGTCACTTAGGTGTGGATCCAGGCTGATTATGCTAATAAACAGCGGACACTTTAGCTTTCTCTATTTGCAGAACAGACAGCAAAACTTAAAACCTGAGAAATATTATGGTTTAATGACTATTAGCAATGATATCAACAATACAAGACATTGTTGGGCTGTCTTGGCTGACACGTCTCTTCAGTGTCGCGTGGAGGTGTGCTACAGCAGACCGGGGTGGTGGTTCCTAATTTTAAAACGATCAGGGTGTCACACGGCTCAGCCTCCCCGAGAAAGTTTATTCCACGGTGCCGAAAAGGAGGCTCCGACCAATTGTCGAACCTCAGATACAGGAGGAGCAATGCGTATTCTGTCCTGGCCGTGGAACAGTGGAGCGGCTCTTTACCCTCGCAAGTCTGTTGGATGGGTCATGGAGAGTTTGCCCATCCAGTCTACATGTGTATTGTGGACTTGGAGACCTTGGGTACCTGGGTTGTTGCTGCCGGCCATACTGTCCTTGTATGAGAGCTGTGTCCGGATACTGGGCACAAAGACGAGCACATTTTCCGTGCGTGTTGGCCTCCGCCAGGTTTGTCCCTTGTCTCGGGGTCGAGCCGCTGCTCCTCCGCGTCGAAAGGAGCCAGCTGACGTGGTTCAGGCATCTGATCAGAATGCCTCCTGGACGCTTCCCTTGAGAGGTTTTCCAATTATGTCCAACTAGTAAGACCCGGAACATGCTGGAGAGATTACATATCTCGTCTGGCCTGGGAACACCTCGGGGTTCCCCAGGAGGAGCTGGAAAGCGCTGCTGGGAAGAGGGGCGTCCGGAACACCCTCCCAAGCCTGCTGCCCCCGGATAAGCGGAAGCTAATGAACGGAACTTCTTTTTTTTTTTTATTAATATTATATTTCATTAAACTGAGAGAGATGCATATTACATTTAAAATGTGTGCATATTTTAAGATCATACAAACTCTTTTCACAATTTTTTGTAAGACGTATCCTCCCATATGCTTTATTTGGTACACTTCTACAGTCTAAAAGAAATCCAATACATTCATACATTTCCAAAAATGTCACAAAAACGTTATGACATTATGAGTTTGTAAAGATAGATGTTATTGCAAAGCTGTTGTATTGGATTGCATTGGATTGTACTAGACCACTGAGTGTATGTGAACCTATTATGGGAAATTATAGTATGCAAACCCATTGAGGGCTATTATGCTATAACTTCCTGTTAAGCCCCCTACAGGCCCGTCCTCCCGAACCTTAATCATTCCTCTTCAGCAGCAGTAGCCTCATTGATAACCCCATTGACTTACATGCTTTAACCCAACCACATTTTCTTCATCTTGAAGGGCAGGTTTCTATTTTGCAGCCACTCAACCAAAGTAGCTGCAGAGATGGCCTCTTTGGATCTTTGTGTAAATGGCCGTCATACCTGTCTTGTGTCCTTCCTCCCTTCACCTTTTCTTCCACCTTCGTCCTCCCTCCTATGCTTTAAATCCTTCTTTTTCCCTCTCCGCCCTTCAACAGTGAATAGCTTGAACTGGGCAGATGATATTGAATAGATACCAGCCTTATCTTTGCTGTTCTACTTCCATCCTCTTTTCAGGTTACTTCCTCTCACCTCGCTCTCTAATCTCCCACTCTCCTCTCTCTCTCTCTCCCACTCTCCTCCTCCTCTCTCTCTCTCTCTCCCCAAACACTGTAATTCCTTTAAAATGATGAGCGAGCGAGGCCAGGTAGACTATATTGAAAGGATTTGTCAACTGATGAATGGTACGACGAAGCAGATGAAATTGTCGTGAGCTGTGCAGCCAAGAAAATACTGCTAGCTCGTTTTTGCTCAAACACTTCCGCACACACACACACACACACAAAAAATGGGAGATAGATACAGTTGTGCTTTGACAAAATGCGTGTGCTCGTACACATACGCACACGGGCCAAGCCTACATACACGATAACTACATCCATGTGCACACAATTAAGCCAAACTCCTACATATGACTAACCCAAAATACTACAAACACAGTCATATACACAACAAATCAAACAATTCAAAGTCACACACACGGCTGAAAAGCTTTTTAAAAGAAGGGAGAGGAGGTTTAAGGAAAAAACAAAAGAAAGTCAGGGGAAGAAAGTAAAGGTTACGAGTTTTCTCATGATAAAAGTTTTAATCGAAACAAACTGTCTCAGCCTAAAAGGAAGGACATCTTAAGGAAGCAAATGGTACTTTTTACATTTTAAAGCCAGCGTTTCCTCTTTTGGTTTTTACTATGACCAACCACTTACTTATTTCCACACTATTGACTGATGACATTATCATATTTCCAGCTGATTTCACATGATTTGGTTGATGGATTTTGGCGGCTGTTGGTAGCAGCCCTCTCTACATTATTGCTGATCTTTCAGATAAAAACAAAAACCCATCCTTTGGTCAAAGTTGACCGTGATGATTCATAACGGAGCAGCAGCAGCTCATGAATGTATTTTCGGCCCTAAACCATCCAGTGCTTTAAAAACTAACACTAGTATTTCAAAATCAATTATTTGACACACTGGAAGCCGGTGTAAAGATCCAAGTAGATCCAAGTCCAGGAGAGTGGATCACACCACTCTCCTGGTCAGCAGAGTCAGCTGCTGCTGTCGAAACAAGTTCAAGTCCTCCAGAGACTGAAGCACTTTGATTCTATCTGCTGAAAGCAGTGCTTACGATTCCTTCAAATCACAAAACACGCCATACAACCGAGTATAGCTTTCTATGTGTATTCTTCCCGTCAAATAAGTTGTACATTGAAAAGAACACATTTTTGGAATGAAATCGTGCAACATTTCCGAGCTTAACTTCCCTTGAAAACGTTTCTGAAAATTGTCAATCCTTTGCAACCCGAAGAATCCAACGATGGATTTGTTTAATGCACCAAGCTGGTGGCTGTATGTACACAGTACACAGATACTGTGATACACTATGTACACAGATGTCATACATCTGTGTGTTTGTATAACTATGGTAAGATTCACTTTAGCGAATCCACTGCTGTTCCACTGAAATGTTTTTGTTTTTCTTTCAATGGAAAGAAAAACAGGTTTTAAATGCTTTTAATTGACTCCTGGGTAATTAAACTGAACTCTCCATGGACTGTGCAAACATTGAACTGCATAAACAGTGAGTATATAATGAGATTTTAAAGCATCACCTGAATCCCTGAAATCGACCATATTTGTTTAGATGAAGGGTTCAGTGAACCTGCCCATAGTCCCTCTGCTGTACCGGATGAATCCCCCCCCCCCCCCCATGCTCTCCAGTGTGGTTAGTTAGACATTTAATCGTTGTGTTGCAGCTCTTTTCACTAAGATATATTGAACTTGTACTGCTCCCTATATATACAGAGAATCATTTCCCCACTGTGGGACCAATAAAGGAATGTTTCTTCTTCTTCTTCTTAATACCGAGAACCAGCCATCAATCATAAATAATGAATTTCCTTTTCGTCCACTCTAAAATTATCTCCAAATCCTTTTTTCAACACTTTCAGTCGACTCGTGACGTCGCTCTATCACGCATCAGTTTTAGTGTTGTGCAAACAGTCATTCTCTCCTCTGGTTTTCACTTTCTCTTGCTCTCGTTCTACGTCGTAGGTATTCAGCCGGCACTCTTACCCAGAGTACCTTGCAAGGTTCACTTCCTCCATCGCCTATCATTGTAACCAACACACACACACTCGTACCGATCCTCTGTTTGTATAAATGACGCACATGTCTCCACTCCATCTCTCTTCCTCTCTGTTACGTACTCTTCCTCCTCTCTGCTCCTCTCTGCTTTGTTGATTTTTCATTTATCCCGCTTCCTGTCTGAGTGCCTCCTGACCTTTTTACCAAACAAAACACACTCACACACACACACTATACCCACACATATACATGATACAGGATGGAAAAGGATGAATATAGCTATTTATAAAGGTTATCTGCCCCACAGCTATTAACAGCTAACACTACAGCAGTCTGTTTTTAGCGATAGCATGGTCAAGAGAAGAAGGGACAAGGTATGCTCATATACTTTGTGTTATCAGCGTCACCATAACTCGGCAATAATGCCAACTGTTACATATTTATTGGTACTTAACATTCTTGTCACGTATGTTTTCCGTGACATGTAGCACACTAGGATGTGACTCATTGAAGGAATCGTTGACGGCCACTTGTGAAAGCCTGTTCTCAAGCTCATTTTAATACAACAATAAACATGTGGGATGCCTATGGCCCTCCTCTGTGTGTGTATGCGTGCGTATATGCAAATGAATATGACACGCCTGCATTGGTGCAGACACCTAATGTGCTTCAAAGTCTGACAAATGGGCTGTCTCATGCAGGTCTTATATAAACAAGGCTTTTTAATGTCACTGTATTCAAATGAGGCCATGAACACAGACACGCTCACATCTTTGTTCTTGTATTAGAAATAATGTCAACACTTCTATTCCCGAGATCTTGATCTGAGAGCTAATGAAACAAATACGAAGGTAAATTATCCTCGGGGGAGGTAAAGGTCTCGACATATTTTAGATTTCTAACGTTGCTATTTCGATTTTTGACTGAGCTAACCTCTTACCATTTGTTTTCTTGAGACCCTCTGGAGGAATAATCTCATGACTAAGTTTACATTTTGCATCGACCTTTTCTTTCAGTTATTCAGTGCGTTCAGCGTATTATACCCCAGGAGGTGGTAAATAAAAAGGTGGATAGAATAGTAATTGTTTTCACAATTGCCTTGGACAACCTGCATTAAACATGCTTTTAAGGAAATTAATGAGTTTCCCCTGGAATGCAGTGTGTTTGTACTGTGATTTATGTTGGAAATTCATAGCATAGTAGTTAATGGTAGCCTTAATAAGTGGTCAAATGTATAAATGACCATTACTTTCCGAACGCATTTCTTTTATTTACCAGTTGGTCAGATTCCTTCGCGCATACGAAAGATTCCCTGTTTCTTTAACGACCAAAAGACTTGATGTTTTCAGCTCATTCACAGAGATGGGTCTCTTTAAAACACTAATCCATCAGATTAATTGGACCGGTAGCAGATTCAATTTGTACCAGACAGCTCCACAGCATGAACCTGCCTGAATTTATGAAGGTGAGCCGGAGTGAGGCTGTTTAACATTGGAAAGAAAGAAGTATATGGCAGCATGCTGTGTTTTAAAACTACATCACAAATGGAGACGTGTAACAGCATTGAATAGTAGTGAGAGTGTCAAAGACAGACTAAATTCTTCTGCTGGGGACTGAGGAAGCAGTTTGCCCATTGGCAACTTTAGTAAACTATTTTCATTATAAAAAAGTACGAAATATATCCACCACTTCTGCGTTACTCTGTACGAACACACAACAAACACTTTCCCGAAAGGCAGCAAGCTTTTATGCTGTGAAATTGAAGATCCAAAATACGGTTTGCATTTTCCTCCTTCCATCTGGATGATGACGTCAAATGTGCATTAGAATGGTGGATTCTACACACAACTCTCTCTGTTGCTGTTTGTAGCTGACTGGGAACCGGCAGGCGGGTCTTCCTGCTCCGGCCTTTCAGTTGCACCTGCAACAGTGTGACTGACACCGTGTTTGACCCTTTATATTACATTACAGTCATTTAGCAGACGCTTTTATCCAAAGCGACTGACAAGTCAGATTCTATCACATTCATACACCGTAGGCACAGCTACGGGAGCAAGTTTGGGGTTAAGTGTCTTGCTCAAGGGGACATCGACATGCGACTACCGGAGCCCGAGCCGGGGATCGAACCACCAACCCTCTGATTGAAGGATGGCCCTGCTCTCTCCACAGTTAGCCACAGTTCTATCATTTGCCTTAAACAGCCGTTAAAGTGTCAAACACAGCTGTTTTGTAGTTGTACATCAGTAAAGGTTCTCTTTTTGATTCTCCAAATAAACCTCATTTGTCTCAGTCCATTGTAATTCAAATACATATAAAATAGATGGTTTGTGGCATAATGTCCGGCTGTATTCAGCACCAAAGCACATTTTAAAGTGTCTCCGTTGGTCTGTGTAGGTAACCTGTGTGTTCTGGAGTGTGACTTTTGTGTTCCATTCATCTCCATGTTAGCTTAACGATCTGTGGCTGCTTTTTACTTCCAGACCGCCATGATGTCTTCCAACTTTCTAATGAGCACACACTTCTTTCACAAAGACACATTCTCCCTAAATAGTCTCATTCACAAACACGCATTTACTTACTGGTTTTCTGTATACAAAGCTCCATACACTGAAACACACACACACACACACACACACACACACACACACACACACACACACACACACACTCTCAGCTCTGCACACTAATGAATAGAGCTCCTGCATTCTAATCCATCAGATTAATTGGAAGTGCCTGGCCATGGATTGAGGAATCTTTCATCCCCCCCAAACACTGCTGGTGCTCACAGCCTCTACCTGCAGTTTGTGTTTATATAGCATGCAGAAAGCAGTGTCTTGAAAAAAAAGTATAAAGTTATGTTTGCTCAGTTTTAGTAATGAAAAAAAAATCCACCCTTGGATACTGATGCAGTTGTCTCTTATTCATCTGTATTCTTTTTCCAAGCTTTTTTCAGGAGTTATGTGACTTCCCTCATCTAATCATATTCTACTTGATTTAGCATTTTTTTCCCCAGAATGACTGTTCAACGATCTCCTGAAAAGGGGACTGAGCTTGTCTCATCTAATATTCACCTTTTGTCGTGTGGCACAGCTGTGACAAGTACTTCTTTCATTGCTCTGTATTCACATCTTTTTCCCCCCGCACAGTTATTGAACATTATACAAAGACACCCTTGCACTTTGAATCTTGGATAACATCATTGATCCATTTTGACAAGAAACTAGTGCGGCTGCTTTGCAGATGTAGACTTTTAATACAAAATATAAATCAACTCATAAATTAGGATTAATGACGAAGCAATAAACATCTTTTAAATATATACAGTAGTTTATTAGCCCCATCTTTACCAGCTGCAACATTAAAATGATGAACACATCCTTTGAGTTCTGCATAATGAGTATCGGAAATAGAAGCGGAGATGTAGCTGTTGACTTGGGCGTTTCTCAGACTTTGACTACCTCTGTAAAGTCTAAAGGTTGGATTTATTGCACAGTTGTGTTTGAGTGCACTGGATGTGGCTCGATATACTTTATAAACTGGCTACTAATTGAATATAGCCTCAGATAAAGCTAGAAAGGGCTCTCGCTTTAAATGCTGTCCTGGTATGTAAAGGAGGACTTAATATTTATATTCTTCAACAGACGAGGCACTCGTAATGCACCACTACTCCTCATACACAGGCATTTGTGTCTACACAGTGACCAAGTCCCTAAATTGTATGTGGATGCTATGTAGGAACGTTATGCCAGCAAGCCAAAACACAACATGTTTCTTTGCTTCTTTCCACATTGATTTAAGGCCTTTTCAACATCGCTAGCCTCAACACAGTTGAATTGAAACCTACAATTCTTGCTCTCTGTTATTTCCTTATCGGTTCACAATGGGTAGACTCGGTACCAACTAGGCTCTACCTCAGGTTGTTCACCTTATTGCTGTCTTGAAATAGTTTCAAGCAACGCATGCAGTTGCACTTCCAGTTTTTCACGTCGTGAAAAGGAACGCAAAAAGCAATCTCTCACCAACTTCAGGAAAGTGCAACGCAACCCAAACAAACTTTTGTTCATTGTGTTAATACAGGAGCTTTGGTTTGTCAGTCAAGAATGAAAGCATCTCGATAACCATTCCAAATCCTCCTTAATGCAGAGCAACAGTTTTGTGTCGAAGACAAAAGGATCTGTTGCAGCATTGAGCCTTTTGTCGCCTTTATGTCTGCTTTCAAGTGCAAAGATTCTTCATTTATCTCCACTGAAGCAAGAATAAGCCGTCCACCCTTTACTCCGCCTCCTTTGTCATCCTCCATTCATCTTCTCATCCTTATTCCTGTCTGATAGGGAAAGAAATGAACACTGGGGCAGTCGAGTGGAAAAACAGACCCGAGATGTGCCGTAAACCTAGACGCTAATAATCTGCTGGGATTCAACAATGTGAAACACACCGAAAGACTTCCTTCCTCTCGCTCTGCTATTCGTCTCATTTCCACAAGACTTCCTTTCTCTCTCTCTCTCTCTCCCTCTCCCTCTCTCTGCTTTTCTCCCATCACACACAAATGGATGCCACACACGCATTGGGCCTCTGACGTCCTATCAGAGATGCTTGCTTGTGCAGGCGTTGAGCTTTGGCCGTTGTGCGGGAGACTTTCTTCAAAGGTAGAGACAATGGGTACTGACTGGAACAGAGATCCATGCAGAGCAAATTGACACCTCAATGGGACGCGTCAGACTGGCTGGCTAGTTGGAATATATTTACATACAAATACTTTGTTACAGTCCAGCATCAAGGGTTAATGTAAATGTATGTGCTGTGGTTGCATCATTAGTCCCTGCAAATCATAAAGAAATGAAGAGGTTTAAGAGCTCTGTGGTAGTAAAATAGGGGGAGAAAAGAAAAGGTAAAATACCAAAAGTTTTGGATTTGTAGTGGATAGGATCATAGAGATAGAGGGGCTTCATTTCCCTGTGATTTATCCGCACACATTATTCGCATTTGGTCTGAAAATTCCATATGATGGCGTATCTGTACACTCATACAGCAGGTCTGGAAACAAATGATCTTAAATCACTTGTTCGTGCCAACGGAAATTGTTGGTACTCCTTTCTTCCTCCACTTTTGCTTCGTTGGCGTCTGCCCTCAGACCGGCTCGTATTACTGAACACCCGCACTCTTGACAATTGGCGACCAATCGACAAATGACAAATGCCAACCTGTGAGCGCGGCGTCACTGACTCCCGCTGAATGAGCGTGACTCTCCATATGAATAGAAATCTGTATACATTATGTTTCACGCTGTCCCTTTTTTCCGGAACAAAGCAGCGGTTATGAGATCTCTTTGGCTGACTTTGTCTGCGTTTGTTTTTGTTTTTCTCTGAAAGATTTCGAAGCAGCATTAATGCTGGACAGACGCATAACGCAAATGGTTGTAAAGTACCTGCAGGTTTAACAGTGGGAGTCTCCATTTAGAGGTTGGGCAGTGGATGGGGGTTGAAATAATAGTCGATATGTGAGTGTTCCTGTAAGATTAGATTGACCTCTTTGCCCACTCAGTGAAAAGGCAGCACCTCTACTACACCTACGCACTACAGGGGAGAAATCTCTATGACTCACAATACCAAAGCACGCACTCTTAAAGTGACGTGCACGCACACACGGATGACATATTCAAATATGTGAGAAAACCATGTGTGGTTCTGTCAAACACACTCTCACACACACACTCACACACACACACACACAAAAGAATCTTGTTGCACTGCTGAATACAAGACATATCCTTGGAGCAAAAAGTACTGGCCACTAGATCTTCAGTGTACATTAAAGCAAAAGATGGGAACAAGCCAGGAGGTGGATGCCGTTTTGGCAACAACAAAGTCCAGGTTTACATATATTGGGGACAGTTATTACACTCAAAATATAAAGGGGCCAGGTTCATAAGTCACAGTATGGGAGGTTACTCTTTCTGTAACCTAATATTCAAGCAAGAGCTTTTTCAAAAAAGGTTATGACTTTTTTTTTTATTGAATATTTTCCAAATCCCTTTTCTCTCCTCACTGTTTCCAACTTCCCTGTTCGATGTTGCCTACTGCACAATACGATTCTTCACCATTCAGCTCGCCGTTTCCTTACCGGATTGTTCTTTATTTCTTTAATTCAGAAATTTGACTGAGGGTGTAACCCAGTGTGACTTATTTTCAGTTGAAACGAAGAGTGTTAATCTGATATGTCTGTCTCTCTTTCCCCTTTCTTTCTCTCCTCCACAGAGTTATATTCACGGCAGCAGTCAGGCTCAGTTTGTGGCTGAGTCTCACATCATCTTTCTTCTGAGTATCCTTTCCCCCAACGCGTTTGTGTTTCAACGTTTCATGTGTTGACATAAAATGAAACACGGTGCGGCAAAATGCCAATCATCCCGAGCAGTTTAACTGTCTGACAGCTCATCGCGGCACCAAATTCCTTTAATTCTCCATCTGCTGATTCACACCACATTGGAAGCCACCGTATATGTGTATATGTGTCTGAGCACACGATTGCTTTGTCATCTGTGTGCGTTCTCAGGGAGGCTGCCTGCTGCACTGAACAAACAGGCAATCCAAAGACCAGGGATTGTCCTCTTTTAACGTGTGTCTGTGTGCTTTTGGCAGGGCAAATGTTTCTGTTCTCTGTTTGTCTTCTTCTCTGTCTGCTTGTATACCTGTGTGTTCTTGCACTGGTGCTTCTGTATCTGTGTGGGTAATGATACCGTTCATTCCTAGCTGTTGTGTTTGCCCCCCGTGGGAAATAGCGGGTCCAAGGTTGCACCTGCTGCAGAGCAATATTTGCTCTGTCCACGCCAACACGGTTTATTTTATTTTGTTGTTGTTGTTTTTGGGCCCATCTGATTACATCTAAATGAAACACACATTCACACCTGCTGTAACGCTAACACGCCTACGCATGTTGTCTGTGCAGGTTGTTTAAACACATTTTATGACTGTTTCCCCGTGGATGTAACCTTGTAAAATTCCTCATACAGAGGAACACACACACACACTCGGGTACACGTGAAGTTGCATATCTATAACATTTCAGGATGAAATAGAAACAGATGAATGTATTTCCCTCATTCTGACTGTTGTTACCATATGACCTCCCCACAAAAGTCCGATGGGACAGGATCAATGAAGTGTGTCAACCCAACACAAAGCATTGCGGTTCAGGCTGCCATGGCCACTGATTAGGTGAAGACACACAGGTGTGGCTTCTCTCTCAGGATGTCGCTGTCCTCTCAGCCTCTGAGCGTACGTGTGAAGTATCTTCACAATGGAAGCTGCTCTCTGTGACTTGCAGGTCTTCAAATATTCCGTGTCAACAAACTAGATTTTATTTCTTGCAAATCATTTTTTGCTTCGTGCCAATTTGGTATCCCGATGATACCTCTGACTCGGAGCCGTTTCAATGAAGTGAAGTGGAAGCACCTGGTTGGGATTGTGTTGGCAAGGAAAACTAGTATCAAAGCTTTTGGAGCTTTTTGTTTTGGTCATGTGCACATCAGCCAGTCCTGTCCCAAAATGATACCAATCTCAAATATTCCAGTTTGACTTTAATCAGCCTCGCAGGACAACGGATATTTTATTCTAATGATATGCACGTGGATGTAGTGTGACTATTTCCCAGAGTGATTAGTGTGCAAAGCTTCCTGCAAGCACCCGGGCCGCCGTACACATCGCTGTCTGTGGAGATATCTCTTGTGTTTCCGTCATATCATGTCTTTCGCATACAAGCCGACGCCTGATTTCCGCTCTGTATCTTCCCATGTGGCAGCTTTTGTGTGCGCACCTCTTCAGGATTTCTTCAGTCATAATGATTGGTGTGCAGCGCACACGCTGAAGAAAGGAATCTGTAATTATAAGCCACCTGAGGCTGTGCTTTGCAGTGATTGTAGACAAAGCGTTGAAGTGTTGAATGCAGCACTGCCTGATTCTGTAAAAAAAAAAGATATCTTCATAAAAACAAATGTCACACTTTCAACAGGTCAAACTTAAACAGCTAAATACTACAAGTGCATCGAGCGATGATCGTACGACGCACACGGTGTCTCAATGGGCTTTACAGTGTAGCCCCACCAAGCTCAGCATAAAGAAAATAGAAGAAAACCTTGTAGAGGGAATATGTTCTCCACCTCTCCACGGCCAGCTTTGTCTGCAACAGTCACTGCAGATGGGAAGTTTTCCTCTTTACAAACTGTAGTGCTCACAATTTATACTACATCAGAGCATCAGGGCCATGTTTGCAGAGTTGACTTGACATCACCACACTGTGTGGGTTTAAAAAGAAGAAGAAGAAGAATTGTTTTTTCTTCCAATAGTTAGGTTGTACCGCTGCTGATTTGTGTTGCCAGATGTTGCCTCGTGATCTCGTGCCCTCTCACAAAACGCTTTGTGATTCATTCAACAAAACACATGTTCTCCTTTTTTATAAAGCTGTATTGGGAATAACAGGGAAAGGGCCAGTGACCTATGAACCAAGTCTCTCCTGATTACACTGTGGTCGTCTATCACAGCATACAATGTAATGCAGTACACCATCAACGTTTGCAGTTTAATGAACTCCTCTCTGACGACGTCTCAACCAAACATGATGCTTGTGAGCTTCAATTGAAACGTGTTTATTGTAAGCCTATTGTCTGGACTCCTTTGATTAGTTTATATGAACTCGGTGCCGTCATGCAGCGACTGATGTTCTGGCTAATCTGTTTCAGTGCGCCCATGCACATATGCGCGTATCTGTGTGGGAATATGTGTGTCCAGCACACTTCTTCCTGGGTCAGTGTGTACTTCCAGCTTCTCCCACTCCCGTATGCTAGTGTGTTGTTTCCTTGACGACCTTGTGTCCCAGATGCTGCAATCACCATGGGGATGGTGCTGCTAAATGAGGCTGCCACCTCCAAGGGAGATGTTGGCAAGAGGAGAAGTGAGTAGTACTTTTTGTTTCCCGTTTCAAGCTTAAGTTCTGAGTGAAGCAATTCTCAGCAATGTTACTGGTGTGTGTGTGTGTGTCATTGATGTTACTGCCACCTTGTAACTAACAGGTAGGTGATTTATCCTCGCAACACCCAAAGTGTATTCATCAAAATCCATGTTTAGAGAGGTGTAGCACTGGTGTTTGAGAGGTTAACATTCTTGTATTAGAAACACAGATCCTGTCAAACATGAATTCTTATTTTGTATCTTGTTATTATAACAGAAAAACTCGGGCTGTCGATCGATGGACAAACATGAACTAATTAACCGCTTTTGTTCTCCTTAAGACTGAAGCGTGTAATGGGCAATCACATGTAAAATCATGGAATGAATGTAGAATCAACTCAAAAGAAATATATTTAAATTCAAATACTATTTTTTGACAGCATCATTTTAACTTAGAACACAGATTCCAGCCAGCTTGAAAGGCTTTTTTCTTATATGCACTAACAAACTATAATAATACAAACCAAGCCTATTAAAGGCCATTCAAAATAGATATCAGATAAGAATGCTACATTTCTTCAAGGCACTGATACAAATAATAATTAACAACAACAAAAAAAAGTGTTGCACCTGCCTGTTGAATTTCGAAATAGGCCACAATATTCCATGCAGATATGAAAAAAAAAACCAAGGAAATATTTCTGCACCTAAGTGAGTCACATTTTAGTCATACCTCACATTTAAATAGTGTTCTTCTTATTAAAGGAAAGAGATTCTAAAACATTTACCAAGGCTGCGCTTCAGCTCAACCAGGAAAAAGTGATTTGTGTGACTGTTACCACACATTACTCTGGAATGAATATACTAAATACGAATCATCTCAGCAGGTGGAGGACCACCAGAGTAGAGGCAGCAGATCAGCTCTTCTGAGTCCACATACCACACATGCCAGAGCAGGTGGAAGATACATATATATATACAGTATATGATCAATGTGGCTGATACATCCCTGGATGACCACATTACCTGAAGTCAAATGCACTTTTGTAAAGGTCTCGTTAAATGCCTTAAAATCCCACTTGTGTTCATGCACAATTAAAGAGCAGATATTTCTGAAACTGTTAAGTGTCATGACTTTAAAATACTTCATGTGGGACCGTCGACATGCGCTGCCATTTACAGGCAACCCTGAGTGCTGAGCATGCAACCCAGTTCATTGTTAGAAATAGGCCACTTTACCACACTAATGGCATTCATGCTTTCAACCGTTTTCCTTTGCTGCCCAAGCATAGATTCTGCATAATCTCTAGATTATGAAGAGGGGAGTTAGATATTAGATGGCCCGTAATGATAATTACCTCAAACACAGAGACACTGTTACACACAATTGGATTTTAATTAGACTGGGTGTGATGAAAAGAGGAACTCCAGAAGCCTTTCAATGCCTCTGTGAGGCCGCAAATTTATGCGTGCGCACAAAAAAAAAAATCTGAAGGCAAGATTAATAACTTTTTGTTCTACTTTACCCATGAGTTCTCCTTGAGATGTTAAAGCTTGGCAATTAAAATGATAATGACTTTATAACTACCTCAAGACTTGTTTCTCAGTATCGGGCCAAAAAAAAAGAAAGGAACACTTCCATACCTCCTCACACTGACTGATTGTCACCTGTGTTAGGGTGACATATCACGTGTACATCGAAGACGACTCGTTTATCAACTCTCTTGTCAGCTCAATCGTTTCCAACAGGTCTCTCTCTCTCCTTTTCCCTTTTCATCCAATTATCCTCCGTCTCCATCTGCCTCTTGCCCCGTCCTTCCCTTCTCTTTTTATCGGCAGTATTTTTCTTATTGTATCAACTACTTTGATTTATTCACCTCTTGTGTTTGTGCAATTTCCACCTGCTACTTTAAATAAACTGAAGCGAAGACATCACGCAGATCATATTTTACCGCAGCACATGCATACTGATGCCAACAGAAAGCGGTTACGTAAAGCACACGCGACATCCAGACAAGAAGTTATCTGCTGCTTCCACGGGCATCTGTCCAAGAAATCACAGCGCACACGCGGCTTCTCAGCCAAGGGAGTTACTGGACTAGTCAATGGAGTTACAAAATCACGACATATGCAATATCAGTGGAAGAGGGTGATAGACGGAAGGAAGGTGAAAGGGAATAGGAGCGAAATATCAAGGAGGGAGAGGACGGAACGGGAAGGATGAATTAAAGAGTCGGGGGGGGGGGGAAAGGGGAGATGGGTCTGTGAAGGAACACAATGCAGTAGATGCTACTTTAAAGCAAGGCCACAGCTCAATATCTACCATATCTGCCGGGTGAAATGCCAACGTGCTGCGTAGCACAAAAGTTAGTACCAAATGTCAAGGCAACGTAAAACAGGGGGTGTCAAGAGAGCTGATGCTTTGGTACCAAGTCGATGTCAAAAATGTGATGGTACTCGTTTCTATACAGTACCGCTAATGTCCGGAGGTTGCATTGAGGTACATTATGAGGCATTCAAGCTGTATTAAGTAAAAGTGTCTTTAATAGAGCGAGCTAAAGGGGGGAAATCAGTTTTCACAGCCTGCACATGTAGATGTGCCTCACTTCAATGTGCAGTATGTGTGATACTCGTGTGTTTGTTTGTCTGGTTGGAACATTAAAGAGACATGTTACCAGGAACTTGAGTCCATTAAAACATGAATCTACAAGCCCTGGTTCACTTGTAATTGGGTAGTGTGGACATTAATAATCCAAACAAAAGAAGCAGCCGGCTTTTCTGTCGCAGTTTAGCATAAAAGATAATTGTGGGTGGTCGTAACCAGAGGCTGAGTCAGTTCATGTCTCTTGAAGCCAGTTGCTAACCACAGAATGAACTGAAGAGCCATTTAGCGTCCTAATATCTGCTCATATGTGTCCTCCTAATGAGCTAGGCTTAACTTAATATGTTTATTGGCTCCCCCGTGCTGGGGAAAGGTACGTTCATTTCTACCGTGCCAATATATCATGATTTGAATTGAGTCACAAGACGGATTACCACCTTTGTCACTGAGGGAAATCATTGGGCTTAAACAACTTGTCATTTGGCCAATGTCATAAATCACTTTCATTAGCGTGCTTAGCGTGCTTAGCGTGCGCGTGTGTGTGTGTGTCTGTGTCATTATCCACGGAAGCATACTAAGATACCTCTCAGTCATAACTGATGAGCTATGGGAAATACATCCCGCTACGCTTACTGAAGACACACAGACGTCCTGTCGCTCACGTCCTCGCAGGCACGTATGTAGATGTGGCAGCTCGGGGAGCGCGGGGCCATAGGGGCTCTCCCTGGAGACGCACTCTGACACATGCAGTGGTCTCAATCAAGTCACTCGGTCAATGTCTCACATACACACACAGGTTGGTGATACAATAGTTTTCAGGACGTTGTCTTGAATAAGTCATCAGTGTAACCTGTATTGAACCCCAGATCTGTCCTCTCACCTATCAACATTTTCAATTCAAAGTCAAAAATGGCAAAAAATGCTTTTAGCAATTTACCCTCTTGGCTGATGCCCTTTGATCCTCACAAGAATAGAAGGAAAATAAAGCACACACACACACACGCTGATTGCTAAGTGGGCCTCCTGTGTATTTGAGAGTGTAAGTGTGTGTGTGCCGGTTGTAGATGCATTAGGACTTGAATGTTATGTCAATTGCTGCCCCTCTCTCAAACACAATACAGCCGCTGAGGTGTGTGTGTGTGTGTGTGCAATGATTCCTATGTGGGATTGTAAATGTATGATTTGTCTATAAAGTGAAAGGAAGAAAGTAGAACAGTCATGTTGGAACTGACACTGAGCAGGGAGAGCAAATGTAGTCTCATACACACATCCAAAACAGGTCACAGGACAACACACACACACACACACACACAGACGACGTAAACCATTGTAGCCCCAAATATGAATGACGGCCCATACACACAAAGTTAAACTGAGAATCTGTGATACACTTCCAAGCCAAATCTTTTGTTCTGAAGCTTTTTGCTCTCTCTCATCCTTACACACACACACACACACACACACACACACACACACACACACACACACACACACACACACACAGACACAGAGCGAGAACCGGCACATATCTCACTATTTAGTCTCCAGGAGAGGTCCTCATCCTAATCCCTGATTAACAATATCAGTCGGTGGTGACAGTTTAATTTAACACAGTCCCTCTCAAGGATTAGCCGCTACATGAGGGTGTGTGTGCACACACACACACACTCATGCACCGACACACACACACTCACAATTCCCCTGCAGATTAAAGATCATGCTTATGTATATTTCACTTCAGCATAGCCACTGAGGAAATAAGATGATACTAGTTGCAAACACAATTTCCTGCAGCACAGCAGGGTTGATGATGAGAACGAGGCAGTGGCACATACATGTAATGGATTGTTTAAATAAAGTAAATATTTAATAAGGTTGTGTCCTGATAAAGAGCCCCGGGTAATGTTTGAGACGTCCCTTCTGTCAGCATTATAGCAAATGTCAAATATAAATGTTTTCATCATTTGGCTGTGTGTATGTAGGCCTGTGTCGGTGCTTACGTGTGTGTGTGTGTGTGTGTGTGTGTGTGTGTGTGTGTGTGTGTGTGTGTGTGTGTGTGTCTTTCCAGTCATCTGCCTGGTTGGCCTTGGCCTGGTGGTGTTTTTCTTCAGCTTCCTGCTCTCCATCTTCAGGTCCAAGTACCATGGATACCCCTACAGGTAACTATAGCAACTGTACAGTAGCATGCTGGACAGATGCTCGCGCACAAGTTTCATCCAACTTACTCAACAGTTATTCAAACACGATATACAATGAATCTTAAAAATCACTGAAAGTTTACGTAAAATCGCTACAAAGTTATTGCAGACACGGTGAAAAAAAAATAATCCAGGCCAAAAGCGGATCCATCCATTCCCATTATTGCATCGATCCTCAGACAGCTGTTCGATTGGAAACACTCCCTTCAAAAATGTACAGGCCACAGCGCCGAGGTTCCTCCTCCGAAGACCAATCCGCCAGCTAAGAACCTTCAGTCTGGTGTTGTTGCGGTGCGCTCGATACATACATTCACGTGTCTTCTCTTCTTTAGCCTGATTACTAGAACTCATGGAACTATCATGGGTGTTTCTCTGCAGGGCATCACACAGCCAATGTGTTTCAGCTGAGCGAGCCAGAACAGCAGCAATTTGGTCCCACTTTGAGCTAAAGGTCGCCACTCCATAAAAAAAATAAAAAAGATTTAATGTGTGACAGAAACCACTCCTCAGAGTCTGAGGTCCAATTCATCGCTTCTGGTGCAGCCGTGGGATATTACAGCACAAACGCAAGAACAACCTCCAGTTGCAGGAAGTCGCCTCTGCAGCTGGAGGGGATTCGTGTTGTCGGGGGCACTTCACCGGGGCAGATCATTTATGGGGGGGGGGGGGGGGGGGCTTTGAGGGGGGGGCATTGTGCCAGCTCAGTGGAGGGGCTTAACGTCCGGTGATTGCTGTCTCGTGCCCTTTGATGGAACGTTCAGGTGTGGTATAAAACTGGTCATGCTTTATGTCACAGGTGCACATTAACTGAATGTTTTCCTAATTCTACCGGCTGTGATTCCTGCTGCTCATTAATCAATTCAACTATACAGAAGACAGATTTGTAGAGCAGTAAAGTTGTGGATGGCTCCTATAATGAGAATACAGCTTGAGAGGAACCGTTTGATGCATTTTTAATGACTACAAATCAGGCCAGTGTGGTGTTGGTTGTTTTATGCGAGACATAGAAACATTTCTGTTCAGCAACAATAAAATAAACAAGAAAAAAAAATCTGTCCGTATCAGTGTCTTCAGCGCGCTTTTGAGCTCTTTTGCCTGATTAAATGCCTCCAGGAACAGTTTGAACCTTCAGTATCTACCAAGAAATTCACCAACAGCCTCATGGTTTTCACTTTGTTGCAGCCTCTGCTAAAAAGGTGTTGTGCAACACAAGCCACGACTAAAAACCTGCTATTGTTTTCATCCCTTTGTGTCTTCTCTCCCTATCGTCTTCCTTGTTTCTCTGCTGTCCTCCTCACTCCCTGTAATCCTCCTCTGTCTCTCAGCTTCCTTATTAAGTGACAGAACAGACAGAAGAGGAGGTCAGCGGATGGCCGAGAAGCGATGGGTTAGAAGAAGAGGAGTCGACGAGATACTTGAAGAGGAGGAGGAGGAGGAGGAGGCGTCAATATTGAGTCTAGAGTGCATGGTGGAGTTTCTTTTTTTGTGTGTTGTTTTTTATCGACTCCTATCATAAACTCTACTAGTTGAATAGAAAATAAATTATTCTTTCTTACACTGGAAAATAAACGTGTATGGCATGTCTCTGTATTTTTGTCTTTTTTTTTTATGGTCCCCTTTTTGGTGATTTGAATATTCTGTGTGGCTATATATACCTGTGACTGTGCTCTGCTGTTTTTAATCCGTTGTATTGCATATTATTTATAAAAAGTGTGTCGCAGGTGACGGCAGAGACACCTGAAGTCAAACACACAGAGAGCAGAGTGGGTGTTGAGAGGACGGGAAGTGAAGCAGCAGGTCAGGGAGATGGTTTACGTGGTGACACTTGAACACGGCGGCAGAGAGCTAAAGTTTATTCATTACTTAGTCGGAAAGCTTCTTAACTACGTGTAAAATCTCAACTAATTCAATCTTCCCAGGTCACATAAATGCAGCTTTCGAACATAAAGATGCTAATCCTCAGCTGGTAAATTGCTGCTGGAGCTCAGTCGGACTCAGATTCACGGTGCGACCAGTTTTAAATTAATAAGGCTAAAATATTCATGTGTAGATTTATAGTATACACATATGGAATCAATCCAATCAGGTAACGCAGGTCTTGGGCTTTTCTCTCATAGACTGCATGTTTACACCCTTTGGACTCTGGTGTGTGTGTGTGTGTGTGTGTGTGTATTTTATTTTGTATGTATCTAAAAAGTGATCGTTGTGTGTCTCTAAAGCCTCTTGGATGAGTTATTATTCAAAGACAAATCGTCAAAATTGACCAACATGAGACCTAAAATGTGAGTGTTAAAGAAGAGCTCTGCGTTCAGTCTCACACAGTTCACTTCTTGCTGTATTGAATAAACATTCACTTTCTCCCCACACTTGCAAGGATCTTAAACCACTAATGTGAAATAGCATTACGTGAAGCGAGTTTACAGGAGGCCGGCTGCGAGCGCTGCAACTTTTTCTTTGCTGGCTGTGAGAAGCTAAGGTCATTTAGAGATTACATACATTTGTAATTCTTTCACTGGTGGACTGCCCGCTGAAACAGTGAGTGGGCTGCAGCATTGAAACCATTTATGTAACCCTTCTATGCGTGGGCAGACAGCGGAATGGTGCCGCACATAGACCAGTTTTGACGAGTGTAATAAAAAGATTCCCTCTTAGACTTCCCATTCTTGTCTATTTTTTGCTTCGTATCGTTGGGAGACCGAACCGTTGTGTGCACGCTGATCTTACCAGAACACAAGCTGATCTTGTAATCAGCAATATACTGAATATAATTACAGTCAAGATGGCTGCTGGCTTGTTGAATCGCGTGTTGGAATCTGACACGACATGCAGGCAATGGAAGGGACTCAAAGGTTGCAAAGAACGCCTTCCTATTTTCTGTAGAGAGTTACTTTAATAAGAAGGACTACTGTCAGCAAAACAGTAATGCGTATCGCCGCTGTGTAAGAGATGAGAGGTAATTACACCTGCTCTCTTTATGCTTGTAAAGAATGTACTTTCTTCAAGTGAGTAACAGTACACAGTCGCAGTAATAACCAACTTCAGCTCATCGATTGGCCCGGGGTGAGACCATTTTTTTGTTTTGTTACAAGGGCCGAGATGTGGTATCATCGTCGGCGCTAGGAATAGAATTTCCCATCTGTTTGCCCTGAACTGTTGACCTTTTATGGTTGTGGAGGAAATAAGCAGAACAAATGTATTGGCAAATGAAGCAAAATCAATGTGTATATTAGACAGAGGGCGGCTGTAGTACAAAAGACAAAGTGACTTTTAGAATAATCTCTCCACTGCCTCAAGAGGCGACACAAAAATCAGCCGTACATCTTGTAAAATGAGTGCATGTTCATTAAAGGTTTGAAATAGACTGCTTGTCACTTCTAATGTACAATCTGTTCCCCTTTTTAGTCTGCGAATTGCTTTACAGTTGTATGAATCTGGTTTGATTAAAAGATTACTTCAGTGTTTGTTGAACCTGCACCCTATTATCCCATTGTTTTGTGTGTCTAACTGACTGTTAAACTCATTCCGGTCCAGTATTGAGCAGGAGCGCTGTAGACTGTGGCCACTCTCGGGCTGCAATGGAATCTATTGGGGTGAGCCGCGGCGCCGCCATTAACGTTCCACCAAAACGGCTGTTTTTTGCCATGACAGGCTCTGATTGTTTTATTTCTGTGTCGGGTCTTTCGCATAATGTGGTCAGACACCGAAAATAACAGTCTGAGCCCGTCAGTGGCAAAAACAAGCACTTTTATTTGCTGTTGCATTCCATTGACCCGGCTTACTTGCCCTCAGTACCCGTTTTAAAGCGGCCGGCTACAGCGTTCTCCCTCAGTACTGGGCCAGTTGTTGCCCCATTAGTCACTTAAGAGTCCATGTTGAAAAATACAGAAGTAACCTTTAAGTCAGATATAACCCTTGAAATTGAATGTACTTCCTCATCTTTTGGGGTCCCATAAACCGCTGTTGTATCGGTAAAATCCAAACATTGCAAATCCATATTTTTCTCCACTAAATGTTATTTACCTGTTGTGTAGGTATGTATTGAAGTGAGACCACTTCCCTTTGCCGTAAACTGAGCTTGCAGATTTGATGACGGTGGCGTAACTTATGTTTGCAGTGATTTAGACCCAGCAGAGATCACACTCCCTTCTAGACTTCCTCTGGAAAACTAAAATAAAAACAAATAGGCTTTCAGAATAAAAGAAGCTTATGTTCACAAGAGAAAGAACCTTTCAAAGATGCACTAGTACTGTGTGTCTCGTTGTTATTCTTCTTTTGTAACAGCTCATGTTTATTTCCATCGGAAGAAAACAAATCTAAGAAGCGCAATTGGCATTTGGATGGTGACAGCAGGACTGGCATTTGTTGTGGGGTCATGGTGGCCATATTTTACAGATAGCAATTCAGAGACGGCTGCAACTTTTCCAGGAGCGTCTTCGTCCTTTCTGATGTCCTGATAAAGAGCTTCTTCTTGACAGTCTGACTTACGCACCAGCCAACAAACAAGCGCTTCTTGCCCTCTCTGGCCTTTTTTGTTCTGTTTTCAAACCCTGTGCTTCCATCTTCGTTCGAAACTTTGCAGTGTCACGGCACTTATTCACTGCTTCATCACTGTAACGGGCAGTATGCATCGGTGTGTGCATTTGGGCATTTAGCGACCTTTACAGGTGCTCCAACCCGGCGCCTATTCGGAGCACTGCCATTCATGAACTGTTGAAAATAAGCGTTGATGAACTTTCCAAAATGTCTTACAGTTTTATTGAACTTTTCAATTCCCATTCAGCTTCTCCAACTTGACATCTCACCGTTAATCTGTTGAATGAATCACAGCTACTGGTGCGTTGTTCCTCAGCAGTGGTGCTGCAACCCGACGTCTGGTCTGATTCCACTGAAGGGTCTGGTGTTCCCGTCTTACCTGACCTCTGTGGCGTCCTGCTGAGCCGCGACGGACCCTGAAGAAACTCGTCTGCTGTCTGTCTGTTGAGGGCATGATACCACCTCGCTGTGGACCAAACCCCCCCCCCCCATCATGCAGTCCACAAACATTTCCTCCAGACACCACAGCTACAGCAATTATCCTCAGAGTGCTGCTTCAGTCGTTGCTGTTTTGTTGCATCACTGCCTTGTCTTTGCGTGCGCACATTTGGGCTGGCATGTGTGTGTACGTGTGTTCGTGGATCAAAGTGTGCGCATGTGTCTGCGACAACATGCATGTTTTTTTTATTGGTTGTGTGTGTGTGTGTGTGTGTGTGTGATTTTAGAGGAAACAGTTGTGTAAGATAGGAGAGAATAAGACAACACGGTCACGTCTCTGTGTCCCTCTTGAACGACTTAAAAAGGAGAGATCACGTCTCTCTATCCTTTTCTCTCCTCTGATGATGCTGCCTGGCTGCCTCTGTACAGCAGATCTATTCTCGACATATGTGGACGATGTCTGCAGTGGCACAAAGTGAAAGAAAATGTGACGCAAGGCCCTAGAAAGTCCTCACGGACCTTAAAACAAATGAACAACTGTGTTCCTTTGTTAACTCGTGAAGGCATCGGAATGTGTCGTGTACAACATCAGTCCTCGTGTTTAAAAAACGAATTTACTTTTCTTTGAACCAATCTCTGAAACATCTTCTAGGGCCCGCCAATATACCCTCTACATCTACCGACAATAATCATGCCACTGATGAGAAAAGGTACTTCAGGAAACTCATTGCAGGATAATTCAGCAAAGTATTTCCCTGATTCCACCCCCAACCCAACACCATGCCGCTGACGCCACCATCAGCATGATCCAGCCTGCGGATAAGGCGGCGTGTGCCCTGAAAGGTAATAACTAAGAGTTACAGCAATCGCAGCAGCATGACTAGAGAGGAGAGGGGGGGGGGGGGGGGGGGATGCAGAGCCTGTTAAGGGAACAAAAAGGGCATAAATAAAATGATACGTTTACTGTTAATACTGCAGAATGCTGTGGCGTGACAGCTTGAGGAGTGCAAGATTCAGAAGTGCCATCATATGATATTACCACTTCTGTTTGAAGGGGAACTCATTTTGAGAAGAGATTCAGCTCTGATCTATTTTTCTGATGAAAAATACATACTCACAAACGGCGAGGGGATCTTTAGAAAGAATCTGCAACTGTGCATGTGGGCGTGGGTGTGAAATAGAGGCAGGAGGAGATGTAATATTATATATTTTCTCCAAACTTTCATGATCTTTTTTTTTTGTTGTTGCCAGACGTCTGTACGTTGCATTGAAACATATTGAAGACTTGAAACTTCTCGAAAGTCCAACTCGTGTTCCGCTTTCAACAGCTGCAACGAGGACAATTATTTATTCATTTTACGTGTCAACGCATAATCTCATTAAGATGTGCTGAGGACATACATTTGTAATAATTGGTTTGCTGACAAAGCTTGCTTTGGGGTGAAATAGTGAAAGAAAAAGGATGTGAAAGGAAATATGTGTGTACATGGTGGAAGAGTTCAGCGCATTAGATAACAGAGAGCAACAGCAAACACAGAGGGGAGTCAAAACAAGCAAGAGGAGAGCTAGTTCAATGTGCATTTTAATAAGCTTTAGTGAGTCTGTTGAAAAGTGTTGCTATTAAATTGTCTGGTGTGCAGTTGTAGAAAATGGCATTCTTAATTGTGCCAATTTAATGGAAAAAGCTAAAGTCTAAATAATTCAATTACTGGCAGCCTGAGGTACACAGGTTTTTTTTTGCAGGACTTTTAATTTTAAAACTGACAATTTGCCCTATTCCTACTTTGTACTGGACACACATGTTTTAAAGATACAGGAATTTGCCGAACATACGGAATGCGCATTATCCTCTCGAAGCCCTGCTGTTGTCTTAAAGTTTACTCTTCACTCCTACTCCTCAAGAGACAGCAGTCAACTTCCTCGGCAAGTCTGAAAGTTTCCTCTCCCAGAGATCTGAAGAGCTGCTGTCAGTCGAGGGCTTCCGCCCGGTAACACCACAACACTGTCTCCATGGCAACAAGTACCCTCAGTACCCCTATATGTGTAGTGTGCACTTATAGCATGGAAACGGCGTAAAGAGAGAAATTGTGTCTGTGTGTTATTTGAGTGCACTTGAGAGACGCAGGGAGAAAGTCAGAGGATAAACAAGGTAGTTACACGAGCTGCCCGACCAAAACACCATTTGCATTTTCTAAATATAACTTTTACAGCTTTTTAATTATGTTTAATTATTAGGATTTCTCTATATGGGTTTTTTTCTCTCTTTGCAGAGGGTTAGTCAAGATTTTTTCTCCGGTCTTAAACCTTTTAATTGGACTTTGTAGCACACATGCATTCAGATGAAAGTACAGACACCTACGCATACATCACTGTACCATGCAGACTGTAATTACATGCTGTTACACTGACGGCCTTACAACTTGTCAGGCTGCCGGTTGGTGCAATAGTTCAAGTATTCTCTCAGCAATACAAGTCTTACACACACACAGTCTCACTGATACACAGATGGGGCGGGGAAGTTAGGTTTCAAACGGAACCCGACTCCTTCTCTGTGAAGTGTGTACTTGTCGTACAGCAATATGTACTCTTTACTCCTTCCAAACTCTCTCACTTTCCTCTTCCACTGTCTTTCGATCTCTCTCTCTCAACACTTCTCCTTTCACTTCCCTTTGAGCATTCAGAAGAAGACAAGAATCAGAAGTCATCAAATCACCATCAGCGCCTAATTGACGGCATAAGTGTGGCTTATTAATGAATTGATTAAAGTTCCTGCAGAAACCAAACAGGCACCCTTTTCGTTTCTCATAGGGTTGACAGCGTTGAAGCCTCCTCCACCACCCCGAACACAAACAAACGCCAAGACTTCAAAGAGAGGAATTAGATAAGTCAGCATCCTGCGAGGGAGCATCGAGCTAATTTTCTCTCACAAACAAACTGTCAAAAGATCCGTTTTCATGCGGCGACCGGAGGGGTCTGAGATCATCATCAACGTTGCGACTTTAAAGAGAAGTGCTTTTTTAGCTGCGCAGTGGCTGGGTGTTGAGAAAAGAGCCCTTCAAAGGGTCGCCTTCAAAGGGGTTTTAATTATTACATGGAGACTCTCAGTCTCTGTTGTCATCTCTCTCTCTTTCTCTCTCTCTCTCTTTTTCTTTTAATATATTCTCCCGTTTCTCCCTCAGCAACAAGCTGCCACATTTAGATGAAATCAGGTGAAAAAGCAATAACCCTCAAAATGTGTTTTTAATTATATCAACACGCTGTATCTCTTGTCACCAGCCACCACCTCCTTCATCCACACTTGCCAGATTCACGAACAAGGTAGAAGAGATATAGTGACACTTCAATACATCCACACAAGTCTCACTCTCTCCTGTTCACTCGCCCTCTGTCACAACGAGCCACATGCAATAAAGACTGGATGTAGTTATGTTTACTGTCTTTAATTTGACCAATATGTCATACATGTGTTCTGTTATATGCATGAAAACAAATGTCATAATTACATTAATACATCAAAGGCATCACAGTGGATTATTTACAAATGTGTAGGTTGTAGCTAAGATTTCACAGAATAACCGATGAGACATCAACAAGATTATTTATTTCGTAGTTTAACATTCAGAAAACTGCAATCCAACGTTCACAAAAACGTTTTTGGATTACTTTCCACGCATAGTGTTTTCAGTTTATGGCAGTACAATGCTGAAATAAACTTTCAGAGACACTTAGTCAATTAGTTCAGTGAATTGATTTTTTTGTTATCAGTTATTATTCGTAAGCTCTAAGAGCTAAATTTCAATGAACTTGAAACTGTATGTGATACTATGAATTTGAATTCAGCTGTTCTGAAGCTGTTATCCTCACTAAATATTAAATGTGCCTAGCTCCACAGTTCTCACAATTGAAATTGAATCATTGTTCAGATTTGACGATGCTCGACCTTCAGTTAGCGGCAGTAGCGATGAATTTCAGCCAGAGCAAAGCCCAGTGCTGGGGGCTACAGTGGGCTGGTGGCCAGCGGCAGCACTGGGTCTAAGTGGCAAAGGGCTGAAAAATGAAGCCAATGCAGAAGTGCCAAAAGCTGCATTCCATCAAATAGCCGCCTCCGAAAGGGGAGTCATTCCACAAAGACCCTTACGTTTATTTGTCCAACTTTACAGCTGAACTAAACAGCTGTAAAAAGGTCTTCATGGTTCATTTCCATGTTCATGGCAACTGTATATTAGGGCTTTGCATTGTGCATGATTAAGGACGTGGCTGCTTTGAGTGACAGGTGGGAGCCAACACAGCCCCGAGCTCCCTGCTGGGCATCACCACCGCTAATTCAAGTCACTGTACTTAACCTCGGCCGTGTTTGTGCCTTTTGTAGATTTCTTTCATGCATTGTCAGACATAATATGCTCGCTGTGCGGTTATTTATACACCGGGCTTCCTGCTGGCACTGTGCAGATTTCACATTGTTCTTCAACATTGACCGACATAACGTTTTAAAGACATTTTCAGTGTCTCCATATATTTATCTCACATTTCTGACAACAAACAATGTCTCCCTTCTGTCCGTCTGGTGTCTTCCCCGACTCTTTTCCTGATTGACTCCGCTTTTAGAAAACATCTCTGAACTCTCTGGGACCCTACCCTACCTCCTTCCCACCTCTTTCCTCCAGTTTCCCAGGAGATGCTTCCTTAACAACCCCCTGAGGCACTGGTGAACGAGACAGCAGAGACAGCGCGGGGACAGTTGACGTGCACCTACAGCGAGATCGCTTTGCAAAAATAGTTTCTATGCTAAAGAAGTCAAATCTGGTTCAGGCCACATGCTCACCTACACGCACACATTCAAAGTCTAAATAAACACCCACGGTGTGTGCCCGCCTGGTGACCAGCATTTGAAAGAATTGTTGTCTCATAAGTTACCGTTACAGGTAACCCTGGGTAATGGGGCCTCAATTACTATCACCTGTGTCATTTACTTTTGCTGCTGATGAGTATGAAACTGTCTACATGACCTGTTTCTGCTGCCATCTTGGCAGCAACAACAGCACCTAGCTTGAAACCAGCAAACTAGCGAAGGCTAACAAGCTAAGCAGCCTGGTGATACGCTTCTCTGTGTCGCTAGCGAGTTAAAGCTAACCCTGTCGTCTTGTAGCTCCCGGTTGAAGGCTGGTCCCGGTGCCAACATATCAATAAAACAAAAAAAGAATCATGAAATGACTCACTGAAAAAGAAAATATGAAGCACAGACATCAATCAATTGATTCATTTGAAATGCAATCCTGTCAGCTCCTTGAATTTGTGCATTAATATAGATGTTATTCACCATGTAGCACACGTCTCCTTTCTTTTAGCCAGAGTCCTCTGTTCTGTCAGATCGGTGTGTAGAAATCTGTGTTCAGAAAAAGAGTCGGGGTTAAATGTCTCCAGGAAATGGATGTAAGTGAATGTAATGTCTGCAAAAGTCATGAAAACACAAGTGTGTCTGTGTGTGTGTGTTCTACTTTGCTGATTGCAATTTTCAGCCCACCTTGTTATCCGCTCTCTATACTAACAAACAATCTCACCATGGTAGCTGTCACTCAAATTATTCGTTATAATCTGGGGATTTGTGTTTGTGTGGGTGACAAGAAGGTGAGAACAAACACATTGAGGAACAAATGACTGACCGGACTTCCTGTTGATCTTGATATGCAGAAGCTAGAACTCTAGAAACAGAAAAGAGACAACCAAACAAAAATGACAGATGAAAACCAGAGAAAAAACAAGGGAACCAAAGGGGTACCATCTCATACTCTGCATTAATGCTGGCGATTTAAGGATGGCTGAGAAGGGCTCGTCGCGTTGCTAAACACAGCTTACAAATTGGATGTCTCCACAAAACCCACAGTCTATGCAGACATGTTTTTAGGGCTTCATATCTCACAAGTGATTCTGTGTTGAGGAAATGTCCGGTTGTATCTGGTAATATTTGTCTGTCTGTGGATGGGAGGAGGAGAGGAGATGCTGAGTGGTATTTTTATAACTTCTCTGGAGACCAAACATGACACAAAAAAAGCTTTTTATTCAACAACAATACTGTACAATAACGGAATGCTAAAAATGACCACGGCTATAATTAAGCTGAAAGACACGAGCCGAGTCCTGACCGCAGTTTGCTTGTGTTGGAACGCAACCCATGTGGGCTCGGGCCGAGGGGTCGGAGCGGAGGCCTCCTGAGGGGCGGTCAGAGAGCGGAAGTGTGATGCAGGGAGACAAGAGGCCTCGATATGCTGCTCATTAGAGAGAGAGAGGAGGCGAAAAGTTGAATTTCAGGTCTTCACGAGCACACAGAAAAGGAAGAGGAGAGGAGAAGCTGGATGTAGAACTTGATGTATACAATTAAAGTCTGATTTAGTTGTTGTCTTTTATTCTCATCCCAAAGGCTGTAAAAAAAAGAATTGGTCCATCGGCTCCTGTGCCCCTCATGGTTATTTCGCGTTCTTGTTTATTAGCTGACTTAAGAGTTGCCTTAATTAGGAACAGGACGTTGTTGTGTTCGTTTGCAGGTGGCAGCAGATCTATCAGCTATCAATCAATCACTTGCTGGGTGGCCTATGGGAACTAAGCCCACCCACACATCAAAGCATTGACACAAACACAAAACTGAGTGTCTGGGCAGAAAAAAGTATTTAAAGGCAGCAAAAGGAACTAAAAATAAGAATCAGCGATTTAATACAGTAATTAGAAGATTACTTTTTTTGCAAGTTTCTTTTTTTCTTCTTTAAAGTTATGCTTTTCCTTTACAGGAGCATTTATCCTGCCGATGAGTTTGGGTTCATGTTCTTGCATCAAGATTTAAAATTTAAACAAAAAATGAAAAGTATCATGAAATGTCTTCATTAATGTCTAATGTTTTCATTCCTTCACAGGCGAAGTCAACATTCACATCAAGAAGAAGCTCGTCGATCGAATCATGCTTGTGACGGACAGAAGAAAAGCAGATTCTTGTGACGGTTATGAGTCAGCACTGCCAGGACCTCAAGGACTCGGCAACAAAGGTCCAGTTACTGATGCTGCAAGTTTCAGTGAGCACACACAAAGGAACTAAGTCGAATTGTTGCTTTATGCACTTTAAAAGTCAAAGGTCGAACCATTTCTAAGTGAAAAGCAATCATGCTGGTATTGGCTCAAGAGCTAAAGCAATTCAATTGTTACTTGTCCAATTTTACTTTGTATTCAAGACCTGTGTTCACATAAATAAGTTATCTCTGATCAAATGTTCAGTGTGTCGGTAAATCCATTCGTCTTCATTCATCATCATCTCTTCATGTGTGGACTCTATCATTCATAGGCTATCTGAACGGATCCACAAGGGCCTCATCGGTCTACTTAAGAGAAGGCTGCAATACCTCAGACTCAAACAGCAGAGCGTAGCAGGCACCAGCAGACAGGCTCGGACTGGTGATGTGTCAGTTCTGGCAATATCCCGCCCCACCAGCAATATATGGGGGAAGAAAATGCTACTGAGGAAGTTGATGCTACTGAGGCTATTTTAACTTGCAAAATGATCTTTAAAATTCATAAACAACAACAGAAGAGAAACGGGCCTAAACACACCGTTACCAGTCTCCATCTGACGAGGGACGAAGCTGAGTAGCATTGTCCAGTGTTTCCCCTCAAACAACTTCAACTTCAGGTCACTGATTTTGTCATTTCATTAAAAATGTCCGTTATTTCAATGCAATTGATGAAATGTTTTAGTTTCTAACAATTTTTGGGTTCACGTTCTTACATTACATTTACAGAATACAGATCTATAAATGATATTTACATTCCACTCTGCACAGTTTGATGCCCTGCTGCCCCCCCACCACCTCTGAGCCATGGTAATAACTAAACGTGTGTTTCTTAAGTGAGTTTTTTTCCCCCTCTAACCTCCTCCTCTTTCCATTTCTTTCTCAAACATTCACTTTTTCTTCCTTGCGGTCTTCCTCACCTCTCAGCCAGCCCTATGGCCTCTCATTGTGGTCTCTCTCTCTGTTATTATTCTGAGGATCCCGTCAGGTTTGACCTCGGGGGCAAGCATCTGAAAAGACCTCATTTTTGACTGGCAGTTACCAACAATGCCCTCATCGAGTTGCAAAGTAGGGCTGGTAATAAAGAACTTGTCTAGGCACACACTACACGCATGCACTGCATACAATGCAAGTAAACATGTTTACACAAGCATGTGCATGTGCACAGAGGGGGGAATCGCTGGCCTGTATGGTAACCACTGACAGCTCCTAATTAATAGGCTGTGGTGTTGCCAGGTTACTAAACCTTGAATTTATAGTCTTCATAATTCCCAAACTAAAGCCCAAGGGATTTAATCAGTAATCTATATGATCATATATGATATACAACCAGATCTCACTCCCAAAGTGTCAAATCCCGCAGTTTGGTCAGTGCTCCTTGGTGTCTGCCGCCGACGCACAGAGGCACCATTTAGCGATGCAACTGACTCCAATGTAAACACAGCGAGGTCCGTATTTCACGCTCAGTGGAAATAGCATTGTTGGCTACGGACACATTGGCTATTCCGTCCAGAGCCAAATATTGTTGTTGACTTCTCAAATCTGGGTGCAAATATCATCATGCTGAAACCTTTGGACATTATCAATTGATCCAATCAATTAATGCAGCTTTATATAAGCACAATATATGTATTGTACAGATTGTCTTTGCCACAAGTGAACAGATAACAAATTCCTGAAAATTAAAATAAAAAAAAAAAAAACATTTTGATCATGCCAACCATTTCCCCACACTCCTATATTGTTGTTTTGTTTTCTTCATGGAGCACGTTCTGACAAATTGAGCGTCAAAGAGAGCAAACATTAAAGCCTCGGTCTAAGAGGATATTTCCATCAAGTCTGCGGCGTTTGGTCGGAGATTTACTGGGAAGAGAGAACTGTGTGTGTGTGTGTGTGTGTGTGTGTCTATGTGGGCGCTGAGATGGCTATCACTGTAGGCCATGAAGGCCTGGGCCGTTTATTTAAAGAGCCACTAAAAATGTTGAAGCAGTGATAATGGCTGCGGGGCCGAGGGATGACATTTTGACAAACATAGCTTATTATAGAAATGGTTTTATCAATGTGTTTATAGCGCCAGCCACGTTTCTGATCGTGTGTGAGCGCATCCGTGTGGGTGTGTGTGACGGGCTGTGTAGATGTGAAAATGTATGTGCTGAACTGTGACGGAGTACCTCTGCTTTTGTGTGTGTGTGTGTGTGTGTGTGTGTGTGTGTGTATCTTGCCACTAGCCCATTGAATTGCTAGAACAGGGAGCGTGAGAAAGACAATAACCACTAAATGTGCTTGTTTTCCCTCATTTCTTTTGTGAAATGGGAAGATGGAGGGGGAGGAGATGGAGAGAATAATCGAATGGCTAAAAACCAAAGATAAAACGAGGGAGGGGCGGAGGAATGGAGGAGGAGGGACGGCCAAATGAAGCATAATAACTTTTATACATCTTGTTTTTCTTTCTGTCTGCAACTTCACCACTCTTAGTTACTTGAACTATCGGAGGCATTGATTGTTCAGACAGTCTTCCACATACACACCCACCCACACACAGCCTCACAAACACTAAGATAGACATGCAGGCAGTCACGTTCACAAACACTGCATGGATCTTGCAATAACTGCTATGGCAACGTAAATACAGAGACATTGCTGCCAGCTCTGTTAGCGAGAGTGTCATATCATTGGAATGTCTTCTCCATTGTGTGTGTGTGTGTGTTTATAGGAGGTGAGGCAGCATTAGTATTGTTATCGCCACATTATTAAAGCATCATTACCAATTATCACAATGCCATGTCAGGGCATTGCAGAGTGCTTGTGTGTGTGTGTGTGTGTGTGTGTGTGTGTGAGTGCACACACATGAATTAGTCTCCCATCTCTGTGGAATAGCTGATTATTCATTTGTATTGTGACTGGCATGATTTCCCCTGTCGAGCTGTCAAATAGTGTCAGACACAGCCAGTCACAGGTGTTTGGGTTCGTAATGCCGACAGTGTTTTTATAAGTTGGGGCTTTTGTGGGCCGTTAATCTGTCTCCATCTCCGTCTATTTCCTTCTTTGTACCCGTCAGCGTCGCTCATCCACCTGCATTCACTCCCTGTGCATCATTAGGAAAAGATGTGTCATCCTCGGTAGGTAAGTTCCCTCAGGATCGGTGGTGGCAGACAGAACCATTTCAGGAACGACCATTTAACAGCGTCTGGGGTTAAATTAGAATTATCGAAAGATATCTGCACGGAAGCAGTCCTCGGGGCCAGAATCCATCGCTGGCAGAGGTCAGAAGAGAATGGAGAGACGTGTTCAGTGAACAGGTGGCCCGCAAATATGCAAAGAAGAGCTTTTCTACATCAATGATGCTCTGAAGGGCATCTCAAAGCACAGCACTCATTCAATCTTGAGGGAAAGGGGACACAGCAGAGCGCTGGTCTGTTCAGCCAGCAACAACAAGATGATGCTTAATGGGATGACCCAGGAATCATGGCTCCGCCTCCTTGCTCTCAAGTAGACTTAGTTTCTTTTTCTTTTGTCTCTTGTGTGTCTCTTGACACACAATAGGTGAATTTGGAATTTAGATTATTCTATAGAGTGTCATCAGTGTATTGTTTTTTATAAAACAATACACTAACAGTATTTCTTAGCTTCCATTTTATTGTGTTCTCGACCTTTTCGATGCACTGCTCTTTACAACATAACAGCAAATCGCATGGATATGACATCTTATTACAAAGAAACATTAAATGGGGCAGCTTGACCGCCCACGACATCAGTTCGATTAGTTTGTCCACCCTGTGAGATCATAAGGCTGGTGCACCGCAGCAGGCAACGAAAGACACATCAAAGGTGGAGAAAGCAGACGGAACCCGGCGAGTGAAAGGCTGAAATCTTTTGAAAGGGTTGAATGGGAAAAACAACTTCACGAAATGATAAGTGTTTCATTTGCAGAGTGAGTTAATATTTTTATTGGAGCGACCCAATAGGATCAATCATCTGGGGACCATGAATATCGGCTAATTTCATGCATTCCATATACACTTGTGCAACAGATCTGGAACTGGATGCTCTTAAAACTAGATTGCCAAATTCCTTATTGTGTTCGTTCCAGCAGCTAATAAATGACTTTATAATAAATGTATGATAAATAAATGTTTAAGATCAAAAGCTTAATTCCCCATTTTTGTTGCAAAAGGGCAGATTGCCCAAAACTGAAACCATAAAGCTTCAGTGCTAAAGTGCCACATAGCACAACACATAGTCAAACAACACTTGAGCGTTTGTGTTTTTTCTGCATGTATCTCTCTCCGCCTCTCATCCTCTCTGTTGTACATACACATGTATCGCACACACACAAACTACAGAAGTAGGATTAGCTGTCAGTTCTTCTTTCTTTATTATCAGGAAGCATTTGCATTTCCCTGCAGAGCACTTCTTGTCACACTGTCCCAAAACGGTAGCAGGATAGGGCTTTGATTTGAGTCTAGTGTACTTGATGGAGCTCTTTTTGTGTATGTGCTTGACATCAGTGTTTTGAAGTCTGTTTTTTTTTGGGGGGGGGGTCTCACATCATTAACACACTTGTGGTTTTCAAGGGTCTTTGCTACAGGTAAAATATCCCCAGTGCAGCCAAAATCAAACCAATCAAAGCTACATTTGCTGATCAAGCGGTGTATTGGCCAATGATTTTTTAAAGGAAGTAACAGAAGTTATGACTGTACGTTAAATTAAAAGATAGTTGGGAACTGCAAGGTAAGAGGTTCAATTCAATAGAGCAGAATTATGCTCTGTTTATTGCACGAAATATTGGTGATAACAGGATTAATTCTGCAGATGGACTTCATTTGTTCAAGGCAAGGCAAGTTTATTTGTACAGCACATTTCAACAAGGTAATTCAAAGTGCTTCACATAAAACCATTAAAAGCATCAAAACATAAGGCAAAAGAAAAGGAGATTTAAAAACAATTAAGAACATTCACAAGAACATTCAACGTTCACTCAAACACCTTTCAACTCCCCCCCCCCCCCCCCCTAAATCACAAACTCCACGGTGAAGTGATTTAGCTCGTGTTGTTCGAGAGCTGATGATAATTACAGTAAATCCATAGACAGAATTTATTCAAATGGAGAAAACAAGGTTGTGTTATAAACTTATTGAGCCAATTACAATCGAACAGAGGAAACATTGGGTTGTTTCAGGATTTAATGCTGTGAAATAGTAGCTTATGGACCACAGTGAAGCTATAAGCTTTTAATAAGTGAGTGGGCTGATGTGATTTCTTCCAACGCTGGTTGCAAATGCCAGTCCGTCAGCAGCACAAGCACCTGGATTAGGTTTTAGTATACAGCCAGACCAATCTCCACACTTGGTTTTAGTGCTGTGCCAGTGCTGGAGGAACTCATCGTAATTACACAATCAGTGGAAACAAACGCTCTGGGTTATTTGTATTTCACAATCGTCTTCGGCGGTGCTAAACCCAGGATGCAGCCACGGTGCCTTTGCAAAATACTGTCATGAGGAAGATTTGCAAGTGTGGAGGCGAGCCCTGGGATTCAAATGGCTTAAACCTCCCAAAGGAAAACGGCACATTCAGTATTAAAATATGTGATATGATTTTTACCGATAAAAAAAGACATAATTTGATCATCGGTGCCCTAGAGGTGAAGCCTGCCTATATTTGGACTTATTTAAACAATTGAATGGCTGCATTAGGCTCTTGCAGAACCTTATTAAATCTTTAGAACCATTGACTCAAACGACCAAGCAGGCCGGCCCCATTGCACGATCCGAATCCTTCCCAAAACCTTCCATGTTCAGTGTGGGTGCTAGCTCGGAGGTTGTTGTTTCTTACACTGCAAAGTGAAAACTTGGGAGTCAGCCTGCTATCTGCATTAATAACAGTGGCGTAACACTGTGACACAGCAAATGTACAGCAGCATCATGGGAGGGGCTTCTACGCTGACATTCTGGTGAAACATTTCCCACACGTCCTTGAGAAGGGGACATTGTAAACTTCTGGATTTAGACATTGAACCCAATTAAACCATGTGGATTAAACGACATTCTATGAATGTACGGAGCAATTAATCCATCATGTGTTTTGTTCAATGACGTTTCATTAAAAGTTCGATTGTTTCTGTCATATTTTGATGATATAAATGTATTTATGCTGTGACAGATGTGAGCATAAAGCTATTAGCTTCAGTGCAGGCAGGATCCCATCTGTCCATATCCTGCCTCAGTTGTCCTATCTGTTGCCATGCCCTGCTTTACCTTTAAATTGGCTGCTTTTGCGAAGAATCCTTCACCTTTACCCCACGTAGATCTATCATGGCAAAATGCTTGGATACAATTAAAACAGCAGTATCACTGCTCACCCTCAGTTGTACTTAGTGTTTAGCGATTGATTATGAAAATGTTAGCATCCTTAACTAAGATGATAAGCATTACCTGCTAAAGATCAGCATATTAGCGTTGTCCTTGCGAGCCCTCTGGCCTGCTGACATTAGCATTTAACTCAAAGCACCACAGCCTCACAGAACTGAAATCACGGCTCAAAATGTTTGCTTTTTTTTTCAGACTCAAGCACCAAACAGAAAATTACCATATTCAGAAAATCAAAACAGACAAATAAGATCCCCGTCTAAAGAACAGAAACTACTCTATGAATTTTGAATGTGTTGACAGTGTAGCTGGCAGGGGGATATTTCGACAAAAGATGCATTTGAGTAAAAAAAATATATATGTATATATATATAAATATAGGCGACTGACCAAATGCAGAAGTATTGGTTTGGCTAAATGAGCCATAAGCATTAAGTGAACCTGGTAACCCTAATCTCAGACAAGGCAATGGATCACCGTTTTTTTTTTTTTAGCAAATAGCAGCAAGGCGGAGAAACGGAGAGTTGTGTCTGTCTTGCTTCACGGGTGACTGCAGTTCCCCTTTTGTTTCCTGTTCAAGGCCGGGTGGATTGGAAAGACATTTTCACCCAAAGTCTGCAGCTCATCCCTGAAGGCTCACACACAAGCACACACACCCAGGATGAGACCCCCCCCCCCCCCCCCCCCACACACACACACACACACACACATACACACAAATACAAAGCAAACTGTCTTGACTCTCCACTCACACACACTAAAACAGCCAAAGGCCAGTGGTAAACAGCCATTTACATTGGCCCGCCGTCCTGATAATCAAAGCCTAATCAAGGGCTTATAGGCTCGTTAAGGCTCGTTAGGGCTCGTTAAGCTCTGATTTATACACTGTGTGGATGGTTCCAACCCACTGCCTTATATTCATGGGGACATTAGGAGACGGACATTGGCATTTGAATTGATGTATTGCTCGTATATCCTCTAACCAGTTCATTTGGTCGGTATATGCGTGTGCCTCCTGTCTTCTTCCTCGAACAGCTGTGTGTGTAATTGTAATCTTGATCTTGTTATGATGTGCTGTGTTCATGGACCCGAATGCAGACTCAGACAGCAGAGTTCTATTTCAAAACCACGATAATTTATTTCTCTCAGCCAAGGGAAAAGACAGGAAATGGACAACGTCAATAGGAGGCGTCTCCACGCCTCCGCACGGTTCCAAGCCGGAAAGTGGCTAATCCTGCTGCTGAGCGGCCGACACAGGAACGCCAAGACTACACAGTTCATCTCCGAGGAACTAACTGGAAGGCTTCTTCGTACAGGTGAAAACCCGAGGCTCGACACTGGACGGCAGGCAAGTTGAAAAAACGAAATGCATCGTTCGTAGCGGCTCCTCAGAGAGTGACCAAATGGCCGACTCACGGGTCGGAATACCAGGTCGGTAAACGGACGGCCTGACAACTGGGATGAGAGTGACAGGAGTATTTATGTCAGCTGGAGGCGATCACAGGAGATGAGGCACAGCTGTGCCTACGGAGAGAGGCGCGGCAGTGGGCGGGTACTCGTAGGAGGACACTACGGTTATGAGGAAGAAGCACATTGCAGACAGTGTGCCAAACCCTCACAGATCTTATCCTGTAATTTGCTAATTACCATAATCACCCATGACACCGTGAAATACACACACACACACACAACACAACCACAAATACACTCATTGAAAGACACACATTAACACGTGAACACTTCTATCGAGGGGACTTGAGTGCAAACTTTAGGGAGCTGCACGACAGAGAATCCATCAGGAGATCCAGGAGATCCAGGAGGTGCCTTTATCAGATCCAACAGTCCTACATTTAAAGAACTACATATTAATTGTATTTTTAACATATGGGACTTAAAAAAAACTAAAAACAACAGTTATGATTAAATCAAAGATGGCAAAACTGAATTGCTATTTGTAGATTAAAAAACAGCGCTATGTAGTTATTAGTGCGACAATAACATCATGTCAACTGTTTTTGTGAACTTTGTCAAAATCCATATTGGCTTGAGTAGCAAGTGACCGAAGCTTAATGCTAACTGATGTGTATCGCATTGGGGCCTGGCCAGTGCACTCAGGGGTGCTCTAATGGCCTTTTAAGCGTAATGACCGGAACCGAGCACAACTGCATGTTTATAAACCTCTTATTTATCAGTGGAGTTTATTCGGGCGTTCCTAATGGATGTCTTCTAAAGGCGTGATAAATGAGGTGGCTGTTCTTTAAATGTGCTGGTTAAATGGTGTTCGCATCTTCCGTTAAATGCACAGTGAGGGAGAATTTGTTTTATTCGTTTGTTTTTCTCCCATTAGCTTTTCAGCGAGACGTTTCTCAGAGTAATGAGGTTGTAGAAGCAGGTTGAAGTAAGTGCAAGATACAGGTAACAAAAAGAACCACAGCTGAGCTCGCTAGCAATTCGAACATCATTTTGGAGTGGGCGTCATAAGGGTCCTGGGGTGATAAATCGTACCCAGCGCCGTTTCACTCCCCGAGGACTACATAACCTTTTAATTCATCAAGAAAAAAAAAAGTAAAAACAATTTCTCCCTGTGTCCAGAGGTTGTGGCCTTAACAGACTTAACAGGATTGCATTGATTTTAAGCCACTCTTCTGCGAGGTGTAATCACAGCAAGGGGCTACGAACAAGTTACTTCTTTTTCGCTTTCCTTTTAATGGAGTTTCAAAGGGTGAGCGGGTAAATCCAAGGGGGTAGAATGTTGGTAAGAAACAAGTTATAATAAAGCATCTGGGTAAATAATACCCGGGCTTAATCGGCTGGACGATTCAGTTGTGCACAGTACTGTTTCTCTCTGTTTCTGTCTGTCGTCCCAACAGGATACACATGAACAGAGCAACAGCGACATGGACAGGGAGTTATATAAAGAACTCCAGTCCGTCACGAGCTGTAAAAGCTCCCCGGCTGTGCCGTCTCTGTCTCCATCTCTGGAGTTTGTAAAGGCCCCTGCAGGAACCAGCATTGAGGCTTGAAGTAGCCGATACCCAATATTTTGCACTAATATTCTGTAAAGATAATTCTGTCCATTCCGATGATTGTTAAGTTCCGAGATTGGGAGAAATTCAGTTGACTCTCAACAGCTTTCATCATGTCGATGGCGAGATGGTGGCACAAAGCTAACGGTGCTAACAGAGCAAACTACGGCACAGTGTGTACCTGAGGGGGAACGGCTGCTCTGCTCCTGTAGACATGACTTCACTGTATCTTTACAAAGACAACAGTTGTTTGCAGTTTGCAGTTTTTTTAACAAAAAAATATTTTCAGTGTTGGTCTCCCTGTGAAATTGTATTCTTCTAAAACAACTCACCAAATGTCAACCCATACTAATATTAATGTAGGTTTGCTATCCAGAATTTAAAATGATTTAAATAATGTTTGATTACGAATTGATTGATTTGATTTGTATTTACTGTTGCAGTAAAACATGTGAAGTGAAAAAAAGCCTATTGCTGAGACCCTGTGTTTCATAGTGATTGTAATTAATTTGCTACTGATTGAACAACAACAGTGTCTCAGGCTATTGCATATTCAGAAAAAATTCCAATAAAACACAAGACTCAAAACCATTTTAGTTCATTTAACAAGATAATTAAGACACCACGGGCACTTTAGCTTAATTGAAAAGTTAATAAAATCAGGTTTGTTTCAGTTTTGGTATTTTACCTTTAAGTAATGGTGGTTGTGGCACCTTAAGAACATACACAGCAATACCAGAGAGTTTTCTTAGCAAGCGCCTTTCTTCAAACATAAGGACTAACACCACTTTTAGTGTGCAAATATTACCTGCTCTAGTTCACAGCTCCACTAAACCTATCATCGAACATTTATTCCATGTTGGTCCTACGTCTGTCAACACAAGTCCATCATGTCAGTATGTGTAAGTGGCCTCTGAAAATGGTCCATGAGGCCCCTTGAGGTCCAAGTAGCAAATGGACTGAACACACCTCTCCCTGTATCGCAGTCTGAGACTTGCAGCACATGTGATCACATGCAAAAACACAAATGACCCAAGACACTCATGCAGTATGATAGATTCATCCTTTCAAAAACGCTGCTGTTTTGTTGGCAACATGCATCATTCACCTCATGTCTATGAGTAATAATGCTCAATATTTTCTCCTATTCGCTGCCATAAGAGGTTTCATCGTGACTTCCAGAATTTAATTAGTGAAGAACAGCCACTCACTGGTAGACTTTTTCATCAAATACAATCAAACAAATTTCCCCTTGTGGGATTAAAAAATCCATCTATCCATCTATCCATCCATCCATCTATCCATCCATCTATCCATCCATCCATCTATCCATCCATCTATCCATCCATCTATCCATCTATCCATCCATCTATCCATCTTTCCATCTATCCATCTATCCATCCATCCATCTATCCATCCATCTATCCATCCATCCATCTATCCATCCATCTATCCATCCATCTATCCATCTATCCATCCATCTATCTATCTATCTATCTATCTATCCATCTATCTATCTATCAAGGCCGACCTAACCTCCTTTTTGTTCACATAGTTGAGCTATGTTGATGAAAAGGGTCTGCGCTGGGGAGCAATGACGTTACTGTGGGATGTACATTGAGAAGATGGACATATACCTGCACCGCAGAAGATAAAGTATTCCGTGAATGTTTCACATATTGCAAAAGTAGTTTCCTCATCTGCCTGATGGCTCAAACAATCAGGTCAGCCACATGAGTTTTGTATCTCTGTGACATGGAGCAGAACCTCCATCATAAATAAGTAACCGTATTTAGTTCCACGCTCCGACTTCACTGCCTCTTTGTCCTTTTATGTGATGAATAAGTCTGGGATAAATCCATCAAGGATGCCCCAACTGTCCTGTGTGACTGAGCGTGGATCTTTAAATAACACGGTTGTTAATGTGATTAGTGCTAATGACTGCAGGAAACACGGCCATTACTTTTCCCCCAACTGTAACCCCGAGAGGTAAAGAGGGGCTGAAAGGAGGGGCAAAGCTGATTTACACATTCTTAAGATATTTTTTGCTCGCCTCGGATGGCTTTTCTCTCTCCTCACACACGCGGACTCTCTGCCCCACTTTCATCCATGACCTGAAAATAACCCATTCAATTAGAAACTACAACATCCATGTGGCTTATCATCACCCTCGGTATCAGCCACGGACCAGCCTGTAACTATCCATTCAAGGCATGGGGTTTGAGGTAGACAATGAGCATGCTTGTCTTCCTTACAGAGGGATTTGTCATCATTTAACTGTTTGACAGCCTGGAATCCCCATCTCTGTTATAGCAATTTGTATGAGTGTGTGTGTGTGTGTGTGTGTGTGTGTGTGTGTGTGTGTGTGTGTGTGTGTGTGTGTGTGTGTCTGAGTATGGGTTAGGGTTACACGCACGCACACAAAAACCCGGCCTTGGTTTTAGGAGAGAGGCTTAAACCGGGGTCGCATTACAGTGCACCATCGCTGATCTGCCTCCATTTCTTGGCGCTCAGACAGATAGCCATGAAATGGTCACATACACACACACAGCCGACCTTCACATCAGTCAAACCGTGAGACTGGAAGGCAAACAGTATGATGCAACATGTTTGGAAAGGCACCCTAAGGCCAGTGGTTGTGTTTTCATGTGCAGGTTCGGGTCAATGTTGAATTCCCTCACGTGACACTGTCTGACGCTGTCAACTGTCTCTCTGTCTTATTTTGAGATGACGTAGTCGAGAATGCATTTCTGGTGGAATTTTTACACGAAATGTTGAAGATGCAATTCGATATATTTGAATCAAATGATTAGGTGTGACGAAGGACGACTTCTACAGTATGTACGGGTTTCTGAGAAGCAGCCGAGCAGGAACCCCCTGTTCTCGGAAGAGGACGGCAGTCATCAGCTGCTGGAATAAGACGACTGGCATTGAGTGGGTGAAAAGGCTCTGAAGAGAGTGGTGGTGCAAAAGGACTGCAGTGTCCGTAAATATATCAAAGTGTTTATGTGGCTGTTCGGAGTTTTATTAAAACTGATGTTAGTCCAGCCCATCCCAGTCAATCTAACGTTAGTTGTAATGTGTACTGGTTCGCTCATGGTGACAAAGCCACCAAACAGACTTCCCAACCCTACGCTCTACCCTACCTGTCACTCTTTTAACCTAACCCTTATCTCTTTTTAGCGAACAATAATCTTGTTTCCAGCCACAGCAGGCAGCCGTATTCAGCAAAAAAAGCTTTCATTAACTGTACACAACTTCATAAAGTGATGATATGTGAATATTTGGAATACGAGTGGTTAGAATGCAAACTAGGGATTTAATTATGTGAACATTTGTTCGAGGTAGAACTAGTCTTGAAGTTGAAATTGTGTTGTTGGTGCTGATTGAAGACATAAAAGCCAGTTCGCCTTGCTGACCTCACAGGTTCACATCAGAGGTTTAGCAGAGTGAGCTGGCCTGCAGACTTTTACAAGTTGTGAATATCTTGGTCTTCAGTAAATAAAGAATAGATGTCACTGGCATTTAAACCTCAGACTAATTCAGTTATAGGTAATAATGCAGTAAACTCTATTTGCCATCTACAACTCGTCAGTGGTGTAAAATAAATGTATTTTTCTCCACCCATTGAGGCTAAATCCAATGACTGAGTTTAATTCTGTCTCCAGAGCAGCTCTGCCTCTGGAAGTGAAAGAAGTTGGCCCAGTGCAGCAAAAGAGAACTCTGACACATCTTTTGCCCCGGTGTGGCAGACTGGAGTCAGCACTAAATCTCAAATCAAAGTCGCTCTGAAACACCCCCAGCAGAATGTATCTGCTGTAACCAGAGAGAGAAATGGGGATGTGACATTGTTGTTACTGGGGATGTGTGACTAAGGGTTTGATATAGCCCTGAAGGAGATTGGACAAGTGGTGGGATGCAGCAGGCATGAAAACGGGGCTAGAGAGGTGTCTGGTTGGTGATACGTGACGAGAAATGATGACATGATTGGGTGACGTGGCTGACATTTGTTGAAGTCAAATTAAATTACAGGATGCAGTGGCCATGGTAACAGAATTCCAAGAAAATTGGACAGAAGTCGACTGGAGAAATTGCCCATTGTGTATGAATGATAGAGCCATTTGGATGACGATGAGCATATTTTAGGCCTCATTACAAGCTGGGCAGGCGCTGTATTTAAAGATACCAACCATCAACCCAAGGACCGCCGCGTATCAGCCAACATCCACCCTCTTTTAAACACTGCCAGATCATTGTCACAGATGGGAGGTGTGACATCAAGTTATTGTAAATTGGCATGTTTTTTTAGAAGAATCATTCACCCCCCCCCCCAACGGACATTGACAAGCCAAAGACTGGAAACAGCCCACTAATGAAAGAAGCAAAAGGAAGCTGGCACAAATTGTGCCAAGGAACAGATGTCAGCTGGCAGACCAGCACAACATTGGTTATAAAGCAGCCATGAAGGAATCTGCGGCTTGTCATGCCCTGACAGAAATGTGGTAAGCAGCCAGGGTTCTTGCAGAAATTCCACCTTACTCAGCAGAAACACAGGACTACCCGATGGCAAAAGAGTAATTACACCGGGTAATGGAGCAGGTTTGTGAAATAGTGCATCCAAGGTTTCCCTTTGTAATGTTAAAAGGGTAACTTGTGTTGTTAGACGCAGAGGGAATTCGCTTTTTGACATCTTCTAGCAACTTTACTGTTTTGGTTCAGTCTCACGACTCCCATCGATGCCGTTGCGAGACACTGATGGCAGCAGTTTTAAGCCGAAAAAGCTCTGATAAATCTGCTCTTTAGCAAAGAGACAAAGTTAGCAAGTAGCCGGTGAACACAATGAAGCATTGAGCAGCTAAAGCGACAGAGACGTAAAGATATTGCTGTTATACTGTTATTATGAATTCAAATGCACTGTTTGATGAGGAGGTGGCTGTGTTTCGCTTAGTTATTCTCCAATCTCAGCTCGTAGATAGAAATGTCTGGATAAACAGGCACAGTGAGAGGCACATTAGTGAATACGTTTGAGTCAGCCCTTGATTCATTCTGTGATAGTTCATCCGATTCTGGCATTTCAAAATTTGAAGAAGTGTCTCATGATTTAATCTGCGTTCACCCTGTTGTTGCTTTTCATGTTGATTCTATCTCTAAATGCATATTATGTGTACTTATATGTGCGTTTGTGCATAACTACGTGGTTCATTGTTTATAAACTGTGGTAAGGCCTACTTGTAATTGCTAGGCAATACATTAGCCTCTGGCTATTTCAACCTTGAATGCCTCGGGGGAGTAAAGAGAATTTATCAAATGGTGTCATCGACAGTGGCATCTTGGCACGGTGTGTTTGTGTGTGTTTCCGACATGTTTACTTCCCCCCAGGCAGACAGAGCAGAACCCCTGCAGACCCATATGGCCTGGCATATGGCACACACCCCGCCTTACCCCTTTACTTGCAACACACACACACACTCAAGCACACACACACAGACACACACACACACGCACACACAAACCCACATGCTGAAGGAAAGGTAATGCAGCCACGCGGGACACCGTGGCATGATGCAAACAGGTAGACAGAACAACCCGTCCTGCCCTGAATCCACCAGCACTATTCTGACTTAGTGGGTGTTCAGAACAGAATCGCACACAAGTTCATTAACACGCGTTCTCTGTTGTTTTTTTTCTTTCGAAGGAGATGAAACGTTTCATTTCATGTCTGTCATTGATTCAGGCAGATCTATCACTGACTTTGATAGCTCTCGCTCTCTCTCTTCAGTTTGATCTCCACAGCTGCCTCGTCTCTCTGGTAGTTCTGCATGACCGGTGAGTCCTCTGGACTTTAATGAATCTTTGGCAGCCTTCTACAGGCATGCTAACAACTGCCGCTCCGAAAAGTTCCCCTGTGCAAAATTTGGAGGGAGGCGAAGTACATGAGATGTGCATGCGAACACACTCACACGCAAATATGCAAACATAATTTCCCACTTCGATCCATTACTCTGCAGGGTGTTAATGCTTTCTCTGATTCAAATGTGTAGCAAACGCCCTGATGAGCGTGTGCGTGTGTGCGTGTGTGTGTGTGTGTGTGTGTGTGTGATCCTGCACTGTATGTGCTGCTAAATCAAAAGTTGACGAACATAATTAACATACAGCAGACTCAAACACTAATCACCCAACACCCACAGCTTTTCTTTCCATTTATTCAAACTTGAGTATAAACACTGAGTAAATGACACATACACACACACACACACACACATACACACGAACTGCAGGTGACCTGCCCATGCATCTCGCAGGTATTTTCCATCCATCATGAATACCACAAACGCCGCATCACATTTGAACGCCATCAGCTCAGCCGTCAGCTGACTCCTAACAGCTCAAATTGTACTGAACTTATACTTGACTATCTGATGTGCTCACTCTTTCACCCCTCCCGCCGGCATTTCAGCATCCTCTCATTGTGGTTTCTTATCAATCATACTTGATGGCATGCCGAGCTTTTTCTACAATATTTTTCATATTTCAGTAATAAGTGTCGATGGAAACGATCTGATCGCCTTTAATGCACAGTGAGGGTATATTACTGAATACGTATTGGATTCTTTAAGAAAATGACATAAATGGTAATATTGCATGGAGTCTGTAAGTGCCAAATCTGTGTTGATTTGAAGAGAGTGTTTCAGGACCTCTTCAAGCCCACTAACCCTCAGTTTATTCAGCCATTGAAGTGTTTTCTTCTGGTTTTCCGTGTAGAAAAACACATGTGCTGTATGTAGTAATGATGAATATGTTCATCATATAAAAGCAATAAAAAATTGCATTTTCATTTATATTTAGAGCAACAGCACAGAAGAAGAGAGAACGCCAATGACAAGATCTTCCTCCAAAGCAATGCTGCAGACATTCAGTGAGACACACTGTCAATGAACCCAAACACACGAGTGCTCGATGCTGTCAAGGCTTTTCAGAAATCAGCTATTAGAAGTCTCAAATTTGAAGGAGCAATATTTCATTCATGGTGCTGTAATACACTCGAGGTCTTTACATAAAAAGCCAACAAGAACTTATATGTTAACCTTTGAAATGGCAAAGCTTTCAAGGTAAAAAAAAAAAAGGACAACATAGCTGTACAGTCAAATGTTTCTCCAGTATTATAAGAGGCAATTGCTCTTTTTCAAAATAAGTTGTGACAGTTCTTAACACCATGTGTTGCAAGTTAAACTGTTCTTACAGTATATGTTATGCTTGATACATGTCACTTCAGCACTGCTCGAGCTATATGTTTTATCGATTACAACCATGAGATGACAATCATTTTTTACTCCGTGTTAAACTTCATCTACAACATTTTCACATGTATCTCACTTCATCTAAAAAAATCTAAATCATTTTAACTTAATTCAGCAATACTCAGCAATACTCTTGAGGCAAGTCCTGCACTCAGCTAAGTGCACTGAAAGACCACAGTATGTAAATCACATCAAATTGAGGCTTCGGGGCTCTGTGTGGATTAAGCCGAGCATGCCGTCCGCAGCGGTCCGGAGCTCATTGATTGCGGTTCACTTTTGCCGCCGGATGCTGCACATGCTAACGTTACAAACAAACTCTTCTAAACTTCCCTGGAGTCAACAAGCTTGGGCTGTGTCTCTTCATTATCTTCATCAGAGAAATAAAGGGGTATTGCTTTTCAAGATAAAATGTTGAAGTAATTAAAGGATTAAAGATTAAAATATGTTTTTTACTTGAAGCTACTGGCACAATATACGGACTACAGAAAATATTGGCTGACGCCAGAAATGATGTTTGATGTGACTATTGGCAGAGCACAATGCTAAGTGAATGCATCATCTACTTTATGTATTACTGATGTCCAGGGTGGCCCATGAACAAGAATGGCCCAGAAGAAAAATCTTTTCTATTCAGTGCACATATAGTATAAGTTCATGTTTTGTATGTGCATGCATGTGAATGTACCTTGAGTATTTTTCCGAGAATAATGAAATCAACTCAGAAATGTCTCATTTTTCACACTGTACCTGTAGGCTGAGTGCGAGGATGAGAAGGAGTGAAGGAAGGAAAATAATTGGTGAGAAATGGAGTTGTCTTGGTAATAGAGCGACTGTCCTTCATGTCATGTGAAAAAATGAATATGAGTGTGCACTGAAATAGAGTTTCAGGGTGTGTGTGTGTGTGTGTGTGTGTGGTTGAGAATTTCAGAAGGGAGTGTGTGTGTGTCATGGAAGTGTCACATTAGCTGTCAGTGTGTTACAGCTCATGCATCTGGGGATCACCGACTTTTTCATCTCACTATACTAGAATTAGTCGGTTAACATTATATATTCATGATCAGGTGTTTGGAGAATAATATTGTTTTTTTTTCCCAGTAATTCATATAATTGCTAATCAACGTCAGAAAATGTAAATAAATAACTTAAATTTGGACAACAAATAAATCTACCACCAGTGGATTCAGTCTGTTGTAGATTCCTGATCTTGGGACAAATAAGTGAACAAGAAAATTACCAAAAACAAAGTTCTTCTCCACTTATAAGCCGCTTAACGCAGGGCAAAAAGAAAAGAAATTGTGTTCAAATTTTCATTCATATTTTTAAAGACTGTATTGAGTTCAACCCGTTGTAATCTCTGTTTCGTCGACATGTAGCATGAAGTACTTTCGTAAGAGTTCCCATGGTATGATGGTTATGACTGTCAAACGTACGCTTGTGTGCAAATGGATGAATGGATGAATAAATAAAAAATGCTTATCCATTGTCCTTCGCTTATGAATTAATTGAAGCAAAAAAGCAACAATAATAGTTTTATTCACCAAGCCATTCTTTCTGGATATCCTGACAGATATACAGATTATCTTTTAGAAAAGTCACCCCAGTGGTGAATATTTATAGTCTGATCATGATCTCAAACACTAGCATGTCGATAGCATATTTCCATTTATACAACTCATTTGCTACGGTTGTCTCAGATGGTAATTGCCTCCTACAGAAAAACAATCATCTTTTTATCAGGTTTAAAAGTATCATGTATTTTATTAATATTACAGCATCATCTATGGTGCAATTAAAACCTTGAAACTGCTGTTATAGTCAGCCCTTAATGGATTTTAATGACCTGCTGTGAGAATACAATTAATTATTGGATTATCAGGCCCCATAGACTGATATACCAGACAGCGAATGCAATTATTGTCATTCTTAGCCCTAACGGTTTTTAATATATAAAACATACAACCCGGACCAGCAGTGTGACGAACAGCAAAGTGGACGAGTTCAGTCAGCTCATTACGGAGTTGAGGACCTTGAAAAGGCCTTTCATCGAGATGGGCTGGGGAAACAAAAGAGCCTTGGCAGGGCTGTGTGGAGAGACTCTCCTGAGGAAGAAGCTTATCACCCTTCTTAGAGCCAGGCTGCCAGCGAAGATGAGAAAGAGAGAGAATGCGAGAGAATAGCGCTGTAATGAAATGTGACTTCCTTGAAAATGATGTTCCTTTCTCCTAACAGATGGATAAAAACAAGAAGCGCAGCAGAGCAGGTGTGCATGAACTCTTTATGATTGCGAATATGATCCGGAATGGATTGAAAGTTCCACCAACAGGAGGTGGTAGGATTACTAATTCATGCTTTGACTACCGCAGGAGGAAAACATCCCGTACATGCTTGTTACTGCAGCTGCATGGGCCTGGTGTTTGTGCCACGCATCGTATTGCCTTATTACACAGGTCTCTTGAGGCTCCACATAAGAACGCATAACTGCCCTACTCACTGTACCTACACACAACGTGTTGAATAAATGCAGACACAAAGTGCAACTCTTACAGAGGCACTCAACCGTAACACTTAAAATGAGATGGACTATCACTTGTGTAACATCTACTCTTACGCAGGACTGAGGAAAAGCATCTTGGGAACTCTTTGATAGCCGCTGCAGGAGCCACACAATGAATGAATTTAAGAGGTGCCATCAACTGTGCAGTATGTTTTCATCTGTTATGAACGTATTATGTTGTACATTACAGGTTTTATATCGTATTATTTGCTTATCGTACTTTTTCCACCTCCCACAATATCACTGGCGCTGCCCTCTCGTGGTTAAAATCATACCTTTCCGACTGCCACCATCACTGCTGCCCTCACAAACTGCCTCGGGGATATAAAACCCTGAGTGCAAGATCAAAACTCTCAAATCCTCATCATTGGCCCCAAATCCTTCAACAAATCCTGCCATGATTTCTCCTCTGCAATGGTAGCTCCACTGTTGCACACAAATCCGTAATGTTGGTGTCATCCTTGATCAAACAATCTCCTTTGAACGCCACGTAAAATACTTTACAAATGCAGCCTTCTCTCATCTTAAAAAACGTTGTCCGCCATAACTGGCGAGACTCACACTACTTGCTTGAGTGCCAAATGACATTTCACTTTTTGTTTAACTCCGTTTCTCAAAATGTGTTGATAATCCTTTGATCTCCACCCTGACTCCATGTCAGTCAAAAACATCTTTCTACCATTCTTCCAGTCTACAACTTTTCGAAAAAAAATATCGCAAGACCTATATCATTTCGGAGCCCTAACTGCTTAAGAGATTTGCTAAATTGATATCAATTTGATGAATACTTGACAGAGAAAATGTAATGCATATGAAATGAATTGATCAAGGACCAAAGAACATTCAAAGCAAAATCACTGACTTCATCCTGGAAGACGAATTTATTCAAGGCATATTTTATGCAGATTGCATTGTAATTTATATGACAATTCCCAATTTTGGTCTCACAGTTAATGGCACTTAAATGCCATGGGTCTTATTTCATAATTTCACAAATGTAAGAGTTATTCCTTTAATTAATGAAAAAGCCCATTTTGATGGGGCGCTCTGTTATTCTTCCTTTCTTCTCTTCTCCCCTTACTCAAATGTCACTCTTTCATTGTGGTTTATAAATGAATGCACTTCTTAGAAGCAAGGTGATGAAGATGCATTATGAATCACCTGCACTTTTGAACCTCGCAGTGTGTGAAAATGCATTAAACTTAGCAGGAACAGAAGAAGGCAGACCGAAAGAAAGCGCCAGAAAGAATGAGGCATGGCAAAAAGAGGAGGAAGCCTCATAACAGTGCATCGGCAGCACAAGGCGGACTGCAGTATTTCATACGTGTGTGTGTGTGTGTGTGTGTGTGTGTGTGTGTGTGTGTGTGTGTGTGTGTGTGTATGTGTGTGTGTGTGTGTGTGTGTGTGTGTATGTGTGTGTGTGTGTGTGTGTGTGTGAGAAACCTGTATATCATGATATAAGGTTGACTTAGAGGAGACTTAGCAGAGGAGAAGATGATGAGAGGAAACAAATGCAGCAGGTAATAACATTCATCAGCACAAGCACACACACACACACACACACTGTGACTATGAAAGAGACTCGTGGATGTTGGTCAACACATTATATCTCTCCCATATCAAATGTTCAGCATGATTTCCCACTTCTTTCATTTAGTCAGTCTCTCTAAAATGTGTTGTCATGGTCTTGCTGACCCCCTTCGCCCTCTTTGTTCCTTCATCTCAATCTGGATTTGGAGTATTCGTCCTAACCCCTGACCCTATAATGTTCCATCCTCCAGTTCTCCACCATATCTCATGCGCCAGGTGACCTTTGTCCTTGACAAGACAATATTGTTGCTCAGGTCCTCCACCTGCTGCTTGGATCCGCTCCCTACCACATTAAAAAAAAACGTTTTCCAACTGCTTAGCACCTCAGGTATTAGAAGCTGTAAATTGCTCTCTTCAGTCAGCTATATTTCCTGCAGCAGTTAAAACATTCTACAGAAAAGCAACCTTGGTGCAACAGTTATTGCTAACTATTGGTCCATGTCTAACTTAGTAATCTTCAGCAAAATACTTGAAAAAACTGTTTGCATATCTACCTAACATCAAACAGCCTTCTACACTTCTATCAATCAGGTTTTCAGCCTCCTAACAGAGACATAGCACTCATCTAAGCTGGGAATGATCTCGAATAAAGTATCTGTTCTTGGGCTTCAGTTCCCACACTGCTCTTGACACTGTTGACCATTACATTTTACTACAGAGGTTAGAAAATGTGTCGGATATGGAGCAAGAAATCTGGGAAACATTTTGGTATTTGTATATTCTGCAGTGATTCTTTTTTTCTGCCCTTGCACTTCTCTTTGTATTATAATTACGACCATTAAATGTCCCTACGAATGGCCGACCCAAAATATTTCAAGAGTGAGTAAAAGTGTGTTGAGCAATGAATAACAAAAAATATCACATATTGAGATTTTATGAGTCTTGAGATTTTGGACAGCAGCAAAATCCACAGATTGATATAGTTATTGTTATTCTCATATTGTTATTTTACCAATGTTTAAAACAAGGTAATAGTCGTTTTTGAATCATGAAATATCACATACTGGGGTAAAAGAAAAACAGCCATGCCCTGAAATCAATAGATGCAGGGGAATTGCTGCTTTTCCCTGTTTTACCGAAGCCCTTCTCTGCAGGAGAAAAGCTATTTGCTGCTCTGTAATATCACTTTACAAATATTAATCAGCATTCCCTCGCATAGAAATAGCAAGAATCCACATTCCATCTGAAATGCACGTAATGTTTGTGGAGGCTTTATGAAAATAGGTTTGTGTGTAGGTGGGTATATGCAAGGGCATTTGCAGTGCATATGCACTCGTGTGAGTGTTGCTTTTCAAAAGTGATGCTCTGCAGCCCCATAATCATCATTCATCCTCCCAGAGATTTGAGCACAGAGTGGCAGAGTCATCTCAAAGACAATTAGAGAGCGAGTGAGCCTGTGCTCAGGTCTGCACATGATATGTAATGTCAGCTTCTGTGCGCTGTTCTCTCTCTCTCTGTTACTGTGTGTGAGAGCTGTGCTGTGTGAGATCTGGGTGTTTAGGCCATGAAGGCAACAAGAGCCAGCATATTGGCACAGGCATTGTAATTTCTTATCATCTATCTTGAAGAAAATGATCTCAACAGACTGACGTCTCCATAAGCCAGAGTCTGTTGCCCTTCTAGAAAATCAATGCCACACCATGCTCTGGACTTTATAATTCCACGTGCTATTTCACACAAGCTACACCTTATAATAGGCTCTTGCCCACTCGTTTTGGTCAATCAACCCACTGAATAATGCACGTGGTACTTGCTCAACCAATCAGGACCGTCTTAAGTCCCACTGTTGGTCATTATTAATGGCATAAAATTCTGCAATAATCATTTTTGAAAGAACAAATGAAATCATTTCTGCCACCATCCTTGCTATCCTGGCAGATTCAGCTGAACTTTACTTCCCTTCGGGATAATGATTTGGAGGTTGGTTGGTTACCAAGTGATTCCAACATCATGTTTCATACGCTGAAACACACCCAAGCCGTCGTCTTCCAATAGACACATCAGAACAGGACTTGATAAGTTGCCTGAATTGGTCCTTGTCGTAGCAGTCATTGCGTTTTTTCTTAATAACGCAATAAGGCCAGCTGAGGCTTGCCTTCATCCCTTCGGAGTTACAATATTCAGCTCAGCACATTCCTCATTCCATGGCAAATTGACTTTTGGGCTCCGTGGACTTTGGTAGCCGAGGGATTGTCCACACTGTGAGAGGAAATAATTTATTATCTCGTAATTCCCCAAAAAAATGTTTCTGTCCAGAACAGCTCACGCTGTGCGATATAAACCTCAGGGCTCACAGGTTCCAGTGTAATAAATGCTCCATAATCTTGGTGCTGATGCTACAACTTTATGGGCCAAAGTGGCTGATATGCGTGCCCCATCCTGCATCAAGTCTCATCTTTATTTGGTGGCCCCATTACCCCGTGCTATAAAAATGATGGAAGGACTTGCTATCCCTCCTAGTAATCTGTTTTGCAGCATGATGCAGAGCAGACATTTCTGTTAACAATTTTAAGCAAACATAATTTCATAACATCAACAGTTTGGGGGGAATTTGGGGATTTAGGGCCATCGTTGGGCACAATAACAGAATCAGAGTTGTCCTTTTAATGAATCTTTCACTCGTGTGTACTTCTGCACATCCAAGAGAGCAGCCTTGCTGTTTGCCAAATGTGGACCTCTGCCATGAACGCATAAATGGCAAACAGGGAGTGTTCTCTATTATGAACACTATGTCCTCTACAACCTTTATATGTGTGTGTGTCCATAATGTGACAGCAGGACAGTGAATACATCGCCGCTGAGCAAGCGCCCTTGTCATTTAGCCACGTGGATGGGATCTTGAATGCACGCAGGTGTCTGTGTACGAGTGTGTGGCATCCCTACATCTCTGTGATGACTGTCGCCACGGACAGCTTGGCTGATAGAAGCTGCACCTCATGAATATGGATTCAAGCACTGTATTAGAGTACAGCATGTGTGACGGGAGAGTCGAGGGAGAAAAAGCTGACCATCTCACTTTAACTTTAGCTGGATTTTTTTTGTCATGGAGCACAATGTAGTATAATGTTTAAGTATTAAATTAAATGAATTGTTGTTGTCTGATACAAACCGTCTAATGTGTTTTTCTGTTGCAATTTAAATGAAAAAAGAGCATAATTACTTTGTCCTGGGGCAAAATGCATACATTTCTTGTGTCGGTTCAAACTAAAAACGTGTTTTTTTTATCAGATATATAGAGCTGTGTATTCACAAGCCGGGTTTCTACTCCCAGAGTTAACCATAAATGGATGGAGACACACCCTTAATCACCTGTTTGTGTATTAACACCTCGTTAAGCTGCAAACCAAGCAGCAAAGAAGAAGGATAGGTTCGCAGATCGACTGTGTCACATTGGCAAAGTCCTCCAATAGCACTATTTAAGCACTATTCTATTATTGCTGCGCATTTGCTGTGAGTTTGGCATTGTTGATAATATCTCGCCATATTCTCAGCACATCGTCGAAGACCCAGATATCACCAACAACTCTCTTTGCTCTGCCTCATTTGTATGAAACTCCCACCTGTACACCGGGCGCTCTGCGCTGGACACCTAGACACCACATGGAAGCCAATGTAAAGGTCAGAAAAATGCCAGACTGCTACATCAGACTGCTACATGAGCCTGCAGACGTGCACGGTAGGGTTACAGATATAAGTAATTAGGTTTTTTTTTTCTCAGATCTCTTAGCCACGTTCAACAATACTGAGCTTGCCCACAGTGTTAAAAGACATCCCAAGGTTGTTACAGGGAGAGGCCGAGAGTTAAAGGGGGGGATGGAGACAAAGACACGAGACAGAAAAAGAGAGGAAAGGGCAGGTGTCCACAATGTTGGAGCCACTCAGCAGTCGCTCTCATTAACTCAGTGGACAGTCAAGCTGAAAACAAGGCACATATGGCGACACACACACTGCATCCTGCTAACCTCGAGCTGTGATGCTTGCTGGTCACAACATCGATGTCATTGTGTAATCACACTTTGGTTTCTCAATTAAAGCCTCATTTTCCAAGTACTGAAGTACCTTCCTAATTAAGCACAAATGAACTCTGTGTTACTGTATTAGAGCCTCAACGACTATGAATCACAATCAAATGATATGATGATGAATGTATGTGAATGTAAAATACAATCTAAAATGACTTGCTGACTTGTTTTTTTTATTTAAAACCACAATCCATCCAGAGGAGGGGAGGTAATTAAACATATGGGTTCCTGGAAAAGAATAAAAAGCCTGTGAATGATGAACTATGCTAAAGAGCCACACATGCTTGAGCTACATTTGTTCATAATTTACAAAGGGTCTCTCTTACCGGCCTTCTCACTCGACCAGGTGTGATGAATGCACAAACTAATTAAGTCAACGAGGAGAGCGCTGAGGGGAGGGGAAGGAACAGGCGATGGGTAAATGAGCTTACAAATGAGCATGTGTGAGTAAGTGTGCTTTTTACGTGCGCTCGAGTGTTATGTATGGCTTAATGTTCTCATTTGGCTTTAATGGACAGGTGCAGCATCATGTGCTTGAGAAGCTGAGTTAGAAGATTGCACTTTTGTCTGCTGGACAAAATTCCCTCCAGGTCCCGTTACTCCCACACAGCTCTAATGTCATTATAATGTGATGAGCATTGACTAGTAAAGAGCCCATGAAGTGAAAAATGGCTTCTGGTGATGTTCAGCAATGCACCTCACCCCTCAGGTTCTCCAAGGAGATGATACAGACTGAAAGTTTCACAGAAAGTTTACCGTTTAGAAATTTGCACACGAAAAAGACCCAACTGCTTTTTCTTTCAGCTTGTACGGTAAATGTACTGTGAAGTTCTGATGCGATGTGCTCTGTGCTGCTCATCAGCTTGCAAAACGCCTGCCCGTTTCCTTTTTTATCAGGTCCACTTGTCATAAAGTCAGCTCCAATCTCCATTTCATGGGTTCTTTAACAAGGCGTGTTGTTTTGAACTGGAAAGTCGTTTTTTATTCCCAATTTGAACTCAATTTCAGTCTCGAAATATTTCAAATATCTACGTAGGATGAAGATGCTTCATGTTTAGCTTGCTTACTAAGTACAGCGTTTCAATACGAATTCAAAAGGTCAAAGTATTGTAAATTGATAAATTCTGGACTCAAATCAAACCTTCAAATCTGTACACACTCCCTGAATCTTTTAGCTCAATGCATGATCCAATCTCAGATCGATGCATTCCACAATCTGGACACCTTGTTTTCTGTGCCATTAAACACGGTCTATATACAGAGAGATGGGATGAGAGATTAGGACACTAAGAGCTGAGGAGCAAACATTCTAACTACTTGCATGTTTTACATGTTCACGTATGGGGCATGTTGCTCTTGACTTGCTAGGATAGCCACTACATTGCATTAACCTGCGTGGGCTGACCACACTATCAGGGGCCCAGTAATGCACATGGTGCTGTCAACTACAGTTGAAACTAACAGCGAACCAAATCTCAACATGCTCTCAAATTACAGTCACAACTTTCTATAACTTTGAGATAAACCTTTTTGCAGAGTGTTGAAGACTCGTCAAAATGTGCAATAATTCATTTAAATAACTTTAAATCAACATATGTCACTCTTGTGCAGTTGCATGCTCTGTTTCGTAGACATTTATATTCCTCATATCTATTTCGTAGAGGCCTTATCCTTCTGCTTTTCAAGAAAACGGCTGTACCCCATACATTACTGTGTGCCATTAGCATTTTCTGGAATTTAAGCATCTGGCCTTTGTGCATACGCAGTGCTTCTATTTTTATATGTTGCTTATTATGAGCCCGATGTCTTGGCTTTTTCAGAAATTAGAAGCAGGGAAATGCGGTTGTGTTTGTGCCCACACACACGTGTGCATGTGTGTATCTGCAATGTCATTACTCATCCCTGACTGAATTTACATCGTCCTCTAAGTCAGCAGAGTGGTGCAATAAAGGTGTGTATCTGTGTGTGTGTGTGTGTGTGGCAGGGTGGGTGTGTATGTAAGAGAGACTCTGCGTTCGCTGTACTACGCAGATTTCCTGTGCATTATCTTCCTGTTGTGTGTCCATATGTGTGTGTGCTTCACTGTGGTCTACTTGACCTCCTCTCCACCTTTCCCTGGTCCTACGGCTTTCATTACCAGCAGCATGCTTCACACTGCGGCTGTCTGCCCACACTCATGCATATGTAGTACACAAGACACACAGAAAGATGCAGAAGGACAGCTTCTCTCTTCGGATCACATCACCTTCTGTGATGCAAAGGATGGCCGAACCAACAGCCGGCAGGGCCGCTGTCTAACTAACCATCCACAAACAAGACGGTGAGAGAGGAAAAGAGTCAGAGGGAGACAGAGAGAGGCGATACAATGAAAGGAAGGGAGGAGACAAGGAAATAAGTGAGCTCGCAGGTGTGCCTTAAGATAGACCATAAAGGGAAGAGAAAGTCATGTGAAATGTGGAAATTCTTGTGCAGTGATGTTTCATGTTTAACTCACATTATTTAATTACAATTTAGTCAAAATGAAAGTAAATATAAAATACATTCAATTTAATAAAAGAGTTGTTTGTTATGTTGTTTGGTCAAAAAGAGTCTGGTTAATAGTATAATGATGTTTGTCAAACTTTCAAAGTTGAATGGCGACACTTAAATGCATGAGAAACTAAGAATATGAATCAAGGTTGTAAAAGTCTGGAGAAAGTTGACTCAAACACCAAATTTTATTCAGGCTTCATCTTCCAATAATGTCACAAACGTATACATCTTGAATGCTTTTAAATCTGCATACAGTTACATATGCCAATTTTGTATGCAGATATTTTCCTCAATACTATTCAAACAGATGTTCATGATCAATTTGATCGAGAGTGTTAGAAATGAAAATCATGAAATTGTGCAATGTGAAAATCCGGCATTAGAACCCCTTATCAATTCGTGAAGACGTCGTAAATGTGTGTGCGTGTGTGTGTGTGTGTGTGTGTGTGTGTGTGTGTGTGTGTAGTAGTAGTAGCAATAGTAGTATTTCCTTTTCTCCCCTGCATCATTGGAATGTCTTTGTTTTATCCAGATCCTTATTGACCCAGTCTGTCTCCCAACTAGAGGAATCGGGTCCGCGTGTGTTAACGTGCATGTGTGCATATGCGTACTTGTGTTTGCTTTTCTTTATGTGAACAGATGAGGTGGGCACAGCGATTCTCATTCACCTGCCATTTCACAGTCCACAAAGTGCAATAATCTAGGGGCACACACACACACACACACATTCTATTTTCACACATTTAAGTGTGGGAGGTGATTGCTGTGACTACACCTGCAAACACTACTTTATAGGGCCTAAGGCAGTCCCACATGCACACAGACACACACACACACACAACTGTATCTGATCTTTCCCTCTGGATGTCATCGTGATATCGCATTACATCCGACTAAAGTTATTAAAGATCAAATGTCTGATGTCACGTGGCATCGAGAACATCGAACAGAACAATATCTAAATGCATCAGTACGCCTCTGACATTTTGGCCGTGCGTACATGCGTGCACACTGTATGTGTGGGCGCACTTGCATATGTGGGTACGAGTCTCATTACTTGTCTGGCATGTATGTAGGAGGTGAGCACGGATGCAGCAGCCATCCTGGGATAAAGACGTAAAGTCTTTTACTCAAAGCCAATTCATCGTCCTTTTCTTTCTCTCTATGCGCTTTAATTAGTGGTTTTCCAGAAAAATGATCAAAAATTGCTACTGCCTTGTCAGTGACCTTTTTTCCCCAAGGGGATGAGTAATATGTTCAACAATTCATTTCCGGGTTGGTTCAAGACAGTAGAGTGGAAGTGAATAAGGAGAAGAAAGGACACAATAGGAAATATTGGAGTAGTGAGAGTATGCGACATGAGAAAATGATGCTCACGTAGGATGTTGGATGTACAGATTGCTGCAAATACAGTATACTTCTGATGGATTATCCCTCTCTACAACTGTCTCTATTTATTCATTTTTGTCATTTTAAACGTACAGGAAACTCATCTATATCGGTGTTTGTTGGCTGTCTGACTGTTTATTGCTACCATTGTTTTTCTTTTACACTTAAAATTTTAAATAGAAAAATACTGCACTCAAAAATACTTTGTTTACCATTGCTCCATAAGAAACTGCCTTTGTGTGGGAACACCGGCAACGTAGAATTGCACTTCCATAATTCATTGCACTTTCCAATCTGTTCTCTGTTCTTCTGGCAAGGACACACACGTGCCTTCACCCACTTCCCCCAAAATAGCGGGAGGGCACATAAACACTGAATGAGCCTCGCACTGCAGGCGGTATCGTGGACACACACTCCAAAAAGAAGCAAAGCGTTGATTTTTACCATACATTTGTCTGCTTACCATGACAACTCTATTTGGATTTGTTCCTAGGAACGACATGAATCACTTTCTCTGTCTCCCATCAGATTCTCTCGGTGGGATGTGGCAGATGCATGCCCGAAAAAACAACAACACTGCCTACAAATCAAACCCAGTATTCCCTGTAGCTCTGGATCAGTCCGGTGTCGATTATATGGGCAGTGGAACACACTTCAAACTGAACCCTCATCCAAAATAAATCCCATGGGCTCTTGAAATGAAACTGCAAATCCCAGTGGAAGTCACAGTCGGGAAAAGTGTGCTGACTGCGGGACACATTGCAAATTAAAAACGAGTCAATAGGGGGCCAGACGAAAAAGACTTATTCCACCTTATTCCACCTTTTTGAAAGTAGAATTCCCTTTCAATGCTCCAGTCACACTGACTCGCAGCATGCCGTTTCCTCCTCTGCAAACAGCTCCAACTATCCAGAGGAATTACCTTCCAGATCAAATCAAAACATGGTTTTTAATTACATTGTTGTTATTCTGCACAAATAAAGAGAGATGTATTCATGTATTTATATGACATGATAATTGAACAATGCCTTACAAGCAGCAAAGGGCAGAAAGTTTGATCGCACATTAGATCATTTTAAATAACTACAACTTATGAATACAAAAACATCGGTTCTGTAGAGTCTTGCCCTGGTCTCAGATTATTCCAGCTGTGTGTCACGCCTTTTTGCCGAAAGGACTTACACCGGTGTTTCCTCGTTCTCAGCTCCTCATCTTCTCTCCTGGCTCCTCGGCTCCTCGTCTCCTCAAGGTGCATTTAAGGGATTGCAAGATCCTGTGGCGGAGGGGGAAAAATTTCCAGGTCAAGCGAGGAAGCATAAATTTGTGTCATGAAAAGCACCTACGTGTCACTAAAGGACATGACAAATATCTAGTTTACTTCAGGAATGATAATTTAAAGGAGCAGTGCACAGAAAAGGGATATGTCATGAAATGCTCACTGAAAACATCCTTCAAAAACAAGTTGACGAATGTATTGACTTAAAGCTTTTACATTTTAACATAATCCTTCAAATACATTATTTCACATAATGAAATTATTTTGAATCCAAACAACTGCACTGTCAATCTAAAACTGTATTATGCTAATACTACAGTATTAGCATAATGTGCTGCCTTTAATTGTTTTTAAAACATCCTAATTTCAGGAAGAGAATGCTGCAAAAGTAGGTGGTGTTGTTGTTTTTGTGGTCAGAATCGACTTCCTGCTGGCCACAAGCCGAACACACTCCTCTGAGAGGGTGATCATGTGTTGGGAATGCTTCCAGGTCAAAGCATGTACAACCAAAGTGTATATACAGTGTATGAACACACAGCACATATATGCATACATACATGGAAACATGGAGACTTACTGAACCGCACTCATGCCAAACTGACTTCCTGTGCAAACTGTCACTCTGAAAAAGAATGCAACATTAGGGATCCTACATTTTTAAGAGAACACCTTTATCGTTAATTTATTACTAAATAAACTGCATGAATAGCCATCTTTTCTTTTTTTTTGCTGAGGGCAATGTATAAACTGAACGAAAGAGGAAAAACTGACAAAACCAACCTATTGAAGTCGGCTTTAGCTAAAAACAGGCAGAGCCAGGAGGTAATATAAAGGGCCCATGATGCCGAGGTGGGTTTAGTTGATTTGCTAATTGTGGAAATGTAGAAACCCATAATTGCAAGTGCTCTGGGTTACTATAACAGTTTTGAACTGCTCGAACGTAGATACCTATACTTTCAGGCTGTTGATAGCTTGGGGAGACACCTACGAACTGGTTCCAAATCAAGTCCAACATTGTATTATTGAAACATGAGTGATTGAGTATTCATATTATTCGGCTCACATGATTCAGTTCCTTCTTTTTTTGGCTCCCTGTTAGCGGGTAGAGCGTATCAATGAACGAAAAGAGTACTCCACCTACTCAGCATTGTATCCATGTAAGACGCAATGTAAGCCACAAGCAGCACACTGCCAGTAAGCCTTTCAGTGTCTTTCAGTCATTGCTATTTTCTTCCACACACGCACACACACTTAATGTCAGAGAGTGACTGTTGCCTGCACACTAGCCAATTCCTGTTACAGTGACTGAAAGCAATTAACTCTGCAAAAAAATTCATGATCTCTATTCAAAACTAAAAGACTCGGTCCAATGTGTAACATTTCCTCATTCTCATTTACTCCTGAGATCCTGTGAGGCGATGGCAGTATTCTCATAATGGCACGGTCAGTGCGGATTTGCTGAATACCAAATGTACCACATGGAGGACAGATATTCAGTTCAGCAGTCTTGGGGCAGAGTGCTCACTCGAGTCAGGACTGTTGAGTTTCAATGTGTCACTTCCTGCTGGCTCAGAACATTTCCCAGAGTCTATACCCAGCAGAGGAATTTAATTTGGGTAAACAGGGCAAATCTACTGGTTGTCCATTCGTGGAGATGAGATGCTGTTGTCTGCTGAATCTCACCTTTTAGATTATAGGATGGAGCTATTTTCACATAAAACTCTTGCCTACTGCAGCTCGAACCATACCTTATGTCATGTTTCATTTTTCAGCATTGAAAGCTTTTATATCTGGGAGCTACACCGTGCACTCAGAAGGCATCTGTTTTGAAAGTGGTTGTTTGCACATTCAACCCATTTGTTGTGTCCGTCAATCATCATCTGTGCTGTCGCTGCCTGACGTGTGGCGTATCCTCGTGTCCTTTCTCATCAGCTGCAAAGCCTGCATGCCTCTGTTTCCACCTGCAGCTCTATCAATCTGTACCAGTCTGTTTGGAAAAAGAAACACAATCACACACACACACACACACACACACACACACAGGTGCACACGCATACACAAAGTGTCTTCATTATTATTTCTGGGAACTTCAGTGTGATTCCTGACTCCCGACCGCTGTTACCCTCAGAGCAGTTCATTTGAAGTACAGCAGGAAGCGAGAGTGACAGCACGGCGCTGGGGACTACTGTGTACTGTGACACTGTGTACTACCTGATAGTAAACCGGGGAGAAAAAGCAGGGCAGAGTGACAGAGGAGAGGAAGTCATGAAGCAGAGAGAGGACAGAGAGTGAACATTAATGCGACGCAAAAGCCTCAGTCCCTTGGGATTAGCATTTACCTTTGGACGTCCACTGAATGTAGCAAGTCTGCAAAGTGCTTGGATGTGTGTTAGTGGGAGAGGGATTTTATAGCACTTTGACTTTTGAAACCTCGACTTTTTACTTTTCATTGGCGGGGGGTGCTAATACTGATGCTTCAGCAAGAAACAAAAATTCAGGGTCATTCAACGAAAAAGAGAACATGGCTTAACCGCAACCGTTCGACCGCAACATTATTCAGGCAAGAGGATGCAGCGGCCGATCAAAGAAACGCAAACCCGAGTTGTTGTAAATTCCTGTCAAATCACGAGTATTATAAACTGCTGTGCAGTGATTTGGAGTATGCAAAGCATTCAAACCCATTACTCAAACAGGACTTCCTGAATTGTATTTCATGTCCTACTGGTACCTATAAACCGTTAACTAAAGAATGTGTTTTTTCTAATAACTAATCATTTTTATATGAATATAAATGTGTAATTCAGGCTCTGAATGTTCCAGTGCACTTTGAAAAAAACAGCGCTACTAAATGCTGAAATATAGAGCCTTGAAGATATCTACCATTGTGTGGAGTCATATTTTCTTTCTTTATTGTTTAAAACTTAATTGTTATTCACACCAAGAACTCCTCCAGAGATGTTGGATGGTTGACCTGATTGACCTGCCGAGTACTCGCCTCGTTTGAACCATGAGATACATTTATAAAGAAGGGAAAATGAAAAAGAAAAGTAAGATTATTGTATTTCAAAATCCATGTTCATACAGGAACAGCGTTGCCTCTTCTGTGATTTGTAACCTTCATGGGGATTAGAGATTACAATACTTTAAGTCATCCTCCAAGAGAAAAATAGAATCCAGTAGTGCTGTTTCTAAAGTGAAGAAAAGAACAACCTCTGCTCCCATTTGGAGGTTATGCTTTTGGCCTTCTTATTTATTTGTTCGAAGGATTCTTCAAAATGTCAGAAATAGACATAGAAAACTTTGTGAAAAGATAAGTCAAAGGCAAAAAAGTGTGAAACGCAAGATTGATGATGAACTTCTAATACAAGATAATACATTGTTCCCACAACAACTGTGATGATAAAACTTGTTCCTCGGATCATCCATGAACCAAAACACACAAACACAAAAGTTCATGAAACAGATACATCTCACGTTCGATCTGCCTGCAGCGATGTCGAGAACCGTTCACTGACCCCAGAGAAGTGAAGAGGAGGGTGATTGTAATGTCAGTATACCCAGCACCCAGCAGCAACTGGACTGTAGTCAATGAGCTGCGGCCCCGATAGGCCCACTGCGGACAACTTTCCCTCTCAGACCGCAGAGCCCTGAAGCCCCTGCACAGAGCGCTACCGCTTGTTGATTCAAAGTTGACTAATATTGAACGAATTGCAGCAACTTTAACACGTCACGTCCATGAGTACCCAGTAATACAGCCCTCAAGTGCAAGGTAGATCGGATGATCGGCTCTTGAGATATGCAACATAGGATAGGACACACACACACACACACACACACACACACACACACACACAGATTCCTTGCTTTACACTTAGATTGCAGAAAATGGATAAGTGTTACACAATCCCATTCCCTACGTGATGGTTCATTGGCTACTTTTGATCATAAAAGGTATCTGTATCAATATTGTTATCTTTGATTCTAGTCCGAGTATAACTTCATGTTTCATCAAAAATATTTTTGGTATCCCTGTTGCACAACATATTCCCACACTCACGTAAGATGATAATAATGTGTGAGCGCAACATATGGATCTTGTTCCCACAAAATGATGCACTGTTCCCATATTTTAATATAATTTAGGATTAAGGGCAGTATCGTACCATGAAACATTTTAGCTATTATAAGCTATGTACGACGCAAAGTGAAGGAGACATTAGATAGGAGAAGGAAAAATAGAGAAAAATGGAGAATTAAGCATGAGAGAGGGAGAAGGAACAGTCTCTCCTCACCTGCCGCATGCCCTGTCAAAGATGCTTGACTTCCTATAATACACACACACACAGACAGACACACACCTCTCAGAACTGTATGTTGAAGCGAGGGAAACAATGGAGAGTTCTACACACACCAACACACGTATAGACAACGCTGTGCTGTCATGTATGATAAATGTCTGTTTCTGCAGCGTGACCCACTTGAAGAGGATCCCTTCTACTGGGTCTACTGGCCCTAACTCACCGAAACATATTAGTCATACACCTCCTCTTCTGTTGCCTCTCTCCTCCATTTCTCTCTCCCTCCTCCCACTCATCCCTCTGTTCTCCGTGGATCTGCCGGATCTGATTCACTGAAAGTGAAACACCTCTTGCCACTTTGCTTTTGGCAGTGTTCCTCCCTCCATCACCAGCTCTCCAAACATCACTCCACTTCTTGTCTCCATTTCTTTTCTTTTTTTTGCTTCAACCCCATGTCATCATGTCTAAATTGCATTACGACCGAGTTAGCTTGTAGAAAGTGGCTGAAATTTCCACTGTTCCATCTATTTATAGTTCGAAACATTTTCTCTAGAAAAGCCTATTCGGTATAAACAGAATCATATTGCCTTGTCACCTCCACATGCCTCTCTCTCTCTCTGCAGTCTCTCTCACCCTGTCCTGTCATCCCTTCATCCCTGTGGATATCAGCTGGGGCAAATCCGCTGAAAAATAAAGTAAAAATAGAAATGTTGGCTTCCTCTCACTCATTTGTATCCGACCAGCTCTGCGTCCATCCACATCATCTCCATCCCTCCTCCTTGCTTGATTGACTGAAACTAAAATCCTTCCCTAAATCACTTCTGCCCCTCCCATGTCAACACTGTACCGATGCTTTGTCAGTGGCCGCGCGGGCCTTACAGTGCATGTTCGTGCATGTGAGCGTGCGCCACTGGCAAGCTGGAGGTTAGAGCTGATGAAGCCTCCCCGACCGACGGATGCATAACAGCCATTTCTCCTCAGATCATTGAGTGTAAATCACACCATATATTGTACTTTGACTGTAATGTATCTAATAGTCCTTGCTCCAAGTAAAGGTAAATATTCCACTTCACTTCTTTTTTTTTCTGTTGCATGCTTTCCTATTCTTTTCCTTTCATTCTTCCCACCGTAGTTTTCATTCCCTCTCTTGTCCCATACCCCTCCTTCATCCTTACTTTCCAAAATCATTCTCTCCGCTGCAGTCTTGCTCCCTCCCTTCCTACACTCTTACTTTCTTCATTTCTGTCGAACCCCACTTTTGTAAAATCACACGCGTCCATCATCGCTTACCCTCCCTTCCACACTCCCTTCCTCACTAGTTCTCTCTTTCTTTACATCGCTCTTCCTTTTTGCTCACCACCTCACGTCTTTTGAGATTCCCACTCTCCCAATCGCTCTCCTGCTCCCATCTCTTTTCCTCTCTCTCTCTGCATCAGTGATACAGCATGTACTTGGCGTTCTGACTCTCCAGTCCCTTCCTCCCCACCCATAATAACCCTCCCCTCTGTATTTTTTAGCTGCATTCATTTATTTTTTCTCACCTGGGAATGTTGGAGATAGTTCACTGAACAATACACCCTCCCTACCCACACACACACACACACCCACACACACATACACACACTATTCCCTTTGTTGTGTGTACTTTGTACAGCGCTCATTCTCCACTGGGTCTATTCTTATTCTACCTTTTCCTCTTTGCTGCATTACAGTGTTCCTCTCTTGCTCGCGTAGGTATGCCACAGCTAAGCCAAACATCTACTCTCCACCAATCCCTCACATCATCTTGTGAGCTTCACGTTCCCGGTGTGCTTGCACTACTTTCACTCTTTGCTCCTGTCTTTTCACAATCCCCATCTGGCTCTGCCTGTCTTTCTCTCGTCCCTCTGCTGGGCCTGCAGTGTAACAGGAGACTGATGCCAATCTTTCTCTATTTGTTTTCCTCCCTTCCTGAAAAACCCACCCTTGCCCCCGTCTTTGCCTTTTATCGGCTCTCGGAGCATCTTGTATCTGCTCTCCCTCCCTCTGTTTTTGCAATCCATTCGTTCCTCCCTGCTCTCCTCTCCCCCCCACTGTGTTGCCTCGACTGAGGATTAAATTGAAAAATAATCAAAATGCCGAAGGTTTTGAGGCACACACACAAACAGAAGCACAGTGTTGAGAATGGCTCAGACAAGTTCATGGTTGGGTTTCCAATAGTTGGACAATGCTGCCATCTGCTGGAAAATCATTAAAACAACCTTCCATGTTAATATGCCTTTTTCACAGAAGAAATTGTATATGTCACAGCAGGACAAGCACAGGTAAAATTGAAAAACATTAACGTTGGCTCAGAATCACTAAGTGTCCCGGTAAGCTTTTCCAGTCGGCCAGCATGCACATCCCCTGAGTGCAAATCAGCCATCGTTAGTGTTATTAATTACACCTCTGCTTTTCCTTTGACATGTCTGCTGTGAAAAAGGTCTGTGTGGAGTCATATCAACAATAACCATAGCATCAGACCAGTGGGCCCATCAACCACCAAACCTGATACACACTCTCTATTTTAGGTGACCAGAAACAAAAATAGCCTATATATGCATTTTAAAGATTAAGTCAAAACAAAACTGCAATACATGTGCACACACACAAACACACACACACACACACACACACACACACACACACACACACACACCACACCCTCCACCACTGAACACTAATCCACTATGTTTAATTGAATACAATACTCAGTGCATTTGGGAGGACACCTGACCAATATTGCCTTAGTGTGTGTGTGTGTGTGTGTGCGTGTGTGTGTGTGTGTGTGTGTGTGTGTGTGTGTGTGTGTGTGTGTGCGTGCGTGTGTGTGTGTGTGTGTGTGTGTGTGTGGCAGGGTGGGTGACACTTATCCAGGTGACCTTTATCAGCTCAGGCCTATAATGGAGGAGGTAAGCTGACCTTTGACATACGACAAGCATTGTTAAGATGGTCCCTAAGAATCCTCCATAAATGCATCAGCGTCACATTACCAGGAGGTAGAAGGAGTGTATTCTGAGTGTTTATTGTTCTACAACGGCCTTTTTTATGTTGTGAAATTGTATCCCGGCTATTTCTGAAAATCAGCAGGTGTCGCGTGGCTGGTTATCTGCTTAAATCTTCACGGCTTTAAACTGTTTTTCACGGTCAACTAATACGTGAGAAATGACTTTCTGATATGTTCCTATACTGTAAATTCACACCTGTTTTTGGTTTACGTTTTTCACTTAGCCTGTTGTATGAGCTCAATGAAGATCGTTGTGAGTGAAACAAACTTTACTCACGTCTGGGATTTAGAACTCACATTTAATTTCTAAACGTTTCCAGAGTTATGGGTAGCATGGCTGCAACAAACAAGTACGTATTATAACACAGTGATTCAATTGTACAATTGCTGATACCACACTACAATTAGGGTTTGAGAGGATTACAATGCATACTATAATATATAGGTATGATGGTGCACCTTTATTACATTCACATTGCATTCACTTCTCTTAAAAGGTGTTTTCCAGCCTTTAATTCCGGGGGGAAAAATGTGATATTCTTAATTGATTTAACCTTGAAACAAAATGAAACAGCGTACATTATATGAGTATTAAGATTCACAGCATAGTGTTGTTAGTAAGTTAAGAATGAGAAATAAAGATGATTTAGGCTATTCTGTGCTGTAGCTTCATCAATACAGGATCATTCTGTGTTCTTCACTGCTTGTTCATTTTTTGACTCGTAAATATAAATATCTATTTATGATATGATCAAATGCCATGACAAGAATAATAAAGGGCACTGACTGGTCATGTAGCAAAATGCAATCAACTATGAAGTCATAAATGTAGCGAGTGAAGGAGTAACTACTGACTCAGCATCATTTCTTGAATCCAGCTGAAGTACCATCCATTGCATCAAGGTAAGTGAGATTAGCAGCACATTACTGTATATCATAGCATTCACGCTAGCGGCTACATCGATACAAAGGCACAGTGTTAAACTATAATACACAGCAGAGTTAGTTTCTATAAAGCATGCTAGGCTGCAAGTACAGTTTCATCTTTTGATCCTTGTTGAATCATTGAAAATATTCAGTGCCAGTTGTTCATGCTACTGTAAAACCCATTAAACAAACTGCAGCTAAGTATGTCCATTATCTTTGGATTTTGTTTTAGGAAATAGTTTCTTGAAGTTGCTCATCCTGGTTGTCACTTATGAAGACCTTTTGTGTTTTTTTTTCTTTAGTTGTTTATTTAATGGATAGAGTTAGTATTGCTAGGCCCATAAGACACATACAGTTTATTTGTTTTGCCTTAAAAATTAAAGTAGCCAATTAATACATTTTATCTTTTTCATTTGATCTTTTTTTAAACAGCCCTAATTCTAGTTATTGAATCAAAGTTGTCATAGTCTGTCTGCAGAATTATGCCTCTTTAACTTTTTCCTCATAAGTGCCGCTGCCCTTGTAAGCTCCGACATATCCACTGCTGTCTGGGAGGTCCTCGCGCCCGACTTTTCCTTTTCCTTTGCCGGACTCGTCAAACCGCTCCTTGTGCGCTCCAGTGTACTTGGTGGTATCAGTCAGTCTGTCCACTGCTGCTGCCTTTGCCACTTTCTAAAAAAAAAAACACATACATACACACACATGCATGTCTTATTCCATCGCTCTGCTTCCTTTATTTTCCCCTCGCTCTCAAATATTTATTCACATTTTTTTCCAGCACTTAAATTAATATATTATCCCATTAAAAGAATGTCAGTTAAAAGACACAATGCATTGGATTTGAAATTTCTGGAGCCAAAGAAATTCAAGAATGACACTGGCAGACAATAATGCACATAATTATTTTGTCTGTTGCGCATAGATCAGAGTTAGATAATAAATCTAAAAGATATGTGAACACATTGTTGTGAATCTCACTCAAACAGAGAGAGAAGTCCTTCCCGACCTCAAACATCCCTTAAACTTAAGTACTTTGTGGTGGTGGGTCAATCGGAGCATTAAGTTGGATGCTGCGTGCCTGAGGGGGGTGAAAGGTGAGTATGTTGAGGTTAGATGAAATACTCACAGTGACTCCGATGTTGGCAGGTTCCTTACCAACAATGAGACCGTAGAGCTGCTGAAGCGACTCCTCTTTGCTTTTGCCTTTAAAACGTTTGGGAGCCAACTCTGTCAGGGCCTGGTTGAACTGCTCAAATGTGATTACACGAGCTGACTTCGCCCTGAGGAAACACACAGTGTTGCCAAATGTCTTCTCAGGCAAGTAACAAAATGATACAAATAATGTTGCACATCAATGTAATGACATTGGACTCGCAAAGGCAGGGGCTAAAGGGGTATAACAGTGTGATTACTGTTATACCCTGTTATATATATATATATAAAAAGTGTGTGTGTGTGCGCACCCCAAGAAGAATTTGTGGCAATATTGCCGTGAAACATTTATACAAGCACTCATGTTCCCAAGAAAATCAAATCCAAATGTCTTCAGTGACCCTATGACTTTTCCTCTGCACCTCCATGAGGTTAAAATCTGGGGTTTTCAAGAAATGTTGGACTGGATTGCCATGGAATTTGCCCAGAGGATGAAAGTACTTTGAAAGTACTTTCACATGGGGTGATCGGGTCAAAATTTGAATGTATTCCATGCTTTGGTTTATGACCAAACACCTGCAAAACGAATGACTTCCCATGAGCATAATATGAACTTTACTAAGTACAATGTTTAGTGCTTATTGACATAGACAAATTTGTTTTAAAGACCAATTGATGATTCATGGTTTTGCCGCCTTTGTTACCCTGTGACTGAGTTGTTGCGTTTTCAATGTTTTTGCTGTGAAAGTTGAATAAAATCTTACTTGACTTTGCTGAAAACGATGTCAACATCTGTAGTGGTGACGTTCTTGCCGTCGATTATGTTGCAGTCCTTGCAGATCTTAACAAAGTTCTTGCCGTTCATCTCCTTTCCTCGGGCTTTAGTGTCTCCGTGGACTGCAAACTTCTGGAAGGAGGTCTCGACCTCTGCTACAGACACTGAGCCTTCCGCCATACTGACAGACACACATAGAGAATACGGTATCAAACCGATAATGGGCAACACACCAGCTTGATTGTTGCACATAGTTGCAATGTCCTACCTTCAAAAAGCCCCTCAAAAAGTGATGACACCATTACTTTGGTTGTTCATTGACTTTATGTCCTTGTGAAGACATTTTGTGAAATGAAATAACGTCATAATGACTCTATGAGCTGATTGATGGTCAGCCTGCCAGGAAAGGTCTGCCATCAAGGTCAGTCCAAGTGAATGTTTTTTTCTCTCTCTCTCTCACTCTCGCTCACAAACACACACACACACACACACACACAAGCAGATACACACTTTCACATCCATCATTATGTCCCTCTTACTAAAGCTGCTCTCAGGCCAATTTAATTCAATCAGCTCAATTTCCAAACGGCTGCTCTGCTGTTAAATCGAACGGTGAATGAACAAACATGCTCCTTTTCCTCTTCCTCTTCTCCTGGTCCACTCAATCTCTGGTACGCACACACAAACACACACACACACACACACACACATAACTTGTTACTGCTGTTGGCTGAAAAACAGTCAGGATGTACGTTTAGTACATAAGAGTCTGATTTATAAGTATAAATTAATAAAATGAAAACGGTTGAAAGGAACACAATTATTACAAAACTTTTTCTTTTTACATAGCAGAAATGCACATTTCATGGATGCTAGTAGCAATCCTATTTTTCTTGTTGGGACATTTTATTGGTGGGCATGTGGACAAAACTACAACAGATGAGAACGATTCCAGGCAATAAACCATAAAAACAAAATGAAGCACATAAAAGCGTGTCCGTAAATGTCACTGGAGATCCAGTGTTGCATTTCTGTTTGGCTACAAGCACTTTTGGGATTGACATAAAATTTTTTTAACAAAATCTAATGTGGAAATATACTGCATGTAAAAATGTCCACATAAATATTACAAATTATTTATCATTACCGGGCGTGAAATAATACATCCAGTTATCGCAACAGTGAAGACCTGTTTCCTTGTTGCTGCTGTTTCCATGGCCGCTTTGTTGCATTGCGTGCTAGTGCATGAAACGGTGATGCTGAAAAAGAGAGAGTACGGTACCTGCTGCCGTAAATGGAAGGATGCTGTGAAAATATTCAGGAAGATCCTGATTAGCGTACAGCTGCTCGACCTCTTTGTCTTCCTCCTCCTTTTTTCTTCTTCTTCTTCTTCTTTCTCGTCTGCCTCTCCTCCTTCCTGCCACTCCCAGGCTTTCTCAAAATGACGACAGAGATGGAGAGATACAGAGACGCAGGAGGAGAGAGGGAAGGGGGAGGGAGGAGGGCGAGAGTACCGACCAGCACAGTCAATGACATCATGGGCACTCAGCCTCTCTTGTGTCTGTTCGCTCTCATTAGCTCCTTGCCTCTGTGCACAGACTTGCTTCTGTGGAAAGAGTTCTCATGTGCTGTTCATTTCAATTCACGATTCTATTCATTTGTGTTACATATCTTCTGATGCTTCTTCTGTAATCCATGTTTTGGGGCAGGTGATTCGTCACCAAAGATTAGCATTTTCTCTATAACACGAAACTCAGCTCACAGCTATCTGTCATGCCCGCTCTCCATTGCCCTCCCACCCTCTTTCCTCATCTCTTTTTGTTCTCTCTTACTGTCATTGTCACAAGAGCCCTCTTGTCTGGACAAAGATGAGAGCGGCCCTTCACAGGACAAGGAGTACTGACAGCGTAAAGCTGACACATTACAGATTAAATGATCCCTCTCGCAGCTCCATATCAATCAAACTGAATATCAGACCAAAAACAAAAAGAGCGGGCATCTTTACACACTTTACCTCAAAGTGCTTTACCCCAACTGCACTATAGTGCTCAAACAATCCGCTACAGCTGGGATTTAGAACATGTATACTGTCATACCAGTCAATCGTTATACTAAACCTTATTCTGGCATTGTTTCCATGTACAGTACACACTCACTCAGATTCAACACTACCCAATTATACATATATTTAACCTTGCATTGTTCGTCCGGTTTTCAGCGTGCTCCTGTGGGAACCCACATAGGCCCACTGATACTGATGCTCTGTGCTGTGTTCACAGGATAAACAGAACAAGTTGTTTTGACATCATGCACCATCATGAAACTCAGTGCTGCTCAGTCAAATGGAAAGCTGAAGGGTGTGAAGGACAAAGTGTCATCTCTCCATTGTAAATACTAACAAGTACAGCCAAGTCTCCACCCACCAGCAATAGAGATAGATAGACAGATAGACAGATAGATAGATAGATAGATAGATAGATAGATAGATAGATAGATAGATAGATAGATAGATAGATAGATAGATAGATAGATAGATAGATAGATAGATAGATAGATAGATAGACAGACAGACAGACAGACAGACAGACAGACAGACAGACAGACAGACAGACAGACAGACAGACAGACAGACAGACAGACAGACAGAGAGATAGATAGATAGATAGATAGATAGATAGATAGATAGATAGATAGATAGATAGATAGATAGATAGATAGATAGATAGATAGATAGATAGATAGATAGACAGACAGACAGACAGACAGACAGACAGACAGACAGACAGACAGACAGACAGACAGACAGACAGACAGACAGACAGACAGACAGACAGATAGATAGATAGACAGACAGACAGACAGACAGACAGACAGACAGACAGACAGACAGACAGACAGACAGACAGACAGACAGACAGACAGACAGACAGACAGACAGACAGACAGACAGACAGACAGACAGACAGACAGACAGACAGACAGACAGACAGACAGACAGACAGATAGATAGATAGATAGATAGATAGATAGATTATAGATAGATTAGAAACATGAGGTCAGATGAACCTTGTTTTGTAAATATCAAAAATGTCAAAGCTGAAACAGACCACGGTGTCAAGGTGCATTTCAGTTCAACACCAATACAAATGACGGAAGGTGTTGACTTCTTTAAAGGATGATATTTTGCTGACAACTTGACCTTACTGTGGGAGTTTACTTTCCCTGAAATTCCTGCTTGTTAAGCTGTTCCATCATGGTGGCGGACTGTCGTATCTTTCACTCAGATGCTGGGACAGAGGCGATATGGGAAGACATCACTGTGTGTTTACAGTAGAAACAAAGGCTTTCCTTTAAATATCGCCAGCGACCAACATTGTCCCTGGATTGAAAAAGAGTTGCAGGGTGAAAGGAAGTTGGACTCTCTGGACAGCATGCTGACGAACAGCTGGACTATCATTTGGCAGACTTAGCCTGTTGACATTTCTGATTCTGATCCTAAGTTCGTCCAATATTTGACGCATTCCAACATCATCATGGCTGAGTCCAGTTTCCCTTTACCTCCAGAGGATTACTGTCCACTGTGTGTGGATACGCTGAGAGACCCGGTCACCATCCCCTGTGGTGACACCTACTGTCTGGAGTGCATCAAGATCTACTGGGACCAGTTTGACCACACGGGTGTGTACAGCTGCCCGCAGTGCCACTCCACCTTCACACCACGGCCCGTGCTGAGACGCAATCTGCCCGATGTAAGCCACGAGCCGCGGCGCCAGCTCCCGGAGCTCACCCCTTTCCCATACATGCAGCGGGAATCCTTCTGCGACTTCTGCGTCGGTCGTCGCAACAAGGCCGTGAAGTCGTGCCTCATGTGCCTGGCCTACTACTGCGAAACGCACGTCAAGCCACACTACGAGTCGTCCACCTTCAAGAGACACAAGCTGGTGGATGAGACGGGCCACCTGGACAGGAAGATCTGCCCCCAGCACGAGAAAGGCCTGGAGCTGTTCTGTCGCTCTGACCAGATGTGTGTCTGCGTGCTGTGTACTGTCAAAGAGCACCGCGGCCACAACATTACCTCAGCGGAGGAAGAGCGCATCGAAAAACAAGTGAGTCTGGATTGGTTGTGAGTCAAAATGCGTGACGTTTAGACGAAACAAAACAGTGTCAGACACCCAAAAATGATCCAAAATGATACCTCTCAAGTGTCTGTGGTTGACAAAAGCTTGTTGTTCCAACAGAAAGTCCTGGTGGTCACCCAGACTGAGGTCCAGCACATCATTCAAGAGAGGATGAAGGAGCTGCAGGACCTCAAACACAATGTGGATGTTCTCAAAGTAAGATCAGACATTTCCTAATGAAACATAATTGTGTAAAATACTTTTGAAAAAAGTCATCATCAAATGTCACACCTTCCCTAAACCTCTTGACAAACTGGTTTTCCCCTCCAGAGTGCTGCCCAGCGAGCTCAGGCAGAAACTGACAAGACCTTCCACGAAATGCTGCAGGCGGTGGAGCGCTGGAAGGCTGAAATCCATCAGATGATAACGACCAACATGCAGTCGGCGATGTCTCAGGCCGAGGGCTACTTGGACCGTCTGGAGCAGGAGATACTGGAGCTACAGCGCAGAGATGCAGAGCTAAGGCAAATCCTCGAAACAGAGGACAACATTCACTTTCTGCAGGTGCTGAAAGATCCTGAAGGGCTGCAAGAAGTATTCGTGTCTTAATACACGTCATCCAAACGCCGGCAGAGATGTTTACACATTAGAATCTATGAGTTCATGTTCTCTTGAAGGTGTCTTTTTTTTATTTAGACACAACAATACATACCGAAATTACTTTCACAAAAACAAAGACAAACAAAAAAACTTCTGTGACGAAGAAAGAGAATCCTGGAAAAACTCCAGTTTTCACCAGTTCTTAGTGATAAAACAGGAGAGAAAACAAATGAGATCAGAATTAAGAAATGGATTCCCCAAAATTGACTTTTCCCACTTGCAATATGAAAGTGTGCACTACTTTAAAGGTGGCAATATTTAAACATTCATGTCACATGTAAATATGTTTGCGTGCTCCATGCACTCTTTGAATAGCAGATAATAACTGTTATTGTTCATATTGATGATATTATTCTGGCCAGGCGAGGGCACTGTTCGTGTTTCTGACTTGTCGACCGGAGTATGGAGCTCCTATTTCTTGTTCAATAGAATTTTCCGACCCTGTGCGTTCCTCCTGTGGCCATGGTGCCCAAAGTGCTCATCAACCCTCAGTTCTCCTTTGGAGAGATGAGCAAGACGGCCACCGAGATGAAGGAACATCTGGACAACATCTGTAAGACGGAGTTGAGCAAAATCTCAAAGACAGGTTTGTGTATAGCGGACGAAATTTACGAAATATTTTTATTCTATAAAAACTACAAAGTGAGCCAGTAACCCGCTAACATAATGCTGTATCATCCTCGCAGTTAGTGAAACCCCCGTGTATATACTTCTGCCGAGAAATGGAGAGAAACGACTCAAAGGTGTGTCAATCTGTGAAAATATATACAACTTTATCATGAATATTAATTGTACATAATTCATTTCAGAGAACAAGAAAGATGTGGATAGAAAGTATTTCAATTTTCCCTCATTTGATTTATGTAATTATACAATTACCTTTTGAATTATTTTAGAACGTAAACCACAAGATACAATGTATCACAAAATAGTGTGTGTCCATTTTTATTTTTTTCTATGTCCAAACAGTTCCTTCCAGAGTTGATTTTCAGGAGCCAAAAACCAGGACAGACTTCTTAAGATGTGAGTTCAGTGCTCATAGTCCATTCAGTGCCTCAACCTTTATTAGAAATAAAGAGACTACTTTGACACATTTGTCTTTCCGTGCAACAGCAATATTTGTCATCAGATAATTAGTTGTTGTGGGTGAAAATGCATGGATGAGTGGATGATCAATGGGATGCTCCATATCTAAAGATTAATAAGAAAAACAATGTGTATGGCTGTCTTTGCTCAGACTGCTCCAAGATGTCCCTGGATCCAAACACAGTATACAAAGAGCTGGCCCTGTCGGACGGGAACCAGAAGGTCACAAGGAGGAAAGCAGTCCAGTTTCATCCAGATCACCCAGAACGCTTTGATGGCTTCTCCCAGGTGCTGTGCAAAGAGCCTCTGACTGGGTTCAGATTTTACTGGGAGGCCGAGTGGAGCGGGGAGTTTTCCATCGGGGTGGCCTACAAGAGCATCAGTCGCAAGGGGAAGAATTCACACAGCCTGCTGGGCTACAACGACAAGTCTTGGAGTCTCCTCTGCTCCGACTCGGGCTACTCTGCCTGGCACAATAAAGTAGACAGAGACCTTCCTGAAGCTCCCAGGGCCACACGAATCGGTGTGTACCTGGATTATGCAGGCAGCACTGTGGCCTTTTACGCAATATCAGAGACTATGGAGCTTATCCACAGATTTAAAGTTCAGTTCAGTGAGCCCTTGTATGCTGGCTTTGGTGTGGGCTCCTCTGTTACCCTCTGCCAGCTGAAGCAGAAGCAGAATCCCATGCCTTACTGAGATTTACAGGTACTGTTAAATACTAGCTGAACAGTACAACGTAAAGTAACTGTCTGCGTAAAAACATTTATATATAATGTTTTAAGGCTATTATTTTGAATATATATGTCAGGGTTTTTGTTTCATGCAAGTTCCCGTTGGGAGAAATATATATTGATGTACACTGTAATAATAAATTATGTCAATAATATGCGCTATACTTGTATGCTTATATTGCGGAGTTGTGAGGTCACATGTAAGTAGGTCAGATACTCCGAGCAGGGCATTCCGGCGCCTGCTCGCACGATAGAAACAGATACTGTGGCCCTGAAAAGAAACACCTGCTTAAACCACCAGATTAGGGCGGAAACCGCCATCGAAATGTAGGAGACGAGCTCTCTCTTATCTATTCACACAGAGACTTCTGAAATAGCTTAGAATTGCACCCTTTCGGCACCTCGAGTGTCAACAACATGCATTCACACTGATGACGCAGCGAAGGAGGATCCATCGTGAGCCAGTGTGGGTGGAGATGCCCAGTGCTCCAACCAGGCCGCTGATCAGCTAAACACAGCTCCGCCTGCAACTTTGCTTTAACCAATAGGCTTCCAAAAGGAGAACCTATACAAACGCATGCGCACTCTGTTTACGCGGCTTTTTTAGTTTCATTTGCTCCTACAGAGCAGATTTTCTTAGGTCCGTGCACGTTGAACTGTAATACTTCTGTTACAAATCAATGTTATTGCTTGAATTGAGCTAAACGCCTCGAACTCAGTCTGTTCACCCGAGTTTCCTCCTCAACAACATCCTAAGTAACAATGCCATCTTCTAATAACAGACGGCCTATATTCAATTTTGATGAGCATACTGTGGCTGAAACAATCTGCAGATAATTGATGAAAAGTATGCATGCGCTGTGTGTGTGTTTTATGAATTGTGTATATTTGTGCTTGTGTGCACAGTACAAATTAAAATGTGCATGCTGTAAATTTTCAAGTTTTATTGTCTTAGAGAGAACAACTTTCACAATTAAGGTGGGAAGCGATGATATAAAACACCAAAAAACACCTTTATTACATTTCATAAGAAAGCAACATAAAGACATATTATGCATATATATCATATCAAACACATAATGTTTAGCATACCAGTATATCGAAATAAATAAAAGTGTTTTTAACACATACATGATTTCAAGAAACGCCCAAATCGGCTGGCTTGTGTACACTGAATGTGTGTGATGAGAGCTGATCTCTGGGAGCTGCTCCTGACACTTTTGCCATAACTTGAGGTGTCTCTAGTTGTCTAGTTATACACATAATAATATCTTTCCTAATTGACAACTACATTGTGTCTTTGTAATGATGTTTTCAACTCATCTGAAAAGTGTCACAGCGACTCATATTCGAGAGATTTTCTTTTTCTCTCAGCTGACATGATTTGCAAGAAAAATGATCCAAAGGTACGCGCAACACTGCTTTACATGTTCGCAACAGAGATGAAGCACGGCCGTGGTCCTATATGCAAACGTATACGTGTTTGAGGCAGAAAATGACGACAGAAATGTTTGCAGCTGCTGTAGTGAACACATTGAGTGCAATAGCCACAGCTTGTGAAAGTAAACACTGTGAAAAAGCATCAGCTGATGTATTTCTGTAGCAGGAATCCACATGTTAAAAGGACTACAAATATAGAATGAGATTGAAGTCATATTTTAGATGTGCTTGGAGCTACTGTATTTATTTTATGGAATCATTTTCTTCTCGGTTCTATTCTACTGTATGCGCTATTGTGTAAAACTTCATACAAACAGACTGAATGTAAAGTGTTAAAGCAGCAATACTGTTGCATTTGTAAACCAAAATGTAAAGGCGCCCTGTGGAGGTTTCTTGTAATCAAACAAAAGTTAAGTTTATAGTCAGTGCTCTTGCCACTCACAAAGACTAATCATTGCATGAATCTAAAACATAGATGCAAAGCTGATTTGTTAAAGTGTTTTGAATCACTAGCTTGCGGTCTTCTTCTTCTTCATTATCTTTGCTGGTGCATTGCTGCCTATCTTGGAACTTCATCACCATGTGCACATCCGTTGAATATGGTAATATATAACCATTGCCAGGAATGTGTCATCATGTCATCTGCATGCCTATACAGTAACCTGCTGGTAGACAGACAGATGTCAAACATCCATCTATGCATCTATTTTTCATCTACAAGGTCGCAGTGGCTGTTATTATTATTATTAGTAGTAGTCGTAGTAGTAGTAGAAGTAGTAATACTAGTGGTCATATTAGTATTATTATCAATCACATCTTTATAACTATTACTGCTTGTATTATCATTACATCATATCCACTGCTGCTGTTAGTATTAGTAGTAATACTAGTTTTTTTAATATATATATATATATATATATATATATATATATATATATATATATATATATATTTAAATACAAACCATGCAATGTTAACAAAATGTTAGTGATGAAGAGAAAAAAAGCAGAACTTCAGACATATTTAACTTTATTTTAAAACTACTTGCAGTGCACATACATTGGCTCATCTGATACCAAATGGTTACAAACAAATAAAGACAATTCTGTGGCTACTTTTACATGACATCTTATACACACAGCTGTAATGCAATCTTGATTTTTGGACTGTCGTTTGCCCACTTTGTCATTTTGAAGGCCGTTTCAAAAAAGCAGTAGAGCGCTCAAAGCTTCCTAGTAAAGTGCAGAGCTGGTATCTACTCCATGTTCCAAATGTTTATTTATTATTGTTTATTTCCCAGTTGCAGTGTATGTGAATGACATCAAGGGAGATGACAGGAAGTAAACATGAACCCAAGCTGTTGCCGAGCTATGCAATTCCGTTGAAACGATCAATGGCAGAGAACAGAAGGAACAGCTACCTCACGTATTGTGAATGATTTCAAGTGGAGCTACGCCTGAAAACAACTGACACATGCACCATTTCTCAGCAGGTGTTTACCTGCCCTGCGGAAGTAGAGGAGAGGATTGATGACCCCAATCCAAACCATTACAGAGTAAGCTAAAGGCTGCAAGATACACAGTGTGCTGTCCTCTATTTTATTAACCAGGAAGAACATTGTGAGCTGGGGTACATAGCCTACAAACGCAGTCACCTGCAACATCAGGACTATATTGAAAGCCCTTTTCTTGATCAATTTGGATCCCTCCCGCTCTCCCTCCCCTGGGGAGGGCTGTTTCAGAGCCCTGAGAACTGAGAAGCTGCAGAAAGAGCTGAGAATCAAGACATTCAAAAAATAGATTTTATACACAACTATTGATACCTCACGTTCACTGCAAAAGAACATTTGGACGATACCAACCAGGATGGTTATCAGCCACACAACACAACAAAGGCTCATCCTGTACCGAAGGGGTTTATACCTGCGGTACAGCACTGGACGTACGACTGCAACATAGCGTTCTATGCAGACACAGCCCTGGAATTGAACCCTGGCTGTGAATATTATGCTGATGAGTTTAGTCATTGCGTCTGCCAGTGCATAGTCGGAAAAAAATCTTATGGCCAATAAAGGTGGCCCCAGGACTCCAAAAATCATCTCTGTGAGGACCAAGTGGAACTCGGACACGTCCATCCTGTCTGTCCAGAAGACTGGAGATGATATCATCAGCCACATCACCCAGCCATTAACGGGCAGAGAGATCAAGACATATGGCAGAATCGTAGGGTAAAGGATAGGAGAGTGCAAACAGAGACCACACGTTTCTCCGTCCGTCAGGTTTTGCATGTTTTCTGGAAAGTAGTACAGGGAAGAAAAAACACTGTAGTGAAATGTAGAGTGGAGGTTTGCATGTTCGACAACTTACTCAACTCAACCCTTGTTTGATGAGTAAAATAGGTCAGAAGACATCTAGTTGTCAAGGGGACAAAGGGTGAGATATGTCACCGACTTACGTGCATGAAATTGATATACTGACATGTTCTCTTCATGTATTTGCAGATTCCCCAAACAAATTGTTCAACTCAAGAAAAGCTTGAGAAATGCAGAAATTGTCCATCGTTCTCATTCTCTGTGTGCATCACTACATTTTCTTCTCAAACTAAAGCTGTAAAGGTGTCACGAGGGATTATTAATAAAATATACTTTTCCTCACAAGGTGTGAAGAAAAGAGACAAGAAGAGAGATGTACACATGTGAAACCACAATATGACCCGAGAAAATGATTTAATCGTTTCATTGTTTCACGTGAGAACTTGAATACAGTCTAGAAACTTAAAAGCACCAACCTTGTCTTTCCCTGAGTTTGTTGCGGAGTGTTTTCAAATGTACAGCTCCAGCTTTAATCACATCGTCGACAAAACAGCCGTATTCGCCTGATGATATGTAACCAAATAATGTCCATGAGTAAATTGCTGGCATGCAAAACCTGTAGATGTGTGTAAACGATTTGACTAAAGAGGGTTTGGTGTTCATCAGCTCTTGTGGTAAGCAGAGATTAAAATAGACAGTGCCTCTGCCTTTTGATAAATTTCCTGCATTTCTACATTTTACCACTGTATTTTATTTCTTACACAGCTTTTTTGTGTTCTAATGAATGTTCTTGTTTTTAAATCTCCTTCACTTTTGCCTTATGTTTTGATGTGAAGCACTTTAAATTGCCTTGTTGAAATGTGCTGTACAAATAAACTTGCCTTGTCTATTTTGAGGATCTGAAATAAAATGCATTTAGCTTTTTATTTTTCGAATGTTCTTAAAATAATTTAGTATGGCGTCTTCTGTGCTGCGATACGTGTTTAGCTTACTTTCACAGCGACTCCTAGAAGAACCAAGAGTCTATCTTTGACAGTACCTCACGTGATTTACAAGAGAAATGATTCAAAGGTAAACACTGCTTTACATGTTGTAACAGATAAGCACAGCCATGGTCCTATTATGCAAACCTACAGGTGTTGGAGGCAGTCAAAGCTGAAAGCTACGACAGAAATTGAAGTATAGTATTTGGATATCACGACAACGATAACTTGTATGAAGTCAACTGTACATTTAAAAGAATCATCCATGTATTCCTGTGGCAACATTTTTGGTTTTTGAATTCCTCTGCTTCATCCCAGGCTTGGTTGAAGTTGAAGTCTGTTTTTTTCATTTCTTTAAACTGTTTCAAGCCTCGTCCAGTTGAAGGCGACCATTTAGCCCAGGTTTAGCAGACTGCTTTAAAGAAATAACTGACATAACGACACATTATCGTCTCACTTAAGCAATATATGTTACTGTATAGCATATTGCAAGTGTTTAGCACTGCGGCCCAGACTGCCACCCTCCATTAAAATAGAAACCTGGAGACAGTTGTTGAATGAAAACAATCTCTGCCAACATTGAGTCAGAAACTCCCTCTAATGTGACAGCATAGTCTGTCTCTGCAGTCTTCACTGACATTGGGTGTAAGACACAGTAAGATGCCTCATGAGTGTCCTATAATGAGGTGTGCAAGATAAACATGACCGTACCAAGGAGCATTATGGGGAGTATTAATGCATTAAGCTGGAGGTAGGAGCTTGACTAAAGCATCTGTGCCGTCAGACATCTTTCTGACAGTTAACATTTATTTCTCAGTAAACATTGTAATCGATCTAGACCATTTGATTAACGGTGAACATATTTTATAGTTACTGATAATGCAAATGGCGGGAGGAGACTTGTACACTCCTAAAATTTTCATTAGTATTTGATTTTTTTTCTTTCACCTCCCTTCCTAAAACAGGTTTCCTCTCACACGTTCTGGTTCAGAATGTGATAAAACAAACCAGAAATAATAACGATAAATAATTTGTATTTCACGCACTAATACTGTTAATTTCTCTGATACATTATTTGCATGAGCTCATGCAACTCCTAGGGTTGGCTCATGTCTGGCATCAGCTGCAGGCCTTTCCGATCACAGCTGGGAGCTCAACCCATTCAAGTCATTTTTACTTTGTCAATTATATGTATGTCTATGAATTATGCATGCAAAACAATGTAAAACATATGTCAAACAAGCACAATTTGTAAGACAGTATTTTATTAGACAAGATTTTACTTGTCAATATTTTGACAAGATCGTTTTCCTTCGATAGATAAATAGAATCTAAGTGCAGATGACATAGATAAACATTTAAAATAATATAATTCTAGTTTTCACAATCTCGTCACCTCTGACTATTTGGCTTTTAACATTTCAATCATTGAAATGTGAAAAACAATATGCATAAATTGAAATCATATCCAAATTCATTTTGAGAATGTGAAATCCCTTCTGTTTCCTAATCCCAATATATTATTTTGCATGTTAAATGTATGAGACGTCATCTCAGAAAAGAGCACAATTCAAATTTGAAAGTGTTTTTCCTACGCTTTTCAGTTTATAGACCACCTCACACGGAAGTCTCTTCTGGACAGATCTCCTCTCAATCTTTGTGACTTTAAATACCTCGTAAGGAGGAATCAGGGCTTCTCTCTCAGCCTCCCCAAGCTTAGAGTACAGAGAGACGTCTGCTCCTGAGCATGTGACAATCTCAAAGCACGACTTGTCTCCAAATCTTTCAGCGCTGGGGTACCAAACTGGGGGACCAAAGTGATGCGCTGGGAGCTTTTACCTCCAGCATTGAGCTGGAGGTAAAAGAGCCAAAGCGCATCACTTTGTTGAGAACATCTTGGCTAAAGTAGCCGTTGACTCTGCGGTAGCCAGTGAGGCATCTTTCCTCTTCAGGTTTGCGAGTGCTCAGAGTTTGGAGGGCGTCAGTCAGGAAAAAGTGAAGTGCGTGATATCTAAATGTGGTCTTGTACTTCGATTTCTGCGTTTGAACTGCGTAGTTAAAATCAAGATAGATTTTCGGATTGTCGAGGGAATAAACGTAAATAGCCATAATCTGTTCTTTCCCCAGAGAGCTGGAAGGTCGCTTTCCCTTCCTGCGCTTGAATTTTTTGTTGTAGTATTTTTCTGCCTCGCCCCAGGCCAGGGTGAAATTTTTGTCTTTGCGTTTCTCATTCACCAGGAACTCCTTCACTCTGTACTCCATCTTGTCTTTGCAACCCGCGTACATGTCGTCAACAGCGTTCAGAGCCAAATCCAGTGGAACTTGACCTTTTAACCCAGGTTCCGCAGAGCTCTGAAATAAAAATCTTACTTACAAATGGGATTACAAAATAGTCACACTAAAGCAAGCCACTATCCAGGTTATACCCTATACCTTTGCAATTCCTATGGCGACTCCACATGTCATTAGCACTGCTGCCCAAACTGCCCTCATTGCCAGCATAGAGACCTGCACACAAAAATACCTCTTTCAGTAAACGCATTGTTGGCGTTTTCTGTGTATATCATTCCATTTTTAGTTGTCGTATTCTGATAATTAACTTTGGATGGATTGAAATGGGCCTCGAAGGGGACTCAATATCTGGTCTGAATCTAACTAAAACACTGGCGAAGAAATTAAGTTTTGTTCCACTTACCACAACTCAGTTCTCACATGGAGCACTACTTTGGTGACTTGCAAGTTATCTGTTACGCTAAGTTCGTGTTTTACTTTCACCAGCTGCTGGCCATTGCAATTAGGGGCAGGACTACAAGGCCCACCCATTTCCTCTTTGATTGTAATGGATTATCAGGGTCTGTGCATCAGGGAGTCATGCTGTTGTACCTAAGACAAGAATACCTCAAAGCTAGGGTGAGTAATGTGTTACAGAAACATGCTTTGTTATATTTGTTTAAATTATCGTGACATCCCGACAGCAATCAATAAATCAAAAGCCCTGAAAGAAATGCTTGTTATCAGTGTGTTCAGCCTGTCTTATTCAATTTACACAGAAACATGAAGGGTCCACATGAAGCAATTCAACAAAAAATGAAGTTATCTTTAAAATCCCGATGATCATCATGGTGCCTGTTCTTAACGGAGCACAGAAGGATCTCTGCCCTCTCTGTAAATGATATGAGGTTTTGTGTTGTAATCTAGATTTGAAAGTAGTTTTAATTTTTGACTTATTTCAAATCGCCTCCTTTCAATCCCCATTTTTTTCTTACCATCTTTTCCTTACTTTTGTCTTTTTTTTCCCTCTATATTTATATAACCCTACAAATTGCTTTCCCAAAATGTGTGTGTGGTTGTTTTTTTTTAAAGTAATTTAGATTCACACTTCTTTGACCTCTTTTCTTAGATACTTATCAATAATAAGGTAAACATACTTTTTGTTTTGAGAGTAAGCAATGAAGAATTACCTCATAATCAACGAGTCAGCTGTTTACTGTGAACAGTCTGGCCTCTGATAACTGCGCTAACGAAGGGAAGATTTTTATTTCCTCATAACTTTTAAAAAACAAATTAAGAATTCTCTCGATGATGACGTGTCCACAACAGCACCCCTCTTTAATAACGGCTAACTCTGTATATCCCCAGAATAAGCATCAGCACCAGCAGAGCTCCCAGCACTGCAGCCACAAACCGCTGCTGCCTGCGTTTCACAAGGACCAAAGAAATGACCAACAGCAGTAAGCATACTGACATCATCCCAACACCGCTTGCATGCCAGTGTGTTAAAAAAAGCTCCAAAATACGTGTTTATTTGCCTTTGATTGAATTTGCAATTTAAATCTCTCCTTGGTACTTTGGTGCTCTGTAGCTTGTAAACCAGTGCCTATAGTGGCTGACATGCAGGAGATAAACGATCATCCATAATAAGGATCCACGTAATATTTACTTGTAGACTGATCCGTCAATACACATCCTCGTATTCTCCACCAACTGTGTATGGTATCTCGGTATCTGATTGTTTTTGGCTCACCTTTCCGAGGTGAGCTTCTCAGCAGCGAGATATTGCTTTGAAAGAGTAGATGCTTGGTTGTTTGCCAACAAAGAAGTTCCGGCTCACAGGGTTTACAAGTACGACCACACAGCACATACATTCGACTGCAACTTTGCTCAGAGGCTCCAGAGATAAAAAATGGATCTTATCTCGCCAGTGATGTTTGTGCAGTATTTAGCGAGAAGAAACACAAGCGTTTCTCTTTTCCTGGCCTGCAGCGTCGCCTCATATCATGTATGTATTTGTCAAGTGTAAATAAAAGGCTTGCCCCACACGGGCCGATGTCATTTCACTGCTTGCACTGCCAGGTGGAGGTTCCACATGTGGTAACACCTGTAAATCCTGTTTGGTAGCTTGCTCAGGTTAAAACAATTGTACGTCATCGGCTTGTAAAACACAAAACGTACTGACTGGAAAAGGTTGATGGCAGCTCCTCTCGTCACATCAAAGACAATACTTCATCATGGTGCTGCTCGGGATGTGGTAAGTTATAAGAACATAGCACATTGTTTTTAGACTTCTACTGTTTTCAAAATGTCATGCTTTGTTCCCACCAATACAGATTTTTATATGCATCAACTTTTATATTTTTGCAGATTGGAGAGTCAATGGTTAAAATAACTTTACTCTGCTGTTCCACGCCTTTATTTGTATTTAGATCAACTGCTCTCACAATAGAGTGATGTGATTGAGTTACACTCTTCTTCAGCAGATTCAACTGAAATGATATCTTTTGATGAAATGATATATGTTGCAGTACAGTGCTCAGTTCCAGTATCGGGGCCCTGCAGGTTTTTGTTCAACTCACATTCTCTCTGATCGCAGTACTTCTGGCTGAAACAACAGATTCCCTTTGTTCCAGATGCACCATGCCTTATGGGAGAGGCAAGCATGTCAGAGAAAAACTGTATCTGCGTGTGCCGTGACTTCTCTTGTTCTTCTGGTGGGACTGCTGGTGTTTGTTGTCGTATATCTGACGCTCAGCTGGCAGGATATTGTTGGAGAGGTATTTTTCGACTTATTTAACACGACATATTTGACATTTCTGATCACAAATGGTGTTTAAAAAAAACATGCATTTCTCGTTTTTAAGTATGCACTTTTGAAATAAGTCTTGCCATTACCTGTAATTGGTTTTTTTAAGGACTGTGCAAAAGAGGTTCCATCTTATTGTTGTTCATGTAGCGTATATCTCCATCTACTGGATGAATACTGAACAGCAAGTCTCTCATTTCAGCATTTCCTGCAGGGTCAGACCCATGACCTGGACGACGGTGTGTACGACGACTGCGGATCCAAAGCTACTGCTGTGACTGATAAAGCCATAATGCAGAAATGGGACACGCATACAAACTTTAGTCAAGCCTGGAGCGATGCAGAGCACAAAGCCAGAGAGCCTGCACACAAGTACATGGAGAAACATCACTCAATGGCCATATACATGTACACCAATAGTATGCTGCAACCTGTTAAGCAAGACCTAGAAGAAAGTACTGGAAAACGACAAAAGGAGACCTTTGAGGCCCGCTCCCTTTATTTGTCCCTAAGTGAAGCCGTTCAGATCCTGAAGCACAGTCAGGTGACATGTCTTCGGACATATTACAGAACAGAGACACTTTTAAATCTGAACATCTCTAACGAACTGATTCGCTTCAGTACCTTCGTGTTGGGGTCTGACGGGCAGAGCTTTGGAAGGGACGCTTCATGTTTCGAGGTGTTGACATGTTTCGGAGCTGACGTCACGCATTACTCAGCCCTGAAGCTAAACAGCCAGGTGCTGATTCCTCCCTATGAGGTTTTCAAAGTCACAGAAGCAGAGACGGATACACAGAGGTGTAAAGTCATCCACAGACTGAAGAGCAACCTGCACTGCGTTTATGACAGAGAGAGCAATAAGTTGCATCCAATATCTGCATTACCAGTGGATGGGTTTTGGCTGATTTTTGCCATCGCTGGTGTGATTATTGTATCTCTTTTGCTACCCTTTGTTATTGTGAAAGTGTTAGAAAACTATAAGAAAACTGCTGTTTACAGTGATTCATCTTTTCACAACGACACTAACTACCCAGGTCGTGTTGTCATTTAAAGGCTTAGGTTTCAGTTTTTTTTTTAAAAAGATGGTCCCATTGGCTATAGCGATCACATTTTGGCACAGTTCTACGAATTAAAACTTCATGTATAGGAAAAGAGAAAACAAATGTATATACACATAGGAAACGTTCAGAATTTTATGATGTAATATTTGCAAATGGTGTTTCAGACTTACTTGCCATGTTGTAATACACTTAACTCTGTTCCTCAATTAATTTCTGCTAAAGTTTCACGCTTGCTGCTGCTCAACTAGCAGCAATGTGTGTTTTGGTCTGAGGGATACAATGGCTGAACTGAGATCATAGCATGCATATGGAGACCTGGAATGGAAAATAGTGTCATAAACGAGTATTGGTCAAGTCAAAACATATCTGAATAGCAATCTGTAAGTCTGCTTGTTAATCGACAAGGTTTATTTCCCCTTTACCACCATTCATTTGATTAAAAAAAAAGTAAAATTTGAAAGGATTGTTAGTGTTTTTCAAGTCGAAAGAGTGTGTCGCAAGATGCGTTCACGAAACATTACAGGTGTGTCGTGGGTTTGAAGATGGGTGTGGTCCGACAAAATATGTTGACAGACAGACATGATCCCTTACATGTTGCCAGGTCACATCTAATCAAACCACACTCGCAGTGAAGAAGATTAGTTGAGTTTTTAAGTGTTTAACTCTTGATTACTTGTTCCAGAGGATGTTTTTTTCTTAACTAGAACTTTGACTGTTTATTTGGTCAAACCTTTGTTATAAAGAAGTACTTAATGGAGCAGTAGTTTTTCCATTTCTGAACAATTGTTAAGTTATAGTTAATCATTTTGATGTATTTGTACTTTACTTGGGTGTAATCATTGTATTCCATTCTATACTGCCACGTCTGAGAGAGAAATATTCATACTATATACACTCCACTTCATTTATCTACCTTAGTAACTCTGCAGATTCAGATTTTACATAAGACATTTATGCATATATGATCATCTTATAAAATATGCCTAGTTAAAGATGAAATTACCAAAACGTAATATAAATTGCTATACTTCAGCCCGATAATATATTAGTCCACAGAATGGGGCATGTTGAGTTTTATTTGGCGTTTTGTGTATACTACTTATACCTACAAGCTAAATATATTAGTACCTCTTCCAGCATTGACTTTACATTCTAGTTTAGCCAGTTATCCAACACAAATGGGAACCAGAAAACAAATGAGTCCAGAAATGACTTGAGGCTATGAGCTTTAAATAGTGTTTATGGTGAATTTATCCTTTAAATAGTTGGACAGGATGCATGTTGAGCTCAAACCCACCTTTTTAGGCTAGCGTTTGAGTAAAAATCCCATGTCCTAGACCTGCTCTTACAATATGTTAATTTTACATTTTTTCTCTGTGTATGTAATTTATTGACCCTATGGTCACATTGTTTTTTATGCTCAGTTTGTGATTTCATGTCTGTGAAAAGCACTCTATAAATACATTTAGTTATTATTATTATTATTAGATCAGCTGCTGGTAAAGAGGGCCAGTATAACATTTCAAAAGGCCACATGTACTAAGAATCAGTTACCTTCCAAACTGCACAGTATGGTTTCTTGGACAGAGCATACATAAGGGGTTAATGTCAAACATGCATGGTAAACAGAAAGAATGACACTGTTGTAATAGCTAGTAAAGTTTATTTTTTCCGTTTCAGCAAAAGTAAACAATAATTACAACAAAGAACCAAATGAACCTCAAAGGGAAGTAAAAATAGAACAAACACAATAATAGATAAAGTGGAAGAACAGAGCGACTTCCAGCAGCCGAACACGACCGGCACGCGTAGGACCGGTTTCACGAGGAAGGATTCACGTAGAACGCTGCAAAAGCCAGAACCGCATCTGATCTACAACAGCGAGTGAAATACACTGGCCGGTCACTGGCGTCACTCAGAGCAGTTCAGTACGGCTAACTCAGTGATCCAGGTCAGTGGGACAGGGCCCAGGTATCAGGAAGCAGTCTGGCCAAACGCAAACTGCAATAGAGGAGGAGGGAGCAAAAAGCTTGGGCCTTTAATCCAAAGAATAATGATAAACTAAGATTTTCCTTCAAACAATACAGCAACCACAAATTCAAAGTACAGCAGATTTACTACAAAGAACAGGAAAGTAAATCACCTCTTAATTACCATGGCAAGTAATGAGAAAGCAGCTACCCCACTAAAAGAAAAGCTTCATTTAGTTTTTACGTGTACAAACTATTTTGCCCTGCACGGTCACCAAACGCAACAGGAGAGTCAAAAGTGCACCACTGAGGATTCCTCAATTGACGAGAATAAACTGACATTCAGTATCCTCAGTAGACGACAATGACTTCATAAATAAAGACATTCCTAGATTTAAACAAACTTTTAATTTACATGTGAAGACTTCATCCTTATCGCACAAACACTGAATATCCTTCTGTCTATGTGAAATCTTTGAGCGTCAGTAATGCAACTTGAAACAAGTTTCAATGTAAGGAACCACATCAGTCACGAACGATAGTATTTACAATACTATGTTACTCTTTTAAACAGAGCACAGCTTAATGTCACACGATTGGGTATTATGTGCATTATTTTTAATAGTCAATGGTAGATCAAACATATCCCTGGATCTCTGTATTCCTGACAAAAGAGATGGTCCACATCAGAGTTGTATGTTTGATCTGTACATAATAAATCAATACAGAGGGCCGATAACGTTTTTATCCTCAAAGACAAAAGCTACAGATAAATCGCTACAGCTGTGCGTGTTTTTTTTTTTTTAACAGCAAGTGAGAAACTGTACATAATATTAACATTTTGTTATGGCAAGACCACTAAGGACTCTTCTGGAACTGCTCTCTTCGAAGTCACGATGCTGTATTACAGGACATTGGTCCAACAAACCCAACAAGACTGTTGTGTAACATTTCTTCATCGTCAAAGACCGGAAAGTGCAAAATGCATTTGCACTGTAAGGTTAGAAGTCATTTGATATGAAAGGGGGGGGGGGAATGCTCTAATTTCCTAAAATTAAAAAAGAGTTAACCCTGATACTCGAGTCTGATGATAGATTTGATCTGAATATCTTGTAGTTCAGCGACTATGTACTATGGAGCTGTAGCTCATTTCTATTGTTTGTTAAATGCAACATTTGAGACCCAAAACAGGCAAAGGAATGCAATGACATTTTTTGTTTCTGTAGATGAAATAGAGATTTTGGTTTACTCACTGGTAGGAGATAATAAAACAGTTGCATGCAGAGGCACGGAGTTGAAAAAGGCCTATATTCTCTGGGCATGCTTACGTTTCACTCAAAATCAGCTTTTTCCATCATACAAAATTAGTAAAGTTGGTTCACTTCCCCCCCCCCCCCCCATACAGTTGCATCACCAAATATACTGTACAAATCCATTCATTTACAGTATATACTTCACACAATATGTATATATGTTGTGAACATTCCATGCAGCATATAAAACCCTTTAAGTAATATCGGTGTGAAAAAGAGGGGGGTGGGTTCAAAGTATAAGTTGCCGTCCTTATGCATTAGTTTCTCCTTAAAAAGGTTTGAGATGGTAACTAGCAGTACAAGCCGAGCACAAATAACGGGCACTGCAAAGGATTTCCCCTTTTCCACCCCCACCAAAGCACCAGCTCAGTATAACCAACCAGCACTGGCAAAATTAAAAGTATCAGCGGTTCTGCAAATGCTATGCAGCCAACAACGCACATTCTCAAGTCAGCTTGATGCATGTGCCCCTCCTCTCCTCAAATCAAGCTTCAGGTACTCAAAGATCAGCAAATGTTTAAAAACTACCCAAATGGCCACGTTCCTACATATGGCAACATAATTTGCTGATTTTGATAAAATTGTCCAGCATTAGTTTCAGGCAACATTTTACTGTCTGTGTTTTTGTTGTTTTACTGACCGCTCAGTCAACTGGAGTAAGATATATGCAGTAATAAACTTGCAACGTATTCCATTGTAGAATCAGATCTTCATCATTGTCATGCTAAAACCGCAAGTGCAGATAAAACAGCTTACGGTACAACATTACTGCTGTTATGCAAACGTGCCAAGGTTTCCGATGTGTAAACATTCCAAGGGTTAAGTAGACTGGTACAGTACAAACAATAGTTGCTGTATTGTAATATCTGTGGAGGTATAAAAAGTGTCGGTTTGGCAATAAGTAGGGAGCGAACTGTACAGTAGCATCCCTGCCTTTAGTGTGAGCCAGGCAGAGTCTGGGAGACCTGAGGTGTAAACTATGATTGTACTGATCTTGCATCCGTTGTATAATTTGAGTTTGGGATTGAAAGGATGAGTGCAATCTGATCCACAGGCCTGCTCAGGAAACAGTCACTACGTGGGTCTGTTCTGAGGGTACTCGTCTGTCCTTCTGGTGTGTTAGTCTAATATAGTTCTACTGTAGTTTGTGAAGTTCTAATTTAGTAAATACAGCCATTTTACAAAGGACAATGTTTGTCAGGCATTCATTCGCACACATTGTCAAAACTAATAAACACCACCGGCTCTGTGGTGCTAAGGCAACTACTTCTTAGTTCAACAGCTTGAACGCAATCGGCATGTCTGATTGAAGAAAACGTAAGGAAACGCTAAAAACAAATTTATTCATATGCTGCTCAACAAAATAAAACTAAAGACGCACTTTGTTTTGATTCGACATCACAGGTGGTTGTGATATTAGATGAGACGTGTGGCTGGCTAGACTCACAGGCCAACTACAACAAGGTGGCTAAGCCTGCAGCTGCCTGGAAGGCATCAGTGACACCGATGTAGACTTCAATGGTGATCGTGACTGTTGTGTGTCCAGGTTTATGGCAAATCATTAGACATGGCTAGATAACTTGCATGTCTGGCCACTGGTGTTTGGAGGTTAGGCTAGTCTCATTGGGCTACTAAGACAATGGGGGTTGGGGGAATAAGTAAAGCACGGGGTGGGGGATGACATCCCGAGGTCCCTCTACTGCTTGTCCATCTCAGCAATATCAGTGTTGGAGGCGGGTGGTGTGGATGATTGGCGGTGGTTTGAAATGGGAAGTGGGCTCATGGAAGTGCCCTGGGGAACACCACTTGTGGCAGGGTCAGGAAGGGTGAGGGCTTCTGGAGCAGACTTTTTGCGGGGTCGGTCCTTGGCGACAGAGAGGGACTCGGGCGCATCAGTGGACATGGGGGTGGTGGGGGCACTGAGGGAACAGGAAGACAGGGGCGTCTCGCTGATTGAGATAGACGGCGGAAAAATCCCTATCTTCTGGTTGGTGGCCTCCTGGATGGTGCGCTCAAACTCTCTCACCTCATCCATCGTCATGTCTGGATTTTTAAAAAAAGAGATCAATTGAGACCAATGAGAGGCAGAATTGCAAAAGTAGATTTGTTTTACTCTTTGTAGATAATTGCAAAACACCAATAGACGGAAACTGAAGCTTTCCATAACTCCAAGTTATTATAAGAGTCACAGGCTCAAAACGCATCAATGTCAAAAATACATGCTTAAATTACCCATATTCAAAAAATATAATTTTCTCATCTGCTTGTTATTTAAATTACCAAGATACCAATATTTATGTTTCGTAGATAGCTTATCAAAACTTTAGAGAATCTTTAAAGACTTGAGTTATCATATTCTTTACATCATTTGTATACATCGTTTGTAGGTCCCCCTACATGAGTAGACGTCGGGGGACAGTTATATGCAACGTTATTCAGTCACCAACGCAGCAGGTCAAGTATGAGACACAGCTGGGGCAATGGCGTCAAGAAACAATGTAAACGACACATACGCTTGGTCCTGCTTGGGCCTCTTTGTCATCCAGTGAAGATGGGTTTGGGGTGGACTGCTCTTGCTGCTCATTGCAAACTTTAATGTTGGTTTGCTCATGCATTTGTTTCTCGTAATCCCGCACGTCATCAAAAGTCATATCTGAAAGAAGGGGGTCGAGATGTTGTGTAGTCGTCTAACGGGGCTCCGGTTGACATACATGTGGGGAAGGAGAGGATAAGTTGGCAAAGGTGCATTCCATGGGTGAGTAAAGCAGCGTTAAAGGATGATTCAAGCTTTTTAAAGTGAAAGCTTTAGGAGATAAAAAGGGCAGCTTCCCACGACCCAGAGAGTTTAAAAAGAGCCAACTAGACAAATCAGAGCCACACCAGGAGCGAGGGAGAAAGGAAGGTCAAGGATGTTTCAAGATCAGATAGAAGCAAGAACAATCCACACCCAAAGAAGAGGCTGAATGACTGGACGCTTCAGTAAGCAACACCTGTTCTCTGGGCTAAATCATTCAACATGTGAAAATATTTAGGAAGTATTTCAAGCATCCGGGCTGTTTGGAGTTGCGGTATAACGGTTAGTAGATGGTCTGTAGGAGAATGAGCGTGACTGGCAGCGACGGGGTTAGATGCAGGTGTAGTGATTTTTCATGCATACTGGTAAATAAAGAGTCACAAAACTGATTTATATAAATAAAGTAGGTACAAAAGCGCTAACATTTCAAAGAATAGTATTGACATAACACTTCAAGCAAGGTCGTATCCAACCACATACAAATACATGGAAAATGTAACGAGTTATGTATTCCCTAGCAGTTGATCACAATATAAGTCAATGAAAATGATTACTTTCACCTATATTCTTATACAAGAAATGTCTAGGCAATGCATTCATGATAACCTAATGTGAGTGAATGGTTGATGACTGAAATGTTGAAATGATGGAGTATGGAGAGAAGGACTGTAGCAAAGGGCTGATAGACCTACCAATCCACTCATCCACCCAAGCAAATGCCTGTCTGTGTCCCAGCAGCAGCACATCCCGAACCACCTGTAGCACAACGGTAAGAAAACGGTAACTCAGTATCTTTTTATAAATCAATGTTAGGTTTCAAAGCAAACAATTCAAGATTCAGGCTGTCGAAGGAAGTCATTGAGACCAAGACACCTGCATTTTTAATAATGAGCAAATAGTCTGGGCGACTGGGCCAAATAAGTAAATATAAAGATATATTTATGCAACTTAAAGCCAAGGTTCAACTAAACGTTTGACAAAAATGGCAAGACATTCATCCCATGGGCAACCTCTCACCTTGTGTACGTACTGCTCCACACGGGTCTGCAAACCCCACACCTCAAACTTGACGGTGACCAGTTTGTATGAGCACATGACGGGGTCCTGGGTGTCTCTCCAGCCCTCCTGAAGAATCCCCCGCGACGTCTTATCGGACTTAAAATAGCGCAAGTCCTGCAATGTGGTAAAAATGAACACACGCATGTTTATCGTTACAATAATAACCCAAAACCGTCGGGCATCTCTTCTGCACACCAGCAGAGTGGACCCTTAAATTACACGCATGACGGAATGCCAGTATACAGTTAAAGATACTCGAGAGAAAGGAACGTTCTCACTGGGAAATATTGGATGTAAAACAAGTGTCATGTTGTGATCCTACCGTTTCATCTCGATCACACTGCCTTACTGGAGCATTTCCAGATCCAACGCTACACTCGCACCTCTTTAGTAGTGTAGCCGTGAGCATCTGCACAAGCTCACCTCAGACTCTTTATAGTAGCGCTCGGGGATCTCATCGTAGGCGATGTCGACGAAACACACCTCCCTCTCCTGCTCCTTCAGCTCGTTGTCAAAGATCTGGAAGCAGAACGGATGGGTTTGCGAACGCTCACTGCCGCCTCTGCCTGCCAATCAGAGACGCCTCCTCACAAAAAAACACCTCCAAAATGTGTCTTTTCCCTGTTACATCATCACATTCGTGGCTGGCAAACCTGCCGTTCTGCTCGACTCCGAAGCTGGAAATGGTTCATAGTGTTACCAACACTTGACTGCATCTTGCCACTCTGTCCCCTCGCTGCTCAGCCAAAGACCAACACATGTTGTACTTGCTTCTATAACCATTAGGTGGTGCTCTGTGCCCATGTGTTGTATTGGTTACTGTGCCAAATGACAGTGCTGATTGCAATTACTGTGACACAGGTTAACACAGGTGTGCAACCTTCTTAGTTATTATGATTCTTATTCTTCATTAGTTGTCACAATGTGGATAATATGGACCTTACTAGACTAAATAAAGAAATAATTTTACAAAGTGCATGTATCAAGTATTCAATCCAGCCATGAGTCAGTTTTACATCATAATTATTTGTAGTTCTGCATTATAAATAGATACATTCTCCTAAGTATTTTACATAAACATTTTGTTTTATGCAGCTTTAGTTTTAACTATTTAGTCGATCAGTTGGTACATTTCTTCCCATCTTTCTTTGCCTCTCAACTGAATGTGAACTCTGTCTGCAGATACATATACTCCTCCCTTCTCTTCTCCACCTCCCCTCCAAGGGTGCATTCTGTCATTCACACTGCGGATGAGCACTGCTGGCACAATAAGGGTGATATGTCAGCATGGATGAGTGCAACCAAGCGACAGGAACGGAGACTGGATGAGCAGAGAGAGGGAGAGAAGAAGAAGAGGTGGATGAGAGGATCAATGGAAACAATGAAAAGGAGATGCCGTGGTGGTGGGGGGGGGGGGAGGCAGGAGCAACAGTGTAATAAGAGTAGAGGGAAGGAGTCACAGGGAGGGAGAGAAAAAAAGAGGGGAAGCAGTGGGGGAAACAGTGGAAATGACTGCAAAGACAAGCAAGGATGAGGAGGGAAGAAAGGTTATAGGATGAGAGAGGAAACATGGGCGTGTAATTAGAGATGTGAATGGAAAGCAAAGACATCTATAAAGAGCACGTACGCATGACTTTGCAAACCATAAACACATGAACTTGGAAGGGTCTCTGGTTTACTGAGAAATGTTCAAAGTAAAAAGTGAATTTTAGGGAAATCAGAGCTTTAAACAAAAGATCATAACACACTGAAACTGGGAAAATCTTAAATAACTTTACATTTTGATGATGCAAAATTACCTTAAATGCACACAACGTATGATATAGCATTCACAAGTGCCAATCAGTAACACATAATCTCGTTGTGACCAGTAAATAAGGCCATTCAGTGTCATTTTGAAAATGCCAGAATGACATAACCCAAAAAGACATTTATCCTCCGTTCCTACTTCTCCCACGACTAAAGTATCAATCTGGGCAATCCCACAGTCTACATACCCTGAGCTGCAACCCAATACACCGCTACATGCTAATGCTGTGCACTATTCTAGTGCGCGTGCCAGCATTTGTCAGTGTTCCTTTGCGAATACGCTACAAAGTCAAAACCCAGGTACAGTATGATCATTTCAGTACACTGCAGGACATTAGTCTTCAAATGCTCTGCAGCTAAGGCCCTGAAGGCTTAGTGATCACTGTCCAAATACAAAAATGGACTGGACCGCAATACGTTCGCCTCAAAAGGGAAAATACAAACTGACCAATCTCATCCATGACATGCCTGAGAGATCATCATCAGCTGGATTAAATTAGGCTCATAATATTTTTAGAAATAACACGTTTCCCAAGCGTTCGTATTTGGATGTTGGATGAACAGAAGAGATTCAGCATGTTACATGTTGAGGATGATGTCATCATTCATTGACAATTAATTAAACTACTGCAGTGCCAGTTCAGATTGTGCCTGTTCAGAGCAGCCCGATTGTTTGACCTCCAGCATTGCTGCTTGCAGCTTTTTTGAGACCCGCTCACACACACGAGAAAGTGTGAAGTGGAGTGGATGTACAGTGGTTGAGAAAAATCAAAAAAAGAAGGCCAGACAGACACTCCTTCCCATTTCAGTTAGAGATGTTATTTTAACAAATGGCTCTTTTGGGGGTTGTGATCTTGAATGGCCTTATAGAAAATCTAGGACAATGAGGAACGAGTTTCTTTTGCACGCAATTCCAAGGATTGTCATATTGGATCTCAGTGTACTTCACTAGTTTCAAGAGACAGGCACCCGTGCAGGTGTCTGGCTGGAACATGATCACCTTTTGTAACGATCGCTCACAACCATCTCTAATTTGGGCGTGGCTTTGAATGAGGATGACTGGTCATGTGTGACCAATGTATACATATATATTTTAAAAAGTGCTTTCTCATTCTGCCTGCAATGTAGTTCTGGAGTCCTTTGAAAGATTACAAGCGCAACATGGGCCTCAGGACACATGTTAAAGCTGAATGTGTGGGTAGGAGTGTGATCGCATTTGCGCACGCGTGTGTTCGACTGCACTGGATAGTACAGTGGAATTCCCTTCACTCGCTAAATTATTTCCTCCATCTTTGAAACCTTTCCACTCAGTAAGTCCTTGCTTTTCCAGATGTTCTTTAAGACGTACACAGTGTCGAGACACCCCGAGTGCACAGATGTACAGTATGTTACGCCATCAGGCTCCACACATGGGAAAACATGGCACTTGCTCAGAGAGAATGTTATGTAAAACACAGCGGCAGACATTTCACAGCACCCTTTATTGCAAATAGACCTCACATACTCGTTGTACAATGTGCATCAACATCTTCAGGCCAAACAAACAAGAAGCTTTGCATGTTTTATGACATGGTGCAGTGGTGTCATTGAGTCATTGATTTGAGAGAGCGTGTGTGTGTGTGTGCGTGCGTGCGTAGACAATAGATGCCGCTCTTATATCTCAGCTCATATGCACACATTTCTCAAACTTTCTGGCATCTAAAGTGCATTTGCCGTAGGCCATTTCTGTTAGATGTAATAAAAAAAAAAGTCTTGATTTGTCGCCTTGTCGCGTCAAACCAAACAAGCATCAATCCAAAACACCACCACATGTTTACCGCTTACTGACAGTCTGTCCATTTCTGTTTCCCTCTGCGCTTCATGTGTAAAGTACTCTGAAACATGATGCATGATCCTTAAACAATCACCACTGACAATTTGAAGTTAAAATATGAAGCCCACCATGATATATTTCAAGCAATTTGTTTGTTGCACACTGCCCCATCGTTCTTCTTCTTCCTCACTGTCCAGGCAGTGGCAGCCTTTCATTTGATGACTAATGCTCCTATAAACTGGAGAGTGGAGTAAAATATAGAGAAAGAAAGTGAGGAGGCCAACAGCCCAAATGAAATGAGCTGTCCAACAAGTGGAGCACTTCTTGGCAAACTCTCAGGGCCCATCGTATAGTTGGCATTACGACACAACGGGATTGCAAATGAGGGTCTGTGAGTTGCCAAATCTGCCCGGATGGTTTTAGTCATGTAGCCTTTGCAGAAGTTTGCCCATATGTCTGCTATGAGATCATTTGTGTTTTAAATTGGCCTATTGACGTCTGTATCACAGGGACATAAGGGAAGCAGCAGATTTATATTAAGCCGAGAGATTTGTATGCGAGTTACAGCCTGACTGATCCAATGAATAGGCCTATGGGCTGACAAGCTTATTGCAAAGATATCAGTTTCGGTGAATCGATCCGTCGCTCCTCCTGGATAGATAGTACTCGCACTCCTTGTCAGAGTACTGTTGAGGGACCAAAATCCCCAGAACCCCGACTTGAAGCTCTTATTACACACACACACACACACACACACACACAGAGAGTATACTCACATTGTCATTGCATCCTTTGTTGTCCTCATATTTTGTCTCTATGTGGATGGAGAACTTGGGCAAGAAGGAGCACTGTGGACAAGAGCACAGCTGTTGAACCACAATATAATATAGCTGTTATTGTTGCATTACCGCCTTTTAAAGCGTTTGAAGAGGAGATGTAGAAGTAGAGAACATGACTCTATATCCTCCTTCCCTCTTGGGGTAATGCAGAAAATGTTACTTGGTTTTGATTCATGTCTTAACTCTAGTTTAATGCACACAGCTGTCAAAATGGGCCACTTAGTAATATGCTTTGCTGTAGCTTCTTTCAAAAGACTCATGGATAAGCACACTTTTAAACCACTTTTATAGTATTTACACCGGCTGTGCAAGCAGCTGTTTGAACATTCCGTCTCTCCATGTTCTTCCTCACTGTATAGTGCAAAGCGCTCCATGTACATTTCTATCTCCGTCAAAATTGACAAAAGCCAAAAAGACTTGTGAATCTTTTGCCTCACAGCTAATCTTGGCATGGGTGTATCCACACTGACTCATGCATGGACATAAAACGCCCCCACACATATACAGACAATATCAAGCATAATGTCGCAGCAACATTGTCTTTCCTCTCATGTCCCTGCACCCTAAAGTGGCGTGACTCACGCACGGTCAGGGCAGTCATCGAAATCCTAAGTCCCATCATGAGGTTCAGACCCTCTGCGCATCTCAGCAACCTTCTCGCCCGCCCTCGCCTGCCTAACGGCATCCTGTTGGCCATTGGGGGCCACCCATGTACCACCGCTGATGCTACGTGAGCGTCGCTGTGCTGGGCGAGTGCATCTACGCCACGGGAGGTTTTGACGGGCACAGCGCTACAGGCCCGAGACCAGCCAGTGGAGTCTCATCGCGCCGATGCACGAGGGGCATGTTGGGGGCTGTAACGGCCACGGCACCTGCAGTAATGTCGAGTGCTACGACGCAACGACTGACGAGTGGACGGAGGTTTGTTCCTTGGATATTTCCCACAGTGCCGTGAGTTGCTGTGTGTTGTCCGGGCTCCCCAACATGGACGAGGACGTTTTCCCCCGTGAGTCCCTGTCGATTGGCAGTCTGCGGACTCAGAAGACTCTTCAGAACACTCCTGAACAGTGCCGTGGTGCCATCATCCACCCGGCAAGACGTAAAAGATTAAATAAGGAAATAAATATTTATTGTGCATTGAACTGCTGTTCCTCCAGAGATTTTCTTTTCAACTTTTCAGTTTCTGCAACTTCTAACTTTTATGTTCTGTGAGGGGGGTGCTGTGTTCCACCTGCAGACACACACGGGTTGATCCAGAGTGCATCATTGCAACATTAACGCCTTAATACGACAAATACGAATTGCTGTGTTTCATGCGTTCAGGTTTTCACATCGGCCACCGTATTTCTCCTACTCCCTTGGCACAGCTGGAAAAAGTTTAGCTGGTTGCAATCTGCATCCTCCCCGCTAGATGCCGGCAAATCTACCAAATGCACAGAGCACCTTTCAATGCATTGTATTCATATTTGAAATCACCTTGTTCTGAGAAGTCAAAAAATTGCCTTTCTGCAGTGTCATCAAAAACTAAATTGGTGTTACAGTATATCTAATATCAGTTGTCACATCATTTCAATACTCTTTTGTAGTACTCATCGGGTAAAGTACAGTCTAAATGAATGTTAATGTTGCGCCGTCTCTGCTGGATGTGTAAATGGGCGATTGCTTCAATAAGGCTATAATTGTCAATGTTGCAATAAAGTGGCCAAAAATACACATTCATTCTAATCCAACACGTGTAAAATAATTTTCCATGCCACCATATCTAGATTTACTTACTGACGTTTTACTTGAATGTGAATACTGTCCACTGCTTTCATTAGAAAGTGCAACGCTGATGAGTTCTGACTGGGCACAGCCTGTGTTTAGAGTTCATTCTGATTTGGTGTTTTGCACGCCATGTGGCCACTGGTGCAACATAACTCCCATAAAGACATGCAGAGGTACATATAGGACACTTACTGTATATTCTACAGACCGGAGCGGGATGACAGTCATCGGGGTCAGGGCAGAGACAGAGCACAGGAATAGGTTAGTTATTAATACATTTTTAATGAACTAACAGCATAATGAGAAGGCCATGATGTACAGAAACAAAATGCATGAGACTTGCAGGGACCTCACATCTTCCCCTCTTCAGTGACTTTCCCCTCTACCGTCTCTAAATTTGCTCTCATCAAAGAGAAGTTCCCTTTCATCTGTACTCCTCAGCTTGTAAGACGTCTTCCCTTAGATCAGGATCAATAAAGCATCACAGAAATAGGTCCTGGGCACTGCGGCTCTGATCGTTGGTCCCCCTGACTACCGGTTGCTTGCAACGCCGGTGATTTACGAAGCAAAGCTTATGCTGCAGTCAGCGTGAATAAAAAGCATTTGCTTCACGGCAAAACTGTAATCTCGTAAATACACGTCGGCTCCAACATGTTTATATGTCAACATCTTGCTGCTTTCTCGCACCATGTCTTCCTGGCACACTGACAAACAGAAAGCTGCAACTGAACAGTGTGTCAGCATTAAGGCTGAATCTACAGTGCGTGTTGTTTTTTGTCTAGAGCCACTGTCCCATGTCAATACAATCAGCTATTAGAGTTGAAGGGTAAACTTTATTGATCCACGTTTCCCCGTCTTCAGAAGTCAGTTTTTTCACATCTAATTTGCATCTTGCTGGGAATGCTACACAACCGCGAATTTCCAGTGTTGCTGCGTGCAGCTCAGGATCCATGGAGATAAAAAATAAATAAATCCTCAAGTCTTTCAGAAATCATATTTGACTGAGAAGTGAGGATCAGAGTTCCCTGAATTATACAACACACGTCAGAAGTTGCACGGGGACTTTGGTAGAAAAGCTCTTTCCTTTCCTATTAAATACGTGTTAAAAATGCAGTGGAGATTAGCAGTCTTGGACCATGTGCTAGAAATGACTCTTCTCCAATGCTTCTTGAAAGCTCATGCTTTCTTCTCACACGCTACTCAAACTCCATAAAAGCATCCATTAAAGTGTTCGTACCAAGTGTGGAGTGTTGCGTATACTGCGTTTTGACTGAAAAAGTAACTTTCGGCCATTGTTGGCTCTATTTCTACACAAGAGAAAGAGCGAGGGAGAGCGTTACAGTAGGGCTCAGTTATTGTTGCAGCATCTAACTGGATTTGATATGAGAGTTTGAGAGTGTGAGGCCCGTTTGTGGTATTGGAAATTACAAAAGATTGATTGGCTGACAGTCCGACAAACAGAATTACTCCGTATGCTCACCTGTTTTGGTGTACGGGTAGTAGTTCCACGCTTTCTCCGTCACGTAGAAGATTTTGGGAACCACTGCTTGAGCCCAGTTGGGTAATTTACTGCAGAGAGACATGGAGACGGCCAGAGACAGATTAGGAGCGAAACTGTGAGCATGTAGCAGTCAAGCAGGGGGTGAGGGGGTACGGGGGCTGAAATTGCTTCCGCAGCAATCACGAAAAACCTGTTCCACTTGTGAAAGGAAAATGTGTTCACAGTATTAGAACATTGAAACTGAGGGAGGGTGTGAAGAGAACGCTTCCAAAGGCTTTAATTCGGCGGAACATGCTACAGGAGACCCAACACATATTGCTCTACATCAGCGGTTCCCAAACTTTTTAGGCCGCGCACCCCCTTCTACATCCCGACCGGGTTCGCGCACCCCCCCCCCAGGGGTGCGCGCACCCCACTTTGGGAATCCCTGCTCTACATAATTACTTTTAAGGTCTATTGAACCTACTGTTAACTAAAGATCGATCAACCGAGAGCGCGTGCGTGCGTCTTATCTTTTGGACTATTTTCAGGCAGCGCCCAGCCAAACAAGATAGAATGCGTTAGAGGTGATGGCTAATTTAGTCACCTTTGGACAGAGCCAGGCTAGCAGTTTCCCCTTGTTTTTACTCTTTATGTTAATCCGACCTGCTGCAGGCTGCCCCTTCATATTTACCATGAAGAAATGAGCCTGGTATGAATCCTCAAACTCTCGGCAAGAAAGCAAATAAGCTCATTTCCCAAAATGTCAAACTACTCATATTAATTAGACGACAGTTCTCCGAGCTCCTTTTGGCACCCTGAACCTCGCCGTACCTCTGAACACAGATGATATAGTTAACTGGCAATATGTGCACTCAGGGGCCTTTGTATGTCATGCTTGACATTCTCTAATCTTGAACCCTGAACTCTGGTAAGACTGTAATTGAGGCTTATTTATGAGACACAGAAGTGTACAGGCTCTCATGTAGCCTGCCTTCATCTGCGCTCCCTTTGATCGACATGTTAAACAATGTCCTAAGGCGGACAAAAATGGTGCCCACTGCATCGTGACGGCTGTGAATACAAAACAGCCATCGATGATCATTGTGTGAATGTTGGCAGGCTCTCTCTCCCAACAAGAGACTGACACTCCTCCTACACCTCCATCTGTTGATTTCTCCCATTCCATCCTTGTTCTTTTAAAAAGGTTTTTGCCAATAGCTGCTGCGATGGGGGAACACGTTGCCAAGCGTGGTGGGTGGCTGCGGTGGAGTTTTTGTGCCAAAGTCGGAAAAAATACATTTTAAAAAACACCCTAATTTGGTTGAACACGTCCAAGGAAAGGCAACACTTTATTCACTCATAATAAACCATCCGACCATCAGAAACAGCTTGGAAACGATGCTCAAGTGAGATGGGAAGTGGCCAAATAGTGGAAGCACAGCGCGAGGCAGATTGTGAGGGCTACTGGGGAGGTTGAAGCGTGACAGAACGAGTCCAGATTGACTTCCCTGCTGGGGAATCAGTTTTTTTGCAGAGCCAGATGGAGGACCAGTTGAGTACAGTAGTTAGTAAAATCACAATCTAACATATCATCATCATTGCCTCTTCTGTTATTTTGTGCAGGTTTTCCTCATCAGGAGTTGGGACTTTTGATGCATAGCACAGTTTGTATGAGACTGTCCTGTTATGTGTTCATCAGCATCAACATGTTTAGTTTGCTTCCCTGACGGAACGCAACAACGTGTCTAGAACAAACAACTTCTCAGGAATAGGTGTGTGAGAGGGAGCCACTGCTTCATGTCCACGTTCACCCTGAGAAATAACCGTTTTAACTTAAAATATCAGCTACTCTGGAAAGGTCAAAGTTTTGTCTATTTTCAACTAAGATGTAAATGAACATGCATGCTGAGAATTTCTTCTTTATAACGCATCTATTAAAATATCCTCATGGGTAAAGAGTTGTAAGTAAACAAGCTGCGTCTGTGGCCTGAAGCGCTCGAAGACACAGCAGAGACTTAAACATTGATGGTGAAATGGTTTGAACATGTCGAGGAAGTCGTCATGGAACAGTTCATGCAACAAATGCAACTCTAGCTGTTTTTGTGAAATTGTGGAACTTGTTACTAAAGAGTTCAGCTTTCATATTTATATTTTTAATATACATTATATACACATTGCAAATTGCCTGAAAAATAGCTGAATGGAAGCCCAACTTATTTCTGTAAGCTCCCTCTCCCCTGAAGAACAGAGCTGTGCTGACTCGGCATAATTAGTTCTCTAGCATAGTGAACGCTGACACAGGTATTTGTGCTTAAACAAATAGTCTGCAGCATCTCGGTCCCCTCTCTATTCTCCCCCTCTCCTTTCTCTTCCGCTATCATTTTCTTTTCTTCACAAATGTTCCATCATCTCTCACGGATTCATGCGGGTCTAACCAAACAGTGTGTGTGCAGGGTTCACACGGGCATCTGCATGTCATGCAGTGAGAAGCATCAGCATGGGGCGATGGAAACGTGCTAGTAAAAACCTGCAGTGATCAGCAAGTGTGCGTTTGCAAACCTGTCCAGCCTTATCAAATGTCTAGCGCATATCAACTGGCTAAGATAACATTTTGACTGTACACTCCATGTTTTTCCAGCTTGGGACAAGTCATGGCTGTGGATTAATATTGTAGCTGATTTTAGTCTTAAAGTGAAAAAGTTCAGAAACAAGACATCTAGTCCCAGATGGACTGCAAGCCTTAAAGGCTGTGAGCCAAAACAGAAAAAAAAATAATAATTTAGCACCAGTTATTACAAAGCGCATTACTGAAGTGTTTCTCTTCTGCAGTTTCAGAATTTCATTATATTTTAGTTAAACTTTTAAAAACGGTTAAGCCATGGCGGCTTATGATCATCTTTCCACCTCATGTTTTAAACCCCCAAAAAATATATCAAGAAAGATATCAAATCTGGAAAGCATATTAACTGCTCTACTAAAGATGTGTCAGATGAACGGCCGGTGGAGTGAAACACTTGAACAATTCATTTATGTTGGACAACGTAGCAATGAGGCGTTCCACCGACCTGTTGAGGTAGACTCTTTTCTCCGTGAACTGTCCTTGGCCGTGCGCCGGGTCTTCAAACGGCTCGTTCTGGACAACCTCCACTCCTTCCCCTCGATCACTCTGCTCGTGGCTGTGTTTACTGATCATGTACAGCTGCCCAATCCGGTACTGCAAGAGAAAGATGGTCCACAGGGTAAGGTCACATACCATCGTCAGGAACTGGAAGCCGAGACAGAGATAACGATGCAAACACCGATAATGATACAAGGACTCAATCAGAAAGTATCTAGGTGCTAGTTTTTGTGTATGAACCATGGCATTAAATCCAAAGCTAATGAAACACCGACACAGTATTAGAATCTGAATAATTTCATTTGCAGAACAGAAGGGTATTTATAACTAAAAATGATAATACTAAAAGATCTGAAGCAATGCATCGGGTTTTATAACCATTGAGACATCACTATGAGAATATAATGGTGCAGTCTTTATAAATTTAATTTCAAGGTTCAGTTCCTTGAAATTCCAAACTACTTCAACTGCGCTTCTCTGTATTTCTGCCCTAAGGCCGACGGAAAGTGGGAAACTACTCTGCAATGGAAAAAGGAGATGTTCTGATGTGTTTGACCATGAATTGTCTGTCTGCTTGACCCAGAGTCAACACTCACTTTATTTAATCCAGATTTGGCTGAGAAAAAGGTCAGAAAACAAAACGGTCATGTCAGCATCTGCAGCAATAATGCTTCTTCAATGAAAGGCCAGATCTCCCGTTTGTTTCTGGATGAGCTTCTTCCGTTTCAATGATCGGGACTCTGTGGCCTTTGTACACATTGGAACGCGTTCAGTAAATGAAATACTCAGACCACACAAAAGTGATGGTGTTTCCTGCTCAGCCACCATATGCTTCAGTCCTCCACACACGTTTCACTTTAAAGATACATTTTAGAAGTGAGGTGCGTTGGGCGCCAACTTAACCCTATTCCCCTGGATTCCACATTGCCTTCTTTCCCCCTGACATTTACCTGCCACGGCTATTGGCTGAGCTGCGAAATGCTGTCAGGGGAAAATGTGAGGCGCGCGCCCAAAATAGCACCCGGGGGGTGTCAGCACCAAGCTTCATTCAATTCAACAGAATAAGTATCCAAATAAAGAAAAGAAAAAGATTGTATAAAAAAAGAAAAGCTTATTTCCAAATGAATAATACAACGGAAAATATCCAGCTGCATTAACAAAGCGATGCTTCAACAAGTTTGGTCTAATATATGACAATTAAGTCAGTGGATGCAAGAAGGTCAGTTGTGCTTTGCATTCAATACCCATAGTAACACTTTACATTTTCTAATATAACTAATGGTCTGAAAAAAACAATGTACAATACAAATAAATGTCCTGTTGAGGTTGTTATTGCAATGCTTAAACAGGCTTTTATTGTCTGGAGACAAGAGTGTAATCATCTGAAAAGAGATGATCCACCAGAGGAACGCAGCTTCAACCTGCTGTAGGACACGGGTGATGAATTAGAATAGCTTTTGATTAACGCTGATTAATTCAAATATGGCGCAGGCAACACAAAATCCCACTTTTCCTGTTGGTCCAAGTCCTGCCATTTAATGAAAGGAAGCAGTAATCTAAAACCAGCCGTTACTCATGGACACGCAGGCACATTTAAACCTGGGTCAGAAAGCGTCAAACTTAAAGTACGCAGATATTATGTACATGTAGTACACAACCTAGTAACCACTCATCAAATCAATGCATTGGGATATTAAAACCAACAAGCAATGACTGTTGCATGTAAAACCATCAACCCAATACAAAAGTATTCCTCAGCACCACAGAGCAAAGGCGCTGCAGCTGGGTTTGTGACCTTTAATGCATCTATTGTGACATAATAAGGCAGAAGTTCGGAGTTGTATAGCCAACGATGGTGTGCGTCGGAATTTGCCACACATTCCTGAGCAATAAATCACCAACACGTCTGCCTTATTCTACACAATCTATGCATTAAAAGGTCAGAATATAAGCCACAGCACCGTGGCCTCAAGGTAGTGTAGACTAGTTTCACCGTGAACCTTCAAAAGGGCAGCAACGCAATGACTCACTTCCTCTGTATCCGTTTCCTCCGAGGCCGCCGCTCTCCAGACAATGGTAGAAGTGTAAGATTACGGCGTCAAAAAAAGGACACTCATTCAGAAACGCACAGACACAGAACGGCACGCCTGAAGAAGGCTGTCTGAGCACAACATTCCTCGAATAGAAAGCCAGACACAGCAGCAGATTAAGATATCAGGGACGAACACGCAGTGACCGGCTGACCTCCGTGTCTGTCTGCTGCAGCTGTACATTGTTTACACAGTGACCGAAATGGCAGTAAAAATAGTCAGGAATGCTTATTTACAGACAAATTCGCTCTTCTCACGATTTATAGATAAGGCCCGTTTTTTAAAGAGAGTCCACTAAAAAAAAGTTTGAGAGAAACAGATGCATATTATAGAAGTTGCGCTTAAAATTTCTCGAAACTAACTTGATCAGCAGTGGCGCAAATTCAAGCAGCCACTAAAAAGTTCAGCAGTAGTTGAGTAAGTGCAGTAGAGTGGAGCGCTGCCATGTTGCAAGATTATGAAACGCATCAAGCAAAAAAGGACATTTTCAGCACGAATGGCACAGCCAAAGTGTTTTATAACATTTTGAGTGTTGGCAGGATCAGTTGTGAAATGACCCGCTTCAGCGTAAGGCTCTGTACAGCACAGTCAGTACCGCCGTTCTGACATTCACTGAAACACGGGCAGCCCATCTGTGTTTTGGTGACCAGACTTGGGCATGTTAGCAGTTTAATACAGCCTGCAAGTAATGCGTTCACTCTGACCGCTCAGTCGGTCACAATAAATACATTATGGAGAATGTCACTAAGATCAGCAGTGACAATGCACACGCTCTCAAACTTGTGTTCATTTATTAATGCAGCATATATGAGCTGAAGTTATTACAACACCACTCTCGTACTTTACAGAGCATCAGCAGGAACAAATTGCATAACGTGTTCATTCAGCATCACCGTCGGCCGATTCAGCCTCCTTTCTACTCAGTCGCAGCCACATCAATGAAAAGCTGAACATTTATCAATGGAGCTGAAGTCTCGACAGCAAAGGCAGCGCGTCTAAAAACAGCTGTGGCGAGCGCACCAGGTTAAGAGCCACTGTAAATAATGCAGATGCCCTCCATCCCTCTTATTCATGCTACTTACAAAATGAGGATGTTGTGAGTGGGGCTGATAAATGGTTACACAGGCAGTAAAGTGTGACATCAGTCTAATTTAATGTAATTTTAGACATGAGATGTCCTTTTCATTCGCTTAGTCTTCTAAAAATATCAAGGACGTGCATACATTATCTCGGCCTCTTACGGGGGGGGGGGGGGGTGCGATCATTTGAAAGGTGTGAGGACACCATGAGTAATGTGCTTGACCGGCCAACACAGACGTATTAGGGAAGGTTCTCACAACAACGAATAAAAAGCTTGTGCTGGTTGAATAAGCCTGTTATTTCCCCTTCGTTGAAGAAAAACAGGGAATCACTTCAGCCAACGCTGCAGCGCTGAAATAGTACCAACTGTCTCGTCTGGAATCTTCACAGCGTGATCGATCATTTAGCTACGCGACGCAGCCGGCACAAAGAGGCCAGTATTCGCCTCGTCTTTATTCGATTTGTCTGATGACGGGGCACTCTGGTTTGTTGTTTCTCATTAATCAGTGCCAATAAACTAGAGTGCGTTGTCATCATCCCTCCCTATTACAGGGTTCTGGTCTAGGTCGGTGAAACCCAAAATCCACCGCTGCGTTCTGGCTGGTGCGAAATCACAAACTACAACCGCGTGTCCTGCTTGGAAGTGTGATCACAAACACTGCACTAATACAAAGGACTTAGTATTTAAACTTCACAAGGAGCAAAGATGAGTACATGTGGTTGAAGAAACTGAAATTTGTCTCGACTCCACCTCTAAAGGTTTCCAACAGGCTGCTGTTCATCAGATGCAACACGTCTCTCTGGACACCAACTTAAACCTTTGTTGCCCGTCATGCACCCCTCTCTGCTCCGTTTCCTTGTTTGATTCATTCATGGGGCCCGTTGGTCTGAGCCGCAAATGACTGAATAAAGAAAACGCTCCAGATTTCAAACACACCACCTTTTAAACTCTTAGTGTTTGACCTCCCAGATTCATATGAATAGCGCTGAAAAGTTTTCAATCAAATAAATGAAGATAGTTATTAATTTGCATTGAGCATGACTGGAGCTCACCAATAAAACAAAAACATAAAGATACTCCCAGCCAGTCTCTTGGATTGAAAAATGTAATGTGAATCATTTAAATTACTCACATTACATTTTTCAATTTCATCTCATTTATTTCTGCCCACCTGAAGTGTTGCTATGTAATGTGCTATGCCCTGCCAACCAGGAAAAAGTGGTTAATTCACTGCGATCTCTCAAAGCCTGCAAGTACAAATAGCTCCATTCATTAACTAAAAGAATTTTTTTTTTTTAAAACCCAGTGTAGTACTGCTCACTTCTCCAAGGGCTTTAAAAGGTCTAGACTAGTTGTCAGACGTATGTAATATGAACAAACATTGCAGCGTTTCGCTGCATCAATCAATATGCGGTCAACGTGGACTCCCTCAGCATTTCTGTGCAGTCGATAATGCTACAACACAAGAAAGTGCAGTGGTCAGTAAAGCTACAGAACTGTAGTTGAGGGGGGACGAGAACAGAGAAAACAAAAAGAGCAAAATAAAAGTGGATTAAATGGTGGATGATAAAAATGGGGAATCAGCAGATAGAGAAGAGGGGATAGGAGGAAGGAAAGAAACAAAGGGAGAGGAGGAGTTATGATTAGCAGGCTGCACATCACTACATTGGGCTCAGTGTATAAAGGACGGGGTACTCAAAATAAAGAGCGCAATAAACCAAGAGATGAGGATGGATGGAGGGGAAAAATAATCCTTTTCTGTCCATTGAGAGATGATCTCTCCGATTATTCTGTGCGACTCTCACTTGTCAAAGATATGGAGGCCTCAAGCGCTCGCTTCAGTCAGACAGTGACTGGAGCTTTTCAAGTTTTGATAGCATGTTGACGTGGGACCTTGGATAGGACCAACCATTTACACATTTTTGCAAGTAAAGCCCGAGTTCAGTCCATTATTGTTGAGGATTTTCTCCGTTGAGGTAAATTGAGGGTACACATCTTTTATACAACCTAAAGATATGTTTACTAGTGTCTGTTGGTTTACCATTGTGGTATTTTGTTGACATCCATAATGTGATATTTTGTGAGCAAAGTTTAAAAGAAGTGGAAACCACACCCATCGTTACAATCATTAAAAAGCAAACTCATACATTCAATATACCCTTTAAGGAGCTAGCAACAGTTTTTTACATTTAAGTAGCATTGTAGAAAGGTCCTCCAACCTCTCCGGGTAGTGAGTATCAATCGTACACAACAAATAATGACTAGCTTAAAATCCACAAAACCAGCCTGAAAATTAAGAAAATCTGAAACGCTTGCATGAAGGTTTACGGAGCAGAGCCGGATAGTTGTTGGACCCTGGTCAGAGCTCGCTGATGCTACGCTGCGGTCGAGAGGCGGGGCTTAGCAAAGGGTCAATTGAGTTTCTATAAAGGCGTCAAAGGCTGACCTAAAGCTGCCCTAACAATGTACTGAAACACTTTTAAGTTGCTCAGATGGGATTTTAATTGAGCTAGGCGATTCGTTTTATTACATTTTCTAGATCTAGGGTAATCAAGCCATCCTGCAGATGCAGCTAACCTTTCAGTGGATGTTAGAGACAGACTATTAAGACATTGAATGAAAGTAGAAGTTTTATGCACATTTTACTGTGAAAAGCTATACATTTGAAAGCCAGCATTAAATTCAGCCAGATGTTTTCCCAGCTCATTATACACTTTTGCTTTCACAAACAGCTAATTGGTTCATTTGACTGAGCGCAAATTATGTGTCACGGTTTGGAATTAAATTTGCATTCACAAATGACTCATTGAGTTCCATCATGGTCTGAGGAATACACATAATTAGAGCAACATGGCGCTTCACACCAGGAGGCAGTAATGCGGAGAAGAACTTTTTACCAGATAAATCAAAAAAAAGAGCAAAAAGACGCTTTAACATGTGATAATTTCACTCCATTCAGCTTGTATTATTATATTCCAGTAATTATTATACTACATTGTAAAACCTTGAGCATACAGAAGTCGTTAACATCAGCCAAAGACTCTGAGGCCAGTGAGGACTTAACCTACAGCACCCCTCTCATTTGAAGTGAAGTAGGCTAATAGCCACACTAAAAGCTTCTCAGTGTTCCACTTGTACAGGGGCCACACACCAATGCCCTCCGGGAGCACCACGCCAGCCAAACAGAGGGGCCCCGTTTGCACTTTGAAGGTAAACACCGACAACTTATAAGACTCTTTGAAAAATGTAAACCATTCTTGCCGCAGAGCTCATGTGATTTTACTTGCTCATGTTCTGCCTGAAAGAGTGGAACGGCTACGGAGACGACTGTGAAAGCAGAAAAATGATCCACGGCTCACAGCTTGTGAAAATGAGCTCAGTGTGCTTTCCTTGGTTACCCAGTGAATGAGTGTGTGGGAAGCACGCATGTACAGAGTGCTATTACGATCACACGCTGACGACCTGTGGTAACGCAAGCAGGAAGGTGGACTATTTTATTTATAGCATTTCTTAAGAAAAGAGATTTTTTCCTAGGACACAGCCCACATCTTAGTAAAAGTACCCAACTCCTGCCTTTGTATTACTCTTGTGGATCAACACTGAGACCAGTCTATTGAAATCCAATTTGTTTTGCAGATATCCTTTACATAGCCTGTATTAGGCTCAATGAGCCCATGGTGAGTTAATGCTCTCATCAGTATTAGAGTATCATTCACACATTATGTAGCAATTTACTTGCCTACCATGTTGTTTGTAGCGGTTCTTAAGTTTGTAATGACACAAAAAGTTAGAAGACACAACTTAAAGGCCACAGTCATGAGCCATGTAAAAGTTATTACTGGCGTATCAATAGCTGTAGCTCCAATACTTCCTCTAGCAACCACCTATGCAACTAGAAAGCTGCCCGTAAGTACCTATAAGCAGTACCGGTATGAATCACACTCACAATGTCCTCCCCTAGGGGGACTCTGTCACCTTGAAAGAATAAAAGTCCACCTCCTGCTCCCCTTTCTCTACCTGAAGATGCAACATTGCCGTAAGATCAGCCTCTCATACTGAAGGGGTCATGGGGCCAGATTGATGCTGGGGCACACATTAACAAAAGCAAATGAGGAAGTCTAATCTTAAAAATTGAATTGTAAAATAAAAAACCTGGTGCTTTATTCTCTCATCTGATCAGCTCTGCCCTCTCTCACTCCCACAAACAGTCAGCCGTTCATACTGATGGATGGCTGCATTAGCAGGGCAATAGTGGCTTGAGTAATGAAAGACTATGGTGGGAATGTCGACAGAGGAGTAACATTACACCAGACAGAGTTGACCGATATCAGGAAACGAGAGGAATAAAGCCTTACTGCTGCAACACCGTTTATTTGTTGGCATTCATACACAGGTTTCCACAGACTGATTTTGAAACGCATGCTTCAGCTGATTAACCGTTTATTCCTCCTATTGGCAGAGAAATCACTTAAAAAGAAAACATCCGGATCCTTTGGAGTTTTCCCTTGTGACTTTCAGGTGATCCTAGTTAACCCAGGGACTGAGTGACCTCGTTAGCTCCATGAAACAGCTCAACCATTTGTTGCTTTACCCGGGAACAGTGTTGATCTCCACCCCACCACAAGTGTTGCTAGAAAGCGTGTGAGAGCCATTGTGAGCCAGCAAATTGCCAGAATATCTCTGAAGAATCAGCCTCTGGTCCAAACAAACGCTTCTTATGCAGACATTCACACACACACGTTCAACACACACACACACACACACACACACGTTCAACACGCACACTTTCTCTCCCTACTTCTTTCTTAAATAAGAAAAACATAAAATAGCTCCGTTTTCAGCACTGTGCACATTTCAGATGGGTTTTTTGTTGTTCAGTCATCTTAAGTGGTAGAATTAATTCTCTCAACCTATGAAGGAACTCTTAACCCATCACTTTTGTTCACTTTTCCAAAAATTTCCAAATCAATAATCTTCAAGACACATTTTTCATATACACCCTGTAAATGGATATAAAAACAAAAACACTTTAATCTCTTTCTCTGCTCTATAAGGTTTGTAGCTAGGATTGCATTAGTTTGCAGCCTTTCATACATCCATTTATTACACACACACACACAAATGCATAAATATATACACAATCCCATACTGCTGCTGTGGGCCAATCACTTTGCAGTTTCATGACTTATGATGGCAAAGACGCTCACACACATCGCCATCTTCTTCCTCAGTTTTGTGCAGATTTAATCAACTGGGCGGCAGTGTGCAGCACATTTTTATACACTTTAAGTATTTAATTAGAAACCGTGTGGAAAAGCCATAATCCCATGAAACGTCCTCAAAGTTTTAAGCTCACTTGGGGTGGTTTTTGCCTTTGTCAAAAAAAAGAGTTGATGCGCTAAAAATAGATTATGGAAACGTAACATTTAACTTTCGTGACTGATCAGTCGTGACTTAGTTTCCCGTGTTAGCAAAAAACATAAAGTACAGCTGAGGCTTATGGAATTATTTTTGCAAGAATTTTGTCATAAATCAAAAGTATTGGATGATGGTGCTAAATTATTTATTCTGAGGGCATGAATCTGTGTCAAAATGCATGGCAATCCAATAGTTAACACTTTTCACTCAGACCATAAATGTCAGCCTGCTGATGCAGCTAGTTTAAAGTCAGGGCAATTCATCAAAACAAAAATGTTTTACATCGATTTTGACGGCTGCTCCGTTGACCTTTATTAAGAGAAAAAAAAAAGCTGTGGTGAAGTGCCCACGTGTGACTCAACCTGATACCCGTCAGCTTCAAGTTCCTGCTAATGTGGGATAAAGTGCCGGCCAGCTGAGGCATACGCCCGAGAGAACGTACGCCTCCCCTCGGCCACAACTATTATTATTCATCACACGTGCAGACAGGCCTGTGCACACGCAGATGATGCACGGTACACATTTAAACAGACAAATCCAATGCCAGTGACAGGTGGACGGATGCTTTCCTGTGACCAGCATGGTGGTCACGACAACATGCGTCAAAGAAAGTACTCGTGAGAGAAATGTTTAAACAAGTGTATTTCATCAGGGACCTTTCCAGGTAGAAGTCTCAAGGTTGTTCACATCGTTTTCGCAATTTCTAACATTTTACTTAATGCCAGTCCGTTGTTAAACCACGGGAATAAAAAGACTGAAAAGGCTTTGCGTCATTATACCACGGTGATGGGAAACACGCGAGTCCGATTGGCCAGAAGTGTGCATTATTTTCAGATTCCGGCACTGCTCTAACTAAGCATCCAGATAATGGCTCTAAATTGGTATGCACAGGCATGTGGATGCAGCTTGGCAGATCGACATCGAGTACAAAAGGCAATCCATTACTAGCAACGTGCTGTCCCGGGAGCAGAGGGTGAAGCATTCAAGACATGCCAAGACTGGCTGGCTGATATTTCCACATTAATATTTCCCTCAACAGCGAATTCAAATGCCGGCTCGTCAAGATGATGTTACACCTGTCCGGACTGAAGAAAAAAAAAAAAGCCTGTTAAAAAACAGACAAATGGGAATTTATAGGAAAGGTCAGACGTTTCAGTCATTTGGGAGTATAGAGAGATCGCAAGATACATTTGAGGAGTCGCAAGATGAGGGAAGTATTTCTGCTACACAATGTTACGTTGATCTTTTCATGCATTACTTTAATCGTAATTGCTTTTATACTTGTGGCTGACTGAATCATTTTACATCTTTAAAAAAAATCATTTCAGCTATCAAAACTGGTAGAACTATGCTGCTGGTGACTGTGCATTTAATCCACAAGCCTGTACATTGTAGAACACGCTCCTACTTTCTACATTCTAATATTACAATCTTTCCTAGAAGAGCTAAGTGCAACCCTCACTGTGGGATGGCAAACAATCATCTCATGATAAGAGCTCTCAAATGGACTAATTTCATAAAAGCATTGCAACTGAAATCTAATTGGAGGGGCAATGATGATAATGTCAGGTTACGACAGCCTTGGGTGCGGGTGAATTATAATTCAACAGGAATGTTAAATGTGGAATAAACTAAAAACGTTCAAGCAGGACTCTAGTATAGCATTTATGATTGGGCTTGATTTTCAATATCATAGGGAGACAAAGCAAACAAAAAAAAAATAATAAATAAATAAATAAATAAATAAAAAAGGGAGTAGAGCCTTGGGCTCATTGAGAAGAAAAAAGGATACAAGCAGAGGGGGAGACAGGTGGTAATATGTAGAGCAACGCGGGACCAAGCCAAAATGGAGAGAAGTCAAAGAGGGGGAGACAATGGAAGACGGGAGGGAAGACACGACAAATGACACGAGTGATGGAGCGAAAAACGATTTGAAAGACTGACTGTAGAAAGTTAGAACGCAAAATGAATGTGTAGAGAATAAAAAGAAATAATAAAGAAAGGCACTCTACATTAAGGTTGCAAACGGGAGGCAAGTACTTGTGTGTGGGGACAGGCAGTGGATGATGGGAGAGTCAAGACAAGGAGTGTGAAAGAGTAAAAGAGACTGAATAAGCATGAAGGGTGTTATATGACAAGAAACAAGGAGGAAGAGGATGGTGCCCGACTCACATCCTGCCTCCTTGTCCTCACTGGCCAACCACAGGGACCGTAAATCCCCACGAAACTTGAGAGGCTGTAAACAAACCATCAGCCCAGGTCTGCCAGAAGGACAACCACCCTACACACACAGAAGCATTGTACATGCAACACATGCAAACAGGTATGAACGTGTAGACATGCTCACCTTCGTAATACACTCATGCAAAACCAGTGTGCAAGCCTACAAGAGAAAGTTCATTCAGAAAAAATTGAAGCACGATACTCAACGTTTTAGGCCTAAATCGATATTTCAGTAAAATCCAATGACTCATCGGTAAAGATTTATTAAAACATGATATAAACCCGTCCCATGTGCATGTATATAGAAAGCAAATGGCATTCAAGCCACCAACCGAAAGCACTACAAAAACCTGTGATTTACAGGAAGGCAGCGACAGTGGCGGTGAGTGGACCCCATTAAAGAGCCATAAAGCCTGGTGAAGAAGAACTAATGAAAGTACCCTCTGTGTAGAGTACCCTCTGTAGCCACAAGCTGAAGACTTTCATATGCTTTTACACAACCAAACACCACATTCTGTTCAATCCGTCTCCGTCTCATTCGACCTTGTGTCATCGGTCTTCTGTCACTTCTCTAATTTGTCCTCTCAATTTCCTTCGCGCTCATCGTGCAATTTTCCTTTCACCTCCATGCGATACTCCAGGGTTCTTAGTGTGAAAATGGAAAGACAGATTGAAAGTCTTTTTTTTTTTTTAAAGTAAGGACAAAACCCTCAATTGATTTTCTCTTCACACCGTTTAGATCGTCAAATTATTCTGTTTAAATTTAAAGTGACATTTTAGTTTTCCCATGCAACTCTGGAAGGTAACAACTTAGAAGTGAAGTTAGTCTGTGGTCGTCACTTAGTCATACAACATTTTCAAAGATCTGATCACTGGGTAAATCACAGGCTCGTAAGTAAAGACAAGTTGTGTGTAGGAAAGGGGTATAAATAGAGTAGTAAGAATGAGTCTAACGCGTGTGTGCGCGTGCTTGAAAGTGTTAATTAATCTAATGGCTCAGTGTAGGTGACCGGTTTATGCCGCACAGGGATGTCGTGAATAGTGGAGTGAGAGAGAACATCATTGAAATGAAAAGGTCAGGATGGGTGATGGCAGCTTTGATGGGAATCACTGGGTGTGTGTGCGTGTGTGTGTGTGCGGTAGCAGCAGGGCCACTACTGTGCTATTTTTAGCCGTGTTGGTTCAAGTTTGACTCCTCCGTTGGGTACCAAGGACAGTCAATTTCCCTGCCTCCTCTTTCCTCTCCCTTTGTCTTCCTCCACTCCTCGTGTGTCCTTTGAACAATCTCTGCATTTCCTCTGTCGCCAGTTGCCGACAGTCAGGAAACCACATCATGAGATGATTTTACCATCTTACCTGCCAACCTCGCCATTACCAACTGAACCCGATGAGACCACTGGTCTGATACTCTATGAATTAAATGATGTCAATCAAGCGCTGCATTTACATGGAGCTTTTTTTAAACTACTAACAATTAGAGTAGGCCTCTTACCTTTAATGATGGATGTCAGCATATGCGATACCAAAGCCCTGAAACTCGTAAGCCCAACTGGAATCCAGGCATCAACGACGTCGTTATTACACCTCTGCTCTTTCAGCTCTTTGTAATTAGTGTGTACACATTATCTACACACGCCCTTCCACACAAACGTCTAAAATGTAACAGCAGGGTGAACACAGCTGAAATTAATTGAAGTTGATTTGGGGGCGTCAGACAGCAAGCACGAACACCAATATTAACCATTGCGTCGCCCATAAATAATTCTATAAGCAACTGCTGTGTGTTCCATGATGCCACACTGGCAGTGTATCCTTTTAGCTTGCTTTACAGTTCATTCATTTCTCATGAGGTGTCAGTTGTCATCGGTGTCCAAATGCTTATTCGCCAAAAATCCAAATCAGAGTAGAAAGACTAAATGCGTACTACGCCAACCCAACACCAGTTTGACACACATCCTGCGCAGTGTCTGATTGGACCAGCTGTGCAAACACCTGCAGGACAGGTTTATTTTGGGACGTAGTTTGATACCACTTTTAGTGGCCGACCACTTTCAGCCCCAGTGATGTGGAAAACAGACTGTCCATCCCTTTTGGAAACAAACTGAACTATAGCGGTTTAGATGACAGGCTGTATAGTTACAAATTATTTGAATTTGGATAGATCTTTTAACTGCCCAAAAAAAGCTTCCAGAAAAAAAAATAAAATAAATTACTTTGTTGGTATTACTGGGCTGGATTAGTATTTCACAGGTCAAAAATTGATAAACAGCAACTTCCATCAGATGAGAACACAGCATTAGCTATGGGAAGTCACAGAAAAACAGCCTTCCCTGCACCTCTTGACCCTCACGTCAGCCCTCTGACCCCCGTTCCTTATTCAGTAATTAACAGAGGTGTGCCGACCATACATACTGTATGCTTCCCTCCTTTTAAGTCTTGCCATTTTTCTTCCCTCCTCTCCCCATCTCCGTCACTCTTACCTTTACCCTCCATTGACGTCTATGTCACCCTCTCATGACCTGTGCATAACTGACACAATGGACGTGCGAGTGGCACACTGGGCCATTGCATAATCACAGTTCAGATAGTGTTACTGTCCTCTGTGGTGTGATCCTACACGCACTGATGATTCTCGACGCAACAGCAGCGGGTAGTCAGCTGAGGTCGATGTCTCAGCCGTGCCTCTGGCATCAAGCATGTTATTTTAGCAAAGATAATGAAGCCCTTAAACAAAACACAACATGTAAAACCCTGGATTGAAAACACTGGTTTAATGCAGAACAGTATTGACTTAATGCTGTATTGATATTCAATAATATGTCAGTGATTTGTTTGAGGTTGGGAGCTGCATGAACCCTGGTGTGAAACGGGCTTGTTTACGACAAAAGGTTTGTCATCATAACAAGCTGAGAGAAATCAATAGTGTATTATTAGGGCAGCAGGGAAGACGGGAATCTATAAAAGATTCAACTGTACGGCTGAGGTTAAATATTGATCCCCAAAGACTAATATCTGAATAGACCGATTGAATAGATCGACAGTAACAGTTATGACCACAAGGTATCCAAATTGGACAATGTCCCTTTTAAGGAAAAAATAAAAACATAGGTTGGCCAATTAGTCTGTGAACAGTGCGGATAGACGGCCAGGTGTATTATGTCATTAGTTTTCCTACTCACAGGCCTGGACCGTCTGCTCTATTTTGGGCTTCAACTGGCCAAACAGGTAGGACATTGGTAATGTGACTGGCTAAGAGGATCAACACATCCTTCCATTTTATATTCCACTCTCACCGACCCTTGATGCATACAGTGCTGCACTTTTATAAAATGAAAATAGGTTGTGTGCTTCGATACACCTGCACCGACCTTTCACCCCTGACCTGGTTATTTGCCGATACGGCTCTGCGAGAGCGAGCGAGCGACCCAGAGAAAGATCTTGAAGAACTGAAAATTTTTAAAAGGAAGTGAAAACGGACCCTTTACCAAATATAATTATTTTGGTTTATCCTTATCTGGACCACAGTGGAACTTGTTTTTTGTATTTGCCACGATTCATTTTAGAGATTTTACACTGCCAAGATAACGTAAATAAATACCGTCTCATAAACTCAGGCAGTCAATCTATGAGACAGCAATTTAGCAGAGTTAGACATGTTTGCATCAAATGGGGAGATCAAAACAAATCTGCCTCCAGGTACTCTAACTTAAACTAAAGCTAACAGTCTGTCTTGTCTCTTATATTATTTTAGTGTTCATACCAGGTAGGGACGCAAATAAATGGCTGAGCATCAGTCCAGAGTGCAGTTCACTCCATTTTATTGTGCTGTGGAACTGCTGGCTGCTGCTCATGCGTCAACATCGGCCTTGTGACGCCCATGTAGTGCAGTGCGAGTTGCATTGGATTTGTTGCCATGAATCGCCACCATTCCAAATTAACTGCTACAGGGTTCAAATAAACTGCTACAAAGATTACCGACGTGAACACTGTCGTTTTTACCATTGCCGAATTAGCTCTGCTGAAAACATTTCTCATTGGATCGATGCAATCTAATTGTGTGCTTCTACTCTGTGCATTTTATGCTTGTGCAACTGTCTAAATGTGTCCCTTATGCCACATCTATGCAGCTGACTATTAAGGGAAAAATGCCACTGCACACTTGTTAAGGCAAATTCACTCACAAATGTACACACTGACTTTGTGGCGCTACCAAGGCAACCCAATCAGCTAATTATAGTTATAGCTGAAGACTCAGGCACACTCACTCTGGCACACTCATATGGACAAACACAGTGAGCAGCAGGGCAAGTTATAGTCAAGGAATCTACATCCTTATGGGCTTTGTCTCAACAGATATCACACCTGCTCAATCTGATGCTATCTGGAGAGGTGTCTTAGGGGGGGCTTTAATGATATATGTATAAAGGAGTGAACGTGCATGTGCCTCATCATATGCCTTTGTTTTTGTTAGTAACAATCCTGATTTACCTACAGCCGCTTCCACCATGCCATGGGTACGACTGGGACACGTGTTGATAATGAAGTCACATTTTGAAACTAATCACTCCACCAGAACATCAAGCTCCTGTGACGCAAACATTATCTTTCTATATTCTAATGAAAGCATGTCATGCCCTGCCATCCTACTAGAGTAAATACTAAAATGATTACACAAATTAACAAGTGTCTTTGACCGTTGCGGATTTCAGTAAGCCGAAAATATGCGGGAGGATGTACAACGCACAATAAATGGCCTGACTGCCAGAACAAACGGTACCCTCAGTGAAAATATTTCAACAATCAGGCTACTGCTGCTGAATTCACACAAGTATTCCCTTGGGTGCTGTGCCAACAATCACACTGCTCAGTGGTTTGTGGTCTGAAGCGCACCACAGAGAAGAAAGGATGGAAAGCAACGATTAAATACATAATTAGGCTATCCTGTTACAAAACAAATCCTGCGCATTTTATTAGATTCAAATTCCTGCATTCTGCCACCGCACAATTACATGGCCTTCTAAAGGATGAACATTTGCTCACACATCTATAACTACTTATTTTCTGAAACTGCATTTCTTTCTCCCTGCCTTTCATTATCTCATCTCTTGAAAATCTAAATCCATGGATTGAGGCTTTCAAGGTACCTTTTTAACTTCTTAAGCCATTTGCATGCGTGGCTACCGGCTCCGGAGCAGCCATCGCCTGGACTTGGCCACTCTCCGGGGCCTTTGACTCAGTGCTCGCTGTGCCCTCTCTTCTTGGAGGGGGCTCCCAGCACCACCGTTAACTGTTCTCAGTCAGCGCTCTGCAGCGATGTAAACAACTCACAGCCTTCCCATCTCTTGAAATACAGACTGCGTATCGTTAACCATGTTTTGTGGGTGTGACTTTTTTTTGCCACGTTGTCACCATTCATATCTATACAACTAATGATAATTAAGTTGTTTACTAGAGCACAGTGGTGGAGGAAGCGGTAGCCCACTCAGATCTTTCACTCAAATAAATGTACCAAAAGTAAAGTACACATTCTCTAGAATGGCCCTGTTCAGAATAATACCGGTAGGCTATATTATTAATAGTTATTGATGCATTTATCACTGGTAAAAGTTGAACAAATTTAACTACATTATATACTTAATTAGGCTATACACACACACTACATCGTAAATAGTAAAAAGTACAATATTTCTCTCCGATGTAGTAGAGTAGAAGTATAACGTTACATAAAATAGAATTACTCAAGTACCTCAATATTGTACTACTGTACTTTAGTAATACTTGGTTAAATTCCACCACTGCTAACACAAGAGCACAACATTGTTTACAACAGCAAAGATTGATGCATTAAAGTTAAAAAGTAATTTTTCAAATTCTAAGGAATTATAACCTCGAACCCACCTAGAGGGTCTGGTCTCACAAAATCCTTTGGGAAACTATATCATAAAGGTTAAGGGTTAAGACTTAACATGGATATTCATTTACTGGTTAACATTACTGTAAACATATGCAAGGAGACACACACTCGTCAGTGCTTATAGCCATGTGCCGCCGCATCATGGGCCCTGCAGATGCTTTCCACTAATAAGGGGTATGGCAAAAAATGTGCCACCCCCTCTCTCTCACACACAGACCATTAACCTCCGACTGCAGTGAGAAGAAAAAAAAACTCAAAAAAGGAATGACTTACTTCGCATGACAGTCGGTTAGCTGGAGGCTCACTGGAACATAGATTGTCAGCATTTCTACAAGTGCGCGTGTGTGCACAAGGGCAACGTGCCAAGGCCAACCACTTGGGCTGCAAACACATTTCAGCACCTTGGACAGTTGCAGTTTCCTCACAACGGGAAAGTGGGTGCAGTCATTTATAAGCTGTGTTGACACTGCATTCACTTCCTTACTTTTGTATGAAGCACTGTTCACACGGCACCCTTCAAACCCAATCTGTTTTTCATCACCCATGCTATGTGTGCTTTAGGTTTACAGAACAAACATGCACATTACGAGAGGTAAATCTAGAGTATTCTCAGAACATTACACCCTGGCCACCATGAATAAAACACATTTCTGCATTAGAGAGATGACAGTTTGATTGCACTGTTATTATTAGATGATTTCTGATGAGTTCACTGAAAACCAGTAGGTAATTTGCGCTAGAGTTGACATGGCTGACTCAGAGAATTACAATTGTGGATGGATTGATAATTAGAATTACAGATCCAACCGCTGTGCATTTAATCCTGTTACAATTGGACTGAAGCCTGCAGTCTGACGGGCACAGAGTGAAATGAAACAGCTGCTGGCAAAAGAAATGAGAAAAACGTGGAAACGTGAATCCTCTGGCTGCAGAATGATTGCACGTATGCTGGGCGAAGTGCAGTTTGAATCAGGATTGAACAAGTAAATGGATTGTAAACTACAATACGAGACGCGCATTAATGATACCGTCCCCATCGATTGCCAGTATCCTCAAGAGCAGAATGCAACGGCGCCATGAGACAAAAGGTGTTCTCACTTGTAAAGAGCCCGTTCAAGTAAACACGTGAGAACAGGGTGATGAAAAGCTTTTGGGGTTGCACAAAACAAGCAATGTGAAGACACAATTTGTTGACGTTCTACAGACTTAACGATTACTTTATTAACCAAAAACTAATATTTTGCCCACCCTTTACTTAAACTAAGTCCCAGAATACACCAAACGGCACAGACCGATGGCATCTAAAAGTGTAACAGAGCATCTGCGGGGAAGCAAAGTAAAAAAATAAAAAATATATATATTTTTTTAAATTAATACATTTTTAAAAAATTAATAAATCACACTATAGTTTCTCTTTGTGAACCTTTACACATGGCGTGCGTCTTTGTGAATGAAGGCACAGAGTCTGCTTTGGGAGTGACGAGCAGGTGGGCATTTAAAAATAGGTCCGTACATACGACAACACAGACCATCTTTAGCTACCGGTATGTGCTCTTGCGCTTAGATGTTCGCCGTGGAATTTAACAAGGAAATGTCAGCAGTCATTGGCGTTGAGGGGGGTGGCTTTGAAAAACATGACAGGTGGGGGGGGGGGGGGTCTCAGGGTGGCAGTGGGTCAAATAGACGTAAAGTTCACACAGACAGTAACACACTGAAGGCCACACAAGAGGACAGACCCATGCACACAGCAGCACAGTATAAACTCGAGGATGACACATGCACGCATACATTTTGTTAAACCGCTGAAGATGTTATAATCAAAATGTCTTCCCTAATCCTCATTAAACTGTGACGTTTCTGATGGATTTATACAAGGACAATAACTACTGCGCAGGCAGTCTCAGCCCAGCTTTATTAAAATGATTCATCCCGAGGTCGTTATATTTACCAGGGGGAACAGTTTATTAATCAAAACGAGTCCCCCAAATAAAACCAGAGCTGTTCGAGCTCGGAATGGAAGTGAAAATTCCCGAACATCGTGAAACTACACACTGCAGCGGTTTGAAATGCAACACGCAATCAACCAAATCTGAAGAAATGAAGCAGCCTACGGTCCTCTAAAGTGTGGAAGTACGGAGACCCAACAACGTGCTGCTCTGCAAACTCTCGGTCTAGTTATTAGCCTTGTCCCACACTGATGGAAAGAAATACATTTGCCAGTTATTGTCTTAATATCTTGTGAAAATACTGTTGCTGTGACAGTGATTGAATCCATGAGACATTTTTTATATTTATCTGGGGTAAATTAAGTCATATTAGCTACATAAATCTTACAAATAATTTATAGATTATTCTAAATTAATTGAAAAAATAATTAGCTGCAACCCTAAACTAACTACTAAGTTTACTGCAAACCTTTCTGTTCATGCATTTCTCTTGAGCCTCCTTTTCATTTCTGTCCTTTAACTACTGCCGTTACCAAAATATGAAGCAGAGAATGATTCAACTCCAGTGTTCTTTCTGGATTAGTTGGTTGCTACTCCAACACCTACACTTAGACAGGCAACAAACATAACCATCACAAGCTTTTGAGCAACAAACCCTCTGACCCCCTGCCTGGATAAGAGTGGCACAAACACATTAGACCGCACCAACAAACCAACCAAAGAGTGAGGAATAAAAAGGCCTGAGGACCTTGGAACAGTTGAAGCATATAAATAAGCTTAGCTGGCACTGTATCAACATGACAACCAAGGCTTTTCTAAAATCACTCCCTTTCTTTTAGACGAACGGAGCTTTCCAGGAAGCAAAGAATGGACTTTATTTTCCAGGAACTGGCCAATTTGGAGGTTGATGCCGATTGCCATGGTAATGCGTAAAGGTCAGAGGTGAGGAGACTTATTGTAAAGCATGTCTGAACGTCACAATGAAGCTGCAGAGAAATGTGATAATGGACTACTTACTCACTAGATTACTCAAGGTAATAGTCACCTTGAGCAGTAATAAGACATAAGAAAGTATGCACACTACTACTGCAAACATGCACGTAGAGTCCTTTCACCAACCAAATTGGCAGTCAGCAGGTCTTCAGTACGTTAGGAATGTTGAGCAACACGTTAACACTCTTCTCCCTTCCCTGTTTTCTCACTTGTGACTGGGCTCAGTGTTTGTGCGTGGCCTCTACCATTAGGCTACTGATACAAGTGCGTGTCTTTTGGGTTACACTACATGAATCCCATGATCCCCATTACGTGCAAAGAAGACTTTAATCTCAAGTGTTCATGTGGGGTTATGGTCAACTCCATCAAAAGTTAGACATATGATGCTGTAAAATAAAACACAGCAGCCGCCCTGATTATTCATTCAGTTAAAGAGTTTTAAAAAATGGCAGAGAAAATATGAAATGAATGAAGCTGCCAATTTCTTTCTCATCAACCATTAGCATTGGAGAAACCTTTAAATGAACACAGTGGCTTGTCGGCTTCAACTCAAACAAACTGAATTTCCTTGAAAGACTGACATTTGAAACGTCAGGCAAAAAGGTTTAACATTTCAGGCAGAGACGACAGAAGAACTTGACTATATTTAAAGTAGTGCTTCTAAACTTTGGGTTGAGTCAGTCAGCCACTGCGTCATGACAACAGTCTTGGTGTCAATCACACACACCGTGTGACAGGACAGGCTGAGGGCTGCAGAGCACAGAGGAGAGTGTGTGCTCTCCTTTACCCCGCCACCTGAAGGTAGATCAATAGTCCTCTTTATCCAGTGTACATAACAGTGGCTCCCTGATGGGAGATGACTGCAAACGGGTGTGAGCGAGAACGGGGCAGAGATCCTCTGTGTGCGATTCTGTTCCATACACATTTCTCTCAGCTGCTGGATGTAAAGAATTGCCAAATGTTGGCTATTAGCATGCCGGTCAGCTTGGACTGATGATTTTCTGCCTCTTGTTAGCCAAAACTCTGCTAATGCAGGTAGCTTTGCTCACAGTCATCTGCTGTAGTGCAACAGACTATAAAGAGTGACATTTCATCTGGTATGCGTATGAAGAAGTGACAGTCCTGCTGTAATATGGCCTGTTTATAGGCTGGCAGACAGAAAAGGGCCACTGCACACAGCTCCGGTCATAAATGGATTCAAATGCACTGATGCAGCTAAAGAGAATCGCATTACAGGTTGGCAGGAGTCCATTGTTTTTACTAAAGGGGGAGTAGAATGGTGCATGTTGAACATTTGTGTGAGTCCGAGAGAAAGAGAGGTACGGAGAAATCAGCAGACAGCGATGGAGGCACGAGGTGGCGCGGCCAGAAGGGCAGCAAAGACATTTCAGTTCTTGTAAATCACTGGAGACATTTATTACTTATTGGCTGTGGTAGTCCAGGATCACTTCTACAAAAGGAAACATGGGTTTAGCCAACCCCAGGTGAAAAAAAAAAAAAAGCTGGGACGTTTTAAGAAACAATATCTCTCGAGATATGAAACTCTTTATGACCAGCTCTGATAAGTATCTACAATATGAGCCCAGCTGGTACTTTCTACTTGTCAGTACCTTTTCTAAGCACTGTTTTTCCCCAGATGAATATCTTATTGAATGTATTCTTACCCATAATGCTTTGCTATTAACTGCTCATGCTGTGGAGGAATTTGGACACGACACTACTCAGACAGAATAGCTACAAGTTAAGGAGGATTCAAGAGTTTGAGTATTGATTAAGATAAAGACACCTTAACAAAGAGCCGGCGGTAGGAAGTAAGAAATCCTGATTGACATTTGTAAAAGAACCAAAAATCCAGCTTGGAACACGACCTTGGTCAGCAGTGTCTTTACTGAACACTATTTCCCAGCACCTTGGGTAAAGCATACTGAAAGCAGAGACGACATTGACAGTCTTGGATAAGTGATACAGTTATGACGTGTATGTGCGAGGTGGCTTTTTAAATGTATCGTTAGACTTTACGAGAACCATGAAGGTTCTAATTAGAATAGCAGATACTCGTATCCTAAAGAAAAAGGAGAAACAGAGTAAACCCCAGGGCCATGTTGAAAGAACTCTATGAGAGATTGCATTAAGATTGCTAAGATATTTGCACAGCTCCAACATTGGTCACCAAATGTTAAAGTAAGCGACTTGTTCCCTCAAAAGCAAGAGGACAGAAAGCGATTATATTTTTCTAGTCTATGTTCACAGTAACTGGTTTAAAACGCTCCAGGAACACACCTGCAGCAGCCAACCGTTTCTCCTTTGATTGGTCAACAAACATTAGAAGCAGACTCTTCAGCAGCCGAAATGTCAAAATCAACAGCCGCCGGTACAAATTGCTGATAGACTAAAAAGGCTTCTGCCTGAACGTCCTTCTGTCTGTGTTTCTGTAACTAAAGGAAAACTAACCGTGTTTCCATAACAGAGACCATTGATCCAAGGCCAAACACACAGCAGAAGAGAGGCGCAGAAGAACCGGACAGGTGAGCAGACAAATATGGACACTTGTAGGCAAACACGCTTTGTGTGACAGAAGCAGAGATAAATGATCAGTTTTCTAAATACCTGGTGATTCATTTTCACTTAAAAATGAAAAACAGCAAGCTCATTGTTTCAAACCACATACAAACAGACCTACGCAGACTACTCACGCACAAAACACTGAATATTATCTACAAACAATCTCCAAAATATGGGCATGGCATGCAGTCAGTGTTTGTGATGAAAGTCCTTTCCCATCACATCGCTGCCTGTTTTAGGCAAAACAGTTTCCTTCATTTCGCCTCAACTTTTTCAGACAGTAAACAACCTTACAGAGTCCAAGACTCTACTTTGTGTACATGTGCGACAGTGAGATTTCCTGCAAAAAGGTCGTTGCAGGAAATGCAAGCATGGTGTTTATATGTGGTTTGAAACTAGACTAGTTCAAACCCAAATATAACAACGCATGCCACAATACGTAGTGATGTCACCACGAGGTCTGCAGTCAAAGGTCGTTTTTGCCAACTCGAGAGAATTAATTTCAACCGTGCAACTATGAAAAAACAGTGTAGAGTAAGAGTGTTACCTGAATAATTTCTCCAATTATTCCTGTATTCTTTGTCTTGAAAATGAATTACGACCGGTGCTGCAAATTAATAATTGAAAGTCTATCAACTATAGGACACAAATGACAATGTGCAAATGTTTTAAAACAAAAAGGGAGCCCCCTCCCTCGCGTGTGCACCCATTAGTGCATTTCCATGACACTGAAACAATTTGTGGCTTCATAAATCTATACAGGGCATCAAAGCCTCTAAGCAGTTTTGGTTTTTACGTGACTGCCGTCCAGAAAACAAGCCACACTTGAACGATTATTGCTTTTTTTCATCCTCATTTCCTTTCCCACATGTCTTCACTGGGAGCAGTGAAGCTGCCCAGTGGAGGCGGGGGGGGGGGGGGGTGTAAACAAACAGACGGGAACTCAGCCTAAGCACACGGTTCAGCCCTCTTCGCTGACCGGCTGCTTGCGTCATCCATCTGCAAACCGCAAATGTGCTTACCCCCCCCCCCCACACACACACACACACACACACACACACAATGACAAGGTCAATATGAATCCATCTAGCTGACTCTGTTATGTTTTCTAGGCATGCAAGTTGTACATAATTATGCAATGGTATTCAACACCATAATGTTTTTAATAAATAGTTAGATGTAAAATGGCCGATATAAAAGTTGCATTTATTAGTTTTCAGGTAACAAAGATTACTGCAATTCAACATAGTATTCAAGCTACAACAGCAAAAATCTTCAGTTGTCCAATTCCTACACTTTACATGTCACGGAGAACAAGATTTGTCAAGCACAAACTTATAAACAGCCCCAGATGGAGTGCCAAGTGATCAACCGCACAGTAACAGAATGCAAAAGGTCCTCTATTAAGGCCTCTCGAGTGAGGCTTTCAGAAATATGCACCACGGTCCAGTTTGCCTCTCACTGACGTCAAAGCCCTATTAAGGCCAAATCAGCACTGCCTCTCTATCTCCCCCCCCCCCCTTTATTTCGAGGAAATCACCCAGCTTTTCTTTCCAAAATATCTGCACTGTTTATTCGTGGCCAGCTGGTGTGTGCGCGTAGATCTAGGTGTGTGTAGCTTTGGGTGATGACATCACTAGGGCTGCAGAGGGGAAGGAAGTTGGAAGGGGAAAATGTTTGGAGATAGACAAGACAGAGCCATATCTTGTTAATTACCGGGCAAAACATTCCTGTGTCGGAGAAAGGTTAAATGCTGGCTTGGCTCAGTTTTACTACAGTCTCTTTTCTTTCCATTTCTCTGTCAAGCGTATAGAGGTCCTACTTACATGTATTATTGTAACCTCAATTTAATGTCACAACATCAGCACCATCCCCATTAACACTCAGATAATCAGCAGCCTGTGAAGGATGTTACATTTACATAGTTCCTGGGGTCAGATTCAGCAGGAAATGGACTGCAACGCTATCAGCAAAGCACAAGGTAGATCGCTCTAAAGGGCAACAGGAAAAAAAAGGTAAATTCAGCTAAAACAAGTTTCTCACAATTAGAGGTGACGGATTAAAGGAAAGGCCTTGGAAAAAATGACTACTTCATCCTCTTCAGGAAAACTATAGGCACCAGGGAGTTTGAGGTGGGGTGTGTATCAACCAGAAGCTTTCCTTTCAGCTTATTTAGTTTAGTCTGCAGTGGAATGAAAATTGCAATGCAAAAGACCATTTTATTTATTACCGCATGTACTAGCTAACTCACTAGCTAGTGAAGCAGTACTAGCTCACAATATAGCTTGGTAGTTTCTGGTACTGCAGCTGTGAGACTCTTGCTATCATTGTGACAGCAAGACACAATTACAGGATATTGGTACTAAACTACAGCCACTTGAGGTCACCGCCTAACAATAAATGGAAAAATGGGGTCTTTTTGGGGGGGGGGGGGGGGGGGGGGGACACACTACTGGTCACACTCATGGATGTGTCAAGAGTACTGGATACAGCGTTTGAGGCATGGCCCTCGTTAATTGCTATAAAAGTTGCTCAGTGGCATATGAAGCCAAAATGGCTCGACAGGCGATTAAATTTAAATGACCTTTCGAACTGCTTCCGCATCCCTGGGCCCGCAGAGCAGACGCACTGGCGTTTCCTTTAACTCCGCCTCTGCTCACTCACATGAACTGTGGTTCCTTATGCCTTGGGAAATGATCTTGATTTTTCTATTCGTGGATTTTACAACTCTTGGGACCTAGAGACTTAAATAAGGCTAATGTCGTACAGGGAAGTTGATTTAGCTCAGACGTCTCTTAACCAATGCAAGTCTATGGAAGAAAAAAAAGTGGTTTTGGACCCAATTTGCATCACGTGACGGACCCGGAAGTTGTGATTCCATGAATTGGTTACTAAGAAGAATTTGCCTGAGTGTACTGAGCAGAGCAAAAGTGTTTTTTATTGCTTATGAATTCAGCCATATATCTGCAAAGTAAGGTGTTATTTTCTCTTTCTAAAGTGGCACAGTATTTCTTTAACAAAACAAGTCAGGAATCACGCTTTGCCAATTTCAGCTGTCACCGATGAGTGGATAGAGCCTTTCATGTTGTATTGAGTGAATATTTATTTTAGGGTTAACATTAGCACATTTATAGTTAATTTGTAATGATAAATAAATGTTATAAATTGACGTTTTTTGAGTGAGCTACACCAAAAAGCATCAACATCGCCGTTTGTCCATCTCACTAAACACTTAAGATGGTTGTTGTCCGTTTGTTCTCCAATCTGTATTCAGCCGCTGCCGCTTCCTTCCCGTCCGTCAGTTATCCCACATGAACTTTGTTGTCTTGCTTGTTAATGAGCCTTTTTGAGTTACAAGCGGAGAGTCAAAGCCTTCAGTGCGACAGTGCTTCAAAAACAAAACATAACTCATTAGCCGGTTGCTGGTCTTTTGATGGCCTTGGCAGAACAAAATAAACAGATGCTGGTGATGATCACTGATCCAGGCAGACGGGGGGCAAACATTTGAAAATATATAGTTTCTGATCCTCAAAGCCCAGAAACCATCGTGAGATTTGGTGAAGGGATTAAACTCACTCTCGAATTTGTGTTTTTTTCTGCAACATCCTTGTTCCTCATTTAGCGGTCAAGATGAGAGGAAAAGCTAACGATTGGGCAGGAAAAGGGTGTTACTTTCCTTTTGTATTCATGTGTGTTGGTCTCCATATTGACTAGTTCCTCTTTAACACATTGCATAAAAAAAAATAAACAAATAAATTTAAAAAAAAGGCACTGTACACACCAGAAAAGGCTTCAGTACGCCTCCCCTCCCTCACCCCCGGTGAATTCTGGGATTAAAAAAAAAAAAAGGTTTGTCCTCAGGAGAGAAGGAAGTGGGATGCAAGTGAATCATGCCCACAAAAGAAACCTTCCAAGCATGCACATCGAGAAAAGGAATGTGTGTGGGAAGTGATCAGCAGTGTGCGAGTACCAAACAGACAGAAGGCAACAAGCAAGAGTAAAAAATCAATGCACTGGTTGATCAATGTGGGATAATCTTAATCACTAGACTTCAATCATCACGAACCGGAACTGACTGTGCAGAAATAAATAGACAGGTGCCAAGTGATGTGAAGTCCAACCTATAATACATATTACGCTGCAACTATGTTCAATGTGCAGCGCACAGCCAATAAAGATTGGCATACAGTTCATGATAGTTTGTGTATATGAGCTGAATCTGGTTAAGATCCTGCACCAGCATTCTTCTTGTGGAAATGTTTCCATAGTAATGGCAACAGCAGTTCTACAGTCGACGAAAAACAGAAATAGCGTTGTGTAAAAAGTAAATGAACCCGAGAAAACATCTCAGTCACTGTATGCGGTTCCTGGAATTTCTGAGAAGCAGTCGGACTTTAACTGAGCAGGCTGCTTGTTAAGACCTCTTTAAGTCTATTTAAAGAGCCGGCACATCTGCCCCCTGTTTGCCTTTCCAGGGCTGTAAAACCTGGAAAGCGAAAGGACGGTGAGCCGTGATGAAAGAGGAGAGGCTGTCTTTATGAGATACACAAAGATCATTTGCACCACAGACTTCAAATGAACAGAATGAGAATTGTACATACACAAATCAACCTTCTCAAGTGCTATATGTTATATGCTTTCCTCGAGAAACATTACACTGTTATGGAAAAATCTGAAACTGAAGCACACCGAGTAAAGCACCGTAAAGCCATATTATGCTATTTTTGCTGGTCTCAAACAGGAACTGCCTCAACATGTTCTATATTGCCGCATACTGTATGAAAGTTAAAATTGTCCATGTGTGTCAATCTTGGCATGCACATGTTGAATATTCTCAGTTTCTGGTCTGGGGCAGCATGTTTTGTTTTCAAATGGACAGGCAGGAACTAATAAACCCATCGCATACGACAAGAATCCCTTGCGACAAATTTAATTCTTGTTTCCTCATATCACACAATAATATGTTCACGCGCTAACTTTTAATACTTTGGCATCAAATCCCAAAGTCCCAACTCAAATGCTCAGTAATATGTCTCTAGTAGTCTGGCTTCCACCTTCCAGAGGTCAATGAATGTGTGAGAATAAGGCCAGAGTGGCAGTCGGAGAGGAATCATAAGGCTGCACTCACAAGACTCGACTGACTCAAAGGATGCACTAAAGTTAGAGTACAAATGAGCATTACGTGATGCGAGGTTTCATTTAACCCTAAAACCAGAAAGCATGCTAAAGGTTGAGGTCACTTAGGCCAACTACCTTTAAAACCTGACTGACTATAAAAACTATAAATTAAAAAAATATATATTTCATTTTACTCTATCTATATTTCTGTAAAACCCTCCCAACAGGCTAATAGGAGATTAATATAATGGAACTCTAGGTCATGTCATGTGCTAACCGGTTTCCTCAGTCAGGGGATTTTACCATTACACCACCACTGGTCTGTAACCTCTTTGCACACACACACACACGCCAGTCAATACATCTTAGCAGGCATTTTCATTGCCTAATCCTCTAAATCACACTACAAATCAGCCATGGTCAGGGCTGACTCAGGACACTAAAATAGAGTCACAAACAAACTGACACTCACTGAGAAGCCATTAAGATAAGACGTGAAGTTTATTCGCGTAATTTCAACCAGCACTCAGCGAGCTGATGACCTCCGTTTCTTCATCACAATTCCTTCACGTGGAGGTGACGAAGGAAACATTGACCGTACATCTTTCCCCAGGCTTTTAGAGCGCCGCTGACTCTTGAAGACCCCGTTCCTGCCAAGAACTCAACCTACTGGGAACTGAGACAAACTGGCTCATTTTCCAGCTGACACCAGCGCAGTTCTGAATCTGTGCAATTGCCCCAGAATGGCCGTCGTGGGAGTTATTCAGTGTTTGTGTGTTAGATAGTTCTACCTGGGGAAAGAAAATGCACTCTGTTACTCAGCAAACACCGGACACGCTATCACATGTCAAACTTGTCACCGCAATCACACGAAGGTCATGAAGTCTTTCATGTCAATGACAGATGACAGCTGAGAAACACCCGAGTGACTAAGACGTTTTTGTGACGACGGCTGTTTAATGATAAAACAAATACAGCCAGCGTAAATAAAAGAGTTTCAGAGGTCAGAATATGAGGTCTACCAGCAGACATATTTCAAATTCAAATAGCCTTGTTGAAATGTCTTAAAGATGCCTGTTGGCCTGTCTTTGTTCTCCTGACTTAAATACACAGTGGGGTGAAAAATATATTTCCTTGTTTCTCAGTAGGAGTCTTGTCAAATAGGTCAACATCAACTGGATGGATGGGCATAACATTTGGTGCCATTCATTCAGACATTCATGGTGCCTTCCTCTAGCGCATCCACGAGGTTGTCGGGGCTGTTTCCCCATCAGCCTCAGCTGTACCTAGTGTTAAATGCTAGAAAACGTCAGCATACTCACAAGCTAATCTAAATCGAACATTGTAAACAATATACCTGGCAAACATTAGCATTGGTGTTAAAAACAACATTGGGCCACCTGAAAGCATCAGATTAGTTTTGTTTACCTGGAACTACAGCACAGCCCATTGACCCTCATTGTATCTATGCTGAAACAGGACGCGATTGGTGCGAAAGCTTCAGGGAAGGTAAGACTATCATCTGCCTCATTATTTGATAGTTATCCCAGGGATGGTCTTACACTATAATCCACTCCGCTATGGGGTAATGGTAGCAATGGATGGTTACCATAGAAACGAGCAATGATAACGAAGTCTTTCAGCATATAGCCATCTATAGCCCATGTGTGGGCTGAGCGGATAGTTCTTCCAAAGATGCACTGCACCTGTGTGTGGGCTGAAGGCACAGCATGATGACCAGTGTATTATTATCTTGAGCATAAAATAATCTGCCAGTACGCAAACAGTGGAAGGAAAGCTTTCCAAACTCACAGCAAGTCCAAAACGGCTTGTATTATAAACGCTACATGTTAAATAGCACACATGTAAGCACTGACACAGCTAAGGACTTAAGCCCGACCTGCTTCACTTCAGCAGTCCAAATGATTAGAAGGAGCTTTGTCAAACAAAAACCTAAAGATGTACAGTGTATCCGGAAAGTACTAACAGCACATCACTTTTTATGTTACAGCCTTATTCCAAAACGGATTAAAAAAAAATTCTCAAATCCTACACAAAACACCCCATAATGAAAAGGTTTTGAATTTTTTGCAAATCTATTAAAAGTAAAAAAAAACTGACAAGTATTCACAGCCTTTGCCATGACACTCAAAATTGGCGAAGGTTCATCTTCCAACAGCTTGAGCGGTCCTGCAAAGAAGAATGAGTGTAACTGCCCAAAACAGGTGTGCCAAGCTTGTAGCATCAAAAAGACTCGAGGCTGTAATTTCTGCCAAAGGTGCTTCAACAAAGTATTGAGCCAAGGCTGTGAATACTTGCGTTTTTTTTAAAAGTGAAGCACTGTGAATACTTTCTGGATGCACTATAAATTTACTCTTTTTAAATTAGAGTGGCAACCTCTAACATCATTTTAATGCGTCTGTCAAGACACGGCCTCAATAATAAAGAGCTGCTCAGAAACCACTGGCAGCATTAAACTATAGATGACTTTTCTCTCTCTTCCCACAGTGTTCATATTATATGCAACTCAAGCTTCTCTCCACCCGAGTCTACCTCTCCCTCTTTGCATGTATTTTACAGCCAGTAACCTCGCATGGGCGCATCTGCCGATCCTCTAGTCATCTCCATCTGTCTGCCTTCATCCTGGCTTGGTAAAACCTTTCCTTCATCTCTCTACAGACTAATTGAGGGGGAAAAAAAAGAAAAAAAGAAGCAGGATAAGAGGGGAGTGAAAGCTGCACAGTCTTACTGCTCCATCTCCTCTTGTAACAGCCGAGTCTCTCCGGAGTTGAAGCAGGGACTAGCAGCTACTGCACGAGTACAGGTTGTAAAAAAATACATCAGCTCTGTGCCTGCGAACACACAAACAAATACACTACTCGAGTGAAACTACGGCAGGCTAGAAAGGACCACCAGAACATTACATCAGATCAGACAACTCACTCTTCGTAGCCTCCAGTAGTAAAAGCTAGTCAGAAATAAAAAGGCAAACTATTAATACAACCAAAGCCCTAATCAGTGTCTCAGAGCACACACACACTACATGGCTGGCCGCTGACCGTGTAGCCAAATAAACACTTCAAAGCCATTTTCAAGCTCAAGTGATAGCATTATCGATGTGACATTTTCTACAGTAACTGAGATATTACAAGCCTTAAGTCACGTTTATGCACCACAACGTTTATGTGGACCTTGTGATAATGTTTCTCCTAAGCCCCTTTAAAAGAGGGTCCCATTCTGGACTGGATAGAGGACTACAGTCCAATAGGAAGTGGTTGATGTCAAATGCCAGTGTTTGGTCATTTTTGGACGTTGCAACAGAAAGTCCACATGCAGAAGAAAAACATATTCCATGTAATTCATGGCATCTGCTTTGCTCAACGGAAGCCTGAAATCTCCTCAGATAAACAAAGAAATGTGCTCGAGTCCACTTGTAGGTGCTTGGCTGAGTGCAGCAAACGAATGTTTGTAATGTCAAGCGCTGTGAAGAGGCTGCGAAGCCTCATCTCACATAATTATTTATTCCAATATCAGCATCCGGAGATACAGTACAAGCACATGAACTGGCAGTAGCAGCAGTGAGCATCCGTGAAGATGTCCACATTGAACAAAGCAAGAAAAGAAGTGGCTTTGGTTCCGCAGAATCAGCCTCTATTTTCAGCCACACGTTCAGATTTAGCAGCCGCCTTCAGACTGATGGTAGAAAACGCCTCTCATCCCTCCTGTGATTTGCTGGTGCAGCGGAGAGATGGTGGCAGAATATCCACTTTCTCCACGGTGACAGGAGGCAGTTTCATGCTGTAATTTACTTTGAAAAAAAGTTGCCATTACCCATATTGGAACAGTCGCCGCAATAATTACAATTTTCTGCAGCAAGGAGGCGTGTTCATGCATTTCAGGCAGGAAGAAATTTGTAACTTCGGTCAACGTGCCACAGTAGTAGGAGGACTGTGTACCGATTGGCTGCGGGTATTCTCTAGCCGCGCTGCCGCAGAAGCATAAGCGGCCGGCGCAGCTTTCCTTGGACATTCCATGGCAGCTCGCTGCAGGCCGCACATCGCAGCAGCTCCAGTGTGTTTTCGCCGTTAGTCCCTTTCAGTAAGTTGTGAAACAGTGTTTCACTTCACCAGCACACCAAGCTTGGCCTCATCTGAGCATCTCAGGCCCGGAGTGGTCGATCGAGGGAACGGGGTTGCACAACATCTTACAGGACAATGAGGTGTGCATGTGCGTACGAGAGAGCGACAAACAGAGATATGCTCCATGGAGAAATGAGTGTCAGAATGGCGACGATCTCATGTAGCTCTTCTGATGCGATACGCACACGCACACACACACACACAGCCATCTAGGAAATGACAATGGGTCCCATCCGTGGATAATGGTCCATCTGAACCCATGATGGTTTCCTCTAGAATAGTAAATGGGATGTTGATTGAATCACAGCACTGTCATGTAGACCAGATGGCAAAAAAAAAAAAACCTTTGTGCCTTACCATGACACCAAAGAAACAAACAGTGTCTGACAGGCTCCCCATTTCCTAAACAAACCCTGGAGTGGAAGGGAGGGGTCCAACCACGGAGAGCGAAAACTCTTCTGAAAGTTATTTGTCTCCAACATGAATGAAGTAACCAGGGGAAAAATACACTACTGCCAAAATCTTCTACTGTACTGCCAGTTGTGAAAACATGGCTTAAATAAAGTTTTCATCCACTTATTACACCATGCCTCAAGCCATGGAAGGTAGTGGTGCGTGAAATGGTTCAAATTGTCACCGTCAAATGAGGCTTCAGTGATGGGTGTGAACTCCATGTGGTTTTAGGCAAATATTAGATGTTCTGTCTCTTTAATGAATTCTGGCAAGGCCATTACCTTTAGCGGTGCTTATGCTTTGCGAAATGCCGCGGCTTGAATGGCCAGCATGGCGGTCAAAATGATCACACCTTTTGGAGTTACTGTGAATATATGACACTGGCAGATATCAGTCAGTCACAATCAGATGCTGCCATAATCCTCCAGTTATTGCCAGAGCTAACACCCCATCAAAAAGCCATTTGGCCAACGGGTACGACCGTCTATTGACCACATCAAATTCGAAACACATGGATGTTCAGTTTATTAAGCTTTCAAAGGGACCACTGTCAATCTGTGCAGATCCCCCCCCCCCCCTCACGGTTAGGCATGCGAACCGCAGATTCATTGAACATTAACCAAAAGAGTTTTGCTGACCTTTATCTGCTAATATTGAGTAAAATATGCAACCAGGACATTAATATTTATGCTTTTCTAGTCGCTGACCTCTGATGATGTTGACTATAAACAACCAATCTGTGTTTAAACTGACTGATCTAGTAAAGTTAGCAGCAGTAACGGCCAACGAACACACATTATGATGCGTTCAGGTTCTGTTCAGTGAAAATGAGTATTGGGGAAGGCAACTAAAACGTAGTGTTGGTGATGAACTTGAATAGTGTCACAACAAATAGGTATTAGAGATGAATTATGAGCCATTTACACTAGCTCTAAGCAGCTTATAATACATCAATAAGACTACTAATGACAAGATTTGTTCCATAAAAATACAATCTTTTATTTCTTTATCATTTTAATTCCCTTTTTCATATAAACACAACACTATATAAAAAATAAAAAATAAAAAAGTAAAAAGGATAACATTTAGAATTTATGTTTACACCGATTTAAATAATTTTTGGGACAGAGGCAAAAATGTTTTAATTTAAAAAAAATAATGTTTAAAGTCTGGAGCTTTGTAGACCAGCTGCTATAACCAAACAAACAGGATCTGTATCTGCCAATATGGATCATCAATCTGCGGCAAAAACAAAAAGCTGTGATCAGGGATGTGTAAAAGTTATATTTTCTCCCCATTTTATTTTGTGCTGATCTGATCCGTGACACAAATATCACCGGGACATTTACGATCCGTTGCACCACTAGTGAATACCGCAGGAGTCGCACAGTGACTCAGGTCAGCCAGAAGTTGGGCGACGTCAGCATTTTTCCTCGGGAGCTTGAAAAAGGAGCATGTCAGCCAAAGACTGAGAGGTGCAAGTGAGAGCTACTGCAGCAGAGAACGACATAACGATGGACAGACAGTGAGAGAGGGAACACATCCAGCCGTGTAATGGGCACGGTGGCTGAACCCCCGAGGGACTGAAGAGGGAAAATGATTATTTCTTGGCTAAGTAGTTCTGGTTAGAGTTACAGCTAAATCTCGTCTGAGACAGAACTTTAAACCGATAAGCAAACAGGCTATACTGGGACTGAACTCCTCCCAAGTTACAGACTTCATCCAGACCTGAATTTCTTGATTTGGTGACACTGAGTCATCCTGGCCCGTCTGACACTGAACAGTCAACTTGATGAGCAGTATGCCGATTTCAAGTTCAACTTCTAGACCAGAGAATGCCTATTTTTCTACATTTCAGGGAGGAAAATACATTTTGGTAAAATGTGAATGTTAATTATCGTAAAACCACAACTTGTGGTTTTTAATAGAACATGTTAGATTAAAGTGCTTTAGAGATGTTAATAGTTGGATTTCTTTAGCCTGGTACCAGACTTTGAGCTATTCATTTTTAGTTTGAAGTATAAATGAAGACAACGGAGAGAAAGAGGCAGCAGTGACATGCCAGGCACACATCCAGACAAGCGATGACTCAGAGGGCCAGTCGAGGCTCAAAGAACAGGTCTCGCACTCTGGTGTTGCTAAACGATTTCCTCAGTGTGTATGACATTTGTCAAACTTGTATAAACACCTCATGGATAGCCGCTCCAACGTCTGCAGTAGGGAGACTGGTGACGCAACACAGGCAAGCAGCAGGCGGCAATCTCTTCCCAGACACAATACACGCATGCATGTCCTCATGACTCCAAATCGAAAAGCACACTAGTAGTGCATGACCCTAACTAATTTCAAAAGATAAAAATATATCTTCCAGAACTTTACGCATTAGCCCCACTCCTCCCCTCAAGCACCAAGTTTATCCTTACTCGCCATCCATCCATCCTTCCTCTCCCTTTGGACAGACAGGAAACTTTAAGACAACTTTTAGGAGACAAGCGATGACACTCAAATGTGTGCAGCCATGATAAGAAAAAAAAAATGTTTTTGTTGTTATTAAATAGAACTACCCACCAGCTCCTCTGTGCCCCCCCCCCCCCCCCCGCTTCCTGGGATTGATCCAAAAAAGGGCTTTATCCCGGCAAAAAGACAAACTGATGCAAAGTGCAGTCTGTCTGAGCAGTAATGAGCTCCATGTGACACTAATGCATCCATTCCCCTCTAAATGTCACAACACAAATGCCTCACTTCTAATCATATTTTAACCAGTGAAACAAATCTACACCAGCTGATAAAGAACCATAAGCAACTTTACTAGTTCTTCAGCTTAATCATGAATTGGACGGACATGTCACGCTTTAGGATTGACCTGCATTGTGCCGGAAGCCTTGGTCTCTGTAGTCAGGAAGTTACATATACAGCAGGTGGTGATGGCAGAAAGAAGTCAAACGCTGCATTTACATTTTATTTTGGTGAACAGATAAAAATTGTGTTCAATTGTCATGATATACATATATATATACACACATGCCAACCATCTGTTCACAAGTTCAACGGATGTGAGGGAAACACTGCCGCTACTCCTCTGGGCTTAAATAAACGCACGGTGAAGGCTCAAGGTTGAGTTACTCAACGGAAAAATGCAAACACCCACCCACACACACATACACACACACACACACACAGCAAAGGTATTTAAAAAGACTTGCATGAAGCCCTGCACAGACAACTCTCCGCATTACACCCTATTACAAGATGGCGTTTCCCTTTTAACCACAGGTTTCTGCACGAGCCAGTGTGGTGGAGCGCCTTTCTTCACGGCTTACTGGCAGTCACTAGCAGTGGCCAGAGGGGGGAAACAAGTTAATGTTCTTCTTTGAACACTGGGCAAGAGTTTCATGTACACGAGCAGCCACTCTGTCACACAACACATCTCATCTCCCAGAATGTCTTCATATCCTGTGAATAATGAGCACACATCTGGTGTGAAGTGTGAAAAGATGTGTAAAAGATTAGGAAGTCCTTTGACGGCCTTCATCGCTCCCTTTCCCTCCTAAAAATAACTACGTTTGAAGAGGAAAAATAATATGGTTAGGATTATTTGGCCAAGGCGCTCATTTAGGCTTTAAGATGTTTCTCCAGAGAAGCGCACAGATGCTGAGAGCCGAGCTGACGAGATGTCAGTGGAGACGATGCGCTGCAGCCACACCATTATTCCACCTGACTAGAAAGAGAAGCAAACAACAACCACCACAGCACAAGCCATGGAGAGGAGTAAGACAATGAGATGGGTGCTAATTGGGAGGAACAAAACGCTGCTGTTGTGCCGTTTAGCATGCTTGCCAGGACAAGAGAGCAATCATCTTCACCTTCTAATTTCAGACTCGAGTGGTGAGACCTAATAACATACTCGGGCTGAATGCAGACAATGGCCCCGTCTGTCAGACATCTATCCGTGCACACAGGTCGTGGAGAACACACCAGCATGCGCACAGACCACTGCTCTGCGTTGTGTTGGTGGCATCATGTGCAACCAATAGGGCAGCATGGATGCAACGCAATGAGTGAAAGAGGGAAACAGGGCCATTTGGTCTCATATTGGAACTTCTACGGATGTTTGTATGATAAACTATCACATCTACGGTACAAACATTTTGTAAAAGTGACACGAGTCGCGTGAAGGCATACGCTTGTTTAGCATCTTTCTGAGAAATGTTCAGATAAGTTTTTTTTTAATTCGTCTTCAAGTGGTGCATGTGGTCCAACAAAAAGTAGTCATTTAGGCGTAGCGGAAGGGTTCAAAGGGCTCCACGGAGAAGCGTTACTCTTTGTAGCGACAGACGAAGAGGGAGACGTTAAGGCTCCGACAAAGTGCTTCAAATGTATCTGAAGTGTATCAAACGCATGTCTCACACGCCACACGCCTGGGACAGCGAACACAAACGGTTTCGCAGTCAGGCGTCTCTTGGACAATAGCGAACCTCAGCCGTGGCAACAAATGACACACTCAAGAAACAGAAGAATGAAAGAAAATTAAAAAACAAACTCACCTCCTCGACTGTGAGAGGCATGCATATCCTGTACTCCTTCAGCAACATCTTCCCTCTCCGTACGCGCGTCTCGTGAACTCGCAATGTGTCAAACCAGCCGACGGGATGTGTGTAATGTCTGGAGACGTGTCAGCGCATGTGGAGACGATGGTCAGCCCGGGTTATAAAATGCACGTCCCGAGTTATGGCTGAGTTCTCTCATTGGAACCAGCGGACACTCTCACCGGCTGGGAACGATTAGGGCACAAATGAGCTCGGTTTGGGATCGTCCCCTCTCTGATCGCGCTGATGAGTCAATCTCAGCAAACAGAGTCGAACAGGACCGGAACATGTAGGATGAAGGGCTTCAAAATAAGAGTGTGAAACTTGTCACGTTAAAGAAAAAAAGAAAAAATACCCTGCAGATATCCCTGTCGTCTATTGTAACACTCAACAGTCATACAAACATATTTCAATGATTATCACCAAATGATAGCCTGTATCCAAGGTTGGATTACCAACTGAAGCTGGCACCCGCCTGGGGGGTCAGATCCAGCGGCACACAAAAGCCAGGCTTCATGTCAGTTGTTTTATGGTAATTTAATTCACCGTACATTTGTTAGGTAGCCTTGTGTCAAAACCTAGTTTTCGGGGGTTTATTATTTTTTTTATTGTGCGCACACAATGTAAGATGTCCGATAATTAAGTTGTCTTCAGTCAAATTACCACAAACTAAAATTGAGTATTATTCCAGCACGTACGACAGGCATTGGACTTTCCTGTAATTTGAAGGCAACAGTACGGAGGGTAGGTAGTGTGGGGCAGGTGGGGGCTATGTGTGGGGCAGGTGGGGCCTCAACAGCAAATTGCGATGCATATTTGCTGCCCAGTAGGTCAATACAGCCATTGTTGTGTCCTTGAGTTTTTTTAAATGAATTGTCAGTTTTGTTGATGAGACTGAAACAACAAATTCAAACATTTCTGTGAGAGACAAATATTCTCACCTTACAATTGTCCCCTATTATTTTTTTAAGAGTGAATAACAGACAAAATAACATTCCTTCCTTATAATTGATGTATTTGACGTAGGCTAATGGAGTAGCTCAATGGATTTCACAACAATTTCTAAATTGCATCTTCTCAGGCGTGATAAATTAACCAAGCATGCAGAGATTTGCATCTCACCAGATGTATTCTGAAGTTCTATTTGCTGTTTGGTTTGAAATATGTCAAATAATATGCAGGTTTACATTTACTGTCTACAGAGCATTTCCAGTATCTTAGTCCTTGTATGACTACTTTCTTCCCATCCATCCATCCATCCATCCATCCATCCATCCATCCATCCATCCATCCATCCATCCATCCATCCATCCATCCATCCATCCATCCATCCATCCATCCATCCATCCATCCATCCATCCATCCATCCATCCATCCATCCATCCATCCATCCATCCATCCATCCATCCATCCATCCATCCATCGTAGGCCTATTGACTGACATGTTCAGTCTTTTTACAATAACGAATGACGAATATTTTGAAAAATGTTTGACCGGATGTGACATCGCCTTATGCCAGGTAGCAACACACTATCTTTTTTTTTTCACTAACGTACCGTTACAAATACATGTCATATTCGCTGATAAAGGAAATATATGTGCTTTTCAAAGCGGAGCGCCGTTCTGCGCAATAGATTCAAGGTTGTTGTCTTCAAAGTGGTAAGGACGAAACAATTGAGTCCTTGAGTGGGAGGGAAGGAGACTCTCTGCTTTATCCGGGTCCTCTTCTACTACTTAAAGCAGCTTGCAGAGGCATCGGAAAATGTAAGCGGTTAACAGTCGCCCCGGACCCCCCTCCCTCCCTCTACTCGGCCCGCTGAAATACGACGCGGTACTTGGTGGAAACATCGGTCTCGACTTAACCGCAGCACAGGAAACATCAGCTCACTGCCGCGCACTCGCCCTACATCTGTCTCACCTTTTTTTTATCAGGGCTACATAACAATCTAAAGTACGGGCAGTATAGGAGGGCGTTCACACGTGTAGTGTTTGATAGGCCTTACACTGTAGTCCTTCCACTGCTTTAGGACAATGCAGCATCCATAAAATACACCTAGACATGGCAAGAAAAACTGTTTTGTTGTTGTTGTTTTATGGACAAACTGTGAAATGTTTTTAACTTGCCAAATCAGTCCCCTGACCTCAATCTATGCTGACAATCAGAAAAGGCAAACAGCCCCTGAAACAAAAGCAAGATGAATATCCATTACACCTGGCAGCCCCGCCAAGCCCTAGTTAGTGAGTATAGTTATAAATATTACTCTGTAGTATTTACTGCTTTCAGTCGTTCACCTCAAGGTGACAAATGAAGATGGCGTCTGCTGAATTTTTTTGCAAATGCCCTTTAAATACTTGTCTGTTCGGTCAAATACATACTTAAAAGGATGGCTGGGTGAAAAGTGAGATAATCCTGTCTGTGATGAAATCCCTCAGAATTAGTCACACTTTGCTACTCCTTGTCTTGACGAAAGTAGAGAGAAAACACGATGTAAACACATCAAGCAGTCCCTGTTAATGAAGGGAGGAGTGGCATTGCTGACCTCATTGACACCTGTGATTTACTTGGGTCTGTGCTCAGCAAAAGTCACGCTCATAATTCTGCATTGAAGATGCTGACAACCAGCATTTTGCACTGTCAGCACGCATTCAGCGTTTCCCCAGGAAATATATTCATGCAGGGTGGCAAGCCCTCTGAAACGCCATTAGAATTTAAACTCTCCACTTAATCCACAAACTGATGTGTGAGCAGCTCCTTAAAGCGGCGTCACCGACATGTTTCACTCAGACTCTGGGATGTATTTACGTGGAGACATAGTTTACAGAGTAAATAAATAAATAGATGCAACAGAAATAAGGCGTCTCTCCAAATTGAACTTGTTGTTTATGTTTGTAAAACTAGTGGTGAATCACAAGACTGAATGACTATCACATTCGATTAAATACATAATCTGCAAGTGTTATAAAGGAAGATTAGTTCGATTAGTTGTTCTGGGTGCGTCTCTAACGAAGATACAGTGAATTTCTTCAGGCAAACTGTTTTAAAGCCCTGATTGATGACTCTCATTAACTGCTCATCAGTCTCATATTGAGCCTTTCTCATTTGTGTTCTTCTAACAATGTGTAGCAGCACATTAAATGGGCATTATGAATTAAATGAGTCATATTCACAATGAGATCATCTAAATGATACCCCGTCGCCACAGTATAGCAAGTATATTGTAGATCTCAGGAAGCTATCAGAAATAATGTCACTAAAAAGCCACATTTACCAGAAAATATGTGCTCCTTCAATTTAAATCTGCACTCATTTGGCATCAGAACAATTAGCATGGTATCAAATAGAAATAATAAACCTGACGACTTGTAGAGCTATCTAGTATCGCTTGTTAGCATATGGGCTAACAGGTGCAATATACATTTATTGAGTTATCTTATCAGTTATAGATAGCATACTATACACATAGGCTAACATACAGCTTAGACCACATCAAATGACTTTGTTGTACAGTAAAGGCTTTCTGTATACACACTACATAAGTTCAATGGCGTTTGTGTGGCCTTATAAAAGGCTGACATACGCTGCAGATTCTTAAAATAGCGAGTAAACATCTTCAAGAAAGGAACAAAAAGGGGGGAAACCCCCAAACAGCCGAGAGGTCCTTGCACATCATCAGTAAGAGATCATGAAACTGTCAATCTGTTTTATAGATCAATCAGATGTTCCTCTCGTGTCCTGGGATATCTCAAGGCATGATGACAGCGTTGTGCATTCAGTTTAATCTGATGCACAACACAAGGAACATCTCTTTTGAAAATGTCAGGCCTGTATTTCATTTCGGACAGTCTGTGTTTATATTTACATCAAACCCTGGAGCTTAGCTGAAGGGCCATGGGACAGGGACAGGCTTTCATGTGAGTGGTGTCGCAGAACCAGCTAGCCGTGACCTAATAACCGAACTATTTCAATAAGGTCTGCAATGATTAGAAAGGGGCTTAGAGCCTGATGTCATCTGAGCTGCTGTGTCGCGTCAATAATACCAAACAAATCTCGAAGCTCTGAAATAGCCAAATGCCCCAATTTTGCAAAGAAACACTGTATTTAAACAGGGGAGGTGTTGGGAAGGATAGTCTGGCCACATCAACCAAGCTAAATCAAGGCTTACTCAGAATCTTTCATATGTGTATGTATGTGGCACAGCCTGTTATTCATCAATGAGATAAGATCAAATAAGATCAGACAACCCTTTATGATATTGAGGACAATATTGATGATCATGATTTGAGGTTTCAATCTGTCTCCTTCAGCTGAGCTCTTCCTGGTGTTTTTGCTGTCAGAAACATATGCTCAAAGCACACTGATTCTTTTTTTATGCCTCTGCAATCAGAGTTCTTGTTCCCTCTCAGTGGATCATCATGTGCAGTTTGTTGGACTCGCGCTGTCTGCGCTGAGCCTGCACTGGGATCAAACTGATTTTGGCTCAGGTCTTAGGAGGCTTTCTCTCAGGAAAATCACTGACCTAAATCACTGAAGGTGGCATTGGAGCCTTTCAAAGCAGTGAACTGTGTGAGGACAGGAATGCAGTCATTAAAGGGACACCTACTGGTGGACTGCTGTCATTGGACTCAGTGTCCATTCATGTGATCATGTCCATTCACAAAGATCTTCACTCACCCTGACCATTTGATTGGAAAGGACAATTTGTTTGTGTTATTATCTTCATCATTCTACTTATTTTGTTATTGTCATCCTCCTCCTCCATCACAATCATTCTTGCCAACACGACTCTGACATTTTGATTTTTGATTCCATTGGAGTCATATGTATGAACTCAAAGCTCTCGGCTCAATTTGACAAAAAGCATACACCCAATGACAAGGATGTCATTCTAATCACCTCCGTCATCAATAAGATTAAATTGAAATGTAAAAGTCTAAAAGTGACAGTATGGTTGTGTTTGTCTTTTTGTTGTTGTTCTACAGGCAGGAAACAGTCCTTCAGGACAGTCCCTCCACATGAAGTGAACTCCTGTCGGCCTACCACAGCTCCCTATGTCGGTGATATAAAGAGCACACAATCTTTTTTGGGCCTTCTTGTGTATTTTTCTGTGACTTTTTAGACTTGCAGGCTGAAAAATTACGTCAAAGAGAATTGTGTGTCCCTCTTGAACAATAAAAAGGTACCCCTCGTTATTTCAAGCTAAATATAGACTCTTTTAGTTTGGCACTGCATTTAAAAAAAAAAAAAAGCCTAATTTTAAAATAGCACCTGCTCAAAATTAAATTGTTGCTCCAAAATTGTTTGTGTGACTACATAGAGAAGTATTTATTAAGAACATTTATTTATTACATGATGCATCCTAAATAAACTGACCAGCAGAGTCGTGCGAAGAGGCTTTTATAACGCCTGCCTAAAATATTCTGGCGGGGTCCTCACTGGGTCCTTAAGGCGCCTTGGACAGCAGTTTGGTACTCTCCTCTGATTGGTCGCTCACCTTTTCGGTCCTTTGACAAGCAAAATAGTGCTAGGCTAGTTTCACAAGAAAAGAACCGTACCGTGCGTTACCCTAACCTGAACAGCACAAACATGTCTGACGAACGAGCTGAAAGATCTGATGGAAAGATTGTGAAGATGGAGGTTGACTACAGTTCAACTGTAGACCAGCGTCTCCCGGAATGCGAAAAAATGGCCAAAGTAAGTCTGAAAGACGCCAGCGACCGTCTGAGTCATGGTGCATCAGTATCAGCATTGATGCTAACGCACTAACATCGACGTTTTTTAGCACTGCCCGGAAACCTCCTGTAACTAAAATACTGCGCGTAAATTACTCATAAATCTATTTGTTTTTAACTTTAACACATTGCGCACACTTTTATCGTCACATACACGTAGCTATATGTTTGATATTAGGTTAGCTAGCATGCTAGTAGGCTTAGCGGCCAAGTCATTGGGCAACATTCTTAGCTAACTTATTAGCCGGGCAAAGTGCCTTTTAATTCAGTGTTGGTCCAAAAACAGAAATCAACATTTATCTCTAGTAACCAGCGTAACTAACGCTGAGCGTACGTGTTTTTCTGTTACAGGAGGGCAAGCTGCAGGAGGCCATTGAGAGCTTGTTGTCATTGGAGAAGCAAACCAGAACGGTAAGTTGTGCACAGTCCAACTGATTTAGCGTATTTCCCTTCCAGTCTGTTGTGGTAAATCCAACATCTGGGAGATTGAGTCCCAAATGTCAATGTCATAAATGTATTCGATCGCTAATATGAGTTAGTATTATTTCTCAGCCATCCCCAAAACAAGATGATTTGCAAAACCTGCGTCAAGGGCTTGTTCAGGAATACATAAAATTAAGGAGTTCTGCTTTCCTGACATGAAAAAAATACCAAATTAACCAAAACTTCCTGGAAAACAAGTTTCCTGATACCCTGAATCATGGGATTTTCCTGGATTAATTATATTGGGTGTGTCCTCGGCATCAAACATGTACATTTGAGATGTTTTAGAGTCGTGTTAATGAAATAACTAATTCATTTATGTTGTTTTTGTGTCTTGTTTTACTTTTGTGCCTGCTCAGGCCTCCGACATGTTGTCCACTTCCAGAATCCTTGTGGCTGTGGTCCAGATGTGTTATGAAGCCAAAGACTGGGATGCACTGAATGAAAACATCATGTTGCTCACCAAAAGGAGGAGTCAGCTAAAACAGGTCAGATACTTATTTTCCCCTGACGGCCCTTTTCTACCAGTTATCTCCAAACATATTCTTATAAGTCCACCAGTCTGAAAATTCATGTTTGTGTGCCACCAGAGGTGATCTTACAAGCCATACTACTGACTAGTTCAATTTAGCACTAACGAACACTGTTGTTTGTAGTCAAGATATCAAGCACACCTTGTACACTGCAATGTTGACACCATAGTATATTTTGAAGCCTCGGATTCCTGTTTTGAAGTAATCTCTTTTTTTGGAAAGTACGCACACCTTGCAGCCGTTCTTTGTCAAGCTCTAAGGAACACTAAATCTATTTTTGTTTTGCAGGCTGTCGCCAAGATGGTGCAAGAATGCTACAAGTATGTGGATGCTGTGACCGATCAGCCCATCAAGCTGAGACTCATCGACACACTTCGCACCGTGACTGCTGGCAAGGTCTGGAATGTGTTAATGTGTGTTAAAACGGAGCTGTATACTAGAGACATAAGGAAAGTTGAATAGATTTTAGCTGTTGTCAAAGTACTGCACGCCACTTGGTGCCAGATGTTGGGGTAGCTTGAAAGTCACAGGTTAACTGTGGCTGAGGCACCAAGAGACGTGTGTATTATCAGACGTACAAGTTTACAAGTTCAGTTTGTTTATCTGAGGCTCTCTTCAGAGTGAGGAAACAGTGGCATTTACTAAGGTGTCCTCTCTAATACACTAAACATGTCGTCCTCATAGATCTATGTCGAGATTGAGCGTGCCAGGCTGACGAAGACCTTGGCCAATATCAAGGAGCAGAGCGGAGAGGTCAAAGAGGCAGCTTCCATTCTTCAGGAGCTGCAGGTAAGAGACGGACGGCCTTCATTCTAAGATGACGAAGACTTTGTAAAGTTGTTGTGGAGACAAATGGTGGCATGTCTATACTTTAGAAGGTTTGAAAGAATTTGATTGTTTGGGCTATCTTTCTCACCCCATTTTTAAAGAAAAGAAAAAAATACACAAACTATGTGAAAGGGAAGTTTTATGGCCTGTTGTTTGGAAAGTCCTTAGAATATGTATATATTTATTTTTGTCTCAGGTGGAGACATATGGCTCCATGGCGAAAAAGGAGAAGGTGGAGTTTATCTTGGAGCAGATGAGGCTTTGCATTGCCGTCAAGGATTACGTTCGCACCCAGATCATCAGCAAGAAGATAAACACCAAATTTTTCCAAGACGAGGGCAATCAGGTAAGAGAAGGACGCCAGGAATTGAGCGCTAGCAACATGCTACAATGTCTTGTTGGCACTGTTATTTTTGGCGGATCTGAACTGAGCAGGTTGGTGTACCGGAACACTAACTTTTCCGTTTTGTCTAATAATCAACCCAGGAGTCCAAGCTGAAGTACTACAACCTGATGATTCATGTCGACCAGCACGAGGGCTCCTACGTGTCCATCTGCAAACACTACCGGGCCATCTATGACACCCCCTGCATCTTGGAAGACAGCACTAAGTGGCAACAGGTACATGGGCTTTCTATTGTGGCCACAGTATATTATTACATAGTATTACATTCATACTTTTTGATTTTATTTGGTACTGCGTGTGTTTCCAAATAACTGCTGATATTCTCTTTTTTTTGATAAATGCTTACGATGAAATTGAATGCAGTAACGATAGGGATTGTGCTGTACTGTTTTTCTTACTGTTTTCCTGCCTTAGTGCTCGAGCACAGTAACACGGTTGCAGAAGAATATGTTTGGAAATGCAATAGATTAGCTGTACAAACCCTGTCTTCGACTTAATGAGCGTTATCGTTAGTGGTATTTCTGTTGGTACTGAAATCTATAATAACAATATAAAACGATTTATCTGTTTCAAAACTTTACTTTGCTTGTTGCCATTGGGGTGTTCTGAAAAAAACAACCATGGGTGCGTTTGTTTTTCAGGCCCTGAAGAGTGTGGTGCTGTACGTGATTCTTTCCCCTTACGACAACGAGCAGTCGGACCTCGTGCACAGAATCAGCGAGGACAAGAAACTGGAAGAAATTCCTAAATACAAGTAAGACTATCTTTGTGCTCCATGAAAACAAACAAACGGCCCTCGGGCTTAATGTGATGTGGGTGCCAGTTACGTTGTCCTCTGTAAATGCAGTTACAGCACTTCAGCTACTATGAAAGGCCAGAGATGTGCTGCCAGGAGAAAAATGTGAAAAGTGAAGGCCGACTTAATCAACTGTACAACATACCAGTCGCTCCGTGTCTGCAGATGTAGACACATACTGTACACAGCGCATGTAGCGAGACAACCTTTGTGAACGCAGGCATTTTCACTATGTTCCTCTGTCCTTCCTAGGGACCTTCTGAAACAGTTCACCACCATGGAGCTGATGCGCTGGGCCGCCCTGGTGGAGGATTATGGGAAGGAGCTGAGAGAGGGCTCAACCGACAGCCCTGCCACAGACGTCTTCTCTAGTTCAGAAGAGGGGGAGAATAGGTGGAAGGACCTGAAGAACAGAGTGGTGGAGCATGTAAGTCCCACAGTCAAGTGGAGGCTCTTCACAGTTGGAACCGATGCGCACATAGTCGGATGGGTTTGATGAGACTATGTCGGTGCTTGGCAGCAGGGAAACGTCGAATCAAATAGGTTTTCAAAGAGATTTTCAACTGCCTTGTTATCCCAAACTAGGCTAGCACATTCAAACCAATGATTAATAACGAAGAAGTATATTATCAGCAAAGAAAACAGAAGTTGCTTGTTTTTTTCAGGTTGGCTGGGCCTTGTTCAGACTGCCATCACAAATCTTTTTTTGACATATGCAGATTGTATCCATATTGATTTTTAAAAGTCTGGACAGCAAAAAAAAAAAAACATGAAAAGATATTTTTGCAATTCGGCTCCAAACCACATTTGGAGGTGGATGGAATTGCGATTCCAATCAGACTTCTACAGATGCGTCTCAGTCCGGAAGTCACAACCACAGTCCGTGGACTGATGCCAAGATATATTGTCTGCTGGCACTTTCACTTTCTGCTGCCAGAGAGCCGTAGAAGTGCAATGCAAGCCAAATAGTAAAATTCAGATTTTTATATTTTAGCAGATTGGTACGTGCAATATTAAAGTATGCTCAAATTGGATTAGTAATGGATGGTTGTATTTCACTCGTGAATATTTTGCATCAATGTGACCTGAAAGCACCTCTGTTCTAACCTGATATAATTATCATATTACAGTATATTCTGCTGCAGATATGTATATTAATGAAACTCTCCCGTTGTCCCCAGAACATCAGAATAATGGCCAAATATTACACCAGAATCACAATGAAGAGGATGGCTGGACTCCTTGACCTCTCTATTGACGTAAGCTGAGTTTGACTTATTAGCTGTCTGTAATTCAGCCAGCATGATTTGACTTGATTGTCAGGATTTGGTCTCACTGAAACACATTTTTTTAGAGGTATCTAACATGATGTCTGCTCAACTATTTCACCAGGAATCCGAGGAGTTCCTCTCCAGCCTAGTTGTAAACAAGACCATCTATGCCAAGGTGGACAGGATGGCCGGCATCATCAACTTTCAGAGGCCTAAAGACCCCAACGACCTGCTCAACGACTGGTCGCACAAACTCAACTCCCTCATGTCTCTGGTCACCAAGACCACACATCTCATTGCCAAGGAGGAGATGATCCACAACCTGCAGTGAAGCAATAACACAGCGCGTTATTTTACGTTTTGGTTCATATTTGTTAGTTTTTTTTTGTTTTTTTTCTGTGGGAATGTTTTTGAATAAACAGTACATAAGCGGACTGAATGCAGCGTTATTACAATGTCATATCATTGAAGATAAATCTGCAGCACCACATATGTTCATTTTTTTACTGTCCAGTAAAACCGTGACAATAAACACATGAGCACCTCTCTTCTTTGCATCCTTGTCAGTGACTGGATCCTAAATGTGCTTCCTGTTGCCATTTAATGGATTATAAACGGTAGTTTCAAATGAATTGCTGTATGAAAACTTTTTGAAATGTATCCTTATCAATGTAAACCATAACCTCACATGTGCTTAACAGTTGTATGTAGGTTTTAAACCATATTTAACCGGCGTACAATCTTAATACGACAAATGTTAAGCGTCACTGCATCACATCATTCACGTGTTTTCTGTATGAAGGATTATTAAAGTACGGAAATACAGAAATTTGAAACAAAGACAGGTGTCAGTGTGTGAGGTAAAGTCACATGTAACGAGACTTGGAGAAAAGGAACGTCCCTTTTCAGTTTTGTTCTAAAACTGAGACACTTGAGATGGTGAATCAAGATGTTTGTAAGTTGTAAAACAATCCAGTTAAATGCAAGAATATTGAGAATCAGATTTCTATTTTGTATGCTGTCACTAGTTTTGCCCAATGTTAGCTGTCTGTTTAAGTTGGTGATGTCATTGTCATGCTCTGCTGCCCCTAATTTGTGGTGTTCTTGAACTCTTTCAAAACCCCCGCCGTCAAAACCCTCTGCTCAAAGTTTTACCAACGGTTACACTGAAGCAACAATCCACTACAGGTCTACGGTAACAAAGCAAGACGCTACAATTGTTTGTGTGCAGTTAAGATATTCTACAATTTCAAATTAGATATTGTCTTGTAATTTTTGGGTTGATGGCTCGTAGCTCAGCCGTGGTGTTTGAAACAGCCCCCTCTCCTTCTATGCTAGCTAATTAGGTAATAAGGAGAGTTCTACCTGACTTTGTTCTGACAGCTTGTGGAGACTCATGTTGGTTTTTCCCTTCATTTGGCTCCCACCTGCATTTTTACTGCACAGCCCCGGATAACGCGTAACCTCCTGCCTCACTAATTGGAGCCAGAATGACTAGCTTCACATTCTACAGTAACACACACGTAATTATATTTGAATGGATGTACGCCTTTGTATTATGTCTAAAATGGATAGCCCAGTTTATTGTACAAACTTCAACTAAAGACGATTTAAGTGATACAAAACAACACAGTTTAGAATTAACATGGAAAAGCCTTGAAGGATCCTTGTCACCATAAAAGTCTCGCAGCTCCAACCTCCACATCTGCAGATGTGGCAGCAGGATGCTCTGGGAAAGCAAACACTGACCATTACCCGGAAGAGGAAACCAGGCAGGAAATGACATCACTAGCTTGACAAATTTTTTTGTTGAAATATGAAACCTCTTGAAATGTAAATACATTCCTTTGTATGAAGAAGTTGAAATAAATCATTGTCTCTATCGTGTTACCTGATTGGTTTATTTTCAGATCTAAACCGTGCATATACAGTATATATATATATATATATATATATATCTTAAATTCCATTTATCACATTTTTTGTTATTGTGATGGCCCTTTTCACATGCAGCCATTTTTGACTTGCCATTGCAGGGTAAACACAGGTGTAATTATAACATTAATTATGGCCATGTTCCCTTTAGCTGGGCCAGGACCCTGTGTGCGCTGGCTCACTGGAATGGCTGTGACTCCCTCTTCTGTGTTGTGTTGTAATAGTACTGTAATTGTTGAGCAATATTAACAACTTTGTTTTTTGGATCTTAATGGACGGGTGTCCATAGTTGGAGACTGACCAGCAATGTTTGTAGCACGTCACCCCCCTCTCTCCCAATTTTATTTATTTGTAAAAAAAAGTTTTGGGCTGTCAACTACCAGCACATACTTTAGCGAGAATCTTAATTTAAACATTCATTTTAAATTCATGACATTAACAATGCCTGTATTCCAAAATGGTGGTTAGTTCCAGGACCCGGTATTGCATATGTTACCACAGGAATAGAGCGGTCATCAATGGTATTAGTTACAACGGGGCTTTCCTGCTGACAGGTTGAAAATAAGTCTACAATGGATTTAATGTGGAAAATATTGAGTTTCAATCACAATATAAGTCTCCTAAATTATAGCAGACTGTAATAAATATGGTCAAACTGTCCTCAAATGCTTTTTCCAAAGGAAACAGCCAAACCTGCTTTTATTACCAACATTTCTGAGATGTCTTTCTTTTTTCATAGTTTTTAATGTGCCAATTTAACATGCAGCTCGAATCTTCATTGTTCGGGACATTTCTAATTCCTCACATAGCTTAATCCTGCATACACATACCTTACACACTATCATAATATTTATGCTCATTGAGGTATTGTAGTTTGACTTAATATTTGATTTATCCTCACTGATTCTCTTTTGTCTTTGCTCTGAAATATTGTTTTGCTATTTATTTAGTTAGTTTGGAATTATGCCAGCCTCAGCACCAGAAACTCTCCAGCTGTGCTAAAATACAAACGACATACTGCTGATGGCATCCCATGTAGAGTTTGACAAGCCTGATGATGACTGGATGAATGAAAATCCCCCTGATAGCAAAGACTGTCAATCCCTTTTGTTGTTCAGCTTGTTTTGAGTCAGAAACAAAAACAAGATTAATCCCCAAGATATATTGCTGCATTTCTTTTAGTTCTCATGCCATGGAAAGCCAGTAGTAGTTGAGTGGCAAATGCGTGTTCGTCTTACGTTTGTGTTTTTTATGCCTGTATACAAATACGCAAGTTAATAAGTAAATGAAGTGGCTCTTTTATTCTCCCTGTGATAGGGATTTCAAAAATGTCTCATTTTAACTTAATTTCAATGGAATCAACCGTAAATATTAACCACACGTTGTATGTTTGAGAGGAACTATATCAGAAACCTTTCAATACGAACGCTTTTCGACAAGGAAGATCCCTGCCATCAGAGGCCACGCTCACACACGCACGCACTAACACACAGTCCTCTCAACCTTCAGATCAGTACATCCCACTATGCTTTGCGATGGTCTGACAAGTGGATCCAAGATGGCGTAGAAAGTAAAGCTAGGTAAGTGTTGACTTCCCATTTTCAGCCCTTTCAGTTGTCTTCTTCGCCGTAAAGCCACTGACATAAACCCCCTCCACAAATCATTATGATAACGACGGATGCTTTGAGTTCACGCAAGGATAACAGCACGATGTCACATCAACTATATTTGCCTAAACACCGTGGCAAAATTACAGGCCCGAGCCCGTTTTGTTTCGGCGAAGCTAAGCTAGCTAGCCAGCTAGCTTGCTAACATTAACAAACCAGCCAGCTATTCTTGTTGTGAGCTTGCCAGTTTGGTGCCAAGAAAGGCCGTGTTTTGGCTAGCAAGCTAGCTGTTAGCTACGCATACTCTGGTTAGTGGCAACACTGTTTACCCCGTGCAAACGCGAACGGCAAGTTAACCAACATTTGTGAGGACATTTATCAGGGCTTTGTAACGCTGCCGTCATCGCTCTGACTTGCAACAGTCATGTCAAGTTCAGGAGACAAACAACAGCTAACGTTATAACTCCAATGTTTCCTACTGAAAGACCAAACGAGTCGTTTTTAACCTTTGCGGGTATTGGCGTGATCTCTCTCGATATTTACCTTTTGGGCTTTGTTAAATTTGGACGTTTCATAGCCGTGTTTTTCTGTACGTTGCTGCTAACGACACTGTCAAGCCTACGTTATGTCAGGATTAAAGCAATCGATGTTCTTTTACAACTATCCCCAGCTATACAATTCGCTTTCTCCTCTACTGTACTTCAGGCGAAGCTGTAGCCTCTGTAGTAGAAACCGACGAGTGGACACAAAAAAACAAGCCAGGTGTCCACCCACTGTATCCCGCCAAACTATTTGTTGTTTCCCCCATGATGTGGCTGGCTTGCAAGCACCAACATTAGGTAACAGCAATTCTGACTGTTCAAATTAGCAGTGTTAATGCATGCATATGTTTTTTAAATAACCTCTGATAATTGGAGACGGTTCTGTGTTAAGATCAGTCACATGTTTGGTTTCATCTTTGACCCTATTTTCCATTTCCCAGCCACAGACCTAGTGTGCTGGCCAAAGCAACATTCAACCCTCATTTTGCAGGCCTCACATACTGTGCAACATTTGCTAATCAGATTCTAATGAGTTTGTTATAAAATAGGGACACCAGAGTTGCCACTATGACAGTAATACCATAAGATGCCTCTTTATGTGGAGTATATGTTTCAAATTGTTGTTACATTTATCAAGTATGATCTATATATTTCCCTGAATGCACCAGTACCTGTCTTCTGGGAGCAGGGGTTGGACCAGCGTTTCTTGTTTAAGATACTCAAGAAAAGCTATATGTGTTATTATGGTGTGGGTGCTACAACAGTATTTGTCCGGTTTGGCCAGTTGCCATATATGTGCATAGTATACAAGCACCCATTATCATACAGCCTACTCACAACAAAGTATTGTTCCTCATCTGAATCTTGAATGTTTAGAGGAAGTGAACTCAACAGCAGTTCACTTTCTTTTTGTGGAAGAGATGAGATTGTGGAGAGAGCTGTAATATGTTGTGAGATACTTTGCAGGAAAAACTTAAAGTGTTTACTGTTTGGGACATGCAGTCGTGGGTGTGCTGTCTTCAGCATCATTGGATTGTAGGGGGAAAAATATTGCATATTGCAAATATTGTATTTTACCTTTGTTGGCCTTGAGTGTTAATTCTTTTTTGAATAAAAGCGTTAACTATGATAAATGGTATACATAAACACTAACTTCAGATTTAGTCTTTGTCATGTGTGCACCCAACATGTACTGTACATTGGTTAGAGAATATGTCTATGTTATGGTCCTATGGGACAGGAACTGGGGGACTCGGAGGCGCTGCCATTTGGGCTAGAGCAGCTGCTACAAGCATAGCTGCCTGTTGCTTGGTATTCAAAAAGTAACTATCTGAGAAAAACTTAATGCAGGATCAATATGCTCTTTATTGCTAAATAATGCCCAGGTGGCAGATGTACTCAGTTTTTCCCTATTCTCGTATAGCAAGTTATTGCACATGAAATGCCTTATGAATGTTATTTCATGGAAGGCCGGTTCTCTACCAGGTTGTGATATTATCTGTTATTTGATATTTTCTTCATACTGCTAACTGAGCTTTAACATATAGGCCTAGTAGCTGTCTACTGTCTCACTTTCAAGGACAGCTGTCACAAATATACCCCAAAATACTGGGCCACAGGCCACAAATTCACTGGTCCTTTTTGAGCCAGTCATAATCAAAAGCTGAATTCCAGACTGTGGTGAGGGCCAGGATGGAAATGCAGCATCAGCTAATTGTTGTGGAATTTTAATTGGCAACCAAAAAGTTAGTTTTGCCTGCCATGTTGGCACACAATAACTATAATGGGGCTTTCAAAGCAGCATTGTTGTTATAAAGGGTGTTTTTCTGCCAGCTTGCGATAAAATGCAATGCCAATGGTGAAACCAGTAAGGTGGAGATAGAACCAAAAGTTACTAAACTATCAGCGAAGGCTGAGCATGTGTTGCCCTGGAGTTCCCAAGCAGGCCATGGTGTACCATCCCTATCCATATCGGTACTGGTTGGTGGGAAGGAGGGCGTGCTGCTTCTTGTAATCTCAGACTGAGGTTTAGATTATTTAATGCTACAGTATACGGCTATAGTAGTTATCTTGCTTCAACAATAGGTTAACACATTTTCACACTCGGTATTTAAGAAAAGGGAAAGCATCCCCTTTCAGATCAAACAGTTCAGCTGGGCTTAAGCAGGTCTTTTGTTAATAAATGCTATCTGCCCAGACTTCATGATCCATCTTCCAAGCAAGGTTTAACTTGGGCCAGATGCTGCTCGGCTTCAGTATGGAAGGGTGAACACAGGTTTCTGCAGTATTGAACTAGAGATCATAAAGTGCAATGCTTAGTGGGCCAGATTCCTCTGTGCATCTGTCGAGTACTACTTTGGGACTCAAACAGATGAGGATGCTACTTATTTAACACTTTGGGGCATACTTAGCGTTTCGTTACATGGGATTTGATTGCTGTAATGCTACTGTTAAGAATCTGGGATGCTTGTCCTTTGACATATTGCAATTGTTGACATTCCTTAGAGTTGATTCTGAGTCGAGGTTTGTCTCCGTTGACTGTGGAAAGCTGCAAAAGTGTTTTCACTTGTTAAAGTCAGTTTTTTTTATGAAATGAATTTAGGCAAACAAACTTTTATGATACAAACCTTGTTTCTAACTGAAAACCCCATTTAAAAACATGGACTTGTGCATGGAATGTGAGCAGGATGCCTTCTCTAAACTATAGAAGCTGTGGAGAGGCATAAGTAGATACTCTGAGATTCAGTATATAGGCATGTGTTCTCATTGGCACATAGATGGTGTTGACCGCCTGGCTCTGTGGCTATGAAGTGTCACAACACACCCGTTTCCTCCTGCACACTGTCCAGCACGCTATACTGCCTAGTCTCTATAAAGGCTTCACATTCTGTATTATCAATTATGATTAGTCTAAGCAGTCAGATGACGCCAGACAGTTGACTCCACTGTTTTTGGCTTTGGAGCTTGAGATGATAAATATGTCTCACATAGGCTAATGCTTTAGGCCTCTCATGTGATTGTTGCTCTCTCAGCTTGTTGCATATGTATTTGAAATGTACACTGTGTGAGCAGAGGCCGAGAATAAAACGGGTGTGAATCTCTAGACACCTCACAATTCAATTCAGAGGGCTACGGTGCCATTAGAAAAGAGTTATCGGGGGAGTTGGGAGGAAGAAGAAGCGAAATGCTTCCATACGTTAGCTTTTAAGCCGGGGTGTGCCGGTCGGATTGTATCCATAGCACAGCCACCCTCCCCAAAACTCTGCCCGCATTTAGCCTAGTTCAGAACGTGTTTTACTGTTACGTTGATTTCATTGACTGTTAGAAACACTTATGATTGCACCAAATTTAAATAAGCAACCACTGCAGTGTAATAAACAGCAAAACCAGTGTATTTCTTTTTACAGTTATATTTTAATATCGACAAATATTCAAGACTATTCACGCTGAATTTAACGACATGGTGGCCCCCCCCAAAAGTGAAGCCGAAGCATCTCGATCGTGGTCAATGTTGGATTAATAGTGCGAGCCTAACTCACGAGACCAGCACGGAGGAAAGTTAGATCTAAGAATTTGAATTAAAAGTTATGATTTTATTTAGCAAATAAAAATAAAAAAGTTGACAGTCATCGTTGTATATTTCAAATTCCACCTCTTACACACATGAAAATAAAGTTCTGAACACCGGCTGGATATCTATTATCAGCATCATAACTGGGGGTCAATGTAGTTTCTATAAGTTCAATTCCTGTAAATCCCATCTTTAAGCATTTATGGAAGGCTTTGAGTGTTCTTGTTATAAGAGGTGTGAAAAGCAATCAAGACTTAAGTATTTCACACATCAATTAAAGTTCTCCAAAAACATGCAATGTGGTTCAAGACGTTTCAGTCAGCTGCAGAAACTTGGCCATTACATGTCAAGTTTGAGTTGGAAAGTGAAGCAAACTAATGGGATGTGCCTCCCCAATAGTTGCGTGTGGGTGTACTGTAGGGTTTATTTTCTCAGATTGTATAACCTGATATGTTTTCAACTAGTCAGTATGGTCTGACCTATTTGCATGTCTCCTGTTAGACTAGAAGCTAACATACAGCCAGTGAGCATGCGGACGGTAACAAGAAACAACCGGTCTTACTAACGTACATGCAATGCAATGCAGTGCCATAGAGAGAAAGGAAAGCCTTGTGAAAATGAGAAAAGGCGACAATGTCCCAGTTTTAGTATGATATATCACACGTTGACACTATTTCTGTGCCATGGTTGACGGTTGTGTTATTTCAGTTCCTGTGGTAAAAAGAAAAATCCTTCGACTATTGTGAAGTTTTCTGTCGTGCAGAGTCCTAGAGTTTCATGTACAATCTCTGGTGAGAGGCGTATCGGTCTTGAACAGATTTTTGTAAAGCACCTCTCCATTTTAAATATAGGCTAAAGAAAATATTTGTAGTTTTTAACCAATGGCATCATTTAAGGCATGTAGCACCTGCAACATGCTGCTGAACCGGAAGTACAATTTCAGATTACAGCACAGTACAAGTTAGTCATGTTATGGTGGTGTAGTATTTTAATGTTTAATACAGCCAAATAAGCATTTCATTTTTTTGTTTGTTACAGCAATCATTTGAAGGGTTTCCAATCGAGTGCTATATTGCAACTTTGTAGACATGACGAGCGCCGCTTCCTTCACCCAGTACATTGGCACATTTTGTCACTTTGATGTGAGTGGCAGTAGCCGATTGATACAAATCTGGATACATTTTTTCTTTCTCATATTGCCCAACCCTGCTGCAGAAAAGATGTTCATACTGTGTCTTTCTTTTTCTGACTCTAGACGTTTTGTCCCTGAGTCATGGCGGACAGGAGAGCGGAGAAGTCATGTGAAGAAGCCAGCAGATCGTTAGCCAGGCGGGAGTACGAGGCGGCAGTCAGCCACAGCACGGACGCCCTGGTGGTCCTCGCACCACAAGCCCCACCCTCCGGCGCCCCCGTCCCACCCAGCCCTCCATCCCTTGTCGCTGTTGCCGGACCCCTCCGCAGCCGTGCCCTGCTCTATCGAATCGCTGCCTTCTTACAGCTGGTGAGGACCGTGGCCGTCTTAAGTATTGTTGCTGCCCTAGCGAGCATACAACCTGTAGTCTTTGTTGATCACTCTTTCCCTTTCTCCCCTTTTTGCTTTGTGGCCCTTAAATTATTTCTATTTTCTCATCATAACATTCAACAACAATTACTGGGGTGGGGTCTTGAGAATCCTAGTTTTGAGACAGAATTCTGAGCCGTTGTATCACAAAATAAAATATAATTTTCTCCTATTCTAAAATATATTCATTACACTGAAATGATCATTGTGACAATGATCAAATGATCATTGTGCTTTAAATCCACTGTTGTACTTCTAATCACTTGGTAAATTACCATGAAGGGAATGTTACAAATGAGAACAGTGAACCCTACTTTCTTCCTCCGTGGCACTGTTGTATTCAATTCCCATAGCACTAAAATTACACCAGTTACTTAAGCCCTAAGATTAAGGAAGCTACTTAAGTCTTTAATGATAGTGTGAGGGGCTCCGCTGTGAGGCAAAGATAGCCATTTGTGGAGCTTAAGTGAAGAGCTGACCCTCGAACACAAAGGATTCCCATTTGTTATGGTTACTTTTTTTAAAAAAAACTATTTTTTTCTTCTCCTGCCAACAGAAAAACTATGATGAAGCAGATGAAGACTGCAAACATGGTGAGTAGCAATTCAAGTTGGAACCATCTGCTGACACGGTATACAGTAGTCTTTTTATACCTAGTGGCAGACAAAGTGTGTGTGTGTGTGTGTGTGTGTGCCTGCCTGCCTGCCTGCCTGCCTGCCTGCCAGGGTCAGGGAAGAACCAAGTTCAGACATGCCTTGGTCTCAGTGTAGCAGAAGAAATCTTAAATTTGGGCCCATGCAATTGCTTTTTAACTGTCTTATTGGGTCAGTGTCATGGCTTCATGACTACAATGTTGTAGAAAACAGACTTGAAAACAATGTGTTGCATATATTGAGAGAAACCTGCCTCAATGTATTGAATTCATTGTCTCCCTACCTGCTCCCTGTGTGTTCTTCATCCTGTCCTAGTCCTCGCAGAAGAGATGGCTCGAGGTGACGGTTCGCTACAGGCCAGCTTGCGCTTCATGCTGTTGGATGGCAGCCTGCAGGAGGTGGCCAGCATCCTCTCTAAAGCCTTGTATGGGGAGCCAATGGTATGATTGATGGACAATGTATACATTATATGCAATTAGACAGCCAACAAGTGCAGACAAGGCTTAAATACTGTACCTGTTGAGGTCATGCTTTCATTCCTAAGAGGGGAAACCTCACTGGATGTTTTTAGGACATGAGAGGGATTCAAACATTGAATGTTAATGAACCTCCCCCCCCCCCCCCCCCCCCCTTTTTGCAACCACTTCCTGCCCAATTCAACACACAAGCACACAAGCAGGTATTCAAAGGTTGTGCTTGTCCTCAAGGTCATCCAACATTTTTATGCAAGTGGGGACAATCGTGTTTGCGAGGCAGATCTCTATCTCCCTCTCCGTCTCTCACGGGCAAACGTTCTTCTGACACAGCGTGGGCTGATTAACTTTTCTCATTTGACTTGTTCTAAACTAATCGGGTGACTCAAATCAGGTCCATGGATATGGATTTAAAAACACTAAAGACAAGAGAAGCTCTGCTGAGATCTGTACTGTAAGAGCTGACACAGCTGCTCATTTTGAGCAGGGTCAGTAATAAATACATAAAAAGCCCTATTGGAGACATTTTGTAGAGTTTTGATTGACATGCCTACACTACAATGCTTTATCGGACCGAATCTGCCTTTCAGAATAGTAAGAGGACAAGTAAACATGTTTATTTGGCCTTTTGTTTACTAAAGCCGTGGTCTTTTAAGGTAAATCCACAGTGTCAGTTTCGGGTTATACAATGCATCTGCTAGAGAAAATGACCACTGAGCTAGATTCAGGTGTTGGGTCCAGTTACTCATCACTTGTGTCCCTTTGGCATTCTTTGATGCGCTGCAGGTACAAACTGTGCGACTTCTCAGTCGACGTCTCTCGCTGCCATTTGGTGCTGCAAATATTCACACGTGTACTGCAGCTTTTAAAACACTGGGACGGTGATGGATTTAAATATTGCCGGTAGATCTAGAAATGACATGATTAATATGATCACACCAAGCAACATCTGCCAGCTTACTCCAAAACAGTGGGGGTTATAGTTCTCATGAACATGCACTGAAAGGCCCGATTGCAGTATTTTGTAGGAATGATGATTATGTCCTTACTTCTTTCACAGAACGGTATTGTCGCAAAAGACCTTTCCAGATTAAAAATGCTCTTCTCAGAAATAGAGGTAAGGGCTGCAAACCTTCCTGTTGTGCTTTCTTTCGTGCTCATGCCTTTTTGGTGCCTGCTGGTTTATTCTCACATTAACTTCATTATGTTGTGCTCCTCTGCTTAGCTTGTAGCTAGGCTAGTTGTGGATGTATTACTCATTTGTTTGTAATAAGTCCAGTGGTCCAACTGCTTGTATGGCCATGTTAGTCATTCACATGATAGTACCGGTAATGATCTTTCTGCCCCGACTCCCACTCCCACCCTAACCGATCTTTGTCTCCTGTCAGTCGATAAACAGGGAGATGGCGCCTGAAAACACGGATGACCAGGAGGAAGGTGAGCCAATCTCGTTTTCAGGACTTATCTCAACAAAAATAGTTTTGGCTTCGTGTCATATTAACCACATGGCTGTGTGTGTACTTACAGAGTTCCAAGATGGCTGGCAATTCCGGCCTCCTCCCCGAGGAGTCACCAGCAGTGAGGAGTACACCCTCTGTAAAAGGTAATGCGAACTGTTATTCCAACCAAAGTGTCAGGCATGAAGAATTTATTTCTCATCCAGAATATTGCTGAGAGGCATTTAATATGTCATGCCTGCCGCTGGCACTTGATAATAAAGTGACTGATATAGCTTTCAGGAAGTAATGGTGGTATTCGGTTACACTGAAGGATATTAAAGTATGATTCTCAATAGTTGACTGCCATGAATTTTGATTTGATCTCTCTTCACTTTTACAATCATTCGTCCACATCCTGGATCTTTGTGTAAAAGGTCACCAATGAATCTGTTGAGCCTTAGATTTATTCCTGTGAACTTTCTCTGATTTTGAGTTTGCTCCAGTACACGTCCCACTGCAGCACCACCAGTATAAGTTACTGCTGCGTGGGTTAGACTGTTGTATTTAGTGTTGCAACGGATCGTTGTCGGTTCGTTATACCACTAGTTCTATTGGCCTGCTGCTATGTATAACTTGTATTTGCCTTTTTTCCAAATGAGTTTCTTAATTTACTATAATATGAAACAAAAGATATTCGCACACTGGGACAGCTATAAGTACCTCATGCTTGCTGTTCTTAGTGATTTCATGACGTCCAACTGTTAGAATTGTCCCAGAGAGTGTTTCTTCAGCATCAGTTCAGCACACAGTTTGTCTCTGCTGCAGGTACTTGGAACAGGGCCTGTGTCGGTACGGGGCCCAGTGTACATCAGCCCATTCTCAGGAGGAGCTGATGGAGTGGCAGAAGCGCTATGCGTCGCGCCTCATCCGCCTCAAACAGCAGCAGGAGAGCAAACACTTCACCGAGAGCTACATGGAGACCCTGATAGAGAAGTGGATGAATTCCCTCTCCCCAGAGAAAGTGGTGAGTGCACGCAAGTTTAAAAAGTGGCTCAAAATGACCGAGAACAGACAAAATAGCATCCCAAGGGGAGGGCTCACCTTCCCAAAAAGGCCACCCAAACACAAAGGTGTGTATGGTACTGTGTTGTGATTTCACCTTGTGAATCTAGTGGGTGGGGGGGGGGGGGGGCAGTTCCAGTACCGACCACTTTGTACAACCCAGCCAATAGGCCAAGCTTTTTGTATGCACATACCAAACATTGACTGAGTTGCATATTGCCATTTAATAACTTGCGCTACTGAAGCAGCAGAATGTTACTATACCGTATCTGCAGGGTAAAACTATCCACCCATGACAGGACAGTCTCAAAACTTTGTCTCTGATGACCAGACAAAGTGAAATTTAGTGTCAAGAATCCTACGTTGTCTCTTGACTGTTATGAACATTCCCAAAGGTTGCATTCATTTATATATTTTGCAGCAGTGAACTTAACTTTCACCACATTTTGACAGACTACTTCTTGTAAAAGGGTTCCGAGTACATTTGCAGTGATGGGTTCTGTGTAACCGTGTGTGTTTTTCATTTTCCAGCTAAGTGACTATTTAGAAGGAGTGAATGTAGAAACCAGCTCCACCCTCTCTGTTACCGTCGCCACCAAAAAATCTGCACACTCCTGGACCTTCTCCTTCTTGTGCAAGGTAGGATGAAATGTTTAATACCAATGTACCATGTACAGATTCAGAAGTGTTCGTTGTCTAACCAGATCATTTATCAGTGCTCGTTGGTTCTGATTGTCTTCCTCCTGTTTCTGTCTCCCTGACCAGCCGGCTAGAAAGCTGTGCCGCATCGCCCTGCTCTACGATGCCCACCGACCACACTTCTTCATCACAGGTGTGTCATCTGAGGAGCGGCTGCAAACCCTCTCCAACGGGTGCCAAGAGTGGACTCCAGGAGAGGAAACAGGAGGTATGTCCTGCGCTGTTATTTTGGTGTTTGCTTACTTATTGGCCCTATCTTGCATTGGTCTACAGCTTGTGATGTAAATTGTGTTCTGAATGCATTTACACTAAACTTTACTGTTCCGACAGTGGCAGCAGACAATGGCATGGACCACTGTGTCTACCAGGTAGCGGTGGGCTTCAGCACAGAAATCTTTGGTACCTTCCGACAGACCGTTGTTTTTGACTTCGGCTCAGAGCCTGTGCTGATGAAGCGGATCATGGTGGATGCTGCCTCAATTGAAGGTATGCAAAAAGCAAGAAGGTTTATCTAGAGGTCTTAAAAAACTGTTGTCACTGTATATGAAATTATGTAAAGGAGTGAGACAACTGTAAAAATCTAAATCGGCCAAAAAAAATGCATCTCTACAATTGGTAAAATATGCAGTTACGGTGGTAAATGCTGTCAGCGACCCTCTTGTCCTCTTTAGAATGGGGAATTTGTAGTTTGCTGGATGCACACATAATTGTTTTTTTGGGGACAATAAACATCTCTCCGTCCTTTGTTCTCAGACTTGGACTACCTGATGGCAGCCAGGCAGCAGCTCTTGATCTCTGCAAAGCGATGGGACCCTTCCTGTAAGACCATCGTAGAATTCTGTCCAAATGAAACGATGGCCGACCTGGAGCGAAGCCTCCTCTCTCGCTATCAGATCCCTCTGTCGGCAGACCAGCTCTTCACTCAGTCAGTCCTGGACAAGACTCTGACCAAAGACAACTACCAGGCCCGGCTGCATGACCTGCTCTACATAGAAGAGATTGCACAATATAAGGAAGTTAGCAAGTGAGTAAACAAGCTTCCATGGTTTCTTCTTACTCTGAACGTAACACTGATTTTCCATAACTGTACAAAATAAAGCCTGAATAACACGGATTGACATATGAGAGATTACAAACATCTACATCAATATATCAGCAGAATTTAAGCATACAATGTAGCGACATATAAAGCAGTGTTCAGGCTCAATATCATAAATAATATACAGCAAAACGTTGATGATTTTGAAATTAAGGAATCTTTTGAACCAGGTGAACATTGTAACTGTGGTATAGGATTCAAATAATTCTAGGCAATACATATGCAAGCTGTGTGCAACGATCAATTCAACCGCTAGTTAAATGCAGACAAAAATGAGATGCACACATATATGCTAACAATAAAATAACATTAATAATTAAAATAATTTCCATTCGGGAGTGACCGCGGGAACAAACAACCTTCAGTGGAAGAGATCTTGGAAAACAAAACATTTGACAAAATATTCTCAACACAAGATCTCCTCACTAGCGTTTCCCGGAGCTTTCACATTTGGAATGCAACTGTGCGTCCCTAAAGTCATCGTGATCGGCAAAGAATCCACTTCAGTGACTCTTCAGACCCGTCTATGTAATGGTCCTCTTCTCTTGTCAGTAATGTGGCTCAAAATAACTAACATTACTCTCAAGAATAAAGTTTAAACAACTGCTTGTTGTGTTCGCAACTACTAAACCGTCAATGATGGTTTTAATGCAGTTTACATTTTTAATAAATATATTAATAGAGTTTATTCATTTATTGATGATTTATAATCTTGACTACTTGGAAGGAATAGTCATTGTTACCAATATAGACGTGTAAATATTTGGTGTTGTAAGATATCAACCCACCACAAGGTGTCAGACTTGACATTCATTGCGCGCGCGTGTGTGTGTGTGTGTATGAATCTCACACAGCGTCACTCAGTTTCAGAGCCATTTAATGTGTACGTGATTCTTTGGAGGTTGGTGAGGGGACCAGTGTTTTCTTCCTCTAGAATGAACGTAGATTCTTCTTAAATTCATTACCTGCTGCTCCACTCGTTTAACTTAATGATATGCTAATTCAGGGTAAAACACGAGTATCTGCTTAATCCCACTTGCAGTGATGTCAGTACAGTGCTTTAAATTTCTCCGCTTTCATCTTTGCTCTTAGTTTGTTCTTGTCTCATGACTCACAGTGTCATTTGGTGAGGAAGTACCTACAGTATGAACTCTGCTGTATTCCCAATGTGCACATGAATAATCTCTCTTGCCTTTTAAACCGTCCATGTCCTGGTTCCAATGCTTTTCATGGCTGATTGCGTTTCAGCAGCAGATTTCCGGGTTAAGTGTGGATTCTCTAATTTAGAACATCTCTCTGAATAATCTCACATTCGATTTATTTCATCAGATTTATGTCTTGCTTGATAAGAGTCGTGTATCAGTAGGTCAAGAGTAGTGCTGCAACGGGTCATGAAACTCACGGTTTGGATCAACAATCGGATCAGCACAAAAGAAAAAGGGGAGCAAATATAACTTTTATAGAGCCCTGATCATGTTTTGTTTGCCGCCGGTACTAATTGCAGATCATTGATAATCCAGAATGGCAGATACAGATCCCTTTGCTGTTTGATTATACAGCTGGTCTACAAAGCTCCTTCTTTTTTTGCCATCATCCCAAACATCAATTCAACTGCTCTGATGTCTGTAAACCATCAACAACTCTACATGTTATCCTTTTGCTTTGTTAAAGTCATTTATAGTGTTTTTTTCATGAAGGCACACAATTCAAATGATTAGTAAATACAAGATTGTATTTCCGTTGATTTAAAATAAATCTTGTATTGTAATTAGTAGTTTTAATGATGTATCATAAGCTGCTTGGAGCTAGTGTAAACAGCTCATAGTTCATCTCTAATATATATTTATGTATTTATGTTGTGAAAACGTTCCCTTCAAACTACTGGATTTATTCTAGTTTCTCACCAACACTACGTTTTACGAGATTACATGTGAACACATCATGATAACGTTATAATTTACCTTCGCCCAATACTCACTTTCACTGAACAGAGCCTGAACGCATCATCGAGAGTGTCGCTGTCTGTTTTTGTCTAAATGTTTCTCCCTCTGATGCCAAATCATAACAAGAAACCTCAAAAGACCCGCCGGTTGAGTAACGCCACTGGTTTGCAAATGCATTCGCAATGTGTTAACTTGTCTGCGTATGTCAATCATTCATCGGAGCTTATCACCAGTGTTGCTTTCTATTTCATCACTTCAAATCCAACAGAGAGGCAATCTAATACAGTCTGGAACTAAAAGAACCCAAAAGTGCACCAATCTTCCACTCAATGTGTGCATATTTAGGCTTTGTTCTTCTTCAAAGCACTGACATAAAAATAATTTGACTGCTTTTTAGGTTCCTTACTGGCAAAGTGTTATTTAGGAGACCATGTGTTTTTAAGTACTTTACAAAATTACAGAAGATAAGTATTTTTCCTCAACTCACTTGAGCTATATTTGCCTTCAGACCGTGTGAAAATGTGCATGTGCAGGCGTTGCCTCTGTTTTCATAGTCTCATGATCACCACTCTATGATCGCCGTACCAGTGTATAACTGATTGTTTTATGTGCGTGCTGCCGATATCAATGGATGGTATTCAGGTTATTATGGAGCCACTGTGGTGAATCAAAGCTCAGAAGGCTCAAATGCCTGAGGCATGCATGCATGATGCACTTGTGTGAGAGAAACCTGTTGTGATACTCTTTCAGTAGGTGTGTATGGGGGTTGCTATGGGGCTGGTAAGACTCATGGCAAATATCATCAATTACTCTTTATCCATTCAGAAAAAAAGTCCCCCGCCACTGTGATGCACTGGAACGAACACTTCCAGGGTTAATATGTCTGCAGTAAAGCAACGATAAGCAAGTGACTCAGTCACAGCATAACCAAATGTCCATGTCCCCCCCCCCCCCCCCCCCCCGCCCAGGTTCAACATCAAAGTCAATCTCCAGCTCGTCACCAGCTTCATGCTGACCGGCATCTCTGTTGGAGCCAAGTATGCCCAGAATGGACAGCTCTTTGCACGCTTCAAACTCACTGAAACTCTTTCTGAGGTAACTGGATTGGTAGAATTGTCAACTGCAATAGACTTGCAATAAACTACATTGATTTCTGCCTTGTCACTCTTTACCAGTGTAACTACTTATTGGTGGCCCAAAGGTGTCAGCTAGCTACCGCTTCTGAACAGTATTTGTTTCGTTTGTTACCTCAGGACACATTGGCTGGCCGGCTGGTGATGACCAAGGTGAACTCAGTCCTGGTGTTGCCATTTGGCCGCGACGGTCACAGCAGCCATCCGCCTCCCGGGGTCAAAGAGCGTGTTTACGAGGCTGTGATCGAGGAGAAGACCAAGGACTACATCTTCCTAAGGATCTGCAAGAACTGCTGTGATGAGCTAGGGCTACTGCCTGACAGAGAACTACAGGTATGAAGTAGACCACTCTGTTCTGAGGCATGAGGAGTGAGAAATATCCCTTTTATTAAAGGACTCTACCTTCAGCAGGCCCAGCTTGATATTTATCGCTCCTCCTGCCTGAACATCGGCAGATGAAGCGAGCCGTTGTGTTAACATTTATCATAACAACCCGCATCCTATCACTGAGAGCATCTTCTTATTCTCCTGGATACGCTGCTTCTGCCTGCGTACATGATAACATTTCATTTCCCTATCTCCTCTGTGGGTTCTTCGAATATTTCACACATCTTTGATCTTTCACGCTCCTCTCGCTATCGCATATCTCCAACTAAGAACCTCGTTATAATGATGATCACACCACCATGCTTCACTTTGTGGATGATATTGACCAAAGGGTAGAAGCACCTATTTTTTGCCGAATGTGGCAATTGTTTTAGGATTTTTTTATTGATCTAGGCACGTCCTTTTAACTCTTGTCTACACAATTAATTTAGCTGTAGGTGAACTGCATTCAGTCTGGTTCTAGAGACGTCTTAAAGATCAAATCTTGATTTAGCTCTTGATTGGTTGGTTTAAAAATAGAATCAAGTTTGTACTTAGTCCGATTTTAAAGCTGTAGATATAATGCACATATTGCATTTGTTGTGTTTAAAGGAAGGACAGACTCATGAGCTCAAGTTAAACCAAAAATGAAGATTCCCATTGTATCCATTATTGTACAACCCTAACAAAAAGCTTTTGTGTCGGCGCTATTCTATTTGATTGGATTAATTTGTATTGCTTATGACATCGTATCCCTGTCCTGTAGATGGATATATAATCTATAGTTAAACCAGGGTTGCTTTGACTGCTTGGTAAGCGCTCGGTGTTGTTTCTGCGTCAGGTGGAGCTCCAGTTCCAGCTGAACAGACTGCCACTCTGTGAGATGCATTATGCTCTGGATCGCATCAAAGATAATGGCATCCTTTTCCCTGACATTGGAATGGTCCCCACCATCCCCTGGAGCCCGACCAGGTGTGTATTCCACCATGCACACACACACACACACACGTTGCTGTTAAGGGCTCGTCCAGAAGTTAGATTTGCGTTGAAACATCAATGTTTTATTCTGATTATGGTTTTCACTTCCTGTGTCTCACTCCATTGATTCAATGGGAACTCCGTGATACTTCACTGTAAAAAAGGTCAAATACTAATCATTTAAGTCAGTGGAAATGAAATTTCCCTTTCCACACATAACTGATGGTTTCATGTCGCTGTATGGAAGAGGGAACCTTCTTTCCTGTTGCAGATGAATAGTGTAGCTGCTGCTTATCTAGTCTCCAAAATCTGATTGATTTAGACTTTTGTTTTAATTGGAATTTGGATAAGTGTGGGTGTTTCATTAAATGTGGGCAACGGAGTGAATTTAGCTGAAGTTTAAGTTTCTTTATGGGGGTTGCTTTGAGTTATAACAGCAGTGTTCAGAAAGAGATACACCCTGCTGTATGTTTTAATATAAATGCACACTTTTGCACTCTAACCACAAATATACAAAACACGATAGTGAACAAAAGCTTTGCATCTTGGTGCACCGTACTAGTATACAACATTAACATTTTAATGGTCATTTTGTGTTATGATTAAAAGTTGTACTTTTTGTACAGAAAGGTGATGGCAAGATGGGCATCAAACAGCCATTTAAAATTAAACCCACTGCCTCGTTTTGACCTTTTTTAAATTCTTAGATTTAGCGAGTGTGTTATAGCGTGATGGAAACCAAATTCATGTATTTAATGTGTAAATAGGTTCACAGTTGCATTCAAATGATCAATCACACTTTATTCACAAACATAAGCAATAATCAGCCCGATGTGGTCTCTCTCATGTTCAGAGCTATTACTTGTTCATGAGGCAATATTTTATCTAAATGCTTGAGAACGGCTACTTTGACAAAATACATAAATGAGTAAGTTCATTGAAAGTAGATTTCTCTAATATTTTCTCCGTCCTCAGGCAGTGGGACGAGCAGCTGGACCCGCGTCTGAATGCCAAGCAGAAAGAGGCCATCCTGGCGATCACCACACCCGTCACTATTCCCCTGCCCCCGATCCTCCTCATTGGACCCTACGGCACCGGCAAGACCTTCACGCTGGCACAGGCTGTCAAGCACATCCTGCGCCAGGACACAAGCAGGTTTGTTTATGGTTTTCTTACCACTAGTAGGATATTTGCACATCCTTTACAATTGTTTACCTTCCCTAAGCCCTGATTCTCTCTAATTTCTTCCATCATATCCATTAATCTGCTTTCTTTTTTACCAAAATGTGATACTGTGTATCGGCCTACCTGTTTTGTGGGAAAGGTTGGGGTTTTCTTTTAACCAGGGTGTCTTTTATTTTGGACAACACAGTCATGTGTCCCTTTCTAATACCATCGCTTTGTGATTTGCTTTTGAATATGATTGTTTATTCTTCAGAAATGACATGTTGGCCCTGATAGCTGGGAGCACTGTCCTCTTTCCTTGCAGCGCTTGAAAGGTGTTTGGTGTCGAGACGGAAAGATATTGGGAGTGTCTCGGCATGTTAATGGGTGTCAGTTTAAGTGCTGGAAAACTCGCTACATGTGAAGTCAATTCTCAGTCTTTGGTATTGATCAACAAACCTGTCAAATCCCACACTTATTGTGGTCATTTTGTGCTTCATGGTAATTGAAAAAAATATTTCGCATGAACTCATTAATCTACTCTGTTGCCAGGCTATTGAGATTACCTCCTAGAGTAACAAAAAATAAGTCCTTTAATAAATCCAAACTTTATGATATTATAATGTGTTATAATGGGAGTTGTTTATAGTATTGAGTGTATCCTAAAATTACAGCTCTCAGTATAATATAGAACAATTCAACGGTGCATATTTTAAATATTACTGATTTTCTTTTTCTTTTGATTAACCATCTTGAGAAAGAATAAACAACCTCACTCTGTGAAACAATGGGTGCTATTGAGTGTTTTTAGGGATGGAAAGAGGAATGCAGGTGTGTGTGTTTGTGTCGCTATATAATTGGCATCAGTCATTAAAGCTTCAGGTGCCAAGGGAGGTCAGTCAGAGGGTGTGATCGGGCATGGCTGTGCAGTGACCTCAGTTTCTAACTCCAGCGGCAGCCTTGGGTTTGACATTACATGTTCCAGAAAACACCGACTGAAGTGTCAAAGCTGGGCAGTGTGTGTGTGTGTGTTTGTACTATGTTGGCGTATATACTCGGGAGTGTGCGTGTGTCACCACTCGAGGATAAAAGAGTGCTGGCCATTTGGATGAATTTGTGTCATTTGTGGTGGGTGCACACGGTTAGTTTGATCATCTTTCCTGGGCCGGAATGTTCGTTTCCCCACAAACGATAATCCGATCAATCGCGTTGTATCACTTAAATTTTCCACACTATGTTGTGTAACTATATAAAATCGCTATATTTCCTTCGATTATCATTTGTCCTCATTAATTAGCTCCCTCACTGTGTGCAGATACCCACAGGAAGTCCTGCAGTTTCTTGTGTTTGAAGCGAAGCAATACAGCACAAGAACACGCAGAGTGCCCCGGCCTTAATGAAAAATAAATGCAATACCTCAGACAGTGTCCCCTGAACAAAAATTCATATTTTCTGTTAGAATAAGGGAGACAGGGTTGTATGTAATGTAAAAGGAAAAAGTGTGTAGCAAGTTAATATTCATTCCTCCTCTCACTTTGAATGCACTTCCTATTCTATCTTTAGGATGAATTATAGATATTTTAAAAGTCGAGACAAGGGGGACGTGACCCCTCTGGACTTGTGCTGACTGCTCTTCATGCTGTTAAAATGATGAAGACGTTGTATGGATCATAGTCTGGTGTACCTAATGTGTGTTATTGGACATGTTAAATGCATAGCTGTCGCTCGCTGTGATGTTTCACCACCGTTTCAATGGGCAACTACAAGAGACAGTTTTGCAAAGCTCAATTAGAACTAACTGTACACGCTGTGAGATTCTCTCTGTGTAGATAATTTATTGACCCTTGGGTCACATTGTGTTTTTTATGCTTTTAAATGTCTGCTCTGTTAAGCACTTTGTGATACTACTGTCTGTGAAAAGCGCTATATAAATAAAATTCATTAATTTCTTCCACTGAGTGTCACAGAAACTGTGTACCATGCGTGGCCTCTGACATTGTTTGTCTTCTGTCTCTACAGGGTCCTGATCTGCACACACTCCAACAGTGCAGCCGACCTTTACATTAAGGACTACCTTCATCCTTACGTGGAAGCAGGCAACGCGCATGCCAGACCTCTCAGGTATGGAAGCACACTTGCTTAAAGACGATTCGACAGCTACGGGCAGAAACATGCTTTGTGTGTCTTGTGTATGTGTGAACAGCAGTTTTAAAGTGCCATGGTGTCTTAAAGCAAACACGGTGCTGAAAAAGGTATATTTTAATATACTCTGTTTGCATTTATATGTCCTATTTGCAGGCTGCAGTTCATTCAGATTTTGAGAAGCCCTTTGTGTCCTCAATGAGCCACATTTCTATAGTATACACCGTAAAGGCATTAAGACCCCAACTTACCTCCAACACATGTACATTATATATACCTACAGCCGCCCAAAGCACACTTTTGTCTTGTAGTTGACCACATTCATGACTTAGAGCAGTCCTAGCTTGTCTACTGTGAGCCATTTAAAACCCTTGATCTTGTATATAAATGCTCTGGTATGTAAAGGTGGCTTCTTACAGAGTGAATTAGTTTCGATAACATATTTAACGCCATTATTTTGAATAAGAAAAACAATGGCTTGCCTTTTAAATTGCCTGTACTTAACATAAACTCCAGTTCAGTTAAATTGGATCTTTTGTATTCAGTGGCTGTTGCTTTTCTGTCAGAGGAGACCATCCTAGCCGGGGAGCTTCTCTATGTCACTCACTCATCTATCCATCAACTAGATTAACATTGTTGGAAAGCCTGCAGTCCCAATAATGCGTCCATATTATTCAGAGATTGCTTTTGGCCTGCAGCAGTTACAGACAGACATCTACGAACTCTCCTGCATTTCAAACTCCACCTGAAGGCAACGAACAAACACACTCACGGATTCACACAACTTCCTCACACTGCATTAGTGATTGTGATCACATTCCAGCAACCTCAGAGGTCACAAATGACAGAAGAACAGTGTCTGCCTTGATAAGCCAGGGCCTAACTAGGCCACTGTTTTTTTTGTTAAGCCCAGGACCACAGGCAATCAACATGAGTGGGTTGTCTGATTTCTGTGGATTCCAGTGTGAATTGCCTCTTAATCACTGTAGCAACCTCCTCTCTCCATCCCCGAACCTAAATCTTTAAATTGTTAGATAAAGCTGGTTAAGGGAACTGGTCGCATCATGCAAGACTCTTTCACACAATATGGATAAACAGGATCTGAATGTGAATCCGACTGATGAAGTGATCCTCCTTCGGTTGTTTCTCTCTCTTCTGACAATTCTCCTTTTTGTCTCTCTCTCAAGGGTATACTTCAGGAACCGCTGGGTGAAGACGGTTCACCCGCTGGTCCAGCAGTACTGTCTCATCTCCAACACACACATCAACTTCCAGATGCCCACAAGGGAGGACATCCTCAGGCACCGCGTGGTGGTGGTCACCCTCAGCACCTCCCAATACCTCTGCCAGCTTGACTTGGAGCCCGGTGAGTCGTGTGACAAGATACGTAGTCCTCTCGAGTGTAGCGGCAGTCTAAACCACCTTCATTTCCTGAGGGGCTAACAAACACCATTCACATTGCTCAGAGAACATGTGAAGAATGAGCACAGACCAACGGGTAGACAAAATATTACAATTCCTTGATTATAATACAGTCAAATACAAGGATAGCCTCAAAAATGACCATTAGGATTCAGTCGGCACATAAAAATATTCTCAACAAAAGGTGAACAATTTAACTAAGGTAGTATTTAATATTGGTCTATGATACTCTGCATTATGTGAAACTGTATTCATGGAAATATGTTTTGTTTCTTAATATAAATACATAAAAATAATTCCGTCTCATGCTCTTTGGTCATCCCCGGTGACTCGTATCCAGTGTTGGCAGCAGCCCGCCAAGAGAGAAACTCATTTAAGTTGTGTAAAAGACATGGAAAACAACCAGTTTGTCATTGCAGGCTAATAACTGACTCTAATGTGTCGGCAGAGGGGGCTTTGTCTGTTGCTTGGGAACACCATCTGCCTGTTTCTAATGTATTGTACATCATTAGCCCCTCTCCAGCTCTCTTCGTGTTCCACGGTGATGAGAATCGTCGAGAAACGAGGCAATTGGGAGCCAGCGAGTCTACTAAGTGGCAAAAACAAATCTCCCACCCCAAACACACAGATGCCCCAAGAAATCTATTATATATATATCTGGTTTGCTGATGTTCCTCTCTTTTGGCCGAGATATCTGGCATGTGGAAATGTGCATTTTTGTGGGTGCACTTCTATATTTAAATACACACTTAGGTTGGCTGCCTATGGGTGCACTCGTAGACGCCTTCAGCTACGTTAACCCCTGAAAATGAATAACTTTAAACATTAATTCTTGATCTGCGTCCAGTCATGGTAGAAGGCCGTTTGCTGGCTAATTCAACCCAAATAATAAACAGTAAAAACCTTTGCACACCACAATGCTTACTTGGAAGTTTAAAAAAAATGAATACAAAATCACAAAAATGTAATTATTACCATTATTATTACATGTCCATTTGTAATGTTGTGTATTCATATGGATCGAAGTAAAAGAGCATGTGTGCAGGATGCAGTAGGACTACAAGTTATAGACTAGATCAACAAAAGTGCATGGCCTCAATAATGAACTATGTGATATGAGGGTAGCACACATGTGTCATTTGGCTGCGTTGTTGACCAAGTCATTATCCTTCCAGTGATATAAAAAAAAAAAATGACATTCCCACAAATGAATTTCTCTCCCCACGGCGACAACTGTGCAGCTTGGATTTCCATTCATCCCGTATGTGAACAATTCAGAGATTACTCAAGCACGTCATTTTAAGTCTGTGCATATTATCCGGAGATTATTCATATGCATATTACATCCCACCTTTTGGAATCGGTGTGACCTCTGTCAGCCTCTAACAAATTATTCTGTTCGGGACACGTGATGGAAAAGGAGGGAATTCTATTATGCTTCATTCCATGTTTTTAGTCTGGTTTGAGTTCCACATGTGCACATCTCCTTTGATCACTTTGCACTTCATATGCTTAAATAGATACATATTCTGCAAAGGTAAGGGCCATTGTAAAATAAGCCGCACAGGGGGGGGAGTAATGAGGTGCACACTGAGAAAACTGGTTTAAGGCTTTATAGTTGGAAAAATAAAATCAATATGTTTTGCAGGCATTTGTTCAAAGGCTGATACAAAGCAGTGAATGTTGCCTCAAATCAATTTGCTCCGCCGCTTTTCTTGCCAGCCCGTGTTTCTGTTTGTTTACTTTCTGACAGTCGCCGAGTTTATTTTGTTATTTTCTGCCGTCACATTTCATCTCTGCATGTACTTTCCCGTAGAAAGTCTGCTCGGGCTTCAGAGGCTGTTTGCTGGCTGTTATTCAGCCTCGCTGCTCCAGCACTCATTTGCCATGCCGTTTCATCCCTTCTCCTCACATTGCAGAGCACCGTTTGAGCATTTTAAATCAGGGGTAGGGCTACTGTTCAATCCCTTTCAAACGCCTACAAAACCCTGCCTTCGGTTTGCAGGGCCGCTTAAAAGAAAGGGAAGAGAAAGTGACTCGGAGGATGACAAGTGTACAAGCTTTTAATGGTCCCGGTGAACAAAATGATCGTTTGTTAATGTGCCAATGTTGGTCATCTTCATTTTGACACACACTCACATATACCCCTGTTCTTTTTTTCTATTTTCCTTCTCAGGATTCTCAGGTGTGAAATAAGTGTGTGCGGGTTATGTTTAGCATCAACAACATACAGTACTAAAGTGATGCTGGTGTGTTGTCTGTTTTGGCAGGGTTGTTCTCTCATATCCTTTTGGATGAAGCGGCTCAGGCCATGGAGTGTGAAACCATCATGCCTTTTGCTCTAGCTAGCAAGAACACCCGCATCGTGCTGGCTGGAGACCATATGCAGGTAACGACAAAGAGCTTCTCCGGGGGGGGGGGGGGAATGGAGCATTTCTTTGCTAATTTGCTAATTACTAGATATATGTAAATGCAAATCAAAGGGTCTTGGGTTCATTCTCTCAGATAATTAAATACATTTCTTTGTGTTTTAAAATAAATTAAAATAATATTTGGAAAGAGGGATGCAATACAGGCGCAGATAGTAGCTGAGAAGTCATGTAGAGGTAATGACTCCATTTGTATTTTGCGATGGAGAAGACTCCAAATACAAAAGAACAGACTGCAGGCAATGGAGAGCTGAGGTTCTGGAGACTATTTCAGCCACAGATGACTTAAATATTAACTCGCATCAGTCGAGCAAGCCGAACGCAAAGGAATTAAAACCTTATTTCCTCCTCTCCTGGATTACCAGTAGGCAGCGGAGGAACACTGTGCAGTAGCTGCTCTAATTACTCTCTGTTTTTCTTGGAGCAAAGAAAAAGTGGATTTAAAAGACAACGTCCACCTGTGTATCCAGCTGTTTCTTTCTCAATCGCATTGTCTCACGGCCATCTTCTTCCACCTTTCTGTCCTATATAATAGCTTCGTCGTCCAAGGACGGATGTGGCCCTTTGTATTTCTCCGTCTCGTCCCTCTCTCCTGTCTCTGCCCTCACTTTAACAGTTTACCCCCATTATTCATCAGTGGGAGAGCAGACTGAATAGTCAATGAAGGCGAAGGCATCTATTGATTGTTAGCTTTCTTATTGACTGTGTGGGGCCTCAGTAAAGCTAGAAGACCCTCTCACTTTCAGGCTTGAATTACCGTAAGATTCAAATGAAAGATAAATTACAGTCTTGTTTGTGTGGGTGTGTTCAACCTCATTTGAATTAAAGCACACCGGGATGATGGGGACAAATCTAGCTCACTGCACACTGAAGATGTTAAGACTGTTTAGGTATCGGTTGAAGAACTGATTCATTTACGCTTGATTTATTTGCTTATTTGATTTATTGCTATAACAAGAGATTAGGTATAAAACGCCACCTGTGGTTTGGTATCGAACAATCCAATGCTGTTCTCTCTTGGCTGGAAAGCAGTGCCATATTGGAGCAGGTCTGTAACCAAGACTGGCTGCTGCATATATACTCTAAACTAATTTGAATTTGGCATGTTCTCAAACTGCTGTGACTTCACTGCGAGTAAATTCCACTATAATCACTGTTTAATGGCATACACACCAGATGGAAGAGGTTGCAATCTACAGGGGGACAGACAACTCGCTTAGTTCCTCAAAACAAGAATAGCCATCAACGTAGTTAAGTAAACTTTTAAGTTAAAATTTGGAATATCCTACCAACTAAGGGTGCCCGGGGGAACCAAACTGCATTCTTGTTGGAAAACTGTAAAGATGCAGCATATCAGACTGCTGTAAACACGTTGAAGAGGGGGATGCGTTCTGTATAATACATCCCGTCAAAGCAGCTGACACACCGGGGAAATTTAGTTCAAACATCTTTGGAAGCACACATGAGATTGCAAACGCAAGACATTCTTGTAGACCTGACCCGCTAAGCTACTTCACAAAATGACTTGAGCCCTGTCGAGCAATACATGGGATTTCATGTGATCAGCACGTTCTCATGAAACCACCTGATGAACTGTGGTGTAAAAACCGTGAAAGAAAGGTGTGCCTAAAGCTTGTGTGCTACGTGGTTTCACACCGCTATTTTAGACTTTGAATGTATTCAGCGTACTTCATCTGAATTCAGAGTTGATTAGACAGTAAAATAAATGATGTGAGAGAATGGTAAAATACCCCTTTTCATGCCTTGAAACTAACTTTCTGTCGCTCTCTCTTTCTCCATTTTGTGTCCTTCAGCTCAGTCCATTTGTGTACAGCGAATTTGCGCGTGAGCGTAACCTGCATGTGTCACTGCTGGACAGGCTGTATGAGCACTACCCCCCCGAATACCCTTGTCGCATCCTCCTGTGCGAGAACTACCGCTCTCACGAAGCTATCATCAGGTAGGTGTGAGCCCTCGACACCGCCTGGTGTCGAAACTGTGGGAGGGAGAGGCTGACAGAAGAGGGGGGGGAGGAACGGGTCAGGAGGAAAAGGGGAAACGTAGGTGAAGAATTGACAGCCATGAGTTGATAGGAAAGAGGGGTCATTATGTAAAAATTGTCAGATTTTTCAATATTTTGAAATCTAAGTCAACCCTAATAAAGGCTTACAAGCTGCAAAAATGTTCTCCATCTTAATAGTTGTGGCCTTAGCATAAAGAATGATGATATGATGGTAATTCTTAGATTATCAGTAACTTCTGATAGATATCCTTGCACCAACATGCTCCATTCTAATATATCCCCTCTATTTGCTTTCCTTTTGTGCTTCTCTTTCTCTCACCTCCTCTTCCGACAGCTACACGTCAGAATTATTTTATGATGGCAAGTTGATGGCGAGTGGGAAGCAGCCCTCCCACAAGGACTTCTACCCTCTGACCTTCTTCACAGCCAGAGGAGAAGATGTCCAGGAGAAGAACAGTACGGCCTACTACAACAATGCAGAGGTATGGAAGTTAGAACTGGTTTAGTTGTTCTGATGGTGTTTGCATATCAATTATTTTTGGCTGAATGTTATTGAAGAGTCATTATGAGATCTGGCAAGTAAGTGTTTGTGTTAATATGTACTCCTCTTGCTTGACACTAAATGTTACATTTTGAAATAAGTAAATTAATGAATAGAAAATTAATTTTTGAAACGAACAATTGCTATCACGAGATAACACCAACATATTCAATTAGTGTAGCACTTGTTGCTTTAATGCAGCATGTTCCTGTCTTGTCCCACAGAACTAATGTATTTATGATTCTTATTTCAACTGCATTCCTAAAATCCTGAAGTTTAGAACTAAACTATTATACCAAATAGCTCTGCTCCCTTCCTCTGAGTAAGGAAAGGCTATCAAAGCTTAAAAACGAGACCAATATGAAGCTAATCAGTGTGATGGCTGAAGCATGTTGATTCAGTTTGTATTAATTGATTGTGACATGTGTGCTATAGCTAATCGGAAAAAACAAAAGCTTCACTCTTTGGGCTGTGAGGGGAATTAACTTAACTTGATGCTCAAATTCTGATGATAAAATATTAAAACTAACACTTCGCTGGTAATTATGTCATTAATTTATCATCTGACCAAGACTGCCATGTACGCTAGTTACGCCTAGTTATATCTGATTTATTTTCATATTTGTATCCGCCTGAGAACGTGTATTATTTAGGCTCCATTGTAGTCAGTCTACGTTGCTTTTGCCTCTGTGCTTGTATGGGTGCATAATGCACAGTTTGATGTTTGAATAATTGTGTTCAAATTATTGATATTTTTATTATGAATCACGGTTGCTGTGCTGTAAACCCCAGTTTGTTATAAATAATTCAGGGATTTGATTATGACGACATGTCATTTAATTTAAGTTGAGTTTGGTTGACTGATCAGCAGAATGATCAGCACCGTTTATTTCGCCTCATCACACCCACCGTCTTTCAACCCTAATTGAAGATGAAACCCGTGAACGTAATTAGGAGCAACATTTGACACCCATGGTGCATTATTCACTGACAGTCCCGGCCTTTGATTGGTTCCTCTGCAGACTTGCTGGTGGTCATTGCCCGTGTCTGACCCTTGACCCTTTCACTGACAAGTTCCAGCCAACTAAACCACGGCTGCTTCTTCATTTTGCTCTCAAACTGTCAGCAATGCCAAATGAATTACCTTCCGTCTCTCTGATACAGCACCCGTGTCAAACCATTGACAACATTATCATAATCTTGCTAAATCAGAATGCGGTACGCATGACCGGTTGATAGTCCTGCGCAAGTGTCTCTGATGAGCTTCAAGTGGAAGACAATATTTCGGTTTATAGCCTCTGGGAGTATGCCAATTCTTTAAATGGGAATCAAAAAACTGCTTACCGTATATTACAAAAGAACAATAGGGATTCAAAGCACCAACTCCTGCTTTAATAAATAATATCAAAGCAAATCTTAAAACTAATACACAATATATTGAATTGGAAGTAAAATCATAATCACCTGTACAGTGAAGCTTATGATGATAAAACAATTGTTGCCTTCGCTCATGTTCCTCCATCTCCGCAGGTATTTGAGATTGTGGAGCGGGTGGAAGAGTTGAAGAAGAAGTGGCCGGTGTCCTGGGGGAAGCTGGACGACACCAGCATTGGAGTGGTGTCGCCGTACGCTGACCAGGTGTTCCGCATTCGTGCTGAGCTCCGGAAGAAGAGAATGCACGAGATCAGCGTGGAAAGAGTGCTCAATGTCCAAGGTGAGGAAGAAATACTGACCGTCGTGCATCTACATGTGTGCAGTTACTGGCTCAAACCACCGAAACTGGTGCTACATCAATGTACCAGTTCATGAATATTTTGAGATTTAAATAGCCTTGTTGGTGTCCTGCATGCACATATGCATGTATTCAGGGTTTAATCTTTTCATTTGATGGTGTGTTGACATTATTCAAAGAATGGGGAATTGTAAACTGGAAGAAGCTATTTTCAGATAATAAAAACATAGTTACAGACGAAGAAATACCAACGTCTGAATCCCCAGCTGCCTCATTCTCCATGACTCTTGTCTGACATATTTCTGTGTGTGAGATGTCATTGTCCACCTTCAGTCAAAATGATACTTACAATTAGAGCTGCATTGTCTTAAAGACAAACCTCTGTACATCCCACTACAGTTATCAGTTTTCATATTACCCTTCATATCATCCATAAGGATCCATAAGAATGATGAGTTAGTTTCTTCCCCCAATCTCTCGTCTGCTTCAGTCTCATGCAGTTCCCACTTGTATTGCATCCAGCTGCTTTCCACAGGTCATTAACTTCCTCATTAATAATCACACATGAAACATGTGAACATGCACGCAAGAAAACCCTACTGTGGTTAGTGCTTAAACTTGAATTTGACACGCATGTAGTTGTTTGTTTGTGTTCTATCAAAGGCTCCTTTATTTGTAGCAACACTTGGCTGCACAACACAATTGGATTAAAAAAAATGCATGCAATCATCGAAGCTAATGGAGAAATTAAGGTTCCTCGTCGTTTTCATTCATTGCAATTTTGTTGCTTATTTCTGAGAATAATGTGCTTCAAAACCTTGAGCTAGCTTCCATCTCTTTTGTTTCTAATTGAGTGACATCGATGGTCTTTGCTTCTTCTAATAATATGTTTTACCTCGCTGTTTTCAGAGTACTTAGAAACTATTATAATAATAATAACAATAAAAAACATGTTTGCAGGTAAACAGTTCCGGGTGCTGTTCCTCAGCACGGTGCGGACGCGGCATACCTGCAAACACAAGCAGACGGCCATCAAACGCAAAGAGCAGCTAGTTGAGGACTCGACGGAGGACCTTGACTATGGATTCCTCTCCAACTACAAGCTACTCAACACGGCCATCACCAGAGCCCAGTCCCTGGTCGCAGTTGTGGGAGACCCCATTGCACTGTGCTCTGTTGGGCGCTGCAGGTAAATAATGGAACTTCTCTTTCTACGCCTTTAATACTGCAACGGACTGCTCATTGGCAAGACGGTGTACTGAGAGATTCTTCACCATTTCTTCTTTTCATTCTTGCGTTCCTGCTACTGCTGTTTTGCCTCCTAGTTTTCATTGTCTTTCCTTTTGGTGTGCTTCATCATTTAGCTGATTTTCCCTTTCCTCCTCTAACCACTGCTTTACACATGCGTTTTTCATGTTTGTTTTGACAGATGTATTTTTTATATTCAGCACCCCAAGTAGTAATTTGTTGTACTGCCAGCAGTGAAACAAAATCAATGAGCTGAGCCATGAAACACTGAATCCAAACAAGGAGAAATAATGGAGAAATAAAATAATTATATAATCGCCATCTGTTGTTTCCTTCTTTTTTGCGCCTTTCCAGAAAATTCTGGGAGCACTTTATCTCCATCTGCCACGAAAACTCCAGCCTACACGGCATCACCTTTGAGCAGATCAAGTCTCAGCTGGAGGCCCTGGAGCTCAAGAAGACCTACGTCCTCAACCCATTGGCCCCAGAGTTCATTCCCCGTGCCCTCAGGCCACTGCAAGGGCACCACTCTTCATCGCAGGCCCTCCACCCCCACCATCATCCTCATCCTCAGCATGCACAGCCCTCCTCCAACAAGCAGGGTCCACAGCAGCAGCAGTCACCCCCTAAGGTGAGGTGTTTCGGATGAGGCACAGTTGAATGAATAATTGTTTCCATCCACCTCTTCTCTTGTGTCTATCTTCAATATGGGCATTACAAATCCAGACACCAAACTGTAGAAATTATTTTTTTTTTAATTTAAAAACTGAAATATATATAAATAGGTTTAGTCAAACAATGACATTACTAGTTAGTGGAGGATACGTTTCTGCAAATTTTCTTCTGTCGATAATAAAAACAACAATTTTGAGTTTGCACATGTAGGGAAGGAATAGAAAGAGAGGATAACAGAGTAGTGAGGCAGGAATGAAAGAAAAACAGGTGGGGACAGACGATATTTTGACAAGCCCAAATGTTGCAGGGTTTTTATGTCAATGTTTTGGGTAACCACTTTGTGGTTTGTTGAAAATAGTAAACAAATTACCTGGAAAATAAATTGAGTGCCTCTTGCTTTGAGAGATGGAAAAAGGATAAACATATCCATCAACATGTTTATTATATATATATATATATATATATATATATATATATATATATATATATATATATATATATATATATATATATATATTTATATATTTATATATTTATTTATTTTTCACCACAGTTATTACTTAGCGTTCATTCATTTTGGCCCCATACAATTACCGGCGCAGGTTTTGCTGTAAGGATGTGTTTTGATTGTTTAGCTTGGGTGGAAATGTCTTTGCGAGTCTGTCTGTCCTCCCCGTCTGCCCCGTGGTAAAGGTTAACAAAATCCACACAGCTGTCAACCTCCTGCCATCTCCCACTGGGGCCTAATGAGCCACAGCTCTGCAGCATCAGCCGGCTTCAGACACACACACACACACACACACACACATACACACACAGTTCCTCCCTCCCTCCACAGTCATACAATGTGGCGCACAACCACACAGCACACACAGACATGGTGCTGTCACTATGCAGTATATATTGTTTCCTTCAGCATATCCAGCGTGTTGCTAATTTAAAGGTCATTCTCTGTAGCTCTGTACACAGTGGAAGCACCTACTGAGATGTTCAGCCAAAATAATCCATGCAAATGTAATTTAATAAAAGATTAATTCGGTAACTTTTAACAGTGTCTTGCCAATAGTTTCTATTGTTGTAGGATTAAATGTAGCTGCTTCAAGGCTACTTTTTTTGCCGCTGCTCATCAGTATTGCACTCATACCGTACATTGTGAGTGTTAAAAAATTCTATATAATCAGGTTAATTTGTCCAAACTATTGTAGTGTTTACAGGGTAAACGTGAGGATAAAATAAATGGTTCATAAATCAATTTGTAGAGACGGATACATATTCATAACTTGGTATCCAAAGGCAGAGAGTACCGGTACACAAGGATTATAGGGACTACACAATATGTACTTGCAATTACTTGTAAGACATGTTAATTTAATCAGAGTTCAGAAAGCATGCAACATGGTCACTGTGTGGCATCCAGATTACCAGAAATATATGCTGTAGTTGACTTCATATTGTGAAGTGCTGTTTTCAGACACAGATGGTGTTTTGATGCAAGTATGCAAGACTGTGACACTTGTGGTAAAATATGTCTCGCATTCAAAAGCTTTTTTGTAATTTCAGCTGAGTGGTTTTGATTGGAGGGGTGATCATTTACAAGTATAATTGCCACTTTTTTTGAAAAACAATTCTATCATTATTTGGAAATAACTAGTGATACTTGAGGTGGTGTCAGGAACAAATTAAATGTTTGGTGTTATGTCAGACTTGTGTGACTTCCTCTTGGCATATACAGTATTCTTTTGTGTGTTTTGTGTTTTGCTATATCATGCCAATGCTAAAGGTGCCATAATAAATACAACTTTTTTACATGTGGAACCAACTAACCAACCACATTTGACTTTGTTTGCTGACCTTATCTTTTAGTTGGTACCTGGGCTCTGCCTCACAAAGTGATTTCAACATTGTCAGTCTGTCTTTCAGAATTTGCAATTATTTGATACTGTTTTCGCAGTTGTATCTCTAAATGCCTAATTTGCGGAATTGGTCTCATTTTCTCAACAAATGGCCTTTACCTTTAAACTCTGTCCGGGTTTGAGGAGAGTTTGCAAAATACCAGGAACACATTACAGCTTGGCTACTAGAAGTTAGTTCAGTTTTTGTCCTGCAAATTGTTTCCATCCTTGTTTTCATTACTTACTAAAATACTTGAAAATGTGCTGGTAGTAACATAAATACTAAAAAGTGGCTATTATAAATTTCATCATGGTTTCACAGAATCACTTGTTTTCCTTTTATTATGGCTGGCGTTCCTTCCCTGAAATGGAAAAACGATCAGCTTTTTATAATATCCGCATAGCAACAGAGTGGATCCGTGGAATGGAGGATGTCATTAATTTCCCCCTCTAAGCACGCTCACTGTCAAGAACTATCGGTTAACACCACAGTCAACCTGGAGAGACTGCGTTCTACAAAACCAGCCGCTGACAGAGCTCAAAGTAGATTTTTGTGTATTCTTTCCTCTAATGATTACTAATAGATTAGATATGGTCACTCAGATATGTGGAGATCTCAAGTGAGCCCAGTGTTTTGTATTCGCGTGTGTCTGTGAGCACGCCCCCACATGAGTAACACGTGTGTCACCACTGATCAGCTGTCAGTTCAATCTCTCTGTGTACACGTATATAGTAGATGGAGCTGTATTGTGACGCCCCCGAGAGAAAGAGAATGGCGAGGGAAAAGAAAAGATCTGTCACAATGCAGTCACCACACCGATCCCGGATTAATGAAGGTTTAAGTCTTCCAAATGCAGTGGTGTGCTTTTGATACATTTTGGACAAGCTGTATCAGGGTGGGGCTGTTAACAGCATATATTGATTCAGTGGATTTAGGGGATTTTCTTTTTGTTGATCAAATCCTTTAATTATGGCTCTTCCATAAAAGTGCTTTAAATAATTTCTTCAATACATCAGTGGTTTATGAGTGAAGCGGTCACTGAGGAGGATAGGCATACTACACCGTTGGTGGTCTGTATATGGTCTATATTTGGAGTCGGCATGTGTCTTTGCGTGCGTAAGCTTTGGACACAGTTAGAAATACTGGGAGGCCGTACTACAGCACAGTAAAGAGATCATCTGCGAGATCGTAACAGGGAAAGTACATTACAGTACAGTATGTAGACAAAAACTCAGTCCCTTTTGGCAAGGTGTTGATCCTATAGCTGTTTTGACAGATGTGGGATAGTCACGACCGAACTGCAACCGCTGTATACCCAGTTCCTACTGTTTATTGATTCAAAGTTACCACACTCGTTTATTTACTCTTTTCTTCTCCATTTGGCCTCTATGAACTCTTGAAGTCTTGCTTCATGACTTTCTAAGAGTTTGTTTTTTTCCTACAGGGCAAACATGCAAACCACACGGAGCACCTTCCACCTGAAGGATATGGTGAGTTTATCCCTGTTGATTATCTAAGTATTCAAAGCTTGTAGCTCACGCAGGCTTAGGCTCAGACTGTTCACGTGACTGCATGTAGATAAAGGAATCTAATGCAGGGGGAATTTGACACTCATCAAAGTATATTACTACGGTACCATTGATAAACACTGCATCAAAAAGTCAGTGTTCTTGTAGCAGTAAAAAACAGTAAATTGACTACAGTATAGAAATGCATTTTTCTCCTTTATTTCTATTGTCGGGTCTTACAACAGAGCAACAGTGGAAGAGTTTCCATTTGTTTCTTTTGTTGTCTCTCTGAACACAAATGAGCACACATCACAACAGCTTGAAATGAGCCAGTCTAATGCAGCAGCGCAGATGGATGCATGACGTCCTGAGGCTATTGAAGCCAGCAGTGCGATGCAGCCTTGAACAACACAGCAAGGAGTTGTTAATGTGACGCTCACTTCGGGAAGACAATCGGTTTGTTTCAGCTGCTGCAGATTGTCAGCCAGCTAAACTGAAACAAATCAAAAGAAATCTGCACAAATCAATTCTTCCTTTTAATGCAGTTTGGGCATCGGCTATTCATAGGCCGTCGCCCTCCTCTCTGATAAAGTCAGAGAAGTTGTTCCCTAATATTTTTTCCACGCTATGAATAGTTAGACATGCCTCGGGCTTAGTGTGTTGCCTGCTGTCAATGTGTCTTCACATTTAGATTAAGAACCATTTGCATTTACTTGTATTTCTATGCCGTCTTCTCTCATTGCAGTCCAGCCCAACCCAGCTGTGTTGATGGGAAACCCTATTCGGGCATTCTCACCACCCTTGGGTGGCACGCCAGCTGGCATGGGCAAGTCACCCAGTCCTGTTCAGAGGATAGATCCTCATACAGGCGCCAGCATCCTCTACGTCCCAGCTGTGTACGGTGGCAACATGGTCATGTCCATGCCCCTACCGGTGAGTTTCCTGCTTCTGGTAACACACTGCCAGATACATATGTCATATGATTGTATATTTAGCCAGTGTCCAATACAAAGTATTATACTTTGACTACTACAAAGGATTTTATCAAATAGCTTTTTGTTTTGTAGAAAAGAAAAATATGGAAGATATGGAAGATGTGTAAAATATGTGCATATTTTATGACCTAGTGTAATGTGTAACACAATTTGCATTGTTTAAGATAATATATCAAAGGTTTGCTCTCAAAGAACAATCTATTAAACATGTTTAATAGCTCCTCTTCTGTGTAGTAATTCTCAATAATAGTATACCACAGTAAAACTATTTTGTCAACATTTCTTTGAGTCATATTTCCCAAATGCATTGAGGCTTATTGTAGATTAGCTCTCTGTTATTATGTAGCTCACGTCTGTAAAATGTACGTTACATGTGAAACAATTGAGCTATTTGGTTCCATGTGTTGCTGTTTGTTATTGTCATTATGGGTAATGTGCTGTCAATAATCCACAGTGTGTGTTTCTGTCATGGTGTCTTCATCAAAAATCTGTCTATCTGTGTTTGTATTTCTTTAGTTGCCTTGGCCAGGTTACCAGAATCGATTCCCTGTGGACCCGCGCATCATGAGCCACCCGGCAGCCATGGCCTACAACTTTAATCTGTTGCAGGCCCAGAACCGAGGCTCCCCCATCCCTTACAGTGGAGTGGCCCACCCCACTCACCTAGGAATGGGCCAGCCCAGCCCTGACAAGGAGCTACAGGCCGACCCCGTCAGAAATGGTGTGCCTCAACCAGCCAAAATCACAAACTGCTATAATTGTATTCCATCAAATAGACAGAAAGAAGTGGCCAAGCATATTTTAACAAGTTTATTTTGTGGTTTTGGCTTCTTAGGTAAATTGGAAGGATGTCCAAAGTCAGAACAGAGCCGTCTTCAGACACCAGAGAGGAAAACCACCGACATGAAGGAAAAACAGGCAAGTTGTTGACATTTATGTGTTTCACTAACCTTAAGCAACGCATCTATTGTTTATGTAGAGCTCCACGTCTTTGCTCACGGGGTTTATTTTTTGTTCCAGGGAGATTTAGACACAGGCCAAAGCCGAAGTCTGGACTCTCAGCCAGACGGGCTTGTTGGATTTCCCAATGCGCTGCTCCATCGAAAAGATCCCTCAGCTGCCCAAAGACCCCTCAACTACCACCTGGCACCACCCAACCCGGCTTTCCCTCCACATCCTGCCAGTGGAAGAGCCTTCCCCCCACAGTATCCAGTCTCCAGGCTTCCTTATCGGGTCAGCCAGCCTCAACACCCAGGGATGGCCCCACCGAGTCAGCAGCAGCAGCAGCAGCAGCAGCTCAGCCCCGCCTACACTGGTGGTAGCCACAACGCTTCCTTCTTCATTGGCCCCATACCCCCTCACAGGGCTGTCCAGTCTCCTACTTTGGATGGGCCGGAGCCTGGAGGGGTGGAAGACATGAGTAGCTCCATTAGGACTCCGATGGGCCACCCAGGGAGCCACCACCCAGGCCTGTCGCAGCATAACAGGGTCAACAGCTTTGGGGAGGAGGGACAGGATGGAAGCCTGGGAGATAGTTTGGGTGAGTGGAGCATCATTTTTATTTTATTCGGCAAATCCTTAGAGCCAGAATGTGAAATGGTGAATTGTTAGTTATTGTTACAGAGTTTCTTTTAATTAACGCAGAAGATCTCACGTTGCTCGTGAGTCTAGACTTTCACAAAGTCATAAAAATAGGAGTTAATTAGTATTTTAGCTATTTAGTTTGAAAAGAGTTCATATCCTGATAATCTGACTTATTTTCCAAGATTCTTTGTTTCATGAGAGACTAATCTGCAGCTCTCTAGCACTCTAAAACGTTAGTCCAGATGCATGTTTGCCCATATTATCATTTGGTCTATGGCACAGAATCGTATGGTTTTATTTATATATATATATATATATATATATATATATATATATATATATATATATATATACACATACATACATACATACACACACACACACACACACACACACACACACACACACACACACACACACACACACACACACACACACGTATATGTATATATATATGAGAGAGAGAGAGAAGTCAAGCGATCACAACTAATCACACGGTTCCCCTTTTAGACCTCCAGGGTCCCTTGGCTCTAGAGGCCCTGAGGCAGCAGCAGGCAGCCAGACTGGGCCAGTGGGGGGAGGCGGCGGGCCCTTTTCTCCAGGGTAGCGTACCCTTCCCTCTGCCCCAGCAGCTTGCCCACCTGGCTCAACCTGGCATGGCTCGCTTCCCCCCTCAGCTGCTCCGGGCAGCTAGCTGGGGCCTTGGTGCCAATATCGAGGATGAAGCTGTTACTTCTGCTTCCACTGGACCACCTTTCACCAGGTTAGACTAAGCAACAGTTTGTCATTTTTATTGGCTCGGTAACTTGCTACTGGAGACATATCTACTCTTGAACATTGAAGGTTTTTGTGCAAGATTTCAAATTGAGCCAGTAGAGCTAGCTGAAACAAGATAACGGCTTAAAATTGGACCGCAACGATTTCTGTACCTTGTTGGTTGCGCCTCAATTATTATTAAAGCTTGTAAATTGTTGTTCCATAATGGTGTTCTTTTCCATGCTGCTGCTTACAAATATGATACAGTTCAGATGTAAAGAAATACATTTTCAATTCCCAGGTACCCGGGCCTCTTGAGAGAGATGCCCCCACAGGAACAACCTGAACCCAGGGATGCAGCTGAGATGCAGCCGCCACCTCAATCTCGTCTCCTCCAGTACCGCCAGTCCCAGTCCCGTGCCTCAGGTGACCCTTCATCCTCTTTAGCCGCCACCCCCAATCATGCTGGCCCTTTCCCATCGGGACCCTACCCCCATGACGCAGGCCGCGATCTCCTTAACGACAACTCGCTCAACAACCCAGCTCTGCAGCAGCATCCGGGAAACCCCCTGTATAATACTGGTAGCTACCCCCATCAGCCACCAGCCCACCCTACCAGCAACCCTTCCTCCCAGGTCAAATACATGCTGCAAGAGGCCCAGTGGCCTCATGGTGGAGCTGCGTCAGTGAGCCCTCCACAACAGAACCACCTGTTGGGGAACCAGGGCCACGGCCTTCCTTATGGTCTGCCCATCATGGCTCATCCCAGCAGGCAGGAGCAAGTCCACCTGATGCAACTTCACCATCAGCACCACCAGCAGCAGCAACAGCACCACCAACAACAGCAGCAGCAGCAGCAGCAACAACAACAACAACAACAACAACAACAACCGCAGCAGCAGCAGCAACAACAAAGTCAAGGTCCAGACCAGGAGTCCTACCACCCACTTTCCCCCAGAACATCAGCAGCCACAGCCCTTCACAACGTAGATGAGGTAAGTTTATATCTAAAATCTCTCTGTACTAAAATTGAATGTCACAGGCTTCAGTGCAGGCTAAAACTACTTTAAAAAGAGCCGTCGTAACTATCTATTTTAATCAATCATCATTGTGTGCTTGAAGGGATAAACTCTGTATGCCTGCGGTTACCATAACATCCTGGATGGTGTTTTATTTAGTTCATATAGGAATGAGTGCAAGCTTTGTGCCTGCCTTAATATGGGCAACTTGTTCACCACTCAATGTTGCATTTAGAATTCACTGTTTTATTTCACAGCAACTACAAATATCTGCTTCAAAATGCACCTGGGAGAGAACTTGTTTCATCCCTCTTTCTCCCTTTCTGCCCGTCTGACATTTTCTGTAAACTTGGCGTCACCTGTTTTAACTCCTGTAAATGGTTTAATCTGTCTTCACACTTGTACAGTTGTAAGCATTATAATGGGATTAGCTGAGTCTTAGCAAGTGCTGTGAAAAGATGATGTTTGTGGACCTCTGCCTCTTCAAGGCTGCAAGCCTCTTTTATTTTAAAAGTCATATTGCCCACCCCTCTGACTAATATCTCATTCTCACCCTTTCCTCCTCCTCATCCATCGTTGCCGTCTGTGCAGTATGAACCCAGAGGTCCAGGCCGGCCTCTCTATCAACGTCGCATCTCTTCTAGCTACCCAGATGAAGCGTCTCCAGCCAACGCCCACAATGTCCTGTCCCAACAGACCCAGCCCTGCACGTCAGACCTCCAGGACCACCCCCATCAGCACATACAGCATCATCAGCACCCACACGCCCCCTACGGTTACCCCGCGCATGACCTCTGGCCCAGTAATGGTGGGGGTCCCGGCACGTTCCAGAACATTCCATGTAACGGAGCCGGTACACTCACTCAGCACCGGGATCTTCTGGGTAAGCACCGCCAAATATGCTGTTGTTAACCCGCTGAACCCAAAGAAGCGTCGGGCCGTCATATGTTTCTCTCTGTGGCCTTGATTGATTTTCACTGCAGTATACAAGTCCTGCACCTCTATGGAAACGGCACAACCATGGCTAGTCTTCTGTGCAGTATAACACAGTTACAATGCCATAAATCAGCACAAAAAAGGGAACAAAAACGCAAGTGTATCTACATATATACATTGAACTATTTAGATTTTTGAAAGTTGATAATCTGACAATTATGACTGTGAATTATGTGTAGTTTAAAGCGTGCTTTTCCATCCTACCGGCCAGTCCGGTTCGGAGGGTTAAAGCATAATCTTTTACACAGAGTTGTTTTGAGAACTATTTATCATGTTCCATCCTGTTCCAGCTTCCAAGGCCCTTCGTCAGACAGAGGAGCAGGTGAAGGCTGAGGTCACAGCAGCACAGCAGACGCACCCACACTCCCTCAACTCCCTTCAGCATCTTGGACAGTTTCCTCCTCTCATGCCCAATAACAAGCAGCAGCAGCAGCCACCACCACCGCCGCCGCCACCACCCCCGCCGCAGGCTCCCACAGAGGCCAGCCAGGGGGCTCCAAATTTGAGCAAACCACCGACCATGTCCTACGCCAGTGCCCTCCGTGCTCCACCCAAACCCCGAGCTGTTCGCCCTGAACAGGTCAAAAAGAACAGCGACCCTCTCTCCCTCTTACAAGAGCTGAGTATAGGAAGTTCAAATGGTAGCAATGGGTACTATTCCTACTTTAAATGAGTGTCACCCCTCCCACATATTAAGTAAGTGATGAAATATAAAACTAAAAAAAAAAAAAAAAGGTAAAACTGTTTCTAAAAACACCAAAAAAAAAAGATAGTGCAAAGTGCATTTATAAATTGTTTCTATCAGTAGTTTTTTTTTTTCTTCTGCATTTTGTTTCATTTTAACTTTTTATTTGTAACAGTCATCTTTTCTCCTGTTTCACATATCTGTGAAGAAAATAAGTATATATAATGAATGCATTACTGGTATATATACATACTCACTATGTATATATGAATATATACTTATATTATCTACACTTGTATATGTACGTAATGCTAAAAAAAAGTTATAAAAATAAAATAAATTTAAAAAAAAAGTTTGGTTGACCACTTAGCTACCTGCATATTTTTCCTAATTGAAGTTTGTTTTGTTGGTTACTAAATAAGTATGTTGAAGTTTTTATCATTTTGTATTCCTCAGTTTTGAGTGGATGTCACGTCTTGATTTTTCATACTACTGTAGTTGTGGTAACGGACAAAAAGCTAAGTGGTCAACTGACACAGAAACTACATGGAACAGTGTATAGAAGTAGAATAAATTTCCTCTAATCTGTAAATATGAAGAAAATAAAAGACTGAATTGTATGCCACAGACATGTCCTTAAATTCCTGTATCATGCTAGCGTTTGCATTATGAATAATTTTCCGTTTGTTGGCTTCTGATCCTTAATTCTTAGACATCATGGGAGAATATCTGGGAATTATTTTTCAGTGACTTAGTAGTAAATGTGATTATTTACCGTTTAAAATAACAATACAAATATTGACTGCGCATTTTTTTTAACTTTTCACCAATGTCTCATCGGCAACAAAAGAGTGTGAAAAATGTCAAAATGGCAGCGACCGTGAGATTCCCCCCGTGTTTGTTTTAAGGATCAGAGAGCAGCAGACGTCACTGTCTGTGATCAGATTATCCCAAACCGCTTCGCTTGTGGCCGATGCTCAGTCATTTTATTTTATTGTATTTCTTTTCTTTGTGTCAGCAGAAATCGTCAACACCGAAATTGTTTCAATAACTGTTGAGGATATGAAATGGGTTATATATTTTTTTGTCACTAATTGATGTTGAGCTTTTTTTTTATTTTTTAAAAAAGGTTGCAGTACTCTGAAGGTTTGTGAAAGTGAAGGCAGAGAGGTGAGGTCAGAGTGATGTCATGATAGGTAAGTTGAAACTTGAGGGTGTGATCAACACTGTCTCTCAGATGTTTTTGAACATGCTAAATGTAAGCTTTTTCTGGTTAAATCTGAAGTATATTGAAACTGTAGATTCATAGTAAATACCCTTTAATAATGCACTGGTGTTTGTGGCTTTATTTGATTAGAAACCACCTCCATCTTGGTCACAACAGCAAGCAGCATACTGTATTTGGGTCATTGGTGCTGTCTGTGCTCTCAACATACTGTTGGTCGTATACTTTCCCAGTTTCTAGATACCGTTTCATAGTGTAAGACAGATTGCCCATTTTGCCATTTTCTAATCTTTGAACAATATGAATCATATAATAGACAATAATCCAAAATCTCACACAAAAGGTGATATTTGCTCCCAGTTCCAACAAAAGCATTGGTCATTGATCATACAAGTATAAGTCAAAAGCATTTCCCGAATCCCTCCTTTTCGTTATGATTTCATGGCAATTAAAGCAAACTGATTGCTCATGCCGGTCAACACTGCTTGAAATTTAACCCCAAAAAATCCTACACAGTGAAAGTATACAGTACGGTGTTCAAAGACGTGTGACTGGTGATGTGTCTGTTTTTTCGACTGAGCTAAATAACAAATCGTTAATGACGTTTGCACGTTATTGGTCATTCAATTACTTTATTCACTTTTTTTCAGTCTGATCTGATTAATAAGTTGATGTTAAAGCGGTAGATTAATCTTCCCTTTTTAATTGAATTGGAAAAAAGCTCTGACTGCTTCACATTAGCGGCGTCAACACTACTTTCGTCAAACACGACGACGTGATGAACACATTGAACGTTCATGTTTGAGGTCCAGTCAGCGAGTTGCTCTTTAGTCGACATACAAAACGCACACGGAAGCCACACAGCTTTCATGCACATGAATTTCACTGCGAACATAGTGAAGCCTCTGTGATCTGAAGTACCTTGCAAGAGAAAAATAAAAAGATGCCGATACTATATCTGCCAGGGCTTTTTCCTTTTTGATGAAAGCAATACTGGGAACACTGGTCCTGTTCTATGTAATTCATTTTAATTGTTAAAACACCACTGCCCCCAGCGGAGAGCTTCGTTGGTTTCTCCTTTTTATTTTTATTTGTTTTGTGCGTTTTTAAGTTTTGACATTGTAATTCAAAGGTCCAGATTTTCTGACTTGGCGGAGAACAACATACGTGTAAATATGCATTTTCTATGTATTTACAAACGACTTTGGGATCGCCTCAATTTTGTAGAAGCTGTTCAAAGAAGAGGTATGCCCTTTTTAATTATGCAAATTCACAAAAAAAATAATAATTCTAAAAATGGACAACAACAACCTAGTTGGTAGTTGCGACATCTTGTTGACAACTTTTTAGATTTCTTTTTTGTTTCTTTTACATAAGATGGTGATTTGACAAAGAGGAGAACTTCTGTTGCAGCTGTTATAAGATGACTTATTTCACTGTACAATACATATTTTTAAGTATATGTTGCTGAATTTGTCCTGTTCTGTTATCTCACCGCTGTACAACAATCAACATGGTTTTTGTAATGTGAAGTTTGTTTCTTTTCATGCATGTTGAGATGACCTGGCTGGTTTTTATCCCTGTTTTTATTAGTTTGTATTGATTTGTGGATGGAAAAAAAGAAGAAAAAAAAAAGCTTTTGTTCAACCTACAGAATCAAATTTTGGTATATTATTTGATGTGTACAATAACTTGTGACAATATCAACAAAACTATTATAATATTTTACTAACATGTCAGTCGAGTATGTAATGGTTATGTAAGTTCTTTCTTTCTGCAGTTTCTTAGCAGCGCTGAAGCTGAGGTTGCTCCCTGGTGTGTGTGTGTGTGTGTGTGTGTGTTGTATTTCCGAAGCTTTGGACACGTGTGTTTGGGGGAATCGTCTCTCCCCAAAGCAGTCGTTGGCTAATCTCTGAAGTTGTGCAATACTAATATTTCACCGCGTCTTCACTTTAATTTATTTTTGAGGCAGAAGAGATTGAGCCAAAGACATTTTAAAGGGATTTTATTTACAAATCTTTGTCATCGCTGATTTGTTTTTATGGCTTCATTTTTAGTCCTTTTGTTTCCAAAATTAGTTTGATAGGATCTTTGCTCTTGTACTGAAGTTCCACCTCCTAATATTGCACCATATATCATCATATGAATTACTTTCTTTAAAGAAAACAAAGCGAAACCAATGTGTGTGTGTGTGTGTGCGTGTGTGTCTGGCACATGGAAAGGGAGCAACCTCTTGCCCAGCCAGTAGAGAGCACTGTGTTCAGCCTTCTATAAACGCCACATCTCTTCCTGTTATCCGTTTGCTCTCCTCTGTTCTTCCCTCGCTGCAGTGAATCAATGGCACACCTGTTCCCCCAGCCTCCCATTCCCATTGGTTCCTCCCTCGTGGGTACAAAATAATGAATAGATCTGTTTTACTCTTCTTCATTTCAATTGGCGGTGGTTATAATAAAGGATTTAGACTGTTTCAAAAGTTTATTTTCTTTTTTATTTGTTTCTCTATTAAAGTGTTTTTATTGAAACTGCTTGAGTTCTTTCTTTTTTTTTTCTTCATCCTCTGCCTGTGTGCCTTTATTGAATACCAGCTGCTGCACAGGAATTATTAGGCGTTTGAAGTTTAATTAATTCAACGTCAAAGGTTTCCGCTATCGTCCTAGAAAATGGTCACACTGTCGGCAGCAGCTTCTCCTTTGTCGTGACAAAAGAAGGGAAATGCACACAGTTGTACTGGGACGATTATATTTATGTACAGAATTTGCTAACCACATGTATGAAATACTCGGTCAGTCGGTCAGTTAGTGGATGTATGAAAGGGCGTCGCCAAAAGACAATATGCAAGGAGAGCTGGTGATGGAGTGACCAGCTACATCCAGTTGGACTTATTGTCCGCCTACCAGGACATGAAGGGACGCACGAAACACAACACGCACTAATCCCATCGGCAGCCGCTCATCCGCACTCCTTTTGTCTTTGATACATGGCAGCAAAGGAAACAAACAAAAGACACAAAGCAGTCTCGTACAAAAGTTTTCCAAAGCTTAAGATTTAATTTTTTGGTTACAAAGATATAGCACATTTCAAACACACCTACACAGAATACACTGCATTCAGAAATGTGTTTGATTTGATTAACGAAATAGACTCAAACATAACAAAGAGAAGAAAGAAATACACCACTTTTACATATTTTTCTTTTTGTTTCACTTGTTTTTAGTTAAAACATATCGGAAAAGCCAAAAGAATATATAATTAGAAGTAAAACAAATGGACTGCAGTCCTAAACAACCTCATGACGTGGACGGTTGCTCTCACAAACTGCTGCAGGTTTTGCACAAAAAGTTCAAATGCATTAAGTTGCTTAACTGCGTCAATATACACGGGACAGCAGCTGTTTCATACAGAAGGCGATGCTGAGCAAAGTAAAACAAATGTCTCAGAATCCCCACAGCTACAGTACAACACAAGACGTACTGGGTGCTGTCAAGAAAAATCACGTTTAGCATGAAATTTCACTTTGTGCAAACCTGAATAACTTCACTCCTGTGCTGGTGTTTTTCTTACTTTCTCTGTTGTGATGTTGCACTCCGCCTCGGAAATGGTGTACAGTATTGTATATGGTTTTGTATACAATACACAATATATTTATATTGTGTGTGGTGTGAAGGAAACTAATTTGCCACGTGTTTCTAACGGGTCATGATGACTCGTGAAAACGAACAGAGAATTATTTGTATCAGTTTGGTTTGGAAGCTGTCAACAAGTAGAAGGCCTTTATGTGCACCTGCTAGAGCTGAACCTTTTCCAACATGCAGACCATGTGGGTGTTTAGCATTCAGCCGGCCACACGAACAAACCTGCTCTGTGCTGCGGCTTTGCCTGAAATCAGTCATCTTTAAAGGTTCTTTTGTAAATCTTAGAAATATAAAATGCACGTTTGAAATACATACGTCGAAGCTTATCTTACCGAATCGATATTTCTTGTAAGTAAATGATTCCTTGAGCGATCCCACACAAAAATCCACAGATGACCAGACCGATATATACACGATATCATACATGAAATCCAAGAAAAGTCACCGCTTCACATGACAGGCTGTAACTGTTTGAACTATATTCTCAGAATGTGAATGAAACTAACTTAACCGTAACCCGATAACATATTTGGGAGACCAAACCAGACCATGTCACATGACAGTCAGTGATGTTTGTTAGAAGGTTTTTAACATTTCTTTTTAATGTGCTGGCAGTGAAAGAGTTTCAGCCAAAAGAGAAGAAACAGAAGTAGAAGAGCTGTTGGCTCTCAGTGAGAAGTGGTTGTTTCTAGGCCTCAGGTCAGATTTGAGCTCTGATCTCCAACACGAACCATAGCAAAGAAGGTGCTGCTGAGGACTGCCTTATTTTTCACTCTGGGTTGAGCATACAGGATGTATAATTGCAGGAAGGTAATTTTCCCATCTTGGTTATGGTCCATCCACAACCAAACCAGTTTCTGTCATCATGCCGTTACTCTTTTATTTCCAGCTCCTGTTCTTGAAATGAATTTTTACTCAAATCTGTTCTCAAAACAAAAGTCACAGTCACTCTCATCCTGCATTGATCTCTGTCTGTCTCGCTATCACTCGACTTGATCCGGCTCGGCATCCATGCAAGTCTCCCACGGATTCCTGGGCATCTGGGGCATGGAGAGGAGCAGGAGGGCGATGCCAGTGAGAAAGAGGAGAACGAAGCCGGTGCAGGCACAAGCGAAGGACCAGGCGAAGTAGTACTCGATCCAGATTGTGTCCTCGCTCTCGATCATGCGTTTGACCGACTGGCGCATCACTTCCAGCGAGATGAAGGCACAGAGACCTGGGACGGACAGGGATGTGTGAGCATGAGTCGGGTAGTGCAGCTCTCGTCACATGACAAATGATGTGACCACAAAGGCAAAGTGAGAGGTTTGTTTGCATTCCAAAATGTAAATGCTGCGGGGGAATTGAAATTTGCTTGGTAAACTGGACTCACCTGCAAATGCAAAAAACATGCCAGCAGGTTTGAGGAGGTAGTCCCGTCCTTTGCCTTTACCGGTACAGGATCCGACCAAGCACAGAGACCCCAGGATCGTGAAGGCGAGACTGAAGATGGAGATGGCTGCGGCCGAGATGTTGTACTCTGGAGAGAAAGAGTGTTCAATGATCATTGTCATCATAATATGTAATGGCACATTGTTCACATGGAGTGGAATGCATTTGTTGTAATGTATGTTAGAGACACATTTTCTACAATCAAATGTAAGAAACTGCTTTAACAAGCAGTCTGAATTATTCAAAAGTCACATCGCTACTCTTGTGTAATTCCCTACAGTGGCCACGTTCACAGTAATGATGGAACATGTCACCCATTGCAACTGTGTGTTTTTAACAGTGTTTGGACAACGATGGCGCTCTATGGCACAGAGGAGGCTTCAGCTACGCAGGTAAGAACTACCGGTACATTTTTGTTGGTTATGGTCTTTTCATGGAATTCGTTGACTGTAAGAAAAAGACTCGCTATAAAGGCAATAACCTTTTATTCAACATACAAATATGCTCTATGATTGTAATTTGATTACAGGTAACGGGTGACTTCGTAACAGGGACAGCAGCTGGCTTGTTTTTTTCCGATCAGAGAGGTGGATGTGATGGGAGGCCTTTGATCTGCCGCCTGTTTGCCTGTGAACCATGCCCAGGGGAGAGGCACTCCTTTGGGGGACGGAGCCTTCATCCTCTGCTGGCAGGGGAGGATGAGCCGCACCCTGAACACGCTGTGTTCTCTGAGATTCTGCACGTCTGTGGAGCTCATTGGCCGGCTCAACACCAACGTTTCTCAAAAGCCAGAGCAAGGGAGACATCAAAGGATACCAGTGTTTCAGTCATACAGGACTCATTCCATCAGACCTCTTTCCTCAGAAACATGAGATTGACATGTAAAAAAGTCTCGAGTGCCGTTAGGGAAAAAAAAAAAAAGGCTTCACTCAGGCCCACAAAGTGTTTGCCACAGTATTGCAGTATATGTGTTTTTCTCTGTAAGATAGTGTCATACATAGCTTTCTTCATGTGTATATTTATACATGTATGTGTGTATGCGTGTATGTATATATGCTGTAGGTTATTGCACATGTGATTTATGTGTGAATAGGCATGTGCATGTGTTGCTTTTCTTTACGTATGTCGGAGAGATTTGGCGAAGAATACAATCAAAGTTCAGAGTTGTTGTTTTTTTGAAGTTCACTTTCTTGACCAGGTCTGGCAGAGGCTAACCCTCACGTATATCTATCATGATGCCTGAAAGTGCAATTGTTTTTTTCTGTTTCTTTACACACACACACACACACACACACACAGGTGAAAAGGTATGTCTGGCCACTGTATAGAAATGGGTTGTGAGGTTTTTCCCCCGTGTTTTGTGTGCCCTGGTAAGAAAGACAGTTCTCCAAAATAAGATGGCACAATAAAGGTTATGTAGACATTTTGCTCAGTTTAGTTATGTTTGGAAAAGATACGAACAACCTCCAAATGTTAACATCTATTCTTACAGCATCCATGACGATTCTCAACTTGTAAGAATTCCATTACAGTCAATTTATTTTACCCTGGCGAACTCCCTATTGTGAAGAGTTACTGTATGGAGGGGTTTGCCTGTGGTGACATACAGTACATACTATGCTCATTCAACCATATGCACCATTGTGGTAGGCCTATTGCCAAATGGCTCAGTGAAGAGTGAATAACACGACAGGGGACTTAGGTCAGTGCTGCAATCAGGAAACGTAAAGTGTGACTCCCATGTGTGTGTGCGTGCATGTGTGTTAGAGGATGGGGGAGGGGTAGCTATGTATTATTGCATTAGCGTCTCTGAGTTTAGGATGTGGAGGGGGGGGGTGTACAAGTTCATGCACAAGAGTATTCACATTTACACCCCAATAATTGAGTGTGACAGTGCTCCACATGTGCTCGACCCACTAACGCACATTACATGTGAGGCCGGTCATACAACATGCGCTGGCTGTGCAGTCACAGCTGTAACTGGGTCACACTGGAGAGAGAAACATGGAGACAAACACACACTAAAACGTTGACTGTCGTCTACCGTACGTACAGACCGTATTCGCTTGTGAAACACAGTCAGCCTTGTGTCAGTACACAACGGCTGTCTTGAAAATGATCTGGCGATACGATACGTATTTGCAATACATTGCGATTTTAAAAAAAATCTCATTTTAGAAAAACTGTCATAGTTTAAAGAGCACACCGTCATATACATACACTGAGTAAAAAACACATTTTATTTGTTTTTACGCAATCAGAACAGGATCTGCATTTGCATTTATTGCAACATCATAGCACTACTTTTCATGCAGTCTGAGCCACTTTCTGTCACAAATCTTTGCATGTAAACTATTAGCGAAACAGAATCGATACAGTATCAGCATATAAAGAAATATGAAGTTCTTCCAGTTATTACCTGCGTGAGCATGTTGACTTTTAGCCTGTTGGACAAAGGGTTGGGAAACAATAAAAGAAAATCCAATTGCCTTTCACCCAGAACTTCTACGTATCCAATGTTGAGTTTTATCATTGACAGCTGCTCCAATACGCCTGCTGTGACACCAATAACTGTTCTGAGGTCAGCAGTAAAACATGAGTGGAAATCTGAATCGTAGATCAGAGCAGAGCCGCAGCAGCAGGTGAGATCAGTTGGGAATACGTGATGAAGCCAGTTTGATGTTTGACTTCACACAGACTGGGAAGTCCTAATGTTCCAAGGAATATATTTCAGAATGAATTCACAGATGAATCTCTCCCCTTTTCATGTTTAGACAAGATCGCATGAGAGTCACGACAATAGGGGAACAATGACAGAAACCTACCTTTTTGTGTTTTATATTCAAATATCTCGGTATCCAGCCCTGGAGTGAAGTGTCTGAAGTAAGTGCAGTTTTCCTCTGTGAAACGAAAGAAAATAGGATTTAGTTCAAATTCATACATCAAGTCATTTTTGGGCAGCACAACAAGGTGTAAACACAACAACAGTATAAACATCATATTTATATTAACACCACATGGAATTGTTGTGGCTGACGTGTTGTCAGCTGCCCATTTACAAAGCAGACTTTTGTATTTATTTGGAGTCACAATTGTGTGATTCGGTGTCTGTATGCAGTTTGGTGTTGGGCATAAATGTGGGTTTTTAAAGCTTTGTTTTTTGTTTATTGCTGCCATGAAAGGGGTTGATATGAGGATATAGAGAGGAAGTTGCAGGCCTTTAAAACCAAAAGAATGTGCTGAAAAACGCGAACATGCTCTTTAATTAATATATAATCGTCTGTGGCTTCATCACCATGAACCTCTCACGTTACACAGTCATTTGGTCTGATGTTGTATTACGTTTTGATAATTACAACGTCACTGGATTTGACTGTTCTTTGATGTATTTCGTTGAATGTCGTGAAATATGCAAATACATGCTTACTGCGTAAAAAAAATGAGGGAATCATCAAGAAAGGTTCATGTGGCCGAGATGTAACAGTTCATTGGTTAATTAAAATGGCACCGTGAACTGCTTTCAACTCTGAAGACCAGTGTGCCCATCCTCTGATTACCTCACTTTGTTTACCAAAATCTTTTTTCAATCTAAACCAAGCTGCTTATATTCAACCAAATTGCAGTTGCTGGAAAATAAACCAAATCGTTATCAAAATTGTCATGTTATGAACATCTTTTTGTTGATGTTTGCTGTAAATTTGACCCCTAATCTGTGTTTTAGAATGAATTTCTATTCCACTAAATCACCTGAAGTTGTGTTTAGGGCCACGTCTTCTTTCTTTGCTGAACTTTTTCACACTTCTATTCGATCATGAATGAATGATGGAGGGCTATGGAAATCATATTCATAGAGCTTTTTGCACCATAATGTATCACATGAAGATGATGTGGTAACATCTGAGGCTTCACTTCATGTAATGCGTGTTTCTGAAAGCAGCAGAATGGCATTAAAAAGAAATAATAAATCAATAAAAACGTGGTTTTGGATGATCGTATGTGCAGAAGGAGGACGGTTATGTGCAGTAACACCAGATCACTCTGTCACATCTACTCTCATGCAAAGACAAGTGCACGTCAATGATGATTATGCTATGAGGTCTCCACTCACACGATTGTTCCTAATCCCTTTTTTACAGACAGCTTCAGGACATGTTTGAAATGCTTTCATGCGAAATTGTGTAGTTCTGCGAGGTATCGCATGATGGTAAAAGCTTGATGACCCGTGCTGGGATGGTAGATCATTTTCCTATGTACCCTGTAAACCATGGAGATAAGCCAGGATGTCAGATGGCTCTACCAGGAAATAGCAGAGTACGGTAATCTGATATAACAGGCAAAAACAACAACTCTGAGTCATATTTTTCAAAGCCAAGGCAACATGGCAATGCTTACAAAAACCTCCTTTGAAATGACAAGCTTTTAATGCTGCAGGCCAACACGATACAGCACACACATACAAAAAGAAATGTTTTTATGAACGAGTACGGGGACTGGCCATTAAAAACAGAGGTTGTTACTAAGCAACGAGCTCCACCGTTTTCACAGTAGAAGGCACGTATTACAGAGAGGTGGATGTGATAGAGGCTCGTCAACTATTAGCACTTCTTAGCCAGACCTTGTATTGAAAAGAGAGGCGGGAAAATATCTTTGAACTCCACGAACTTCCCAAAAATATTCACGTTTTTAAATTAATGCAAATCCACTACGCTCTATACTTTACCACTCCTTCAAAGGCAGGAAACATGGTCTCATCTGTACGTGAGATACGATGTCTTTTTAGGTCCAGGGTGGAAAGATGGAAGAACTGCCAGCAGGCCAAGTGTCTCTTCATTCACTAAATGCATATCTGGTTTGTTATTTATGTTGAAGTGGAGCCACTCGGCCTTTGAGCTCATTATCTGTATCAAGCAGCTTTATTCCCACATGTGACTGAATGTGTGTTGCCTATTTACACCTTTTTGTACCATCTTTACAGCGCAAAGCTTCAATAAAGACATGAGCAGCTGGAGGCGATAAATATATCTGCTTGCCGCGAATGGCGTACACACACTGACACGCACTGCTGCACCACTTGTGGCTGGTGCTTTTCCCGGCTAGGACGAGTGCTGTAAAGCCCCTCTTATTCCTAGTGGGGTGAATCCGTCATCTTTCCCAACATCAGCTGAGGACATCGGATTAGCAGCATTTCTGCACAACACAGATCACACTTTATATAGCTTTGGCATGCACTGTCTCTTCATTTTGTCAGCAACAGAAGCTATGATTGGCCCAGACCTCTGAGCCCTGGTGTTTGTTTTCTCTGCTCTATTTGCGTGTCCTTACCTTCCTCATTCTCAGGTTTACAAGTGTCGACAACTGCAGTTATGCCACATGTGTATATGCCATAGAAAATGTGTGTATTTTTATATGGAGCCTGATAACTACTACACTTGCAAAATGTATCAATTAAAGGAAATTACAATTTGACCACATGCTACTTCCGATACCCGTCGTGCTCTGTTAATCTGAGCACACTCCAGCAAACTAGAGCTTTGATTGAGCTATAAACCCAGAGAAGCATAGCCCACCTGTCTAACTAAGTGTTTAAGACTTCACTGGCGGTTCCCCATCTCCATATCTGAAGCCTATCCCTTGGTTGTTAGTTCATGTGAGTGCCTATAGAGGCAAAATACCAGTGGTACCACTTTCTTTTATAACCATGCATCCCATGCCGGGGAGTGTGAAGTAATTTGAGTGACCGCGACTGCACGGAGATGTGAAGCTGCGAGAGGGTCTCGTGGACAGCTGGCCTTAAAGTTATGCCGGACCTATCCATGAGGCCCTGTCACTCAGAAGGCCGCTGAACTCGGCGTGAACACTTTACCCTCGTGGCCTCCACCCAAGACAGCTGAGTATTTACGTGGCCTATATTTATAACCACGGACGCTTGCTGAGCAGTTTAAAAAACCACACCCTTTCTCTTCCTGGAATCATGGTTAAAAACATTACAATAATTGCCTCTGTATATGCTGTGGCAAGGGGGAGCATTGTAACATATCTGATGTTTCTTATACAACTCACAGCCGCTCAGAAAACCAGGATGAAAAGAAAAGTATAAATCAAAAGGAGAACTCGGACGACAGTCATCTGAAAGTAAAATAGCCTTCGGGAAGATTTTGGCTGAAACAACATAGAGTGGGATGCAAGTCTGCATTGAGTGCATTAAAGTTTTCCCTGAGATCATCTCACCATCTGCGCTTTGTCAGCAGTAGACCTGCATAACAGCTCAGCCCATATTTTCCAGATGAGTGTCTCGCAGTGGGAACCTCCACACATACTGTTTAAGTCCTGCTTTGAATCAGAGGGTTGACACCTCTCCGAAGACATGTGATAAACAATAATGTTCCTGTCCAAATACAGCTCCTGGGCTGGGAGAACCCCCCCGGGAGACGGATGGATTTACTCACTTCTCAAATAAAGGCTGCCACGGTGGCCATCACAAATCACAGGTGTTATTGAAGAAATGAAAGCCATGTGTTAGGAACAGGTGGCTGACGCTCTACAATGCACATGATATTGCAGTAGGCTATGAATGTATGCATGGGCAGAAAAAGGATCTTGAAGCATTTGCCACTTGCGTTTGCGATCCGATAAACACCGCGCCTTGGTGGGCTGAGCTGCTTTAGTATATTCAGCACATGCTTGCCATGTCTGCACCAGAGAACCGCCCTCACACATTTCATCTGCTTCTGGAATGGCCCTGCAGTACAGAGAGTGTCTGGGATTCCCAAAAGTCTAACAGCCGCCATCAGTTGGGACATATTTTGGGAGTCTCTCTCAGCCTTGTGAGTTGGACAAATTTGGGGGGGGGGGGCAGTTTCAGGCCAATTTAAATAAAGCGTCACGCAGGGGGTGACAACGAGCAACAGTCAGATAATGGTTTCTCAGATAACAGTCAATTTGCCAGCGCGGTTCAGCAGATGAGTGACTCCCACAGCAACTCATTGAGACAAGAGGCACTGCAAGTCGGCAGCTGCTCGACACTGTTGACTGTATTTCATTACAGTCACGAAGGGCTGTGCTGAACACCGATTTAGATCCTTTACTTGAGTTTAAGTAACACCACAACCTACTCCATGCAATGACTGTATGCTGAAGTACTATTGTCTGCTCGCCCCTTTCACATTGTTGTGTTATGAAATCAGTACTGAATGTGTTTTCATTATTTCATACTTTAAATGTTTAGTGGAGTGAGTAGAATAATCCACAAGACTTCCCCCTGAAGTGTCGTGGAGCAGAGTTATACAGTAATATACAATTTCAGGATCTATGTAATTTGAGACTATAAATAGAAAATACAGACAGTATTCTGACACAGAACCCATTTATTATTTAGAGTTTTATGAGGAGTGGGACCTGCAAGATAAAGTGTTACCAATGGGAATACTGAATTAAAGTACCTCCAAAGTGTGTTTAAATACAGTGTGTTTGAGCTGTTTTAATGTAAGTTTCCTGAAGATGTTCTATAGAGTGTCTGTATATGTCACGTACTGGCTCGCATGTTGTTTGGAGAACTGGCAAACTGGTTTTAAAGAATAAATACCTCTTTAGAGAGGAGACACCAATCAGTAAAATCAGCTAAAGTAGTGTTTGCTTAGTAAACAACTGCAGCCCCTTGGCACTCTATGCCTATATAAAGATACATATTTACTGTGGTCAGGTCCAGTCTTTGGGTCAGCTTACTGATTGGCTGCATTTCAACACCTTTAATGATGAATGACGATGGAAAACATCGAATTATTTCCCTCCAAAAATGTATACATTATGGAAGGATGCACGCATCTCACTAAGATTAGGATTGTTTCAAATGTCATGTGCCATATCAAGTGATGCTGCATTGGAACCTCTATTCTTAGAAGCTCCCCGCCTCAGAGCTGTGGGCTGGATTGCATAGAGGCACCTCACAGTTACAGACGAACATTATTAATACGGTATTGTCATTCTATCTGTCAGACGCATAAGAGTTGTTTTGCTCCAATGTTCTCTTACCTCCAGGCAGGCTGATGGGTCCGCAGCCATGCCCCTGCATGAAGTTCTCCGAGGTGATGTAGATGTACTTCTTGCACAGCCGCCACAGGCCGAAGTGGGCCGCCTCGCAGGTCGTATTGGCTTTATCCACCTGCGGGCTGAGCACGGCCCAGTGGTCCGTTACCACGGCAATGAACATGCTTGCCATACCCACTAGTAGCACGAAGATTGCAATCTTTATCTTTGTGCGCTTGTGCATGTTTCCAGGTGGGGAGATTTCTATTCAGTGAATCTTCTTCCCCTGATATGAAAAAAGAAATTGTGACGTGAACACACTGGTCTGTGTCCCTGGGGCTTCTTTCCTCAGTGACTGCAGCAGGCTTCCAACAAACTCTCTTCTCCGTCTCTCTCTCCGCCTAAGACCAGTGTCTTCTCTCCCGCTGTCGCAGATCTGTGCTTCTGGTTCGAAGGGAAAGGGGCCAGACTGCTCTGTCCCAGTTCAAAGTCCCCTTTTCCCTTCTCACTTGCTGTTCAACTGTGGGGCTGCAAGTTTAGACGTACAGCTGTTGAGGAAGATCTAGGAACTTGATGACCAAACCAACTGTCTGTCATCGTGGGCAATGGGGCGTGGAGGATGCTGCATGTGTTTGGTGGGTGTGGGTGGGGGCTATAAATGTGACTGGTGAGTCAAGTTGTCAGGCTGTCTGCGTGTCCGGTTGCAGTGCCAGTGAGTGGAGATGTGTAGCGTGCCATAATAAGTGGACTCACATAAACACGCAACTTTCAACATGGACGTTTTCAGCCGTGTGAGAATAGTTTCCCCTGGTTTCCATCCATCTATAGTGGCTGTGTTTTCACTCTCTGCCTCACTGTGACACAGCCTTGGTGTGGATTTGTCTCTGTAAACTATTTACTGTGTAAGGAGAAAGAGGATGCTGCTGTTCACTGATTATAAAGAGCAGCAGCGAGGCTGTCAAACACAGTTTCACCTGCTGGAACAATACTTCTTTAATAATTCCAGGGACCAACTCTTTCTTTTTTCAGATGGCCAATGTGGCGTCGCTGCAGCGTCAGGGTAAAATGCTTCGTGAACATTTCTACACACTTGTGTGAACGTAGCAGAAGTGGGTTTAAAAGGGGAAATCAGTGAGGGGGCATTCATCTGCTGACTGATGTCCGTCTGAGAAAATTAACATCATATTGTCATCCAACAAATGATAGTTTATATCGTACTGAGGAGTATGAGTGGATACGTCACCCTACAGGCCCTGCAGAAGTAACAATAAGAAAAGAATAGAAAACATGATCGAATAAGTGTTGTGCCATGCAAAATTCACCACGTTTCCTGCAAATGAGGCTGCATGTAGCATAGAAGGTTCAGATGGGCACAGTGGTGGCCTTAACATTTTGCACTGCTGTTTTGCCGTTATTCAACTGCGTGGAGGAATTGGTAAATTGGTAAATGATAACCCAAGTCCTATTTAATGTGAGGGTTCCTGATTATGTTCTGCCCAGGAAACCTGTGCCATATTAAAGGTATTTACTTCAACAAGAAGAATTCTGATTCAGATGTTGTTGTTGCACATCTTTTTGTAACCTTGTCAGCTCACTCTTGTCTACTTCTGCTTCAGCATTTTCCCATCAGCTTGAGCCTGCTCCATTCTGCAGTGTTGTCTACAGCAGGTAACAGCTTCAATCTGACTTTTTCACAGACGACGTGTTGTCACAGTAAGAAAAGCACAGGTAGTGAAATGAATGACAACTGGATTCCAGTTAGCTGCTTCAGTTTCAGCTTCCTGCTGTAGTCCACGCTCGCTCACAGTCACGCTCACTGAAACACTGGAAGAGAAATCAGCCATTGTTGTTAGAAAAATCTGTGCTTTTCCTACTAGCAGGTCAGTGAGAAACGCTGATTGCAATGGCCATGGCAGAGAACAGTTGGTGCAATGGTGAGATACGCCTCTGTGATTCTGAGGCTCTCACAACTGTCTGACGCTTACCCCTTACTCCTTTGAACTATTTGTGACATATGGGACACCACTATGGCTTTGTACTTGTGCCCGATCAAAATATCTTTACTACCCATACGCCAATCTATTTTGGCTTTGAGACTCATGCATCCTAAAAACATGGTGAGTCTGATTTATAGCGGGTGTTTGCCTGAGTGCTTGATGATTTGAGGGCCATGTTAGGTGAGGTGAGGAGCCGACTCAAATTTTCTTTTGAGTAATTTTGGAATATCTGCGACTCTCAAAAAAAATAATGATTCAGAATGGGAAGAATACTTTTCAGGCCAGTGTGTGTCATGTGTTGTGTGTGATATTCGGCAATACAAATAAACTTGACTTGCTTGACCAGTTATCATGGGGATAAGACAAACAAATCAAATCAATATGCTTCAATCTTTTCATCATAAATCACAATGAGCAAACTGTATGCCTTAAAAGAAAATCAAATAGATGTTTAAATTCTATTCACTTTTTTTTTATTTCAGAGTAATTTATCAGCAAAATGATACATTACAAACCTCTCATGGAAATAATTAAAGACACTTGTTATTTACAGGCCCAGTAGTACCATAAATGATACACTATTGATATATGTTTCTATTTCACCAAACATGCAAGTCCTGAACCAAACAGAAAAGGTAAGAATTCCAAGCAGACCATAGAAGGTTGAGGGTTGTACACAAGAAGTTTATAAACCACAGTTATGGAAAACATTACAAAAAAGGCACAGTGTGTAGGATTTAGTGGCATCTAGTGGTGTGGTTGCAAATTGCAACCGACTAAATACCCCTCCGTTTACTCCTCCCTTTCAAAGACATGGTCTCCCTGTTCGCCTCACTCAAATGCTACACACTGTACCTTTAAAATAATGTAACAGACATTTCTTTGCACCAATTCGGACTTTCACCATTATTCTGAAATAAAGGTTTCACACGGCCCCAATTCTTTACTGTAGCAACTTACGACGTATATCTTGAAATCTCTTACTCATCTAGTTGTCTTGATTTTATACACCCTTTCTTTTTGGAGGGTATTTATGAAATAATTGAATCGTAACAAAAACTTTAATGCACGCAAGTGGTGAAGTTTCATTTAGTTTGAGTTTAAGGGAAGAAAAAAGGGGCTCCATAGATCAGCTGAAGGGTTCGGTGAAGGTTTATACCCTCCTTCGTTTTAGCATGTTTAAAGGGTAATTAGGTTATAGTCACAGGTTTACAGTGAGAGATGTTTGCTTGTTTTCAGATACATTTTCATGTGTTACAAGAGGAGATGTACGATCTGCAACTACATCCGAAATATCTTTAAGTAGCTTTTTATCACTAAAATTATAGCTGTTAAAGTACTTTTTATAATAAATCTTTGTTATGGCATCAGATTTAGTATAAAGACACCTGAAGTGTGAACCACTGCTGAACCATTTGTCACGCCAACAAATCAAGGTGCAAAGACAGTACCTGAGTAGAGTTTAAAAGCATTATTTTATCTTTTCTGCACAGCAAGGTACCGACAAGCATGTTGGCTAGCATGTGACTGCATGGAGTTTGCACCCCGCCATTTTCCTCTTAATTACCGGAGAGGAAGATTCACTGCCGCGCGACATGAGGGAGTGGGGGGGGGGGGGGGGGGGGGGGGAGGGTGCAGCTTTATTGTGGAGGAAAATATCAGTGAAGGTTAGTGGCATTGAAATTCACAGGGCTTAACAGTCTGGGTGATGGACAGAGGAGGTCGGTGAAGAAGACTCTTGAATTCAGGGCTGGAATGGAAAACAAAGGTCATTAGACCAGTTTGGTGTAACATAGAAAGGCTACATCACACAAACGCAGAATGAAAAGAAGTCTATTCTATTTCAAGGCTTCCCCTTCTCTACATCAGTGACGTGAATGACAACTACAGCTGACAGAGCAGAGACTCTCTGCAGAGACTCCACGCCCTCACATGCCACTGTTTTAACCCAGTCAAGCGTGCACTAAAGAAAGAGTGAATTCAACTCTTACTAACCCTTCACACACATACAATGCTCACTTTTCTCCATCTCTTGTTTGAAGAAAAGTGAAGTCTGGATGAGCATTTGGGAGCCTGTTAGTTCAATCAAGCATTAAGTCGGCTGGTGTAGATTTATTTTAATCCCCTGTGGTTGCCCGGCTGTCTGACACACAATTTCATAGCAGAGCATAGGAGACCCATCAGCTTCATGTCATAAGCACAATACTTCCTCGATAAAGAATAGCAGATGCAGTGGACCAATTCTCTGTTCATATTTGGCATTAAACCACAAGCAGGTCGAATGAAGTTCACTGTAATTGCTAAGTTGAGTGTCCCCATTAATGATTTAGAATTGCTGTTCTTTAATTGTGATGCAAAGCATCTGACTGAGGGTCGGGGTTCAGGTTTTTGTCTTCCCAGCAGGGAAGGAGAGGGGAGGAGTCAGCCTGGTTGGGGCACCAATTCAGCAGTGGCTGAAATAAGCAAAGGAGAAAATAAACCAATCATTTCCATAATGATACATCCTCTCCACATGGAAATCAGATCATAACCAAATCCAAAAACTGACAAACAACACAACACATTTTCCAAAGACTTGCAATTCTAAAACCCAATGAATACAATGCAAGTCCTTAATAGAGCTCATACAACAACTCACACATTTATATAGGATGATAAAATGCCCCTACTGTCCACATGCAACAGGTGATTATTTCCATGCCTGCTGGTGCTGCCCACCGCTTTAATCCTTCTGGTCAGAGGTCACCGGGAAGCTATGCCAGATCTCAGACTCAGCATACCCATGTGTCCAGTCACGTCAATGTACGCTGACCTCTCTGCATGTCACACAACACTCTAAACTATCTATTGTAATATAATTATCTGAGGCTAAGAAGATCATGTTGCTTCGTTGGTTAAATATAATAGTTTTCCATCAAACACTGGATCAATTTGTGACCCGTTAACACTCACAGATTCACAGAAACCTTACGGGACAAAATGAAACCATGTGACACAATCTGCTTGTTGCTTGTAAAATGGATGTAATTTTCTGGTTGATAGACTAAAAAAATAACTGGATTTGCAGACACATGTAGCTGTCCATTGCCATAATGTGCAATCTTTCAATACCTGTCATGCAATAATAATTGCAATGAATGTTACACAATACAGGGCGGTAAGAGTACAGAAATACTTTAAATAGAACTTCTGCATTGGCTACAAACGTATCAAAAACCCTCTGAATGTAAAAGGCAGTAGTTACAGAAACAAGAGTTAACATCAACACATACAGCGTGATCTCTCCTCTGTATTTACACATGCCAACTCACAGTCTGTGAGGCTTAGGTCAGGAAAACCAAAACGCCGTAAACACATTTGTTCTCTTTCATGATTAGCTCTACATCTCTAAAAGTAATAATCATTTGTTCTACACATCGTCCCTGAGCAAATGGAGAGCGAAGTACACAGTCTGTACAAATAATGTTTACGCTGACACGTCACACTGCAGACTGAAATGTACTGACATTATGTGCGCCTGTAGTCATTTTTGTTGATGGATATCTACAGATATCTGTATGCAGCCCAATATCATGGCAGGTCAGGCAATAGTCACAGAATACATTCTATTGGTTTTGTGTGCGTAAGAAAAATAATTCCAATTGAAAGTCAATTAGGACCGTTTTGCATGGTGGACACATACATTAAATGCATCCATGACGAAGCAACAGTCAGAGCAAGTGATGGAGTATTTAATATACAAAAAGATTTATGGTGGGCGGGGCGGGGCGGGGCGGGGCAGGGCGGGGCAGGGCGTGGCAGGGCGGGGCGGGGCGGGGCAGGGATGGAGGTGGATGGGTCCAACAAACAGAGGACTTTCATCCACGTGACCGGTGTTCGACACCATGCTGTGGTTTTGTTCCCGAAACCTAACTTAAAATAGTTATTTAAAGCCCAACCATGATGTATTTCCAGAACCTAACTAAGTGGTTTTGTTGCCTGAACCTAACTTTTTTTTTTTTATGTAATGTCGTCCAGAAAAAAAGATCAGAGCGACGCGAAAAAACGGACAATGCACGTCCCAGTACACAAAACCAATAGATTGCATTTCATTACGATTTCACAAACTTCCATGAGACTGTGTTGCGATATATGTGTCATAGTATGGCAGTGTCTGAGCCGTAACACACATTTCACACACTGTAGCATATTTACTACCTGACTCACGTACCTACAAGCTTGTGAGAGGTTTTTGAGATAGAGTAGAAGTATTTAAATGGCAGTTGAAAAGGCTTAAGACTATCAAAGGTCTACAAATTAAGTTAGCACCAGTCGTGCTAAGTTGCAAATACAATACATTAATACTCAAACAATCACATGAATCACTTCATTTTCACAAAAAAATGTTTGTCTGAGAATAAAAGAAATTATTTGATTTCTAAAAGACTATCCAGGTATTTTTAGCAGAAAAACATGACCTGAAGTTCAATATTCAGCCTTTAAAAGCTTAATTAATTTAGCAGGCAATTGTCAAAAGAATGACGGTTTTTCAGCCTTTATTATATAACTCTTGTTGCTACAAAATATCTGCATCCACTTTTCAGATACAGTCTTATCATAAAAGGTTATTCTTAATATCACATTTCGTCTTCCACCAAATGAAACGTAGATCAGCACTTTTCTGTCACAGAGGGACGCAACGGAAAACTATTTTGAGCGCTGACCTTTCAACACCGTTGCTGCCTGAACAGCCCCGGAGAGGAATTGTCCATTCTCATCAACTGTACAATATCTAATACCGTCCACCAAGCGTATGGTTTTACACAGCAATACACCCCCTGACCTCATACTGGTGTGGTCCTCCTGTTCACTCCATCTTTCAGATCTTTCTGGAAGCAGTTGTGAACTTGTAAAAACCCAGAGTCCCTCTCTGGACTGTAGGGCCCTGCAGTCGCACTTCCGCCCTTCAGGGGGTCCCTGCAGAGGGCGTACAGAGATATATCCCCCATTGGCAAACCCATCCCCAACCCTCCTCCCCCACTTCCTCTCCCGATCTTCCTCCCCACCGGGGAGGGCTCGCGGGATCGGTCGCTTGACCTCGAACTGGAGCGCGAACGCCTTCGCCGGTAGCGGTAACTTGGGATGCGAGAGTATGGTGAAGAAGACGAGGTGGTTTTGATGAAGTCACGTCGGGCTCGGAAACGCGTCTCTTGGTTTTTCTCGATGTAAATGTTGACTGCAAGAACACCCACGGACTCAGCCACGATGAAGGAGAGGGCGCCGAAGTAAAAGGACCAGCCGTAGTTGTAGTGGTTCTTCTTGTCCTCGTCTTTCTTGTCACTGGGATCCCCGGCGTTGCTGGAGATGTAGACGATGATGCCAATGATGTTGCTCAGGCCTGAATAGAAGAGAGATGAGCGGAGAAGAGATTTTGGGTTGACAAACTCCACCTCTCTACATCTACACTTTAATCACATTCAACACCTGAGTAAATCAACTTTAAAAGTTAGGTCTATTCCTTATTGAGTGTTAGAATCCCCTTAACAGGTAAGCTACTTGACAGTTCACACCTTCTCTGCAGATTTTCTTTGAATAATCACAAGTAAGTATTTGTCGCTGCCAATTAGAGAGACAATGGATTCAAGGACAAAGAGGGAAAAAGCCCATGAATTGTATTATTTTGGTTGAATTACAGGAATAGTTAAGGTAACTTTAAAAGAAAGACGACAAGACAAAGGGAGACCCTCATGTGTCTGTCTTCTACTTCTGTCTTCTTATGTCCTCCTCCCTCTTTTTTGTTGTTCTCGTGCTATACCTGCAGCCACAAACAGGATGCCAGCAGTGAGCAGGATGTTGTTCTTGTTGTTGTAGATGCGTCCGACTCCGACACACAGGCCGCCCAACATCAGCAGAGCGGTGCTGAGAAGAGGGAATAGGCTCGATGCACGCACTACACCTGTTCATACGAGACAGGGAGAAACAGTGAAACCTTCTTGTCAATACGTCAAACGAAGAAACGCATAGCTTTAAACGTATGAATACAAAGGCTGGCCAGCTTGCGATTCGTTTACAATGACAATGGTGTCAATAAAGTACGGCTAAAAGTAGAATCAGTTAAAGTAGTCGTAGTAGTAATATAATATCTCTGTCCCTCTGGCAAATCCAACATTAACTAGTGGGAGGATAGTGTCCAATAGATTTATCAGAGCTTTTTTTCTGCTTTTCCAGCAGCTGCTGAACCAAGAGGCTGCTGGCTGTAAAACCAAAACAATGAGCTTAGAGACACTAAAATGCTCGGCAGAGCTGAGGGGAACTGCAAGTGATGATTCTCTGTGTGTGTGATAAACGCCTTCCACATTTTACATCGTCATTTAATCCATTGTTAATATAAAACTATTGATCAGACGAGCTTAAATGATGTGGTACTAAAGGTTCCCTGAGGGCTTTCGGAGCTGTAATAGCGCTAGGTAGCAGTTTTTGAGCCGACCCCCATTTTGGCGACAGCTGTGACCAAAGGCATTATGTTTTCAGGTATCCCATTATACGGTCATTCGTGGCAATATTCACATGTCAATTGATGGCATTTGGGACAGCTTAAGCTTTCCTAAAAATAACAATACAAGGCACTCCTGGCTGACACGCTGCCATATGTGTACATAGAAATAAAGGGAGTGACAGAAGAGCAGCAAAGGCCTCAGGTTCAACAGATGACACTAACCAAGTGAGTCCACGAGCATCTTGAAATGAATCATTTTAGATCTCTGCAACTGTGGAAACAGTTGCTTTGGGCACGGGGCATCAAACTAGAAGCCACATATGATATGCAGAGTGAAGCTAATCTGAAACCTCAAGCAGAATGTAGAGATGGTTTAAACTGCAATGAGACCATTCATAGTGTTCAGACAATTTTCAGTTCATCAGCACACAACACACTCCGTCATCTCGATAGCTCCAATTGCTGTCATGACATCAAGCCTTTAAGGGGGAGGGACAGAGATGTCATGACACATTAAGTACCCTTGTGATAGCTCCATCCCCACTCGAAGAAACAGGACAGGGGCTTAACGGTTTAAGTGTGCGGAGATGAAGAGGTTACAGTGACTTACGTAAGATGTACTCTGAGCTGTCTGTATCGTAGTCGTTATCATCTGGGAAATGATTGATTCGATAACAGCTTCCTTTGTTGATACCTGTTGGGAAGCAAAAAGCACTTTAAGTGTGAATGAGACTGATGGCAGGAACAGATTGTGCAGGGATGAAATCATAACAGTTTAAGGAAAATACTGGGCCTTGTAATGAAGCCGAACATGAGATTCTCCAATTAAGATAGACGGTATAAAATGAACTACATGTTGACCATCCACTGATCAACGTGCAGCTTTTAGGATCAGGAGACAAATTGGTTAAAGAAAACTGGAGCCAATTTTGGGTAAAGAGCCTATGAACTAATGCTGAACTGTCTTGTTTTCACCTCTAACCGTGTCAGAAAGCATTTGCGGACAGGCTGCTGTGGATCTGGGGTTCTCAAGTTCTCAAGCCCTCAGGCACCTTCTATTCAAAGACCCAGTCTCTTCATCGAGAAAATCTTCCCTGCACCTTTAAGAGAATAAAACATTGGAGCATTATGAATGTTGAAAGGTTAAACTTTGAATGAAAAGGCAGACGTCTGATTCTTCTGCCACATCCTATCATTTCTGCCTTTGCTACTGTGTATGCTCCTTCAATAAACACAATTTCCTCAAAAGGTTTATCTTCTCACCTGAAAAAAGAAAACCCAACTGGAGCAACTGATTCACATCTGCTCAGCAGATTTGCCTGATTGAAATGCACCCCTTCAGTATGTAAACAATGCAACATTTGAATGTCATACTTGTCTGCTAGGTCTTCATGGATAATGTCTAACACTACTGGGAAAGAGAACGAAAGAATACAATTATAAAACAGACCCGGTCTATCTTCACCTACTCCACTCTCTTTATCCTCTCAGTCTCTTTAAACTCTCATCTTCTGCCTCTTTTGACAACACTCTTGCCACCATCATGTCTCAATTACCCACTTCTCTCCCTCCCGTGTTCTAAAATGTTTTCCTCTTCAACTCCCTCTCGGCTTCCTTTTGATTTTTTATGGACAGCGCTTTCTTTGGATCGACACATAAGCACAATCACTCAGTGATATAATCACTATACCGGGTGTGTATCTCGCATGTTATATATAAGATCAGTGTTTTTGTGTAATTGGATGTTTTCTCCTGATTGTGGCAGCCAAAGGTCTAAGAAAACGCAGTGACAGGTGCAGGGTAAAAGATAACAAAGAATCAAGGGTTCTTTTGTACAATATAAGATGTCAAAGTTAAATAAGTTTATGAATAAAAAATACCCATGAAGGCAGCAGTAATGACAGTGAGAAAATGGAGAGAGAGGAGAGGAAAGAGAGTGAGCTCAGTTGGGGAGGTATTTCCTTAGAGCCCATCTGTCTGAGAGAACGGGGCCCATCTTTTATTACTCAGCATAGCTTCACCATAGCAATGCCCCCCCCCCCCATTTCTAGTTAGCTCAGAGGACGCCTTTGACATCTTACTGATGCATTCACCAGACTAACACACACACACACACACACACACAAATACGCCCACAGAAACACATGTACACACTAACAAAGCCAGGAAAACCAGAAAGCAGCCTTTATGACACAGAGAAGGCCAAATAATCACATTAAGAACAACAACTTGGTGAGATGGTGGCTCAATGCAAATCAGTAGCTCTTTGAAGTCGGACCCAACGTCTGTCTGAAACACATCAAAGTCTTTTAGCGCCACTCCAGCATGTTCAGTGATCAGGGGTGGTTGGCTTAAGTGAGAGTTCTTGTCATATTTCAGCACCGCTGGCTGCAGAACAAGACTTCACTTTGTTTCCTTTAAATGTTAATTTGACATCATTGCTCGCCTTCAGTGAAACCACCTCCTTGTTCTACAAGGCACGTAAGAGAGACACGCACCTAATTTCTTCGACAAGTTTAGCCAAGTGTCCCGGGGCTAACCCATTATTTATGCTGCTCATTTGACCGAATGCAAACTGGTTGTATTTCATCTTGTTCTTTGTTCTATCTGAATAATGGATAGCGGAATGAGACAATTAAACCTCTGACCCGTATTTAGTCTTGTAAAAAGAATAAATGAGAAACAAATCAACCACAAAGGAGAAAAGGTAGGCAGGAACTCACAGAAGTTCTACAAATGTTGACATTTATAGAATATATAGAACCCAGACTTTAAAGTGAATTATCAGATTGGATATCATTCCTATATTTAGAGTCAGCAAATGTCTTTGGGCTCATCCAGCATCAGTTGTAGCTACACTTGTGTCACCACCAAAGGCCAATTAAATAGAATTTCACTAGGAGTGTGACTTCTACAATGGCTGCATTGATTGGCATCTGAGACAAACCTCCGGGCGCATGTTGCCTCTTCCACCATGTCTGAGGGGTGCCGCCTTCAGGTCACATGGTAACATAGGAGATGCAAGCGCCCTTCTTCAATAAGCACTCATGGCATAAAGAAATGAAGAGGTCAAATGTCATAAATAAACGGTAGGCTGTACTGTATGTACTATTCAGTGATGTGCTCATTGTCAATGCTGTGATGTGATTGGAACAATAAAAATGCAATCATAGTACACAACAAATTGCTTGTGTGTACTTTTTCCTCTGGGATTGCAACTGCAACTTCTGTTAGGCTGCAAAACACAAATGAACAGTGATAAACACGCCAAAGTACCACCTGTAGGCAAGTGTGGGAAATCTGATCAACCAAATTCTGCCTTGAGTTGGGGTTACAAAAAGAATACTTAACAAGTCAGCAAATTACTATTTCTACAGTGTGCCATGATTGGCCTCATGCATCTGAGGTTCTCTGGCATTTTTTTTATTTAGCTGGGTTGTCAGTTAACAGAAAAACAAAATCATTCAGAGTGGAGGTTTCAGCACCAGCAGCAGTGGACAGCGAAACATCAGGCTGGGCTGATGAAAGGAGTCACTGGTGAATACGTTTTTACGGATCAACTGATTGACCTCATCGATCTGGCGTCTCTCCAATGAAGCAGTCGTGCGCAATGGTGCGCACACGTGCCCAAACAGCGCACGAAGCCCAACCCAAAACTCCCCAGGCGCGTGATACTGGATCATTGATACACAGCTGAGAAAATGTTGGCAGGATTTCATGAAGCAAGTCCGTTTCATGCTAATTACTTCTGTAGCTGAAATGTATTTCATCAGTCTAAGCTATGTTATGGAAGTAGTTGCCAAGCAACCGTATCAAGTTGCTGAGACAATTAGGACGAATCCTTAAATTATAACTAGCAAGAGACATATACTGGCTGAAATGTAAGACATAAAAAACATTGGACTTGGGCTCCATGTCATAATCTGTGACTTACGAAATCATTTACAGTGAAAGGTGACGCAAACGTAGAATTACGCACGCACAACTACGCCTTTGCGCGCAACAAGAAGCACTTTCTCTCCCGATTCAATATAATGTTCACGTAGCTTACGAAAAATGATATTCAACGCATTGAACAATACTTCAAAATACTGATAATGATGATGATGATGATGATGCACCCCTTGGCAGGTTTTCATTTTTAGTGAGTCGTCACACCAAACAGCGTTATTTTTATTGAGGGTTCCCAATTCTAACATCCATTTAAATTCAGTTTACTTCACTGGCAGAACATGAAATGATTTGATCAATCAAACTGCGTACATTGTCACCTCACCGCCGTCAAACAAACAATCAGAAGGAGATCAGACAAAATGCCGTGCCAATCAGCACAACAAAAAAGTAAGACAATGTTCATGGAATACCAGTTACTAACTTATTACACTTGGGTTTACCTTCGATACAGCAGATCCTCCACAGCCCGGAGTGAGTCAGGTCGCCTCTGACTTTTCTGGGTTGCACCTGGGAGTCGTCCGTGGTGGCATTAGTGGCGTTGCAGATGTACGCCCGGGAGTAAAGCCAGTAATCGGTGCCAATGGCAATAGTCATGAGACTGAAGGCGGCGAAGGCGCCCACGATGGCCAGCAAAGTCTGAATCCCTCGGTCACACCATGCCATGTCGTCTCATAATGTGTGGATCCTCCACAGCAGCTTACGCACTCGGCGAGGAGCGCACGGTGCCCATGATGGTGAGAGGAGGCGCTCGCGTCTCGCGGTTTCTCCTCTCAGCAAGCAGAATCTCGACCATTAACTGCTCGATTTTTTGCGCTCCCCTTCCTCCTAAACGTCAGTCGGAGTTTAATCCAAGTTTCCGAGTTTGACACGATCGCATAATTCGTTGTATTCGTTCAAGTTGACTGGACTTCTTCAATACCTCCTACAGGTGTGAATAAAAAATAAGGAAACGCATCCTTTGTAGAAGTGCACTTTAACGATCAATTTAAAGGAAATTCATAAGACCTATGCAACCACACAGGACTATGCCTCTTTACTATCCAATATTAAACTGCACGGTTCACCAAAGGATGCAGCATCGTTCATCCAGACCACACCTTCCACGGCTGTAGCCGAGCCAATGGGAAATGGAGGCTTAAACAGCTGCTGGAAAAAGAAAATATCAGACTTACACTTAACATTTACAACGCAGTTTGTCTTTCACACTGTTAACAAATGATCAAGCAGTTATACTAACCCACACACCAAGACAAAAGCGCACACACATAAACATGCAGCTCTGAAACTGGGTACCAAATGTTTTCCAAAACATCTCGAAATCAAGCAAAGGATAAAAACACCGGTACTGACAGATCCCAGGGTCTGAGTCACTTCCCCATCCCAGCAAGGAGCGCAGAAAGAGTTTCTGTCCAGGTCTGAAAGCTCACTAACAAACTTTACATACTAAGAATGTAAAGCAAGTGACAATATTGTATTTGGGACACATTTTTTGGCTGTGATGCAGCAGAGGACTTAACTCAAATTATTTTTCAATTAATCTACCGATTATTATTTGTTTGGTCTGTAGATGTCAGCAAATAGTGACCATTTTACATCACAAGTTCCCAGAGCACATGTCTTATTGTATGCAACCAACAGTCCAAAACCCCAACATGTATTACAATTAAAGACCAGGAAAGCACTTGTGCCACTTTTGATTAAAAAAAAATCAACCTAACCATATACAAAACAAATATCAGCATCAGGACCTAGAAATTTCCCATCATCATCGAGTCGAGTCGAGGTTTGTATAACCCATCTGCCCCACTTCATCTCAGCTGCGATTCTTCACTTCATGTATCATGTAGTTTGGCTTTCAAGTGAACTGTTCTTGAGCTAGTTTTGCATCCTGACAAGATGTGCCCGGGTGCTGCCATTTCTTTTAACATGTTGGCTTCTCAGCTAGCCTGTGACAAGTGGCTGTAGTAATGAGAGCGCACAGGGGCCCCTGATAATGAGTTTAATTCTCATGTTCTTTTCAACATCACTACTCCCTTCTACCATTCTCCCTGCTTAACGCGAGAGAGTGCTTTTGGCACAGCTTGCCATTCCACTCTGGTAATTGAAGTCTCCTCTGCCAGCTTCCTCTTTTCTCATCGTGTTTTCTTCTTCCATGCAGGTTTTGGCCAGTGCCAAGAGCGCCTCCTGACCTCGCTGAACTGCTTTTTCAATTATGGCAGTTTAAGTGTTGCTTGGTGTTTGTTAACTGCTTTTTTGTGCTTGTTTTTCTCCCAGTTTGAGTAGCTGCCACAGTCTGGCCTATCCAGTGAAAGAGATTAATGCTGCATGGCTGCCTGGTCGACAGCATAGAGTGAATGTGCCAATGTGCCAGGGCTATTTAGATAGGAAATCTGAGGACCTATCATGGAAGTAATGGGTTATTTCTTTTGAAATTATTTCTGTCAAAATTCAGGCTGGTTTTGGCAAAAATTGTAGGCTGAAGGAAGGAGGAAGCCTTTGAATGTTTGTAAGGCAAATGAGTAAAAGAGGGACCAAGTAAGATGGGGACGGAAAAAAAGGAAATGAGAGAGGAAACATTAAAACTTTGGATTTGCAAAGCAGATACAAACCAGCTGAAAATGATGGCAACTGTTAATTTTCATAAATATGACATTATGGTCTATCATTTTAAGACTGCCAAAAAAGGGACAGATTTACAAAACAACGCATTTGTATCTCTTGTGGAAAAAAGATGTGCAGAGTGGTGTCTGTTCAGTTATCATGGCGACTGTAGTCAGTGACAAAGAATCCAGAGAATCTGCCCTCAAAATATCAACATGCGTCGGAGAGAATTTTGAAAACACTTATGCGACACAATTTTCTCAGTTTGCAGTGAATTTAGTAAATCATAGGACAGTAATTACTAATAAAAGAAGTGATGTGCAGCTCCCTCACCGGAAAACATTCAGAATCAGAATCAGCTTTATTGGCCATGTATGCGTGCGCATACATGGAATTTGACTCCGGTTACACATTGCTCTCATCTTACATACATAGAATATACAATAAACAAGAGAAATATAAAAAACAAGGACATCAAAGACAACAAAGTAGAACAGAGAAACTAAGCAGAAACATTTAACATTTAAGTACTGTGCACTTAAAATCATGCTTTTGATTGTGGGTTTAAGATAATGACCGTGTTATCTTGCTTGTCTTTAAGTATTGTTGGAGGTGAAGCAAAGACACATGGATGCTGGATGCTGGATGCTGAAGTCAGCAGTGAGATGTTGTGTGTGGAGACAGCGCTTGCTATGCTATTACAAGCAGTAGTTCACACCAGCAAATGTTGTTCCCCCCTCCCACATTTATAACCGTGAGAATACAGCTCTGAAAGGAAAGTTCCAGTCAATTGCAACTTAAAGTCTGATCTTATTTGCTTTCATTTCTCTCAGTTAGAATAACAGTTTACTCAAAAGTGCTGCTTGATGGAAGTGAGGCAGGAACACGGTCTGGGCTGTAACAGTGTGTTTGGTAGATAAGGATGTCACGGTGATGACATGTGCCCTACTGTATTCAGAGGAGTTTGCACGATGGCCAGATACATTCCAGTTCCGAGCAGATGTTTGTTCCACCCAGGTGTCAGAAGACAACAATAATATTTGCACCCGGGTGGAACAGCCAATGTGGGTTTATACAACATGGCAGAGACAAGCAGCAGGTGTCCGTAGATAACGATGCTATTTGCACCCAATGGAGCCTAATGTAATAATAATAATTACATTTTCTTTTTTAAACAATCAGTTGATAATAAGGGTAAAAAATCGGCTTCTCGTAGGACTTAAATCCCAGTCGCTTGGGTGGAAGTTTAGGATTTGACCCATTAATCGACCACAGCCTACTCTCTACACATATGTTAAGCATATAAGCATATGTGCTTGCACACATATTTGTTGCATATTACCTGCTGGTCATGTGGTCATGGGTCCAAACTGCCAAACAGGAAATGAGAGCTTCCAATGGTACAGAGGAGGGTTGCATTGTTTTGAGGAATCGTCTTTTCTTTTGTTGACTTGAAAAGTATATTTGTGTGTATTTGTTTCCAGCCTGTACTGCTTGGTGGTGTCATGTAAACTTCAAATAAAACGAATACTGCGCGAGGATTACTCCGTGTGTTGTCCTTCCACAACTCGGGCCAATCCTTGCTTCTGACAACAAACCACAACATCCCCCGCTCATCTCCGACTCAGACCTTTGTCACCAAAGCATATCTGTGATCTTCCACATGTGTTCTGAGCTACAGTGGCATGCATGACACTAGATATAAAACCTCTGAAGAGAAGCTGTTAGTTTTCGCTTCTCTTTATTCTTTCTCTGTCTCTTGAATAAACACAGTCATTTATTCCAGTGTTCACCACAAAAAAACTATTATTATATACAAATTATTAATGAATCACCTTAACAAGGTAAGCACAGAACAGAGAGGCCATGACATAGAGGAAGCATGCGGGATGCAGTAAAAAGCCTCAACTGCCAGCATTAATGAGACGGTCTGACAAAGATTTGCCTTTTCCACAATCCGTCGGGGAAAAAACTGAAAACAGAGAGATGGAGAAGAGAGGATGAAAGACATACGAATACTGAGGGAAAATGAGTGTGTGTGTGTGTGTGTGTGTGTGTGTGTTCATACATTATTCATGACCTTCCTTCCTTGGTCGAGTAAGGCTGGACTCATGGGAGTTACTCTATGTTTATATGATTTTGCCATTATAAAGGTCCTGGCCTCACTACAGCTATATCTCCTTGGCTTTCTCAAATTGATAGTTTTATAGAGTATCAGTGCATTAGTTGCATCTTACAATGTTATCTATTTGGAATTTCTTTCAACCCTGACCTTCCAGTCGGTAGATTCAACTAAATAACAATATAAATCTGAAACTACGTGTATGGAGAGTTTGCCACACCAGACTGCCTTTAATGGCCTTGAGCTAGTGGGTCCATCTGCACTCGGTGATACAGACGCCGCACATCAAGTGGCCTCTGGCAGAGCGAGGGGCAGGGCGAGAGAAGAGCAGAGGACTGAAAAGGGTGCAAACTTGCCCTGAAGCGTGCTTACTAACTGAACATATTGAATGTGATATTTTCATAGATATCTAAATATTGTTTGTTTACTTACATGTATACACATGGCCAGTTTTCACAGATCCTTGCTTCCCTACACTCGCTACCTGTTGCTCTTAGAATTTATTGAAGGATATTATTGATTAGGAACAGAGCCCTGAGAGCTCATCTATCAGGCCTCTTATTGCCTTATGTCCCTTCCTGCACCTTTAGATATTTCATTGTTCGTTGTTCCATGGTCCAGATTCGTACATGCCGTCAGGGCTACTAGACCATGGGATGACCTACCTGAGGAGATCCGGGCTGCAAACTCTGTCTCATCTTTTAAACTCTACTCTTTTAAAACCAACTTTTTAAAAGTGCTTTTCTTTTTTGGTTGTATTTGTGTTTTATGACAATTTCGTTAATTTGACTCTGTGTTTTTTCCTCCGTTTATATTGGAAAGCACTGCATGAGAGAGTTTTGAAAGGTGCTATATGAATAAAGTTTTTATTTCTACTATTATGACAATATTTTTGTATGATTTCCTTTCAATGAACGGTGTGTAGAGGAACATCTTAGAAATCACAGTGCCCTCTGGGTGAGATGCAGCAGTGAAGTGCTTACTCGTTCTTTCAATCTCACCAAAGTCCCTCGAGTGCACTGGAACAACACTTAAGACGGACAACGCGTCTTTGTGTCTCCACAGACTTGACACTAGATGGAGCTGTTGTCAAAAGGTACTCGGCTACCTCTCATCACCAACAGCCAGTTGCTGAAGAGGTAAGAGGAATTTGTCCGATAATAAAACGAATTACTTTATTCCTTAAAACTAGAGCAGGACAGATAACAGTTTATATTAAAGAGTGCACCACGAAATGGGTATTAATTATCACCAACAGAGCACTTTGAGCCGATGAGCTGGAAAGTGCCAGCTCAAAAAACAAGATTATTGTTTATCAAATCCCATTAACCTTTATTTCATTGAGTATACATATTCCATTGCACGTTTAACATCATGAAAATGACTGATTGCAAAAATACGAAGAAATGTACAGTTCATGTTTGACAATACTTTAAATTGAAGGAAGTATAACATGATGTAAAAGCTCACCTTCTCAATGTGATACAGGAGGCAGAGCAGCAGTTGCAGATTAATCTACCAAACTAAAAATACATATATTTTACATGAACATCCGCCTGTAAAACAATGAATCTATGTACACACACTGGTGATTTCATATTTACAGCATGAAAGTGGTCTGTATACCATGAACAGAGTGAGCGTATGGCACAGTTAGTATGAGTTCAGCTGGACGTCTGTGTGTCTGTTTGTCTTACTGCAGGTGGAATACCATGACCCAGTGTTGAAATGTTGCATCCCATTACAAATATGTGGAGTTCACACCATGCAACATTAAATACTGACAATTATACTTTTAGTAATATATCAAACTAATATTGCACAAGACAAAAATGCTTTGTATTATATTTACTCACTCACTGCATGAAATGTATATATTCTAAACGTACCGTGAAGCACTTAACCTGGACACAACTTCTTCCTCGGCACACTAGGGATTGCAGTATATTCGTAAAACAAGCTTCTTAGAATATTCTGTTATAAGGGGGTAAATTAGAAAAATATTCATCTATAATACGGGTCAATATATCTCTGTAGGAGAGGTATTTTACTATAAGCAAAAAAAACACATCTGTACGATGGCTCCACTTTAAAATAACAAGCTGACTCCTTTACATTTTCCATCAAAACCATCACCACACAATTCCATATTCTCCCCTTATGTCATTTAAATGTATAATATGTTTTTTTTTAACTCCAATCTGATCAACACATACTGTGTTGCCCCGGTTTGGTTGAATATATTTTTTATCTTGAATGTATTAACTACGACTGTATACAGGAATCATAGGTTCTCTGAGGATACTTAAGGTTCACTTACATCTGTATTGTTTGAATTACAGATGTAAAGCAGTCCTGCATTGTCTTTCATGGATTGTGACAGCAAAACAAAGCTTTTTTGTGATGTGTTTTGGCTGTTTCCATTACTTTACATACAAGAATATACAATAATACACTCAAAGTTTATATATAACCATTAATATATTCAGATTTAGGCCTTTCGAATAAATGTTTCTCATTTGCTTGGAGTAGCATCCTATGATACAAACCTTTCCTTTGGTGTCACTGTTGACTGTAAACTGCTAACACGGACAAATGAAACAGCTGTGATGTGTCTGAGGACACGGTATAATGTGACAAAAAAGCTGTTTTCTGCACCAACCAAGGAGTGGAAACAGACGTGAGTGTAACTTGTGCACACACAAACAGCAGGTGCACGTGTACAGTTTGTAGTAGAAAGGAGCTTTAACTAAGTTCTAAATGCTAGTTTTCTGCAGTTGTGTGACGTGTGCGCCCGTCAACAAGCTATCGGGACTGTGGTAATACTACAAGCAAATATTGGACGTGCTCACTCCAGGTTGAGGCTGGTTAAGTTACTCCTTTCAAATAACTTTGTGCTACCCTTGCTATTTCAGCAGGTTGATGGTCGCCCACCACTTAAAACTAGTGAAGAAGTACAACAGGGTTAAACCCTTTCCTCTCTCTCCTAAAACGAGACTGAGCAGAGGATAAAGTGAAGTGGCCAACCCTCAACTTAAGTTTGGCTCCAAGCAGAAGCAGAAAATGTGAATAAAGCAATCTGCAGTCGGGAGGGTAAAGATAATCAGCTCATAGTCAAGACACTTGAAGGGAGCGATTCAAACTGGATAACATTTAATTATAGATAGATAAGTATGACCCCTACGGTGCTAACACAACCACTCAGACACCTCTTCTTCAGCACGGCGAGGAGGACATTTGTTCATACTCTGGACACTTGAGGAGAGCAGGGTAGTGGGAGGAGTTCATCTGGAGGGAGGCCTCAGAGGAGATGGCGGATGCACTGCGACCACGTCCGGCCCAGGCGTCTGGATGGAGGAACTGGCCGGAGTAATCTGAGCAGTTGCTGAGGCGAGGCTGGTAGAAGCCCTGACGGGGCCGGTACATTTCCTCTGCTGTGTAGCGCTTCATGAACAAGTACACCGACATGACACCTGCAGTCTGGGGGGGAAAGAGACAATTTATTCTCTGAAAAAACCGTTCTTTTCACAAACCTGCCACTTTAAATCAAACACATAACCGCATTTTCAACCATTACAATGAATCATTGAATGGCTTGCATAAACAAATTGCAGATTAGAGAATTGTGCACTTATTTGATGATAAATGATTTCCCCCTTAAACCGTCAAACAAAATCAACCCCCTAAAGTGAACACCTGAGTCATGGCTTAGGGTTCGGGTGGATGTTAGAATTTGCTGCATCTGTGTGGATTTTTCTTGCTTCCTTCTTTTTCCTCCTGTTTCACAATTTCACAGAAAAATAATAATGCACATTCAATATTTTCAGTGTGATGGTTGTATTAGGACTATTTCTCACAACACAATACATTACAGTTCACATCAGAAGGGATTTGGCCAAATTCAGATGCTTAAAGATGCATTTCTCTCTCCGAGAAGACTGATTTTATGTTTCTTAAGCTACTAATCGAAGGATAACTCGGAACATCTGTTAAATGCCTAAAGTGTTCCATAAATGATGAACACATGAGAGCTGTAAACGAGCAAAAGCAAAACATTAACATAATTATGTAAACATGAACTGTCACAAGCAACATCACAACATACAAAAAATATATAAAAGGCACATTGACAGACACAGATTAACAAAATCCTTCCACCCTGGGACCCTTATCAGAGAAAATCCATCTCAATGCATACGTCCAGGCATCAAGCAGAAACAGGCGCACGGCCTATTCAAAATGTTTTTTTAATCCACACTTTTTTTGGTGAAGTTACCTCAGTGAGCAGGAACGAGATGGCAGCAAAGGCAAATGACCAGCCGTACTGGTAGCTGAAGTAGGCCTCATTCGTTTTGGTTCTGTTCAACATTTCGTCATTAATGTTGGAGATGTACAACACCAGACCGACCACCAGAGAGAGACCTGAAGGAGGCAGAGACGATGTTTATTTAAAATCCTTTTGCACTTCATTTATTTCAGTTCACCTTCTCACACGTGAATGTCTGTTGGCTCACTGGTTTGGAGAGGTTGTGGGTAAAAGCCAAACCAAGTACCTGACAGGATGAAGAAAATTCCAGAAACAAAGGCCAGGATGGTGCGATGGGGTCGGATGTGTCCGATGTTACTGAGCACAAAGCCAATGAACATGAAGAAGAGGCTGACCAGAGGGAAGGGTGTGGAAGAACGGATCATCTCTGGAAGAACACAAGAAAAATGAACCGGTTTGTTTGGGAGTGAATTTGATTTGAGATGTGCCAATTATACAGCCGTCGTTCGTCCTGATGCAAACGGGGGTTTTTGTTCATTTTTGTTTGTGCAATGTCTTCGGTGACTTTGCGAAACTTTTCATGAAAGTTTTCGCTTCTGATGTTTTCCACTGAGGCTAGTGTTACTCGTAGAGGCAGCGTCTCATGGGTTTAGGACACGCTTTCTTATTCATATCAAGATGAAGCTGGACCTCCCTGTGAGCAAATGGTACAGTCCAGAAGAGAAGATGCTCTCCAGACCCCCATTGTGTTCTCCATTACACCAAATGTTACCCTTCCAGCCAAGTGGACCAGATGTTTAAGGCCATAACCTCAACGGAACCGTTTATTCAATTAGTTCTTGCCTGTTACGGTACAATCTATACCGTAGATAACCAACATCACAAAAACTCTTTGAGGGAGTCTTTTTGGATTTGGAGTCTGAAATATGGGCAAATTCAGAAAAAAGTTTCAGTGTTTAGAGTTATAAATAATGCATAGGGTATGTACACTTCATTTTACCAGATTGACTGGAAGAAAAAAGACTTTACAGCAGTATTAACTTAAACCTTGTTTTTAGAAAGAAGCCAATTAACTCCTATTATCACCGCCGGCCTAGATCCCAACTGCCTATATTTTCTCCACTTCAGGGTGTTTGTTCTCACATGTACACATCCTCGCTCACGTCACTGCTTTCACATTCAAGTTTCTGTCACTTCTCCCTGCCTTCTTCACATCAATTCTCTTGTCTCCCACTTCTCTCATTCCTATCTAAAACCGTACTTAAACAACAAAAAAATCACCCCTTTGATGAATTGCCATATTTAAATATTATCAAAAGTGTGTTGTTAAGTGTTGAAATTTGACTTTGACTGCTAGTTTAACTCTGTCTTAATATGTCTTGCTTCTTTGACATTAGAGGCTGTCCTTGGACTGCAGCTTGAAGTCAAGAGTGATATGAGCAAGGACGTCGGTTTGCATATGACCGGTATGGACATGTCCCTACCAATATTTTGGGAGGACTGTATTGACCCTACAGGAGATTTTATTAGTGTCGGCTGATCATTAAGCGGAATTTCTTCCATTTAACACGTTTGCCTGCAGTACACCTTTGAGCCACGTGAGGGAGCCTGAATGTTCATCTTGTTCTGATAATCGTAATCTATTCATAAAGTTGAATCTTGTCTGAAAGGCTGGATTACATTCTGTTAGCTTTACAGATGAGAGGAAAATAAAAGAACGATAGTGCCTGTTAACTCTACCGTAACGCATTTATTTGGTCTCGTTTATAAAGTATTGAATATGTTTATTTGTTTTCAATCAAAAATGCTGAATAAAACTAATTTGTGATTTATCAAAAGAGATGGTTTAGTGGAGTTTACTGGAGTTCAGTGAATGGAAATATGATACAACACCAAACATACTGCGTCAACCAAACAGAAGAGGTAAATCGTTAGTAATGAGCAGCTAAATGAATTGTCCCTGCTTTACTTCATAGCTTAGTGCAAGTTAGCCTGAAGTGCCCCATCGGGGCTGCGATCGAGCAGCAGCGGTAACGACATGTTGAATTCAACCCTTCACGCTCCAACCACTGTGTCCCGAGTTGCTGCTCTAGTTCATAGCGAAACCTTTCGAACTATACACCGAGGGCCTGCACAGTTTGGTAGCATTGACCGTATAACAGTGGAGTGTGAGCAGTTACTTACTCAGGACACTGAGAGTGGAATCAGATGTCAGCTGGAGGTTAGTGGGCATCACATACTGTATGGTAAAACACCGGCCTTTCTCCTCCCCTGGAACAAAGGACAGGGTACAGTACGCCAGCAGAATACAGATACGTCTTTTTTGTATGATAATATCTATCTTGGTGAAAAGTTATGACTGTAAAGCATAGAAGTTTCAGTCAGATTCATTTTCATGTGCAGAAATTAGTAAATGTGTGATGTCTGTGTTATAATTCCAGCTCGTTATCTCTGTGAAACTGTTGATTGCCACTTACAATTTTCTTTTTTTTTTAACTCACAGCAATTTGCAAACGAACATGGAATCAAGAGCTGGTTTATATACAATTTCTGTGTCAAGGCTTACAAACCGAACAATAATACTGGTGCATTTGGAAAATGCATAAGCTTAAATTGTGCTAAATATAACGTTTTCGGTGGACACCGGTCTGTCTGTCAGTTTTGCTTCCGGGGTCAGCGTCTGACCCCGGAAGCAAAACAACACGCACAAACTCACGCTACATTCTCGCCGCAGCGTTTAGCTGTTCCCTACTGGTTCAAACAGGGCTAAGCAATCGCCATTTCTCCAGACCATCATTCTTGTTTGTAAAAGAAAACAGCCCAAACTGATTCAGTTATCCGGACCGGATTAAAAGTAGTTTACTTATACATTTAAAACTGCCCGAAGTTCGCTGCACTGCTTACACATCATGGAATGGATGCTCTGTTGCTTCGTAGTCTTCTTAGATATACTGTAGGGTATACAGGCAATCATGAGCCTGTTAACTATCTCTCCCCATCTCTTGCTTTTTATTCCGTTTTTTTGCATTTAGTCAGCATTTAATATGAATAAATGGAAAATATCCTCACAGTACAAACCAGCCTACAATAAGCGTAATGGAAGGTGTCTATGGTTCCCCTCCCCGGGGTTATTAAAACATCACTTAAAGGTGTGGATGGCTTGCATATTAACAGTCACGCTTTACTCAATAGCATGGTTACTCTTCCTGCTACAAGTCTACAATACATAAGCAGTCCAGTGGCCGATATTGAAGAGGATTTACATCACTGGCTGTAGAGATCCTCATGAACCGCTAACAGCTAACAAACCCCCAATGAACTCAAACCAACATCAATATCAACCACAACACATATTGATTTCGGTAACTGTTGCTATAACCAGAGGGAGCAAAGCTTAAGAGCAAAAGTTGATACCTGGTTTACTCTGGGGCAACATTAAGACAATAATCAAATCTAACAGTTAGTGATTATTTTCCAATCAAGACCTCCAAGCATGCCTTTGTGATGTAGCGAGCTGGGGAGGAACAACGTTCTAAAAGGCCAAAAGATGTTGAAGCATGCACTGTGGCAATACATTAGCTTCTCTAACTCTCTGCGTCTTTCATGCTAAGTGCTGTGGTGGAATAGAGATGCAGGTCAAAAAAAAGGAAAAAGAAAATCCAGTCAATCCAAGGTGCCTTTGGTACTACGGAATAGAAGTCAGCCCCCGGGTTAATCACGAGGAAAGACATCTATCAAAATCTTCTCAGCCCGAATGAAAATACCTTCAAAGATGCTCCCAGAATGCAGAATGAGAATATGAAAGGAAATGCACCGGTCCTATTTCTGCACAGAGGTTAAGCCAAAGTTAAAATATTCATGCTCAAGTGTTCAAACAGTAAGCAAAAGGCTAGTCTTCTATACCTGCCGCCATCTAGAGGTTGAAGAATAGGAAAGAAAGAGGGAAGAAACACAGGTGACTGTGCATGTGCAGGGCAAATTATATTGAAAACTTGAAAGCTTTGTGTAGGACAGAACTGACATGGTTGATGAGTTGTTGATCTAAACTACATCTACACTTTAATATCTTTCTGTATTTTCTTTATAAAAAGGTGGTGCTGCTGCATTACCATAAATATTGCATGCGATGTTTTCATGCAGAATGCCAGGCTCATCTTGCAGCAATCATGTCATCCAGAAGTTTGTTTGTTTGTGCCAGATGTTCCTTTGCACACGTTTTCCCTTGCACATCTCAGTTATTCACTGAGATGTGCAAGCTAACCTTGCACAGGACCCTGTGGGAATCTTTACCTTCATTCTATACTTTGTACTTCGATGAAATTCTCTGTTTGGAACTAAATAGTCAGGTTAATTGTGGTGATTACTTCATGGATAACTAAACAGAAATATGCTAAAGTATTTTTACCACTGATTATAATCAAATGACTCATTGTCCAAATGGTCGTAAATCTCTGTCACACCTGGTTTACTTTGACTTGAAAAGTGAGGAATAGTGACATTTAATCATGTTTCAGACTTAATACCAACTCACCAGCCAAGAAGCAAACCCTCCAAAGGCCAGAGTGGAGGGACATGCGTACCTCAGTGCTCTGGTTGAGAGGAAGGATGACGCCCTCCTCCAGGTAGAGCCAGTAGTCGGTGCTTACAGCGATCCCCAACAGGCCCAGGGCGCAAACAGCGAACACGCTGCTCAGCAAAGTCAGCGCCTTCCTGCCACATATGCTCATCACGGCCTCAACAGCAGGGGGGTGCCGCCGGCAGAAAGGGGAGCTGGGTGAGGGGGAAGAAAGAAAAGCATCCTCACCAAGTTTTCCCACAAATAGAAGGGAGCAAGTTGTCATAAAACAGAACATTGGACATGTGGAGGAAACAAATGAGAAAAACATTTCAGAAAAATATAACTTGTTTTTGAGTGCATGGCTTGTACTTGCTGTCCCCTAAAAGAAAGGCAAATAGAAAACAATAGACGAGAGTCACACTTTTCTTTGAAAGAGCTGTAAATGGTCATCTAATCGCTGAAAAACAGAAAAAAACAACAACTTCACAATATGATCAATGCATGACCGTGTGATAATAGCTTCGGAGTGGTATGTGGGTTGCTGGATGGAGGGTTATTGTTTGGTCTGAATTCAAGTTACAATGGAGATCTGCCACAGCTGACTCCAGTCAGAGATGAGTTGGAAATGAATGGAAAGTAAAACTTGGGAATGTGATAATAAATATCCTGAACAAAAGGACTTTATTCCTCTTCGCTGAGAAAGAAATCTGGGAACGATCCCCTCTCCTCCAAGTCTCTCATTAGAATTTGAATAACCACATTGTGGTGGGCCAAAGACTTAGTGGGGCATGTCTGGAAAAAATATTATGTCAAGTTTTTTTTTGATATGCCCTCATGCTGCCTGCGCCCAAAAAATATGCACCAATAATGTTCAAAAGAGAATTGACTGCTTTTTCTACACTTTCTGCTATAATCACGCAACTCCTATCTCATATGAACCCACTTCCGCTCTGGCACATCTAGTGATGCAGATGGTGTACAGTATGCGTCAGCATATGAATGTGTGCGCTCGACACACAAAGCGATGGGTCTGTTCGTATGCTAGCTGATGCCAACGTTTGCCGGAAGCTGGAGTGCTGGGGAGTTTGGCATAGGATATGTGTCGAAAAGGAATTGATTTTACATAATGACTTCTCAGTGGGCTGCCACATTGAGCACCACTGGGAGACTGGAGTGAATGTGTCAAGTTGTCATAAGATTCATGGCTTTTTTTTTTTTCTCTCCAAAGATCGACGACTGTATGTAAAGCCTCAGTAGAAAGAAGAAGTCGGGAGATCGCCACATATCTGCCAGCTTGCAATGCAGAACCAGTGTATTGTGGTTTCATTCTGGGCCACACCATGCAAATATATAGAATCATAAAATCGATGGGATGCCATAGAAAAAAAGATAAACGAGTCATCAGATTGTATCTGTATGGCCAAATTGTGTTCAATGTTTATATTCTGTGCAGGCTCCAGACCTCATTCCTCCAATGAATGTAAAGCCAGTTGCCTTACTTCTTACATGCAAAGGGAAATAAATCCAAATTAAAATGTATCTCTTTTCAAATTGGAAAACGTTTTAACCTGTGGAGATATGACTTAGTTTATCCTGGATGTGCATGTGTATATAGGCGCCATCACACATGTTTTAAGATGTTATTACTCAGATCAGTAACATCAGTAATATAAGTATTATTAAGATAACCTGTGGCTAACAGGCCGAGGCATATTTGACCCCTTTAAATTACGATATGAGAGTTTGAGAGTTTGACAATAGCCTTGATCCAGAACATGATGCATGATTCATGACTACGGTCATCCAGCCGACAGAAAACAGAAGAAAAAAAAGAACACAAACTCGAATCTATTTTTAGCTATAATTAAGTGTATTTTTCCTGTGTCTTGAGACTGGACTGATGGTGATTGGAAGCAGTTGGGATGCATGTAGAAGCAATCAGAGTTCACTTAAGCACGAAGGACCAGCATTAATGGAAAAGCACCATCGTTTAACCTCAGCTATTTTTGACAGCGGTGCAATCACTGCCCATTCATTTGCAATGTGCATGCCTCTATTTTCAGTCATTTAGCATCAAGCTACATCTTGAGGACAAGAGGCACGACTCTGGTCATCATTAATATTTATGTAACATAACTATTCTAATCTGAATTTAAAGTTAAACTTGTGAATTGTTATGTGTTATAAATCCAGTCATTAGAATAATGTTGCTGCAACATACAGCTGCTGTTCTGTGACCCATAGATCAAACAAATGCTGATTATTGTTGCAACAGTTGTTGCCAAAGGGTTTCAACAACAACTTTATTACATGGTTAAAGAGAGAATGCGTCAGGACAGCCTGACACCCTTTATATCGACATCTAACGGTGCTTTCACATCTGCAGTTTGGTTCTTTTGGTTTGGAGTTATTTTCCGATTTCCTGTTTACACAGCCTTTTTACAAACCAACCAAGATAAGTAACCAGGAAGTCAAATCGACTGACAGGGAACTTGTTGATTGGACATTTTTGGTGGTTGTCATCTTTGTCATTGTCATTTTACTGACCACCTCCCTAAGATGTGATCATTTTTGGACATTTCTTCAGTGCAGATCTCTGCCAGGTGTGTCTGGGGCATGGCTTCAGACGAACTGTTTTCACCATCCAGAAGTGTATCAAAAAATCTATTTTACTAGTAGCCCTGTAGAAAAAAAGATTTACATGCTTCATTGAAAAATAATTGCTGTTTCTTATTGTTTTACATGTAGTTTATGTAAAACACGATGTAATCAAGAACAGCGATACACTTTTTGTTGTCAAAGCACCTCACAGGAGTTCTTTCATCTCTAACAGAAGATGGGTAAAATGTAAAAACTGCGTCTCCTAAATCAAAATACTTGTATCACCAAACTCTAGTCAATTGGCGTACTTCAGTACTTTTATTTACTTTACATTTGGATTGTCTTTTAAACCCTAACCCTAACCCTAACCCTAACCCTAGGGTTAGGGTTAGGGGGTTAGGGTTAGGGTTAGGGTTAGGGTTAGGGTTAGGGTTAGGGTTAGGGTTGGCATAATTTTAGACATGTTTCCAATTTTGTATGTTTTTTTACATTTTAAAGCACTTATTTTTAAAAGCACTTATCTATTTATTTATTTTTTTTAAAGTTTTAGATGTGTGTGTGTGTGTGTTTACATTTATTATATGTTAAATTATCTTTTTATATTTATATAATTATTGTGCCTTTTAACCTCCCTTCCCCTTTTAGCATCTCCTCTCCGCCTGTCCCGCTGGCGGTTGCTCTGCTGTCAGGCTGTTTTTAATAAAATTGTTTAATTGTTTTTTAATTGTTTTTTATTAGGGTTTTTTTTAAAGCCTTTTTAAAGGACAGCCCCCTTGTGCCAGTGCCCCTCGTGGCCCTCTTAGGAGGGCCCCGCTCTTAACTAAACCTAACCCTAACCCTAACCCTAACCCTAACCCTAACCCTTTTTTAAAAGGTTTTTATTATTATTGAGAAATGTTTCTCATTAAATGTTCAAAGACACTGCGACCAACGAAAGAGCCTTGTAGTCCCTCTCTAAGGGATAGACAAAACACCCTCTCGCCTGCATAGACATCAGCATTTCCTTTTAACCTGTTTGAATCTGCAACCAGACTAGAGGCCCCTCCTCCCTAAACATGGTGATTCATTAAGCAGAAGCTTTGTTACAGTCACCCTCAGATGTGTTTCTCTTGTGAAAAAACAAAAACTACCTTAACCAAAAACTCAAAAATACAAAACTATCATCACACATTTTTTACAGGAGATTTAGAATATTCAAATGTGTAAAAACATCAATCAAAAATGATTTGCCTAGAAAAGGATAGTTTCCATTTTCATCCATTATGATGTGATGCTGGACAAAGCCACCAGGGGTCTGGAGGCCACGCTGGCATCAAGGGCAGAGGCACACCACTGCTCGAGTAAAGCAGAGCGTTCCTCTTCCATCTACTTTGTTTACGTCGACCTAACCCCCTGTCATCCTTGATTTAAACAGCTCACTTCCAAAAATACCACAGGTTCTGAGTACAACAGAAAAAGAGTAACACAGATGTCTCCAGCCCTTTTCAACTGCTGTAGAGCAGCTGATGAAACACAGATGTCCAGGGCGCTTCACATCTGTAATCGGTCAAAAGAAGGCAGGAACATCGCTGACCCGTGATGTTACATTACGTTTTAGATCGTATTTTTTTGGGCAAAATGAATATAGAATATAAAGGCTTGTAAAATGTAATCAATGGCCTAAGAAAACACGTAAATTAGGCAACGAGCTAGAATGATTTCTCAGTGGTCTAATTTTGGAGATGCATCAGCCCTCCCTTGAAGGCATGCCTACCAAAAATGAGAAAACACAAATCTCTGCTGTAGGCCAGACGACTTACAACGCATCATCTGGCGAACAGTGGAGCGAGGTGTTGGTGGTGGTGCGAGCTGTCGAGACAGAGGATGAAGTGAAAATGTGTGTGTCACATTCTCAGCTCTTCTCCACGGTGAAACCACAAGATCGAGGGCACAAAATCAGTCAACTTGCTGTTAAATGTTGCAACACATTTGCGTATTAACAGTTGAAGCAGCTGACCCCATGTAGAGAGTGTTCTCTTCCCTCGCCTGCAAGACACTAGAGCAGACTGCATTCAAATGCACTCTGTAATGCCAGATGATCTTAATTTGATGGGGCAGCTCTGGTTACAGCCCACGCCTCTCATGCTGTTCTAAAGGCAGTTCCCTTATACGTTTTAGCAAATGGTTTCTGCTTTGAGCTGTCATCCCCTGCGTATTCCTTCATACAGTATCGTGATCACAAAGTGTACAGAGAGCTTGTCACTCAGCTTGTTCTCTGCGTTCCAATGTCTTCTGATGATCAGAGATAACTGTGAAGATGGAAGGCTGAACAAAATACTTTGCTTTACTTAAACTTTGTGTACATAATGGATAATTACTGTTTCCACGTATAGGCAGATTTGTAACAAAGATGACAGACGGGTGTATTTAATCTAATAAAACACGAGTAAGTGGCACAGTAGTGATCTCTAAAAGGGTGGCCGGACTCTGGCCCAAAACAAGACTGTGACCCGCAGCACTCACATCTATTTTTCCGTATTTATTTTGAGAACATGTCTCCCGTTTATAAGTGCTCGACTTGGCCCTGTCGCCAGGCAACACTATACAGAGAAGGCCTCCGAAATTAGTCGAGCATGAATGGACTGATGAGCGAGTCCCAAAACAAGGCGTCCTATTTCGTAGTGCGTTTTTACATGCTGGAGCGGAGACGGCGGAAAACAGCAGAAACATTGAGGCAGAAAAACATGACAGAAGATTAAAGAACAAAAAAGGACGTATTACACGCAGTCATGCAGGCACACAAACGCAGAATAAATTTAAATGTGACCGAAAGATATACATTTTATATGCGCGTGTATGTTCTAATAGTTACATTCACGCCATCCTACTATACATCATTGGTCTACATCCAGAATAAACTGAAATTCCTGTAAGACTCCCAGACTACCAGGGTCTGTGTGCAGTCACAGTGCTTTATATGTCCAATCTAAACTCTAACTAAAAAGCGGATCACTGTCACACTTTCAAATTGAGCAACTCCCTCAGCTGTGATCACCAGAGAGCACTGTGTTTACTTTTTGAGGATATTCCCATCAGGACGTTCCTATTAGTCTGAACCATCACTGGAACCAGCGAGGCACAGTCAAGAGAGTGGGCGGAGGCTACAGGCAATGCTTTGTTTCCTGTGCTTACATTTTGTTATATTGTTCAGCATGCTTCATGTACACCATGAGATGAGTGAGTGAGGTTACTAAAAGGTTAAGAAAGGAAAACAAAACAGAACCCACTGCTAATATAGGACATCCTCCTTTGTAATGAATACATATTCTCCTCACATCTTCATGAACCCAAACGAAAACAGGAATTTAAAGATCTACCAACAAAAGATAATAATGTTTTTCTTACATTCACTTGTATTGGCATTAAGTGGTATCAAACAAGTGGTATTGTCATAACTGGCTAAATACCTATCCATAACGCCAACTGCCCTATAGTTAGCACTGTAGTGCAGTGTATGCATAGTGTGTAAGAATGCAATCAAGTACACTGAGCGTGTTTTCAATATAGAATTTGCATCACGCGTTTCCCGTAATGATGACCTGTGTAAACTGTGAACAGTGGTGTTGCTGGGTTAACGAGGCAAAAGGGTGGCGGAAAAAAATGGAGGAAGAAGGCATTATTATAATGACAGGACCAATGGACACACGAAGACTTGTATGAAGTGGTTCAAGTCAGCAGTTGAGCTTTTGACAACACAGATAAGATTCTGCATGAAGATGAAAGCAATGCCTGCAACGGTCAAGTACAACAACCAAAACAGCACGGTTTACATGCAGGTCAACAGACTTCCATTTTCATCATGTTTTAACCTTTTTGAGTTTTTGTTTTAAAACTAAAAGGTTTTTACAACAAAACGAAGCCAAATAGTACAAATGTAACTTTTTAAAGATTGAATTGAAACCACATGCAATGTTACAACACAAGCGGCGTTTCTCCATCTTTGAGTCACAGTCTGAACTACTTCAAAATAAAGTCCAGATGTCATGCACAACCCATTAGCAACAAGTCAACAACAGCTCTTATCCGGAGAGGGTGATAGTTGCCAGCATGTGTTGAACTGTGAAACCGTTATTGTTCTGCAAATCGCTGTCCGCGGTGCTGAAGCACTCGTCAGCTGAACAGCGAGCAATGCACGTAGTCCATTGAGCGTGTTTTTACGAGCGCACTCATTTAAAGGCCGTTGAGACACCGCTCTGTTGGCGCTGGAATCTCCAAAGTGAATTGAAGCCCGAACATATTTTCATTCGTTTTAGACGACATGTGGTAATTTGATTCCCATCAGCTCTATATTACTCCTCTTTCTGTTCTCTCTCATCTTAACAATAAGTATTTGTGTCACAAGACTTTTTCTTTCTTCAAACTAAAGAGCATTATATCTCAAATAGCATATCCCGTGTGTTTACTACGAGTGAACTCCACTCTTCACATAGAAATGTGGGTAAAGTAAATGAATGCAAGTTAATAAAAGCTTCAACTTCTGATCAAGAGTGCAAAGGAAATGTCTATTTTTTACTAGTATGCAAACCAGCATGAAAAAAACCCAAACAAAGCATTCCGTGGTTTGTGAGACACTACAACAGTGCGTTTCTCTGCACAAAATATCGACTATAGCACGCAAACGCACTTAAGAAAAAAACAGGGGAAACTATACATTACCTTCACGAATAAGACTTGTCGAGGAAAGCACCGTTCTCCCTCTTCCTTTGGTCTTTCTCCTCTTGTTTCTCCCCGGTCAGTCAGTCCGTGTCGTGTCGGGTTTGGCGCGCGATAAGCCTTGTTGTGGCGGACGGGACCTGCGTAGCTCACGCGCCACTACTATCCAAGGCAATACTAACAGCGTAGCACGTGGCTCCCAACTCCAACTCTCTTGAGGTGTGCGGAGGACAGTGGGGAGATGCTGCGTGCGCGTGATGTGGTAATACTATTTGAATGAGGTCATGGCTGCAACCAAATACGGTGCTTTTTACATGTCATTACAATGCAGTCTGACCGTGACTGAGAAAATGTCCCTGAGTCATCCTACATGCTGGCTATAAACAAGGTTGTAAACACAAGCCAGGCTGTTAGGGTGAGCAACTTCCATCCCTGTTGATCAGGATCGGAGCCAGCACTACATACCAGGAACTTGGTTCAGAGCTCTGCTTTTTTTTCTTAATATCAATATACTAACAAATGGCATCAATTCGCCCACAAGAACTAGAGAAACTCACTGACATAAAGGAGCCCTTTCTGGCTCACAGACAACAAAAAAAAGCCAAATGATTAAACAATACTGCATGGGGCCTGCATGCGCCCCTATGAGACAACCATTCTCAACCTGGAAAATCAAAGCCATCACGAAGCAATAAAACAAATACTTGAATTAACTAAGCAAATGTTTTAATCAACTGAAGTCGATCCTCCGTTTAAATGACAACATGTGACATAACCCCAAAACAAATGTTCAACTTAACTGATACATAAAGGAGCTTTTCATCTGACTGGTGCAGGAGTGAGTGGAGCTCCCTCACAGCTCCCAAAAATCACTTTTCTGTGCAAAATTCTATTTTAATATCACAACATGTAGCCAGCCTTCAATTGCTATAGTAACACAGCAAAGATGGCTGTGTTTACTTCAACAAATAAATTGGGCTGCAGTAGGAAGACACAAAATAATGAGTGTTAACTCTGTTGAGAAGCCTTTTTGGCAGTCTTTGTATTTTATTTCCTCACATTCTTCCCTTATGTTTCTGCCCCCTTGAATTGGCTTCCCCGTTGAGACACAAACTGTGGTTTCATTTGGATTTTGCATGCTGTGCCTTCAAAAACCGGAGGGAATAGTTTGCCAAAGAAAAGTAGCGTTCAACAACAGAATCATTCAGTGGCTTTGGTTCCTTCTTTTGTATTGCCACTTCTTAATCAAATGTATGTGACATCTGGTTCACACTTCATGTGGAAACAGATGTGTTTCGTCTCTCACGTGTTTCCACATGAGGTCAGGAACCCTTTCTAAAACATTGCCTGGACAAATTAAAGCTGTGGCCTATCTATTTAATAAACAAAGCAACATTTCTGTTAAATGTGAGAGTTTCATGGTTTGGTCACAGATTGAAAGAGAGCCTGAGCTGCTGTCAGACTAAATTCCGCACAAACCGTCTTTGACCATATGGACATTCATTCAGTCATTTAGGAGCATCTGGTGGATCCAATGCGTGTGAGAACTGTATGACTAACCACCACATTCTGTTCCCGGAAGATCAGGAGCGAATGAAGAGGCAGCATGGCGTCAGCATGGCTCTGACTTGGCTTTCCACATAACCTCATCGACCTCACAGGAAGGCAATCAGGACCTTTCTCGTCCCATTTTGCATCAACTCACCTCTCTGAATAAACTTTCGCCTCAAACATTTCATCATTTTATACTGCTTCAGCAAACACATTCTCTCTGCTGCTTTTTCTCTCCAGTGCTTTGACAATCAAACATCAAGGCGAAGCGAGAGGAATTGGCTTTAAATATTAAACTCCATAACCTGCCCATGGTATTGTTCTATGTACAGAACCAAGCATGCCTCCTAGTTTGCTGTCACTGAACTTTCAAATATTCTTAGAGCGAGAGAGAGAGAGAGAGAATTGTGCAATTTAACAAATCCTTTTGTAAATCAGGGTGTCTTGTCTACAAGAATGAGAACTCAATTTCGACACAATTCTGATTACAAGTAGACTCGGACTATTATTTTTTTGTTTTTGTTTTACATCAAACATGAATCATTCATCCAGCTTCTGTAAAACACCATGGCTTGTAGTCATTATTCACGCAGATGCTAATGTTTATCAGACTGTAACGGTAATGCATCTGTTTTACTTAAGGCCAGAACATCTCACACAGCAAGACAATTTGGTCGTATACGACTTCGCTCTTGCAATTCTTATAACAGCTGAAGAAACACTGAACATGTGTGTTCATGCATGTGTGTGTATTTGTCTATTTGTGTAATAAGAGAAACCAGTGGCCTGAAACATATAAGGGGTTAAACAAACGCTTGCACAACAGCTGGTTCCACAGCCAACACACTGCAGGACTTCCTTTAATCACATGGCAGCTATGCATTGCCTGAAACACGTCAAAGAATAAACATGTTTGTTTTTTTGCAGTAATTTTGTATGGTGTGTCTGCATTGCAGTAACATTACAATTAAGGAGAGAGGAAATCATGCAGGTTTAAATCTAATTTACAAAGTTGTTTCAATTAAATACAATTGGACTGACAGAGACTTTTTCTGATGCATATTTTCTGATTTAAAGGGCCAGTGTGTCGCATTTGGTGCCATCTAGTGGGTAGGTTGCATATTGCAACCAACTGAAACTTCAGAAAAGCACGGTGGCTGTCGCGAATACGTGAGAACGGAAATGACCCTATCTAGAGCCAGTGTTTAGTTTGTCCGTTCTGGGCTGCTATAGAAACTGCCAGCTCGGTGAAGCCGACCTGCTCTGCTATGTAAATATAGAGGGCTCACTCTGTCTTCTTCTTTGGTCTGTTCCCGTTGGAGGTTGCCACAGCGGATTATTTATTTCCATCTCGTTGGAAACGTCCAGCAGAGCGGCCTGCCGATAGATCCCCCTAAATGCTACTGTTCCTTTAAGTCAAGTACGTATGGGCTCTCGGGGTTATTTGACTTTTAAGACAAGAAGAGCGACAAGAAGAGCGAGGAGTACAAACCTCTTCTAATTACTCTAAGCCACCATTTAGTACATTGGCTACCTGGCAGCAAGGAGCATCAATTATGGGCCCTTGTTTGAGAAAACATCAGTAAATTGGAAGCTATCAAGTGAGTTGTGAATAATCTGGAGTTATGCATCGTGGCAAAAAAGCAACAGGATGCTGCTAATGAGAAAAACTAACAGCTGTTACATTATAATATGGCTATAGGGAAGCACCGCATCATCACATCTGCATCTGTTTGCGTGTTAAGAAACGCTTCATCCCCTGTATGTTGTATTTAGTGAGGAGACAATTGGGCTAAGCTCCGAAAAACTCAGTTCAGCCATTTGGGCTCCACATAAACCGGGCTGCGTTGCTCCTTCTTTGCTGCGTTGCGCCCACACAAACTCACACCTCTGCATATGTACAGCACAAACACACTCCCACGTGCCCCCATACACATAGATCCAAGATCATAACGATGCAGAGAAACATCCCACACCTGTGAAAGCTGAACTGATGTACTGGTACGAGTACAACTCGCGATCGTGTCTACTACTGAACATAGTGCAACGCAATAAAGGGAGGCTCGGCTCTCTTTGTTTTTGTGTTTGCGTGACAACATCGATCCATTTAATTAATAGCAATGTTTCTGCTACAGCAATGGTTGACTTACTGTATAATAAAATCAAACTCCTGCCAGTGTATCTGCCAAGAAACGTTTGAATGAGGAAACCTGACGGGTGATGTGTGCAATAGGAAAAAATGTTTTATTCTGCTCTCTGTTTAGTTCTCATCTGCTGTATCATAAACCTCTAGCTGAACCTAAACATCCACATAGATCAAAGAGCACAGGAGAAGACAATTGCAGGCCATATAGAACCTCGACATAGAACCAGGCCTACTTTTATTGTTGCAGGGAATACACCAGACATTGCCTGTTTCAGCACAAATGTCTGTCTTCCATCATTCTTCCCCTTGCCTGTTTCAGCTGGTTTCTCTTGTCTGTGGGTATAAAGGTAGCGTGCATGAAGATGATTTTAGGGTACTCCTCACGAGACTCTGCGATACGTGTCTGTTGAGAACTGCTCTCTCTTTTGCTTGCAAGCAAATAAATTGACTATTACAACTTTGATCCTTCATCAAGACTCTGTTTCATTTGACATTGATTTGAAAACACTTTACACTTTTCTCCCGAATAGTTTAAGAAATATTCCACCACGTGTCAGGTGTCACCTCTGAAAATAGATCAACATGAACATGAGTGGAAATCCACAATATGCACCAAACTGTAGAACAGGAAAGCCACAAGACACAGTATGTTTTAACACAACATCATTTACTGATTCATTTTAAAGTCACAAATGGCAAAAAAAACCACTCACTTGCAGAAGAATATTTCAAATTTTCCTTTTTTTAATTTGTATTATTATACATTAGGTACAAATGACACAATCAATTACAAGGTAAGTAGCTCAGACTCATTTTAAAGGTTTCAGGCCGACAGGGGGAGAAAACAAACATACACCATTTGCAAAATACAATATATTCTTTCTTTTTCAGTCTATGAAGGTATCTACTGTAAGTCATTTATGTACAAGGGCAGGGATGCTGAGATAATAAAGGAACAAGACAGGAGAGCTAGAGACCATGTTGCTGTATGGGTTGAGGGATAAGGCATTCCCGCACATCATTGATCCTGTGCTCTGTACGGCCAACAAGATGGCAGTTCACCTCAACTCTCTCATTTCACAGCAAACAGGACAAAGCGGAGCATAATGACGAGCTACAAAGAAGAAAGACGTTACACAAGATTCAGCTTCAGCAATCGGGAACCTAAAAGGAGAATTGTAAGAAATGCCAATTGAAAAAAACAAACGAATCAAACCAGACCTCTCTCTTAATAAAGCCTTCCATTGAAGATCAAATCTTCCCATTAAAAAGTTACTTCATCATCTGCTGGCCATCCTAATCAATTAAATGAATAACAGAAAGGTGAGGACATCAAAACGAATGTAAACAAAGTAAAACACCAAATACATTTGGCCAACTCCTTTCTCATGGTGCATTTGGGGAACGACCAGAGAGGAGGGAAGGGTAGAATTCATGCCAACTGTGTTGAGGGAATATAGCAAAAGACTAAATGAACTGCTTTCCTGGCCTGATGGGATTTAAAGGGAGCACACTGTCGATAAGATGATGGATTGACTTGGCCCAGGCACTGAGGAATAGAGGAACGGTGAAGTGAACGTGGGCGCACAAGAGACGACGAAGGAGGGGCGGCTTAATACGACGAGGCACAAACAAGCCATGATCGTCTATCATGTCGTTCATTCAATTCAATCCAACCGAGCACCTGTTCATTCGCTCCCCGGACACCATCCTTTGATATTGTCGATACATGTATTCAATAGCTCACTACATCAGTCATTAATAGGCACAGGGAGGTAAAGGTAAAAGCACGCAGACGGAGGAGGACCGGTCAAGTTGTAGTTGTATGGCTGTAAAGGTTATTGGCGTCAGTCAACAAAATGTGCTTCAATTTCAGTTTTACAGACCATCTGTTTGAACAAAGCGTGCAAATGCTGTTTTTCCTTATTTGCTTTTATTCACATACATTCATTCATTTGTGAGATATGCTGAAACACTAACATGGCTTAAGTAGAAACTGAACGAGGCTCGTTTGACAGGGGATTAAAAATCCAGCAAGTGGAGTAAAGGTATGGCGTAAACATTGAGTAGAGAGTTTAGATCAGGGCGAGGAGATGAAGATTACGAAGAAGATGTACAGTATATCTGTTCAAGTTGGGAAAGGCACACAAGGGAAGAGTAAGTCATCGCTTTTTTTTTTTCATGCTCACACCGACTGTGGCTTTTTGAAAACACTATTAAGTTCGGAAAGCAAGTACTCAGAGATTCTATTAAAGGGATAGATCTATTCAATCGGCACATACAGAGGTGCAAGAGAGGCTCAGGCAAGGGCAAGACTGTTGATGAGTAAACTCCGAGTATGTACAAGGAATATTTCCCCCCTCACTTCTGTGAAATTCACTGTGGTGTTAAATCAAATGCTCCACACGTTGCAATGTTTTTCAGACAGAATTCTGCCCAAGGCTAGAGGCAGGAGAACCTAGTACCGTGTATGACGAGTCCTTTATCAAACTGACCGGAATTGTAAAGCGTACTGACACAATGTGCACTGGTATACTCATGGCAGCATGCTATATGTTTACAGCAGGGTGTGGCTTCAGGCAGGTCTCAGCCCAGGGAGAAGCTGCCACAAAGAAGAAGTCATCCATGTGACTACAGCTAGTGCAACGCTGCTATTGTCGGGTTCTGGCGATCTCCAGGTTTGGCACATGCAAAAGGTTATATATATATATATATACTATCGGAAACACGGTAGGAGACTCTTAGAAACACATGGAGAGAAAAAAATGTACAAACATTTCAAAAGTTCCTATGTCTCTATCAGTCAGACAGGAGTTTTCTAGCGTGATATATCATTTAAAACATTCCTGAATTTCTGAGCAGAAGCTGGAGAAATAAAACCGACAACACGGACTGCGACAACAAACAGCAAACGCAAACAAACTAAAAGAGAAACCAACATATCACAACGTGACAACATGAAGATTATAACATGAACCACATTCGTGAGACACTAACGAGCGAGTGGTCCCACTGGTCTAGCAACGAGCAGCCACAGCTCAGCCACTGATCTAGAGTCAGTGTTCCACACATCACCCTAAAAAAGGAAAAGGCAAAAGGAACCATGTACATATATCAAGCGTCTACAGAAAAGACCACTAATCAGGACTACGTCTCAGGAAAGTCTTTTGAAAAGTAGCTTTAGAATTAGTATCTATTGAGATTAATAAACTGTAATAAACGTCTACTCCGTGTTCTTTAGCAATCTGTATTCTTTTGGCAAAATGACTGTTCCCCACACACAGAGTGCTAATCTGCCCGAGCATTAGGACTTTGGTGTTTCATTACTGTTGCAGGACTGCGTCATTGAAACTTGACTTATAATTTGTAGTTAGGCAATCGCCTCTTAAAGAGTCCAGCTGGTCTACGATCAGCTCTCTTGAGTTACAGGACTGTGCTTTGTGACTGTGCCACATTCAATCTAGCCAATCTAGAGCTATGCTCACAGTGACACTCCACCTTAAATATATCTTCTGAGAATCAAACATTCTGCTTCCAAAGACTCGACCTTTATACTTTGTAGCATGCAGCCTTCAGCCGATCGCGTGCATGAATGATGCCTACCAACAGCATGCAGACACAGAGGGACGGTGAACAGCCAGAGACACATCCAATCAACACACAATTTGCAGTCAAAATTATTGAATATGAATAAAGAACATAAAAGTGTTGGTAAATCTGCCAAAACAAGTAGAACAGATACGTTTCACAACTTGCTAGATCTGGACTCTATTAAAGACATCCAGCTGTTACAAAGTTGATCTGTACTGGGTTACTTTCTTAGTCGTTTCATTTTTCTTTACGCATACAAATATTGGTTTATATAATTAATGTAATAAAAGCACATTCAGGTGTTGGTATAAAAACTGTAACTTGCTATACTCTTTTTCAATAACTCATGATTATTTACAAAGGAGTTATGTACTGGTAGTAGACACAATCAAATACTTATCTGATCTAATGGAAAAATATGTACGAGATCACCAAAAAGGAGGGGAGTTCAAATGAATCTATTTTTAAAGACATTGAAAGAAATCGAAACGGATGCAAACGAATGATTTGACTACTGATGATTGTGCCGACATACTCCTAATGAAGGATGGGTTTGTTCTCAGGACAACAAAGCATTGTCAGAAGAAATGCTCCTATTGATTTGCAACTTCTGCATCTAAGAAAACAAATGTTTTTCCTCTTCACACGATACTGTATGCAGTATAACATTGGATGGTTAATACACAAGTATATCATGTTATATTCAAAAAGAAGAAAAAAAAAACAGTTTATCAAAATGTCTTTACTGCTTCTGTTGAGACATTTATGACCAATTGTATTCATGGGCACAGCATGAGACAGTGACAGTGGTTAAAACATGACAAACTGTAAACATTTTAGCTTTGATTTTCTTTCCTACGGTAGATATAAGAATGTTCTGCCACTGCCCACGTACTAAAATGATTACTGTGTGTTCACATAGTGCCCACAAAATTATTAAGGGAAGTATACAATCTGCAGCTTAAGTAAGGGCTAGAAAATAGGTGTGTGAAATGTCACTTTTAAAATCAGGTAGGGTGATAACAGTTATAATAAGAAGCTAAGAATTGGAACCATCCCTGACACACTTTCATACCTACGTGTCTCACATATCAGCATTTTTACAGGCTGCATATCATTGAATTAACTGTTTTTTGAGTTGGTTTGCTACTGCCTCGAATCAAATTGTACTAAAATAGAATTTTATACCGTCACCATGAAATCGAAGGGGAAGAAAACTGTAAACATGATGCAGGAAATTTTGATTCACGAGGTGCTGTTTCAACGCCTGCACCACCTGTCCTTCATATTTGGCCATTGTGTCAACACTGCCCTATGCCAGTGTTTTTCAGGTCATTACATAACATCTGCATTGGGATAATTATGGAAACAAACTGTGACTCACCAACTGGATCTGTAGATCATAATGTTTATCCATTTGTAAGCATGAAACCCTTTCCCAGAATCAGTTAATCCATGCCTTAAATGGTATTGTAGCTGAATGCCCCTTTAATATTACCTTGCTTGCATCATATAAAGGCATAGATTAACTTATTCTCTAAATTTCATCATACGGTGGCGTAGATAAATAAAGCTCGACACCCTTCTGTCCGAGTGCCTTCAGGCGTGGTAACCCTTTGATACAAATGGCAGCGATAAGGAAGGACATCCTGCTCATCATTACACTAAAGAAAACAAGTATAATCTATATATTGTACAGAGCAAATATGCATGCCCTAGAATGCTGCTTACAAATAAAACCAATACATGAAGGTTAATAGCGGGCCGAAATCAAGTTGTGGTCAGATGTCAGGTCGGCGGTTGCTTTGAGTGGGTGGCAGTGAGCAGGGAGGTTCTTCGGGGAGGTTTCCCCATCCTTCTCATAGGCTGATATTGAGCACCGGGTTTACAAACTGCGGGTTGATGAAAGAGAAGCCTGCGAACTCGGCCTGGTCGATGTTGGCGATAACCAGCTCATCTGGCGGTGTGAGCTGCGGCTGAGTGCGTGTGAAGAACTTGTCGAAGTTCTCTGCTCTTTTGCCGCACTGTAGAAAAGAGAGCGAGAGGAAAAGTTCAGACATAAGGTATTTTAAACAACATGAAGAGTGCAAGCTGGCCGACAAGACAGAACAGGAAGAGTGCTCGTGGCAATTCTGTGAAGACAAAAGACATTCAGCAGAATCTGTTTTTTAACTTCTTGGAACTTTTCACAAATAAGCCCAGAGCACATCATCAACCATCAGCAATCACTACAATTGTCTTCAGCATCCATATTACTAAATGAAATCACACTTGGCTGGGCAACAACACAATGTGCATGGACAATACAACAAGCAACACTTGTCTGAGTTCTCCCACATCAGCCTGTTGACTAATTCAACTGCCCTCACCTTCCCCCTGCCCCACGTACAAATGAACATTTCACACTTGATCCCACACTTTTCCTGCTGCTATCTGAAGTAGGAGGTCAACAACATCCGATGACGTGCTCTACATCTCGTTCACCTGAATCGCAATGCACTCTTCTGAATACCAAAGCAATATCGGCACAGCGGTGGAACAGCAGTGCAGTAGCCTGCAAACAAGGTCCAGATTTGATTCTATGAATCAGGGCCTCCGGATGAAGGAGCACTTTAAAGAATGACTCGGCAAAGGAAGCTCATTAGCATGCTAGGAGACGTCAGAATGCATCTCATTGTGTGGATGTTGTGATAGTCCCCCTGACTGCAAAAAAATGACACTTAATATGTAGTTTAAAGGTGCATTACAAAAGATTCAGAGCATTAATAGAGCAGCAAACAACTATTGTCCTGGTAAAGATAAAGTGGAGTAACGTCAACCTGAGGAGAGAATGAAGTCACTCTCCCTCTGCGCGTTTTCTAATCAGAGATTCTCACTTTTTAAGGCTTTAAGCATGAATACTTCTGTCCATCACTTTACACTCTACACATTTTAGAGCCTGTAACACGGTGGCATCAACATAAAAATGCCTCGTTTCCTGTCATCTAGATGTGATTTACCACATCACGACTCTCCAACTTAAGGGCTACAACTGGCTGGCTGACCTACTAACTAGGAGCATTAGAGAGGCAACGTGTCTCTGTTGTTATCATTGTCATTAGGGAACAGCAGAGAGAACAGATGACATCGTCTTTTCTAACATATTCTGCTGTCGTTACTGGAGAAGAAATGAGACAGCGTACAGGAGACAGGCTATACATAACATCCTGATCTATCCTCATCAGTTAGTCCTCCTACACAGCGGGCTTAACTAGACGGATGCATGCATTCATGCTCTCACACACACACACACACACACACACACACACAAACAAATACTTTAGGCTAAGACCCAGTGCACCACCTAATAAGCTTCCACATTCCAAATGTCACTGGGCTTGAAAAGAAACAACGGAAGATGGCAACTCTATGGCTCTGTTGACATGGAAATAAACACTGGTGCATTTAACTCAAAGGCAATATTTCACCAAACTTTACGTCAGAGTTTCGGGTACTATAAATATACAGCATGAAGCACTGAAAAGTAAGATACTGAAACTGCAGCTTTTAGTTTTGCTTTTACCCAGGGATAGTTGCACAATGGCCAGTCTAGAACTATAAATGAGGACTTGAAGGTTCATTCGTGTCCTGTTTGAACTGTGACCGATAGATGTCCTGCTATACGTATGACCTCCTGGCATCTACTGACTTCTGCTTCACCCGTCATGTTTGTCAGGAATCTCCAACATCTAAAGATCTGTTCCTTTTATGGATGATAAGTGAGATTACTTCTGACTGAACACCAGTGACTGCCCTTGCCCACTCTCTTAGAGTGCACAGTAACTGACTGACTGGCTCTCACAGGTTTGGACCGAGTACAGGACCAGTATCCCCAGTGGGATTTATCCACACACAGCTGTGCCACTAACGCGGCAAAAGTCCACCGATCCACAGCTTGAGAGGATTTGCGTATGAAAAGGACATTCTTTATAGATGCCATTAGACATCACTTCTCCTTTATTTTCCAATCTGTTGTTATTGTCGCTATATGACTTCATGATTAACTGTGACCTGGCTTTAATACTCTTGACTAACGTGTGACTAATTGGCCTTGTCCACTGCTGCCCTACATTTACAGACAAGACATGTAAGTGTGTGTATGTTTGTGTTTTATATAAGCATCTGTGTGTGTGTGTGTAGGACTGTCTGCCTGTGTTTGTCAGGCAAACACATTGTGGTATAACAAGGAACAGGCATTTATATTTCTATATTTCTTTTATATTTCATTGGTGAGGCCAGACAACGCCAACACATGTCAGGTGATTTAATGGAAGTGGACATAACAGACCATAGAAACATGGCGGCACAGACATTTCTAAAGAGTGTGTGAGTGAGTTTGACTATTGTCCCCGACAGGTGACGTCCACTCCAAACCGCTACCACCCAGTCTGAGTGAATAGAAGGCAGGACACACACTTCAAGATGCGCATTGTTTCCCACACAGCAGATACCTGATGGGTAATCGCCAGCATCCTTCAACTGCTGCGTCTTTCCGTCTTCTTCTATCCATCAAGGACCATCCGTCGCTCAAGTGAAGCAACACATTTTCCACTCAGACCTCCACAGACGATTGCCAGCAGCAGGATCTGCCTTTTTGCATCACAAAACAGATGCTCCTCGAGACAGCGAAGCAATATTCCTCCCAGTGTTTATTAAAGCAAAGCATATGCAGGGCGGAGCTTCTGTTATTAATCTGACAGTCTTTGGAAATATTTGACAAACAAGCTTAATTTATTTATATTTATTCATTCTGGTCAATGAATAAACAGAAAGGACGTGAGCTTTAGCATGTTGTGTTTTCAAGTTAAGAATATTTGTTGGTGAAAGAGCTTCACATCACAAACACCGGACCTTGAAGAGAGTGAAACTATGTCATAAGAGCCGCTCTCATAAGATAAATGAAGCTCAAAAAAGATTAGCTCAACAAGAACAAAAGGAGAAAATTTGATGAGGAACCATGGTCCTGAAAATCTGCACCACTGCCTCTGTGACCTCCAGCAGCATGCCCTGTTGGAGAAGCTGAGAGCTGGTGTCACATCTCCTATTTCTTATTGTGTGATTCAGCAAACCCTCATGGGGTGAGACCAAAGCTACTATGCCATTATGATACATCCTCCCGTACATGGGTTTTTGACCTACTTTCTCTCATCTTTAATCTCTCTCTCTCTCTCTCTCTCTTTCTGTACACATGTTGACGTGCACGTCTCTGCACTCAAGCATATAAAAAGAACACTCAGCTACTGAAGATAGTCAATGAGTGCCCGCCTCCAATAAGAGTTGTGCTTGTGCTACGGTAAACACACTTACGTACGATTTGTTTTAACCCAATTCTACAGTTATAAACTCCTGCAGCATCCACAAAGATGAAAACGACGGTTAAATCATGTCGAAGGAGACAATGTAAACAAACCTCAAAGCAATTACAAATTAGGCCTTTCACACATGAACCCAAATGGATCCACACTCTGTGTCTGTTGAGAAAATAACTGCAGGTTCGAGTACAGTTGTCAGAAAAGACAAACTGTCATGGCCTGAACTGAGAGAATGAATAATTCAATAGAAAAAATAAATACAGAAATAAACCCTTTTATGATCAACAATAACTGGGCCTGCACTGAGAGGGCGGTGTATGAAGACAGCCATTTGGTGGTACTGGACTCAGAAACAGCACTGTATTACACGGCACAGTGAGATGGACGTGATGGATCGCTATAGAGCCGGTCATGGTGGTAATAGAGAGCGTTCAACAGTGATTTTCTTTCTCTCTCTCCACCTCACTCTTCTTTCACTGTTGGCTACATCGAAAGCCAGACCCATGCAAGCATGCTCTTCGCAAAAGGACATGCACGTTTGCATGCATCCACCTCCCTGCAACTTCAGCGTGGACACAGACGAGCACAGCTTTCCTTCCTCCCTCCGATATTGATTACCACACACACACACACACACACACACACACACACACACACACACACACACACACACACACACACACACACACACACACACACACACACACACACACACACACACACACACACACACACACACACACACACACACAAAATAGACACAGTGGTGAGGCGTGCATGCAAGGAAATCTTCCTTCTCTGCTTTTTTCAATCTCTGTTAACCTTCACTTTCTTTCACCGTCCCACACACATACTTTTACCCACACATATACACACAAAGCACACGCAGCACGTCCACTCAGCGGCAGACTACACAGACAAAGAGGTCAGGATTCACCTTATCAGAGGAACTGGAGCCCTTGAGGGTTGAAACAGAAGAGAACTACAGTATTTAAACTGAATGTGTAAAGGACACACACACAAGACACTTGGTGACCTACTTCATCTCTGTTGCCACCCGTTTCTGTTTTTTAAGAAACACAGTCTACATTTACTTTGCATGATTCTGTGCATGTGTGTGTGTGCTCTACGTGACCATGTGTAATATCAAGGGATTTAAAAACTACTACTTACTGTGCAGCAAAATGTGAGCTATATGAGATATCCTTTCATAATACATGTGTGTTGCATTAATTATGAATTCAGATGAGGTGCTTTGAAATGACGTATGGACCATATAACACATGCCATAAGGAGCCTGCCGCTGCAGCTGTGTTTTGACTTACCGGGAACCAAAGAGTGTCACGTCAAGGCAGTATTATACTCCACAGTCTGACTTCAGTCTGACTTCAGTCTGACTTCAGTTTAAGTTTAATGTAACGTTTCTATTTATTTAGCAAAGCGCCCCAATTTATTGATATTTACCGCAGATTATATAATGTTTCCACAAACGCACATAATGCTGATGCAGTCCTGACTCTGGTTTTGCTGTCAGTGTGGAATCACTTCAGTGTCTGACTCGGAGCAGGCAGTGGACTACACTGACGGTAGAACCTCCTCCTTGTGTCTTACATTCTTTACATACATCCTCAGAACTGTCAGCGAATTTTAAAGGGGAATGTAACAAAGGACTCCAGTCAGATTACATCAGCTCTCTCGACACGATATGAATAATATTCTGTATTATACAGTCGCCTTCATATGAAGAGTGCCAACAACTCGTCTATGACATATGTGCTGGGAGATGTGTGATTCTTATGCTGTGATTATATTCTACTGTAGCCTCACAGAAGCCCCAGATAGACGACTGTACAGCGAACAGTTCTTGGTGTTTACTGCCTCTTGACCCCATCACCCTGCACAGGATGATCCATTCAAAGGGATGAATGGATGGTTGTCAGACATCAAAGGCAACGATAAAGCCTGGCTAAATGTTTGTGTATGTAATTACAGTAAATCAAATGTTGATGAACCACCAAAAGCAAAGAAACATTTCCATGAAAGAGTATACAATACCACGTCCTAATATCCACAGTTATACGCTGCTAGCAGTTGCCTTTTTGCTGTCTAACTCAGTGAATACTTTGTTGAGGCCGAGTGAAGCTCTCACTAAATTAAAAAATATATATAATTCATTCATTAAAGGAATCACCTAAATTACAAAAGAGATGTGTCCCCACTTACCTCTATGCAGATAACTAGGCATGGTGACTGATTCAAGTTGTACTTTCACAGCTACAGAATTACAAACTACAACCATGAGACCAACCATCGTTGCTCTTTTGTCTTCTTTTTCACAAGAACTTTCACCCGCTGTCACGTTTTAGGTAGATCTTCCTAGACTTATGAATGCAGATGCATTTTTGAATAGACCAGAGGGTATGTTCTAGTTCAGTGGGTTCAGAAGGTCCATGCCGAGTACTGCATATGACATTATGAATGAATGAATGAATTTTATTAATAGAGCGCTTTTCACAGACATAACATGACAAAGTGCTTAACAGAGCAGACATTTAAAAGCATAAAAAACACAATGTGGCCCTAGGGTCAATAAATTACATACACAGAGAAAAATAAAAAATAAAAAATAAAAAATAAAATAAAAAATAATAAAAAATAAAATAAAAATGTAAAACATATTTTAAGAGCAGGTCTAGGACATGGGTTTACTTTTTACTCAAACGCCAGCCTAAAAAATGATGGTCTGAAATACCCTCTCTTAATTAACTTTGTCCTCTCCTGAATTCTCCCACTACGTATGTAAATTGTCAACTCCAACTGGACACAAAAAAATGGTGGAAAATGAAATTCTTTAGCTCCTATTATCTTCAGGAAGATCATGAGATGTGTCCGTCCACGGCTAATCCCGCATTCAATCACACTTTCTCAAAACACCTTATATTGCCTATTTTATACTACCATTGACTGCCTATGAACTCCCCACTTACTACTCTCAACCGGCCCCCGGCTGGTAGGGGCCGTAAGTAATAACAGAAGAGGGAGGGAGGGGACGACCTGCAGTTTTGTGTTAATTTGCTTTCACTGCAGTTAAATGTGTACATACAAACTTTTCAAAATATTCCATGCTATGCTTAAGTCTTCTGGACACATGACCATTTTATGGCAAGTTTAAGGATATTAAGATGAAGTATTTCCTGGAGTGATAAAGTGAGTTTTAAGTACACTAAAGGAGATTGGATGAAACCTTAATGGAAACCTTGAGGAAAGGGATCAGACCCACCATAAAATGTGGCACGCGTAGATAATGTGTGTGTGGTGTGTGTGTGTGTGTGTGTGTGTGTGTGTGCGCGCACTACAGCTAAGCCCTTAAAGTCCAACCAAGTCCATCCATTACAAACTAGGACAGGAATATTTTGGTATAAATGTAATTTAAAGAAAATGATTGAGTCTCCAAAAAGTTGCTGTTTAACACATTATATAACTTGCAAATGATTTTGTGTGGATTGCTGCTTTATGCACCCTCTGTTTGATTCTATAAAGACACTGTTTAGTTACACAATGCACAAAGAATACCTAATACTGCACTTTAGGTGCAAGATGTTTGAACAATTCTATGAACTATATTCATCATGTGTGAATATACATTCATACTGTGGTCAATACTTCGCGTCGTCAAACTTAAAAGATAAATGAATAGAATCCTCTCAATCACTAAGAGGTAAAAAAACACAAACTGTACTTCAGGACAGTAACTTGAGACGTTTTGACTGATAACCTTTCCTGACAGTCAAGAACACATAATCCCCGAGGGACTCAAGAGGGGCACACGATGTCTGGCCATAACAGATTTGTCTTGTAGTGAATGTCACATCTGTACTTGTTTGTTTAGATGCATGCTGTTCAGAAAACTGTATTTGTTTACTTGTCGTATTTATCTGTATTGTGTTGATGCATTCAACTCAATTTCACATCTTTTAGCCATTGCTTCGTCGACATGAAATTAAATGAAAATGGACTTTCTGGAGACATACAAGATACATACATTTTTCTGTTTGTTCTGCGTATCAATTTGAGGAGGTTTCCAGTCTCTTCTTCGGCCCACACAGATTGTAAAGGCTATGTTTCGTCTCTCCAGTGACGGGTTCAGTGGATTTCTCAGTCACATGCTCCATGTACGTCCTGATTTATTTGCTAATGGGCTTTACACACTAGGGCCGTTTTATTTATGCCATTAATTCCTCATCTATATATTTCTTCGAACTGGCAATGTGCTGCACTTTCCACCATGCATATATATGAAAATAGAGCTCAAAGTATCCACCTTCCCTTTGTGACGGGAACAGACAAGTGAAATGGTGATGGTGGTCTTATTTTAATGAAGGTTTGAATCACTTGAGAGAGGCTACCAATCGTCTTGACCGTGGTTACAGTAACCATACCAAGCTGTATCACACTTAATTAAGACTATGAAGTGTAAATGAAACCCGAAGCAAGTTCATTGCCGACTGTAAAAGTGCTTCCGCGCGGCACTTACCTCTTTGGGCTTGAAGGGCGGCTGTATCTCCCTGTTCTGGAGGCGTTCCCAGTCGATGCGTCTGAAGAAGGCGTGTTCTCTGATGTCCCTCTCACCCTCAGCGCCGCAGCCCAGACGCTTGGATGGGTGTTTGGTCATCAGCTGCTCAAAGTAAGGAAGAAAAATGGAGAGGACATGAAGTTAGAACAAAGAAACGTTAAATTGGCATTCGGTGGTGATTTATCTTACGCGGTGGAATGCATGACTCACAGAGCTTTTCATTGGTTTCCACAACTTCAAAGAAAAAGTAAAAAAAAACACTTTCATATGCAAGTTTCACCTTCAGTCGTAGTCAGAGTCAAGAATACAGTTTTCAGATATTAACAGAAAAACACTGAAGATCAGTGTTTGGATTTATATCTGCAAAATGGTCAGTGTTAGTGCATCAGGAAAAGCCTCACTTTGTGTTTCCCCACTTCTGTGTTCTTTCACTGATGTGTTTTGTATCTGATACCACCTCTTTTCTGGGTCAGTAAGTGACAGCTTAACAGATAGGTCTGAAAAAGAGCGACATCATCCTATGTTGTGTCCCCATCCCACTGCTTTTTCTGCCTCCAGAGAACTGCTGCCACTTCCATTTGCACCGCAGACGACATGAGAATACAGTTTGCACTTTAAAAGCAAAACAAGTAAAAAAAAAAAAAAAGAAAACATCACAGACAACACAATCTGTACTGAGTAAATTATGTCGGAGCTTACTGGTATAACTTAAACTTAATTATCCAAACAGTGTCCAGAAGTACAAGTGATTGAAATGTTTGTTTGACAAGCTTACAGTTGGAGAGCTTATATTTTCTTGCACAAACGGAACACAAGTTGGTCTGGAGGAGGACACAAACAGGTCTATTTTAAATGCATTGAAGCAATTCCTACTCATAATGGAACATAATCGCTGACTGGCTGCTTGTTTTTCCTGAGTGTATGTATGAAAATTCACCAGTTCTACTATTTACATAAATATTCTCGCCTTAACACTCCTGCCTCTGTGCAGCGATTTGTCCTGATTGAATTGCAAAGTAAGGTAATGCAAAGTAATGGTTTGAGATTTTGGGAGAGACAGGGATTAATTGTCTCGCCTTCTAGTTCAGAAGATTGATACCAATCTCATGCGTGCGTACGGTAAATAAATACACAGCAGACGACACTCCACAGCCGCATCGCCAACACGGCTGCATTGTTTTTGTGTTTTAAGCAACTTTGGGCGTACCTTTCCTCAAAAGCTGACGGGCAGCCGAGGAGCTCAAAATCTCCTTCCTCTTTAGTAACTTTGTCAAATGCACAGAAAAAAATGTGGGAAATAACCTCGTATAAAATTCATGCTGTCAATCATTCCTGCCGCCTAGCTCTGCTCTCATGCTCTCCCTCTAAAGTGCACAGTTCTGCTGTTTTGATACAACAGAAGAGACATCTTTGTATTCAGGTAATGCATTGTATTACATGATACAATATGGTGTTCATCCCATCTCTTCCACTATCTAAATCTAAATAAATTCCACTCTATAATTATAATCTTTGGGTAAACAGCCCAGCAATACTTTAGATGTCAGCTTGCAAGAAGTACCGTTAGTATGCAGAAAGTGCATGAGGACAGAAAAGTGTGCAGTTGCAGACAAATTAAGTGGAAAAAAAAACACTGTGCTGCTCGGTTTTCTGTTTAACGTTTTGAAGGAAATATAATTGAAGAGATGCGAAGACATTAGATGACATGCTAAAATGGCTAACAAAGTGTTTCAGTGTTCAATATCTACTTGCAGGATTTTTGCCCTTTGGACATACAGGCCGCGGGGCTGGACCACTGCTGTTTCTGCTGAGAACATCAAGAGAATGAGAGCGGTGGAGTAAAAGAGAAAGCAGACGGGGTCTCTCAGTCAGCAGGGAGTCGGGTCAGGTAAAACTGAGTGATTCAGTACATCAAGGCTTTCTAAACGCACACGCCATTGTTCTTTAGAACCCAATTAGTGAATCTACCGGGGCAAAACATCTGATCAAAGACAAACCGCAGTTGTGCAGAAACAGGAACAGGAACCTTTCTTACTTGTTAGATGCCTTTGCCACAGAGCTCCAGAGATTCATTCAATTAAATGTTATTCAGTTATTCTTCCTTCCTCTATTTATCTCCCACTAACCAGTCTTTCTTATTTCTCTTGGGTTTTTTTTTTTCTTCTTCCCTCCCATCTCTCCTTTTCTCCCTCTTTTGTGTTTCAGGTTGCTGGCAAGCCCTATGTATCCATTAAGAGGAAGTGCTGCAGTCATGCCAAACAAGGGTTGAGACAGGGACTTTGGCCAAGACCAGTGTGCGCGCGCACACACACACACACACACACACACACACACACACACACACACACACACACACACACACACACACACACACACACACACACACACACACACACACACACACACACACACAGCTAAGAAAATGAAGGAGCAAGAAAAAGGATGGGAGAAGGAACGAGGGTGGCAAAGCGAGACAAGTGGAGTTGAGGAAGGGACAAGGAGACAAAGCGTGTTATTGCACTGCTCATTGAATTTGCACTGCCTCTGGACAGAGATAAAAACTGCCACTTTCACTATTAAATTCCTGGCATGCACACACGTACACTAATGTGTGCCTTTGTGTAACCCTTGAGAGTCATTCTGGCCATTTAAAGGAAAGCGAGGTTTATCTACACATGCTTTGTTATCCTAATTCCGCTGCTTCTGTTACCAACAGTCTCTTCAAGGACTTCAAGCACCGCTACCAGGAAGTGAACCAGAGTCTCTGCTGCTAACATGAACCACATGAAGAATGTGTCAAAAGTTATTCTCATTGTTCTATTAATCAAATAGTTCTCAGGCAAACGTCATGTCGTGTGATTGTGAAAGCTGTTAAATTCCATTCATATTTTATTTACACCCCCTATAGAATAACCATGTGTTGACATACTCATGTTTCTTCCTGTCTTCTCAGGAGTACATACAAAGTGCCAATGAAGGTCACACAAGCAGAGGTTAAAGTTTTACTTTTTATTCTGTGAGTCAATGAGTCCTAAAAAAAATCGAAACACCGAAGTTTTTTTTTTTTTTTTAAGTTTTTCCTATGTTCCTTCCTCTTTCATTTGCTTCAGAAACATTACGCTGTTGCCATACAATCACTATTTGCCTGCTTGATCTGACTCAAGACAGCTCAGTCTGTTGGTGAGTAAAAGTGATGAGCCAAAAAGGGCTCAACAGTCAAAAATAGATAAATAATTGACATGATTGTTAAACTTGCTAGGGAGGGGTTTCCTTTTGACTGTCCATGTTTTCCATGTTCCAATCCAGTTTTTGGATTAGAATTAGAATTTATTATAACTACTGTATACTGCAGGTTTTATATGTTTAATACCATTCATTGTGATGCGTTCTAGTGGTCAATTGCTGTGACAAATGACTCTTTGATGTGAATCACAGCCCAGGGCACCTTTGGAAATGATTCTTGTACACTGGTGTAAATTTTCGACAGTCAAAACTCACATACTTAAACAAAATGAAAACATTGTTACTATGCTGCTGGAAAGTAGTGTTGTAGAACAACACACGTTATTAAAATGGCTACAAAATATTTGCAATAAACGTTGAAAACACCAAGCTCATTGAGCTCCTTTGTAGAAGTATGTTGGATGACCGGATAGGTTCACTCCTTTAACAATGTAAATGTCACAGACACAAGAACTGAGTGGGAAAATGGAGAGGGAACTTGTAGATGAGTTTCCAGGCAATATTTAAAAAAGCCGACAGGTCATTCTTACAGGAAATAGAGCTAGACTTCCCATATGTTAGAAAGTCTGCCTCCAGGCTAAGAAAAGCCTTCCAGCAGTGTGTTATGCAGTCTGTCCGTTTTGAACTGGCAGTAAGGGCGTGCAGCCCTCTTACACAAAGAATTATTTTTGGCTTCAGTGAAGATCGTGAAAGACACAGAGCGTAAAAAATGCTGATTTCACTGATTTTTAACCCAGGTGGGAAAAGCTTCAGGGGGAAAGAGTCCCAGCTAAACAGGACAAGAGACTGAATGGGGAGATTGGAGATTACAATGTTAACTGTTCATGAATCTCACCTATCATCTTGTTTATGGATTTTGCTTGACAAAACTGGTTAATAAAGGAAAAAGATGTATTCGCTGATTATTCACTGAACATGCACTCACCCCTTTGCAGATGGAGACAGCTTCTTTGGACAGGGACTTGGGGTAGGACACGTTGTGCTCCATAATGGACTGGAACAACTCATCTTCATCCTCGCCGTCAAATGGAGGCTGGGGGTGAAAGGAGATAACACGAAGAGTGTTGATGGTGTTTTCATCCGTCTCCCACAGTGGATGGATCAATTGTTGCGGTTCTCTTCGACGATTTATTTTACTACTAAATCTAATGTGTAGAACGAAGGGGATCCAGCAGCGGTGCATTCGTTTCTTTTTTGTCATTTGCGCCCTCTCTGCATGACAGGTAAATTGACCAAATGAAGTGAAAAACTGTTTTCTCTAATGAATAAAGATGAAGAGGGCAGAAAAACAGGACGAAATGGGTGCCAAAGATGACGAATACAGGAGAAGAAGAAAGAGAGAGAGAACACTAAACCACAGACATGAGAAAGAGAAAACAAGAAAGAGAGTAGAGATTGTTTCACAGGAAGACCTTGTAGGGCAAATGAAGTGGATGACCCAGCTTTCCCCCCTGCTCACTGGGTGGTTCTCATCAGTAACCATAATGTGGGTGTTTTGACAGTCCACAAAATGAATTATTCGTCATTTCCACTTCACTGGCCCCTTCGTGTCTGCGTCATGCCCTCTTTACCCGATTTCACACAAGGCAGGAAGGGACGGCGGAAAGGAACATCCGAATTGGTAAAAACTTCCAATGCAACGTGGGTTTAGGTTGACGTTGAGACCTCTGTGTTTAGCACAGACTGCATAGTTATCATAAATAGCTCGTGCTCGTGCAGCTAATCTGGAAGAGTACACATTGCTTCGATGTAACCTCCAAATAGAGATGAATCAGCGTTAGGCTAACGCTATGCTAGTGAAACAAAACCCCAAAAGAAACAGTGGAAAAGTAAGCTTCCCAAATGGGTTCGAGGTAATATAAAGAAAAGAGAAAACTGAATCGCCTCAATTCGTGCACAAATACAGACACTTAAATGCATGCAGAGCCGCATGCTGGAGCTCAACAGTGGCTAACGTAGCCTCGAGCCCTTGTGTCAAGCATCGGTGAGGGCGGGCTACAGAGGTCTGGGAAGCTTCCAGCCCACGTCGAATTACAATCACAATCAAAGTCACACAGCCCAGCCAGTGTGAGCGAATCTGACGTCTGTTCAGCCAGACCTAACCTAAAAGACGGCGAAAGGTAACACCAAATAGGATATGTGCCCTATAACTGGAAGGGGAGATTGGGGGGGTTGTGTGTATATATGTCAATGTGTATTATTAGTGCTGGTGGGAGAGTCTTTAAGAAGCAGCACCTGAGTACATTTGGGCCTGCGTAGAGCCTTGCTGCTAGGGAACTTGAATGTGGGAATAATGTGGGTGTGAGCAGTCTGTGAGCAAACTTGTGTGTGTGTGTAAAGCTGTCGGCATAATCTGCAGCAGGCAATTGCATAAGTAGTACAGCGTGTATGTGTGTGCACCGCTCACCTGTCCTGCCAGCATTTCGTAGAGCAGAACTCCATATGCCCACCAGTCTACAGAGCGTCCATAGGGCTGATATGCAATGATCTGTGGAGGAAGAGCAAAGGATCAGAAGTTCAGCCTAACTTCAACAACTAATGTTTTAAATTCATCAGACACCGTTGCAGTACAGTATCTACTCATCTGTTTACAAGTGAGAGACTAGAAGAAATGCATATTTAAAATGTACACAACTGGAACCCAATATGTTCTTCTTTCAGCTCAGGACACAAACAAAAAGAAGCAAAGTGGGTTACCGGGTTCATATCGGCACACTATAGCAGCCGGCTAGCTGACTCAAAAATGCAGACATTTTCCAACCCACTGGTCTAAATCACAACACACGCCAATCCCTCTGGATCTGTAGATTAAATATGCAGCTTGTCACATATCCTATAAATATGTCCGTACATTATTCATCCATGACAAGTTTCGCTACTCATGCTATATTCTGTTACCTCCGTCAGAGCTGAAAGTGCATATCATTAGGAAAAGGAAGTGAAGAAAGCACATAAATCTCCACTGGATATCTTAGGAATTAAGCTTCTCTCAACTGTGACATTTTGTCCGGGAACAAAAGGATTTCCCGTGGGGTTCTCTGACATTGGCCGGGGTTAATGGTTTCACCCGCTTCCACCCTATTTACACCATGCAGGAGACACACATACTGTCCACTTACACATCCAAGCATTTCTCTGAAGCCTCCGTGTAACAGCAATTGGTGCAGCCATGTGCAAATGTGCAATTCAGGCCCGCATACAGTACCGTACATATATAGAGTACAGTGCCGAGTAACATCTGACCTCTGCACAGCTCTACATTCCTCAAAGATGAGGGTTGCTTTACTTGTACTGCTTGACTGCTGCCTGTCTGAGGCAAATGTGCTGGGACAGGGGTTCACTGCCATCACATACACTCGGGGTGAAGCAGACAGCTCCACTCTGCCCAGAGAGATGACGGCTGTGCTGGACGAACAGAGAAATGAGTGTGTACCGAGTGTGTATGAGTGTGTACGAGTGTGTACAGCACAGATGTGCAGACAGTCGCTGACAGCACGATGGAGAAGCTATATGGACACAGTTGGATAAACTGAAGAAAGGCTTCACAGGTGCATTACTCGTTTGTACCACATTAGATACTGTATATATGTATAATCAATACCTGTGTAATATTTCATCCATGTATCAATAAGATAAAGAGTTTCTGTGCGTTGTTGAATTTCTGCCTTTCTATTGCATGATTTCTATTACATAAAAAAGACCACGAGGCCAGGCGCTTTCTTCCACAATGCTGCAACCTGTATATAAAATTCTAAATGCTTTCAACCAATCGTTTGATTTGTTTACTCGAACCATCATTCTCTCCTCCTCCCTGAACAGAGCTGAATGCCAGTGATCTGGAGGGCCAAAGCAAAGGAGTGGAACAACTGCAGAAGGAAAGTAAAGGTACCACAACAAAGTCAATTATTTATGACCAGCAACGTAGATCTCCTCCTCGTCTCAGCTCATCTTAGACTGCATGGTTGAAGTCATTCAGTATTTATTTAGTGCTGAGCCTTAATCCTCGGCTTTCCTTGGTTCTTTGGTCGGAAAGACGGAAGACGCAGCTGAGAAAAGCCCACTGCCGTTATCTTGCCTCAATGCTTTTTTAATTAGCTCGAGAGTCAAAGAGTCTGTGGTGAGGGAAACCTCTGGCTGAAATCTTAAGCTTTGCCTGTTCAAATCCAGCTTTCTGCAGGAATCGCGCCGACCTGCAGCCTGACAGCTGCAAATGAATACAGCTCGGCCCTCTGAAGATATGTGTGAGAAGGGACGACTCCTTTGTTAACTGAAACAACCACGCTGGCAAACACAAATACTTACCAGCTCTGGGTCTCTCACCTCCTAACACATTGAACATATCTTTAATGAGGAGAGTCCCATCGATTAACACTCTACTGGTTTGCTAAGAGGAAACGTTGTTACCATGACACGGTGAACCAGGCCAACGTTGGACAGCTCGTCATCGAGGACCTAATGTGGCACATTTGTCGTGGCGTGTCACTGAGATTAGACCTCACAGTCTGTGCTGCGGAAAGATGCCCAGTGAGGGAATAAAGCATGGAAAGCATGCAGCAAGGAGATCGACAGCCTTATGGCGGTTTGTGTCACGGGTATGAGGAGAGATGGAAAGGGACAGAGTGAAGGAGAGCGAGAGGAGGAAAAGGAAGGGAGCGGCTGAGGAGGAAAGTCCGATGGTGTGAAAAACAATGAGATCAGACACATTTCTTTCCCAACACTAACGACACTATATGTTTAAATTGTTTATTTATTATCAGGAAATACCAGCAAAATGATTGACATACATCAGCCTCGGCTGTTTCGTATGCCACACCTCTAAACCAAGATGGTGAACTTGACAAGCATTACCTGCTCAACATCTACAAGTGTAAATTGGCTTGTCTTGGTCATTAATGCTAGGAGAGAAAAGATCAAGACAGCGAGAAAAAGAAACGGCTATAGAATCCAGAAATAAATTTTAAAAATGCTATTATTTTACCTCTATCAGAGAGAGACATAAAAGTCAGAGGAGGGTGATAGAGTCGGATTTAGAGTCAGTGAAAGTAAAGCGAAAAAAGAAGAAGAAACAGAGAGGACAATTGGAGTTCAGCGACAAAAAAAAGGAGTGTGTTCAGATCGGTTTCAGGCCATCGTGCACAGCGCTGCGTAATGTTGCTGCTGTGACCTCCTGCCCTTGCCACCCATAGCCTGCTTTTGCTGCATGCACGGGGCTGACAAAGACATCAAGTGCTCTCTCCTTCTGCCCGACTGCTGTTTCATTTGATTGTTTAGTTTGGTTATTTGTTCGTGAAATAAATGTCTATTCATTACTTTTATCGCTCGTCTTGTCTCCCTGATCTTGCAGCCAGGTCGTAACAATGCTGCATGTCTCGACATGTCTGCAGAGGATTGACGGGGTTCCTTTGGGAATGCTAAAATATTCCTTCCCAGCTGTATTGCAAGAAAGGACATGCGGTGTGATGTGGATGACGACCCCGAGACAGGGGTTGACCAGCACTGTTCATCTATATATCTGTAGCACCCGATACTGTTTGGACAGCTTTGAAAAAGTGAACTCACTATAGAGAAATGTGTGTTGCCAATCATAAAAAAACAACAAAAACAGCCAGTAATGAGCAGCCTTGGGGTTTCCGTGAGCGCCCTACACTGCATGTCGCACAGAAGATGAACAGCACCTTTTTACAAGATGAATTGTGCAACTTAAAGAGCCACTGATGAAATTTAGCATTGCACTTCCATAAACTTGTAAGAGTCAGGTCCCAAAATCCTGGATTTTCATTACCCACAATGCAACTTGATAACATCTCTCATTACATCCTCCTTTTTCTTGTTGATTCATGACTTTTCAATCTCTCATCAATGTGTCATAAATTCTTTAATCTCTTAGAATTTCCGTGTTTTTGTTTCACATCATTTTACGACTTATCAAGGAAATTTAGTTTTTTTTGGAATATAACCCCCTTCCTCGGGCTCCAGAATTATTCTTTTTTTTTTTTCCTTCAATGGCCATATGGCCCTACAGGAAGCGTAAATAATAGATGAATACCTTATAGTTTTATATAGGACAATATATAATACATCATTACATATGCCAAAACACAACTGAACTACAGGAGCATATGATGTATTATCAAACATGTTGTCAAATATTTATTTGCATGCATCGTGTATCTATTTTGCGCACTGACATCACTGAAAAATAACCCAGAAGTAAAAATACAATGGAGTGCACATGTAGTATGATGTCTAAACTAAATTGCTTCTGAGAAAAGACCCGTAGGCAGAGAGGAGAGGAAAGGATATCATCAAGGCATTTCACGAATTACTGGATCTTTTAATAATAATAATAATAATAATTTGGCAGAGAAGTCAACTTTTTCAGGATGCTCGCATGTTCGTGCTCTCTGCGTCTCCGTCTCATTTCTCTTTCTCACCTCCTTCTTCACCCCTGACTGTTTCTCACATCACAGTCACTTTTCCAACCGCAGCTTTTGCAGGAATACTAATACCGCTGATCTGAAAACACTGGTTTGAACTCTGGGTAATTGGTGAAGAGTTTAAAATTGGAGCTGCCACTGCAAAGGCGTGTTGCCAGACTTCAACTCCCTGTTGGTGACTCAGGGTTGCTATTCCTAGTCCTCAGACTTTTCAATGCTGATTGTGAAAGTATCTGTATTATAAAGTCTAACAATAAAGTTGTTCTGCACACAAGTGATTCCTCTTCTCCATGCACCTTGGAAGTAGGCAGGTGGCAAACTCAAGTTCTGAAAAATGAACCCAATGATGCACCTTAAACTTCATCAGGGGGCGACTCCTCTTGTTGCAAAAAATAAGTCTGATTGTATAGAAGTCTATGAAAAAACGACCCTACTTCTCACTTGATTTATTACCTCAGCAAACATTGTAAACATGAGTTTATGGTCTCAATCGACAGTTTCAAATCTTCTTTAATACAGCATGATGTTCATTCTGGTCCATTTAGAGTCAAATAGACGATACAGCAGGGTATGCTTTAGGGCGGGGCTACCTTGTGATTGACAGGTCTATGGAAGCGGAAATCCCTACTCTGCTCCTACAGTCCTGTATTTTAACACAGTACCACTTTGAGGAGGAACACCAGCTCGGCGGCAGTAGCAGCACTTCTTCAATGACTGAATTTGAACTATATCATCCTTACAAACACCCCAAACACTGTTTCAGCCCATAGAGTTAGTGAGCAGGGACGTGGACACCTAAGCCTCCTAATGCCACACTGCAGTGGGGACCAACTAGGGCGTAGAGGGAAATGGCCCGTGTCAGACAGCCAAACATCGCTGTTTCTCATTTCAATCCCTGCTTTTTTTTTTTTACCTCTCTCCTTCAGTGTCTGGCTGCTCTTGTCCCCTTCTGCTCTTTTCCTCACAGTTAATACCTTATGTCGCCTTTGTGTTTCCTCCCTTCTCTCTCTCTTCCCCGCTATCTCTTCCTCTCTGTGTCAAAATCATTGAGGTGTAAATTCACATTAGTGTGAGCATTCCTCCCAGACAGGAGCTCCCAATGACTGGCTATATAGGTCGGAGTAAACTGTGTTTCAGCATGTGTGTGTATGTGCGGCCACCTCTACTCCCTCATAGAGTTATAAGCATATGGGCAGGTGTGTGTGTGTGTGTGTGTGAAAAATATTTCTCATCTCACAGCTATCTCACACATGCTGAGATACAAACCCCAAAACACATTTATATTTCAGAAGTGACCTCCCTATAGCAGCTCATATAAAAACTAAATATATTGCATGTGCGTTTTTCCTCATTCAGAGCGGCAGGTGCTTAACACCTCTGGTGTCAGTAATAGAGAGCTGCAGGGATGACATATTTTTTTAGGCCAACCCAGGAAGTTGGCATCGCACTGGTTCCTAGGACAAAAAAAGCCGATGCCATTTTCCACGAAGTGGCGAGATGACATGTCTAATTCAGCCACTTGATAGCACCTGACTTTTTTAAGACACTTAAAAGCTTCAAAATTCACGGGTGGGTTATTTACCGACGTATTTTATGTCGTAAAGCAAAACATTAAAATCTCTTCGGATATCTAACCAAAAAAAAATGTATTACTTTGAGACGAGGCAACCGGAAGTGCAACAATGCTAACTCATCTCCAGGTTTTAGGACTCATTCCTGCAGCACTCTACGGTGGTTCTCAACGCGCTGGATCCAAATAATCAAAAAACATTTTCTTCCCGAACCACTGACCCGTAACGGTAAACCCTAACATTTGGTAACTGTTTTCAAATTTCAGAGACGGACCGAAGGCCAATGACAAAACTTGATACGATAATCTCTCCCGGTCCTTCTGTCACACACAATTTGAGGAGCACTTCCCCTCGACCGTCTCTGGAAATATCACCACTGTCAGACAATTTTAATGTCAGCCTCCACTCAGGAGTGTTGTTGAGTGTGTGCATGACTGGGTTTGTGTGTGTATTAAAGGAATGCATGTGCACAGATATCTATGCAGAAACTGTGTGTGCATGTGATACTGCCATGCAAGTGACTGTGTGACATCATGTGTGTGTGTGTGTGTGTGACATTCAATATGTGCTTTGGCTCACAGTGCTATGGAAACAGAAGCCGCTCCCACCACCTGCTGTGTCATCGCTGGCTGACGCATTAGTGTCAGTCTGACTGTGAACGGTCACAGCATGTTCACCCAGAGTCTGTTGGGCAGAATTAACCTCCCAGTCTGTCAGAGGTTTTTTTTTTTAGAGGGAATCAATAACCCAGCCCACCATTAAATAGAAGCAACTAACTGACAGCACAGCTAGAGATTTAGCCGGATTTCCAGATCCCATGGCAGAACGTTTGTTTCGTAAGTCACTGGGGAATGGCACTCTTTGAGATGATTTATTTATGTCATTGCTTGCTCCAACAGCTTGGTCGTGGTTTTAAATCAATCATAACAATGCAGGGAAAAAAACAAGCGTACTCATAGATTATTGTGTGTCTTTAAATCCATCAATGTCTTAATATATATGACTAAATTGAAACATTTAATTGTGTTTGCCGTCAGTAGTATTACCACCATTTGTTGTTTAAAAGCCATTCCTGATTTGTGTAAATCTAGACTTGGATCTTGGCGTAGGACTTGAGTGCCTTGAGACTTACGTGTGACTTGCAAACCAATGACTTTGTCCCATCTCTGGTTGATGCACAGCAAAGTAAGGTTGAAAATGGTACTGAAACACGCCTCATATTGAAAACTGGGTTGAGCTATTTCCAACGACAGTCAGCCCATACTCATCAGTGAGCTTGTCAACCATCCAGTCAGTCAATCATCCTGTCTGAACCTCTTACCATGAGTGAGGGCCGGGTCATTCACTGGACGTGGATCCAGTCTAAGTGATACACATGTTGCCACATCAGTTGATGAACAACCAGAGACTTGTTAGTAACAATTGGCACTGAAATGGCTAATAAATGGGCATACAGTGTGTAATGTAGTGGACTAATACCATTAAATCCTCCTTGGGATCAACCAGTTTTACAGATCTGTTGATAAAATTGACAAAATCGTACGAGTGTTCGTCGACTAAGAACTTCTTTGGTTGAGGACAGCCGTAGCTGCCAGTCAACAAGGACAAAAACAAGCAGGTATCTACCGAAGTACCCGTCTTGGCAAATTGGATTGAACTTGCTCAGGAGAAAACGCACTGGGACACACTGAGACCCCAGCTTGTACGTATGGTCGGGTTCAATTTGGACTTGCCAGCGGACACACTCGGCGTCTGTCACACTGGTATGCTTATGTCATGAGAGAGCGCTTGTGTGTGTGTGTGTGTGTGTGTGTGGGGGGGGGGGGGGGGGGGGAATCTGTCCTGAGGCAGTAACCTTAATCTGGGTCACAAGGGTGACAGAGGCTGAGACCAGACAGTGACAGAGATGACCTCATGCATCAGGAACAAGCACGCACACACATCTCTCCACGCTCAGCCTTACCTCTGGGGCTATGTAGTCGGGAGTGCCACAGAAGGTGCGTGTGGTCACTCCTTCTGACATGTTCTCTTTACACATGCCAAAGTCAGCAATCTTAATGTGTCCCTCCGAGTCCAGCATCACATTGTCCAACTTCAGATCCCTGAGGAAGCACACAGACGGTCTAAACATCCTTGGAGATGTTGACTTTTCGATTTGAATTTGTTTCAGCAGGTGGCTCTCAATCCCAATCCTAAATACTACTAATTCTTACACTATTTATTACAAACAAGTTCCAGTTGCTACTTCAAGAAAGAGCTAATAAAACGCTTGATGCTTCAAAACAAATGCAAGAGCTTTTAGTTTAGGACGACTCTTTACTGCATTGTATCTGCTTTTTAATTGTTTTTAATTCATTTATGTCACAAAATGTGTAATTATTAGTTTAAATGCAGCCCCTGAATCTGTTGCTGCATTAACTAGTTAACACCCACCTGTAGATGACTCCTTTAATGTGCAGGAAGAAGAGACCCGCAGCGATCTCTGCTGCATAGAACCTGCAATATAAACCACAGACTTCAAACACAAGGAAACTTACTTTGCTGTATTTTAGAAATAATTACATGAGACATGTCAGGCTTTTTACAAGGTGGCCATATTAGTGCGGTAGCTACTTGCTGCAGTAACAACGCAGCGTACAATTTCATTTTTTACCTCGTTAGCCCGACACAACGAGGTTTTAGAAGAATAAAATAATATATCTCAAACTAAAACAAGCATAGTAGCAGAAAGTAGGAAATGATTCACGACACAGTGCTCGTAAATTGACATGTCTTACACTGCCTGAGGTTCCTTGAACTTGCCCACTTGTTGGATATGGTACATGAGGTCTCCGCCATTCACATACTCCATGACAAAGTACAGACGGTCCTTTAATCACAGAGATAGAGGGAATAGAAGAGAGGGTTTAGGGAGAGAAAAATATGAAACGTCTATGAAACTATTTTGCACAACAAAAAAAATGCCTGAAAAGTTCAATAAAAGCTGTTAAATTACACATTTATATTCACTGCCAGTGCTCTGAACAGCTCCGTGCTGCAGGCTCCCCTAACCTTGCCGTCTGAGTCACTCTATCGTTCCTGCTACACATTCCATGACAAGGTGACCTAAAAAGGTCACAACAAGGAGCTTCATGGAAAAAGAAAACACTCAACACAGACATCTGTCAGGGGACATTCTCTTTGTCTGGTCGTGCTGGTCCCTTACTGCCCATGACAAGTTTGGTCTTGAGAGTCCCTCACATTTTAATAGAAAAGCACTGGCAAGACTATTTTATTGTTAACAAAAAGTCTGCAAAGATATTGGGAAAACATTAGAGAGGTTGTGAAAGTGTGAGAGTACGTTTGTCTTTGTGTTTTTGCATGTGAGCGAATGAACTGTGAACCGTGTGTGTGTGCGTTCATGAATATGCCATGAGTGATGCCAAGCTGAGTATTTCTGAGTCAGCCTGCTGGTGCCCTAATCAGCTGCTATAGTTCAGCTTGGCCTCTGTGAGAAATCAAACCGCTAATAGACGTTTATTTTCCACCCAGCACAAACCAATGAATTTACCCAGAGGCGTTGTGATTAGGGAAAAAGTCTATTTCTTTCACATTGTCACTGAAATGGAGGAGTGGGGCATGAAAAATTCGCATGGCTACAATTTGTAGATCTTTATTGAGTTTAAATAATTTCATCACCAGTTGTTAAAGGGGAACTGCACCAATTTAACACATGCAGATCAGTTTACTGAGAGCGGGAGTCATGTCTGAGAAATAGCCGTGATTGTCCTTAGGGTTACCTCAGCTTGGGCTTGGAGACGTCGCATGTTTGAGGGAGGCAGGGAGAGTCTCCGGGAAGACGATATCAAGTTACATTCAAGGAAATTAAGAATCCAGTGGTTTTGGCGCTTGATCATTTCTTGGGATTAAAAGTCAATACTTCTCAGCCTTCGCTCCACCAATTTTGACACATTTCTTGTTGTTTTTTGTGTGCGTCTGTTCTCATATAAGAACAATGTGAGTGTGTGAGTGCTGGAAATACACATATTACATTACAAGGACATGTCTTTTCACTCATACAGTATGGGCTCCCAGGTTGTGTTGTCTGGTTTTGGAATGACTCAAAGTCAATACACATGTGCAGACATGCTTTTGTGTACACACACAGGCACAAACCACAGCCTTCTAATTAGGGTCTGTTTGTTTACTTTTCCCTCTTTTTTTCATGACTAAGCCGTTTAGCTAAAAGCCCCTTCATGAATTAATCGGACCTGACATGACCCGGAGTGCCTTTTCCTGATACGTGTCCAGGAGCATTTCACCTACCACCGTCTGGAAGCACGAGTGCAGATATGTGAGGAAGGGCGGCTTGTCCTGTTGGGCCAGGACTCTCTTCTCCACCATGGTACATTCCACGTCATCGTCCTGGATCACCACGTCCTTCTTCAGGATCTTTATTGCGTACAGCTCTTCGGTGGCCTTCATCTCTGCCAGTATGACCTGCAGAGAGACAGTAGGAAAAGATGACAGCTCTGTTTAACCAACTCTTTCTTGCTCCTTTAGCTCGCGTTGTGTCTATTGCCAGTGACACTTGGAGTGTATTTATATTTGTGCTGTTCCCAGCTGCCTCACCTTCCCGAAGCTCCCTTTCCCGAGCACAGCCAGGAAGGAGAAGTCGGTGAGTTTGACCTGGTTCAGGCTGGTGAAGGGAGGCTGGCTGGAGTGGCTGCCGTCCGTCTCGGTGATCACCTTCTTACCTGGGCCGAGCTTGGCTTTCTGCACTCAGGGAACAAAAGGTGGTGTGTAAGAGATACACATCTTAAAAAATGCACACACACACAACAAAAAGCTTCACTGTGTTGTTCAGACAAGATGACGAGTTCCTGAATTCCTAATATGTGGACTTTGTTTTAAAAGTTACTGCACGAATCAAATTTCAAAGATACTGAACCACTGATAAACCCGGACGAAGCTTATTTGTGGTGGTTTCCTCTCAAAGTGAGAAAATCTTCCAGACCAACAAATACGATTTCCCTGCTTGTTTGTTTGTTTATTTTGTATATATATATATTATATATACAAATATATATATGTAGATATTCACACACTCACACTGCTCATTTGCTCACTCAAGCCCCAATACACTGACTGATAAGCAGAATTCAAAATGAATGGAGTGAAATGAGACTGCGGTGCCATTGTGGAGCATACACACTCTCAAAAATGGCTCCATACAAACAGATGCAATTTGATAAAGTGTACCCCTAAACCCTACGAGAGGACACATTGACATTTCTTTCTTTCATCTCGTCACATTTTTTGACTAATTAGCAGCATGAGCTGTGACCCAGCCATCTTAAAATATATTACAAGTAATTCAAAAGGATTGAAACCTCAGTACTGGCTGTTATTGTTGGTTTAAATGAGGAAAAGTGTGAATGATGACAAACTGTTACAGTAACCTTTTTTGCAATTTGTATTAAAAACATCAATACAGCAGTACATGTATGTCGAAGGGACATTTTTATCCTGTGATCACGTGTAATTGTGTGGTAAAGGCAAAGTGTAAAAAAGTCTCACAACTGCACTGAGGATTGATTCCCATTGAAAGTTGTATGGCTGCGAGAGCAGTAAAGTTGAGGATGCCACAGTGTGGCTTTGCTGTGTGCACGCATGTCCGGTCCAGACAAGAGTCTCTCATGTCCACTTGTATTTGCATAAAAATGCAAAAAGATTCTCCTCTGTGCACTTCCTTCATGCCAAAGTCATGCGTAACCTCCCAGTATAGCAAGATGCTCCGACAAGAAAACAACTTCTGAGAATGAATTCTAAGTAACAATCTCTGCACAAGAACACAACCAACATTGCCATGTCCAGTATTCACACTCAGCCAAGGCCAAACACAGATCCAAACTCATGCTGATCCATCGTCACCAGAGGTGTAATCTACACCCACATGCTACAGGGAGCTTGGCTTATGCAAGGACTCTAACACATTGTCATTAAGTTGTGAAATGTCCTTACTGCCTCCTGGCTATGGAAGATCCGACTCTAAATTTGGAGCGAGTAACAAGGAATCTCACCTCACTAGAAAGTAAGCCAATAAAGGTCTCTTTAGCATTCACTACACTACACGTTGACAGAAATCTGTGACTTTAATCCAAAACAAAAACTTGAGTTTGGTGGAGAAAAGGCTTTTCAGGGTTGCATCACAAAGTCCAGGATTCATTATAAGACTACTCCGCACTATTCTGAACAAATAGACATTTAACTTGAGCAGCTTTAGTTTGGTTAATGGCATCTACCGTATTCTGCTCTTAAATCTGGGAGAGCAGCAGAGAAATGCAAAGCAGAGCAGACCGCACCAGATCACAGCACACCTGTAAGCTTCAGCCAATAAGAACAGCCCGCCCGGGCCGAGCGAGCAGCAGCCTTACTTCCTCCCCCTCAGACACACCTGATCAGAGTTATCCACAACCTCTTGGTCCTGAAACCACAGGGAGAAGGGAGCCAGGAGGGCCGACGCACTTAGTACACTTGAGTATGGGTGTTTTTACACAGATAGTTGAGGGCTGGTCCACAGAGGGCAGCTCAAACACACAGCTATACAAATGTGCAGTAATTCTACTATGACACACAAAAGGCGCTTCAGCCTTTGGAATAATGTTTCAGAAGAATCAATGATGTATTCAAACCAGATATGCACAACATAACTCAGTACTGGTGGATCAGGTAACAGATTCCACGTTAAATTCAGCTTCTTAGTCAATATACTTATAAAAGTTAGTGTTTTTGCTATCAGTCTCCTTCACTCATCTTGGCCCCGTGGCCTCATGTTAACTTTCATAATTGCAGTCATCTGTATCAGGAGAGAGTAAGGTCTATCTGTTTTTAACTGAAACGTTCTTTTATAAGCTTGTAGCAGAAACTGAGAAAAAAAAATAAAAGTCAAAGCTCAACAGCACCATAACCAAGTGATAATTCTATTGAGCACCATGTGCATTATTCCATGTAAAAACCCTATACCTGTACTCCACCAAGAAAATGGTATGAAGTGTACAAAGGAAAAACAGAAATTACAAATGTGGACGAGAATCACGACAATTTAAAGGGACAGTGTGTAGGATTCAGTGGCGAGGTTGCAGAGTTTATCCAGCTGAACGCCCCTCCACTCACCCCTCCCTTTACAAGCATGTCAGAGAAGTATGGTTGCCTTCAGGTAACGTAAAAAACGGGATTGGCTCCGTAGAGCCAGTGATTGGTTTGTCCTTTCTGGGCTACTGTAGAAACACGGGGGCGCAACATGGCGGGAAAAGACGACCCGTTCCCTATGTAGATATAAGCAGATCCTTCTGAGCGAACAAATACACAACGATTCTTAGTTTCAGATGATTATTTACTGATGAAAAGATACTAATATATAATATATCCTTCTGAATACTACACACTGATCCTTTAAATGTGGTGTGGAAATCAAGTCTTCAAGTAGGAAGAAGAAGAAAAGTAACAATTTGAGGGTTGGAAGAAACACACACACACACACACACACACACACACACACACACAGGAAAACAGTTGCTCATTGTTCCGATGAGTCTGGTATTACATATCAATTCAATACTGACATCTAGTGGTCTCAACTGTTGTTTTTTTCCTCCTCATCAAGCAAAACATTTTCCCATTGTGAAATATTCCTGTGGTCCATAATTGCAGTAAATCTAAAGTGAGAAATGAATGACCATATACTCTCAGGTTACACCTGCAGCAGCAATGACGTGAGCGCACACGATGTGGACAGAGTGACCCAGAGGCAAGACACGCACAGAACACAAAGACACATGTGTGGACGAATGGACAGCAATGAACTGGTGAGCTGCACAGTGTCAGGATTTACTAACAATCCTCTGAAGAACTAGAAGCAGGGAAGACAGAGAAGAGCTCATGTACTCTCAAGTGACACACAATTCACCTTTTCCCAAGGCTCCATCATCCAAATAAAGTGTAGAGTAAAAGAGAAAAGCTGACATTTTCAGAGTTCCTCCAAGAACAAAAAAGAGCAGTGACTAAATATCCATTTATCAAAGAAATATTGTTGGTTTTTCTTAATGTATTTTTTAAAAACCCAATGAAATTGTTAGTAAATTGGATCTATTTGCAGTAGCTTGGTAACCACATACAAATGATCAGACATGAGGAGAGGTGAAGGACCATGTCACCACAACAAGACAAGACAAGAGAGGAGAGGAGAGGAGAGGAGAGGAGAGGAGATGAGAGGAGAGGAGAGGGCTACCTTCAGACTAAAGTTAATTTGGCAATCCTGAGAGCGGGAGGGGGGGGGGCAAGAAGGGGAGAGAGGGAGAGAAACTCTTGCATTAAATATGACAGTGTGACACGGGATGAAGAAGCATTTGTACAGTACAAATCTCACCAAGCACACAGGAGGGAGCAGGCGGCTGAGGGGAAAAAAGGGAGAGAACCACAGAGGGGTTTATGAAAAGGAAGGACAGAGAACGTGGCTCATTCTCGAGGCCGTAGAGTCCAAAAAGGATACAATGAGGTCAAGTGGATGAACCATTTTAAAACCTAAAACTTGGATTCATGTAAAACAATGTGTCATATGATGCCTGATAAATGTCTACACAGTGTTATTGCACATCTTGACATGAAAAATAATTACAAAATTATATAATTTACTGTCATCAAAAGAAAGACAAGATGTTATATTTTGTGTATGAAGACTGACATCTAAGGTTAAGGTCTAAATGTTTCATGGAACAGAGAAAACCATGATATCCCTTATTTATTTATTTTTAGATCCACATTTAGAATGATGCACAAAGCTTTACGAAAATGAAGGAAAATGTTTTCAAGTTATTTAAGGAATTAAAAAAGGAAAATGTATGAAATAGATGTTTTTGTAATGTTGCAGTGAGGACATTTAGGAAGAATGATGAAAACAATAAAAATAAACATGTTACACATTAAAATCTTAACGGCGATTGATCATTTTGTGTACTTGTACATATGTATTACATCAAACTTAACATCATAGAGGTTGATTTGTTATTTTTATTTGGGAGAGTCAAGAGGGACCATAGTTGCAGAAACAAGCATGTGAGTGTGAGCAGGGTGAAAGAGCAGCTGTTGAACCCTGACACACAAAGCAGCCGTGATACCTCCCATTTCGGTGAATATTATGTACTTGTGGACCTGTTCCTATGGCAACCAAAAGCAGAGAAGTGATAGAAGGTCGGGGCTCTTCTCTGACGTTAATCGACTCTCCTATTGTTCACTCCTTCTCTCTGTACTCCGTCGTCATGACATGATGAACCTCTCACATATGAAGATGGCAGTAGTCATCGTCATTCATTCGACATTAAGCTGAAAACAAATGTTCCCCGTTCTCATAAACGGCAGCTGCTTGGCCAACTAACTCAACAGGGGATACGGCAATTGACATAGTTTAGGACTTTTATCACCAAAATATAATGCATCCTACAAAAATATAGTTGGTTTCAATCCCAAAACCATGACATTTCTGGTATTCAGCCTTTCCTTTCTTTCTCCTTTTAGCCCACAACGCTCAGCTCTGAGTGGCAGAAATGTCATGAGAAATAACAGTAAAAAGCCTCTTCCAGAGACCTTGTCTCCCACTGAGAGGCAGGCAATCAGAAGAGCACAAAGAGAGCTGCTTCCCTCTCAGCAGGCCGGACACAGCGATGCAGAGAATTGAATAAAGGAAAAGGCAACATTGGCCTCCACTGGAAAAGGGTCTTGTACAGTACAATGTGTGGGTGTGTGTGTGTGTGTTTGGGAGGCATTTGAGAGGAAGACGTGTGTGGGTTTACTTATGATTTTAGACACTCCAATAGTGTTCGTACAATTCACTTTTTACTTCATGATTGGACAGGTGTTAAGATGACGATCATGAGTGAACTTCATAACCGTTTGACTGGGAAAATAATTTTGTATAAATCATGTAGGATCATCATTAAGGAGGTTCTAATTAAGAGGAAAAACTTCACATTAATGGGCAAATAAGAATTGATCATAGATCAATGATTATGTATTTTAAAAAAGGTTTCGATTTATCCTCTAAAATGGAAAAAGTACTACATTTGTCTGGTTAAAACTTCACGTCACTGAGCAACTTCAATTTGAGTTTCAGAATATCATATTTATATATATATATATATACAAATAATGTATCATAGACGGGGTTCAATTCATTATAAAGTCCAATAAAGTCAAATGTTTATATTCGACTGCTTGTAATAGAAAAAAAAGTTGCATTGCTAAAAAATTAAAAATTTTAATTAAATGTTTTCAATCTCACCCCATTTGAAACAACTGCCCCAGGCCATTAGCCTGCTTATTAACTAACTAATGATACAAACTCCTTAAATACTATTTCAAAATGACTTCTGGCATCGACCAATCAAGCCTTTGTCACAGAAAATGTCTCGTAGATTAAAAGAGAGCTGTCGCTGAAGAAGAAAAGACGTATCAAAGGCTGTTTGGTGGGCTGCTTTGATTCAACCCCAGACACGAATCTCTCTGATGAAGGAACAAAACGCTAACAATCTGTGACGAACGCACAACTCAAACGTTCGAGAGGCCGCGAGCCGAGGAGGTCTTTGAAAGCTGCAGCTGTCACGATGTCATTGATAAAGCAACAGCTGCAGCTGAGGAGATGTGACCATTTGGTATCATTTCAAGCTGTAGTACGCATGCTCGTTCTAGAGGTTAGAATGGCTGGACCAGCCATGTGCACACTCATACTCAACGCTTTATAGTGGATGGGACGGTTATCTGGATGGGATTAACAAGGTTAGAGTGACTAAAGGAAAGACGATAGGTGGCCGTGTCCAATACAGACTCACCACATCATCTACTACGCCAATGAACATGAAAGACTCTAGACAAGACGCCGAGATTGTAATTCAAGTCAACAAACGGACAAACAGAGGACAATGGTGATTATTTCAGCGCAATCATCACCTCAAATTTCTCCCTGAGTTCGTCATTCCCGTCATCCTCCTCTGAGATGGGAACATTGTAGTACTCCCCTTCCTCCTGGCACAACAACTTATACCTGGAAGAGAGAGACAAGAAGAGAGGGAAGATGGAAGACACATACAGGGAAACGTTGGGAGATTAAAAAAAAAAACCTCAGTTCAATGTAACTACCGGTACTCCACTTCCACTGAGGTTGACCTGCTGGGCCTGAATATCGTTCATGGTGAAGCCTCTGAGCTATTTGACACCCAAACGTTTGGTGGAATAACTGTTGTTTAACAATTATAAAAAAAAATTTGTTGAATAATGAAACTTTTATGAAGCCTTTTTGTGTTCAACAACATATTTCATAGCAGGGAAGTGTGAGTGAGTTTTATAGCTGATAGGCTTCAAACTGAAAACTAGTTTAAAACTACCGGTATCCGTGAGGGTCAATAGCGATATGGAAGTGAGCGTTACCAGCCACAGACTGGAGCCTTCATGAGCTCTGACACGCCGAAGGAGAGAGCCCCCATGAAGTCATTCCGAGTGGTCCGGTCCCAGTCCCACACCTCCACTGACAGCCTGCGGTCCTTGTCAGACGCCTTCAGCTTGCTATGCAACACAGAGACATGATGGTTATGTGGAATGTTGTGCCACAATTACATTTAAAATCGAATATGTGATATCTTTCTAAAACCCTGCACTTAAGTGTTATATGTTATCATTCGTGGTGAGGGTGAAAGCAGTGGTAATCATAGTTGTGACAGCACTAGTTAGTGCTAGTAGGATTAACTAACAGTAAAATGATTCATTTTCAATCCTTTTTCAAGTAACAACACCAACAGTGGTGATAGCTTCAACCGCTGACAACTGACACAGCGAGGTGCAGACCAGAGAAAATTGAAGTTTAAGGATGAAATATTGTATTTGGTAAATCAGAATTCAGAATACGGTTTATTGCCAAGTAGGATTTTCACTTACAAGGAATTTACCTTGGTGTTTGGTGCATACAATAAACATATTAAGAAGAAGTAAACAAAAACCTGGTAAAGTACTACAAAAGCCAACAACAAAAGTATAGAATAGAAAGACAACAATAATTTACTCACAAGCTAAAGGTCTCGTTCCATCTGGGGTTGAGGTTGGAGCGAATGGTTTTGGTCTTCTGCTTGGTCTCATTTTTGGGGTCTGGTACGAGCTTGAGCTTGACAAACGGATCAGAGAGGCCATTGGGGTCCATGGGGATCAGGTTTTTGCCCTCAGTCACTAATGGGGAGACAAAGAACAGGAAGAGATTATTCATTTGTCGACAGAGACACACTTTAACGACATAGTTTGTAAGTGACTCTGTCGTCTCCCTAAATGTGGTGCAGCACAGTGTTTCCCATTCTCAGCACACCTCAAACACATAATGACCTGCTGCTTACCATATCGGTACCGGCAGGTATCGATACCTGCCGGATTAAATGAACCTGGTTTAAACAGCTCACTCAACATGTTGTCTTCATTCAAATTCTGTGCGGTTTCTACAGTACAAAGCGCACTGCCCAGGAAAAACGGATGCTTTCTCTTCAGCAACAGGTGAACATCAGTAGAATAAATCGCAGGTGCTCGAGATCAAATGGCGATTCACCGCCTTTGAGGATTACGTATGGTGCCGAGCCATATCGGGAGCAAACCCGATCATTTTTATTCTCCGTGAGCCAAGAGCAAAGACTTTCCCAATGTTTGCTTTTATTCCCAGACTCTGTCGTGGGGGATTCGGGGGTTGAGAGATGGTAGCGAGGTGTGAAGTTTGATGTGAGCTGCAGTAGAGTACACACACACACACACACACACACACACACAGAGAAAGAAGAGAGACAGACAGACAGCAGCTTACAGGAGCAACTCGAGGTGTGGGAAGGTATTGAGCGAACCCAAGCTGGCAACCCTCTGCCTCCTCAGAAGTCCACTAGAAAAGTGTAAAGCCCGTCTGCAGGCAGCAAAGAACAACTCACTGTACACTGATGCACTCTTCAACAGAGAAGGGAGGACTGAAATACATAGACAATCTACACATAGGTTGTTATGAAATATGTTACATTAAGGTGCAGATCCATGTCATTCATGCGTCTTCAGCTTCAAATCCTTCAGCTTCGGTCGTTATAAGTCACGTTTTGAATATTTCCTATACATGGCCCATCTGTATGCAAAGTCACAGCACCCAAATGACATTTATCAAAAAGCCGACAAACAGACCGACAAAGTGACATTGTTCAGTGTCTTGTGCTTGTGTATGAGACTGTGGAATACAATCGGTGATCAAGCTGTAATTTGTCTCAATAATACATCTGTTATTCAAGTTTAATCATTCTGTCCAAGAAGAGTAGACTCTCCTTATCTTCAGTATTTATAAAGCTACAATGTATACAGTATTAACTTGATAATATCTTCAAAAGGTTTTTAAGATAATGCATTTAGTGAGTACAGACAGGAGATGGCTACAGCCAACTGTACTTCCAGTGCTGACCAGAAGGGGGCATCCTAGACCGTCTGATGTAGCTCGGCTGGCACTGAGCTTTTCCTCCCATATAACTGTGTGGCCCATAAATGAAACAAGATGTGTGTGTTGGCCTAATCCCTTGCAGATGTACTGCAGAGACATACTGAACTCAATACCCTCGGTATCTGTGGTGCTGACAATTTGGAGTAAAGATCAAATCACCTTTGTTCAACGGGAAAAAAAACTAATTGTAGTTCATGCCTTCAAGCGCAAAGTGCATAAGGATTCCATTCATCTGAGTTTAGAAACACATGCATATGCAAAAACACACACACAGACAAACTATAGGGCAAAAGAAGCAGGGTGTGTGTGTGTGTGGGGGGGGGGGGGGGCTGTGAGGTTTGTACCGCATCCACAGTCCTGTGTGGAGTCGTGCTCCTTTTTGTTGAGAAAACAAACGGTCACATGTGAGATAAGAGCTTCTACGTCTCGAATGCACGTTGCTCATATCTGAAGAGATTTAATTGTTGATTTCCACGGTCACACCGTTGCAAAGGTTGCACTCCATCTCGGAGGCTTCTGGCGACGCAGACTGAAATCTAGTGGGAATTTCTTTCTTTTGAAAAAGGCCAACACAGACAGTAAAGTTTACGTCTTGCAAAATGAAAAAGAATGATCAATGAAAGAGAAACACAAAGAAGGAAGAAAGGCCAAACAAGACGGGAAAAGTAGAAGTGAAGCGGTGAAAGGCAGAGGGCATATATTTGAAGAGAGCGAGCAACACGCTGAGAAGAGGCGAGTCGTGGCAGGGCAGAGACGACAGACCGGGAATACCAATGACATGAATTCTAGGAGTCTGGCAGCAGAAATCCCACGGCAACAAAGTTCAGTTGTTCTCTGAGCTCCACAGAGACACTGAGTCTGCATGTGTGAGTCTTACTTTGATGGAGGCAAACCTTCAAACCAAGATGGGGAGGATGAAACTGTCTGTCATTACCAATGATAAGATCACACAGGTCTCTTAAACTCTTTTGCTGTCAGAGGGGGTTGATATTTTGACGGCCTTTTTTTCTCTCCCCATATCAACATCTATGTATCACTGAATGCAACATATGTAACAGGAAAATGTGCAACCAAGTGTCCAAATAGTAACTGGGTTACAAATAGTGATACTTTGAGTTTATTACGTTGAGGACAAAGGTTTTTTTTCTCTCTCTCTTTTTGTGTGTACAATCCAATCCAGCCTGATTTTTAAGAACTCGATCTTCAATGTTTACTCTCTTCTTTATCCGTGTTCCCGCACTGAACAAGAGGTTATAGGTGTATCTGTGTGTGAGAGAACATCCCAGTGTATTTTTTTCTGAGGGCGCAGTGATACGATGCCCGAGCCCCTAAACTGCACTCGTTCCTACTTTTCTTCCAGGCGTTCGTATAACTTGTGAAAACTGCACAGCCAAACACACTATGCCTCGTCTTCAGCTCACACCAGATGACCCGACCTCACATAAAAACGAGGTGAGCCATGTTTGTTCTTCACCTCCCTGTGTAAACGCAGTCTATGAACCGCTGTGCTCCTTTGACAGCACACTGCTGAAAACGGCCTGCGGAGCAGCAGGACTGTTAGCTTTTCTTAAATGTAGTATTACATCAGCGTAAAGGTAGCGGAGTGATGGGATGATCTCAGATAAATTGATTTATTTATTTAAATTCGAAACACAATATGGGCTGAAAGTGAACTGTGGTGGGGCATATATATATATATATATATATATATATATATATATATATATATGTTTGATATATATATATATATATATATGTTTGATATATATATCAAACATATCACATTACATTATTATAAAAAAATAACAATTTATTATAATTGCAGTAACTGTTGTGACTACAAGCTCACGGTTAGATAGCCAGGAAGCTCACTACAGAACATTAAGACATGACACACAGCTGTCCCAGTGGAAAAAGTGATGGCGTCGGTACCGACACAAGTGCCGTCAGCCGTTCCGTCTTAACTCTTGATTCGTGGGGGAAATGATTTGAACTAGATTTTCTCTTGGCAAGAACCTGTTGGCTTTTCTGCACGATGACTCAGAAGCGACAAAGAAACTGAAATAACTGCAAGAAAAGGCTGGAAGAGTGGAAGCAGTGGCAATAAAACCGGCGGCATTCAGAGGATCGGGGGGCGATTATCGATTTGGCAACCCTCAGGCTGCATCCAAACCCAGACAGGACCTTGATCCAACCACAAATCGTCCTCAGGATTCAGGGAGCCGACAGTAAAAGACAGGATGCATGCAGCACATAAAGAAATTCATTGTTCATGAATTTGAAGAACTTCAGAATTAAATAATGTGGGCAAACTTTGACATTCCACTAATTTACTGACTTTTTGGCTCAACGGGAAGAAGGGGTAGGATGGAGGATGTGCTGCACCGTTGAGCAACGGTTAACAGCTGACACTCTGCCCACAGTGAGCACCCTGAAATAGCCTTAAAAAGAATGAGACGATATAGTTAGAGTGATTGACAGCGATACGAGGGTTGAAGGTGGAGACAGACATATATAACTACTGTACAGTGTTGCTGCACAGGATACTGTACACAGGACGTGTTGTAACGCCTTATTAAGCTTGCGTGACGCCTGTGTTACACAGTATTGTGGAACTGTTCAGTTCACTGGCAGTTTGTCCTACATTTCCCAGAATGCTGTTTCACAAACCAGAGAGCCAATAAAGTATAATGTTTCATCGATTTCTTCTTGAGTGTCTGTAGACACCAGAAGTTACCATTAAAGCTTCAGATGGACATTGCTCTTCCAAAGTAGCAGCACTGCTGATTTATCTCCCTGATGTTCCACTTTTATACATTTGGCCAGTTATGGTGGTTATTATGAAAGCGGAGGTGGATTGCTGCTACAGCTGCATCAGCCAGAAGCTCTTTACCGTGTTTAAGGGTGGCTTTTGTTTTTTTTTACTGTGAAGGGCCGCTACACCTCCAGAAGGTTCAAAAGTAAAACTCTAGCTTCCCTGATCCACCCACATCTTATCTCTACTCTGTGCACCAATCTGCCCTGCACACACCTACACTGCACATACATGTAAAACATCGACACCTACAGCAGCATACGTGTAACAAACTGCAGAAAACACATTTGGACATTTGGGGCGAGAGAAAAAAAAATTAAATAATGACAAGCGAGCGAAGCCAAGTGAAGCCAAAACAGAAACCTAATTATTACCACCATCTCTCACACACTCCTAGAGGACCTGCATGCGGAACGGGGTGCACACACACACACACTCCTGCATACACACACACACTGCTGATCAAAAGTTAGGAGTCAGCTGCTGATGTTTTTCGTCTTTCCCTCAATAATTACTATTGTAACGGAGACAAAACAAGTATAATTTAGACACAAAATGTATTATATAAGCTGCGTCAGTTTTGGATTAAAACTTACATTTAGTCGACGGCCCCACAGTGTTGCATGTTTTTCACAATTTGCTTACGTATGCTCAGAGTGACTTTGTCTTCTTCTGCCCTTTCAATTGTCAGTCTGGTTCAACCGTTGTACGGTTTGCACAAAACATGACTGTTTTTCTGCAAACCCTTCATTCACAATAACATCTATTTGGAAAGAAGACAATTCAGAAATACAGAGCAGTCCTCTCTGCCGTCTGACTGTGACAGTGTGCACATTCACACACACACCTGGATGAGGATATGTACAAAATTGAGAGAAATGCCTTCTCCCAAGCGTACTCTAGATATCTGCACCGAGTCAAGGAACAACAGGGTTGCTGAAACCAACAGGAGGCTGGCTCCTCAGCAAACAACGGACAGAGAGGTGCTGTGTGCCGCTGGAATGAGAGGCGGAAACAAGTTCAGTGGGCTCCGTCCGTCCATCAGAGACAGAACTTGTTTTGTCTCCGTCAGCACCTCCTCTCCCATCTCCATTCCTCCCAAACTGACAAAAACAACATTCACACATTCTCAAAAACTCGTGTTTTCTGGAAACTGCACAAATAATCTCTGTGTGACTCATTATTTCATGGAGCCATCTCAGTGTCTTTGCCAGAGAGTCTGTTCTCTGTTGGTCTGAGTGGAGTTCGTGTGTGGCTCCATGTACGGGTTTAAAGGACAGCTGCTTCCCCTGGCACACATGTCACTTCCTGTTCAAGGTTTTTTTTTTTTAAAGCTTTCCACATCTACTTAAAAGCACAATATTGCTCCAGGCATTCAAATTCTATCCATATTTTTTTGTTGTATTATACATTTGTTGTAGCTTTGCTGGGATTGAAGACTTGTCTGACTTAGTGTATACCAGGCAATTGTGTCAAAAACGTTTCTGATTTGGATGACAAATGTTTTTACAGAATATCTGTCTGTGCTGTAAAATTTCATTTGAGAGAATTTCAGGATACTGTGTGTGTGTGTGTGTGTGTGTGTGTGTGTGTGTGTGTGTGTGCGTGCGTGCGTGCGCGCGTGCGCGTTAGCCAATACCAATACTAAAGAATACAAAGAAGCCGACCACTTTCCAGACCAGACATCAGTCTGGCAGTTTGCTCTTAAACCTCTTTTGAACCTATTTCATTTGGCCGAGGGAAAAGAGGACAAAAAAAACATCCCGACAAGCCAAATGAAATAGGTTTTGGTGTTGCAGTTGAATTTCCTGGGAATTTGTGTCAACAGAACAAGATGTCAACGGCCAAAATGTTAAACTCGAGGCCTCAAAACTGTAGTCCACGAACCACGGAGACTACGTCCACTTCTATTTTGCAGTCTATGATAATAAATGTATCATTACTTACTAAAAAATGGCATTACTTACTAGTTATTTATTCTTCAACTTCATGTATACATAGAACACAAGATATTTTGCCTACAACTCGGAGGTATTCACAGTTCTGCCCATCAACAGCCAATTTAGCCCCGATGTCTACACACCATTTGTGGACAGAATGCACAAATGCACAGTCAGCGCATACACACCCTGACAAAAGGATGTCAATTGTGTTTGTGGAAGGATCCATCTGACAGGGAAGCAACGTTTCCTCCTCACTGCTATCCACTGCACCTCTTCCCTGCTAAGTACTTCACCGATGGAACACAATTCTGCCTGGCAAGCCGTCTGCAGCAGCTAATGCAATCTATGTTACAATCTGGCCTGAGTGGGCTGGAAGTGCTGGTACAGCAGTTCCAAACACACACCTACACACACACACACACACACACACACAAGCTAAAGAACACATGCAAATGATAACATGCCTGTTCACATCAGGAATTGGTGACCATGTAGCATACAGGGCCAAGAGTCTGCACTGCTGCAGGTGATAATCGTAGCTTTTCATCCCTGATGTACACGCATACACAATCATGTGTTTGTTGGAGAGCAGAGCAGCTAACACGAAGAGTTAAAAGTGGAAGGAAGGGATACAGGAGCAGAAAATATAGTCGCTTTTGACAGGAATCTACCGGTAGTTAGCGTCCTTCAGTATAAACTTAATCCTGTTCTTTCAAGTGTTTTGTTGTACTTGAGTGTGTTTGTGTTCTACTTGGATTTCCCAGGACATGTTTAATGAAGCAGATGACTGCATGTAACGAGCTACAACCAGATGGAGGAGGGAAAATACATGGTCTCAGCCCAAAATCTTGAATAAATATTTGTGCATATTTGACCAACTGGCTGTCTTGTCTTGGACTGTGTTTAAACTATTGTCACTGCTTAGGTATTTCAACACTTGGTCCTGAAGAAAAACATTTTAGAGGCTACATATCTGTCATAGTTACGATTTATACACTATTTACAGCGATGAAAAAAGAAACACATGCTCTGGACGAAAGCGGACGAAAGCAAACTTGCTGAAGGTGAGAGTCAGACATTTGGCAAGATCATGCATGGTATTACTCATCACTAATCATAATCGGGGCTTTACGTACACAAAGTGTGCATCTATTCCTCCTTTTGAGTATACATGCAAGTGTAATAAGAATGAATGCAACATTGGAATTGGCTTAGCTGTGTGCAAACATGCTAATTATGAATATAAAGAGCAAACCTCAGTGCTTCCGTGGTTGAATAATGAGACAAACATGCACGAGTGTTTGTGTGTGCTTCCTAATGCTTGTGTTGTGTTGGGCATGCGTGTAGTTGCAGCACCACAGCCCTGCCCACATTCACTCTGGTCCTGGTGATAATTTGATAAGTGAATAAGCCAGGGTGTCGTGATCCACTGACCTCCGTTAGCCAGCTGATTGAACGATGATGCGTCAGCTCCTTGCAGTCACTATTGTTCCAGCAGATGTGCTAATGCGCCGTTACAGCCGGGGGGATTTACTGTACAGCATGCCTCGGAAAACACAAGGCAAAGGGGGCCCCTGTCCAGGAATACACTGTTGTAGCACACGGTTTCCCCGAATGAACTCAAAGAACACAATGAACTCAATGAACACACAGCTCCTGGAAGCCCTCACTGCATGTTCGAAACTGACAACTCAGCAGTATCATACAGACACTGTTCATTTTTGTGCTACTTTTAGCCGAGGACTCGGAACGTCACAACAGATACATTTGACAGATTATGCATGAAATTATCTCAATCTCTCTTAACCGCCGCTGCATGCTCTGCCATTATTTTGTCTCAGAGGATTAGTAAACACCCTCTGCCGAGTCAACAATTCTGAATTGTCAAGTCATTTGTGATTTACAAACTGAAATACTTTAGCCTACATCTTGTCGAATGCATTGTATTTGGAAAATGTTCGAGGCCTGCAGAAGATGAATACACATAGGATGAAGGGTGAATAAAAGTGTGGGAGGAGCAGATAGCGGGACATTAAACTTTATCCAAAACATTAATGTATAGATTGGACATAATGACATTTCTTTTGACTGGTCCGACAACATAAACAAACCGCTGTGAGAAGATTCCTAAAGAATCTGAAACATCTCCGAAACAGTCCATCACCATTTATTACATCGCATTAAGTAAATGCTATGAATAGGAACTCATTACATCCTTTTCTCAGCTCGGGAGGCAAAGACAGGTGTGTCTTTGAAACCGGAGGCATAAGCAATTAAAGTGGCTGGCATGGATCATGTGCAATAGCCTCCGAATGAATAATGGTAAGACAGATGATTGCAAAGCCACGACCACGCTCGCAAGCAGAGCGCTCAGGTCCTGATGAGACTCACAGGAATGTATCAAGCGTTCAATTTGCTTTGCAGAGACAATTCAGTCACATCAGAAACTCCAGCAAGTCGTGACTGTTTAAAAAGGGTAACAACACGAGGCCCACGCAGCAGACCACACACCACGGCAGGACTCCATATTTGGATTGGGAGTGCCTTCCAAGTGTGTCGTGACTGTGAATTGTTTTTTTTCTTACAGGATAATGTTTAGCAGCAGAGGCTCCATCGATCGGAGCACCAAAAGGGGAAAGCCTTAGCAGCATGCCGAGAGCTGCTCGTCACAAGGCCAGCCACGCAGTTAGCAGTTGAATTCACTTTTCCGATAGCAGGGATCGCCACACATACAAACACATCTTCTTAAGCCCGTTCCTTTCAAGGTGTGTGCGACCACAGAGGGGCGGTTATGAATCCTACCTGTGACCTGCAGCATGTCCTCGGTGACCTCACACTTGAGGAAAAGACGGCCCCTCCGTTCGGTGTAATCGGTTCCACACAGGCTGGGCACGTTCATAACACACTGATTGTGGACGTTCATGTCGCAGGCTGCAGGGACAGAGAGAGGACATGAAAGACATTAGCCAGGAGGGTTTTCGTACAGCTAAAGATTAGCTTCATGTGCTCAAATGCAGTAAGCTGCTTTAAAAATGTCTATCTTTGTCAACAGTACATTTCAATTTCGTTCCATGTATCACACATATTGGGCACAATATCAAAGGGTGTTTTTTCCGAAAGCTGTGTGAAGGAGGAGATAACAAGGTTATGGCCCAGATGTAGCCCTGTGATGTCATGCGTACATGGCACGTGTGTCAGCCAGCTGAACCACGCTGTCGTGGATTGGGACCAGTAACCGTTACGGCATCAGGCCACCGAGTCATCAGCAGGTAAGGTGATTAATACAGGAAATGTCTCTGCTGCTACCTTATTCTTTATGAGAACTACCTATTTTTTTCGGCCTGAGTCACATGGCTCACCAGTGCTTAAAAATAATACAGTGCAATCTTACAGCTGTGCGATTGATCTGCCGAAACAATTTGCCGCTCCGCGTCTCTATTCATGCACACCCTGGAGCAATCATTAGGCATATCTGGTGGTCTGTAGCAGGTTGAGGATAATGTATTTAGGGGCTCATTAAGGCATTCAGACTAATCCACTAAAGCAAGATTAAAGTGAAGACGAGGGAGGAAGGGATATTAATAAAGACGGCCTATTCAGGGTGCGGGGAACATAGCTGCAGACTGAAAATAGATGAGTGAAAGTCAAGGAGGAGGGGAAATATACAGGTGTATGATATTCATATAGATGGAGCGATTTCAGGGGACTGATTCTGATACAATGTCTTCAAAACAGAACATAAGCAAACCATTATATTCCTATGTATGCCATACATAGAGCAGTGGAGGATTGATTATCCTTCCTGAGCATCGACTTTGGGGTTTCCACCACTTGATACACACCACTTGATAACAAACCTTTTAAACGCTGAGTGAGAGGTCGCAGGTATTAAACGAAGTACTCACAGTCGCACTTCATGCCCTGGTGGATGAGGCCGTACAGCAGAGAGCCACAGTGGTCACAGAAGGTGGGGCTCGTATAGGTGTGGCTCTTGAACTTGTGCTTCGTTCTGGGATCCTGGAAAAAAATCAAAAAGACAAAGAGCTATAAAAAGCCTGAAATGATGACATGAAAGAAAAACCAAAATAATCGGTCACAGAGTATATACTCTTCAAGTTGCTTGAAACCTGGACAGGAGCAGGTAAAAAACACAGATTCATAACAACGTATTGATTAATTGTCTGAATTTCTGTTCTGCAGAAGTTATGGACAAAAAAAAGACTGATATTAAAACAAATGTAGTTCTTTGATCTAGTACTTTGTGTTCTTGAGTTATTTTATAGATTTTACATTTGTAGAGCTGTGATAGTGTTTGGAAGAACAAGAAAATAAATCACTTTGTTGTTGGAGGCCATCATTTCATAAATATCTATCCTGAAAAAAATGACTTCAGCCAACTACGGCTGCATCCCCGGACACTCACACACGTTATTGAAGGAGAATGGAAGTTGCAATCAACCTCTTTCATCACAGGACACCATTGTGTGTCACGGAAATGAAAGACACTCTTGCCAACTGACTGCAATCTCCGCTTCTTCCCTCATACAACTCGACTCAAGTGTTAGCCAATCAATCCTAACAGCCTTTTATTAAACAACTGTTTTGGGGTTGTCTTTCCATCTGCACTGACCACATCAGTGAGTGAGAGCGGAGTTGTTTCACCTCAACGGGCTGAGCATTAAATCCAAGAGCACCAAAAATGGATTTTTAATTATTGCAATTACATGATTACATTGACTGTTGTAGGTAGGACTTAAATATTGTGCTTCTTGATTTTGATTTTGATTACTCCATTGAAACTCTCATGATCATGTGAGGATGTGTGTGTTGAGCAAATACGAGAGATGCTGCCTGTCTTATGGATTGATGTGCTTTTGGATTCAATAAAGGGTTTGTGCACATTTGTGTAAATAGTCATCAAAGCTATTGGAGCTTTTCAATCATCATCTGCCTCCTATTATCGCATCATCTCTCCAGGCTCCCCATTAAATAACATCATATTCAGTGTGAAAAGCATTCGGGTTTAATGCAGAGTGCACTGTGCATGTGTCCAGTAAAGGAGCTGTTGGAGGCTGAATCATGTCTGGATCAAGATAACACACTTGTTTTGGACTTCTGCTACGCTATAACTATTTTGTGGGACAAAGTCCAGTACTCCGAATTCTTTTTTTTTGTTTTTGGTATTGTTCTTACATGTCATCAAAAACGAATGCATGTTAACAGATTTATTTTGCCAACCCGATTTGTGACTCTTATCAAGAAGATGTCTGAATTATTAAACTGTCAGTGGGTTATTCATAAAGCAAACCATAAAGCTCACACCCAACACGGCAGTAATGTACAACACTAACAGGAGAACTTAACACGGAGGAGTTATCAGTCAACTGTGCTAGTTTACTATACGAGAGGACCTTGTGTTTTATGGATTATGTACAATTATTTAGGTGCAATATCTGCAGAATCTGAGAGGGCTAGAAAGTCCAAAGCATTTGACAGGATGTAAAAGAGGCTGGAATCTCTTCTGGCAGTTTAACACGGCGACCCAACTCACAGCCAAGCTATAGGACTGCATCATGCCTTAACCATGTATCATTCATCACAAAAAAAATACATTTTGGCAACTAAATGTCAAATCGTTAGCCATCACCACATATGTATCGATATGCCTCATCTTTTAGAGTACATGTTCTTATTACATCATGACCAAAATGAACACAATTGATGAACACAGTACACTGACACTCTTATGTGGACTGGACTGGACTTAAGACAGGACAAATAGAGCAACCCATCTCTTGTGTTTCGTTTGCATTTGTTATTCCCAGGAATTTGCATGGAAAGCTTCCTTCCCCATTTTCAAGTATATGCAGAGCCCATCGTTTCATCAGGTGCTCATCACCACTGGCCACCGAGCCAGCTTCTATTCGAAATTTGGATACTTTGGATACTCAAATAAGTTCTATACAGTCAAAACAAGGCAGAGATGGGGGAAGATAAAACATAGTGATAACAGGTCAAGTATTCAACTCAGCTGACAAAAATTGTAATTAATGAATGAACTACATTAAATAACCCTCGTTACTGTGAACCCACTAAAGGGGTGTTTCAGTGGAGTGAGCAGAACCAATAGTCTGGCTTTAACTGAAGATAAGAACTTCCGCAATCCTACCGATCAGCACTCCTAAATAGCATATCGAAGTAGAAACATTCCTGAGCTGAGTCTATTAAATGTGTCCCTTTGTCCGTCTCTGCAGGACATTTACAATACAATAACATATGGTGTCAAAGTAAACAAATGGCACTGGGAGCAAACTCTACCTTAAGTAAATAGCTGTGGGTGTTAAGTGAAGCAGGAAGCTTTTTCATATGATCTGTTGAACAAGCAGAACCAGTTTTCACCGTTCTATTGTGCTGCACGCTGAGCGGTGAATGAAAAAGAGTGAATGTAAGCAGACGACTGTGAGGCGTCACAGTCATCAATGTTGCAGTTTGCCATTTCAGTCAGGTTGACACCGGCCTGTGGTCTAATGCAGCGGAGCCTCATTCTGGCTCCTCAGATCTCGCTTGCAATCTGACATTTCCCTGTTCGTCTGCAGAGGCTTCACACCTTCATAGGACAAAGAGAAACGCTTCCTTTGTCCGTCTATCAGGCGCCTTTCCGTGATGGGTAAAGTAAAGCCTGATGTGAAACAGAGTTGATTTCATTCCAGCTGCCGTAGACATACTTGAATATGTCATTTGAATGCCTTATATTAAACGCCGATGAACATTTAAGTCAAGTCAAGGGACAGTTTTCAATCAGACAGGAAGGTATTGAAACATCCTCTTAATAGACCCTTTTACCGCAGGCAATGATGTCACGATGTTAGCGGGAGGCGAACACTAATCACCTCAGAGTAGTGGGCTTAAGTTACACATCCAAAAGGTCATCGTGCCGTGTTGTTGTTGGGTGCCAACATCGACATCACATACATTTGAGATGACAAACTGTGATTCTAGGGAGCTACAATATCAGTGAAGCGTTTTAGAGATTGGGAGGAAATGTTGCTCGTAGTTTAGTTGAGCCTCCTGCTATAACCTCCTCAGCCGTCACATCACACAGCTTGTAGTGGTGCAGTTGAAAACAAACCAGGAAGTTACTTTTTGAAATGCAGAAAAGCTCAGCCACGATGGAGCTATCGCTGAATATAACATGTATTGGCAATATATAAACATTTACTAAACGGTTTCGAACACACTATAAAGTAGATGTAGTTGTCACCAACTGTAAGTCCTCCTGTGGGCCCCCACCATGCTGTACTTAAAATCTCATTCTAGCTGTGATAATTAATGGTAAAATAAGTGGATTCATGTATTTGTGTAGTACTGGTAGTGACCTTTAAAATCCATTGCGATGAGAATCTGCACATTCATTTTGTTCTTATTGTGTGTCCAACACAGTCGAACTGTCTCTGAGGACATGTTCTGCTCTTGAGAATGTGATTCCTAAGAATCTCACAGCAACATGTCTCTGACTGCCAAGCTCTTCTGACACGAGCACTTAGACGCTGATGGTCGGCTTATCTGAGACGTCTATCATCTTAAGTGACTTTAAACTCCCCCATCGCACGTGACAGTGTGAACACACGGTAGATGCATAAGTAACACCTCACAGCTTGAGGCAATCTGCAGGTATGTGGAGAATCGTGACCGACTTGAATTTATTAAATTGGGAGTGAAAATGAAAACACGTATGCAGGATCTAGCTTTGACAGCAAGCCTGAGATAATCTCATCGTTCTCAATCATACTGTAACTTGTGGACGCTACGATAGCCAACATATTTCTCCTTTTTGTCAAATTGTCATTTTCACGGAGACATAGGCACACAAATTACACAATCGCATACAGTGCACGTTGTCCAATTAGCAGCCCCGACGCGCAGGCCAGCAGTCAGTCAGTGTGTCAGTCAAGGACAGACGTGAAAACAAGACAGGTAGACAGACAGACAGTAAAGAGAGAGGCTGTGCCAGCAGCACTTACTCATGTCCACCTACGCACAGCTGATCCTGAAGGATTATCCTCTTGCACCCCCCCCCCCCCCTCCCTCCCCCTGCTTTGTTTTCTCCATCTACATGAATGAACAATGGCGACTAAGAGCCACATTCAGCTGCAGATGGATCATGTATTTTTTATCAAATCAGCTTTTGACGGCGGAAACATGACTTAAATGTTCCCAGATAATGGAAAATACTCAACAAAAAAGACACAATGAGGAAATGATAACAGGCCAACCAATGTGAAGGTGCTAAATCAGCAAAAAAACAATCCAGTCCTTTGGGCCTTGAGAGCTGCTTGACACGCGTTGGCCTCCTGAATGACAGCATGTCTGTAAGGTCGTGGTTCCACTTGTCTTTTCAATGCGGCTTCTGTCATCCGATAATGCCAGGACGCATTAGTTGACAAGTCTGTACGCTCCGAGATCGGATGTCGCTCGCATCGGGACACGATCAACCAGACCACGTGCTGTGTGGCTGGGCCCGCATTGCGTTCTGATCTCTGTGAGGTGAGGACAGCATGTGGCCACAATTCGGACAATTTATCAAACGTAGGTCTCCATCATCCTCCCCTCCCACACGGGAGCCGATCACTGTCGGATCAGGGAGGTGGACACAGCTGAGTTCCAATCTTACACATCACAGAGTTGCATTTTAAAGAGAAGACTGTAACCAAGGCCTAAAACCACAAATATGAACCTCATGGTGGCGCTAGAGGAACAGGATCAGTGTCCATTGATTAATGACCAATGTCCTTAGGATTCAACCTCTGGGGACCATGAACGTTTTTACAACATTTCATGGCAATCAATCAATTCATGGCAATCAATCAATCAATTACAGTCTGGACCAAAGTGGCGGACATACATTCCCATGCCTATAAACACAATGATACTCAGTTCACAATGAACTTATCGAGGCTGTTTGTTAATCCCTGTATACACTAAATTATTGTATTTTTACATCATAAATTACATAAATTAATTATCATATTAGTATAATTTTATGACTCTCAACCACTTGTAGCTCACCTTTCAAAATGAATTGTCAACATCCAGCGTGGCAGGTTTAAAGTGTCAGCTATGACTGATTTGCAAGGTGCCATTTAAAGGTTCAACAGGGCAAGCTGTAATGTGCAGAAGATGAAACCTGTAAATGGATGTACTCTACACATCGCTGAGCACACTCGGTTGTCCATTAACTCGTCCTTTCTGCAAGCTGTGGGACGGCAGGGTTTACCCCTGTGGCTTCCATCCCCTATTACAGCCTAATTGGGTCTTAATGGGACATTCGAGGCGGACTGGGTGGCTCTGCCTTAGCAGAACAGCAGGGGAAGCAGAGTGCTACGCCAACAGCAATGATGAAGTCAATCACCAGGCTCAACACAAGAAGGCCATGATGGCAAAACAAAGCCAGGGGGTGTTACATGTTGACTGGATGATGCAGCAAAGAGGTTGCCGTTCAGCTACCGGTAATATGAGAGCCAATGGGATTGCCCAGATGTCACATGCAAAGACAGGGTGCAATGTAACACCGTGTTGTACAATAGATTAGAATGATATCTATATTTTTCTCAATGAATAGTTTGAGCTGGCATGAGTGCATCACTATGCAAGGAATGCAGCTGCTACAAAGAAAGATGTTGACAACTGGTTCTGAGGTGAATTGACTACATTATTCTTTCTTCAGGGTCAACAAAGATGGAGTCAACATAAACTTTATAATGATTAATTACCACAGCAATCACTGAAAAATACTCACATAGAAATGTAATCAGAGTTGTGTATTATCTTTCAATAACCACGGAGCATATTTGACTTCATCTAATCCCTGTAGTTATTTTAGCATTTGCCCTGTACTAATCCCAGGCTGATTTGCATGTGAAGCCACAGATCAAAAACAGACACAGGGCAGAAAGCTGATCAAAAGACTGGAGGCAACCAGGAGATCGTGACGAAAACAGAAGCACGGGGGGTGAGCACAGTGATGCCGGCTAATTAGTCAGACTCTACAACCCAGTTTAATGAGCAAACAGGACGCCAACCAGCCCCTGTTAATGAACAGCTTGGCAGGGAGAAGCTGAGCAGGGACTTCCCAGCAGAAGGGGGGGAGGGGAGGGCAGAGGTGGATGAGGCTCGGGTCGGGTCACCCTCCATAAGTTCAGTGATTAATAGCTTGCAACTTCATAACTTGTGCAAAAATACAAAAAAAAAAAAAATGGGGACGAAGATTCTACTACATTATTGATTCGATAGATTGGTGCCGCAGCTATAATTTCCCTTAAAAGTCCTGTACACCAGACAGGCTTCTTGCATCTGGCTAGCATGTGTCACCGTGAACAGACACCAGCAGGCTAAATTGGGAGGGTGCTTGGTTTGTATATACATGAATATGGATTGCATGTATGCAATATACAGTATAGACAGTCAGGCTGGACAGTGTTAGACACTACAAGAACAAAATGAATGCGCAGATTCTCATCACAATGGATTTTAAAGGCCACTCCCTGTACTACACAAATACATGAATTTGCTTATTTTGGAGTAAATTCAAAAAAAGAAACTCACCATTTATTATCACAGTGAGTTAACATAGTTAACAAGTATAATTGGCGGGAAAATGGCAACACCATATGGGCTGTGAAGCTGATGTAGTGTAACACATTTAGGACAGAACATCATCAAACCTGCACACAATATGAAATGTTTTTTTGAAAAGAGTTTGCATGACACATTCTGGTCACTGAAGAGACATAAACGCTTAAACTAACAAACAACATTCTGCAAACTCGCACAGAATGAACAATATGTTGAATAAGCAGCATACACTATAGATGTGCATTATGGAGTCCAGGTGGAGGTTGTTTTGGAGGTGCAGACGGAGAGGAAGGCCTGTGCTCTTCTCTTAAAATAATGATCAGAGCAATTAAAGCAAGGAACATGGAGCCATTGATGGTAAAATAAAAGTCCAAGTGTTTCTCTGCTTCTCCCTCCATTTGATCCGCCCAATCACCGATCACACAATCACCCAAACAAGAACTGTGTCTAATCTCAGTAAATGTCAAGGTTATGTTTGGTGCTGCAGCAAGACAAAGAAAAGACAGTCAGTAGGTTTACATGCACACAATAAACCAGGTTACTCTGAGAACTCGGGTAACGCAGCAACACATGTATCTGCACTGTAGTAACCTGGTTACTGTATAACTGTGAACATGCAGCAGATCGGTAATCACATTTCTTATCTATCCCTGCCCTTATTTTGGAAGCAATGGCTACGAATCAGTGATACAGTACGCCGCCACCTTGGTGGAAACCAACTTCTTTAGACTTCTTGAGGTTACTTTGTGTTCAATTCAGCTTTAGTTGGACTCTGCATGGAATTATTATATGAGGATGTAATGCTCTGCGTTTAAACATGGCGCTCTGCTTTCACAGAAACAGTTTCCCTATCAAAAGTGTTAATCAAGCTCGTGCACACTCGACGTGTGAAAAGCCAATTAGAAACCCGCATATGCTTGTACATGGACCAAGGATTGGCTTTCTCCGGGTAGGAGAAACACTTAAGTGCATGAAATACTGTGACCTCGCTAACGTCTTCGAACGGATGCTACTCTCACTTCACTTGTGAACTAACAAGACAAAGACTGGGAGTCGACTCTGAAGGGTTAACGAATCACAACTCTCTCACAATCAGCTTCAGGGAGTTAAATAGCAGCCATTCAGAATCAAAACAACACCGACGGTTCTATTTTGGGATTTTATTGCACGGAAGACTTTGGAATGACTCAAGTGTAGCAATCATCAAAGAGGCTGGTCGCCAATATAGTCAACCTGCCTCCCACAGAGTCAAAAGAGATCCACCTGGTGTGACATTTGCAGCCAGAGCGAGAGAGAGAGAGTGAGACAGACAGAGAGAGAGAGAGAGAAATGAGACGCACCGATCGTCACTTTATCTTTGTAATTTCCTTCATTGACTTATCTCTTTGACCCACCTGTTCCCTACAGGACTGAGACAAAGGTTGCACCAGTGACGCTTGATGGTGAACAATTTCCTTCATATCAAGCGTCAGACAAGACTGAAACTAAACTCCCCTCTGAATTCTCTCACCCCTCTCTTACCCATCATCCCTCGCTGTGAGGTGACATTTGAAATGGAGGTGTGTGTGCGTGTGCGTGTGTGTGTGTGCGCGTGTACACACACATGCAGGAAAACTTGGAGAGGCTCAGCAGGGTGGTTTTCACTTTCAATATAGTTAAGCGTGAGGACATTTTTGACATGAGCCGTACGTGTGCGTGCTTAATAATCTCCGAAATCAACAGCTGCAGCTACGGGTTTGGTGAATTGAAAACAGTTACTTCACAGCTTTTTTTAAATGGGCTGTTTTTGTTCATGGGAGTTCTGTTGATTTTCAGCAACAGCATCTACTACTCGCGTTAGATATTTCACTACTATATGCAGCGTTAAGAGTCTTTGCCCAAACCCCTTCACATCGACTAATGACACCCTGACAGTGTGTTGAACCAAGCAAGGCACTCTGTCTCACTGTGTCACCCAATCCCGTCACCGTTATTAAATTGTCAACGTCTAATTATATCTTACATCATATGAATCACATTTCCCTTCTCCCATCAAACCCTATTGTGCTCCGAAAAACGGTGGCACTCACTCATTACAGTCTCACGTGGATGGACGCACGCAGGCGCATTCATGATGATATAGATGGAGATGGAATGACTCCATCAGCAGCAGCTAGCCATCACTTTATTCCCCCCCCCCTTGACACACAGGCACAAACACACCATACTTTCTAGTGAATATTCTTGTCTTGGACCACAGCTACAGGACTGTGGTTACTAAGGTGCGGCGAGGCTTCGAAGACAACAAAACGGAGCTGTCATTTATCCAGACATGTTGGGCAAAGCAGCAGGGTTACTATTTTTAGCATACAAATCACCACCCTGATTCATCTTGGCCTTTCACTAAGCTGCTGAGTGCTGAGTGGGAGGGCAGGTTGCCACCACAGTTCACAGGGGGTTTTCCTTGCCGTGTTGTATCCGTTAACACATCTGTCTGCTAGCTGAGCGAGCGATAATAGCTGACATGTTTAACCATTGTCAGGGCCCAAGTTGCCCTTTTGGCTGACTTTGTATCAATAAATGCCATCCATCACAGTGCTGTTCTATGGAGCTTGGGTGCTCTTGCTCCCGCAATAACAGGAGACAAACTTGACAATATGTTTTAAAAAAAAAAAAAGAAGTTGTGCAACTCTTCACTGGTTCAGGAGCGCGTGCATTTGACATTCCATGCATACATGACAAAGCCTGCTGAAAAATCTTCTGTCATTAGGTTTAAGCTAATGAACCCATTTGGGAATTTATTTGTCTGCTCTTAATTAAAAGAAATTGATTGAACACCTGTGTAGGCAGTGACAAATCAACGTAACACTAAGGCATTCAAACATTTTAATTTAGCATGTATTTATTTTATTTTTCAAGTGAACACAGTCTAAATCACATTTGAAGTATTTGGAACCTAATCCAATTATATAATCCAAAATGAATAAATAAGATAAAATTCCCCTCAGTCAGACTTGACTCAGGGTGACCCACCTTTGCATCCAATTGCTGGAAACATTTGCATTGCATCCTTTCAACAATGGCTGTCAGTCAACTGTCAACACCCAGTATGTCACCCCCACTTAATGACAGCATCCTCAACTCCCGCTGTGAACCCCCTGCTGCAAATTAGACCCATTTCTTTTGAGCAAATACAGACACACACTAACACATACAAATGTGAACACACAGTGAGGAAGGCAATCCTTTAAGTACAAATTATCGTTTCAGACTCTTTTGATCAGAATTCATAATGTGACGACGTTGTCGGTCACCAGCGTGAGCATTTGCAACGTTGCAAGTGAAAGCTGTTCACACAAGAATAAGCTCAACAATAACTCGAGGCTCTTAAATAGAATTCAAGAAGATGCCTCTTTCCGTTTCATTGGCATGATTTTTATGAATGCACCATTTAGAGGAAAGCGCAGCATGAGGCAGACATAATAATAATAATAATAATAATAAGGTAATACGGCTCCCACACACACACACATGCACACTGCAGAGACATTTTGCAGTTGCTGGTTCATTAGCATAGCCATGCACACACAAGGTCAGGAGAGGACCAGGGGGCTTTGTCACAGCAGTCACATCGGCTGGAAAGATGACGGCGCTACCTGCTATCACAACTTTTTCTCCAGCGCGGTGGCAGGGAGTAAGAAAAGAAAACGAGGGGAAAAACTGAAAAAAAAACAAGGCGCTGACAGTTCCTTCGGCCATGTTACAAATGGCAAAAGCCAGAATAAATTGGCTTATCAGACGTAGGCCAGCTGTCAGATGCTTAATAATTAAAATAACTTCACAAGATGTGTGCCGAAAAAGTTATTTAAAAGTCAAAGTCTTGGCAGAGTCTTTTTTCACTGTAATGAGCCAGCAGACAGGGGCAGTGGCTTGGCTGTTCAACTCTGTGGTTTGTTTGGATTGCAGAAAACTCTATAAAAGTTAGCTTGTGTCCATGCCTGTGTTTGGGGATTCAATTATGGACTGCCATACCGTCGTGCCTGGTGTAAAAGGAGTTTGTGTTCAAAGAGTTTTGTGAGGAGAGAATAGGAAGAAGGAAAGATTCTCATATAACTTTTCACACCTGCGATGAACAACAAACACGACTAGAGAGAACTCTGAGTCTCTGGAGATACAGAAGCAGAGGGAGAGGAGCAGGCTGACCCATCTGTAACTCGTATCATTCTATTTCTGGGGTTCTGCCGATGGTTCAGCTTCAGGCCTCGCTGGTATATGCAAGGTCAAGTTTAGACTTCAGACCCTCTCGGGCTTTCGTCTCAAGCGTTTTTGAGCGCACTGACAGGCAGGACAGTTATAGCACATGGCCTTGTTTGAGAGGATTTACAAAACAAACAAAAACTATACGAAGATTTTAGTTTGCTCTGAACATATTGGTTTCAGCCTATGGTAATAATAAAAAGGTAAGATAATGTCAAGATTTATGGATCACCAAAGTCAAAACAGTGTAAAATCCCAGAAAGTGTCTCTTTATTAACTATCTAAAATCACAGACAGCCAAATAAAACCTCAAACATGCTCTGCCAGCGCGGTGGCTTTAACACTTGATGCTGATATGGACGAGTGGCGCAGATGTTGAGGTTTTTGCAGCTTGCTGGCAGGCGCTGGTGAGGACAAACTCTCGTCCAGCAGCAACTGTGACACCGAGTCGATTCGGGGTCAAGAGCAGCTCCAACTCTCCCATGCGTTGGTCATTAGTAATACTTAGCATGGTTGGAGCAAGACGAGCTACCACATACTTGCTGGAAACAAACCTCGGAGGGACTGATGGAATGTGTGTGTGTGTGTGTGTGTGTGTGTGTGCGTGTGTGCGTGCGTGCGTGCGTGCGTGCGTGCGTGCGTGCGTGCGTGCGTATACTTTGGGTACTGAATTGTGTGTGACTTCAGTGCACTGCACATTGCTGCGTGTTTGTTTGTTTGTGTGTATATGCATAAATTGTTCCATATGTTTTTGCCGCTGTGTGTGTGTGTGTGTGTGTGTGTGTGTGTGTGTGTGTGTGTGTGTGTACTGGTTCCCATCATACTGCACAAACCGGGACCGTTTAGTCTTGAGAGGCCCAGTTGGTTGGGGGATTTCTTGACACACAGTCATTTGGAATTTGTTGCTTTCAATTGTTCATGACAGGTAGAATTTCAGAGCAATAATAGCTGTAGTGAACGAGTCCCTCCAGTCAAGAAAACATCAGTGGGAGAACAATGCTGCTCTGTGCTGTGCCTGGTTATTCAAATTACAACAAAACTGTCAAACACCTATAGTAATAGTAGCACCTATAGTAGTGCTGTGTAAACAGATGCAGGATGTGGTTACAATGCATTTTAGTTGAGAAACTGTACGTCTGGCTGATACCTCCTGAATGCGAGTGTGAAATGGCTGCTCTAGAACTATTTCCTCTCATTCTGGTCTGAAACTGGCAAACGGCACAGCATCTGTTTGCTTGCATCTCGCCAGGTAAATTAGAAGATCTGTGTGTAAGTGAGTGGAAGGTGGAGAGCGGCAAACCTACGCCCTTCAAGCTTGTACCACTGTACATCTTTTAATTTCACACTTATATTTTCTTACAGTCTCCTCTTCTTCCGTTTTGTCTGGGTATTTCTATCCAGCCGGAACAAAAACTGTTTTGGTGCTTAACAAGACTTTTCACCAGCAAGTGATTCAGCAGCTCCCAGTGCACCCACCCATCCTCTATCCTCCAACACACACACACACACTTCTGCAACGTCTCCCCCCAGCAAAGCCTCGACCGAACCTCATTTCAAACAGGTGTGTCACAGACCATTAGCAAGAGAGACTCAAGAACTGTTAGTGTTCATTAGGATCCCAGAGCATATAAATACCAGCCGGCAGCCCAGGGGACTCTCCGTCAACTGTAAGTCAATAATGCTAATCGCTGGGAACAATGACATATATCCGAAGAAGTATTCTTTTTTTTAAAGGCTCCATTTGCCCTGTAACTTAAAGCTGCAGTGTGTAGACTGGAGTGAACCAATTGCTATTACACATACTGGTAAATATGGAAGAAACATGTTTTCTTGAGAAGATGGATTGGACAATTTGGACTTTTATGATTACAGATTTTTCCTCTTACGGCTGAGCAAGGGAGTCAAGCCATTTATTGTACATCCATGCACTGATGAGAATCTGGCTGGATGTCAACAGCGCATACGGCATTTGAGTGAGCTGCCCACAACGGTGCTAAAAATAATAATAATGCGACAGCTATTGTACAAAACACAGTATCTAAAGGTGACTCTCATCAACGAAGCCTAACGGAATTAAGCTGCTGACATGGATCGTGTCTGCGCAGCAATGAAGATCAAGGCACTGTTGTGCAGGCAACGTAATAAGAAATCAATCACCGCTATCGTTCAGGTATCGGGAAGCTTCTGAACAAAGGCTGTTTTTCAGCAACACAGTCGCATTCAACCTGCTCCGTAACGACGAACGGGCTTTAGTTTGATTGCCAAACCTCAAAAGTTGTATCTATTTTTATTTGAAATAAAACGGCAGGGGGATTCTGTTGTGTAGCTGTGTCACAATATTTTTCACTGTGACTCTTTAGGGGGGAGACAGTTCAAGAAACCTGTAATGATCCATAGTCCGACTCTATCAGCACTTCCCAGGCAAATTATTAACTGTTTATCTGTCACAGAGCATGGGAACTCAATAAAACATATATTCTTGTCCGTCTGTGCAATTTAAACTTGAAGCGTATGTCACTGAAAGCAATCTGTATCGTAACTTTTACAGATCATCTACACACGCATCATCAAGTGGGGGTATAAAGTAGGTTTTAGAGAATGTCCCTTTACGCCCACACACTTGTTTGTATTAGCCTGTGTCCCCTCAGGAGACTTAAGTCATAGGGGGGTCTGAGATGAGAACGTTTTTGATCCCTGTCTTATCACATATAGAGTCTTACTGCAAGGCGGAAGCCACAAACGTCCGACTGCGATGCACGGCCAGCATTTTGAGGGACTGTACATCAGCAACTTCATTCAAATGTCTAATACTAACAGGGCTTTTGTCTCAGCACAGACGAAAAGGCCCACTCTGGGAAAAATGGTTCTCATACATCAGTGATCTCCATATTGTAGCCTAAAGTGCTGTTTATTAGTAAAAAGAAGAAATCCTGAGCCAAAACAAAATCCTCATCCAACAGATGTAGTTTCAGTGCATTACAGTTATCAGCAGGAAGGGCGCATTACATATGTACATATGTATGCAGCGCTTCATGTTGTCCAAATTGCTTTCTTATCAGGAAAAGATATCTCCTTTCCATTTCCCTCTCCTCCCACTTCTTATCTTTGCTAAACCCTCCCCTTCTTGTTTGGTCTCCAGTCTCTCACCACTGTAGATTGTAATGACAGTAATGGGTCACATTTGTGAACTTGAAGGATTTTCTCACTCCTCCCTTGATTTGATCTCCCCCCCCCCCGCTGAAGGATGCGAGTATAGCTGTCGTGTGTGTGTCGCCTCTCTAGCTACCAGGCAAAAAAAAGATAAGCCTATCTGGCACTTCTCGCTGTGCGACTTTATGTCTTGTGTGTTTGTGTCTACAATGATCTCATTTGGCTGAAACAGTGCACCCTGACAGGGATCTGCAAATCAGCGCTCTGAGCAGATTTATGTAGCATCGGGTTTCTGTGTGACCACGTTTCCTTGGAAACGGGCGCTTGTGCCTAGTCTTCCATAGGGGCGTGTGCTGAAAGCATGTGCAGGGGTTCGACCCAGCAAGGGGTGGGAGGCTGACTTGTGGGGACACTTATACAAAGGTCATTACGTCACACAGGCAAGCGAACATTGAATCGTAAGAGGGGTAGACATTCAGAAAATATTTTGGGGAACGTCTGACATTTCAAGATCTACATTTATATATTCAATACATTTTTATTATTTCCATAAAAAACGTATATATATATATATATATATATTTCTTTTTTTAAATCTAATTTCCACAACAATTTTTTACCGTCTTTTTACCGTCTGCACGGGTTTTGCTTAATTTTAGGGGGCAAAAATAAATAAATAAATAATATATTTATAGAAAAAAAGGGGTGAAAAGAGAGAAAGATATCCGACAAGGTTTCCTTTCGACTTCTTTGCACTATAGGGGTATGGCCGCATGGTGCAACCATGACACAGTGTTATAGACAGCTGCTGGGCCAGAACAGGCCTGCTTCATAGAAATGGCCAACACCTTCGCTAGAAGGAAGTACACTAAAAATACAGATGTAAGGCTCCATTGCCTTTGACAACCCAAGATGCCTGTGGCGGAGATGATGTAATTTAGCTCCACTCTAGTTTAATCTTGTTTTCAATTCCCATGAAGAGCCCTTGTAATGAGACAGTGTGCGTCCCAGGCCTTGTCCCCAGAACACCTACTTCTCCCAGACCTGCTGGAGTCTGCCAAAACCATATCCTCCTCTGTGATTTACCGATATGATAAGGATGACGATGGAAGTAGCGAACAGGTGAGTAATCTCGCTTCTTTCTCATCTCTGCTGAGAGTTGCACATGTGCGGTACCAGTGGAGCGGCGTGTACAGATCGGGTAGCGAGTGACACGTGTTGCTGTTGTTCGTAGCGTAAGTGATGACATCGGATCTGTGCATAGACTCGCAAACCTGATCTGTCATTTTAGGCTGTATGGGAGGCATTTCCGATACTGGTATTGTTATCGGAACGACTCTACTTATACCTTCTGACTGCCTCCTTTCAGCTGAGTGGTTCAGGCTGTCTTTCTGATACCATTTTACTGGTGGATATTTGGAAGAAGCAGGGTATGTTTTGGGGGGTGTTAGTGTGAGCTCTGCCAGGCTGCCATGTCAGCCTCAGGTACGTTTCCAAGCAGAGGAGACAAGGAGAAAGGGCAGTGTACCGCCTAACTCAGTTACTGTCACAGATATCAGTGCACTGGGCAGCCTAAGTTATTTAATGTACGAGCGTGCGCGTGTCTGTGTGTGTGTGTGTGAGATCTGAGGGGAAATCAGTGCAGAAAGATCCGCAGATTGCCCCGGGTCACATGTGCTGCACTGGTTAAGTGGACATCAATGATGCAGCAGTCACACACCCACACAAAAGCAAGCACATCAAACCTCTTAGTTCCATCTGCTGAGCACCTGTAGGGTAACGGGGAGGCTCTTGCATTGTTGATGGTCTTGTCCTGTGAAGCAGTGCACTTGCTCGACCTGCAGGTAACTGTACACCCGGCAGTCAAGCGACAACAATTTGTTAAAGTAAGTGCTAATAATCAGACTAAGTGACACTCGCATGGAATGTGCTGACAAGGGATACTGTTACAGAGTCCGACAAATGACCACTTGGAGGCCAGATTTTGATGACCGGGGTCACATGGTTCAACGTAATTTCACGTGCAATTTTCGTTTTCACAGATGATTTTGTCATTGTTGTAAAAGTTTCAAGAAACTAAAGAAAAACGAGCCATATTACATTCTCAACACTTTTAATAAGAAACAACCGAGCATTTTCTGCAATTACGTTTTAGACTACTGTGGGTCATTTGGTTTTCTTTGAAAAAAACAGCGTTGTGGAGCCCGGAGGCAACATGCTAACAGATCCAAAGACAGAGCAGATGACTAGTTTTATTAAAATAATTCTGCATACAATAATTTCACCTTTTCCACCAACTTAGATGACAATTTCAACAAGAAGGTAATATTAGTAAGGAGATGAGTTTGAGCAGCAAGCCTGTGAGCAGACAGACATCCGCTCCAGTGCCTGTGAAACTGGGAGATGAATCAAGTGTTAGTTCTCTCCTCAAACACGCCACCCTCAAACTGAGTGCGCTCCGTGGCAAACTACCAGACCGACTTTGCACATGCGAGTGTGTGCATATCTGCAGCCTTCCCTGCCCTTGAAACAACACCCCAAGGAACGAAACAGCCACGGTTATCTCGTCCCGTCAAACCAAGGCTAGCCGCTGATGGCGAGCTCGCTACTGAAATGATCTTGGGGCTCTCGTTGGCATCTTTGTGCACACTTTGTTTCTTCCGGCAGGAGAGTTATAAAACAGAGAAATGAGTCATAAAATGCAGGTAGCCTAGATACTGCAGATCTTCAGGATATTTGCCGGCCATGGGAGTTATTGCCTTCCTGGATCGCACGCCCGGGAGGCAGCAAGCCATGTAATATGTGTGGTTGCCCCTAGCAACAGGGCTGAGTGCACAGAAATGTATATCAAAAAAGGGAGCATCACATATTCTAATACAGAAAGAGATAACATGTAAGTTTTTTTAAAAGATATTTGCTTTGCGGCTGCCATGTGGTCACGTGGATTGTTCTGGTGCCATAAAACCACCCAGAGCGCCTGCATGAACAAAAGGCTGAGAATAAGTTAACACTGACTCTCTCAGTGAAGTCTCTCGTCGGATTGGATTTCTACACACTGGTTCTCTTCTACTACTAAATAATGTGTGCTATAACACATTATCCTTGTATCCAAGTGTAGCAATGACAATCATATAGTTTAAAGTCTTAAAAGTCCTTTTGTGATGCGTTTCTTTTGCACTTCGCCGCGATGCTTTTGATGTTTTTATGTAACACACTCGGCCTTGTTGCTGAAATGTGCTGTATAAATAAACTTAGTGGTGAGTTATGAAAGGTCTGAAAGGAAACTGATATTTGACACAACAACATTAACAAAGGAAGTTATCTCAATTGGAAAAACTGTATCGAGCAGGAATGAATGAGAAGCTTCTTGTACATTAATTAACAAAGACGCATTACTTGGGAAACTGGGGTCACTGCAAAGCACAGATGTCAAAGGTCACGAAAGAGCCTCACTAATCCGAACCCCAGTCCCTGCTCGGATCGAGAATCCCCCGACTCAGACTATTTTCTGCCGTTACGGCTTCTGTGTCATCCGTGGCGTGCGCTATTTAAAGAGCCTGGGTTGATGATCTTGAATGACACACTGACATATCTCCAGTTACAGAGGCCAGGCTGTGCTGCTGCAACACCGAGAGGCTGCGCATGCCTGGCAGGCAAACCGGCATGTAAATAGAGTTTCACGCTTAGCAAGCAGGTAAGCAGTGGCTGGTGGCACATAGCAGAGGACAGAACTAAACCGGGTCGCAGCCAGAACGCAGCGCAGCGACGATCCAGGCGTAAACCAGCTAGCTCTGCTGAATCACGAGCACTCGTGGTTATGACGCCTGTTTTGTCAGTCAAATGCATATCGAAACCCGCGAGTGCTATCGCTCATTTCATTCTGAAGATTAGGACTGTTCAAGTCAATATAATCTCACAAGCAAGCGAACGTATCTGAGAGCATGAAAAGAGAAACACATGGGCGTCACCACAGTGTGGCATCATGACTGACATCCAAAGCTATTGGACGAGGTAAACTCTCATTGGTCCGTTTTTTATTTATAAAGAGCTTATTGGTAGGAGAAGAAACAATCATCCCAGCTTAATGTCTCGATTGGCTCGGCTTTATTTTGTGTAAAAAAAAGCCGAGCCTGTTTTTGGGTACCTTAAAAGTAATAACTCAATGTCAAAATGCGTGCCAGCTATGCAAAATGGGTTGCCAGGTTTGTGCAAGCAATCAGCTGTTACTGTGTGTATCTGTCTCTGGGCCAGAGCAGGTCATTGTTAATGGCACTACCAATCGGCTATACTATGAACTCAGTTCTGCTGGGTGAATTACACTCACTGACAGTATGTCATGATGTCGAAACATGGTTTTTTAGATATGTCCAGTTTGGAGGAAAAAATATCGTCATTGATTTTATTATTGCAGGTAGAGAATAATCGAAAGTTTAGTTATTCTCAAGCGGTGGGGAATGGTGACTCACTGAGTGGAATATTTAAATCATAGTGACTCGACTGCAACGTTAACATTAGATGAATTAAATCAGCCACCTGCTGCTGCTGCTGTGATTCAATCGTGACTCGACTGAAGTCGATATTTTAGTGGCCTTCTTTGAATTGATAAAACCAGATGCACAGACTAAAGCTCTTCTTTTGAGATCTATTGAAACAAAGATGCTGAGCTTCTATTATCAGTGTCATGTTTTTTCTTTTATTTTGTGAGCTGATGCTTTGATCAATATTTAGCTTGACATCAACATCACAATAAAGAGATTTTTTTTCCGTGTAAACCACAGTACACTACAAAGAGAGCGAGAGTGATCAGAAAAGAGGCCGGCCTGGTTGACACCACTGCATATATTGGTGACACTGCGCATGCACTTTAGTGTAATGACAGGAAAGGCACCTCGTCGCCGACACACACGTGACAGGCAACAGCTGGGCTTTGGTTACTTACGTCTGTGTCGGGCCCCTTATCTGCCCCTGGGCAGCAGAATGTGACTAATTCATGGCACCTCTTGTGGACCACAAAACAGCAAACTGCAAGGAGACAAAAGACAAGAGGACGCCGTTAGCAGAGAGAAAGAGAGATGGGCAGAGGGAGTCAGAGAAAAATAAATATACAGACAGATGGAGACAGGCAAGCAACAAAAAGGAGAGAATGTTAGAATACAGTGTATCATTGTCGATTGATATGTAAACAGACAGCAAACAGAGAAAGAGATCTGATAACACTGAGAGGGATTGAAAAACCACTGATGTCTGGGCCAGGCTCTTTACCATGTGTCCAGATGGCCACTCCTGCCCGCAGGCCCACTGCTCTTATTGCACAGAACAGTGCCACCTCCTCCCTGACACGACAGGAGCTAAGGCAGACAGCGCGCACACACACACACACTTTTTTTTGTCCATGCACAAGACGCACATTCAAACGCAGACACAAATACATCCTCAGACTGAGACAACTGCTGGACATGTATCCACGTAGAACACATCCAGTCTTGCACACTTGAATACATCTGCACCTACTCGGTGTCATAGCAATGTGTCATTATCATGCCGGGTCACTGGGTGCACTGTAGTCTGCAGCCAAGCAAGCAGCAGACTCAAAGAGGGGGAGGACGCCTGGTACTGGATCTCAAAAAACGTCTGACACCACGACACGACACGGCGCGGGGGGGCGGGGGCGGGGTCTAATTGTGGAAGCTGGCCGGCATACATAACAAAAACGCTTTATCTCTGCGTTTCCATCCAATTTGTTCACCAAAGACTTGTCTACAGGAGTGTTATATGTCTGCTCCTCTTTCCTGTTGATGGACAAGAGCGCCCCTCCCTTTCTCCCCAGGACTTAATGTTTTCAAGGCCGACGCTCGCGGTATGAGTTGAAAGCACTCCATTAGTGCTTTGTGTTGCGTCAGTGATGTATTTTCAGAGACCTTGCTTGATTTTTCACTTTTATACACTTTCACGTCTCGTTTCAGCAGCGGAGCAAAGTGATGCGTAGTGTCACTCCTGTTCATGCATCCACCTACGGACCACCTCCCGCCTTTCCACTGCATCGGCTCTCAAACAGCTCCACCCGAACACAAATACATGAGTGCTTGAGATGAGCTTTGGGGGGGAGGGGGGGGGACCCAGACTTCATCAACAGAGAATCCCCAAAAACTCCCATGAACCCCCACCCCCCCTTGAAGTACGGCCTTGCGGTTGTATTCCTCCAACCCTCTGCCAACGAGTCAAGGTTACATCCATTTATGTACAAAATGTCTTCACGTCATCGTTTCATCCTATTCGACATTTGTGTGAAATTGTCATAATCAGCATATGAATTCTTGAGTTATGGTCTTGAGTTATGGCCAAAGTTTTTGTGCCAAAGCTGAAGAACTTCCCTCCCCTCCCCATCACCCTCATGAGAATGCTATGTACGTACAGACGGACGGACGGAAAACCCCAAAACATAAAGCCTCACTTTGCTGACACGGCGATATAAGAAAAAAGGTTTCACCGGAATCAAACACCATCTGAGATTGTAACCGTTACTATCTGCACCACTCAAACTACTATTCATGCATTAAGTATTGCTACCAGTTAAATACCCGTTCACGCGTCCTCATTCAGTCTCGAAGTCGAAATCATTATTTAGACTTGCAAACACAAACTGAGTAATAATGCTGCTGTAAAGATTCTGGTAATTCATTTTGACTTCTGATCGCTGTTTGTTTTGGAGTGAGTCAGACCCTCTACACCCATCCACCATCTGCCCCGTCCCCTAATATCATGAATAAGACAGATATTTATGAATGTAACACCCCATTAACATTGCACATTTGTGTTATACAACGCTGAGTGTTCAACTGACATTTTCATTCTAAACTTTATTAGATTCTACCGAAATGTGGCTCAAAAGTCGTGTTCATGCGACACATTATTGAGCAGTAAAGGTCATAACAAAGGGAATCATTTCTTTCTTTTTTTACATTCTCACCAAAGAGTAGTTGAGTCTGAGCCACACAACTTGAATTTTGCTGATGTTTGCACATACAGTTCATGCATATTTTATACGGTATGTTATATTACATACTGAGCCATTGGCAGGTTGAAACTATACAGAGATATTGTCTCTTTATGTTCATTAATGTAGCTCGTTGCTATACTGTTTCTGCTCCTCCTCACAAATATGACAGCAGCTCTGCCTGGTTGCTCGCAGCCTCCTTTCTACACAAAAAAATGAGCAATTGGCATTCTGCATACGTTCTGCAAATGAATCAATATTTATTCACCCACAGCTATAGGAAATATTAGTGTTCAGGGAACTGCCATCGTCGAGCCCTGCTAGAAACAATATAATAAAGCAGAGGACAATGTAATGCATTTTCTACGGTACATTTATGATCAAAATACAGGAAACTAATTGAGTAATTCGACATACCGGAAGGTTTCAGTCGAGGGTTGTTTGTTATGAGACACCCATGTTAAACAGTGTCACAGGCAGGCTTGGGTAAATACCAGTACCAGTCTTTCCAGAGTTTGTTGAGTTTATTTTGTGATGTGGATGTTTTCATAATGATGGCAGCGTTCTTGTATGGTGCTCTCATATATAATTATAATTCCCTGAATATGTGAGAAAGATTTTTTTTGCTATACATGGATTTAGTCAAATTAGAGATTTAAATGATGATGTGGTGTCACAATGTGAAATGTTGGTATGGCCCACTGATTTTTGAGATGTAAAAATGGCACTTCATATCAAAAAGGTGGCCGAGCCCTGCTACAGTGTACATACACAGTACTTATAACAATAAAGCATCAGGGTTACCAACATGTTGGCATTTATATGAACATTTATGATGGCAAATCAATATAACTCTCACGCACAGGCATATCACCCCACCACAACTCAAGCCCTTCTACCCTGATTCCTCTTAGGAGCCATCGGTCAGTATGCGCCCAACGACCACAGACAGGTCATAAATCTCACTGATTCACTACCTCCACGTCATCCTACAGTAAAAAGCTGGTAATACTGTGAGTCGCCTCGATTCACACCAACACACGGCAGCACTGCTCATAAAAATCCTTTGTCTTGTTTCTGTTGGTGGACTTTGGGCTTTCGAATGGAGTGCCAGTGTCCTTGTCCATTTAGCCGCCGAAGCTCGTCAACAGCAATCGATTGTCATTGAAACTACGAGTCTATTAGCACTTCCTCCACAGCGTTTCTCCCTTGAAATGCCTACCAGATAAGGGTGAAACTCTTCATTGTAACTTTATTACTGCGAGTGAATTATTTATTCTATATTTGAACAGTAGTGAGTTGTTAATAAGTCTGTTAAACAAGCGTATCTTAGCAAATCATTAGTAAAGCTACTGACTTCCTGTAAAGCACGGCAATAAGGCAGACTGAGAACATCAGAGGTCAGGGTGGTCCGGTTCTGTTATAAGCTGCTGCTATTAGGAGCTATTGGATTGGAACAGGGACTTTGGGAACTGACAATTGAATATAAAGCAATGAATGCTCACAGAGTCGTGTACGTTTTTACATGAGCGAGCTGACAACTATTCTCAAATCCTGTAAGAAATGACATTTCGGTGATGTGAGGCGTTACACCTCTGACAACCGCCTTTGAGGAAAGGACAGCAGCTACGACGTGGTGTTTCCAACAGGTTTTCTGTGGTGAATGGAGACCTAATAATTCTCTTCCTCTCTGGGTAGGATTAATTATAAAGCCAGTGAGCGTGTAATGAGGACTTTTCTAATCAATACTTATTGCCTTCCAGCACAGACGGCAAAACCACTTTTCCTCCCAAAAGGTATATAGCTCAGACCCCCTTCTACTCCCACTCTGGCCAATCAATTTCGTCCAAATACTTTACAGCTCACAAGTTTGTTCGTAGGAGCAATTTCCTGAATACAGGCAGGAAATGAGAAAGAGGGAGTGATTTAATTCAACAGTTCTTGAGTATGGAGATGTGCCTTATTTCACAAAAAGAAAGGAATTGTAGTGGGGAAAGCTTTTAGATCTAACTGTCAAGAGGCCCTGCAGCACACTGGCTGCCCTGACAAAAGCCTTTCAGACTGGGTAGCTTTCATTATTTCCTGCGGTTCTTTTATCCACTTGAATGCCTGGACCATTCTCACCACTGTCGCCATACACCAACTCCACAGCCGCAAAAAGTCTATGGACAAAACTCATCAAACAGGAACAATTTAGATCTCACCGGTAACAAGAGCATGTGGAAATTGCTGTGATCAATTATTTATTTTTTTTGCTTCTTGGTATATTAATACATGGCTATGTTGTCATTCTAAGAGCGCTGTTGGCGATCCAAGACACACATTTAGTGCAAGATTTAGTGAGTAGTACGCCTCCATACGGCAAACCTCACAGGAAAGGCTGGTGTGGGCATAATAAGGGAGTCGTATACAAAAGGGAAATTAATATCTTTCATCTAAAAAAATGAATTCCAATGATCTGCAAAGCTGAGGTGGCTGCCTCACCATCAACCATGATGACTCTCTATTCACTCTCTATTCACTATCATCATAACTTAAGAGAATGGATATTAAAGCTGCCAACACTGTGCAAGGAGGCACTGCCAACGTTCATTCATCATTTGAAGTAGCACAACGGTGGGAAATTAACGATTAACAGAGACAATATTGTACTTTTTGTTCCATTCATGCTTGGACTTGGCGCTAACGTCCCTACATTAAGTAAAAAGGGCTGCTGTACATTGATTAAACTTCTTCTCCGAATCTCTTATGATGACATCCATTTAGTACTAAATAACAGTAATGTGATCTCTGTATAAATCAATAAACCTTGTGCTTTAAGGCTGTGCATTGAGGTTTTTTATTGGCGTGCTAGAAGTGCATTAAGTACAGTGACTTGGTTTACTTTAATCAAGCTACTTGGCAGCATTTATTTCCCTACATAGCGACAGCTATGTTATTCAAATTCAAAATAACAAAAGGCAGAAGTTACCAACAGTGCTACTTAATTATGTTTGCTGTTGTTTCATACTGCATTCTCATGGATAGTTAAAATGTAGTTCAAGTTATGTTTAGATAACAAAAACAAGGAGGCCAGGACAGAAGGAAGACAGACGCACAACTTTTTTGCTGAATTTGTCTGGGAATCTTACGCATGCAGTTCCTTCACAGTCACTGGACGTATAAAAAAGTTAACGCAGGGGGTGGAGCCATAAACATGAATAACAATCATAAATGTTGAGTTCTCAGGGCATTACAGGGAAGTGGAAGTTATCGGGAGAAATTCGCCAGTTAACCTGGTCCACTGTTTGCCAGTCATGCATCATGTGTTGAAGTTAAACACCACAACTTGTACTGATAACTGGAGTGTGACGGAACCTGCCCCAGTTTCTCACTGATGTTTACACTTTACACTCGGCTGCGTGAAGGGCAATGTCCTCGTCATAAACATGGAACGATAACGAGCTTTTAGTTTTGTTTTCTGAGACGGGACCGTCTTTTATCGAGGAGTGGACGGAACAGAAGAAAGTGTGTGATACTGAACAAACTGTTTCTAGGTAGGGACAGAGCCCAACAGTCCACCACAGTGCTTTTTACATTGCACTTTAAATGCCCTCTTTGCAATAATAAATGTTAAGAGAGGCACGGGCATGCTGGGGAAAAAGCAAGGGTAGTTTCCAAGGAAACAAACCATATTGAGGTTATTGAAAGAAATTAAGGAAACCATCTTACAGGAAGAATTGAAACCTTGGGCACTAAACGACTCAGAAGGTCTTTTGTTCCAGCAGTCAGATTTGTTAATGAACACTTGTAGATGTGGTCATTAAAATACATACAGCTTTCTGATGTTAATGTGTTATTTATTCGTTGTATAGTGTTGCTTGTCTGTTGTGCACTGTGGAAACTATGTCTATTGTTGTTGTGATTTGGTGGCAAATGAGTTTCCCCACTGGGGATTAATAAAGCTGTTCTAATCTAAACTGGACGGAGACACGCTCATTGGTCTTTAGAAAGACCAATTTTATGTCCAATGAACATTCTTTTTGTGTGTATAAATGAGTTATTGCTTTCATATATAAGCGAAAATGTAGATAAAAGAGGAGGAATTCTCAATTGACAGTGACCTGGCCTGTTTTACACAATAAGTATCATAAAGAAACCTTTAAAAGCACGAGACAACACGAATCATTTCTGAACATGAACTTCTCTCAACGGGAAAACAAACAAAAAGCCCAAGGCTGCTGCACTCACACCGACTAGGAAAGACATGAAAGTATACACACACCGAACCAGGCCATTAAATTGAGTAATGACCCGTTAACAAGTCATAAATCAGATACAGTTCGAGGTATTTGTGCACTAATGATGTGCACTGATGAACGATGACAAATTCACAGAAATATTCTCAGAATTTAGCGGCAAACCCATCTAATAGTCGTTTAGTCTCGGACGTGTTTTGCAATGCCCTGGGAGAATAGCTATGTCCAATCACATTCTGGTTCACACTTGTACATCTGCTATTCAGGGAGACGGGGGGCTTCAGCTGCAATCAGCAATTACGCTGTTCATAATCACTGTGCAATGAAACTGCGCTCAAGCACCCCAACAGAGTCATTCAGGTTTCGGCTTGGTCTTTACAGAAAATCGTTGGCCATAAACACTTATTAAATATAAAAAATTCCCATCGAACAGTTCTGGCAGAGCGTTGAATGTCTTTGCTGTGAGAGCGGCTGATCTCCTTTCCTTTCCTTATTACTGCACTATGCCATTTCCAGACAGGCCTTTATGTAACCAAGGCCCAAGAGGAAAAAGTTAATTTGCAATAAATACAAAAGCTACCAGGCTGCCTTTCGACTGGACCTCTTTAACACTGTATATGTATCTGAAAAACACTGACGCAGCTTGTGGGCTGTAACCTTGCACAGACTGAGTTGGACAGACGAGTGTGTGGGAAAATTTCAAAAAGTTGTTTTTCCGTGCATGCACTGCTGTATGAGAGTTGTCGTAAAGACTGAGGTCTAGCCATGCTTGGTAAATGTCCTGCCGCACACATCAATTCCCCGTGCTATTTTTGAACATTTACACACAAGATCCAATGAAAATCAACCGAGTCACACTTAAATCCTTGCACGAAGTTCCTAAATAAATGTATCCACAAGGTCAGATTCAAAACCCTGATCCAGTCCAGCTGATAAAGATCAACTACGCTGCCCAGGTTCTGTGTTCAAAATAGCAATTATGTTCCATCTGTTATCGAAAGCTATGGGGAATAAAAAAAAGCAATGCTCAGCTCGGGAAACATTGATTGGTGAACAAATGAAATCTATAAAGAGAAGCAATACGCGGCTTCTTTGCTGCTAATTGGCGGATAGGGAGAAGGAGTCTTGTGCACACGGCACACATAATGGCCACTTGTGGGGGACAGCGGTCAAGAGGGCATCGCATGTAATGGAGGGATGTGAATTGCTGTCTGCACAAATTGCACATCGGTCACTCAAGGGGAGCCCTTGTAGGTACAACAATTAGAACCAGCAGTAATGGCAGACTTCTGTCTGACGGGAAGGACAGCAAGTGTAAAGTGGCTGCTCTGAGGTGAATGGTGCTCTGTGCACATGAATCCTCTTATTCAATATGTGGCATACAATGGCAAAGGCAATGGAAATGATGGTAGTGGGATAATGTCAACAGCCTGCACTTGTGAGCAGGTAATTCATCATTTCTGAATAAATAAAGAAAATCTGTTTAAAAAAAAAATCTATAAAAGCTTTTATTCTGGTGGTAACTCATGGCTTCAAATGTGTAAAACACACAGATAGACATACAATGAAACTAGGGGTGATAATGATGAATCTGTTCATAATTTAAAGACTAATCTGTGGTGAGGAGGTCAGAGCAGGCCACTATCTTTTTCGAATTGATAAAAAGTATTTGTAGGCTACAAGCAGCAACAGAACGATTGCACTGAATGTGAATTGCCCATGTCAGCAGTTTAAACGCAACTCTCATTTAGGGAAAAAAAATAATGTATTTTATATGCTTTGAATGATTAATTATCAATTATTAACGTGGTCAACAAGCATCTAGGACATTGCTCAATGTTACGATAGACAGATTCTAGTCATGGCAGGCAAGAGCAGGTCTTATATTCATTATCCATACTGTTGATTGAGCTCAGTGATGCACGCAGACAGGTTTAGATGCAGTGGGAGTGCATGCTGAACGGCGTAATTATGACTCATCTGCATGTGTGTCTGTGTGTTTGTATATATGTCTGATTGAACAACGTACTTAGGATTCTCCTGAAGATGCTGCGGATCTCTGCCAACAGGTGCCTTGATAAATGCCTGACTGACTCCTGAGGTAAAGAAAGCCTTTTTCACACACGGCTGGCTTGTTTTGAAAAGCCAGGGTGCTATGGGCTGTATAATAAAAGCTTCTATAGCTGCTAATGGCATAGCCCATAGCACAAGAAGCAAATTAACAGACAATGAAGATCTTCTTGGACAAATCAAAACAAACTGTGTGCAAAAAAAAAAGTGGTTGTTTTAATTCCCTCTAAAACACGGAATCAACTTAAAATCATTGAAGAAAACTACAACAAAAGTTTGGGATGCACATAACTCCATTGGCCTCTAAAGGGAAGTGAATGAACAAATGAGCTGGAGGAATAGAACTGCTGTTCACAACACTAGCTTAGAGTTAGACTGCACACCCACAGGAAGATCCTAATGCAGTGCTAACGTGAATGTTCAGAGCTGCTGCCTCTCTACAGTAGCTCTCCTTCATACGCTTATGTGTCCTCAAAACAACCCCATTGGCTGGTCCAGGCGAGCTATCGCCACTGATCTCTCTTCAGTTCTGGCTCTGTTTGTTTGTGATGCTAGGGCATGTGTTGCATTTACATCTAAGCACACAGACAAAGACGGGTCTAACAAGTCTAAAATTCATTTTAAATGTATCTATTTTTTATTCTTGTTCTACTTTGACCAACTGTATTTATTCAAGTTTCTCACAACATTTTACAAGATTACAGTTGAACACATCAGGATGAAGTAATAATTCACCTTCGCCTAATATTCATTTATACTGAACAGAGGATGAACGCATCACAACGCTAACAACGCCGTAAGTTAGCGGTTAGCTCTCGTCCTCTCGATTCTAACACTGACTTGTTCACTTTTTAACATTATCAGGATCGACAACTAAAAAGCATTAATGCTGATCTCCTGATCGCATATTTTTACTGAATGTTGACGATAACGATGGTAAAACTGTGTAACGCGGGCGAACCGTCAGACATTTAAAAGCAGCAGTCAGCACAGATCTGTTCTGTAGTGTGAACAGCTTCTTGAGAAGGACACGAGCCACTGGGTGTGAACATTTGTTCTCCCATGAAGCGAGCTCGGTGAGCCAGAGACAACTCTCTAGTTGGCCTGTGTGGAAGATTGTGGATGGACGAGGCTGTTCTCCTCTTTAACGACCCAACGCTTCCAGTCAAGCGTGTCAGTGGATTAACCTGACCTGGACTTTGTGCCCGGCTCTCACACAGTGTCTCCCCGACCACTTCAGCTTCTGTGGCTATGGACATTGTGTGTCGTGAACATCTCAGAGGACACTGTGGGACGCCACAACTCAGTCATGCAGGGCAAAAACAGTCCTGGGCGCCAAAAAAGACAAAATTAAATTGTTTCCTGGAACGGCAGTGATATTAATTAAAAATTCACTGGGACTAAAAAAAAGGCTACGTCCTTTTACAGCTTAGCCAACATTTCAGGGACGGCATAGCAGTCTCAAGCTGTCACAACACTGTTGTTGGAGGGAGATGATCCTGCCTGGCTTTGACAAAAAGAGACAATAAGTGAAGCAGGGCAGCTTTGCCAGCAGAGGTATCCAATTGGTAAGCCCTGAAGGAATGGGAACTGGCATTTTTTTTACTTGCTTGAACAAAGTTACTGTGTATTTGCCAATCAGTCCGGAAGTTAGCATATTTGTGTTTCAGTTTGTATCTGCAACTTCATGTTGAACTGCTCAGAAGAGTGTGGAGGGACTTTGTGAGTGACGGTACTGACCAGCTGTATGATTAGGAGTGGTTTGGATCCCATATATAGCAGAGCATGAGAACAGGATCAGGTAGTCTCCACGGCCACCTTACAGTGTTTCATTGAGCTCCCTGGCCTAAAAGACGGGGCGGTATGTCCGCGAGCAGCGACATCTTAGTTGTCCTGAACCAGACTCGTATAAACAAGAAACCTCAGTGATGAGGTAACTCAAGCTGATGTTTGCCATGATAGCGCTATCTGTCCAGTCTATGTCAAATGAATCCATCATTCAGGGATTCAACGCTTTCCAGTAGTAAGCACACTACAGAAATTGAGCGTCATGGACTAATATCTTTTCTTGTAAAATGTCTGGTGTAATCCGTAACACCGGGGGGAATATTTCCCAAATGTGGCATTCCTGTAATAAAACGCATGCTGTGTAATAAAGGTAGGTTGGATGTTTTGTTAAAGCTTTTAAACCCATACTGCATCAAGTAATCCACACAGCCAGCAGCTCTTCCATGGGAGTATCTTACAACCACTTTACCGACAGCAATAAATATGTTTGTCTCGAAACTTTGTCTTTTTTGCGCTGTGTCCTTTTTTGGTAAAAACTAAAAGAAGTATAAAAACGAAGCGCCTAATGGATCCGGATAATAACTGCTCACCTCTCTTCCTTCAATGATTCAGGAGAATATAACTCACTTCATGTCAAGGACAGTGGTGAACTCCTACCTCCCTCCACAAGAGGATGACCTCGCCTTGATCCGGAGCTCTACACCGAACCCAGTGAACTGTGACAGTAGGAGCCCCTGACACCCGTCTATGACCTCACACACTTACACACTCATCCTTTATGATTTATAAAAACAAGACCAGTCCGTGGAAAAGCAAATCCTTCATTGTTTATCTTGGAAAAAGTTCAAAATGACTTGTTACGTCTTTCTGAGAGATGAAATAATGTATTTTTAAGCAGAAGCTGGCGCAGTGTTTCTGCAGGGGAGGGTCTCGTACCAGCCCCGTGGCCTTCCTCCCAGCAGGCTCAGAGGGATGGCCCCAGCTTCCTGTTGCAAGCCTCGGGCTGGCACGAGGGCACAGGCAGCAGCTGGCTTTTATTTGGGCAGCTTTTCTACGGCGTACTCGCAGGGTCTTACATTCACCAAGCATGCAGATGTTTTTGTCTTGTCCAAAGTTATTTGGATAGACTGAGAATATCGGAAAACTTTACGATACAATGTCACTATTGACCTCTGAAAGGAGATCTTTGTGCAGGCTTCAGTCCACTGCACCACACATACTTGACTGCCGCCCACTGTGAGATGTGGATGATGTCATGCTGTAATATCCCCCGTACTAACCGTCTAACAAATGCAGTCAGACATTCTCATTCGTCGTTCTCATCACAGCGTAGCTTATCTATCAGACAGAACATGCCACGCGTTTATAACCCATTCTTTAATTGCTGATACATTATGCATGCTTGCATTTTCATAACATTCAATCTTAGCAAGTTTTACCATAAGTCTAAGTTTCCTGTCTTCAGAAATGCTTCAGGCACATGTGCATTCATTTTGCATGAATTGATAACAGACTTTGCTGCACCAACATTTAATTCGAAACTACATTGGAGGGACCAGGTTAGTCCTCAAATATACACGCCGACAGAAGACTATGAAGTGCGTACTGTATTCAGTCTTTAATCAGCACACTTTGCAAGCAAGCTTTCTCTGGCTGAGATTTCAAGCAACTGATAGGGTAGCGTCTTAACGGGATTATGAAGAGGAAGTGCTAATCCAACGCACAGCCAGCTGACTCTCTGCAGGACAAGGAAAGCACACCCCAGGGAGGAAAGGAGTGACGTCTACAATCGCAGTACAACAATGTGTTTGTTCACCAAAAGCCAATTCTACATCAAAAAAATATACATTTGAGAGTGTAAAAAGCACAATGACGAAGCAAAACCTTAGCAGCCTTATAACTCAGGCAAATTAATTTGTGTACTTTGCACGATGTCAGTTGGAGAGAGCACATTGTTTGTGTAATCGTTGGCTTTTTTTCAACTTGACATTTTCTGGGAACACAAACGGCCCCCCAGCAACACAAAACATGTATGTGGAGGTAAAGACTCGCTGTAATTCTTATTTCAGCCATCCATTGACGCATGTAAAGATTCTTCTTGTTTGGATGATAAAAGGATCAATTTTTATCCCTTTCAATAATTCACCGCCGCGCGCTGACATTTAAAATCCTTCCATAATGGGTGACGCCTTAACACAGTGACACAGCGGGACACCTCTGTATCATGAAGACACACCAGTGTGCCGGACAAAGGCACACTTTTAAGGTTGCGCTGAAAGTGGACCTATAAAACTCATTCTCTAAACCATTCAAGGATTTTACCATAAAGGCCAAAACAGAGACATCAATAGTACTTTGACTGGAGAGAAAGCACCCTGCAGCTAACATTTTAACTGGTGCAGTGGAGGACAAGGAGACCATTTTAAATGGTGTTTTGACCCGGGTCATTTTCAGCAGGTATTGACTGTTATTTCATTTTGTTGTGTTGTATGCATTCTGTCTATTAGGAGGCATTAAATAAGTGTGGTCGACTTCTGATCATACAATCAAATCCTGCAAGAGCACTTTAATTTCATCGCTATACATACTGTGTATTATACATTATTTATGCCACATTCCTGTATTATAACTTCACTGCATTGTCTTTTCCAAAACCCTAGAGATGTGAAATGTAATTGAGTGCAGGGTAATAACGCTGGTATGGGCTTTTACTGTGCTTTAGCAGTCTGTTTTAATTTAGAATCACACTCCTCTGAGGCACCGCGTTCACTTTTGGGCGTGGAGTTACTGTTGATAAAGTGCTGGGGCGGGAGAGATACAAGCAACAGGACGTCAGCCGGGGCTTTCTCATTTATCTGCTCATCTAATTAGTCAGCTTGTGTCAGCTTAGGAACAGTTTCAGTGGCGGCCGGTTTTCAAGTATCGAGTTAATAAGGGGCTCAAGGCAACGGTGCTGTAAGAACAGGCAAAACACCAGGCTGCTTTTGGATGAATGCCAAGGTTTAATACGGGGGAGGACGAAGGAATGAGATACATGAGAGTGAGCTAATGGGGGTGTAGACAGACAGATGGGGCTTGGCAGTATGGTGAAAATCAAAAATCACAATATGTTTGACCAAATACTTCGCTATGGTGATTGTGATGATATCGTAGAATTGACCATTGGTGCTTTTCCAAAATATTTACACATACATTTTTGATATTTAATCACTCAGTGGGTAACGGCGAATAATAGAAGAGTTAGAACAGTCTGGAAAGTTCATAAAATGACATCACTTAACTGTAATGCAGCCTTTATAACCAGGAAAAGACAACACTTGTGCCGTATTACGACATCCAAAATCTAAGAGGATATCTAGTCTCATGTCAGGATATCAATATAATATCGATAAATTGCCCAGCTCTCCAGGTTTGTGCATCTGTAAAAGACAACAAAAGGCTGATCTCAAAAGCATAAAGCAGTTGGAAGAAAACAAAATGATCCTCGTCATCCTCGAGACATTGTCTTGAGGCTGAAATTGGACCCCACAACCTTCAATTGTGAGGTCAGACTAAAAGAACTCAAGGCGAGACAGACTAAAAAGCATCTCATCAACGCTCACAGCTCCCAAATTACATTCGACAAGAAGAGGTTTAAATTAGGGGGACCAGTCTTTTAAAACAGCCAGACGAGAAAGGCTGGATGTGCTAATTGATCTATTGTGCTGAGGAGTGAAATCTATGCAACGGCAGAGTCGGAGCTACAGCCTTTCTCTGCTCTGAAAAATGACAACGCAACATCACACCAGAGGCCGAAACCAGTAGACGTCAACGTAACGGACGGATTAGACGTACGGTGATGTGAGTATGTGTCGACAAGTGAGATTCAAAAACACAGTAGATTAGAATGAGCTCAATGAGCAGAACGCACAGCAAGACTATCAACAACTTGCGATACTCACTGGCTGCTGCTGCACCCTAATGGAAACTCCACTATTGATTTAACGACTCAAATGTGAGTGACCTGCCCTGAGACGTGAAGCATTGTGGCGTCTGCCCTCACTTGCATGTTCTCTCCATCTTCCCAGTCTGATTTACCGCTGCAGATGGAGCCAAATACATCGATCTCTGATAAAGTCCCAGGCAGTTCCTGGTATTGCTCTCGGGGTATAAATCACACTCGACGACAGAACGGGCTAATAAATAGAAAACACTGGGACACTGTTTCAGAGAAAAAATAGATTTTTTTTATTGGCAGCATTGTGGGATATCATTACTTCCAACACCCCCAGATTTCCTGCAAACACTTCATTTCTGTCAGCTGAGGCCAGGGCGCAGAATAACTCACAGGCGTGAAAGCAGAGCCTATGGGTTTGGACTTAATGATCAGGCAAATATAAAAGTACCACTGTTTAAAATGGGGAGTAGACATAACAAGGAGCTCCGCTACGTTTTGATACCTCTCGCATCGTATATTACAGCCAGATCTCTACTCTCTTCATCTCACCACAGAGGATTCCTCTGGAGTGTAGAGGGGTTTGTTTGGTTTCTGCCTGCATGCACGCGGTGACAGCTTTTCCCAGGGCGTCTGAACCAACCCACTCCCCTGAGAGACGAGGCATTCCCACCCATGAGGATATTTCACCGCTCCGCCCAGCAGGCCGCACCGATGTACTACACAAATACTAGTGTGGGTCATGAGAAGAGCACGAATTCATTTACAAACCAAGACAGAGTAGAAGGAGACCCACAGATGGAAACACACACAAAGATGCAAATGCATGCACACAGTGTGTCACACAATGGTTTAAACCTCTCCATCCTCCCAGGGGGTCCAGCATTGCAGAGGCTATAAATAACCAGAGGAGATTATTGGGTGTGGTGGCAGACAGCCTGATTCATGACAAGCTTCACCAGCAGGTAAACACTGTGCATTGAGCTACAGATGAACAGGTTAAGGTAAAAGCTTTGGAGTTACTTTGAAGCATGCAAGATGAGGTTCAGGTCCATGTGAGGTTAAAGAGGATCCTTCACACGAGGATCGGATTCATTTTATTAACATTTAATCCACCGCCTATTATCCCAGGCACAGAATGTGAAATGATGACTGTTCTAATTATAGGCATCATTCTCAATGAATAATATCTCCACACAATAACTCAACTCTAATTCAGTAAAAGAAAGAGTAAAAGAAATGCTGTTTCCGTTTCGGTTTGCTGGTTTGTTTGTCAGCAGGATTACTGAAAGTCTACTGGCTCGATTTTCATAAAACTTGGTGGAATGGTGTAGCATGGGCCAAGGAAGACCTCATACATTCTAGAGGATCTGAATCACAGGGCAGATCCACACAAGCAAAGAGTCTCTCACGCAAGTTTGGTATGTGTACTGATGGAGTGAAGATGTCTCTGTTCAGAGCATATTGTACACCACTCTACACTGCACACTTGTGGTCAAACTACAGAAAAAAAGAGCTGACAGAGACTTCAAGTAGCGTACAATGATGCCATGAGAATACTTTTAAAAAGACAGCGATGGAGTAGTGCCAGTGAAATGTTTGTGGCTGCACGAGTCAACACTTTCCAAACTGTTTTAAGAAATCTCATGTACAAATTAATCCGTCGACTGAATGACTCTGAAAATGGGATCATACTTGTTTTAACCAACATAAGGTTTAGCACCACACGCTACCAGTCCCAGCTGTGGCGACATTGGTACAGCTGTCTCTTTGGAAGGCATTGCTAGGCCTCTGTACTTTTATTGTTTGTGTCTGTTTTTTTATGTATCTGCCTGTATGGACCCCGAGTCTGAAATAAAGTCTATCTGTCTCTCTATCTATTATCTTTTTAACTGCTGAAACGGCCTTGGCGGAGGTCTGAGTCCTCTTCTAGTTTACCACGTGTTCATGTGTCATCATGTGTACTTCGTGTATTATCTGTAACAAAAAAACTCCCAAAACATAAATTTATAACAGTGACTCTGCATGTTGGATTTGATATTAAAAGGAAAGAAAAATGCAAAACAACACATAACAGAGATATTTATTTATCATGTGGACATAATGGGATGAGTTTATTTAAAGCAGAGGTGGCCTGGTGTCTATTTTGAAATTTAAATAATTGCATGCAGCATTCAGGTGTCACTCAACATCACATTCCACAGTGTTTCTCCACAGACTGAGCCCTGAAGGCACCAAAAGTTGGCACGGTGTGCGGCAGTTTGCTGTTAATCTAATTGGGACACGCCTGATTTAACGAGTTCAATGAAACAATCTTGTGTAACCACCTCACATTATCAGGAAGTACTCTACACCTTGTGTTTAATTAACACTTTGCTTTCTTGCAGAGTTAGATGAGAAGATTTATACCGTTTCATGTCTGTAAATACGAAGCTACTGCCAGCAAAAATGGTTAGCTTAGCTTAGCATAAAGGCTGGAAACAGCTCGCTTGGCTCTCTACAAAAGGTAAGAAAAACATCCTACCAGCACCTCTGAATATCAGTGAGTACCAAAATATATCTTGTTTGTTTAATCTGAACAAAAACTAAATGAGCACAACAACTCCGTGGCCTGAACATTGTAGAGTATGTGGGAGGCGAAAGAAAAGAAAAGAAAGACGGTAGATAGAAATGGAAAAACTGGAATACGAGAAAATAACAGCCTGCAGTGACGAATGAGAATATAAAACTTTAATGTCCCCTGTGGTTAAACTGGGTAACGAACTGAAAGAGCCCGGGAAAGAGGAGGTGAAGAGAAATGAACAACATGTCATCACAGCTTAATGTTTCAGCTTATGGTCCGCTCATTCAGACAGTACTTCCTCTGTCCCTTTAGCTCCCGCAGCAGCGGTCAGCTGGCCAGAGAAACTGCTCATTGTGGCTCTTACAGCCTGCAGTTAGATGGGACATTATTGTCCACCGAGTGGGCCTGTGTGGGTGGGTGTGTGAATGTGTGGGGAGGTACACAGCACGGAGCTGGAAATGCTTACATAACTGTCTTTCTTATTTCCTCTCTCTATTTCTTTCAAAATCGGAGGGGTTTTTTGTCTTTCTTTTTTACTGTCCGTCTTCTCTCGATCTGACAGCGGGTTCATTTCCAGCATCTCGCACAACGTGTTGACTTCATGCTTCACTGTCACACCAGCACGCAGCAAATGCCAAGGCAGCAAGAGCTCTAACAGTTACTCTGTGGTTTTCAAGAAATTGAATTAGCCCACAGAGGCAGCTATGGGGAGGCCGCCTCGCAGCGCGCACTGCTGAAATCAACCACATCCTCTGTCAATGTCGCAAACAAAAAGTGGAGGAAAGAAAAGCAGGTCTATACCGATACAAATGACGAGCTCGCGTGAATGTAGGTGCCTTGAATGCAAACAGCCCTGGGCTCATGTTTGCTTTTCACGTTGAATTTCAGGTGCAACGTATTGCTTTTCCACACCACAATATGGACTTGTATTCTTTGTAACAGTTTAATATTTAAAGCCCAGTTAATATTTAATCATATCTAATATACCTGAAGAAATTGATTGAGTGTATTACCAGACACAGCACCCATCCACTTACATCTATCTGAGTGGATTTTAACTCCCTTTCTATGTAGATCACAAGATGTGAAAGGGAGCAGACAGGGCAGATGGGAAGCAAAAAAAAAAAAAAACTGTCGACTTAGAAAGTTTTTAGTACCCAACAGATTGCATTAAGGTCTGCCAACATGGGCATATTTGAGACATGTCAGTTCAGAGCAGATGATTGATCAGCTGGGCAATTTGTGTGCGTGTGCGTGTGTGCGTGCGTGCGTGTGTGTGTGCGTTTGTGTGTCTGTGCGCGCAAGTGTCTTCCCTCTGTGTCAGCCTGCCTGGATGTTAACCGAAGCCGCTGGAACACACAGTTGAGGCCGTCCATATCGGGTTGTGACTTCCTGTCGCAGAAAATAACAACCAATAATGGGAGAGCAGGAAGAAGAAAATTGGTGTCAAGGAAGCAGTGACTGATTACATGTCAGGAAATGGACGTGTTCTAGTTCATCTTCATAACAGCCAGCTGTCAAACGCCACAGTGCCTGGATAAGTGGCTGACATTAAAGGCAGATCAATTGCGTGATGCAGTAGTGTGATATGTTGCTGGTCATGTGGGACATGATTAAGCGGCTTGGAACCCGGGCCAATATTGTTTTGGGACAAACATTTAAATGAATTGTCTCGCTCATCAGACACACTGAATTTGAAATTTAAGACAAAGCAGAAGTGTGGAATGAGTGAAACTTTAGTTTTGTAGAAATAGTTTTGTAGAAGACGTGATAGACTGATTTATCTCAGGAACAAATTCATTCATTCACTGTCAGCAGCGCACACACACGTACAGAGTGGTATCTTAGCATTCATAGAAACGCACAGCACAGCAGAAGTCATTCACAGAGGCTGTGAAGTGAGCCGCTGCATGCTGATTCATGTCTGTAGCTGTACAGCGTACTATTCTCCTGAAGACGATGACGCCAGCTGTGAAGCATGTAAACAGTCTGAGCCCCAATGGACACTTCTGCCGGTCCAGAGTCCACGCCCCATGCACACACACACACACACACACACACTTTCTCTCTCTCTCTCTCTCTCGCTGTCTCACGCACTCACACACTCAGCGCTGTCAAACGTGTCACCCTTGTAACCACCAGCCAGTCACAGCAGACACAAAGGGAAGAATGCGGCGGCTGGTGCCAAGAGGTGTGACGGGGGGGGGGGGAGTAGATAGATGATAGATGAGGGTACTAATGCTAAAATTAGTACTCTGTGAGAAAGTGACAGATGACCTCATGCTAGCTGTCACCTCGCCTTGCCACGGAAATCAGGTCATCCGGCAAAGGCCTATATCCTCTCCTCCCTCTTCTCTTCCTCCATTTTTGTCATGTGTTTTCTTTCTCTTTTCCAGCTCCCTCATCTCCTGCTCAAAAAAATATCCAAATTTATTGGACCTCAATGTGGAGGGACTTGGCTCAGAAAAGTGCGACTGTCCACGTGTTCATTGATGTTGAGATCTGACGGAGAAAGATAATGTTAACTTTCAGTTTGGATGATTGAGCACTAGAAATGAACTGAGGCCAGTTTATTGTGTAAATAAGCTACTACTTTGTATTTCTTTCCTTACTAGAATTATAACCCTGCGGTTATATCCCTCCGCCAACCAGGTAAGTTCAGTTAATTGTATCCTATTAGACATTTGTGAGAAATAGTCATAATTATCATCATGAATTCTTGAGTTACGGTCAAAACCGATTTAAGTAAGGTCACTGTGACCATTAACGACAAGAAATCTGATCAGTTCATACTTGATTCCAAGTGGACATTTCTGCCAAATTTGAATAAATTCCCTGGTAATAATGATCCGGCCGACAGACGGACACCACACCATGAATAAAAAGTCCTCTCCTCACAATGCAATAAGGAAGTACATCCCGAACAAACCTGTACTATCAGTCACTGTACATTGACCTTTTCATGGCTCCACCACTACACACAAAGACCGTCTGCACATCATTATCACCCCACCACCTCCCTGAGCAAAGTTCATTTCTGAAGGGAGAGGCGCCATAAAAAAAAACCTCACAAAGCAGCAGGTGTTTTCTAGGGCCAAGACGCCCAAAGCCCAAAGTTCCGGCAGGTCAATGCTGTTGCTTTTTGTCCTGCTCCCATTTCCCTGCTCCTTCCTTTATTGTGTGCCACTCATCTGTGTCCCTTGAGGCAGAAAAACGGTTCAAAAGGTTCAATCTCCGTGTTAAGGTGCAGGAATATAAGCAGCTCCACAGTGCCTGTCAATGTCTGTGTGCACAGGCGCGTTACAAAAGAGCGGCAGTGGGATATAGGGTTGTGATTGTGACGTCAAAAGTCATTAGACGCAGGAGTGGCAGAGATGAAGTGTGTGTGGGATTCATGTTTACATTAAGAGTAAACGCTGACAGGGCATTTAAGACAAAGCTGACGGAGTGTCTGTGAGCAAATGGATGGATGGGAAGAGGAGAGGGAGGGAAGACGTGAGAGCAGTGAGTGGTGCTCATCTGTAGCTTGAGGGAGTTTCAGCACACGAGGAACGATACAAGCAGCCCTGAACCTGCATTTTATACGTGCAGTTCAACTTTGTGTTTGTCCAATATGCTCTACGGTGGCTGTGCTGTGTTATGGCTTTAAGTGTGGACATTGCTAAAAATATGCACAGATTATTTTTGACACGCTGGGTGAATTACAAGCCGAGAGGGGCATTGGGGCTGGATAAGATTTAATAGTGTGTGGCGTGAGGAGTTTGCATCTTCACTGGTTTCAGATTTGTTGTGTTTTTTGCCCCCGCTCATCTCCAGCGTGACACCTTTCAGTAAGTCAGGAAACTTGTCAGAATACCCATATTTTGGGTAACAGAGAGGCTAAAGAGCCGCAGGTTGCCGACCCCTGCCCCAAACTAACGGTTGTGTTCCCATTCTCTATCTTCTAGATCGTTATCATTGTCTTCATCAGTCTCATTGGAATGCTCACTGCGGCGCATCAAGAAAGTCTTGTCAGGAATCGCGCGAGAGTTAATGTTCTAGTAGCAGCTGACAAGAGTTTCTCCTTCCTGCTTTTTTCATTCTTTAAAAAAAAAAAAAACTTAATCTGATAGCCTGAATTTAAGCCCAGAGTATTCCTGAAACTAACCACTTTGTACAACATGTCGTCCAATGTTGAAAGGTGATGTTCAAATCCTGCGTACTCTCTCAGACGCTGCTCGACCGCCGGACTAGCCCTTCCGTTGGGGCACAATGATGCTTTGAAATTGGTTGGCACCTGCATGAATGGAAAGTTTCGGTGTTTTGTAACATTTCAAAACACACTTTTTCTAACTGCGATATGAGTTCAAAATGGAGGGCCAGAAGTAAAGTTTCAGCTGCTATAGGGCGTATGCCACTGGGGCACAAATGCCCTGAGCAGCGGGTCAATTTTGAATCTCACAGCCTCTTTACCTTAAATGAATTATCACCGCTGATAAGATGGGCCCATAATCCCGGAGGATCACCATGCATGCCGTAGGCTTCGACTGTCAACCTTACAAAAGGTCACATCGCCTGATGTTTCAGCCCCTCAGGCCAGCAATTATGTTTCTGACATGTCACTCTATACCATGTCTGCCGCTTCACCCTGCCCATTAACAGAGCACATTAACAAGCCCCAGGTCTTTCGGCATCCAACGAAAGCATGTAGCACTGACTTGAAACCAACATCAACACTCGTTGCCTACATCAGGAGCCTCCCTGTAGCCTCTCAGCTCAAGATCACAATCAACTTGCAAGTCCAGTTATCGTTAAAACAGAAACAAGCTACACTGTACAGAGATTCATTAATCCCCCAATGAATTGTTCACAATGGTATTAAATCCTGAACAAAACCAGCAAGACATCTCCTTTATTGTGACACGTTTAGAGTATAACAGTAATTCCCCCCAGCCACTCCTTACTGGAAAGCAGGAAGAAGGATGACAGCGCTTGATGTCAAGTAAACACAAAAACGTTTGTTTCAGCAAGGAAATATCCCCACCAGATGCAACCACAGCAGTATTGGGGATGCATGGGCCGCCACTGAAGCTCCATCCAAAGCAATGTAGACCTGCAATCTACAACATAGATGAGAAGCTTTATCAACAACACATGAAAAGACATGACTGTGAATCAAATCCATCTCAGTAAAAAGCACAAGCTTAACTGTGTTTAAGGGGTCAATCCTTTGGCCACAGTTAAGCTTGTGTAAAAAAAGAGTGACAATCCCCCCCCAGCGGAGACAGAGAGAAAGAGTGTAGGATGAGATATGAAGACTAAAGAAACAAAGACAATACGTCAGCGCTATACTGGCATAACTTTGATGAATGGGAAAATGCACTCAATTTGCTTCGAGACAAAACTCTGTATAAATCAGAGACAAAAAGGTCCAGCCAAGAAGTTTTATGAACTCTCCAACCATGGGACGTAGCTTTTTATATTCTCTTCTCTAATCAGGAGCTGGAATCCACACTAGACGTCTGATTGCCTTAAAGACGAGCACATTGGAGCCAGAGGAACAAGATGTGCGCTGTGATTTTTCACAGACCGATGGCCCCATGAAATCAAATGATATGGTTTATTATTAGGACAGGACTGAACCGTGGGTGCCAAAAAAGCAGCGGAGTGAAGGCTGAAAAAAGAAAGATGCCTCATTATTTACTGGTAGTGATGCAGGACTAATGAATACAAAATATCAAAAAGGAGATTAAATCTACGGTAACTAAAGAGAGGTCTCGTTGCAAAAAGTTTCATGACTGATCACTGGACTAGTTTTGCAGTTTTGTTTTTAACCCAAACTCCAGGCCTTCATTCGAGCAGGAAAGCTTGAAGATGTTATTTGACCTGTGCTACTTCCTCATAGTACCACGAACATCAGGACCTGAAGGGAAAAGTAGAGTGTAGACGATTTCCAAGGAATACAACTTGGAATGTTTTGGTTGGCTTGAAAAGATGCTGATCCAAAATCACAACCAGAGGGGAGGTAGAGAAACAAATTCCTGTTAGAGAGGCATTCGTCCTTATCCACAGAGAGTTAAGGTGAGTGGATAATAACATTCACCTCAATGAGCATCAAGTTTGAACTGGACAATAATTCTGTGGTCTGTACAACCACAAGTTTGCTCCTCATGGGGGCGCTACACAAAGAAACATCTGGCGATCGCCAAATGTATTGTTTTGTGTGAATCCATCTGATAGTTGTCGAGATATTTGAGTCTGGATCAAAGTGGTGGATCTACGAATGAACCGACCGTCTGACACCCAGAGAGCCACTAGTCTGACTACAGACCATAACACAAAATGCGAAATAATCCACAACATCTTGCTTTAAACTAACATTTTGCTATAATACAAGCAGCATCAGCAGCAAACAGAAGAGACACCTCAAAGATTACCAGGATGCAGCAAACTAAACTGTGTGTGGACTTCCTATTTATAAAAATGTATGTAAAAAGTAAGTGTCTTTGCTAAAAAAAGACCTAATAAAGCTACACCTTAAAGGACGACCAAAAAAACACACCCACAAGTAATTCATCTAGTGGCACAGCACCACGCTCAATGTTAATTCAAAAGCGTTCTTGTCGAATTGGTTATTTCATTCAAAATCCCGGCCTCTCATCTTAGTCAGATTGTCTGGTGTGTAAAAGAAGGGATTTAATGAGCTATTTTTGATTACAAGGGCCCTCTCTGACGACACACTACAGTCCCCCAATGTACTGGATTATATCATCATCACAAACCCCCACTGAATCACCTGATGCAGTGAAACAAAGGAACAAGTCTCTGCTGCACCACATCCCAGTATTCACACGTCTTGGTAAGACATAGGTGTATATCTGCTAGAACGATACCTGGAGCATGGGCCAACTTGCTAGCGTGTTGATAACAGTTGAGAACTATTTTCAAAGGAAAAGTTATTTGCAGAGGGAGGCGTTCAAGGAGCATGTCAAGTGATGTGTCTTCCTGACATCCTTTTCCTCTCCAACAAGAACTTTGTTCAGGACACAACACTCCATCAGGTTTAATCCTTGGCGGTGGAGATTAAACACAGGGATTATACAGTCATCAAGACAGTAAACAACAGAGAAGGCAAGAAGCTGTTAGCTCAGCTTTTAAAGACACGCAGGCTGTCCACTTTGTTTAGGAATCTGGGAGTACAGACTACACACACACACACACACATATATATGTACATGAACACACACAATTCATGGGACACCTGTCATGGTTAAATAAACATCTTAAACGTCTCACGGCGTATAGCATCTGTGACTCATTCCTAAATGCCAACCATTAAATGCTGACTCACAGTGTGGACAACAACAACAAGTGCTCTCATCTCGCTTTAAGAGTCTATTTGCTTTCTGTAAACCCACAAACACCAGAAAATGCTCCGTTATTCTGGTTCATCCAATGGCCACCCGATGTGAACAAACAACCAATCAACACCAAGATGTGTGGAGTAGTAAACATAACAGTAAATAGTAAGAATGATGAAGTGAGATCAACATTTCATTCTGCTTTACACAGTCCAACTAATAAATCATGTTTTTACCGTATTTCTAATTGTTTTACGCCGTTAGGGTGCATTGTAGAGCTGTGCTAATCAATAAGTTGATTCAATTGACAGATCTGAGTTGACAGAGTTTAAATCTTGTGTTTACCAGAGATGTGCTCATAAGTTTCTTGGAAATAAAAAAATCTAGCGAGAAACGAGCATAAAAACTAGTCAACCAAGACCAAAACGACAGACGACTAATCGACTTGGAGGGGGCAGCCCTGGTGCATTTGTCACGTGTTTTCATATCAAATAAGGGGTTTCATCGATGAATTATCACTCCATGCAGGGCTGCTGCAGCCACTCGTGTACCAAGTGGGACAAGGCTGACTAATAGGTTGATGAAGGTCAGACAGCACAACAATGGAGAGTCAAACACATGACGACTGGGGGATCACATGTTAGTTTCTTTCAAAAAAATTTTACTTGATGGACAAAATGTTGTCCCTTCGAACTCTGTGGAACTTGCAAATACTTGGTGCGCAGACCGCCTCTCTTTGTTTGTTTAACTACCCGAGTCATTGTGCTTTGATAAAAATCCCTGGTATTACACTGAACACGCTAAAAACAAAAGAGATTTTATGATTCTTGGATATGTTGAAGCCCTCCAGTTCTTTGAAATATCCGAACAGAACATGGAGAGAATTATTTTTCTCATTTTCCCTCTAAAACCCTTTTTCTCCTCTTTTACTGCAGCTGGAGTAGCTTTAAAGATGAGCTGCTGTGTGATATTGTTTTGACAGCAAGGCCATTTTTTTTCTCCAAAAAAAAAAAATCTGTTGAGAAAAATGATTGTGTTCTTTTTTTATGTTTACAGTATTACATCAGCTTAAAGTCACTTAAATATCATGTTGTCTTTGAGCAAATGGATTATAAAGCACTTTGCAATCTGTGGCAGGATTAAGTCGGCATTTAGATGACCTATTAAAGAACAAAGAGAACGTTTTAGAACAGGTTACCTATTTATACGCAGCAAAATGAAAAGGAATTTATATTGAACCGTTCTGTTTCTGATGCGCTAAAAGCAACTGAGGCCTGCAAAACAACTGAAGAGGAATAAGGAGACGCATGGTCACGTGGTCAAAAGCTGTCTCATTTATTATCAGTGTATCAGTGATTTGTCAGTTTCCTCCTCCACATCAGATCAAAGGAAAACATGTCACTTGATTATTTATTTTGATTGATCAATAGATTAATGGAAGATGACGTCCTCAAATGTCTTGTTTTGTTCACAACTCATATTGTATAGTATAAGATGTTCAGTTTACTGTCACAGAGGAGGAAAAGCAACCAGAAAATATTGGCAATTAAGTAGTTGGAATCATTAAAAATCTAGATCAATACATTTGCTACTAATTGATTAATCGTTGTAGCTCTCATTGTTAGATCAGGCTTGCAAGCGCTTCAGTTTGAACTTTGAAAATCAAGGAAAAAGTCAGCTAGTGACGTGATTTGGTCGCCGACTGTCAAAACGCACAGTATGAAAGCAATTCCACAATACATCTTGATACAGGCTTGTGACAGAGGCTGTGAAACTTCAAGGTAGAGGCTTTATTGTATTCTGGTTATTGTCAAAGTCTGTTCAGCCTTGCATTTCTTCTGACTTGCACACGCTGTTCCTTCTGTTTACCATATTGAGAGTTCATAAATCCTGCCAACGATATCGGCATTGGTCTCTCACCGGCCAAGTTGGAAAAACTGAACAATCTCAGCAGCTTAAGGAAATGATCTGGTTTCTCTATTTCAGCCGGTGACATTCAGAGTGCTGTTTTCCGTCTTGGGTGAGTTAACCACACAGTCCACCTTGTGTTGGGCAAATACCACCTCTGCAAAATCCATCACATATTCTCCTGTCCTCACGCAGAGATATTGACTTGGTGAGAAAAAAGACCAACCAGATTTCAGTGTGACAGCCAACAGAGGGTGAGGGCTTATCAGCAGAGGGTCTGACAATTTACACGTTAAAAGAGCAAAAAAAAAAACGGATGTTTGACCGTTTCATTCCTGTAATTTCACACGACATGAGTGCGCTTGCGTGACGAAGCATTGCAGACAAGAGACAAAGTTCATTGCTGGTACAAGGCGATCCGCCTCTTCTTCCACATATTGACGACGAAAAGGTGAACACGCACACAATGGTGAGAGGAAATAATGACGCAATGTGCCGACGGGTATTTCACTGATAACCAGGAGAAGTGTTTTACCCTGCTACCAGGGCAACTGTAGTCTCTGCTCTGTTTCTCAGTGAACTGATGCTATTGAGAGAGTTATCACAAGTGTACGTTATGTAATTCAACATGACCCATGGTACTACTTCTAAATCTTATTAGTCGGGCGTAAGCCATTGAGAGACAGGAAGTCTTGACAATAGCTGGAAGTCATGAAAAATGATACGCGGAAAAAGGCCTGAAACAACGGTTTCATTTCCACGTTGTGAAATGCGATTCAATTAGATTTCATGGACAAATTCTTGATATTTTCACTGTTGAAAACATCTCGGTCGCAGTGAAAGGGATCTTTGTGTGACTAGGGTCAAAATAACATCTCACCAGGTCGCCAACCCGCGTAATCATTGTTTTGTCCTTCGTACAAACCCTTCCAGAACTCGGCCATTAGATAATGCCATTATCACAAGAAAACTCAGGGCAATTAAATGCAGATTACGCTGTAATTCAGAGCCTGGTGCATTAGTCTGTGCTCCATCACGGAGCTATCTAATACACCTCTAATGCATTCAGACAGTAATATCCCTCTCTAATCCTTGGTAATGTTCGGTGCTCCCCATGGATTAACCAAACCCTCTCAGTTTTAAAAGCATTCTGATCCGCAAGCCAAAGTGGCATGCACCTCTGGAAGGTACACCTTTTATTAAGTTGAAGCCATGCCTCTCAGACAAGCAGCGTATTTACAAATGTGCATTATTCCCTCAGGAATAGACTGCCAGGGGTAAATTTAGGTCAGTCACAGTTAAACCAGTTCATTCCTCCATCGATGAAGGCCATTGAATTGTGTTGTGGTTGACAGAATCGGAGAAAATTATTTTCTGTACAGCATGTTGGCATGTTTTCACATACCTAGTGAGGCCTTTAATCTCCCACCAACCTCTTCTGCGGTTCAGAAAGAATAAAGAGGGATAAAAGAGATATGAAGGGAAGCACGAACCCACGAGTAACAGTTGTCGCGATGCGCAATAAAATCAGATATTGTCCCATTTCTATTTATTAAAATAAAAGCATTTATTCACTGTTGTGCGGGGAGGCTGTATATCTGGTTGACTGCACATAAGCTGTCCTTGTCCACTGTGTATTTATCTGAGAATCTGAGAATTATTACAGCTATTCTGATTGCATTGCAGATCAGTGTCCTTTGAGCTGCAGTGTGCCCTTAATGTTCCATTTAATGTTAAATACGTAAGCGCCCAACAAAAGCTGCATTTGCTTTAAAAAAATAATAAATGTAAACCCTACAAGGATACTATTCCTCCAAGATTATACAATGTGCAACCTTCAGCAACTCAATATGACTGACAACCTGCTTATGTAATCGTCTTAATTGTATGGTCTGTTACTGTGCAGTCAGGGGAAATCAGATTTCAATTTCTTTTGCCAAACACTGCTGCTCTGTTTAAAAGAAGAACCATTGTAAACAGTATTATGATAGCTTTCATTGCTTGTCATTGTCAGTTTCATTCTGATGGGGATAACTGACTCAACATTGTCCAGAGCTTTCTATTGCTGTGTTTCATATTCCTCTTATATGCAGCATTTATAATCTAATGACTAGCCTTTCATGTTTTGCTGGAGGTTGCCCGAAAAGTCCAAAAAGGAAATGGAAGCACAAATCTGATGCTTAATGATTTGTTTAATGCCGGGGCATTGTTTTTGAAATGTTTGACGAAATAAAAGCAGGGCATCTTACACATTTGTTGCCATCTGCAGTTTGAAAACTTGAACAGAGGAAAACCTTCACAACATAAACAAAGCGTCTGTAAGGACGCATCTCAACCCGTAATGATGACGGTTAAGAGCCAGAGAAATCCAATTGTTCCTTCAGCCGGAAGCATTACCGGGAGCCTTGTTATGATCTCCATGCTCGTGTTTCCTCTGAGTCACACAGTCCTACTCATGATCTGTATAAACAGAATGACAGAGACATAAACATACAGACAGGGAACGTCTACCAGTTGTAAATAAAAGGCTTAACAGACATTAGCTACAAGAGCAAACAGAGTTGCCATCCTCACCATCCAGCAGCACGTGCTGAGGACGAAGTCAAGGCAGCTGATCTGCATCAGCACCAAAACACAACATGACCAAAGCATTGTAATGAACACTCACATCAGCAGTTACATGAAGCGTTTTAGACTCTTTCCCAGCCGACGCCATCAAAAATATGCGTGCCCGTGTCGGCAAAGGGAAGCGGCGCTTTGCCCCGGACATCCAGACGAGTGAACAAGCCGTCAACCCCAAGTTCAAACTGTAACTTGGTGAAGAAACGTGGTTATCAGAATCAATTTTTCCAACAGCGGACTCAAGTTTAACAGAATCCTGACAGGATCACAACCTTTTCACAGTCACTTGTAAAACCAAAACAAAGCTATTAAAACATGTTGACTATCGCTGGACTAACCAAAAACGCTTGCGTTTGGGGCGCCCATTTAAAAAACACATAATATATATATGTTAGGGCTGGGCGATAAATCGATTTAATCGATTAATTCGAATGTGTGCTTTAAGGCGATGTGTTTTATTGAAAATCGAGAAAATCGCCCCCACTCCTCCCCCCCGTTGGGTTCCCGTAGTTGAGTGCGCGCGCATTGTTTACAAACGAAAACAATGGCGGCCAGCAGTGAAGCTCTCGTTCTTAAGAGAGGGAAGAATGTGTCTTCGGTGGTCTGGAAATGGTTCGGGTTCATGTCATCTGACACCGAACAAACAGCACCACGATGTAAGGTCTGTCTAAAAGCTATTGCTACAAAATCAAGCAGCACAACAAATTTAATGCAGCACCTCAAACAGAGGCATGCCGCCGAGTGGGAGAAGCGTTGCGCCCTGAGCAGGGAGCAGGACCGCGGGAGCACAAGCGATGCCGTCTTCCTGGCAAAAAATATTTAGAAAAAACATGCACTACTGTTTAATACTGTTGGTTATGTTGTGAATGCACTTGATTTTGTTTACATGCACTTATTTACTGTGCAAAATATGTTATGTTGATGTTAGATCAGATGTTGCACTTTTGAAAATGTGAATGTTAAAGGGTCACATACATTTTATTTCATGCTGTGTTTGTATCAGTGTATTCAGTTAGAAAAGCTTAGTGTAAAAAGTTACATTTGCACAGTTGTTTACAATGGAAGGCTACTATTTAATGCCATTTAATGTTATGTTTAATTAAATTTTATATTTAAATGATTCAGGGAAACAAAAGAGTGACCAAATACTTTTTGTATACTACAGGCACCTTTCTACAATGTTCAGGTTTTGTTTGCACTTTATTTTTATCAACCTACGAGGGAAAATCATCACAAAATAAAATAAAAAAATGTTTTCAACAGCTTCTGTCATCTGCAAAAATTTGTGGGGGAAAAAATCGATTTAAATCGTGAATCGGATTTTTTGTAAAAAAATCGGAGATTTTTTTTTTAGGCCATATCGCCCAGCCCTAATATATGTATATATATATATACACACACACTGTATATATATATATATATACAAACAGTATATGTATATGCACATGACCACTAAATTATGGGAGACTTGCTAATGTATTCTACCCCCTCACTAATAGCACACTGATCAACTAGTCTAGGTTGTATTCGCCATCTTTGGTGGTAATGTCCTTGCATAGCTTGACACACTATTGTACTCGGCCTTACTTCAGTTACTAAACTGCCTTCAAGCACTTATGTACATCATCATTGTTCGAAAACTGTAAAAGTGTGTATAGATTATTTTATCCAACAATTCTGTAATTAAAAAAAAGGTATATCTCAGAAGAATCACTCTTTTATGAATTCATGTGAACAATAATCACAAGGTGTCGGCCTGCAAATTTATGGATAGTTTGCCCCGACTTCAGTGAGCAATACAAACTCGAGGGAGGAGAGCAGACAGAGAGAGAAAGAGAGATACAGATCCTTCCTCTTCAGGCAAATATTACATTTTTTAGCTAAAAATACAGACTTTGGATTTCTTTCAGTCGCTATGTGGCGTGGATTTCAAACGCTTCATTTTTGGCGTTGGAAATAAAACCGAAAGTCTTTTAAGTCCAGATGGGAAAGCTATCAGTCGGCAGGACTTTTGGATGAAACTGCAGTTTTCACACAGATTTCCGTTTCACTGCATCCAAGGCCCGAGTATAACGGAATGAACATAATACTTGTTATTTCATCCTAGGAATGATTGACTAATGCCTCCATCACAAAGCATCAGACTGGAGCAAATCATCACTGCGCTGGTTTTGTTTCAGATAACACATGCATGTGTGGCCTGGTTTCTTTGCTACATGGGGACTTTTTAGCAATTTATATTGCATTTGCCTCTCAAAAGTTCTACAATGTAAACGAGTTTACACACAGACTGTATGACAAGTTTTGATTTCAGTTTTGTGTTGTTCAGTATCTTACAGTATATTGGATAAAGTGCATTGATTTGTACTGTACAAGTGAAATCATCCCAGGAGAAAAGGAAAAAGATGGAATATGACAGAATAAATGATCAAATATGACAATAATAACAACAACCCAGGCCATATGCGGAATCTGTTTCTGGATTAAGTCGACAGCCATCGCTGACCACTCTCAGGGAGCAGATGTTGATACACAGGCCTTTAATGACACTTTTAATACCTTAAAACTATTCTGCGTGTGTGTGTCTGTATTTATTTGTGTAAACCAGAGAACACAGCAGAATGGACAGAATTTAGTCAAACGGGTTTAGCAACTCACATGCGGCTGTAACTACTGATGATGATGATGGAGATGATAGAGCCCAATGAAATGTAGCATCACCTCATTCACACATTCCCCCAGGATGTGACAATAAACGTTGGTGTTACAAAGAGTGTCCGACTGATTTAATCTGCTGCTCGTCCGATCAGTTGCGCTAAAGCTTGCTGTTGCACACGGCTTCTTGATATACCAGAAGCATTTCAGCAGGTTTCCAAACTATGTTGAGGTTGAAAAGTCAAACAACTGCATATCTCTGCAGCTGCCAAGATCGAATGTCAAAAACAAGAGAGGCCGGAGGGAAACGAGCAGAGGTTCACAGTCATATGGTCCTATTTAACTTCACCTTATTAAAAGAGGAGACATTCACCCCTCAAAATTAGAAGCCAGTTTGTTCATATGCACACAATTTCACAGGAAATGTGACTGTTTATGTGAAACAAGTCCTTTGTTTTTGACTCAGCCATACTTAAAAGGAATTCCTTCCGCCATTTGGTTCAAAGGCCTGCTCCTGTCATGTTGCTGGTTCTTATTTTCAAAGGAAAAGAAAAAGGGTAGTCCGCGCTTCGATTTTTTTCCTTTGTGTCTTTTCATCAAGCCTGCCCTTAAAAGCTGATGAGATGAACTCAATCCATTGAAAGTAAATTCTACCCAACCTGCAGCTATAGATCCACAACGATACTGAAGACCGACCATGACCATTTAATCCTGAGGAGTTGACCTGTGTGGATCTCTGAAGGGCACCAGGCATCAACGTAAAAGCGGCACGCTAAAACTGCAGCTTTTATCTAATCGCAGAGGTCAACATGAGGTCTGCGTTAAATGGCAAGACCGACAATCCAGCTTAGGGGACCCCGTGCCCAGCCCAGAGGCCTACTTTGCTTGCGGGCAGATGTGGGATTTGTGACGTGTCGATGTTACAGCATTGATTAAGAGGTGAAAGGAAGGATTGTTCCCTGATGCAAACATCCAGACCAAAAGTTAATCCCAAGCGGAAACACTTTCTTCCACACAAAAAGGGTCTGAATGAGTGTTTTATTCCAATAAAAGCCACAATTAAGCTCCCATTAGGGCTATTCTGCCCCTGAAAAAGGAATATAATCAACCATCTGAACGCTGTTGCAAAGCAGAGAGCCTCGGGAAAAAATGTCTGTGTTAGTCCTCGGACACACACTAAATAGTGCCACATGCTTTGCGGTTGTTTGAAGGTTGTCACTTGTTTTGTCAGCAAAGACATTACTGTGCTGGACCAATGAACTGGTTATAATTCCCCATGATAAACATGACAGAGCCAGCCACAATAAATATCAACTCTAACCATTGCTGACAAGCTAAAGGGGGAATCACGATGAGTTGCGACTCACCACTTTGGCTCACCGCGCTGCATCTGCACGCTCTCAACCTGTTATGACCGGGCTGCCAAACGCTTCCTCCTGCAGGAGCTCAAGTTCCCCGAGCAGACGCAGAGCAGACGCAGACGCAGAGCAGACGCAGAGCAGACGCAGAGCAGACGCAGAGCAGACGCAGAGCAGACACGGAACTGCTGGCAGGGCCCTCTCATTTGCACCTGACTCTACATGGGTACGCTGTCCATACCCATTTCTTTTACATGCATCAGTACGCGCAATTAGTAGGGATTGATTTTAAACACTCGCATTCAAAATAAGTTGTGTTAGAATTGATAGCTGCTTCAAATACTTTGTAGTAATGTTGATGCTGCAGGAAGGGAAGGCAAAAGCCAGAATGACAGTTTTGAGTAGGAAAAGGTTAATGTTGCATTCTGGCTTAGACACAATGTCACATCCAACAGAGGCTGATAAATAATAGTCCATGTGGGTCACGTCATTCCAACAGTGTTTCGGTAAAACACAGAAGCACTCTTTGAGTCCACTCTGGTTATGTGTGAATCACATGTGTTGGTTTCTATTGATTTTTTTGGAAGACGTCGTTGGGCAGACATTCCATAATAATGTAGTCACATTGTAGAAACCTTGACTTCTGCAAAGTGCCAAAGTGTTTCAGAGATGGAGAGAAAATGTTGCGAATAGTTTCGCTTTCTGCCGACCGTAGCCGAAGGCTCAAGGCTGAACCCTCAAATCACAGTCCGTCATCTCAAAGGGCTTTACAGAAACACAAGTTTGCAAAGAAAACATGATGAAGAATTGGCGCTATATAACGGCATCGGTGTCACCATCAGGATCAGGATCCTGTTTAAATGAATGACCAAACGTGTGTGCATCGCCCGTGTCTGGTGGGAGGGGCTTAGAACAGAGGGGGGTTTCTCTAGAAAACTGCCTACCCCAGCTGTAAGGCAAGGCTATTTAAATCCAGTCACTTTCTTACTCAACAGCTTAAAGTTGAAGTCTGCATTGAGGTTCAGATATTCCCCTACAGCAGCGGTTCCCAAACTTTTTAGGCCACGCACCCCCTTCTACATCCCGACCGGGTTCACGCACCCCGAATCCCCCACACCTTAAAAAAAAAAAAAAAAGCAACAGAGCCTATTTATAGCAGCATGAAAATCGGACGAATGAGAGAACCGTTTGCTCGCGCGTGGCATTTGTTTACAAGATTTAGTCCGCTGTTAAATGTTGCAGTGTGAACACAAACCGAACAAAGGGGCAACTGCAACATTGTATCATATTAATCCCTGAATCAGAACAAAGCAAACGAACTGCAACAAAGTTTCAATAAATTTCAGTTACACAAGGAGTCACTTTTAAAGAGCAATAAGATTGTGAGGTAGCTCCTTTCTTGCTATTCTGTAACAGTTACAGTGTAACTGACCAGATATGAATCCCGTCGTGCGTTTTTTGTAGACCCAACACATGAATGAGACTCCAGTTGTTTTTGGCTGTTTTGTAACTCCTCCAATTTCGATATAAACAATGTAAGGGGCTTTTGACTTGCACTGGCATGCTTGGTGTTCAGGTGGCAACGTAAATAAGAGCTTCAGACTGTTAGCCAGAACCTCACTGCACACCACGCACTGTGGCTTTGGGCAATCTGCATTGGCAATTCAAGTGAAGCCCAGACACAGATCATTTATCATATTTCCTCTTTTTTTCAAATTTTCAAATCAAATCTTACAAAGGGAATTTTTATAATTCATGTTTCTATTTTGTGAAAAATCCCTGAAATCCCACTTAAATTTTTTTTAATTATATTTAATATGAATTATTACACCCCCTGGAGGCAGCTCACACCACACTTTGGGAATCCCTGCCCTACAGAATGCCCCAGCAGCATGCAAAACCACGCATGCCGAAAAATGGCTAATTTACATGCAAAAACAAATCCGATATTTGAGCCAAATCCAGCAGCAGCACAAAACCATGTGATGCTTTGCTGTAACTGCGTCTTCCAACTGACACACACAGAGCGAGCGAGCGAGCGAGCGAGAGAGAGAGAGAGAGAGAGAGAGAGAGAGAGAGAGAGAGAGAGAGAGAGAGAGCTGACCATTCAAATTCCATGTGACATCAGCATGACAGCAGGGACATGGACATCATCCCACCTGGGACTGCTCAGTCAGTTCCTTTCCTGCTCTCAAATCCCCTGATCAAACTGTGAAGCAGATTTTGGCTACATCATGACAGCATGCAATCAGGAACTGAAAAGGGCTCCATTATCTCCTGACATGCAGGTGTCAGAGGCGGTATTTCCCTCCACGCGGGAGCCGTCCTGTGCCAAGAGACAAACAGATTTGCATCAACGTGTCGTCCAGGTCTCCATGGAACCCCAGAAGGTAATCTAATACAAACGTCACAAACTCCATTTCAAATATTGACATATTTCACACAGTAAAATCAATAATGATGATGAATGCTCATTTTGTAAGCACTGGGATTTACATATTCCAACACAGTCCCTCTGGGCTGACAAATATCACAAACAGCAGCATTTTCTTTCTGTGAAAACACTTGCTTATACAACGCCAAACACACTGGAGCTACAAGGAATATGTTGAACACAACAGGGCATTGCCCCCAAACGCATGGTGGGAATTCAGCTGATAAATAATGCAGACCGCCATGATAGATTAGACTACCGGTACTCTTAATGCAGCTGGTCTGAATTGATTGTCTTGAAACAGGAAGAGACGAGAGGCTTTCAGGGAAATTCAAGGCGGCCATTCAGCTTATTTTGGCAATGCTGTTTCTGATCGGGACCAAGCTGCTGGCCAGCACCTCTAATTCACCTCCCAAATGTATCATTAAAGGCTTTATCCGGCTGAGGACATACTCTATGTCAGGAGTGACATTAAAACATGTCTGTTCCGTTTCATCAAAGCACACTTAACTGGGGAATATTCAGGAGTCTGTGTCAAAGCACAAACTACTAATTCACACAAACTAGTTGTCAGCAACTCATAAACTTGTGCAACACGTCTCACATCAGTTTTACCGATAGTGAAACAGTATGCACTTCTGCAAATCAACTGAACAAATAATCTATTGACTACCACCAAAAACACGTTTTGTCCTGTGCTCAGAGCCCTTCTTGAGACCACCTCAGCTTCATATGCTAGTTGTAAGGTCATGCTGCAGCCTGCTGCTCGTGCTCGTCCGATCGGTTTCTGGTGTCTCCACCTGAAGACTACCGTACATGAGAGGTGGCCAGCCAGTCAAAGATGAGCAGCGCCTAGTTCACAAGATCTTTGAGAGCTATTGTGACTTAAAGTGTTTTTGTTGCTGGTCATTTTCATCAGACCGCCCAGCTATAGAACTCAAAGCTTATGGAAGTTATCATTGATCGTAGCTCGCTGTCCAATTAAAGTTGGTTTTACAGTAATGCTGACTGTTTTTTGTGCTAATAGATCAAACGGCAGTGTGGACATAAAATAACAGCTGAATCTGTGGTGGTGCTCCATTTACAGCTGGGGAGGCTTTAGGCCTACAAGCTTTTACTGCTGGGGATTCGCTGGAGCAGCGTTACGTAATACAGGCCATATGTCTTCAGGCAGGGAGCACTATGCAGGTCATGGTCCTGATCACCGGCAATGACTGCAGTTTGTACAGGGTGCGAGTCTCTCTCGGTGTGCATCTAGAAATGTATTTATGTTAAAGGTTAATTCCATTTTAGTTTTTTGTTCACGGGCAGTAGATTGTCTTGCACCTGTTTCTGTACTGTTTTAACTGCATCAGTTTACTGCGCTGGCTTTCCCATTTTTCTTTCTTTTGAACCAACTAGACTGGATACGTGAATGTACCTCTGTTTTCTATGCATACAAAACAAAAGCATGTCGATCATTGGGATGAAACGGCCTATGCGGTGTATGATGGGTGCACATTCATGTAGGAGGAAGAAACAATGAACATTGTCTTCCACATACTCCAAATAAGTTGCTAACATCTGCAGAACTGCCGAAGAAGTGCGTGTCCCCCACGAAGCCCTTATGCAATCACACATTGGCCAGCTAAAGACATGAACAGAACCTGCTCTATGCATTGCAGTGCGTCTCTTCAAGTCCCCGGGGAGCAACTCTAAATATAGCCTCAGTTGAACTTTGGCCCCTTCCCTCTCTGTCTCATAAACACACACACATTTGCCATGATGCCTCTTCTCTTCGCCGCTCCATTCAAAAGGTCTCTAAATCGTGTATCTTGATGAATGTTAACTCAATGAGAAGAAAAAAGGAGCAGCCCCATGTGCAGAGAGCACTGCTGAGGGCAGATGTATGGCTGTGAGCCCAAGAAATGACAGAGAAACAAGTAAAAAGACATGAAAGGAGTTAAAGTTGGAAAATACTGAGAAAAATAACGAGATCAAAATAAATTTGGAAGGAATGGAGAGACTATAAAAGCTGCGTGAACAAAATGCAGCTGTTGGCATCAAAGCTGTCAGCAATTAATCTGTTTCTTTGTTGTAAGCATACCGCCGCTTTACAGCAGAGAGGAAGGCATGAACCGAGGCAAGGCCAGTCGGCCAGATGCAGCAGGGTGGCCTGCGGTCTCATGGCTCAGGGCTTAAGAGAATCCCAGGACCACAGTCAACAGGGCTTTCATGTGTCTGTCACAGGCCATTTCGTCTCAGAATAATTTGTTGGAGGCCAAATAACGGCATGAAAAAGAGGCTTTCATGGCTGAAACTGAGCTGAAAAACGGAGCCCCGGCTCTGCCCCTTTTTGTTAAAAGTTTGCATCACTTCCCCCATATGTGTGTGGGCAAATAAATCAACAACCAAACTCTATGTGCTGGTGAACTTTTATTCGTGAATGCAAGTAGCTGCTTGGCTACTAAACTGCAGAGATACACTACTTCCAGTAATTTCACTGTAAAAGCATTACTCGCCGAGGCACACATCAGCGTGGCTTATCTCAGGCAACCTGAGGTTGAAATTGTAATAAACCATCATGGACAGATGGACTTTATTACAGGCTGTGTAACCCCCTGGAGAAATAAAAGCATGAACCGATGTATCACTGTCTGTACGACCAACAAATCTGCCGAGCTGTAGCTGTGGCGCCTTCAGATGCTGGCTGCTGATTAGGTCTCGATGTCTTCATTCATCACAACTTGCAGTCACCGGTCAACACTTATGTGTGCACAATCTGCCTCGTGTTTGTGGCCACCATGGACACTGCGAGGGTGCTGAACCTGCAGCTTTATAACCAGGCTTCTAACGGAGCGTAGATTATGCAGAAAAAAAAAAAAACATCGTCCCAGGAGCATGTGCTGTTTGAGCAAATTGGCATGGAAAGATGAAACCACAACAAGCAGTTATAGTGGAATTTGTGTGCCAGCCGGCAGAGACAGGGACGGCGTTTACCTTTCCATGGCCTGTCAACAGGGGCCTTGTTGGGATGACATGGTGGCAGATGTGTACTAGGATGCTCCGGGCACTGTCCAAACACTGCACAGCACGAGGTAAACGAAGACACTGTGTATTGATGGGATTTAGCGGGTGAAGCCTGCCCACCAGCCAGGACTTGTCCAGAGTGAGGAAACGGGCAGGAAACATCACCACAGACCCATCACAACCTGGACAGCGCCGGTTCCAACTCCTACAAAGTTTTGGAGTCTAATTCCTTGTTCATGCTCGCCCCAGTGTCTCCGGCGCGAAGGTGCACGAACAGAAAATGAAGTCATCACGTATGGTGTGGGAAGCACCAAGGCTTCACAGGTTGTCGCAGCACCACTGGATTTTTGGAACTCGGCGCTCGTAGTTCACGGGCCGTCCGTGCAGGCCCACGTCGCGGTATAAAGGTAAACAGGCTTAAATCAAGATTCCCTGCTTCATATCTCGTTAAATGGAGTAAAAAAAAAAACTTGTTGTGAATGAAATCTGAAATAGGATCGACGCTGTCAAGATACCATCTCCCTCCTGTTTCGAAAAGTCACCTAGTGGCATAAATCCTGGATTAGCGAGACAATCTGGAGCAAGGAATGAATATTCCACAAACACTTCTCTCCATAGGGGGTGTCTCTTCAGAAGGCACTTGACCCCCCAAACACTTAAAGAGGGATGCTCAGTGGCCGACAGAAGCATGTCGCTCGCTGTGAATATGTTTGGCTGAATGAAGGCGAGGCTACTTTCTCTTTTTGAATAGCTGCAGTGTAACCAATGGCCTTCATCTTGATAAGGCGCGCATTATTTATGGTGGAAGAAGAAGGAGCGGTCAGTTTTTGAGCTCCCACCGTCTCTCTGACGTCCTGCTAATCCTTCAGCTCATCGTCTCCTCTGTGAAAAGCATGCAGCGGTTAAAACGAGGCAGGACGAACATGACAACGCGCTGGTAAAGCTGAGGAAGAAGTGGGGGGGGGGGGGACACGCCGACGATAATTATGCATAAACATGTTAGGCTGTCAACACTCCGACACCTTGGACTGAGTCATTACGGAGCCCGGGTTCTCCAATCAAGTCATTCGCTGGATGCTTTCTTTTCTACTCTGGTGAAATATGTCACACTTTCAACACACTTGCTACAGATGAGATCTGATCACAAGCAGTACTGCAGCAGCTCCAGATCAGCGACGGCCATACTGAAGGCTGACGTTTGTAATCTTTTTTTTGTTAAGCGCTAAAACAACATGAAAGACTTTGTGTCTTAGTGCAACATCAGCTTAACATCATCTGCACCGTTACCTGGGCACTCTCCATCAGAGTCCGACTTTGGCAAGCCCCAACGTTTCCACATTAGATGAGGAATTCTGAGAGTCGGTGCATGCTGAAGCTCAACATGGCGGCTTGATGGGAAATCCACCTTCAGTGATGCTTTTGATTTGGGGGGGGCCGACGTGGGGAACTTGATGTGTCCGTAATCCCACATAGAGGGGTCAAAAAACAGCCTCACCTGTCATTCAGCTCACATCGTTTACAACAAACAAACACACTTTCATTCGTCTCTTTTTAATTAAAAAGCTTCACTTATTAGGAGGCACTTTATTGATAGATAAACCGCTGAATTGCGCATTCAATTCCAATTACCACTGTGTTAATTAACATTTTCAATGAAAGTCAGCACCATGCGAAAAGCTCAAAAAGAACTCGACCCCATAACAGACAAACAGCACGCCGCCCTCTGGTTCTACGCTGCTTGCTAAATAATAATTTAAAAAACCACACAATGTTGTTCTAGGCTCATTTCATTCAGGCCACCTGATTTAGATACAGTATGTTCCACCGGTCAGAGTACATGTTCAGACTTATCAAATGAAGGAGTGAGAGAAGCGTGGGCGACCGTGGCGAGCAAAGTGGAGAGAAAGAGCCGTCCTCCAATCAGAGGATCGGCGGTTCCATGCTCGGCGAGTCGCATGTTGATGCGTCCTTGAGCAAGACACTTAACCCCAAAATTGCACCCTCTAAGTCGCGTTGGATAAGAGCGTCACCTAAATGACTGTAACGTAAGCAGCCAAATGCCTACGCTTAACACACTTAACACACTCTACATGTCTCATACACACGCGTGGTCAGGGTCTCGTTACATGTGGATGATGTCAGATGTCAGGCAGTTATGCATTTACCTTGGCACTGGAATCCTTGTTTTCCAAACCCCCTGTGAAAGTAAAGAAGACTGAATTAAATGGTTGTTTTACACTTTCTCACTCACACATACACCAACACAGAAAATCCGTTCATTCATTCATTCACACCAGAAGCGGGGTGTTTCATCATGTGCTTCTGCTGTTGGACATTTTCATATTTTGCTGGTAGCATTTATTGTCATCGCCACAATAAAATGTATTTCGGAAGACATCATACTCTCAACGACTCCTGTAGCGACACGCCACACCGAAAATAAGTGGACACTCCCGCGTCTTTCATGATTTGGGAAAGGCCCCTTAGTTCAAATGAGGTAACACATCAATGCTCAAGAATACAGTGATATTTCAGAAAGGGGTGTGCTTCAGAGAAGGCCCAACAGCAGGGTTCATAAAGAGTCACATTTCTGAGTTTGCCCCATTTGTAACTTGACTGGCCGTGCGAAGCCCTGACTTCAACCCCATCCAGCATCTTTGGGATGAACAGAAACACCGCCGGCCCGGTAAGCCGTGGCTTACCGGCCGACATCATTGTCGGCCTCACGGATGCTATCGCGGCTGAATGGCAACAATTCCCTGCAGCCTGGTTCCAAAATATCATAGAAAGCCTACATACCTTTGGCCATACAGTGTATCCTCTACTGCTGTCAAAGGATTTCATTTTAATCACATTGCCAGGACAGAAACAAATTAATATTAATAAATGAATTAATTAACAAATTAATAAAATTCTTTAATTGTTTTTAAATCTCCTTCTCTTTTGCCTTATGTTTTGATGCTTTTAATGGTTTTATGTGAAGCACTTTGAATTACCTTGTTGTTGAAATGTGCTATACAAATAAACTTGCCTTGCCTTGCCAAATAAAAAATAGAGACTCAACAGCTGAAAAACTGTGAGATAAATACTAAAATATGAACCGATTACAAAGCACAAACGCACAACTTGCATGAAGAGGCTCCCTTCTGAAATCTGGAAAGCTGAGCAACAGGATGTTGCCTCAAAGTTTTGTGTTGAGCTTTTGTTTTGCCAAGGAGTGAGTGTTGGTAGGTCAAAGGTCATGCTGGAACACCACCAGCAATAAAGGGCCTGAGATGACACTCGCACCTGGAAGAGCACAGGACGGTAAACTACCGCGTACTCTCAAAACGTCTCCTTAAAATCCAGCCAGTGAGCAGCAACACCAGAGCTTTTTAGCAGCACATGCTCCATTTGTTCCCCTACAGTGAAAAAAAATAGAAACAGGATGGAAGGCTCGACTCAATGCCAGGAAGGGGGAACATGTTAGTCATCCAAAGACTTTAATCAGGTCCAATCTAAGCACTTTCACAGCAGCAATGCGGTGGGGGAAGACAACAAGAAAAGTAGACTTTAACAGTTGCCTCTCGAGACTGACACATTGCCACTAATGCAGAAATGTATCCATTTCTGGTTGTGCAACATTGATGTTCTCACAAAGGGGTTACTGGGGCCACTTAGTCACACAAAGATGAAAATTGCTGCTTTAAATTCCCTGTTTCCCACTGGGTTTCTTTTTCCCCCCACACTTACAGAATGTATTCTAAAACCACAACCCTAAACATAAGTGTAACTCCCTCTCCTGCAAACACTTATTATGCCAGCGCCACACTAATAACATAAACAACAGAATAACTAACTCCTCCCATATGGGGTTGCTTGGGACAAAATCTCAAAAAGTGGGTTCCCTGGAGGAAAATCCACTCGGGAGAAAAAAAACCCTGACGACTTTCTGACACCCGTGTCCGGTCACTTCAAGTCTTGCAGGAGAAGTGCAGGTCGCATGATTAAGAAGGGGAAAGTTAGCATGAAGTTGTGTTGCATCATCGAGCATACTCGACTGAAGCTACCATATGCAACAGGCAGCAGCAGTCAGGAGAGGGGGGGGTGGAGGCGGGAGACGGGAGGCTTACCAGATGAAGTCGGTGCAGTGGCTGCAGAAAGTCGGCTGCTTGAAGAACCTGGCTGTGAATTTGTGGTTCTTCACTTCGTGGACGTTTTTTTGCCTCAGAGCACCTTTGCGAGCGAACCTGTTCGCCACGTCTGCGGTGGCCGACTCGTTTGAATCTACATCAGCCATGTCCTCCCTTACAAACAACGCAACGCTACAGCTTCGGTCTTGCTGTCTTGAAGTGTTTCCCGGTCCGTTTAGAGGCGCAGCCTTCAGTGTCGAGCCAGCAGAGCGCGGGGCGTCGGTCTTCACCGGAGACACTGTACTTACTGTCTGAGGGCTTTCCCTGCCTGCCGACTCCACTGACAGCTCAGCACGCTGCCAAGCTAGCCACAGCGGGAAAGTTCTACATCCGGTCCGTACCTTCGAAATAAAAGTATTTTCTGTTTTCTACAAAAGAAAACTGCTACACATTTCACACCAAGATAGTGCATGCCCATGACTACACTTTGTTGAAAAGTGACAGCAAAGTTGATAAGCAAGACAGTAGCTCTGATTTTATAAATAGCTTTCCGAGGGCATGAGTTGCAGTCGTGGAAAACGTTGTAGCGTATTGTGAAGAGGATTCTTAATCCTGAAGGCTTCATTCAGCTGCTTAATTCAGCTGCTGAACTGGACCTGATTGGATCAATACAAAACAAATAATTTGTATGGGTAATTTGTTCCTAAATATTAATGTTAATCAATATTATGGTCAAGCCTTTTTTTTGTGCAGGAATTAGTCTACACCAGCAACTGTGCAACATAAAAGAGATGTCCTGCAATAAATTATGTTGATTTTATGATCATATATAAAATGATCTGTTATTGTTGAATTGTTAAAGGCTGTGTTTGAGCATGCATCCCATTTGTATCAAATAAATTAGAAAAAATATTCACCTCTCAGTATTAGGCAACAGCACCACAAACCACAGGCCATAAAGTTGAAACAACACATCTCTTAACAGTTCTATAACCTTTGTGAAGGTAGGATTTATTACAGGGCTTTGGGCTGCATTCACTAATAAACTGGCAACCGAGTGTATAAAATACACAAGTGTCCTCAGTGTAGCCCTGTATCTGTGCAGTGCCGCCTTTAATCTCACAAAGGGCTTCGTGATGCATTTGCTGTCAAACAATACATGAAAGCGACAGCCACCAACCTTCATCAGAGAGAACACATGAAACATTTCTGCATATTAAGTATTCTACTGTTAAAAGGTACTGTAGATCATATTCACAAGTTCAGCTCCTTGGAGGAATTGAACTAGCAACCTTCAAGTCATAAACAGGAATCTCTGAATTGCAAGATCATTTCTGATGAAGTCTGTAGTGGATGTTAAAACAATGGGTTTTTGGCCAAATTAGCAGATGTCCTTTGCATATCATCCAAGTTCCAAGCCTGTGGAGCAATACCCTTCAAACAGTCAATCCAAACGCCAGAGGGAGCACGCTTCTGTCTTTAAAACCCACTTTAAGCTGTTTTATTTCTAAGACACACTTCCTTCTCGTGGTCCGAGTCGGCCATATCTTTGTGTAACTTGACGCTGCTCCTCACCGCTTCCTCCTTTTCAATCTGGCTGATGTCACGCATCCGAGCAGGGCCCGCTTCGGGAAGGGGCCCCTCGTCCCGCTTCAGGAATTTTGGATGGAGAGCGTCATCGTGTGGAAACATGGCGTATTACACATGTATAACCGCTCTGCAGAAATAGGTGTCAACAAGTGCTCAGTTCGGCGACATTAGCGCATATACAGATCCAGTTAATGTTGTGTTTGAGTCGCTTCGACTTGTTTTGTGTTCATGTGTTTCACAATACTCCGCCTGGACGTGTTTGTGATGCATCTATAATAAAAGAGCAACCTCTTCATAATTAATTGTTGCTTTACACAGAGAAAACATGGGATAATGATGAGATCACCACTGTAGATACTGTCTCCATCTTTCCACATGTTCACAAACACTGCCGTGGATCTAGTCCTTTAAAACCACAATTTATAAAACAAAAACCAGATGGTTTTAGTTTCCATTTAAGCGGTTTGTCTCTGATAATGTGCTTCATTGTCTCGATTGTTCTTAAAAATCTCTTGCTGTTATGAATATGCCTCCAACTGGATTCCTCGTTCACACACACACTGCTGCAGGTGGTTGGTGTTTCAGCTGGAATGCAATTCGTGACCATTTTGGAGAATTTGCTCACAGCTGCCTCACAGTTCACCAGCTCTTTTGACCTACTTGCTATCTCTGAAACTTTACCAATCCCCTCAGGTTCACTGACCAGCAGAGCAGCCTCACCATCTCCACCCCTCTCATGCAAAAGACAAATATTTGCAAATTATATCGGATTAGATGAGCCAGATGGGAAACCTTCACGGAAAGCATGTGATTTTGGGCTCAAGTCAATCTAAAACATCCATCGCTTAAGAGAAAGAACAAGAGCTTTTTTATCCGTCAGTGACATGATGTGTATTTCATTCAAATAATGAAGCCGGTCTGCCTATTAAACCAGCAGTAGTATTACCTCTCAACAAATCCTTTGACCTAGTTAGGTATTGCATCATTTCAGTGATTATGGTTCTGCAGGTCACAGTTTTTCTGTCTTTTTTTTAGTAAATTACCTTCTTTTCTTCAACTTTCTATAAACCTGTACTTCTTAAATGTTTCTAACTTAAACAAAAAGCAACTATTTGTAAACCCCAACTCGAGTAGGCTACATACACAGCGCTGTTTCTCTGCTTCATTAGAGCAAACAGCCATTGCACATTGCTAAAAAGTACAACACATGGTTTATATATGAGTGTGTGTGTGTGTGCGTGTGTTCATGCATGTGTGTGTTTGTACAGTGTCTTGGGAGTCTCTCCCTCATTATTTATGAGTTCAAATGCCATGCTGCCGGCTTCTTGTACCAAATCAAGGTTATCGACCAGCTCTGGGTAAATAGGGGTTAAGACCTTTGTGCTCAATCAATAGGAGCTTGTACTGGCATCTGATTGGAGCGGGCTATGAGGGGCCCGTTTACCCAGCAGCAGCCCTCATGCTGTCTCCACTGAGAAGACTTCACTCCCGAGAAGATGGCTCCGCCGTTGGCTTTGCTGGTCCTTTGCCAAGTGGCTTTATACACAACAGTAACATCCAAGAACGGTAAAATAGAGCAGGGTGATCGCTTTATTCGTTTATTTTGTGCTTTTTGTCATGTGCTGCAAATATTTCTGACTTTTAATCACTGTTCTTTTTTTGCATTTTCTTGTCTAATGTATCTTTTGTGCAAGTTTGCATCAAACGTATCAAACGTGTGCACAACTTTTACAGCAATCCCTGACATTCTAATCTACACTGCGTACTGTTGTTGACCATTATTCCTGTGAATCCTTGTGTATTTGTTCAATTATATTTCTGGTCCAGTGTGTGGCCGTCCTTTTGTCACCGACGGGATTGAGGATTCGACCCTAAAACGTCTGTATGAGCTGGGAGAGGAGGTGACCCCCACATGTGAAAGGGGGTACTTGCCGTCGACAGCGACCCCTCGAAGGATGACCTGTACCGGCACAGGACAATGGACACGGTCAGACCTGGCATGCTCCCGTGAGTTTACTGAGGTGTTGGACTCCCACTCTACGACATCATAACAATGCAGTGTTTCTCCTCTTTCCCAGAGCAATGCAGCAGTGCAATACTAGAACAGCTGTAATTCTTAAATTGTTTCAACCATCTAAAAGTAGAAGGTGTGAGCAAGGCGGGAGAAAAAGTTTACTTGTGTATTAGGCTTCTGCTAACCTGAAACAAAAAAGAAAAGAAAAATCATGAACCCCAGAGAAATCTTTTCCCAATGTGCAGGATTCATTTTACTCCATGATGTCCAGCTTTCTTCAGAATATATCGACCAGGAAACAACCAATTTCAAAATACATGTGCAAAATAAGGATTTTCAGCAGTTTTATCAAAATACAGGGATATCAGTATTATATAGTCTGATTTAGTCTGATATAGTCTGACCTTAAAAATATTCCAGTGACTCACATTTTGGTGCTTCTACGATGTGTGCATATACAGTAGTATTGAACCATCTCTTCTGCAGCCAAGATGTGCCCAATCCCTCAACCTCTGCAGCCATTAGCGATGGGGAGGACAGAAGCTCCATTCAAGAGTGTGCTTAACTACACATGTGATGACGGGTAAGATTGATTGAGATAAAAAAAAAAATGAAGTCACTTTACAGTTCATAAGGTGTGTTTACAGTACTATATACGAGAATGATGTGAACTTTGTCAGGTACGTCATGCAAGGAGCCAATGAGAGCAGCTGTTTACATGATGGTACCTGGAACAATCCACCGCCTCTCTGAAAAGGTACTGGAGGAAAATATATGCAGTGGAAATGGTAACAGACTTTGTGTCCAATAGAGAGCAAGCGAAACATCCAAAGGCTTTTAAGGAAGCTGGACTTCTATTTGTTTATTGATGCACTTGTTTATTGTGTAAGAGAGATTCTTTTTTCGTATATTGCAGCGGAGTTCTATCCTGATCGTTTTTCTTCTTACAGCCGTGAACTGTCCACTGCCCAAGCCACCTAGAGATGGAAGGATTGCCTTTGATAAACCAGTTGCTGGAAGCACCACCATGTATGGGCAAGGCTGGACATACGAGTGTAACCAACGTATGGCACCAAGTTTTGAGAGGGGATCCTGCATGGCTGATGGAAGTGCAGCTGAGCCACCGGTGTGCCGAGGTGCGCAGACCGTGTTCTCCGCGTTCTTTGGCCATCCTTCTAACTGCTAAATAACGCCTCCTCACCTTTGTGATCATCCCAGAGGTGAGCTGCACCATCCCACCAGCGATACCAAATGGCTTCATCACCTTCGCTGTGATGAGACAACATGGCTACAAGGAGAAGGTTAAGTATGCCTGCAATGAGCATCATATTCTGGACGGAGAGGCTGAGATAGAGTGCCAAAACTCAGGAAACTGGTCTTCCAAGCCAGTTTGCAGAGGTGAGAAAATACGATCTCGAAAACTAATCTCAGGCTAAACTCATGTATTCATGATTCTACACCAGCAGTCGATTAGTAAACCACAAGTTTTCCGTACACAAGTCGAGAGAGTCTCCAGCCCCTTGGTTACTTAAAATGAGCTTTTGCCATCCAGCTCCCTGCGCAGTTGGCATCAAAAGAGGCCGTATCTTCTACAATGCCAAGAAGCTCTGGATCGCAGACCTGAAACCCAACAGAGTCCTCCATGGAGAACATGTCGTCTTCTATTGTCTGAACAGAGCGGAGAGGTGTGGCTACCCTGTGGTCAGCACCTGTAACGATGGGACCCTCCCCATCCCAGAGTGCTTTGTGGGTGAGTTCCTGACAGCTAAATCTAATTCAAAACTCTTTTAGATTATAAATGCAGGCACCATGAACACTTGTACAGATACAAAACCTTGAACCCAACTTGTTTTTAATGCTAGATGAAACTTGAACTGTGATGTTTAATAAGCAGGGGTAAGCATTGTGTATATACTGTAATGAGTACACTACTCAACAGCAAGGATAACAGTAAAGATTAGACCAGGACAGGTTCTTGATATTTGACTCAAAGCTGAGTTTGGGCACAATAAATCAGATCACTCATTTCATGACTTTGGAGAAGCCCATGATGTTTCCATGCAGCAATGCATTCGATGATTGCTGTAATACATCTGCCTTTGTTTGTCTTGCCTTTAGAACCGGGCAAGGTGGAGTACACCGTAAGGGCTAAAACCCTTCCATCAGAAATCACAATGTGTGCTGCTTCACCCCCTGCAAGACCTGCATAACTTTGAACAGGATGACCGGAAACCCATGTACACTGACAGAATACTTGCATACCACCAATAGTTGGACCACACTACAGAGACAGGTGCCACTTGTATTCTTGTGCCTGTCATTATCAGCTAATAATAAAGGCATTATTAATAAAATAATGTAATCTCTATATTTGTGCTGAGATTGCATTGTCAATTGCCCTCGCTACACATCTACTCTGTAAGAGGCGTTTTTCTTTTCTTTCATGTGTTGCAAAGTGCACCAAGCACGTCACAAACATTAATGGTGGGGTGTGAAAGGGACTTTTCTGGAAATAAACATTCTTACACCTCATAACCGAAATTCGGTTGTTCTGTTTTGATGCATTTCTACTCTTTAATATGATTTGAGCAACAGCTAAATGGGGCCAAATAGAGTTTCAGAATATTGCAGCAACAAGGGAAAGTCCCCTGCTGGAGCTTTTCACTTCCAGTAAAGAGGATTACGATCTGTTATTGCAAAACTCAAGCAGAAAAAAAGAAAGAAGCAGAGGACAAAACAAGGATCACCAGTGAGCAGTTACTTCATGCTGCTCTTATCTGTTTACAGCAGTGGAAGAGGGGACAGAGATCCAGTGTTTTGAAGCAGAGACCACAGGAAAGAACAGAGGAGCGTCTGTACATTTCTACAAAGGATGGGCCGCATGCTGGCTTTGATTCTGCTGTGTCCATTTGTATATTTCACCACCGTTACATCCGAACAAGACAATGGTATTTGCTTTTGTTTCTTATACTTTCTTAACCTTTACAAGGCTCGAACTGCATGCATTCACAGTCATGCCTTTGCTGTTTTCATGGCTTTAGCGTCAGGTAATGTTACAAGAAACGGATTCTGAAGGCATTTACTTAAAGTAGTAATGACCATGTTCAGTTTTGGAGGCATACAAGGCAATCATGTCACTTCATTTGCTGTTTGAGATGGTTTGTTTCAATATGTTGTGAAGCTGACAGGGGACAAAATGTGTTCTGTCTCTATGAAATACACTGTAATCTTTGCTACAAAATTTGATTTAGTATTTTTTGTTAAGTTTCTGCGACTTGCTTCCTGTCAAATGATGCCAGCGTTGCCAGTCATACTGTTTAAATCGTCAACATCAACGTGCAATAGAGTTAACCCTATTTCAGAAAGGTGGACCAAGTAAAGCCCTAGTAATACACTCCTTCAGAATAATCAACTTCCAGTAGATGAACAAAAAACAGGATTGTAATTATATGATAACTAAACTACAAATAGAGTATATAACTACACGTGCACACACATTCCTTCTATTTCAGGCTCAGCACATGAGACACACACATGGCTTTCAAGATCAGACTGAATGTGTAACTCCTGAGGTGCCCATGTTCATTCGCTTGTCATGCTTTGAGGCTGGTTCATTTGTATTAATCGAATCGATTGGAATATTAACGTCCAGGTAGTTAACGGGGTCTGTACATAATCATCATTAAAACCGTTTGTCCTTGCAGTGTGTTCCAGGCCTAAGCTGGCTGCCACCATTGACACGGATGGGCTCCAGAGGTACTTCAGGCCCGGTGTGGAGTTAACGCTGTCCTGTAAACAGGGACACACCACCGTGTCGGGCCCTCGGAAGATTGTTTGCGGTGGCAGTGGAGAATGGACGAAAACCAGATTAATGTGCATACGTGGGTCTCCATTACTCTAGTGAGAAGTTGGGGTCAAATGTATACACTTCAATTAAATTTTACTATGATTATTTATGATGTGGCATAGAAAAATGCAATGCTTGAATACATTTCGGGGAGAATTTGATTGTGATTATTGTACCCTCATCTATAATATTATTGGTATTTGTGTTTTGCATTATTCGTAACAGAACAACTGAATAGCAAAGCCCTCAATTCACACATGTTCTCTGTACTGTTTTCCCTCCTGCAGCAAAACGGTGTCCCTATCCTGATCCATTGTCTCATGGAGAATTGTACTATGAGGATACCGTGTTCCAGAGTACGATTAACTATACGTGTGATGAAGGGTAAAGCAACAACATCCTGTTGAATTTCATCGTGTCATTCGCTCTTTCCGCCACCTTGCTGTCCCCAATACACTGGTGGCATTTTTACAAATGCAAAATGGCAGGCCTTTTGAATAAATTAAAATATTTCATCTCTATGAGATCTGTTTTGCCAACATTGACAAGTTAAGAGTAAGAGGGAGCAAGTGTGTGCATATACACACACACAATACTTAACAGTCTGCACAGTCAGGCAACGTTTTGATCTACTTGAAAGGGAATAAGAGGAATAAACCATTTATTTGTGCATTACAGTGTGCAGACGTCCTTTGTGCCCTGAGGTTTACACATAGTGTCATCACGATCAATTGCCCATGTACTTTTGAGTCCTGAATTTTGACTGTTTAAGCATCAGCACACACAACAAACAGAGCTACATACGGAGCAGGTCCTTTTCAGCAGCCCAGAACCAAACCCTGGCTCCAAATAGGGCCATCCCTGTTTTTCTGTCAAGTAGCGTAGTTCTCCGACTCGCTTGGCACACGGTAGAAGTTTCAGTTGGTTGCAATCTGCAACCTTACCGCTAGATGGCACCAAATCCACTGTTCCTTTAAGACAACCATCATGTGTTTCGTGTATTTATTTGCAATCTAAGCATGAACTGAAATGATCTGGCTGCTCTGCACAGGTACACCTTGACTGGAGACCGTGCTGCTGTGTGTCTTGCTAATGGAACATGGAGCACAACAGTGCCAGAGTGCAAGCGTATGTAAACCATTACATCCTTCTGCAAGACCAGACAATAAACAAGAAAATATAAAACTGGATTTTCTGTGGCACACAATTGAATGATTCTGTCCCGATGTGAAAACACTATTTACTTGGTATCAAGAAATGTACACCGCAACTAAGCTATTAGTCAATTTGCCCTGCTGTAAATGCAAACTGAAACATTTTGAAAAATGACACAGTGCAAGCATGCATTATGGATATAAATTGGGCATATTCTGTCTCTTCTCTTGTAGCCGTGACCTGTGGTCTCGCACCGATCCCACAGTTTGGGATGATCATTTATGACAAGAGGATCAGAGGGAACACCACTAATTACAGCATTGGAGGGACGTACAAGTGTCCGCCTCCGTACGTACTTTTTGGCAACGCAAGAGCAGAGTGCACTGTCAGCGGCCACTGGACCAAGACACCTGAATGTCAAGGTATAAAGGTTTAAGAGCAGGCGCTGCTCTGATAACGCCAAGAAGAGTTAATGTGGCATTGCAAGAAGTATTTACTGAGCACAACCGTTGCTTTAAAGTTTCACTGAAAATGTGTTTTATACCATTGTGACACTTCAACAAGCATGATGATGAGAACAAAAACAAAAATATTATAATAATAACATGACAAACACAATATGAGATTTGGTGAACATTTCAATAATGGGCCATTAGGCGCAATGTGAAATATCTTTCATGGAAAAAAGACAACACTACAAAACAGTTTTGGGGGATATGGGGGATTTTCTCACTCTACTGTTGGGAGTATAGCTAGAAGGTAATAACTATGTAACACCGGGTGCTGAATAGACCCACTACAAATTAGATGCAATAGCTCCACTCTCTGGTTTTCATTATCTCCAGGGGACATTTCCCAATACACTTTAACTGGAATGATTAGCAGATAGTGGCCGACTATATGATGTTTTGCCACATTTTCATTCGTAGAGACTCTCTAATGAATGGATTCAATGAATCCTGTTATAGTGGTGACCTGCCCTGCGCCGGAGAACATTGACAAAGGCTACATGTCAAGCACCGACCCAAGAGACTACGACTACATGGAAACGATCAAATATGGCTGCAATGGAGACTATGTACTCGAAGGAAGCCTCCAGATTGTTTGTCAGCAAGATGGGAATTGGTCTGAAAAGCCATCCTGCAAAGGTAGGGCTGCAACCAATATTACCGTTATTGTACATTACAAATTCTGGCGATAGCCGCATTTCTTGATCTTGACAGGTGAAGGACCTGAGACATGCTTGTAGCTGTTTAGTTCAATAAAAAAGGCTGGCATATGAACATTTTCATTCAGTTTGGATTCATGCATTCCTCTTTCCAAGTCTGTCTGTGACTTTTGGTGTTGATAATTCCATCCCAGCTTTTTTCCATTTATTTTACTTTCAACTTTACTACAATCCCGTGACTCATTTGTTTGCCTGCGTTGACCATTACATCAGTGTATATACATTTGGAAATGCTTTTCAGAGTTAAAATGGTCATTTCAATGCCTCTGCATTTGACCTAAACTGTCAGTTGCCATCTCATAAAAACTCCTCCTCCCTTTTATTGGTAGCGAACCACTCTCAATTTCCTGTAGGGACACATAAACAACACTTTCATAAGATATAATGTTTGTTCTACTTGTCACATACAGCTCCTTGTAGTGTTGGCATACAGAAAGGAAGGATACGATACAAAGGACAGAAAATCTGGATCAAAGACCTACAGCCGAACAAAGTCTTCCACAGCGCGATTGTCTCAGTCTACTGCATGGACAAGGCCAGGAAATGTGGTTATGCAGTATCAACCCAGTGCATCGATGGGAAACTCAATATCCCTGAATGCTTTGAAGGTAAGAAATATTTCACAACATATCACCCAATAGCCAGAACACTATAGACTTACTTTATTCCATTTCATTTATTTTTTTACTTTTTAAATATATTTTTCATATTTACTTTACTATCACTCAACCTAAGACATCAGCAGTGCCGGCTTGTGTCCACTGTTTTCATAAAAACATGTATTAACATCTATTTTCTAACAAGATTTGAAGAAACAGTGTTTTAAAAACTATATCAAAAACATATCAGACAAGACAAGTGATTGTCCTCTTGGTTCAAAAGTACAGTTTTTATTCCCTATTTATCCCAATTCATATTTCCCCAATTAGTACTTGGTAATAACAATAAATTATTCTCATTATGTCATACATTTGAAAAAAATGAAATGCCAGGGCATATTTACAGTCTCCTACAAGTTATCACCTGGCTTGGTCATATCAATTGACACATCACTTGGAGCAGCTACACTTCCCATCAGACCTATTTATACTCAACCCTGCAGTGAACAGCAAATCACAGCAGGACACATGGAAGCTTTTTGGGTCAATATTCTTCAGACATGATCATTAAATTATAAAAGAGAAGCATTTTGATTGTTAAGGCTCTTTACCTCAATTATGGTAAGTGTATTCTGACCTGTTCTCTGTGTGTGTGTCTCTTTTCTAGAGCCCAGCGGTGTTGATTATACCATTCATTCAAGTTCACTTCCATCAGAAATCGAACAGTGCTGAAACAGCAGCAGATCCCTTCTCTGAATATTATTAAACTACTTCCATATCCAATAGGTGTTGGTGTGTTCTGGTTGTCGTGGTTTTCTTCTGTCTGTTCAGTCTTCTTGAACTTTAAATAATAGCCACAAATAGATTCGTAGGAACCGGACACTGAGAAAAAAACAATTTTTCTGAAGTACAATGTGTTTTATTCTTCAGATTTGCAGACAAGGATAATACAGATCTAAAAAAAACAAAGAGTGTGGATTCAGAATCCAGACAAAGAACATTTTCTAAACCTTTCATGCTACGCTCCTCCTGATTGGTTGGGATGCTCTTGATATGTCAGTAATCAAAACACAAAAGACACTGAGCTTCTCTGACTGGTTAAGAATTAAATACAGGATTGTTATACATTTCACTTTATCTCACTTGGAGGCTCTGTTACTCAAGGAGACTATATTATACCTGAAACTCTTTCCAACCTGTGCCTCACATTTGCAAAATAGTTTTTAGTATGGTGGAGCTAACCAAACACCCTGTTATACGAGACTCCCTTCTCGAACGAGTCCAGTTACTCTGGTATGCACAGGTCAAGATGATCTTCTGCCTTTCTTTGCAAACTCACTTTCTGATCATCTGTACTTCATATTTATTATTAAAATGAACACTTACATTGTGCAAGCAATGTACTGTAATTAAAATACATATCTTATTAATTGAGGTAACGATTGATAGTAAGGTCCTTGTCGTAATTAGTGGGTAATAATATGTATTGCCTCCTGTATACCTGCAAAAAGCACAGCCAACTGTTAATAAGTGCAAAATGTAGGCCTTTAGGCATTGTTTAGTGCATAGCTAACGGCTAAGAAATGCATAGTAAAGTATGTATTGACCTCATTAAAGCAACAAAAAAGTTAAACAATGATATAATAGGTCAGTTAGTGATCTTCAATATGGAGCCTTATACACACAATGTTGGCCACCATTCATGTATGTGCTTGTATTGTCCATTTGGCTCTTGCCCAGGCAATGCTGCCTGTCCATGTGTGGTATCCGCATGGTATCATCGATGGATAGGTCCTCTGACCATGAGATTAAACAGACATGCTGCTCTCTTTTAAGAGCCAGCCAAATTCGACTTTGAGATTCGGTTACACGCCACAACTTGTGTGTGCCAGAAAAAATGGCCTCCTGGCTAACCAAATGAAGGCAGATTGGCCACGAAGAGCCAAACCAGAAAATGAACTTTGAGTTGACCTGTGAAATAAGGCAACATATTTGATTCTATTGATCCTTCGGCAAAAAATAGGATTTAAATTCAACTCATCTCATGAATTCTCATGACAATACAAAAGAAGACTTTGCTCTTCACAAACATTCCATCGAGATTGTATTGTCTGTGAATCTGTACCATTGGTGGCTTTTTGTCTCCAGCTAGTGGCCGACTCAGATCCATTGATTTACTGCATATATTCACAACTTTGTCCCGCCACTGGTACTATTGTTGGTCTTGCTAAAAACTTTATTTTTGGGTATTTGATTGAACAAATCGCCCTCTCATCGACTACATCGATCAGAATGCAAATAAGGCAAGGGAGACTTCTTCTCCACGCCAGAAAAATAAAAACGGATCAGCATCACATTATAACATGAAATGTGTATTGCTATTACCAGATGTCTATCTGGTAATAACAATATATGTTCCCGTCATTGCGAAGTACAAACGTTAAAACAAGAAACGTCTCTCGCTCTAACAATACACTCAATAAACCCTAACCCTAACCCTAACCCCCCTAACCCTAACCCTAACCCTACCCTAACCGTAACCCAACCCTAACCCTAACCCTAACCCTAACCCTAACCCTAAACCCTCCCAACCGTGTGGCTGAAGTTGGATAGGGTTATTTGGCATAATTTTAGACATTTTTCCATTTTTGTATGTTTTTACATTTTAAAGCACTTAGCACTTAATTTATTTAAATTTTTTTTTTTTTTTTTAAAAAGCACTTATTACTTATTTATTGGTTTAAAAGCACTTATCTATTTATTTTTTATTTTTTTTTATTTTTTTAAAGTTTTAGATGTGTGTGTGTGTGTGTATTTACATTTATTATATGTTAAATTATCTTTTTATATTTATATAATTATTGTGCCTTTTAACCTCCCTTCCCCTTTTAGCATCTCCTCTCCGTCTGTCCCGCTGGCGGTTGCTCTGCTGTCAGGCTGTTTTTAATAAAATTGTTTAATTGTTTTTTAAGGACAGCCCCCTTGTGCCAGTTCCCCTCGTGGCCCTCTTAGGAGGGCCCCGCTCTTAACTAAACCTTGGACAACCCTTGTACAACCCTTGCAGAAAATAAAAAATCTGACAATGTCCTGGAGTGGACATAAACAGAGATGAAACAATACACTCGGCCTATTAATGACAAACAAGACAAACAAGACAAACAAGCTTAAACTGTGCGCGCTCCCGCGATGTGCACGCCGCTGTCCTCTGACAAACATTCGTCTATTCTCGCGAGATCCGACGAGTTCTGCTTTCTTCTCGTCCAGCATGGCCGCGCTGTATGAGGGGTACACGTTGTGCGGACTTGCTCCAGCACAAAATCTGTCAAATTCAGGCATTCAGGGGATCGAAGCGGAGAGAGACAGCGACCATGTCGTCGTCACCGACTCCACCAGATCCGTCACGCTCTACAAGGTAACGTTTAACGTTTGTTTTGAGGAGGCTCTCCTAACCAGCTGATCAGCGCGACCTGGAGAACTCGTGTTGGCATCCTCTGCTGTTCTTAGCAACGACATCTGTGCTAACTACCAAAACAGACGAGACAAGACACAATCTTCTAGCTGTGATAGTACTGACTCCTTCTCGGTTCGCTCAGGTTGTTGTGAACAGCATGCCAGCGTACAAAAACAGGCACATGTTTAGCTAACGGTCGCTATAACGTTACCCACCACAGGACACGCGCAGCTTGCTAGCTAACTGGTTTGCATTGCTAGCCTCAGAGTGTATCTAATGTACTGCTCCACGTAGCGCTAAATGATTTACCACGCATCTTCTTTTCTCTAACGTTACATATCAGCGTTTTCAGAATTGGCTTCGCTGGCTTGTTTCATAATCTTCCAGCTATCACATTGCTGTCACATTGTTTTAGGGAGTGAAGGGAAACAGTTTGTGTTGTGACCGGTTGAACCTTCTCGCGTATTGATGTTGTTAACTGGTCCTCTTTTAATGTATGTTTGTTGTGGTTCTGACAGGTTTCAGACCAGAAGCCACTGAACAGCTGGACTGTGAAACAAGGACAGACACTGACCTGTCCAGCAGTCTACAACTCACAGTCCAAGGAATATGTGGCAGTCTCAGACAGCAAGGTAGACTTTCCCCCTGGGGATGAATAAAGTCTCTCTCTCTCTCTCTCTCTCTCTCTCTCTCTCTCTCTCTCTCTCTCTCTCTCTCTCTCTCTCTCTCTCTCTCTCTCTCTCTCGGTGTTGGTGCTTGCTTCAGAGCACCATCTGTACAGAAACCCAGCTGACTCGCTGTCAGATTGAAATTGGGCAAATTAATAAATTCTTACATACTAAGATATACTTTCCCATACAATAAAACAAAGACGTGAACTCCAAGGCAACAGTGACTGAAACGTTGCTTTTTCAGTGAACTTAACAGTGTTTTTGAATTTCCGTCTACCAGCTGTACAATAGATTAGATCATGTTCAGCCGGCCTTGTCCATATGATTCCTAATTCACTCCACAGTGTTGCCTCATTTTAAGGTTTGACCATCCTAATGAATGTGGTCCTTAATAAATAAACCAAATTGTTACTCACGCTGTCATTCGTTTAGGATCTAGGTGTCGCTCTAGATCTCTCCCTTTGAGCAATATCTACCTGACACTGTCACAAAAATAATGTCTGTTTGTGTTTTTTTTTTAAGGTGATCAGAATTTGGAAGGAAGAAGACATACTCTTGGAAAAGGCCTTCAAAGCAACCGTACGTGAACTAGTTTGTACAGTGTGTTGTCTGATCCGATGTTTAAAGCCCGTTGTCATAGAGACGTAATGAATCATACAATTGGGGATAATGACTTGGTGGTGTTTTCCAACAAGCATGCTGGAAGTAATTCATTCACACAGTGAAGCCCTCTGTATCAGATCCATTTGTCCATTGTGCCTAACCGAGGTCACTGAAACTATAATCTGAACCGCTTTGGTCCAATCAGAGCAGATCCTCAGTCCTTCTCCTGTGTGTAAATCCTCTCCAGGTGTCGTCAGATGTCTGGAGGGTCCACTGTGTGGCTGGAGGGGAGCCTGTGGTCTTGTTCCATCGAGGAGCTGTGAGGCTCCTGGACTCCCTTCTTTCTGCTCCCCAGCAGCCCATAGAGGAAGTCCTGGCTCAAGAAGAGGCCATTAGGTCAGTATCACTACGCCTTACAGCCCCAGTAAATCCTTTGGGTTATAATCTGGATTGAGAGTGATGTTGACAATTCAATTTCAAATCGTAAAAAAATAACTTGTGCTGCAGCCTCACCTGTAGCATATTAGTGATTGCTCCTTTTGTCTTTAGGTGGAGCACCAACATAGTGACAGAGTCACACACGTTTGTCATTTTCACAACCGAACAGGTAACTTCATTTGAATTGCTTGACTCATGACAGGAGACACAAAAGCTTAGAACTAAATGTAACGACTTCAGTTTTAAGCATTCGCTCATTTGCCTGCTTGGAAATGTGTGTGAATGCCATGTGTTTGTTTTTACCCGTTTACCAATAACTTATTTATTTTGCCCTTTGTTTCTCCATGGATATGTGCATCAACTCTTTATTTATATGTCTAAAGGCCTGTTTTTGCCTTTGCTGTCGATGTCGTCCCACAGAAAGGAGATCATTTCCTGTACCTGCAGAGACTGAATCCCAACACCCTACAGAGGTACCGGCTGGAGAGGGAGGAGCTGGGTCTTTCCCCACTCAGCTTCTCTGCCTCCTACAGAGATAAACACATCCGCCTGCTTTATCTCTGTAAGTCTGAGTGTCCTGTGAAAATATTTTTAGTGTCAGTGTTTGACAGCACGGGCTAATTTCGCAGACTTCCTTTTCTGTGCACCGCCCATTGTTTACAGTCCGAACAGCAAGTTGCGATGCAAGAATGGAGTTGAGAGACGACGTGTACGACAGGATTGTGAGTTTACAAGCTCATTTTAAGCCAATAAAAAGTTATCGTCAGACGATTGCCGGTAGGTTTGCAGATTGCATTTCGACCGATGCGTTCCGGCTCTTTTGCTCTGCACACGGACTACTAACAGAAACCACAACGTTTCCAAAGCCCAAATCTTGTCCTGCTGCATACAGATTCTACTTATGAATGCAGAGTCTGTTTCTAGGGATAGTACTGGTTTTGTTTATAGTTTCCACACTGTGAGTTACATTACAGATCCATGAAGTGTTTCACAACAAAAAAACAGCAGCGGCGAGTTGTGGTTTTACCGTGTTTAATGTCAACTTGCAAGTTTATTTTAAGTTTATTTCAAGTTACACATTGTGTTGCACAAACACAGGATGGTACATGTAAGATGGGTGTTATTAGTTCCCTCAATAATCGTTTTTTTGTGCCTCATCATTTTCCTTCCATCCAGACCCTAACGGTCATTTATACCAGAGTGTAGTCTCTGTGCGGGGCCTGGTGGCTGACGAGGGGGCCCAGGCTCTTCCGCTGCCTCGCAGCCTGCTGCTGGGTCTTCCCGTCGGTGAGGGCCTACTGGAGGCTGCATCCGCTCAGGCCCTGGACGAAGCCCATGTAGCCGTTGTGGGGGTTCCACACCCCTCTGCCGGATCTGGCAACGGTAAATGCGTTTTAATCCCACTGCCTGAAATGAAGACCACAAGGGCTCTCTACTCGGACATGTTTTCAGATATTATTACCACGAGCATCTGGCTGGTTTTCACTCCGCTAAAAGTACCATTTTATGCAAGACGGATCTTAAGTAAGTCAATCTGGGATATACTTCAAGGCTTTCGGTAAGTCATGCTTGTGAGTCAACATGCACAACACGGAGAGCCGTGCCCTAAAGGTTTTAAGTATGAAAAGTTCACAGTGGCGAAAGTGACAAAAAATGTTTTATTAGCTTATGCAGACATTACATAATCAATAAGAAGAATAGGGAAAGCAGGCATCACTTTGTTTTCTTTTATGACTGACCTGACCTGAATTTAGTTTCTAGTGTCTGCATCTTGTGCCAGGAATTTTGTTTTGGTGATAAAGACACGAGAATGATGACCTGAAGCTACGTGACTCCAGTATCTGATGCAAGCGTGTGTGTCTGTCTGTCTGTCTGTCTTGAATGGCTCTCTGTCTTTGATTTTTCAGACTTCCTCTGCATCTGGAATACCAATTTCCAGACGCTTCAGGCAGGAAAAGAGATGGCGGGTAAAATCTACGGCCAGGTAGGAATGTTGTGTGTGTGCACATAACTCATCAGTAGAATAGTTTCTTATGTCTCTGTTATACGATCAGTGGATGAAACAAATAGTGTTAATGAATTTGATGAGTATGCGGGAACCACCCGCTCAAGCTTCCCTCGTTGTTATTATTACTGCAGGCCACGGTTCCCTGTCCTTCCAGCTGCTGGGTGCTGATTAAGGACTGTATGACTTTGGTAGAGCACTGTGTCTGCTCTCCACCGTGACGGGGCTCACTGTCCCTCCTCACAACTTTATAGCAGTTTACATTGATAATGTTGTCGCTTAAATAGTTGTCCTAGTTCATATGATCGCTGTTAATCTAAGGTAACTTTAATTCCTGTTTGTGTTCCCTTTCTTTTGTCTTTAATCTAGCTCTGGAGTTTTTGGAACAAGTTAGTCATTCCACATGGGAAAACCCTCTCTGTTATTCCATACGAGTGCCCCAAATCGTCCCTGGCCTCTGCACTGGGAAAACTGAGGCAGGTCAAGACTGACGGTGAGCTCAAACAAATGTGCAGTACTGCAAAAAACCTTTGATGCCAGAGAACACTAATCTAACATCAATAAATAATACTGCAATGACGTGTTCTTAATAATGCTGGAACACTAATTCGACACTGCAGATTTGCACGTTCACTCAGTAGACTGTGTTTTTCTTACTGCAACAGAGTCCGAAGCCCCCACTTCTGTACCATCTTGGAATAACATCCTGCACGAAGAGAAAGCTCATCCCTCGAGAACAGTGGACACCAGGAAGACGGTTTGTTGGACCTGATACTAGAGACTAGGCTGCTGCTGCTGCATTAATCCCACACACTGTCGCCCTGAAAACTGGCTTAGTGTTTCTCAGCCTGCCAGCTAGTTAACACTAGCTACATATGAAACTGATTTACAGTAGCTGCTGCCTGAAATTATTGAATCGTTCACTAAATGTACAAAATTGTGGAAAGGGGAAAATACATAATACTACACTGCTGTTCTGTAGTTTTAGTTTATTTGTAGATTTATCTATACAGTTCACCTAAATTAGTATGTAAAGAGGTCTGTCTCATTAGACAATTCATCGCATCTTAAACGTGCTCACATGCTAGAACCATAATAACACCAGTTGCTGACGTGACACCATTTTTATGAGTCAGCAATTATCTGCTTTAAAGTTGTGTGAGTGATGGTTCGGTAACTATCCTGTCAATTGTATAATCTATGGTTTCATTCCTCTTTCTTTCCATACAGAGAACAAACCGTAAGAGCCAATCAGCACCTAGTTTGACAAATTACCAAGTTCTGGAGCTTATCAAGGTAAGAATACGTTTTTTATTTTATGGCTGTCTTGCAAAACACTGAAACAGCGTAATTTTGTCAAAACAAAATATATTTAAATTTCCTCATGCAGACAGCACCAGTAGAAGGGGTCCAGAGAGAGGTGGAGGTGCTCCTCTCGAGGACAGACATCCAGGATCTGCACCCGTCGGTGGGCCAGCTTGCGTCGGCCCTCGTGTCCCGGAGCCTGGCTGATCCGGCCTTCTATACCCCCGGCAGCCTGGTTCAGCTAGTGCACACTCGGTGCCTCTGCCACAGGTCAGTGAGGCAGGGCAATAGCATCAGGGCGATGTTGTTCTTTTAGTGAGACATATAACTCAAAAATATCGAATCTCAAAACTATTCAGTCTGAAGAATTAATTTGTGAACCTGCATTTGAATGCAAATGTCATAATTGAGACGGTTTACCATCATGACATTCAACAGTGTGTGTCCTGACCTCGTGCTCCTGACCCTGGAGAGGAAGGACTACTTCCTGTGTCAGCTCTGCTTGCAGTTCTTCCCGGACATCCCTGAAGCGGTCACCTGTGCCTGCCTTAAGACCTTCATCAGGTAAAACTGATGGTTCTGAAGTGCATATCCCCGAGCTGATGTCTCTGCCACAGGGTCCTTTTATTAACCACTAAAGTAACATATTGTTGTGATTTAGGGTTTTAATAATCCGATTATTAGCCTGACTCTGTGTAATGGAAAATGGGAGGGAAATATACAGTGTGTTCTACCTTCGTCTTTCAGTATGTCCGACGTTGATGCAGAGAAGGTGAGCCTGGAGCCGGGCAGTGTCTCCGTCACGGAAACCCTGATTGCTCGAGAGCGCGAGCCGGTCGGCTTGCTGAATGGCTTCACCGCCACCTCCGCTGGCGGGGACCGTTCAGACGGCCTCGGTGGAGGTCACACCAGAGCGCCACAAGACGAGCAGAAGACTCCACCAGAACACATCTGTCCAGTGGGATTACACAAAGCTGTTCTACTGTATCCTGCCAGTGCACGGTCACACACACCCAAAATTTGCACCATACTGTCATGTTTTAATGTTTTTTTTAATTATCATGCAACTACTTGGATTCAACCCCGACTCACATCTTGTGTACCAGTAAAAAGCTTCATGTTACAGTTAAACAGCATAATTGCAGACTCTTTGTCCACATTGATTTGAATGAACTATGTATTTGATCTTAACTCGATCTGTGTAGAAATGAGGTCCTGCAGACGGCGTACAGCGACTCTTTCCTGCTCCCGCACCTGAAAGATCTCTCTTCCCAAAATGTTGTTGTGAGTAACCGCTAGTTAACCCACTGCACTTTATAGATGCTTTAACAAAACGGCATTTACAACGTTCAATGTTCTTTCTCATCCAATCAGCTTTTCCTCCAGTACCTGCAGTTCCTTTACATAAAATATACCCACGGCGCTGTCCCACAGATGCATGGATTGAGATCACCGAGCCTGACTCAGGTCTGTGTCAACGTCGAGCTAGATAATTAGTGGGGCCACACTTGACATATTGGGGCAGGTCCGGTCTCCTGTCACACCAGGACACATTAGGTGACGAGTCCGGAGGCAGAAAAATACATTTCGCTGACGGATTGTCAAATCCAGATATGGTGGAAGTCACTCACATTTTGAGCACAAACTGTGTGTGGTCTGAATTACGCTTAGACACAGAGCACACTGTCAGCTGTTTTTCATAAACTTCTAATATGTAACAAACGTGTAAAAGCACTGGAATTAGGATATACAGCAACTCTTTGCAATCACTGAATTGTTTATAACAAAAAGGTTGTAATCAAACGATGGAATGCAGCAATTCAGTCCTTCCAGTTTGAAAGGAACTAACCAACTGTTTTCCTTTGCATGTGACTGTAGATCATGGATTGGGTATGCTTGCTGTTGGACGCCCATTTCACAGTGCTGGTGATGACTCCAGAGGCCAAGGGCTTACTGCTGAACCTCCACAGCTTTGTCAAGTCTCAGGTAACCAACAGTCTTCCCTTTTGTGTGCTTTGCAACTGGCTGCATGTTAAATAGTCTAGTAAAACTAAAGAATAGAATACTGCAGTTTTATCAGAAAACATCTGAAAGGTTTTCTGGGAAAGAAATTTAAGGAAGATGCCTTGTTGTGTCCTCAGGTGCAACTGGTTTCTGAGCTGGGAAAGCTCGAGGGCAGCCTCCAACAGCTCAAAGAGATGAAGGTGAAGAAGGATGTCGGACAATACTCCATTGAAATCATTGAGCTGTTTTAGAATGTGTATACTTTTTAATAAATCTTTGAGCATATTGTCTTTCCAACTTTTCACCTGTAGTGGTTTCAAGGTTGTATACTTGTCCCAAATAGTAAAATATTAAGTGTTTTTTGGGGAAAAAATGGTAGCCATCAGACTCGAGATGTATGAGTTTTACTGTATATGAATTCTTGGTATAAGTTAGGAGTTGCAGATGCCTTTGAACCATGTTAATAGGTTCAAGATGATGGAAATTTGACCATTAAGATAATGAAGTTTCAACGATAAATGAATCGTCTGCTCAATGCCAAACTGGTTAATAATTGTCATAATCCTAGTAGGGACTCTACCATTGAACGCAATGATTGTAGAATGAATGGCTGTTTCTGGCAGCTGTGACTTTGTACTGGTTTCCACAGGAAAGCTTTTTATATTGAATACAAATATATAACTGGAGAAAACTGCTGATCCTTGTGACTTTTTTTTCCTTCTCATTAAATGATATTCTCAAATACTTGTGAATTAGCGTGGGATACATTGACGTTAGTGGCGATCGCCATGATTTTAGCACGCTTTTACGAATTTGTATTAGTTTTATAATGCACCATGGTTATTAGGTCATTGTACTCCTTTGTGCAGAAAGCGGCCCTAGTCACTCCGTGGCACGAAGTTACTACGAAACATTTCGATTCTACTGAGAGGGTTATGAGGAGCGGTGTGAAGAGAAGTAAATCTACAAGAGGCCTTATTGAAACACGCTAAATATAAAAGAGTTAACAAGCTGCTACTACTTTGTGTAGAACGAGCATTCAGCACGTTAACATTACTAGTATTGAGCTTGTTACGATGGCATACTTAACGTGGTATAGCGGTCGCAATAACAAATGCTCCATCTCATCCACCACACGTAACGTTAAGTAAATGCTCGGATTCCCTCCAAAATGCAAATTCATTATCAGGGACACGTATACAAAAATGTATATCTCGTTGTCGGCAGGATTCGAACCTGCGCGGGGAGACCCCAATGGATTTCTAGTCCATCGCCTTAACCACTCGGCCACGACAACTTACAAAATGCACATACGTGTATTTACAATTTAAAGACAACTATACAATTATCCGCAGCAATACACATACTGTATATGTAATTACATGCGATAATGTCAGTACATATGATAGTTTGGCTAGCTATGCGACAAATAGCCGCAACTTGGGTTTTGTGCAGTCTATTGAAGTGCAGTCAAAATGAAAAGGGAACGCCAACGAGAGCCGAAGACGAACAGTTGACGTTAACTTACCAAACTCATCAAGTCAAACCCAGAGGCGTTTGACAAGAGTGAAGGGTGTTGCAATTGCACCTCTATTACTCTTATTTGGTTGACCGTACACGTTATTGCGGGCTACATTATAACACTGTTAAGATTATAGCGCAAGTTTGATCAGCAGGAGCTCAGCATAGCTCCAATAAAATGTCAACGTAATTTCAACAATTTAAGGTGAACTGAACTGGCTGAACTGATTGGAAATGGAGCCAGGTTCCGTGGTAATACTTTAAAGTAATATCAAATGCATTTGTCGAAAAATAAATGTACAGCTGTTTTGCACATTTACGTCATTTCAAACATGGAAATGTTTGTGTTATTTACTTTTAGGACAAATTTGGGTTCATATTATAAAGCTAAATGTCGGACTATGCTTATCTTCTCGCCTGGCTCTGCTGTGACGACGATGGCGACATGGCCGAAAATGTACGATGATGTTTCACTAAAAAGACTCGACCCACCTGTGATTAAAACTACCCGCCAAAATCAGTCAGCGCTAATAAAGTGCTGTTGGAATATAGCGTTTGCGTGGATAACACATTTTATGAACTAGCACGGCAATTGCGTCGATTGTAGAATAGTGAGTCACGTGACTTCGCATCCACTCAGGCCTGCTAGTGTCAAGTTAGAGGATAAAAAACACACCTTCCGATCTGTTGCAGTGAGCAGGTTAAAACGAAAGTGTTTCAAGTTTATATTTGGATTATATAACGGCTGTGATGACAATTTATAATATGTAACAGTGTTTCATAGTTGTGCTATGTTCTGTGAAACTCGGTATTAAATACTGATTAGTATTTTTTACTTTGACTGTGCTTTTAGTTTGAAGGAAAGCGTGCTTTACTTCCGGCACAACCACTGGTGCTCGTGGTTAGCTTAACGCAGCTCTGGGGCCTGCTGTGTTTTCAACGGAGGGAGAGCTGAGACGAAAAAATGGCGTCTGCAGGCGACCCAGAGCGGGACACCGGCCATTCAGTTTGAGCTTTCCGCCCTGAAATTGAGACCGGGGCTTGGTGGAGACTTGTCGGGAACCGTCTGTCGGGTTCTTTCTCCCACGCCTTTCTCTGGAGTGCGTGGCTCATTCGAGCTCCGAGATTGAAGCGGAACAGAAGAGACTCTCTCCCACAATGAGGGGGAGAAGAGGAAGGCCGCCCAAACAAGCAGCCGCGATACGGGAAGGTTCACCCGCGCCAGTCCGCGGCTCCAGGGGCAGCAGGAGTCGAGGGATGCGTGGACGGGGGAGAGGCAGAGGACGCGGTCGGGGACGGGGTGGAATTGGCGGCGTTTGTGGCACTCGCTCTGCGGAAGTGGAGACAGAAATCTCCGGCCGAGAGAACTTTCATTCGACCCGGGGCCGCAGGAAAGTTGGAGCCTCAACCACGGCGGCGGCCGCGGCATCGCGGGGCAGAGGAGGCAGATCGAGAGGCAGGGGGTCGAGAGGCAGCCGCGGCGGAGGGAGGCGGCCTCAAACCAAGGTGGTCTACGACGACAACAGCGACGAGGAGGATGATAATATAAGCTACAGGTCAGACGATGATGAACTCATGAACGACAACCCTTCGTCGGATCTTGAAGAGGAGGAGGCCTTGGGAAACGAATCGGACTATCTGGAGGAACTACCAGATAATGATGATGCCAGCTACTGTACCGAGAGTAGTTTTAAGAGTCACAGCACGCTCGGTAGCACCCCAGGTACGTTTGTTTGCAAGTGCACGCACTTTAGCACAGCCGCTTTGCATTACTTAAAGTGTGCATTTTATTTTTGTTCAGCTCAGTACAGAAACCAAGCCGCATTGTTCAAAATGGAGCTTGCACTCAGAAACAGGCCTTTGTTTACCGTGGGCTCTGCTTGCCACTGGTGGACAGATCTGCTCCACGCTTCAACCGGCTCTCGTGTTTTTGACTTTTTGTCGGATCAGCACATTTTTGTTGTCAATTTATATTGGAGATTTTTACCCTTTTGTTTTTTACCGGACTTCTTCGAGCGCGCTGTATTTAACGTGTTTCCGTAGACACGGAGTACCTGGATGTATGGTCTCTATTTATCACACATGTATACATGTATATATCATATAGCACTCATTCAACGTGTTTACCTATGTTATTATGCACAACACAGTAAGACAATTTTATTCTATATAACAGACTTATTCACAACACGTAGTTATTTACGTTGTTTTCCAATGTTGGCGTCGGATTAACAGTTCATAGTTCTACTTTATCTCGGGCTGTTGTACTAAAAAGAAAGTGTTAATAAATAACGGTAATAATTGTATTATATTCATGCACGCGCATCGGACCGTTTGCACCACGTCCAACTCCATTTCAGAAGACTTATTTCGTTGCATAACGCTCCTGGATGAGTTTGACAGGCGTTTGTTTTGAAGCGAGGCGCTCTTCTCCTCACTTGTTGCGAACACCGACGATTACGATATTACGTGGTCCACCGTTACCATAGTGACCACACTGTTTATCAAGGTGAGCGAACACTGATTGGGCCCTCGTGCAATTCGCATCAATTTACATCACACCTGTTATGCAATGTAATGCGCGGGAAGTCATTCTGTAAAGGATGAGAAAAGTAGTGAAAGGGTGATTCGAGCATTTAAATGTCTGTTCAACAGAAACTGTGTGTGTGTGTATATATATATATATATATATATATATCTGGCATATATATATATATATATATATATATATCTGGCATCAGATTTCATTTCTTGTTGGGATCAATTTTTCCTTTTAAGACAAAAATGTTCTTTTGAAAGAAACTTGATTTGTTCACCCTATAAAACGTCTCTATGATCAGGCTTAGATGCCATTTAAGTGAGTTTTATAGTGACGCGTGAACATGGCAGCATTGTGAGGGGTCTTTCGTAAGACCAATGGCCCAGACCAGAGGTTTTTATTCAGTATACACCTCACGGACCCCACTTTGAGAATCACTGGTCTGGATGTTTTGATGCTTTCCCTGCCGTGCTAAATCACATACTTTTCCTTTATACTTTTAGTGTGTTGCTGCCCTTACAAAGTACATGCTGCTGCATGCGGTATGCATACAGTTGGGACATACTACGTTGTCATAACATTGCATCGTGAACTTTGACGCTTTTAACTCCTATATATTCGATATATGTAATAGCTGTCATCTGTCTGTGTTCACCCGGCGGCTCAGTCGATGGGACGTTTCAGAGGATTGTGGGTCAAAATAGCCAGAGAACCACACTGCAAAAGCAACAGGGTGCATTAGGACATCCTGGTGTTTTTGGCGTACTACATTGGACATACTGTGTATTGAGACATACTTAACTTTTTTCTAAATAGTACGGTTGTGTGGGTATTGGAACACACTCAGAGACACACACGTCCATGCGCTTTTCAAACAAAATGCACAACTCGCTCACACACCACTTTTACACACGATCGCTGTGTTTGATGCCAAATAACGAACTGGCGGTGGTCAACCCCAGTCTTACCCATTCATACCAGACTGCGTGGTCCCATTATTGTTAGAGCTCATGAGCCAAGGCAAGTCAAAGTAGTTTTAATATATCGCCCAATATCACAAATGTCCATCATATGACACCCTCTGTCCTTCACGACCCTCGCTTCAGATAAATGACGAGGCTAGAAGAGCCCACCAAGGGTATAGTCATCTTCTGATTAGTGAATAGCAACAGTGTACTAATCCTGCAGTGATTAAAGACGTGCTTCTTCACCATGTGAAAACCATGCAGTTCATCTCAAAAAAGCAGTCGTCCGTGTTGAGGACCAGGGTCATGAGGCCAGGTTGAATGACCTGCACTGAGCCGTTCACATCAAATACAAATGCCGGCTTTTACACGTTCCTGTGGTCAAAGTACAGCAAATAAGCTGCACCATATGCATTAATTACACTGTAGAAAGAAAGGCAGGCTTATAAATTCAGCTTGTTGTCTTGGGACAAGAATTAGCTGGTCTTCCATTTTATAAAGTGACTCTTCTGTATCACGCTGCGAAAGAAGTAACCCCATTCACATTACCTTTAGCCACGTTTCCCCTCAAAATGAGGTGGTCTACGAGTCCTATGTTGTATTTTAATTTGATAGGATGTTATATTTCATGTTGTTATTGTGTCCTTTTTAGTAGAACAAATTGGATTACATGTGGCACTCTGATATGCCGCTTGGGGGATCCCCTAGTGCCACCAGGCAGACTGGAAGAAGGACTCTTTATAAGAGGTCAACCCTGCACGTTTGAACGTTCTACAAACTATTGTTATTGGAGGAACTGGGCGATAGATAGTGGGTGATGGCAGCACAGTTGCAACCAGTCACACGTAAACGTACATCACTGGTTTCCATAGAGGCTCCAAACACACAATGAGGGCCACTTTTGCTGAAAATATGTGTGCACGTGATTAACTCCTGAATAAGTTGGCGCTTCAGACCAGGATGGTGGGGGAGCGCTGGCACTTTTTTTGTGTGTTTTTGAGGTATTTTTTTCAGACAGAAATACTCAAATCTATGAAAAAACATTCCATGCATTAAAAAAACCCAGCAGACTGCAACTTTGTCCTGGGGACAGCTGATTTTACAACAAGCTGACAAGTGGTAATCGAGTGATTTCTGACCTGTTTTCAGTTTATTTCTCCCGCAGCACTATCGGCTCTTCATTGGCCCTCTCCTGCTCCAAATTATCATTATTGTATCGGCCCATAAAATACATTATGGGTCGACCTCGACACAGTACATCACACAGGTACCATGGTTAGGATTTGGTGTTGACACAAAAGCAAAAATGGGCCGTTTTAATCTTGTATGTATGTTGTCTCTTCATTTTATTTGTTCCTTTGTTCTGCCATCCTTCTCACTCCTGACTCTACTTTTTTTCCACTTCTTGCAGGCCGGAGAAGGAGTCGGGCATTGCGATCGCAGTCTCCCATCTTTGAGGCAAAGGACATTCCCTCCCTGGGGCTTCCCAAGTCCTCCGAGGACCTCCAGGTCCCTACCTCACAGCTTCTCAATGTGTCTGCCGTCTACGAAGTCCTCCGCAACTTTGGCTCGGTGCTGCGGCTCTCGCCGTTCCGCTTTGAGGATTTCTGTGCGGCGGTGGCCAGCCTGGAGCAGTGCACACTGTTGGCAGAGACCCACATCTCCTTGCTCAAAGCCATTCTCCGAGAGGAGGACACTTCTAACACCACGTTTGGCCCCACTGACGTGAAGGACTCCGTCAACTCCACTCTGTATTTCGTGGACGGTATGACCTGGCCGGAGGTGGTGCGGGCGTACTGCGAGAGTGACCCGGAGTACCGGCACATTCTGCCTTTGCAGGAGTGTGAGGATTACCCGTACGAAACGTTGGAGAGCAAAATCAAAGTCCTCCAGTTTTTGGTGGACCAGTTCCTGGCGACCAACATTGCCCGGGAGGAGCTAATGTCCGAAGGCGTTGTCGCTTACGACGACCACTGCCGGGTATGCCATCGCCTCGGCGACCTGCTGTGCTGCGAGACGTGTTCAGCCGTTTACCATCTGGAGTGTGTGAAGCCGCCGCTGCAGGAAGTGCCGGAGGACGAGTGGCAGTGCGAGGTGTGCGTGGCCCACAAGGTGCCCGGTGTGGCAGACTGCATCCCAGAAGTGCAGAGGAGCAAACCCTTTATTCGACAACTGCCGGTCGGCTTCGACCGACACAACCGAAAATACTGGTTCCTTAACCGCCGCATTGTCGTGTAAGTTCACAATGTTTAATTTATGTGCCAACGTGTTGCATATAATTCAAGAGGTGTCAGTGTGGGTGACTTGATCTTGTTACAGTGTTGAATACTGATAATATACAGACTGAAACGCTTGGTAAGGACGGAGTGTGTGAAACATGTTTGTTTGATCGCTAATCAACCATTATGGTCTCTTAGTTTGAACATTTTTTTTCTCTACAAAATAACAGCACAATTCTAGTACACTACCAACATTTGCTTGAAATTCCATGAAGGAGTACAGGCGAGAGTAATAAGCGTGCTGTAACATCAGTTTAATCAGCTCAAAATCAGAGTCTCCAAAGTTGTCACGTAGAAAGTGTTCATGAATGTCACAAACCATCTGCATGAACAGAAGCGAGATATTGCAAGTCATCCATTCTGCACATACCTGTACTGACGCGTTACATTATATACTGCAGCTGATCTAACCACATTATTTGTGGATCAGTTTACTTTGTCCTAGCCACTTGTCTAAAGATTATTATTATTATTATTATTATTATCATAGGCAACTCAGGTGAGCAGAGGGGCCATGAGTGACCTGCATTAACCCAATTACATTGACTGGCTCTGTTTGGAAACCATAGAGCAGTACCTACAAAGTCAAACATGCACACCATAAATTTCAGTAAAAAGTAAAGTAAAAAATGTATGATGAGGCAAAAAAAATAACTGCATCTGTCCATAAGATTTAACACAACCTGACCATCAGCATAATTGGTCCAATGTGTTAGCAAATGATCTCTGGTATTGAGCAGTCACAGATGGTGTGTGTGTGCTGGGTCAGCAGCAGCAGGAGGCCTGCTACATAAACCATAAAAGAGCCTGGATCACCTGAACACTGTATGATTTAAAAGGGTGGCCCGAGGTTTGTCAGCTCTGCATTTACACTCGCTTCTTTTTCTGCTCTCCAAATTGCCCCCCAGCAGGTGCTGCGTTACTGATCTCCACTCTCCCTTCAGAGGCCGTGTGTGTGTGTGTGTGTGTGTTTGTGCATATAAGTAGTGTGCACAGAGGAAAGTTTGTGTGACTGGATGTACGTGCAGTGAATGATGTGTGCAAAAGTAAGGTTGTGTCTTGGAGAAGCGTAGGCTTTCCTCTAACCAGTACGGTTCACCCTACAGGTGCACACATTTCATGGGAAATTTCGGGAGAGCAGATCTTTTCACAGATTATTGAAATTCTCCGTGTTTTAAATCATTTAGAATGGAAGAAAGTAGGGCCGGGCAATAATTGAATATGTTTGTTTAACATCAGTGGAATTTAATTGCGACCATATGATTGCATCATGAGGCTCGCAGAGAAATAATTCTACATATTGAGACCACCATTAACTCATTTGTGCACGCAAATATAATTTGTGATCAAAATTGAATGAAATCGTTCCCACATTTGGATTCATTTGTGGGCACAACTTATTAAATCATTTTGGCCGTGCACAAGGCCAAGTCATTAATTCCAGCCGACGCCTGCTTCAGGCGCTCGTCCTTGCTTCAGCTGTACTTTAGTTTGGGGATGAGTTATTTAAGACAAGTTGACATCTTGCTGATACTTGAAACGGGCACGCTGCACTTCATGCTGGCTCTCTGTGTACACACTTACTTCGTGCACACGAATTTACCAAAACATGGGGACGATTAGATTAAAGTGAAGCCACGAAATACATCTTGTACACGCCAATTATGAAATTAGGTTTGTTTTAGGTTTAGGTGTTCTTGGCTTCAACACTGGTGTTGTATTTTTAATAATATTTCTAAACTTTCTACACACAAAAAGCATGAAAGACGATTGAAAAAATAGAGAGGAATCGTCTCAGCCATCTGACTGAAACATATCGAGAGTTTCAGGCGACCCCAAACCTTTGAGCGGTAGTGTGTGCATGTATATAAAGCAAAGTGTAATAAACACAAAGTCAAATTCCTGCTTTATATTTTATGCAGCCTACTTTCAGTATCTAACACCTTGTACAGTTAAATACAACAAGAAACTTAAAAATCAACTGATGATGATTCTCTTCAGCACCATGGACAGCCAAAATTTTTTACATTGCTCCAAACAGCCAAGCACGTGCTCTGGTTCTGGTGCTGTTTTGGGTAAACGCATGTGAGATTTTAAGTAGAAACGCTGTTCATAAAATTCCTTTAAATCAATTGTTATCTGGAAATTGTTTCCAAGAGCCCTGTGAGTGACTTGTACACCTTTTTACTTCAGCTCTTCAACTAATGTTACACACTTGCAGCAAATCCGATTCCATATCCCTACAGATCCATATCCTATTTATTAAATATTCACATCATTTTTGTCCGTAGCATAAAATATGCCTTCTTACTGATGAGTAAGTCTGTCTGGCAAAGCGAGATGAAGAAGCCTTTTGAAGAAGAACTGTGGAAATCACAGTCTGATAGACAGTTTTGAAATGTGCAAGATTGTTGAATGGACTTATTGTTTTTCCAATGACACCTTTGCGGCTTCGCTCAGCTGTTCGCTCCTGTGGTCGTGTAATTCATTGTCTATGACATGAATGTGACAGCACTGTATTGCCACCGAGAGATGAAAACCGGCATGAAACACATTTTGTTGTGAGGTCCACTATGTTAACGGTAATCATTCATTCGAGCAGGCTAACCATAAAATGAACGTTTATAACGGATGGATCGGCCAGTTCCTTTAGCGCTTCAAAAAGTAATTGCTAGCATGACCAATGCACAGTTCCCTCTGGTTAATGCGTGGCTTCATCACCTGTTTATGTTTCGTGGACACTTTAATTGACATCGGTGCAACGTAAACGTTTAGATTTAACGGGCTAAGCTGCAGTCTCTGCTAAATTCAGTGTGAGAAGTGTGGAAAAAAAGTATACTGACTTGACGAAAGGCAAACAAATGCCAATAAACACATGAAGCTACACAGAAGTACCGTATATAGAAAGAAGGCATGTGTAGATCATCTGCTTCCTGTTTGTCCCACCCGTCACTGTTGTGTCTCCTAATGGTCCGCCTCCTGTCCCCCCTGCAGCGAGGAGGATGGCGAGCAGGAGGACAAAGCCATCTGGTACTACAGCACCAAGGTAGACGCGACTCGTCCTTTTCTCTCACTGGGGGGGGTGCAGTGCTCTTCACACAATATAAAATTAAATTATTTTGTTTTGAAAGACTCTTGATACTCTTCTTAATGTCTTTCTTACTATAACCCCCCCCCCCCCCCCCCCCCCCAGGTCCAGCTAGGCGAGCTCATAGAGTGTTGGGATAAGGAGTACTGGGAGGCCGACCTGTTTGCGGCGCTTGAGGAGATAAGGGACGAGGTGCACGCACATATGGACATCACTGAGGACCTGACCAACAAGGCCCGTGGCAGCAACAAGTGTTTCCTCACTGCCGCTAATGGTAAGGAGTTCTTCACTCTTTCTCAGTATGAGCTGCAAAGTTGAATCATCGAATCAGTGGAAGAAGGATCTCCTTAAAGTATTTTCTTCCTTCCCTTTCTGCCTCTGTCTTCCCACTCCTCTGCCTGCTCCCCCCCCCCCCCCGAATACTCATGAATGCCACCCAGTCATAGATGGCTGGGTCATAGGAATCAACTCATCTATTATGTAACCTTACTCTGGTCCCAGTTTGGCCAGTGTCCAGCACTCGAGCTCCCCTTCAGTCGCTCCTCTGTTCCTTGCTTCAGACAGGGTGTCCACCAAATCCATGTGTTCGTTTTGTTGTTTTTTTGCCTGCTGTGTTCGGTGGTGATGATGCACTTGTGAGCACCTCGTGTTTATAGCATTCACTCTGCGGTGCCGTCAACCTTCATCACAAATAAAGGGTTGAAACACAGCGCCACACTTTAAACGGTGCTGCTGTATGTGGTGTTTACGTTTTGATGCAACACACACAGTTAAGTCGAAGGTCATCACTTTCTGCAGACTTTAACATGAAAGATGTAAGCCTGTATGAATACATTTGTCAGACTTTATCAAACTAACAGCAACAGCTTCATCCCAGTGTTTTTTGTTGTATTTTTACAAGGAATGCAAGGATGTACACGTAGCACACATGATACTTAAGATACGCGAGGGCTTGATTGGTCATGATAATTGGAAAAACCAATTCACGTCAATGTTTCTCTGTTTTTATTTTGGTGTCTTTATGCTGACCTGCACCGTGCAGATGGAGGCTTTTTATTGCTCAGCTTATGTTGATCCAGTCATGGTGCGACAGATGAGTCATACTCTGCTGAAGGACTTTACAGTCTTCCGTTGTCTATCAATGACCCGTCGTGCTTATCTCTCAATATGCGACTATCACTGCTGCTGCACGTATTAATAACACTGTGGTCATTCTGAAACACAGCAGGATGCCATTGTGCTCTTTGAGCACGCACAGGAATCCAACGTTATTGTGGTGTTTTACATCGTGTTTGGATGTCGACATCAAAAAGGATTTACACATTTTAAAACATTTTACATTCAATCATGTAATGTGAATATACTGTACACGGTCTGTTGCTAAAAGTTCACTGATCATGTAAAGCCTTCTAGACTTTAAAATAGAGTCTGAATGAAATTGGTAACCAGTGCAGGGGGGCTGAAACTGGGATGACGTGGGAAGAGCGATGATAATAATGTTGCCTCCAAAAACGAAAGCCTCGTTGTAGATTATTTTGTCTACTTTTCTGTGTTGTTGATCGTATCCCTGATTGTGACTTCATGATAATCACACGCTAGCTATTTTCCCCTCCTTTTCATTTCTGCCGTCGTTTGTTTGCTTCTGTCATCCAGAGGAGATCCTGGAGCGGCTGCGGGCTAAGAAGGAGGAGGAGCTGGAGGAGGTGAAGAGGCGGGCTGCCGAGGAGGCGCTGAAAGCGCGGCTGGAGAAGGAGAAGGAAGATGAAGAGGCCAAGTTGAGGGATGAGGGGCAACAGGAGGGCAAGGTCAAAGATGTGACGGAAGAGGAGGCGACTAAAGAAGAGAAAATGGATGGTGAAGGTATTTATGTTTGTATTCTGACAAACACGATTAAAGCACAAAGTTTAATTTATATCTGTGTCTTGCTGTAAATGTTTGATACAGTGCAATAAAGAGGCCCCTATACAGAGCGATAAGACATTTACTGCATGTGCAGCAGAACAAACACGTCTTTGGTTCGCTGATTGGCCACGAGAGTATAATGAATATAAATGTCTATGTATTGCATTAATCTTGAAAATCTAAAGGAAGTAAAAGTGCAAAGGTAATATCATTTTTTTCAATTGACGATGGATGATTTTAGGATTTGACCACATCTGTCTTCCCCAACCGTTCTGCTTCTTTCCATCGTCTCCAAGTGTTTTTTATGCATCATACCATAATATCCACAATATTTACAACATTGCTGCTGTCCACCTGTAGTTATTGAAGCTCCACCCACTGGCCAAGATGGCAGTAGTGGCAGTAGCATCTCAGACGGACCTACGCTTCTGGCAACCTCTGCCCCAACACAAACCCTCCCCACCGCCGTGAGCTATGGCCTGGCCCTGGAGGCTCCAAAGCCCTCGGCCGCCGCCGACGCGGCTCAGATAGCGGGATGTTCCCATGTGAAGGTCTCTAACAACACCGAAGGTATACGAGGACATGTCGGGGGGGGGGGGGGGGGAGTTGACCTCATTAAGCTTTTTTTGGGGGGGGGGATTTGCTTTACCGTCGCACGCTGCAACTTCACAGGATTGTGTGATGAATCTCATAGCAGTGAATGAGCGCCAGTGCTTTGGCGTTCCTCCTGACCATCTCTCAGCCTGCTGCTTTGCATGTGGCTCTCATTCCATCTGCTGGCTTTTGTGTTCAATCGTCCAACTTTTCTTTCTTGAAACCTGCCGCCGGCCCTGGAACACCTCCAGCCATTTTGCACTTGAACTCTTAAAACCTCGTGCTCTCGTTTTCTCTGAAGAGCGGAGATGCCGATTTCATCGATTGATTTGCATCAGATGGCATTGTCACCGCATGACCAGAACCGAGCCTCGGTCAACTGGGGACAGCATTTACATTGCCTGGCATAATAAGCTTTTCCTTTGCTGTTTGCTTGTTAACATCTGACTAAATAGCTCTCTGTTTAGGTAGAGCCTTTGTTGAAAAACTGCACATATTCATCCTTAATAATTCCAGAGGTTCACTGTTCATTGTCGCGGTCAGTGTAGTTGTGTCAGCCTGGTTGGAGCCTTGCCTTGCCTGGACTGGTCGCCCATTGCTTTCAAGTGCCCCATCCCTCCATTTGTGCTGTTCTTTGGTGCATGCATTACCCGTGACTTATCAGTAGAGGGAGGTATAGCCTTAACTATTGCAGAACTACCGCAAGAAAGTGTCTACCTTCATTAAGACTAAGCTTCTATCGGTCATCCTTTGACAGCTTTGATGCAACAGTCTGGTTTTTCTAGATCAGTAATTTCAGCCGTACTCTGCCGGAACAATTAAACGAACCCTGAAAGATGTCTCGGATGAAGAACAACTCAATCTGGACAAGCTCATCTTTATGTAACGGCCAATCCTCTCTTTGATTTTCTATCTGTGTAGCAGAAAACCCGTCGTCAGATTCTGTCCCTGCCAGTGGAAATGGCATCCTGAGCCAGCCATCCCAGACCAGCGAGGAGAACAGTAACTGCAGCATGGGAGCCAGGGTCCCTCCCCGAGGACCTGAACCCCCAGACCTGGCTGACAAGTCCTCCCAGTCATCCCTGGCCAGCCTGGATGACACAGGTCTGACAAAACATTACCTCACAATTACATCTTGTTTTGTTTTCTAATTTCTGTTGTACTGTTGAAAACTGTACTCTGCTGTACTCGGGTATGTCTAGCAAAGGAGATCTTAATGAGACTTCTTGATTAAATAAAGGTTATGTAAAATTATCTTTTCAAGCCTAAACTGATGCCTGAAAAACTGTCCTTGATATCAACTGTCACGATGGTATTGCTTTCAGTGATCATTGCACATCATACACCCTTTCAAATAGACTCTTTTTCTGGCATTGGGTTTCCAGGAGACGGTAAAGACTCGGCCAACGGCGAGGGGGGTCTCGGCAGTAAGAGGTCTGCAGCCACTCGCATGGTGACCCGGCTGAGGAACCCAGAGAGTAAGCTCAGCCAGATGAAGAACCAACAGGTGGCTGCTGCTGTTCACGAAGCCAACAGGGGCTTCAAGGAGGGCAAAGAGGTGAGGAGAGCCATGGATGATTATGCTTTTGCTCTTTTAGACAATATGTAAAAATTAAAAGAAACCTGCGTCGTGTCAAACACACGGGTACACAGGCCAGTGTATGTTTGTAGATAAGGTTAAAGGCCTCGGGGGAAGAAATGGAGATTTAGCTGACAATCTTTTAAACATTGTCCCGAGCTAACATGTTAAACCTAATAAAACGCTCTACCACAGCTCATTTCAAGGCTGCAACGTCACTGTCTGTAATGAGGATGCTCATTTTATGCAGACAGTAAAATAGATGGGAATATGAACTTCCTTGTCATGGGGCAATCTTTAAATAAATCTGAATGACTCGTGTCTTTTTTCCCCGTCCTGTACAGGTACTAGTAGTAAATGCACAGGGAGACGTCACCCGGGTCAGCACGCGGGGCAAGGAGGTGGTGATGAAGGGGACGCTCAGCCAGTACTTCAAGCTTGGACAGGAGGGAAAATACCGCGTCTATCATAACCAGTACAGTTCCAATACCGTGGCCCTCAACAAACACCAGCACAGAGAGGCAAGTAGCACGACAACTTGTTGCTTTTGCCATTTGAATGTATCGAGGTACAACATTAAATGCAACGTTAAATAAGAGCTGCAGGGTTGCTCGGTTACACAGTTATAAACCGATATTGATCGGGGCTCTGAAATGTCCCCGGGCTTTCAGATGCTTTCACTTGATCCCTGACCGAAACCTACTTTATTTGTCTTTTCATCAGGACCACGACAAGAGGCGGCATCTCTCCCACAAGTTCTGCATGACACCAGCAGGGGAGTTTAAGTGGAACGGGTCGATCCATGGCTCCAAGGTGCTGACCATCTCCACCCTGAGAATCACCATCATCCAGCTGGAGAACAACGTTCCTTCGCCGTTCATGCACCCTAACTGGGCCTCACACAGGTACTGATTCAGGCACTGTGATATGGAAATGATTCATTACAATTCTGTTACTTGCGTGGCTTGCTATGTGTTTTATAACCACACAAAATGTTCAGGAAGTTATCAGTCTTGTTGGTGCCTTTCACTGATTAAATCGTCCTATGTGTAAGTATGAAAGAGAGGTCAGAATTAAAGCATACCATGACCTGAAAACGTAATGTAGCCTAAAAGTGAAAAATGTTTCATGTTTCTTTGCTTGTTTTCTAGGACCAATTGGATCAAAGCGGTTCAGATGTGCAGTAAAGCCAGAGAGTTTGCGCTGGCTCTGGCCATCCTGGAGTGTGCCATCAAACCTGTGGCCATGCTGCCTCTCTGGAAGGACTCACTGGGCCATACCAGGTAATGCAGTGTTTGTTTGTGGACTGTACATGCAGTGTACACACTACACATATTCATAAATCTGTGCTTTTGTTATGTGCTATAATATCTCAAAACATGCATAAACTAAATAATAGTTGTATAGTTCCATCCACAAATCTATTTTAAATGCAAGATGTTCAAATACATCAAAACAAGACAACTACTCAAACAAGCGTGCACCGTGTACACAGGGGTTGTGTGGTTAGTTTAGCAGATGAGATCAAAAGGCCCACCCTAGCTGTGAGGCATAATATTTAGACTGCGAGTCCACGACCAGTGCCAGCCACCTCTGCCTCGACTACCGCTGTAACACCACAACGCCCCTTTAAAGAGGTGATTGTCCAAGATTTCACAAGGTTAGGATCAGAGTGTGTGTATGTGTGAGACTGAGCTGTGAGCAAAGTCATTTAGAGGGAGCTGTGTGTGTGTGTGTTTGTTTAATTTCTGTTCCAAGAGCAACTATTATCTTATCATCTTAATAAGTCAATGCTTTAATTATACTTCATCACCCAAGAAGCTTTCCAATTGTTTACTCGCACTTAAGAATGAGATGAATAATTATTTACATATGATGTGTTTCCAAATGGCTTAAGACATGGGCTGAAATGTTGAAAATAGAATACACAAGAATACACGTGTGGTTGTCCTGAAGTGACCGAGTCTTTGTGGAAGTAGAGCCAACTGCATATATACTTTAAGAGCAGCGGGCTATACTGTATGACAATTTAAAAAAAACGTTTTCAGGTTAAACCGCATGACATCCATGGAGCGTGAGGAGAAGGAGAAAGTGAAGAAGAGGGAGAAGAAGCTGGAGGATGAGGAGACAATGCAACAGGCCACCTGGGTCAAGTACACCTTTCCAATTAAACACCAGGTAGGTCGAATCCAAACCCGGCTCAAGATGAATGTATTACGTCAAAAGTTAGATATTCTATTGCCCTAACTGTTCTACTTCTGTTGATTATGCAAACACAACATGAAACTATATTGACAATGGGAGAATGGAAATCCTATTTCAGTCTGGTCTACTTTAAGATTTAGACTTTGCTGCCTTGAAAACTGAGGCGTCGCTTTGGGGGAGAACTAGTTTGTGTGTGTGTGTGTGTGTGTGTGTGCGTGAGTGAGTGACCATCAAGGGCTCTTTGATGCAGCAAGTTGAGTTATTATGCGAGTCACTTCCAGCAGCAATTAGTGATCAGTGGGTGAATAACCTTTGAACTTTTAATCTCTCTTTATGCCTTTGCTGTCCCCATTTTTTTCCCCCTAATTCACTTTTCTCTGTGTGAACCTTTCATCTCTTTCGATTCACTCATTCCTCTTCTATTTTCTGGTCTTATTTGAAGGTGTGGAAGCAGAAAGGAGAGGAGTATCGCATTACGGGCTATGGGGGCTGGAGTTGGATCAGTAGGACTTATGTGCAGCGGTTTCTCCCCAAGCTTCCCGGCAACACCAACGCCAACTACCGCAAAGAACTGGAAGGTCTGGAGCGGGAGTCTTTTTGGGGCCTAACGTATTTTTCTATAATTTAAAGTTTTTATTACTCCTAAGAGTGAATTAGTCTCTCGCTCAGTAATCTCAACAATCTGCTTCCAACTATTTCAAATGTCCAGCAAAGCTGCAGATTAACTGCAGTGTCCAAAACATGTCCTTTGTGTAATAGAAGTCTTATTTGTTTTTCTAATTAAGTCGTTGTGTTTTCCAAAGATGCTAAACTTGGCAAGAAATGTACCCTGCTGGATTTGAGTCGACGTCCCAGTGTGGCTGCACCAGAAGCTCAGGGAGCTGCTGTCTTAAGCAGTGAGGCGAAAGATCAAGACTCCTCTAACCTCTCCAAGCCTGCACCAGATCCTCCAATGTCTGTGGAAGATTTGGAGTCTAATGAGAGGATGGAAGAGGAAAAGAAAGAAGGGCTAGATGCAAAGGAAAAGTCTGAGGAATTGTCGGCAGATGAATCACCTGCAGGGATGGAGGTGGACCCCACAGACTCGCGATCAGAAGAAGAGCAAAGTATGACAGAGTGCCACTTAGTGTCTAACTGCACTGTATTCAATTGCATGTGGCTCATGAGTTGTGCTTTATTTTGAACTTGACATTACAACATTTACTTTAGTATTGTGTGTCCACTTGATTGTAAGGAGAATTGTATATAAATGCAGAAATCTGAATAAATTTTCTCCCCAGGGTCCAGTATTCAGGAGGAGAAGGCCTCCATAAAGGAGGAGCCTACGGAGAGCCCTACACGACCCTTTAACTACGTTGTAGTGGATGTCAGCAAGGGCTTCCTCACCCGCGTTGCCTACAAGAAGAAGGTCAAGACCTCCAAGCTGGACTGCCTGCTGGAGCGACGAGTGAAGCAGCACGTTATTGAGGAGAGGCAGAGGCAGCAGGTGTCGGCCCCCAACTGTCAGACTCCCGCACCAGTTTCGTCCGTTTCAAGCCCCGCTCTGAGCACCCCTGTCCGGCCGCGGTCACCGCTCAAGCCCCACACTCTCGCCCAGACACAGCTTGCACTGGGCAAAGCTGTGAAAGTGGAGGAGAAATCTTCCACGACACAAACTCTATCGGCAGGAAAACTCGGCGGAGGAAAGGTCGAAGGGGAGAGTCGGGCTGAAGTCTCTAAAACTACAGATGAGACGGTCACTCCTCCTCTTCCTTCTCCCGTTCCAGACGCCACACCCAAAGACAGTTGCAGTACAGGTACACAAAACCAAACCGCCGCCATACCTCAGGTATTGGAGGCAGACTTAGTGGAAAGGACTATGGGGCCAAAACAAACTGATCAGATCAACAGAGACTGTTCAGGGCAAGAGGGCGTCACACTGCCTGATATACGTGAAGCAACAGCGGGGGGGATACATAGCTCTTTAGAGCGACAAACAGCCAGCGTACCATCAGATGTTACCACGGCTGCACACATTGAAAACACAGGGTCTGAGGGACCCAACTTGAAATCGGACTCTCAGAGAACATCATGTGTTCTTGGCCAGATAAGCAGTCAAAACACATCTCCTTCTAAAGGTGTCCAGCAAAACCCAGAAAATGTAAGTTCAGCGCGTTCAGGTACAGAGGAAAATGGCACGGGGCGGGAGGAGAACCGAGAAAATGTACACGCCATTGGACAAGGTAGACCCGAAGGCAATAGCACTCCCAAGCCAGTTTCTCCTCTCCCTCAGGTAAATGGTAATGATGGCTTGGGGAGTGAAAGCATGTTGAGTAACTCTGTAAAGAGCTCAAATAATGGTGTGCTTAACAATAGTCCACTGCCCAAGGTGAACACCACAGGTAATGGCAAAGAACAAGGGCTGGTTGTCAAGGACAGCACGCAGCTGAAGCCTTTAGTGAACGGAGATGTGGCCCCTCTCAAGGATTGTACAGAGGTTGGGGGCAAGGAACCGAGCCTAGCTTCTAAGGTAGAGGTAGACAGCAAGACGATGATGTCGGACCAGGACTACAAACCTCCACTGAAGATGACGAGGCTGGAGAACAACATAGATGCACTTGGAGCTAACTCTCAGAGCAGCACATCACCAGTTCAGTCCAAACCCAGTCCCGCGGTCAAGATCATCAGAATGGCTCCGTCTCCTATACCTTCACTGGAAGAGTCCAGTCTGAGCGACTACTTCGCAGAGGAGAATAGTAACAGCGGGACGACAGAACCACTCAAGACCATCATCACCCAGGTAACCACAACCTCCACAACTACCACAACTGTGGTTTCCACGGAGATGAAGATGGCTAAAGTGCCGTCGAATGCGTCTGGGGTGATTACGAAGCCCGTGGCATCGACAGCGGAGAACAGTGCGGTGTCCACCCTTACCACCATGACCAAAACAACTGTGACCAAGATCTGTTCACCCGGCCACGATGGCCAGTCGGAGGACAGCCAGAGTGAGATAGTGACACAGGAACAGAAGACTGCGCTCTGCATCAGAAAGTCAACGAGGGACACCAGGGGCAAAACCTCGTTAACGTCTGTCGCCGTGAGCCTCGAGGACTCGTCGTCGACTAACGGCCGCGTCCGCCTCCTCAAGTTCTCCCGCACCAAGAAGACGCGCTCAGACACCGCGCTTCCTTCGTACCGCAAGTTTGTCACCAAGAGCCAACGCAAGAGTATTTTTGTTCTGCCGCACGGCGACTTGAAGGTGCTGGCGAGGCGAGGTGGATTCCGCGAGGTGTCCATATTTAGCTACAACGCCAAGCCAGCGCTGGACATCTGGCCGTATCCTTCACCCAGGCCCACGTTTGGCATCACCTGGAGGTAAGCACGTTCAAGCTTCCCAACCACCTAAACCGCACACATTATTGAAACCAATGCTTAACATAGACAACTTTAATCTGGTACATTTAGACAAACACAACTTCATTCCAAATGATGGAAATTCCAATACAGAAAGCCCAGTTATAATAAACTGAATATATAAGTTTTAGTCAGTCAGACATGATTTGTATCTACCGTACTGACTCCCCAAAAAATATTCATAATACACTCAAAGGACAGCGCTCCAAGTTTACTTTTAATTAAAAGATATTCCTAGACTATAATTCAGTTATTCCCTTATTCTATAAATGTCCACTTCACAGTAAAATATTTCTTTTCCTTGTGTTTTTCTTTGTAAAAGTTGATTTAGATTTTGTAGCACAGCAACCAGCCAGAGAAAGTGTATCAGGTCTTGAAGAGGTTTTTTTTCTTTTTTCTGCCATACTTTTGTGAAAGATTTACGTGTTCACTGAATGTTAAGTCTGGATATCATGAAATGGAAATCACAAACATATGGCTCTGGTACGAAGTATGTGAGCAGGACTATCCACACTTACCATATCTTTTCACTTTACACTTTTCTTATTGATATCCTTCACCCTGACGTGGCTATTTAATGACAAAACAAAGCTTGTGTAGCTTTGTGCTCTCTACTTCTACACACAGATGCTTAATTTGACATGTTTTTAAAACCACACACTTCTTTAGCAGCTAAGAATGTGCATTCGGCTGCTAGTATGTCCCTTCTGCATCCACTTTAAACCTTCTCCTGGTTTTGTCAAAGTGCCCTGTCCTGTTGATCATTACGTCTCCCTCCCTGTCTGCTGTTCGTGGCTTTGGCCCTGAGGGATGTTGTTGCTCCGAGCCTGGTGTCACACAGGTTATTTCAACTGGACCTCAGAGGTCTGAAGCAGTCATGAGTCACCAGGCGGGACAAGTGTCGGGATGTTCATTTTGTGCAGTGACCCAGCTGCTTCACACGGGAAAGGGAATATCTACCAAACCCCAAACACACACACAGCCTTGTGGAGATGTTTTTGTAGATGTTCAAGATGTTTTAAACGATTGCCAAGTTATTTTTCGGTGAAGCAGTCGCGGCCATAATGATGCATGGAAGGAATATTTCTCCTGTCAGAACAGTCTGTTGCACCCAAAATTGTTTATTGAATTAAAAAGGACCTCGTGAAATATGCACAGGCTTCCACTTTGAACTTTGTGAGTTAAAACTGTTGTTTTATGCTTTTGTAGTTGATGATAATATCTAGCCCTCAAGCAAATTAGTGTATAAAATGATTGGTTAAACATGTCAGCCAGTCGATCTTTCTCCGGAGCGGTCATGAGGGGACAGCAACACCATTACAAACCTCAGTCGGCCTCTTCCTGTCCCATGATCGTGCTCCAATGTGTTTTCTGTGACACGGATGGAGTCACTGGCGGCCAGTCGCCTGGCACCAATGACTTGTATGACACCAGGGTGGGGGACGCCAAACACCTTTCAGCTCATAACTGTATAACTGATATTCTTGTGTTTAAAATTCAACTTTTCAGAAACATGTACACAACAGACATTTCCATTTCCCAGGTGTTTCTTTCACGATAGCAGTTTGCCATTTTATGTGCAGGTGAAAAGCTGTAAACGACGCACAACACTTGGACAAATGTTTACACGCTACTATAAATATATGACAAGTACTTGAACCTCCTGGTTGTGTTACAGGTATCGCCTGCAAACGGTGAAGTCTTTGGCTGGTGTGAGCCTGATGCTGAGGCTCCTGTGGGCCTGTCTGAGATGGGACGACATGGCCGTCAAACCGTCCGCTGCTGTCGGCACCACGCGGACAGGTAGACCCCCCCCCCCCCCCCCCCCTCATCCAACCGCCTCCAAATAAAGATGTCCTTCACTCTGAAAGGACAGTGTTGTTTGATATATAAGATGTAGAAGTGCCCTGTTCTGCTTTATTTATACCCATACTCTTACCTATATTGTTGATGGATGAAGCTGGTGTTTCCACAAATATGGATCAACTCCAAACTGGTGTTAAAAAAACTGTAGCATTTCTGTTGTTCAGTAACTCGATAGTATCTTCCTGTGTTTCCTCGGGCTGTCCCTCCTTATCTCCATGTTGGCCTCGAGAAAGATACAAACGTGCTTGTCTGAAAAACACACAGTCCTTAGTCTCGTGTAGGCGTTACTGTGTTTATGTTGGAGTGCTTCTCCATCTTCTCGGGCTCTCCTCCTCATCACCGTACCAACCCAGCCCTATCCCCACTCATTGCCACAGAGACATCGGACACTGAAATCACCACCACAGAGATCATCAAGCGCCGCGACGTGGGACCCTATGGCATTCGCTCAGAGTACTGCATCCGCAAAATCATCTGCCCCCTGGGAGTGCCTGAGACCCCTAAAGGTTCGAGGCACTTTTTTTATTCCTGACACTGAAGAGAAAACATGATTAGTTTCAGTGGAAGAAAACAATTATGAATCATTTGTGTCTATTTCTGTCAAGCAGTTGTGTTGCTCCTTTTAAAAGTTAGACAACAACACTGATCTGGTATTGTTCCACCACCATCCCAGAAACCCACACCCCTCAGAGGAAGGGGCTGCGCTCCAGTGCCTTGCGCCCCAAGAAGCCTGAGCCCGCCAAGCAGACGGGCCCAGTGGTGATCGAGACCTGGGTGGCTGAGGAGGAGCTGGACCTCTGGGAGATCAGAGCCTTCTCAGAAAGGTCAGAGGGTCAAGCATGCCATGCCTACATTTCATTGTGTCTACGGTGTGTGAATGTTGCATGAATGTTATCGTCCTGATGGGCAGGCGGCACCTTGCATGCTAGCCCTTGCCATTAATGTATGAATGGGTGAATGAACATGTAGTGTTAAAGCGCTTTGAGTGGTCGTAGGACTAGAACAGCTCTAAATAAGTACAGGTCAATTAACCATTTACCTACCAATCGCATGCAGGCTCATTAGAGCGTGTTTTTTGATTAAAGCATGAAACATTAGGGGTGGGGGGAAAAATCAATACAGCATAGTATCGCGATATTTTGCGTGGCGATATTATATCAATACACGGACGCCAAATATCTATATTTTATTATGTAAACTATTTAAAAAGAAAGGAAAAAAATCAAATCAATTGCTTTTTCAGTCCACTATATGGTGCTGAGTTGTTTTCTGGTGAGGTCAGCAGAGGTGCCGGGTCTGCATGCGTGATTGGTAGGAAGTTGGTCGAAACAAAGATGGAGACATCAGAGAAAGAACTCAGATAAAACATGTTGTTGACACAGTTTTCCTTTGGGGACATAATTTGAAGTTGAAAAAAGTAATAAATTGCAATATATGTTATCACAATACTCAGAGTATCGCAGTATCGCGATAATATCGTATCGCGAGATCTCTGGCGATTCCCACCCCTATGAAACATGTTCCAGTAGAAACCCAGAATACAAGGATGTACCTGAAAATGCGCATAATATGTCTCCTTCTTTGTTTTTCACAAATGTTTGCTCCGTCTTAAGCTTGAGGTTATTTTGTCTTTTACAGGGTGGAGAAAGAGAAAGCTCAGGCAGCGGAGCAGGCCAAGGTGAGTGTGGTGCAGTTCAGTAGTCTTTCCACTAAATGTTTAATTTATTCAAAGGCACATTCATTTTTATTAAATTAAGTAAGCCTTAAAAAAAAAAAAAAGGTGATTCACTGATTTTGTGTGTTGGCATTTCTTGTGTATACTTCTGTGTCATGGGTTCCTATGTTAATGTACCGACTGACTGCTTTGCAGAAACGTCTGGAGCAGAAAACGGGCACAGTCACAGCGACCCCAACAGGGACTCCCGTAACGACTATCGCCACGCCCAAAGTCATCGTCTGCTCACTGTCAGGCCAGGGCACCCCCACCACCAAGGTGGTACTGTCCACCAAGATAGGCACCCCCGTCACATTCCAGCAGAACAAAAACTTCCAGCAGTCGTTCGCCACTTGGGTCAAGCAGGGTCAAAGCACACAAGGTACTTTGCAGAGGAGCGTAACTAATAACTCATACTATGTATTTGTAACTGCAGCTGTGCTAGTTTAGACACAAACGGTGTGTTAGTCGATTGGCTCTAATGAACTAGACACTGTTAACATGTTTCCCCAACAAAGTGCAAAGCTTTCTGAAAATGTGTTTTTCTGTTTCACGTAAATTGCGTTTTACGCGTCGATCATAAGAAGTAGTGATGTTATTGGATTTCCATTGTTTGTCGTGATGTTTTGTTTGTTTGCTTTATTAGGAGTGGGCACGGAGACCACCGTGGCCACGTCTGGTGGGCACACCTTCCAGATCACGGGGACCTCAGTGGGTGGAAAGGTAGTGACCACCAAGCTGCCGCTGCCCGCCAACAGCAAGATCGTCACAGTCAACGTACCGACTTCACAAGGAGGTACGCTAGGTTTTAATCAGTCACGCGGGCAGACGGTTACATGTATTCAGTGTAGACATTTCTTCTTTCCATCCGCCACCGTTTCAGGATGCGTGTATGTTTGTGTTTTCATTGCTTCACCTCGGACTCACAGCTGAGACATTTCAAATGTGTCAAAGTTAGATTTGGCTCATTAATTGGACGCCATTGTAAGCAATTTAGTGTGCCAACCACACACACAGCGCTCTATAGCAGGGGTGTCAAACTCATTTTCACTCTGGGGCCACATCAGCATCACGGTCGCCCTCAAAGGGCCGGTTGTAAATGTAAGACGGTGTAAATGTAACTACGGTACTCCTAACATAGTTAGTTTAGTTTCCCGGGATATCTGTGACTTCCACAACACGTACTTCCAGTTGTGTGATTTCTCCTCCGCCATTGTTTCCTGTTGCTGGTGCAAAATGCATTCTGGGATATTTGGCTGTCCCAAGTACAGACAAGTCACCTCCGATGCATCCCGGGTAAAATGGGCAGAGCGAGCCACATCCGGGCATTATTGGCTCGATGTGAACTTTGAATTGGAACAGTACTTGGGCTGAGACTGATGACGTTTCAGTACAGAGAAGTACGCATGTTGAGAAACTTGTTGGAAATCCTCTTTATGGGCTGTTGCATCTCCTGTCCACCTGTTGTGATAGTTTTAATGTCGGCACACAGACAACATGCCATCTCATCACTTCGACTTTCTATCTCATAATTTCGACCATGGGGATATTTTTATTTTCACATCTAACTTTAAATTTTTGTAAAAAAAAAAAACGGATTCGTGGGCCACATAAAATGACGTGGTGGGCCGGGTCCGGCCCGCGGGCCGTATGTTTGACACCCCTGCTCTAGAGGGACTGAGTCTGTCTTCACTCATTTTAAATGTTGTTGGTGCCAGCTACCGCAGGCCCAAATCATTTGAAGTTTACAAATTGGACACAAATTGGACATTCCTCTGTCCTTGATTGCCACTGTCAGTGAGCCAAGTACACAAGTAGTCTTTTTTAAAGGCCCACAACTTCGAAGAACTATAAGTGTTCAGCTCTATTAAACACACTGGCCCCGTACCTCTCTGAATCAGTCACACAGCTGTCGCAGTTAGTTTTACCATGGTGCCAATGCAGACATGTTATTCTTTACATGCTCGAAATTTAGCCTGGTTCCCAAATCGCTGAATTTATTTACAAAGCTCTCATAGTAATGTTTTTAGACGCAACAGGCAGGTGTTGTCGACTAAAACTAAGCAAATAAACTGCTGCTATTGTCAAAGCAGCCGCTGCCTAACAGAACAACAATGTAAATGATTGCAGACCGTTTAAAGCCACCTTCCTGATGTGCAATGTCAGCTATACTAGTTCGAATTGGCAAACTTGTATCGCTCCAAAAGGCTTGATTTGTGTATTAAAATCACTCAAATTTTCTTTGGTGGGAAAATGCTCACCAACCCTCTTACCTTATGTGCATGTATTGTATCTTGTAACCTTTTTCACTTCTCTAGAGTTTGCAAGTCTGAAGAGTGCAGCATTTGTAAGCTAAAGAAACAGATATTTATCTCGGGAGTTGGTGGAGAACAAAAAGGACAAATGGACTGTAAATGAATGAAAAGTTGGTGGCTGGTTGAGCTCCAAGCGAGCTTTTTGTTCCATCTGTTTCCATTTGAACAAATGTAAAAAGGGCCAACATTTCAGCAGCAGTCAGCCGCTCACTGTGTATTGTGCTACTGTGGCAGCCTGGTCTCCATCAACTCTGTTGTGGTGCCCACTGTGAGCCAACATCATGAGTCAGCTGCTTAGTTTGGTGTGGCACATCATGTCTGGTTGTGTCCTGTCGGCATGGTAATCTAATAGAAAGCTGTTATTTTGGTTGGATGGTTTTTTGGGGATGGTAGACTTGTGTAGTCTGAGGTTCTAAATCCAGACTTCGGATTCAGTATTGTGCCATCTTAAGTTTTGCGTTTTTCAACGTTTTGAAATGTCAATATTGACACCGCGGATGAGGCGATGGTGTGTCGTGAGCACCAGCTGGCCCGTCTGGTCCTGTCAAATTATTGGATGATGGATATTGCTCAACACGTCATGTGGGTTATAGAGGTCAGATTTGGCTTTCACAAAATCAGTTACCTGACTACATGCTGTATACGTTAGATGTCTTGTGACAAGCTGAAAATATGCTTCAGTGAAAAACACAAAAACATTGGATAGGAAAGGTTAGTCTGGAGACTAAATAACTTTATAAACTGTATCAACGTTTCTATAGATCACATTTTTACAGGTTTAAACTCTGTTTTAAACATGACGCAATGATGATGCCACTAAAACTGGCATCATAATATGCAGTAAATGCATCGTTTAATGCAGACTTGCTTAAACGAAACCTTGCATTCACCAGATAAAGAGAATGATATTCACCAACGATACAAAGAAAGTGATTTTTCTTCCCTTTGAAGTCCCCATGAAGGAGAAACTAAGTTCAGGTGGAGTGTAACCAGTTAATGGACATGTGTATTTGTCCAGCATGACTGTTGGGCGCCCTGTTTGTTTTGGAAGGGCTTAAGGAAGTTAGGCAGGAAAACAAGTTTACCCTGAGGTCTGCGTCAAACAGGTAGCCCTCTATAGCGGGATTCCATTTTTCTTTTTTTCCCCCTTCGTCTTTTTGAATGAAAGTGTACCTCTCGACTCCGGAGTCCCAACTCCCCGACCTCTCCAAACAGCCAGTCCATAGAAAAGCATGTTTGATGTGTGTGACCAGAGCAGCTACTCCCCTGGTCTTACGACCGGGTTTACGGCCCCTGTTTGGAGAGGGAAACCCTTGATGTATAGGCTTACCTGCTCGGTTGCGGTTGAAAAACGAGGGAAAGAGAGTGACGCTCTTATGTTTTCCATTTCTGCCATCAGCTGCACGTGAGCTCATTAAGGCACAGAGCCCGGCGAACAAATATGAAACGCTCCCTTTCTCAGATTGAAGTTTAAAAAAAAGTATGATCTCAAAACATGCATCATTTATGAGGGGGGCTCAGGTATGTTGGGGGAAGCCCAACTAAGCTTTCAGCCTTTGAAGATTTTGTTTACCTGCTCAACTAATATTTACCGTTGCTGTGATCAAACGCTGGCCATCCAGCAAGGAGCGAAGCCCACAAATAATGTATTGAGTTCCATCAATGCAGGACTTCTGCACAACTACTCACTTGTGACGCGGAAAACATGTAGCCACTGCTCCACACCGGTAATTGTGTTGGGAACGTTTGAGCATTTTGAAATGTGTTGGTGGATGTCTTTGATGTTGTAAAAGGCAGGTATTTGTCAAATAAATATATATATATTATCTATAAAAATATAAGCTTACAAGCACTCCTATAACGATACAATTAAAATGTGATCTTCATACCACAAGTTTTAACCCTGAATTGCTCTTTTACTTAAAATTGCTTGTTCCTCCATGCCGTTTGCGTCATCGCTTAAAGTATCTCCTCGTCCCTCTCATCTTTCCAACTGTTATGTTTGTGTCTCGACTGACGGTTAGTATTGACAAACCGCTTCCTGGGAGACCTCGTCTTCACCCGACCCCTCTCCTCGGGCCTCTCTCTTCTCGTTCTTCTCATCTGTTCACTCGGGTATCTTTCCGTGTCCCTTTTCTTTGAAGGTGTGGTGCAGCAGAAAGTGTTGGGTATCATCCCCTCCAGCACAGCGGGCGGTGCCCAGACCTACACCACATTCCAGCCCCGCACCACCACGCTCAACATCAGGCCCAATACCCCAGGCTCCCAGCAGCAGGTACATCTGCCTTCTCCCTGCTCTGAAGTACCCATCCAGATGTTTTTACTTCATCAGTTTGTGCATCCTTGTATGTGATCACAACTCTACATTTTCTGCTGTGCTTCCTCACTTCCATTGCCTTCTGCTTTGTTTTGTTTACATTGTATTTTCTACTACATTTGCTAAAAGCCTGTCTCATTACTTATTGTGTTGCCTGTGCTGTTGGTTCGTTTTAAAGAAGGTAACTGTCTCTGTGCATTATTTTATATTATAGAATATAATCCGCTCCAGACGTGCTCCTTTGTACCTCACCTTGATTTTTCACCTCTTTAGGAAGACTGTTTAGAAAGAAAATGCTGCCTTTAATACTATTACGGAATAAGTCTTCATGTAATTATCCCCCTAGGTTCTGACTGCTGGTGGTCAGATCCGTCCAGGAATGACAGTGATCCGAACACCGATCCAGCAGACGGGACCAATGGGAAAGACGATACTCCGCACACCCCTTGTGGTCCAGCAAGGTAATGTACTTTTCATGGGAATTTGAATACCTTTCAGATGGACATATAGCAATCAACCCTTCAAGAGTCACGGCAAACTGCATATGCATACACTTACCATTGTTATACAACTTTCTCTTCTAGGTCAGGGTGGACAACAGGTGGTGACGCAGATCATTCGTGGCCAGGCAGTTTCCACGGCATTATCTGGTGCCAGCCCCGTCGCTACGGTCACCGGCCAGGGGGCGTCCGGCGCCACCGCATCAGGACAGGCAGCAGGACAAACACCCCCCGGCACCCCACGGGCGCAGGGGCAAGGCCAGGTTAAACTCACGCTGGCGCAGCTCACCCAGCTCACACAGGTTAGTGAGGGTCGTCCTGTGTCACCCTTGACCCTTTGACATGAACACCTACCGAATAGCAATACATTTTGATTTGAAATATGAAGGACAACATGGCCTGTCACTTTTTAGACAAGTTATTGGAGTACATCTGCTATATTCACTCTAAGGGACTTTGGTCTGTACACCTTATTTGTGACACTGTGCTCAATCCTCAAATATAAAAATGGGATACATCCACAATTTTTCTCCAAAGGCAGTTTATTTTGTATTCGACTGGTCTTGTAGGCTGTGATTCACCTTCCACTTTCTTCTCCGCCTCCCGTAGAAGCAGCAGGCTGGCTCAGGTGTGGATCGGCAGGCTGGTGTCGGCGGTACCCAACAGTCTCTGACGGTGATGGTTCAGGGCCAGGGCCAGACCACCGGTCAGCTGCAGGTCATACCTCACGGGGTCACCGTGATCCCAGGACCCGGTCAGCAGCTCATGCAGGCAGCGCTGCCTAACGGCCAGGTGCAGCGCTTCCTCTTCACCCCTTTGGCCCCGGCTGCCACACCCACATCAAGCACAGGTATGATGAGAAACGAGCGCGGATCACTCAGCAGATTTTAGGATGTTTGCATTTGGGCAAACTTTTATATAATTGTGGAGATAAATAATGAATTTGATGCGTTCCTGGTCGGTGATTTGCAGTGAACGAGGGTGACGTTTTTTGAGGATGCTCCTCTCTGAACCATTTTCTCTCTCACACTCCAGCCACCACAGTGCCCACCTCCACCAAAACCCCAGCACAGCCCGCTCAGCAGGCTGCCGCCCCCGTCCAGGTGGGGGCAACCCCCTTGGCCACCACCAGCACCCCTTCGTCGGCCACCCCACAGGGCCAGTTACCCCCTCAGACGCAGGCCCACATGCCCATCCAGTCTCCCACCTCGCTGCAGGTGAAAACGCAGGGAGGAACCGCCCAGCTGCAGCTGCAGCAGACACCTCAGCTCATCAGCATGTCTGGACTGCAGCAGCAGGTACAGGTAGGATTAGCAAAGACACACTGATCGGTAATGTAACGTTAGCCACAACCTCGCTTTGTTCATTTTGTGTATCCTCTGTGTTGTGACTGCAGGTGTTGGCGCAGCTGCAGGCCCAGCAGGGTGGAGGCTCTCTGCCACAGCACATCAAACTGCAGCTTCCTATTCAGATACAACAGACTGGGACCACCTCAGCTCAGGGAGGACAGGTAGAGCAACAAGCCAGCTGAACCAGACCCCAACTTATATTATCTTCATAGGACCACGCGGGTCCTAGTAAAATGGGTGGAAAACAAATCAGAGAATTTAGACCGTTTCTGTATACTGCTTCACACATTTAAACCGTTTCATTGACATACCTTATCGCCCCTATGCTGTCTGCACAGATTGGGAACGTAGTGACCATCCAGGCAGCTTCTGTCCAGGAGCAGCTGCAGAGGATCCAGCAGCTCAGAGAACAGCAGCAGCAGAAGAAGAGACAAGCCGCAGAGGCCAAGCGAGAGCAAGCCCTCAACGCAGCCAGCCAGAGCGACATCATTCAGAAACAGGTGTGCGTGTGTGTGTGTGTGTTCGGGCACCCATCATAGTTAGGTCATCCATCTCAGTCCAAGACACGCTGTCTCCCTGCCATCAGTACATAAACAGTCACCATCCTCCAACCCTCCTCTCAGGCTGGGTCTATTCTTACAGTTCTGGTCTTTGTTTGTTGGGCTTAATACTGTCACTACTTCTGTGTGTTTGTTTTCCTTTCTCTGTGTTTTTGACACTCACATTTAATAATAATCCATTGCTGCAGATATTTGTAGTACACACTTAACATCACTAAATTTACAAAGGGTTTTCATAAAGTCCAAATTATTATTTTTATTTTTTTATTTTTTTTCTCCCCACACATTGGTCGAAATGTCATTCGAATGTTGTTTTTTTTGCTCTTGCTGTAGATGTTTCCTCTCAAACTGTAAATATCTTCTCTGTTGCAAATGATCTACCGGTAGTTTCGTTCTGACATCCTCCTGCGGCGTGTGTTTCAGGTGGTGATGAAACAAAACGCTGTGATCGAGCACCTGAAGCAGAAGAAGACCATGACGCCCGTAGAGAGAGAGGAGAATCAGAGGTTTGTGTGCAGTTTGTCACCAATCACAGCGAACTTCCTGCGGCAGCATGTGTGCACCATAGAAATGGAAACAGCACAGACGTCATGTTGATTACCTGTGGTGCAGTTCTTCTTTGAATTCTTACGTGTCCCGTGTTCTTATCATATGGATCTCACTCGGGCAGTCCGTCCACCATCTCATCCTCCCTCCATTTCGCTGTTGTCCAAACACCATGTTGGGAGGTGCGACACAGCGTGAGAACTTTTGGGTGTGTAACCACCAACAGCTGCGTGTACTCACTGTGACCCGACGAGAGAGAACACAAAGACAAACCCATGTACAAATCAGAGAAGTTGCACAATAACATCACACAAGGCCCTTCCGACCCTGCACCAGTTTGTTGGGATATAGCGAGTTCACACTTCTCTGTCTAAAAGCTAAATTAGCTTTGCAACGATTGACAAAATAATCAAGGAAAAATAATCACTTTTTTTTTTTTCTTTGCAGCTTCCCTCTCAGTACATACTATCAGAAAATGGTCAGAAATATAGAAGAGCAAACACTGAGGAATAATACGACTACTATAGACAAACCAGAATCTATAGAAGAATGTTTCGAAAGTCTTCCCTCCTTCCCTCCCGTTGTATACGCTGTAGATGGATTATACTCTGACCTACAGTTGACTGTGACAACCAGGTGTTTACGTCCACAGACGGTGTGTCAACACTGTACCCATTCACACAGACCTGAAATACCAACCCCAGACTATCGTGACATCACTACAGCAGCGCTGCCTGTTGTCTGTCTCTCTGCTTATTTTGTTTTCCATTTCTTCATGTCGTCCCTTTCTCTCGCTTTTCCTTCAAAACACGGCTCTGTTCGGAATAACTCCGAGCTCAGACGTCAGCGTGCTATGTGTGTCCGGTTCCATCAGTATCCACCACTTTCATGCTACATTGGCAGTGTTTACTTCAGTGTTCACGCTGTAGGAACCGTGGCCCGTCTTTGACCTCGTGTCGCTATACGCGGAGCAACAATTTTCGAGCTTGGTTGTGAATGTTGGCGAACATGAGTGAACATACTCGGACACAGAGCCAGGATAGTATCGCTTAATGTTTCTTGTACCTTTTAGATCACCAAACTGTAGGACCCTGAATCCCCGTGCGCATTTTATTTTTGGGAAGGAAATTATAAAAGACTGTGATAATTGTCCGAGTGAAAGTTGTTGAGGGGGAGCAAACGGGTTGTTTTATCCTTAATTATTCGATGTTGCACAGCAGAGGAAGGAAAGATTTAGAGCCGGATAGGGATGAGAGACGAGGAAAGTCCAGAACCTTGGAGTTTATAGTTGCACAGCTTACACAACTGAGCCACTAGAAAACCTGAAGGACTTGTGTTGAGAGAAATACTTTCTTTGTTCATTGACACACACACTGCCGTTTCTTATGTGTGGAAAGTTAGATGTTCACATTTTTGAAGTAGCCAATAGCCGTTAAGGTTGTACTCGCTAAAACATTGAAGCATTGTTTGGATAAAAACAATCCACTGGTGTGTCAGAGGGATCACTTTCTTCCTCTGTGACTTCAACTGTGCTGACTTTCTGAATTCAAGATTCAGATGTGATAATCCTTTCCTCCTTTTAACTTTCTCACTCGTATTGTGTATTTTATGCCTTTTTTAAAAATACCCTGAATGTAACACAGCCCTTTTTCTCATGGGTCCTCATTAGATTCAGGAGGGCTAATCCTTGAGCTGTGTTTTTAGGCGAGACTTGACTTTTTTTTTACTGTATCCATCCTCTCAATACAGTACTTCCCTATTCTATACAAAGTGCATTTATGATCCTCTAACTTTTAAACGGTCAGGAGGATATAAGTCGGTAATGACTCCCTTTCTTCTGTCTGTGTCTGTGCAGGATGATCGTATGCAACCAGGTGATGAAGTACATCCTGGACCGGATCGACAAGGATGAGAGGCAGACTGCCAAGAGGAGGAAGAAGGAAGAGGTGGTGGAGGCAAAGAGGCGGTTGGCCAACGCCAGCAAGCTCTCCTCGCTCCTTTATCGGCACAAAGAAAGTCTCAAGATGGAGATCCTGAAGAAGCGGGCGCTTCTCGACAAGGAGCTGCAGCTAGAGGCCCAGGTATGAAGGCCGGCAGGGGGAACAAAAAAGCTGAAAAATTTGGAAGAAATATGGGTCCATTCATTATCCAACGTATGCATTTTCAAAACCATGAGGCACATAAAAAGTAAGCCTGAAGTTTAAAATGCAATATAAAGAGGTGCGACAAATGGCATTAGAGAAAACTTTGAAACATTATAAATCACGAACAACCAGATCTAAGTTCAGCTCATAAATTTGTCCTCCACCCATTTTGACCCCGTCTGTCTTGACATTACGCTCCTCAGGAGGAGCTAAAGAAAGACCTGCTGCGGATGCGGAGAGAGAAGGAGAGGGCTCAGGCTGCAGCCCACCAGGCAGCTCAGGCCGCCGCCACCGCCGCTGCCGCCGCCCACAACCAGCAGCAACATACTCTGGCACGCAAGCATGGCATCACCCCTCCACACCACCTCACCACGAGCGCCGCCTCCGCCCACAAGAGGAAGCGGGAGGAGGAGCGGGAGACTGCGACGTCAGCCAAGTCCAAGAAGAAGATGATCTCGACGACGAGCACCAAGGAGAGCAAAAAAGAGATCAAGCTCTACTGCGTCTGCAAGACGCCCTACGACGAGACCAAGTATGACAATCACCTCGAATTTAAATACTGTATTACTGAGGGAGTAGGCACGGTAGTAGTAGGCACAGCGAGACACAATTCCCTAAGAAACAACAACAAACTGGACCGATTGACCGGTGACACTTTTCAATCACCTCTTGGAGGAACTGTCAGAAAATGTACTTGCCTTTCATCTGCAGGAATATAGTTTCAGTTTTGTACTTTTCAATGGTCCAGAAACTATAAAGGAAGAGTTTACGGCCCTGAACTTTGCTGACTAACAAAAACACGAACCTCCAGACTGCAGCAGCAAGTGCAGAGCGTTCGTTCATCCTGTAGGCGAGCAACTGGTTGTAGAATCAATATTAGGACGAGGGATGGAATTCCGTTTGAAGTTTATGTTGAAACGTCACTTATGCAGCCGAATTAACCCAAAACTTCACCCAGTTTGCTCATTGTATCAATGTGGTCATGTACTAAAGCAGAGAAACAACCCCACAAATAACACCAAACGTCTCCGTTTTGCCTGTTGAGTATCCGCCAATACAGAGTCCTGATCCGAGATAGTACAGCAGCACAGCGCCCACTTCAAGTACATTTGACAATTGAATAGCTCTGCATTGCATTAAGAAAGAACTTTCCTGCATCCAAGCTGTTCGTCAATGTTTTTTTCACAAGTATAAAAGAACAAACCCTCCCTGTCGTCTTTTTGGCCTTCTACCTCGCTCTCTGGAATTCCTATCTCCAGTGTCCTCCAGTGTTTGTTGCTTCAGTGCAGCCTTTTCCTGAGTTACCTCAATGAACTGTGTCCCGTCAAGTGTTTATTTTCATTGTCTGTACACCTTTTGTGTAGATTACGTCAATAAATTACTCTTATTGGCTTTTTACGATCAGTTAAACGCGTCGACCCCGATACCAATCTTTGCCTTTGAGATCCGATCTAGTTTGCCTAATCTACCTGGTTGTTTGGATGTGGTGGAGGCGTACACATAAACTAAAGTATTAATATCCGTTATAGTTTTGTATATTTGTTGACATACTGTAAGTGTTAGTCACCTTTGTATCTTCCCCCCCCCCCCCCCCCCCCTAAAGGTTCTACATTGGCTGTGACCTGTGTACCAACTGGTATCATGGAGACTGTGTGGGTATTACAGAGAAGGAGGCCAAGAAGATGGACGACTACATCTGTGTGGAGTGCAAACGGGGCCAACAGGGCAGCACAGAGGAGCTGTACTGCATCTGTCAGACGCCGTACGACGAGTCCCAGTAAGTGCGTGTGTCCCTCACTGCAAACAGTCAGCAGCAGTGAGCGACGTCCCAGCAGCGGAATGTAACCCAAACTAATGCTGTATCGTAAGAGCGCTGTGTGTTTTTGCTTTTAGAAAATCACATTTTAGATCTCTGTTTTGGCCAAGCTCACCTAACTGCGTCTTCCAATCATCTCTCCACTCTTGGTCGTCGATGATGGTTTATTCATTTGTAAATCACATTGATAGACAATGCAAAGGGCCCGACATCACAAGTAACGGTTCCTCTTGCCTTCACAGGTTCTACATCGGCTGTGACCGCTGTCAGAACTGGTACCACGGCCGCTGCGTGGGCATCCTGCAGAGCGAGGCCAACCACATCGACGAATACGTGTGTCCACAATGCCAGTCGACGGAGGACGCCATGACGGTCTTCACGCCGCTCACCGACAAGGACTACGAGGGCCTGCGGAGAATCCTGCGGTCCTTACAGGTACACAGCTGCACAAACACATGGGCTTACTGTGTACTGTGGACAGTAGAGCTGGGCAATACATAGCATTTATTCATACATTATTTAGTTAATAAGTCTTTTGTAGGCCGAGTTTGTTTTTAAGGGAAAAAGCAATTCAAATTGTAAATCAGGTGTGATGTGAAAAAGGTTGTTTGTAAGCCATATTGCACAGTATTGTAGAAGTGAATCAGATGTTCATACTATCTGAATCTGCAGACCAAATCGGGGGGGTGAACTGAATTGCATTGACTGTACAGGTTAAATGAACACTCTGCAGTAAGCTGTAGTAGTAGTTTAATTGCTAGCGATAGACCGAACACTAACACAGCTCCTTGTGGCCGCGCTACAGCGTAAGAGCAGCAAACAAAAGTCCTCTGTGTCCGTCTTATCTGATGGGTTCGGCTCCGCAGAGCGCTACTTGGACAGCCGCCCGGCCTCAGCATTTATTTTTCCCCAGCTTCCCTTTCTTTTCTCCTGCTCCTCCTCTCCAGTGGTCTGTGTGTATGTGTGTGAGAGAGATAGAAGTGTGGAAGAATGTAAGAAGGAACATCTGTGTTGACCCACCTGCCTCCACTGTCATTTTCATGGTGCTGTTTGTTTTTCTTCATTGGTTTTCAGCTTTCTCATGTGTCTTGTCTTTCTCTGTCTCTGTCCCTCCTCTGCAGGCGCATAAAATGGCATGGCCGTTCCTGGAGCCGGTGGACCCGAACGACGCCCCGGACTACTACCGGGTTATCAAGGAACCAATGGGTGAGTAGAGGAGATGTGTCAAAGCACACAAACGCAATAGTGAATACTGACAATTAGGTTAATTCTACTCTGGACTCGAGCCTTTTTCTGTGTCCTGTATTTGTGCACATATTGAGCTTCTTCAATGTTCCTTTGTGGCGCTGTTATGTCGAAAAAACAAATATTGAAATTGCAACTCATGAATCAGCAAATTTCGAGGACTGGGATTGGTTGCGATCCCCATTTGGAAGATAAAATTTCATTCAGCGGTGCTGTTTTCGTTTCATAATTGCTTTAGGTTCCTGGAAGCAACACCCAGTCTCTATATCTCCAACATTCAAACACAGCCACCAGGAGGCCAGGCAGGGAGGAAGCCCTCCAACTCAGATCAAACCGGCCATGTAAATGGGGACTTGCGTCAGCGGGGCCTTTTTCAACTTCCACACAAACAAACCGTTAATGAGCTGGTCCGGGTCTGCCGGGCTCCCTGTGGAAAGGGACCAGCTTACTTACTTAGCTCCTGTTGGCCCGCTGCTGGAAACTCAAGTCCTCTCATCTCCCTTCCACTGCAAGAAAAAAAGACCTTGTTGCCTTTCAGGAAGAAAAGGAGCATTCGACTCGTGTAGCTGCAGCCGTTGGTAGTTTTTTGGAGGGTTTTGAGATGAAATCTGATGACAGAGAAGATCTTTGATGTTGACCGGGAGGTTTGTAAGCTCCTGGCCTGCTGGGTCGGGGTTAAGGAGGTGAAGAGTGGGATATGTTTGTTTAAAAGGCAGCCCCGGGGACGCCGTGCAGAGCAAACCACCGGCAGCAGCAGATTATATGAAGCCTCGGCTGTTGCCAGTTAGCTTCCTCGCTGACTCGAGCTTACCTTTTTTTTTTTTTCTAACCTGGTTAGCAACACTGAGAGCTCCCTTCCACGGGGGACGTAGACTTGGAAGCACTAGTTTGACACTCGGATAATGACGCTCTCCTCAGGAATGACAGCGGTCAGATCGCAGTAACGGATCTGGAAGGCTGACTAGATCGAGGTTAAAGCTGGCAACGGGTTTGGATTTTTGCTGTCACGTATAAAGTGATGAACTGTGCTCCCAAAAAACATCCTTGAATGTCTGTCAAACACATGCCACATAAGCTGCAATTACTATGGAGGCACGCTGATTTGTGGAACAAAGGCGGTTAGGAAAGCCAGATATTTATCTGCTGCTTCCGCATATGTGATGTTTGTCTCTGGCAAAAGTTCACCACTAAATATGTAGTTTTTTTTTTTTCGTTTATTCCTATTACATACCATTGTTTGTATCCCCTTTTCTTAGACCTTTCCACCATGGAGGAGAGGTTACAGAAGCGCGAGTACATCAAGCTGACTGAGTTTGTAGCCGACATGACCAAAGTCTTCGACAACTGCCGCTACTACAACCCCAGTGACTCGCCCTTCTACCAGTGTGCCGAGGTTCTGGAGACCTTCTTTGTCCAGAAACTCAAAGGGTTCAAAGCCAGCAGGTAAGACGGGGATACCGGTGATGGTCAGAGCTGATGAGGAAATGAAACGAAACAAAACAAATGGCAGCAGGTGACTTTGAGAAAATGAAAGCAGTGTTACAAGCCGCCGGGTCACAGAATAATGTGTCCCAAAGTAAGAGACTGATTCATTGGTAGTTCCAGCGGTGCTGCTGTGAAGCCGACTCTGACCTCCTTGGAGGTTGGGTGGATTCACACTTTCTCTAATGAGAGCAATAAAATGAAACTTCTGAAAGTAGAAATGCATGTCAGACGCCAGTGGAGTTCATTGACTCCTCCTCTTTGCTTTCCTGGGTCACCATCTTCCTCTAAACATTGAAATCATGTTCTGTTTTTCATTTTGAGTCGTGACTGAATGCTCTTACAACCAGCAAGCTTCTCCTGTCTCCAGAACAAATCAGCATAAAACACTGACATCGTTAGATCGCCACAAATACATGACAAACGTCATATTATCAGAATGATATCATTTTAATAGTAATGCGCAGGACCGTTGTTGTGCATAAAGTTCATTCATAATTCTCTACAGTTTCATGTTGGTGGTATCTTCAGTCGGTCTTTAGTCGGCTCATTTTGCACCTAGAACGGTAAATGAAGTGCTAAATCGGGGCCTTTCATGTTCAGGATGGGAACCAAAGCTCTCGATCATTCGTAGGATTTTAAGCAAAGTGACCCTGTTCTTCATGGCCTCAATGCTCTTAGTGCTGTTCCTCCCCGCAGCAAATGAGCCCCAATAACTCCACCATCTGGTTGTGCCTCTAAACTCACCTCACTGCATTGCCCTTGCTGTGTGGTGTGATTGCTTTAGATGGATGCACACTACAAGATTATTTATATGTTCAATACAGGTTCTTTAATGAGGTTATTTACTGAAGAACAAAGCTGAACATGTCATGGTGAGTTTAACTGGAGATCAAGACACACGTGGAGTTGCTATGAGCATCTCAGCTCTGATGTCTAATTAGTTCAGTAAGTCTTGTGGTTTGCATCCAGCTATGTGCCTGAAACGGTGATGTGCTTCACCCGTGTGTATTTACACCATCCATTCTCTCTCGCTCTCTCGCTCTCTCTCTCTCTCTCTCGCAGATTGTGATGTCAAACTCCTGGGTGCCTGGGTCACTCTTAAAACAAACAAAACAACGGACGTTGCTGTTTTTACTTGTTTAAAACAGCGTTGAAAACGTTGTAAGAAAGTGCATATATTAAGCCACACTGTAGGTGGGATCCTCTTTTTTTTATTTTAGAAACAAAGGAAAGGAAAAACAAGTTTCTCCTGTCTTAACAATGGCAGCCATGTTGGTAACAAAAAAAGCATTCAAGGGAAAAGTTATTTTCTTACATTTCTTGCAACAGATGACTAATATTTTGTTAGTGAGTTGAATGTGAGACAAAATAGGAAGTTTGTCACCCTCTTTCTTGAGATTCAGTTTTGAAAAAAACAAAAAACAAAGCTATTGATTTTGATTGTGACACACACACACAGATGAGGTCTCTTTTGAATTTGACAGAACCTTTGTTGATCGTGTCTGTCACAACGTGCTGCAGCCGAACATTTGTACCTCATTTCTCAGCCAAGAATTTTAAAAAGCATGCGACATTTATCAGTTTGTTTTTATTGGCTGTCCCCGTGTATAATGTTATTTTATGTGCATATTATATCTCTTTGTGAAGGACTATTTTTATTTTCTAAAGGAAATAACGGTAGGACCTGTGAAGATAGATTGGAGAAAGATTTAGTTCAGCTTTCCTGTTCTAAATACGGCGAGCTTGACCGTCTCCAGTTTAAAGGAAACGTCCGTGTACATACACTGTTGGGCTGACATCACAGCGTACATAACATGCCACCAACATGGCTGCTTGGTCCATGTCAAAGTGTCTGACCCACTGGCATCCAATTCATGTTTTTGTTTTGTTTGTGTTGTTTTTTTGTATTCCTCATAGTGCATATTTTTGTCATATTGTAAAGCTTTTAATAAAAAAGGAAACGCCAAGAAGTTTTCCAACTGTTTTCTTCCTCCTCTCTTTGCCTGTCTCTGTAGGTCTCATAACAACAAACTACAATCAGCCGCCTCTTAGCTCCCCCTCTAAAATCCAAGTGTCAAAAAAAACAACCCGAGGTTTCCTCTGAATGACTAAGCCCCGTGGTCCGAGTTGGGCCGCAAACCAACCTGAGCCCTCTCTGAAGGAGAGCACGCTCCCAGCTGACAATCAGCTCGCTCTGGTGTCAAAGCGCCCAACCTCCAACACCTCCATTGCAGAGCTAAGGCAAGAGAGAGAGAGAGAGAGAGAAGCCCCTTTTCATCCAAAGTGTCATTGGGATGAGACGTCATAACGGCAGAGAAGTCCCACCGGGGGGCAGGGCGGCCTCGGACTCTGTCTGGCATCCTGCTTGATTCCCACCAGTGCGTCCCATCCATGAGAAGAAAGATCCAGATGGGAAACGCAGATTAAGTTGATAAGTTGGCTGGTTGGATGTCAAACTGATCTCACTTCAGCAGCGGACTTTTGAAAGAGTTGTGTTATTTCTGTAGCTGATCACTATTTTTGTGTGTCCTATATTGCAAAGTGTGGAGCTCTGATCTTCCCACCCAGAGGTGCAACAACTTTCATTTCACCCTGTCACATTTTGATGACACAAACATCCCATTAAAGCCGAGTCTCTGCCTCACGTGCAGATGTTCGTGAGGTCAAAATGAAAATGCCCTGTGTATGCGTCACATGTGGCTAAAGGCAGGCATCACGTACAGGACCTTAGAGTTCATTCTTGTCCTATTTACCGGCTGTAAACCTGAAAGCAGCGTTTTATTGCTGTAGGAACAAACGTCACTCTTTGTGCCCCACAAGAAAAACAAATAACCCCCATTGAAGCCAATCAGATTTCAGATCCTCCTCGTGCAGCCACTCTCAGGCGCAGATGTTTCACACCTGACTCCACTGCATCCAGTTCTTCGGACGATGTTGCGTAGCACGAACCAGCCTCAGAGCCAAACGCGGTGGCAAATTCAGTGGCTCATTTCACTGTACATTTCCTGATGCCGAGATGCTCCATTTTTAACAGAAGCTAGATTTCTGAAAATACAAAGAGGTGAATTAACTTCACCGCGTACCGGCGTAGACGGCACTCACTCGAGTAATTCAAGGGGTCTGCAGTATATGTGGTCCGAGGGTCGTTTTAATTTCCAGTGGGAAACACCAAGGACAGGCCATCCCATCCACCACATCCTCTCTTCTGACCCTTTTACCGTTTTGTGTTTTTCTGAAACGCAAGTGAAGAATGTTGACGAGCTCTGTGCTCCTTTACGCTTGAGCTTTTAGGTCTACTGTCCTTCCCTCCATACACACACAAACACACGGTATCGTCAAAAGCTCCGATTCTGTCAGTGACCGAGTCTGTAAGTCTCTCTCTCCCCTTATTTGTCGGCCACTTCCAACATATTTCATAGAAGTTGACAGGTTGGCTCTCATGTCTCTCAACTCGCCCTCAAAGCACGGTTAAGGAATTGGATAATGGACTTTTCCACTCAGCATCAACTCAGTTATGTTGCGGTCTGCGGCAGCATGTCTGGGAGTTAAACTTTGAGTGGGGACCGGGGGAGTCTTTGTACCGTGGGGTTTGTATGAAAATTTTATAGCTGCATTTCTATCATATTTGGGGAAACTTTTTTTGTAATCTGTGATGATCAGTTTTGTCAGGCCGGGGAGCAGTCATTAGACACGGTTGTCTTTTAAGTTGTTAAAACCAATTAAAAATCAAGCAAATGTTTTGGTTTCAATCAGTTTTCTTCTGTGTATTTGCAGAGTTGAGAGATAATGTCGCTGCTGTCTTCTTTACCGTGTTTTGTGTCTTTCACACAAATATCCGTTACTTTGTAATCTGATGACGATGCGTTTCATCCACTTGTTTGTGATCTCTATTGTATACCATGGCTGTCCAAATATGTAGAGATGAAAGAATTTTTAGAGCAGTAGAAACTTTTATTTTTCACTCTTTGAACCAGCAACGAAGCCCGTCTGTATATTTTAACTGTCTATTCGTTTCTCTTAAATTGAAGTGAACTCTACATTTTAGGTGAAATTGCCCTTTATATTAAAAGCGCTGCATATTGTGAGCATACAGGTATTGAATGGGGTAGAGTGACACAGTTAACTCTTGCAAAGAGTTTTTCTTTTTTGTAAGAAACCAACCAGTTCAACATAACTTCTATATTGACATTGCATTTCTTGTATTATTTATTCATATCAATGAAACGTTCTCAGTTTTTAAGTAATGTTGAGGAAACATAACCGCAGATAAGAAATACTCTGTTTTTAACTGATTGTGGCAACTCTGAAGAGATTCTCTTTTTTGTACTTGATAGGACATTTCATCCTAGATAATAAAGTAATGTTTTTGACACCAGCTCTCCAAAGACTTGTGTTTTCTTTGAATATCTCTGCTCATCACAGACACACTGGAGAGTTTTATCTTACCTCAACATATCAAAAGTTTGTAAGAATCTTGAATTTGTTTCTGAATGTAATGTAGAGAAAGTGTACAGGACCTGGTCAAAAGCTTAGCGACCGATTTTGCAAAGGCGGGTGAAGATTGAGTTGCAATTGCTGAGACACGATGGAATGAATGCACGAGTCTGTTCCTGGTCCGTAGTGAAACCTTTACACCTCGACATTTAACGTCGGAGGAAAGAAAATAAAGAGACCCTCTATTACCTTTGGGACACGGTCGGGTGTGGCAGAAATAACATCTGTCTCATCCGTGTTGAAGAAAGGATCTGGCATCTATTCTGCAGAGTTTAGGTGTTTAGACAACATTGTGCTCAAGTGAGATGTAGAATTAAACATCGTCTGCATAGCAGTGATGGGAGATACCTTTAAAATAACGTATTATAGGCGAAAATAGAGATTAAAAAATAGAGCGAAAGTGCACGAAAAATGAGTTATCTGCCCATTGAGAGTTACAATGTAGTTTTAAAGCCTGTTTGATAGATACATAGGATATTTATGTTCATGTAGTTTAGACATAAGACAATGTTTACACAGTGTATTCTACAACATACATTTGCTCAATAAATGAATCGAGTAACAACAAATGAATCACCACCAACAATGCACAGATAGTGGGAGAAACCGAGGGCCCACCGCTCATTTTCCCCCCCACTGCCTCCTCGAGAATTCATCCGGCCGTACACGGCAACTTCAATGCCCTTCTTAACTCGGGTCAATTATCTGGACAAGCTCATGACCGCCGACACACTCGGACAAACTCTTCCTGTGATCAAATTACCAACATGACGCATAAAAGGTCGACCTTTCCCTCCTCTCTCACGCACCTCCCTCTCATGACCCCCGCCCCCCCCACTCAAACCGCTAAACGAATCCAGAGGCTCGTGTGGACGCTGCGATGTGGTATCCATCCACCGCCCTCGTCTCTTTCTCTCACTCCCCCCTTGTGGCTTGGGGGCTATCACACAGGAAGCTGTGTGATATTCCCACCTCCCTCTCCTCTCCAAGCCGCTTTCTTTCTCTCCCTCCTCCTCCTCCTTTACATCCTCTGCAATGAGGAATGTCCTCCCGCTGCGATAGTGGTCAAGATGTGGAGCAGGCTCCTGTTTCCTGCCCGCCTGCATCTGTTCCCTCCAGCGCTGATCCCAGATAGAGTCTTCCTCCAGCCTGGGAACCGACCGGCCGAGCTGACAGACGGCCTGAGGGGGAGAAAAGAGGCTTAGCCCTGCCTGCCTCGACGTCCAAGTTCTCAAGTTGGTCTCTCATCCCGGAGGCCAGACAGAGACCGTGGTTGTTGAACTCTAATTAGAGTGACTTACTTTGGGGGCTCCTTCCCATGCAATCACTGGGAAAGATAATGAGGAACAATGTTTCGGTCAGTGGGCAGATGTATGTGATAGCATGAGTTGGTTTGAAGACAAATAAACTCCTCACGGGGTCGTTGAGTACAAAACAAATGCACGTTTTTATTGGGTTCATGTGTGGGTAAGCAAAGTAAGCGTTCAGTGCAAGGTTTCCCTTTCATGAGCTCAGGGTCGAACGACGATCAAGCCAGAGATCTCTGATTAAATAAGAAGCGATCCCAACATGCCCTCTCCTGCCTAAATCCCCTCCCTGTGTCCCCCCCCCCCTCCTCCTCCTCATTCACCAGGGCCCCTTTTGATGTCCCAGTCTACTCGAGCAGATATTTTATCGTGGACACATAATTACAGTTCGAAAAATAAGCCGTTCTCATGCCAAGCAAAGGTCCAGTGTGCTGTCTCTCCCTTTTTCTCCCTCCTCCTCCTCCACTGGGGTTTGTCGCTGCTTTTTCAGGCCCTTCATTGCCTCCCTTTGGTCCTTGTAACAATAATAGTGCATTTCCTGCTCACCAATAACAACCACATGTGACAACATGCACGGGGGTCGGGAGTTACAAAACAATAGTATTGGGTGCTATACAACATTTTGCATTCACATCAATTTAGAAGCATTATTTAATCAAAGGAATCATCAGGACTGAAATGTGGGATTTGTACAATGAGATCCAAGGTTCCCGCATAAAATGTACGACGCAACTGACAATGTGTGTTTGTGTGGAAAACAAGTTTCTCTTCAGTGTCCTGTTGAAGTGTTGTTTTCTCAAACTCAATTGTTAAACATGGGAGCATGCTTTAAGACGCTACTGCCCCAGCAAGAAAAACAACAATAAACCAATGATCGTATCTGTGCTTGGATTATAGTGGGAATACAGAGGCTGGATCTGACTCAGCAGAAAATAAAAATTGGCTTGCTACGCGCACATGGATAAAACAGAAACACGCCCATACGACTGCTGATGCAATATGACAAAATAATACCCATTCTATAAACTCATTGTGTGGCTTCGTGTTCTTCAGATGAGCCACATTCCCTTTAAAAGTGAGACAATTTTATACCTTTTCATCGTAGGGACTTCATGAACCAGCCATGAATGAATGTGGAGCTGCTATTTTGAGGAAATGATAGTGGGGATACCCTTGTGTGATGCCCCAAACGTTACAAAATGATGGTGCGAAATCCATTTAATTGAAGCTGCTTGTGTTTTAAATCAAAGAGACCACAAGTCCGCGCTTCAGCAACTTTACAGAGGAGTGAAAAATATGAACCGTCAGAGCAGTCCATGTGAAAATAAATCCATGCCTTCTGCAAAATGTCTTCCGTCTTGCACAATACTGATTGGTTGGTTATGATGGCTTCAGGTGAGCTGCAATGTCTCTTCCCCTGCAGCAGGGGGCGACAGTCTTATCTTTGGTTCACCTACACCTGGAGCGGGTGGCCTCCAGGGCCTTCTGGTGCCTCCGCTTGTTGAACCTCTTGACGTAGTTGTTGCTTCGCAGGAGGCCGTCTCCGGGCTTCAGTTTGCCCCCGAGTAGGTTCAGGAGGTCACTGGGAAAGTGGCGCCTCCGGTGGTAGATCTGGCCCATCATGATGTATCTGGTCCCTTGGGAACGAATGGGGTAAATGTTGAAATGAGCGGCAGGACGCACACACTGGAGCATTGTTTGCACTGAACAAAGTGGATGTCACTGCTTCTGCTGATCTCAGGAAAATAGAGTTCCCACACAAGAATATGTTGATGGAAACTTCTTAATTCATGGGTCATGACACTTCTGTTTCTTCTCTAAATCTGATCTAAAGTATTTTATTCTTTAATAAACCTCTAAATGAATAACAACTTAATGTAGTTAAGGGATACACTTTCACAGTTTATAGAGTTTCTTTTTTACTAAACAAAACAGATTTCCTCATGTCGGCGTTTTGTCTCGTGAGGCTTGTGAGCGACCGTGCTCCACTCACCGAGCTTGATGTCAGGGCAGGGCTTGCTGCACTTGTAGGTGTCCAGGACCAGAAGGCGAACTTTCAAGAAAAAGCTCTCTGGGGTCACATAGAGACGACTCATCTTGTAGAAGCCGTCACTGCTCACCATCAGTGTAATGAGGCGTATTCCTTTACGCAACACATCGATGTCGTGAACTATCCCGTTGACGGCTGTTAAAGGGACAGGACAAACATTAGATATGACAACATCACACATACGTTCAGTCTTCATGCTAAGCTAAGCTAACCGGCTGCTGGTTGTAGCTTCAGACGTATCGTATAGGCCTTTACATGAAGGTGGTATCAATCTTCCCAATTCAGATATATTGAAATAATTCTTTAAAATGTTACTTATAGTCTCAGAATGAACGTTTGGCTGCCACAGCTGTTTGCTACATACAGTAGTTTATTATCAAAACTCTCCTTTTAAGCAGTAGATAGTGATGAGTTCGTTAATATCTACCTCCATAAAGCCAGGGATGTATTCAAAATGATCAGGCGTGTTAATTAATTGACCTTTGTGGAGCTTCTTAAGCTATTTTACTTAAGTTTGTGACAAAAGCACTATCTTGGTCTCAGGCGGGATTACGTACCAAACTCACTGTAGCAGTAATACTCTCTCTCCTCCTTCTCCTTCCTGCACTCGCTCATGCAGAAGGCGTCATGTGTGAAGTCGGACTCTGCGGAGAAGAAGACAAGCAGACGACAGGATGGAGGGATGAGAAGAAGAGGGACATGAGTCTGCTGCCACCACCTCATTCCAGCGGCATTAGAGAAGAACAAGGGTGTCATTACAAAACACAGGCGTCGCATTCCTCCACATGGGACTGGAGGAGGCCGTGTGTGTGCATGTGTGTGTGTGTGTGTGTGACACATGTTCCATCTTAATTACAATATCAGGACCTTCTCACTGCTTTGCTTTAGTTTCGTTACCACCTCATTGCACACAAAGGGAAACACTGACAGCCAGATTTAAGGGGAAGTGGTTGTAATTAGTGGCGTAGGATGTTCACTCACTAACAGCGGACGGGTTCAAACCATCACTGTCTTTATCACTGTCTGAGTGAACTCTATGAACTCTTGCGTACATTATATCACTGCATGACTGACTCATTCCCACAAAGGTAAAAACGAACGTGTCTTATTTTCGGCGGTTCGTGAGGTGGTATTTTGGAGCCTTCTATTAGACCAGAGACTGCGGAGAGTGACGGGAAATGTGGGAACAGAGAGGAGGGACCACGTGCAACCAAGATCCTCGGTCAGACTTAACCCAGGGGGCATTGCAAACACATGGACGGTATGTTCGACCTATAGGCCACCAGGATGCACCAACAAATTTGGCTTTTGAGCACTTGTTTCCTTTTTGTTCAAAGACATTTTGTTAAATTTGTGGTTTTGTCAAGACTTGCCCTTTTTGTGGTCAAATGTTAAGATATGCCTCTTTTAACTTTGCAGGAGATACATTTCACATTAGAAAGGGTTAAAGGAAAAATGTCGTGCTAATTTTCAGGTTCAGATAGGTTCAGATAGAGCAAAGATAATATTTTCCCAGATGGTTAAACTCTTACATAATTTCAATCTTTGGAAATGATCTCAAAAGGGGAGTTTAAAAAACGAATAAAGCTCAAGCTCAATAAAGTAACAATCAAAGATGCTGCTGTATATGTGGACAACCCTGTATCGATGCACAGGTCAGGACACAACAAATCTTCCCGTACCTCGTCTCAGGATGTCAAACTGGTAAAGCAGGCTGGAGGAGCGCCGGTTGAAGACGACTGGCGGGCGGCTGTGGTTCCGGGTCGCTGCGCCGATACCAGACTGATAGAGACTGGACTTTCCTGGCCGGTTCTCCTCTTGGTCCAGTCGTCGGTTGGGGGGATCCCTGCGCGGTGAAGGGGCCGGGTGGTGCGGCTGAGTCTGAGGCTGTGTGAGGGGTGGACCCCTGGATCTGGAGTTGGGGTGTCCATCTGGTTCCCCCTGCTGAGGAGGACTGATGTTGGACTGGGTCTCCTGATGGGTTTTCTGCACAGTGCGGTTGGTGACGGCGGCTGTGGCTCCACTCAGCGGGGTTTTGGGGAGCAGTCCAGCAACTTCTCCTCGGGCTTTCTCGCTGTTGTGCTCCACCAGACGGTCGCTCTTGGGGGCCTTTTTGCTCTTGTTGTGGGGGCCATGGTGGCGATGGATGGGGACCAGGTCACTGTGCTTCGGCCAGACGGCAGAGGGTAGAGGATGCAGGGTGAACTTGGACTCGCCGGTCTTGCTGCTCTTCTCGAGAAGCTCATTGATGGGCAGGGAGGGCTCTTTGACCACCACCCAGCTCTGGTTGTTTAGAGCCGGATCACCAAAGCTGGTTTGACCCTTTTCTATCAGAGTGTACAGCTCTGGGTTGACACAAACGAAAGGTTGCACGTCAGTTAGACATTTCCTTCTCTTCGATTTGGTGCGTTCATGTGATATCAAAGCCCCTTTGCTTCTACAGTAAAATACAACAATGGTTTTATTTAATTGACATGATGTTCCTTAAAAACACAATATTAAGGGTTTTATTCAGCTTAATAAAGTATTAGTTCGTGTTGACTGGAGGTTTATCAGGAACTTTGATCATGAGAACTTACTCAAGAGTATGACACTCACTCAATCTACAGCTCAGATCGATTTTATAATGAACCCCAATCCATCAAAGTTATGAAATGCTGCCAATTATTGTTCACTCAGCATTTTATCAAAATCACACACTTGTTCTGGGATGTAATATTTCCTCATGGGAATCATGCAGACAAAACTTTCCTCAGAATCGTTCACCTTTTTTTGTTTTAATTTGATTTTATATGTTCTTTGACAAACACCAGAATAATGCTGATGTAAGGGATATCGTATTGGTGAGATCCAAAGCTACAAATTGCCTCGGAATTGAACAGTAAATCCCAAAATACATAAATCACAACAGAGCATGTTGCTGTGAAATTGTATTTGTTCAATAAATATACCTCATTAAAAGAAGGCAACAAGTGAGCGCATAGAAGAAAAAATAAACGGTTTTCTTCAACAAGAAAAAATGTACAGAGCTACAAATAGGCCTACTACATTTAAATAAAAAAGAGTACACTCACCATTGACAGCATGCTCCTCTGTCTTGTCAAGAGGAAACCCTAGAAACAAGAGAAACAGAATAATCCCGGTCATCCTCGATGATCAGTGTGGACACCCTCAAAGGTCTGCTGCAGAGACGGGATTCCTGGCATTTTTATACGAGCGGCTCAGGAATGACATGCGATGGGACGGAGAGGGAGTCGGTGGGACGTCCCTAAAACAGAAGTAAACACTTTGACATGACACTCCTTTCATTCATAAATGGATTCTATGCTGCCAAAGCTTTTTACAATATGGGAGGGGAAATACGGTTCTGTGTAGCCCAAGTATGATCTTTTGTTTACCAAGTAAGAGTTATGTAAAGTGTGATTTTCTCTTCTCTTATGTCTCATCATCAAAATCTTCTGTACTGGTGGTTTTCTTGCTTTGGTTTTTTTTAGACAACTTGCTGGACAGCGTTACATACACTCAACTTCGGGATAAGTGATACAAGCAACTTCTCAACAACCTCTCCAGTAACCTTGATGCGAGGCGGAGGTGACGGTGTAGTCTGCCAGTGTATTACATTTAAAGGTGGCTTCACTGCCCTCTAACGGCCACAACGAGGAACTGCAACACATCGTTAAATTAGATCGCTTCAAGAAAATTAGCATATTCTTAAATGAGAGTCTAGTGGTCACAGTTTTTTATCCTTCATTGTACGAATAAGAACATGTATTTGAACACTCGTAAAAAAAATACAAGTATGATTAAATATTACTGCATCTTGTATAAACAGTATTCAAAAGTGTAGAATTGTGAAGATATATAGAAGGCAAGGCAAGGCAAGGCAAGTTTATTTGTATAGCACATTTCAACAACAAGGTAATTCAAAGTGCTTCACATAAAACCATTAAAAGCATCAAAACATAAGGCAAAATAAAAGGAGATTTTAAAACAATTAAAGAAACAGTGTAAGAAATAAAATTCAGTAGTAAAATGCAGAAATGCAGGAAATTGATGAATATATTAATTGAATGTGGTTCAATTAAAGGCAGCAGCAAACAGAAAAGTCTTCAATCTTGATTTAAAGGAGCTGAGGGTCTCAGCAGACCTGCAGCTTTCTGGGACTTTGTTCCAGATATGTGGAGCAGAAAAACTGAACGCTGCTTCTCCATGTTTAGTTCTGACTCTGGGAACAGAAAGTAGACCGGTCCCAGACGACCTGAGGGGTCGGGATGGTTCATAAGGTAGCAGCAGAGCAGAGATGTATTTTGGCCCTAAACCATTCAGTGCTTTGTAAACCAACAGCAGGATTTTAAAGTCAATTCTTTGTTGGACAGGAAGCCAGTGCAAAGACATCAGAACTAGAGTGATGCGATCCACCCTCCTGGTCTTAGTGAGGACTCGAGCTGCAGCGTTCTGAATCAGCTGCAGCTCTCTGACGGACTTTTTACAGAGACCTGTAAACACACCGTTACAGTAGTCCAGTCTGCTGAAGATAAATGCATGGACAAGTTTTTCCAAATCCTGTTGAGACATAAGTCCTCTAATCCTTGATATATTCTTCAGGTGATAGTAGGCTGATTTTGTAATTGTCTTGATATGGCTGTTCAGGTTGAGGTCTGAATCCATAACTACACCTAGATTTCTGGCTTGGTTTGTGGGTTTTAACATCAGTGACTGAAGCTGAGCGGTGATTTTCAATTGTTCGTCCTTGGTACCAAAAACAATTACTTTTGTTTTATCTTTGTTTAATTGAAGAAAATTCTGGCACATCCAGTTGTTGGTTTGTTCAATGCAGTTACCCAGCCCTTGTATGGGATTATAGTCCCCTGGTGACATAGTTATGTAGATTTGTGTGTCGTCTGCATAATTATGATAACACACTTTGTTGTTTTCCATAATCTGAGCTAGTGGAAGCATGTAGATGTTGAACAGAAGAGGCCCCAGTATTGAACCTTGGGGAACACCACATGTCATTTTAGTCTGCTCTGATGTGTAATCAGCTACAGACACAAAGTATTCTCGGCCCTTCAAGTAGGATTCAAACCAGTTAAGTGCTGTGCCAGAGAGTCCCACCCAGATTTTTAGTCTTTCTAGGAGTATGGCATGGTCGACCGTGTCGAATGCAGCAGAAATATAATAAAGAAAAAAACAGAAAAGTTTTACAGAAAGGCTTGAGTGAGGATATGCTGAGATCATCATGTTGCTTATTCATTCAGTATGGCAGTTTGTGTGCTTTTGTGAGTTGCCCTCACATCTCATGTGATGAAGGTGCTGGAGAGGCTGGTCTTGGCCTACCTCACTGGACCCTCTGCAATTTGCATACCAGCCTCATGTCGGAGTGGACGACGCCATCATCTACCTGCTGCAACGAGCTCAGTCGTACCTGGACGCAACCGGTGGCTCTGTGAGAATCACTTTCTTTGATTTCTCCAGTGCATTCAACACCATCCAACCACTGCTGCTGAGTGAGAAGACACGTCCACCGTCTCCTGGATCACTGACTGCCTCACTGACCACAGTTTGTTCTACTGGGCCGTTTGCTGTCTGATACGGTGGTCTCAGTGATATTGGAGCCCCACAGGGAACTGTTCTGTCTCCCTTCCTGTTCACGTTATACACCACTGACTTCCAGTACAACTCGGGGTCATGCCATCTGCAGAGGTTCTCTGATGACTCTGCAGTGGTCGGGTGGTCCAAGACCAGAGAGATGGTGGTCGACTTCAGGAGGAAGACGACGGCTCCACAACCGCTGAGAGTTGTGGGAGAGGATGTGGACATGGTGGAGGAGTACAAGTTCCTGTGTGTTTCATCGACAGCAGACTGAACTGGAATCAATGCTGTGTACAAGAAGCGGATGAGTCGACTCTATTTCTTGAGGAAACTTCGATCCTTTAACATGTGCAGCAAGATGTTGGAGATGTTCTACCAGTCTGTTGTGACCAGTTCATTGTACTTCTCCATAGTCTGCTGGAGGGGGAGCATTGGAGCCGGAGACAACAACAGACTTAACAAACTGGTTAAGAAGGCCGGCTCCATCATTGGCTGCAAAATGCACACTCTGGAAACGGTGGTGGAGGGGAGGACACTGAAGAAACTATTATCCATATTGGATCACCCCGACCACCCTCTCCACCACCTCCTGCAGGGACATCGGAGCACTTTCTCCAGCAGACTCATCCAGCTCCACTGTCACAATGACAGATACAGGACAACATTCCAGCCCACTGCAATGAGACTGTACAATAAATCACCTCTGGCCAAATCATCATTCACTTGACTACAACATCGCTACACTGTCTTTGCACTACTGTTTAGTTTATCTAGTTAGTTCAATTAATCCTATTGTATTTCATTGTATATACTGTGCATCTTTTATTTTACTTAATATTTTTACATTTTTTACACTGTCACTCTGATTGCTTGCAGATTTTTTTCTGCTGTAGCGAACAAATTTCCCCTTGCAGGATGAATAAAGTATGTATCTATCATTTGCGTTTTTTTTAAATTACATTTCTTGTATTCTGGCTACAGAAAATACAATTTAACTTTATTGCAGAATATGGCGCTGTAGATTGGCTATTTTTACTGAGATTGTTCAGTGTGGACCAATTTAGGATTTAAGTAATTACCAAGACAATGCTAATATCATCACCACTGTGTTGCGACATATACATAAGCACTGAAAAGGAGGTAAATGCGACCCAGATGGGACTCGAACCCACAATCCCCAGCTCCGGAGGCTGATGCCTTATCCATTAGGCCACTGGGTCAATACGTGGCTAGATTGGGAAAACAACCATTATATAAAGGACGTGTCGTCTCATAATCAGCGGGTAAAACATGTATATTCGCATCTAAAATTGAATGACACGTTGTTGTTGAGGGTAAATGTTATCCACGATACAATATGTATTTCAGACATGGCTGCAATGAAATCCAACCAACACACGAAGATGTGGTGGTTTTATCTCGCGATACCAATGTTCGCGGTTGCCTTTGACAACGTCTTTGTTGGTTGAAGCGTGAGGCGGTGCTTTTACCCGACTGACCAATCAAAACTCAGGAAAACAGGGTGGTATATAAATGACGTCATGTTGGTAATCAAAAAACATTACGAGAAACCTAAGGTAAGTAACGTTACGTCGCACACGATGTTGGCCACATGTAAGTTATAGTTGCATTAAGAGTTTAGGTTATTACTTATAATTTGAGTGTATTTTCGTTACTATATCTGCCACATGGTGTTAGATAACTGACTTGGCATCAAGACAAGCGGCCGGTTAACTGCTGCTAGCGTTAGCTAATTCACCGGCTAGCTAGCTAGCACAGAAGGTAGTGAACGCAGCCGTTGGTACGACTGTTGGTTTCTTTTAAATTAGTATCTTTAAACAGGGAGCGTCTTCAACAATTCAACTGGAATCGATTGTCTTCATCAACATTCAGTAATGTCAGCCGGCAACGACAACGGAAATCGTCTCACCCAGTTCAAAAACAAAGGGAAAGATGTCAACGTAAGTTCTGCAACAGTATAACATTAATCATGGACGTCAGCGATAGCTAATCGTCATAAATGGCGTCTTGTGATTGTATGGGGTTTGACTTCTTCAGGAGCTCAGACGAAGAAGAGCTGAAGTCAATGTGGAGCTACGAAAAGCAAAGAAGGATGATCAGGTCCTGAAGAGGAGAAACGTCCAGAGCCTCCTGGACACCTCTCCTTTCCATGAGAACGACCCCAACGCACAGGGAGACGGACAGCAGGTAGACAGCAGCTCGTCTGTGTCAGCTGCCCCTTTCATACACTAGTTACTGGGTTTGGCTGGGAAGAGTAAACAGGACGCACCAGAAATAAATACAACTGGTTTCCATGTGTTTTCCATGTCTTACAGCTGATTGAATAATTTAGTTGCCCACGAGTGAGTTACAACAGCCTCCATACCTAACGACACCCGCAGAGAATAAGTCTAGTCAATTTGAATCTTAAAGGCTGATCAAAGTAGGTCCGCTCTGTTTGTGGCCAACGGTCAATGAGAAAGATGGTGTCAAATGTCTACCAAATGATAACAGTGTGAAGCTTTTCCCTCATTTAGCACCAACTAGTCTCAACAACCGGGCAAGTATTAGGTCAACATGTTTTGTTTGTTGTTTGTGGACGATTGAACTGCATTGTCCTGATCCTTTAACCCTGACCTAAACATATACCAAGCATGTCCCAGTGCATGTTGGGGGTTACTTATAACCCGGGTGTACTGTTCAGAAAGATAACCTGCTTCTTTCCCTGTTTCCCCAGCCTCCTCAGTACTGGTCTTTGGAGGAGATTGTAGGAGGAGTAAACAGCGAGAGTCTAGAAGATCAGTTGCAGGCCGTGCAGGTAGCCAGGTAAAATCATTTTAAAGGATCTCGACCGACCAGTTTTGACACGCTAAAGACAAGGGCTACAATTGCATTTCATGCAATCCTGTATTGTATGATAATAACAAATCCTTGAAGATGACCAGTGACTGGCCAACGATGGCTGGAGGCATTATGTTTTTGGATTCAAGCATATTCTTTTGTGGATGCGCTTGTTGTTGTTGAGTTGAAAATCAGTTTGTTCCCAAACTTGTTAAACATGATCACCCTGCCCTAGTCATTACTCTGACATTTAAACTATGCTAAAACTTCCCCTTTGTTAACTCTCCACCTTTTTTTTTTTGTGGTCCTGGCGTACAGGAGAGTCCTCTCCAGAGAAAAGGATCCACCTATTGACAGCTTCATTGCTGCCGGCCTCATCCCGAGGTTTGTTAGTTTTCTGGCTCTATCTGAATGCCTCCCCATCCAATTTGAGGCGGCTTGGGCCCTGACCAACATCGCTTCAGGTACCACAGACCAGACCACTGCCGTAGTGGACGGTGGGGCCATCCCGGCCTTCATCAGTCTGGTGGCATCCCCCCACCCGCACATCAGCGAGCAGGCCATTTGGGCCCTGGGTAACATCGCAGGTAGGCTGACGACATTATGGATCTCTTTGGGTTTGAGTCACTTGTTTTACTTCTGATGCTCCGTTACGTTATGCTGTTCAGTTTATGTGCCTAAATGGATGTGATGTGAGGAACTGTTGTTGTAATTGTGTGTAACTATGCTTCTTTTGTTTTGTCTGGAGGTGTTGTTGGCCTCCACAGGCTTTAATATTGAGGCGTTTTCAATTAATGTAAAAGGGTGTGTGCTAAAATCTTAAATGTTTTGTTTTGACAAAGTGAGTTCAATGTCCAAAGGTGATTCACGCAGGATAAGAAGGAACCACTGGTCTACCAGAGCAGCAGCATTGGTTGTTTTCAGTAACTGTATTAAAACATATGATGAAAAACAGCCCTTGCATATTCTGGTAGTTGTAGAACCTCTGAAATGCTCAACTCCCTATTGTAGTAACCCAACAGTACCCCCCTCCCCCCCCCTCTCCCCCCCTCATATCTAGGTGATGGATCCAACTACAGAGACCTAGTGTTAAAACACGGTGTTCTCCACCCACTCCTCGCCTTGATGGAAACCCCTGACCTGTCTGTGTTTCCCGTGAGTTTCAATCAAAATGATTGCACTGCTGCTTTTAAGAGACGTTTTCTTTTTACATGGCACTGTGGCCCTGCAGAGTCCTACTGTGTTCCGTTCAAGTATGCACATCCACACTGTTTAGGACAAGTGGACACAGACTGCTGTTCACACTGGTTTTAAAAAGGTGTCAGAAGTAGCCACTTTACAAGCATTTCAAATCGATAAAAAGCGAAATCATCGTCAGACGACAGCCAATGGGTTCCCAGGTTTTCTCTCCACATGGCCTCTTTATCTGTAGTCAACCAGCGCCTGCTCAAACACCATTTATCAACAGCACTCAGACTACAAACGGAAAACAGATTCTAGATATGAAAACAGAATCAAAGTCAAAGTCGCTGACTGGTTTCATGGATTGATAAGTGTTTGGACACCCTGATGTGATATTGTTTGGAGAGGGCTTATGACAAAGTTTTATTGTTTGGAGCAGTGCGATATGGCAAAAATGATCATCTGGATATTGGTCATTTCATTTCTAGTTCACGATATATATCACGAAATGGCATGCTTTCTGGTATTCATTTAAAAAAAAAAAAAAAATAGTCTATGAAATTACCATATTTTCCTTTACTTCTGTGTGCATGAAATATTTGACAAATAAAAAGTACTGATTATTTTCTCATTTAATAAAGAACTTTAGCCCCAAGTGAAATTACTGAGAAAATGCATTAAAATATTTACAGCCATAGATTTTCCGAGTATCTGTGACTCTAACAACTATCATGTTCTGACACTTTGACGTTGTGAAATGACTCTTGGTTTTTGATCCACATTCCTAGCCGGGCTACTTGCGCAATGTCACCTGGACGCTGTCCAACCTGTGTCGCAACAAGAACCCGGCCCCTCCCTTGATGGCGGTGCAGCAGCTGCTCCCAGCCCTGGTGCGCCTCCTGCACCTCGGCGACAGGGAGATTCTGGCCGACACCTGTTGGGCCGTGTCCTACCTGACCGACGGCTCCAATGAGAGGATAGAGGTGGTGGTGCAGTCCGGCCTGGTGCCCCGCCTGGTCCAGCTGCTATCCTTGGGGGAGCTCTCCATTGTGGTATGTGTGTCAGCGGAAATGACCGTCATCCATCGAAAGTAGCTGCTCTGTTGAGTCTCATTCTGAGTTCATGACAGTGTTCGATGAACGCTAAACATATTTGCCTGTTCTATTGGATCTAATGGTGCTCGTTATATGGCCACAAATACCGTCGCTCTTCAAGACATTTGTGAGACACTGACGTCCTTATTCACGTACACCCTCCTGTGTATTTTTCCTATGCCCTTAAAGTTGAAGAAAACAACTTTCTGTCTGGCTCATATTTTCTCAGAACTTGTGTTTTCATTACTTCTCTTACACACGTTCACTCCTGTGGTGTGTTGGCTGAGTTTAGGACAGATTACTGTTCCAGAAGCTGAAGTCTTTGGTGCAGATGTGCGATGTGGAGCATTGTAACTGAAAATCAAGCTTAGTCTGCTCTTGCATGCATTGTTAGCGGCTTCAGACATATGGTGCTGAATTGGGACATTAACACTCACAGGATTTAGGTATCGCATCACATTCCTCCGATATTTATTCTTCCTAAATCGTGAACACTACAGATAACTGACTTGCTCTCCTTCACCTCCCAGCCTCCGGTCCTGCGGTCACTTGGCAACATTGTGACCGGGACAGACGAGCAGACACAGTGTGTACTGGATGCAGGCGCTCTGACGATGTTCCCCATCCTGCTGTGTCACCCGAAGCCCAACATCCTGAAGGAAGCAGCTTGGACAGTGTCCAATATCACTGCTGGCAAAGACACCCAGATCCAGGAGGTTGTCAATGCTGGTCTGGTACCCATGCTGGTGGAGATCCTTCAAAAGGTCGGAACACTGGAGCAGACAGAACGTATAGCAGGGGGGGGGTTCTGCATTTTACCCATCCTAATTACTGTCCTTGAACATGAGTGTGCATGTATTCTGTCATTTGATATTCCCTGAGCAGCACAGTCACAGTTTCCCCAACTCTTCTTTCCGACCTGCTGCGGATTATGCGTGGTTTTCTTCTTCTATAAACTCATTTTGTGAAGCAACCAATCTATAATATTTTCCCGTTTATTCATGAAGGGTCATTAAGTATATCTTCAGTGTCTCTACCAGTTGAACATCAGATGTCTTCTCCGTTTAGGGAAACTACACGACTCAGAAGGAGGCCGTGTGGGCTGTCACCAATTACATCAGCGGTGGAACGATGGAGCAAGTGTCCTTCCTGGTCCGGTGCAATGTGCTGGAGCCTCTGCTCAACCTGCTGACAGCCAAAGACGGCAAAATCATCGAGGTCATCCTGGGTGCAATCTACAATGTGTTACAGGTATGTTGTCAAGAACTTTGGAGTCGCTGACTGCAAGAATGTCTGTGTAGTTCAGTCAAAATGCTGCGTGTCGAGTGGATTTTACCACCAACTTGTCTGACATTGCAAGAGACCTCTGAGACTTACTGTACATCCTCTCCATTCTTCTTAGTGTTTATGAAAGTCTACATGCACTCGATGTATACTTAAGTCATCAGTGATGTATCGCATTATAGACAGTATATGCAGTTATTTTTGTCAACGTTATGAGATCATTGTCTAACAATTCAGTCGTAAGGCACTAAACTACAGTAAACTACTCCAAAGCATATTGTAGAAAACTAATGTCGAAGCACACCAAATCACGACAACAAAAAGAATCTCTGTCTGATATGATGATATCTAAAAGAAGACACATTTCAGATCCAATTTATTCAGTCGTTCGTTCTTCATGTAAGCCAAGAGATGAGAAACTTGATGACGACGTCTAAAGATTGTGTGTGCATTGAGGTTTTGGCAAGTGAAGGAAAATGCACTAATGAGCCAATAGTAATTGAGAGTAGATGGTAGGCTACTGCCTAGAACTGCAAGAAAGAAAATAATTCAAGAGAAGTATGCTTTTAAAAGTGCTCTTACATATTCTTCTGCCAGCAGACATTTCTCTTGGGTCCAGAGGAAATGGGAGATTAAAACTGTGGCTCTCTGAGATTAAGAAACAGGAAGATTAGCAGAATTGAATCAGTCACATTATCGTCTGAATAATGCAGAGGGATTCTTGACAGTCACAGATTAACGATCACAGGTTCATCGCTCGTCGATTGAACTATTAGTCTTACCGATTTTCTTTTCATTCTTTTTTTTTTTTACTTTTGCTTTCTCCACAGATGGCACAAAAAACTGGTGAGAGTGAAAAACTCTGCCTAATGATTGAGGAGTTCGGCGGTTTGGACAAGATTGAGGCACTTCAGTCCCATAACAACGAATCTGTCCATAAAGCCTCTCTTAAAATCATCGACCAGTTCTTCTCTGAAGAGGTAAGTAACAGACTAGCGAAGCAGAAATCATCACAGAATCTTGTTTCTACTTGAGTTTCTCCTGGATTTTCTACTGGATTTTCTTCTCTATCTGTTATGCTCTGCTTTAGTTTGTTTTTTGCAAAATGCGTATGTGCTGAATTTGCCAAGACTTTGTCGAGGAATATCGCTCAGTGCGATTGGATAGTTTGCTACAACTGGAATGCTAACCACTCCCTTCAACACAAACATGGAAAGAATTTAGACGGGCAGAGGAAGTGTGACTACATTGTAAATGATAAGATCGCCTGCCGAGGCAATATTCGCAAATGCGAAGATGTGAATTTGCTTCACCACTGGAAGAGAATGTTGTTGTTTTTTGGCCCTGCTGTTCACATCGATCAAAAGTGAACAGGAGGCGGATGTTGATTTCGTTCATGTGTGACCATGCATGCATGCGTCACAGATTAAATGACAACAGTCATGGCAAATCTGACAGGGCGGCGGCAGTTGTTGCTTGTGTGGTTACTCCTCGCTACTTACTCTTACCAAAGAATAAACGTGGCGTGTGATGCAACAATAAAGTAGCCTGAGCTAGATGTTTGCTGGTTACTGCAAGTTTCTGATTCTTCGATATAATTTTAATGTTTATTGGGTGTTTTTTTGCTTTTTCTGGTGAAATCACTGACCAGAGGCTTGATCTGCTTACATGAGCTGACTTTAATACTACTCACAATAGACCCTTTCTTGGCTGGTCCACAGAATCTATTTTAATCCATCAAATGATTGTTAAAACATGCTAAGACTTGGTAAATGCTGTAATGCTTTGCTCCTCCTGTCCCTCCTGTGTTTCAGAATGAAGGTGATGAATCTGTGGTTCCTATAGCTGCTGAATCCGGCTATACCTTCCAGATCCCAGAGGACCAAAGCGCTTTCCAGTTTTAACATTCCCAGTCGTCTCTTTGTACCTTGTTGATATTTTTTGTAAATAGTTTTTAGATATTTCATCGTTGTATGTGACAGTACAAAGACTAAATCACCCTGTTTCAAAGAAATATTTGTAAATAGATGTTATTCATGCACAAGTTACTTTTCTTTATGGATGTTTCAGAAATAAACAGCCTATGCACAGGGACATGCGCCTAATGTATTTGCTTAAAAGATGTGAAGGAAGTGAGGTGTTGAGAAATGGGGAATTGGAGTTCATTCTGCGTCCATGTCACCACTAGGTGGCACTGTGGTTATTTGTTATACTTGTGAGCCTACATGTTGTAAGTGCCCTGATGTGTTTATAGTACATTGTACACTATTTTATGAATGAAATCTATGTTTTAGTGCGTTCGAAAGCATTACACGATATGGCCATAATGGTTCATATATATATAGGGAAGGAGCAGAACCAGACTGCGACAGTAACTTTCCTCCCTGTAGACCCGCATCTACCTTCAGGAAAGATCGCATTATGTTTGATGTGTCAGACCCAAAGTGTAAACTGTCCTTATGATATTTTACTTACCTTTGTGACTTGATAAGATATGTACAATAGACAAAATTCTGTCTGTCATAGTTCTATTTTACAATAGATAAATGAGTCCCCTATAAGCATAACTGATTCAACTACTACTGAGTGGCATTCATCTAGAGTGGATAGTCTATTGATATATTTAGAGAACTGTATACATTGAAACCACTCAACTAGATGCATATTCTAACTATTCGCAGGAACTGTCTAGTTTACGTTCATGTCTACATACACAATGTCAAACTTTCCAGATTAAGGCCGGATAAAGACTGTTGAGTTCAAAGTGAAATAACTTGATTGTAAAATAATTTGTAACCAGGTAACAAATACGCAAATGGTGGTCGTACTATGTTAATGTATGTTGTAATATGGTGTTCATGATTCATAATTCACATCTATTGTCTTTAATACTAAGAAAATACATAAGTTTGAGAGTGCTTTTATTTTGAAAGGTTTCACCGGATGTGCTCCCTTTATCTCCCGTATTGTGCAGTAGCTCAGTCTTCATCATCATCACGACAACTTCAGTCTGAGCAGACGTCTGTCTGGATGGAGGGAGGGCAACCTGGCCAGTTGATTCGTAGCTTTGGCTCGCGGCGTGAACAGCATTAGTGGACGTATTTAGGATTAGTTATTTGCCATTTTTCTTAATGAAAAAGAGGCTCACGTAAGAATGACATTCCAGCGACGATGATACCATTATGTTGCATACACGGTCAGTGTGAATTGTTATGGTGATACTACAAGCTACCCCGAGCTAGCAGAGGGACTGTTTTGGGAGATACCTTTTCAAAACCCCACACCGTGACACATGAACTAGACGCTTTTTGTGAATTCTCATCAAGCTGGAACACTAAGGGGAATGTCTAGCCAAGGAGCTCGGAGGAATGGCCCAGTGAAGCTGCGGTTGACAGGTAAGCAAACGTATACCCCCTCCTTGCGAGATGTTAGCGCGTTAGCATGCTAGCCAACCAGGCTAACGTCTGCTGATGGTACCACTGGACATGTGTCTCATGTGATATAAAAACGATCATCTCGTATTCTATCTGTATGTTTATCTTTTTAATCGCATTGAAATACTTTTTATTTTTATTTTTTTACCAGAATGTGACTTTCGTTTACCTACTAAGCAGCCTTGACAGTCAATGAGCTTGTTAGCAAACATTGGCTGTGACAACAACGCTCATTGTGTTGCATTAACCTAGCTGGCTAACGTTGACGCTACTTGGCATCTTTGCTCATGGGTTTCTCTCAAAAGTTCGCTTAGATGAAATAAGCTAAATATCAGTAAGTCTGTAATAAAGTCCATCTATCCCTGTAGTCTTTCAGTGTAATTCATATGGATATATTTAACACACACACTTTTTTTAAATCCATATAGTCATTGAAACATAACTAACATTACAGCTAATCATCAATTATTAGCTAGCTATTAGAAGCTACTGTGTGTGGATTCATATTCGGGCTTGAGTGAATGGGGAATCAGAAATTACAATGTTAAAAAAAAAAAAGCCGACATCTTATATCTCATCCCATTCCCAATAGCGTGTATGTATTTAGACTACGTGCTCCTTAAAAAGGAATAGCGTAATACCATAGAAGAGAGACACTGCTTTACTATACTATGTGGTACACATTATTTGCAGTATATGCATTTTGTATCAAATGATGAATCTGAACGTGTTCAGGAGGTACAACTGCTGAACTGAAAGGGAGAAGTGAGAACGTATTGTCTCATTTTGAAGAGGCCGTTTATCTGTATTTTGTGATGGATCACTGCTATTCTTTTCAGACTCGAAAAACAACTTAATTCCCACAGCATATCATGGTTTTCGTTTTGATGGTCATCATGTGAATGGTGGTGAGCAGGTTCATTGACCTAGAAACGCAGAGTAGTACTGTGCAGAGAAATTAGCTCTCAAAGCTCAGAAACCTACCCTGCTTGCCTGCACAGGGTCTCTTGTTTTTCCCTCCCTCCATATGGGGAATGGTTTTAAATGGACTGCAGTGGTCTTCAGACGGAATCCCAGGAATGTGAAACCTCAGAGAGGAAATGTGAGTCTTTCCCGATTATAGACACATCCTCTGTCTGTCCTTTGCAAAAGAGAAAGGATAAGGGAAACTCTGTGTGTGTGTGTGGGGGGGGGGTGTCTGGGGGAGAGAGAGAGACATTTGGATATATATATATACACATACACACATACACATATACATACATACTGTCAGCATGCGATGTTGAGCTGAATTCTGCCTGTCGGCATCCTAGACTATAAGGATTGAATGATGCATAGAGAGTGTACCACGGTGATGGTGAGAGTTTCCCACACGGAGTTTAGGAACAATTGTTCATAAACTTTGTTCACATGAAATAAAAAAATGTATGAGAGAAAATCTCAATTGATCAAGTAAAACAACCTGACCTGAGAGGAAATGCAAAACAATTCTGTTATACATATTCCTTTCTATTTAAAATCGCTCACTGCTCATTTGACTCACTTCTTCATCCTCCCCTCGAATGGATTAAGTTGGTAATATTATTTCTGCTTGCCAGCCTTGCTGGCCTCCCTGTATGATTTAATGAAAGCTGATTACTTCGATCGTCACATATAATCAACACTTTGTGAGCTGCTGGTAGTGACGGGACTTGGACTATGCATGTGCTGCTGGTGTAATTTATTAGGGTTTTGACAGTTGAAATGTGGAGTTGGGGATTATGATTCATCCGTGCACACTGGCCGTGACTCGTACTGTGACGTGTTGGAGGTGTTGCTCTCTTGTTTTATGTGTCCCTGGCACCAGCTTAATTTAGGAACAAGCAATGCCCTGAGTCCGGCAGAAAGTTCAGTTTGACCCAACTATGAGGCAATTAATAGGCACTGCTCAGAATTCCTTATTCCTGCAGAAATAGCCTCTAAAATACTGAGCTTTTCCTCAGGTTTATCCCGCCTACTGCTATTCGCCATACATTGAGAATTATGGAGGGAAAATCATTGCACTAAAGTATGACGTGTTCAAGCCGACATGCTAATTGCCACGCTGCTTACCTCTGGATTTTGCTCTTTCTAGAAACGGACACTTCCTCTTTAACTTGACTCCTTGTTGTTTTCTGTGTTAGTCACTGTGATTTCTGAACAAGCAGTGTAGCACAATGTGTTACTCCTCGTCTTTAGACATGTGTGAGGGAATAGATGTTTTCAACTTGGAGAGTGTGTGCGTGTTTATGCTATTCAGCTCAAACATTTTACATTTGATCAGCCAAGGCAAGAGAAATGCCCAAATGGGGCTGCTGCGGTCGGCCCTTCTGTCGTCATCCCTCCTTCCATCAGCTCATCTCATGTTCATACTCTTCTCATTTATCATGGGCGCCGGAAGTATGGGGTGGGAAGGGGCCATTGGCCAACTCACTTTACGCCCCTGGTCCGATTTGCCGTTATTTCTGGTTTGATCCCATCACAAGATGGTCTCTAGTTTTTAGAGATGCACCGATTGCACTTTCCTTTCATGCAAAATTGAAATTCAATTGTATTTTCATACAAGCAGCAAAAACTTTGCCATAGTTTGCTGACATCACACGTGACTGTAAGCATGCGCACACAGCGATGATGCTGCTGACACAATATATTGTGCAGCCCTAATGCACAAGGAAGAAGATATGCACTTTTTCGATCGTAATAGGCTCCATTTAAATGTTAACACTGAGGGATGGTAGTCTGTGCTTACATCCGTTGTCCTGGGCATCTAAACTGGTCTTAGTTTTTGGGATGCATGCCTCTGTGTAAACATGCATGAGAAATAAGGCTAGTTAATGTCCGTTGTTTCATTTGCAGGGAATGGCTCCGTTGAGTCGTCTGGCTGTGAATGCTGTGTTATCCTCCAGTGTAAATATTGGGTGCTATAGATTAGTGGTCTGTGTGCACAGTTATCAAAGAGGAGAATATGCTCTTGTATCTGTCTGTCTGAATGGCTGCTTGTTCCTGCCTCCAGCATTTGGAGTCACTGTGTTGTGGTTTAGTTTTGTAGTTCAGTACAGAGCTCTGTACCCAAACTTCCTTCCGCTCTGTTTAGTCTGCATCACTAGCATATACTTCAATTAACCACACACACTACACAGGTTCTATACACTCATTCAGTGTTCATGTGGCTCTTTTCATCATATGGAAGCATTTCTATTCACTTTGTCATGCAGCTGTTGCAGCTGTATTTATGCTTTCTGTTATCAGTATATCTGAAAGGAATATACAGGGGTTAACGGTTCTCAGATGCAGCAGACCACACAAAATGATGTTGCACTTTGGGCCTACTTTGTCGTGGAAACGTAAAAGAATTCGCTCTGTGAGATGGAGAGGATGCTTATGTTTGTTCATGGTTCGGGCACCTTTTGTTGCGAGACTCTCTTAGCCAGCATCCGACTTTGTAATACTTGATTAATGAATGCAGAGAGTAGTTAAGATCGCCTTGTGGTTCAGCAGTGCTGGTTGACCCATTACAGCTGTCTCGATACGGTGATGGTGGCACACACGTCAGTATCATAATGTAGAGTTAACACCAGTACCCCCCCCCCCCTCCTCTCCTTACCCTGTTCATCTTCAAACTGCCCTCTGAAATTAAGCTCTTAGTATGTGTTTTTGTTTTGGATTTTGGCATTGCTGATACTGATTTACGGGGATGTAATTGCATAATGCGGGTTAAAAGGGAGCGCAGAGCTCCGCACAATTTGTGGTTGTCTCAGTTTCTCCTCTGCGCTCATATTTCATGCAGTGGGAGGGAACCCCCGGGTCTCTGGTGGGTTGAATTCGATACATTTTGTTTTTAGTTGACTTGTGGATTTTCCGACTAGGTTTAGCACATTTTAACACGACCACAGCGTTGCAGACATACGGGAGCGTTGCTCTGGAGATGTGTCAGCTGTGTGCAGCTGGTCAACCTTCTATTAACTCAAGATGGATGCAACTTGATATGTGATCGGCCCGTAATGATTTGTTTTGAAACATTACCCTTTTTTATTTTTTTTAAATTTTTAATGACAAATTCCAGCTGGCGTGGCGTTTTCAGGCAACAGTCTGTGTATCTCGACACAGCGCTGTGTTTTAGGAAGCATGCGAGGAGATCCTGTGACTCAGGAATGAAATCTCGCAGGGCGCTGCCAGTCTCATAACTCAGCTTTACTGTTCTCCACTCATGACCTGCGTTTCACCACGCAACACACAGGGATTATTATGTATTGGTTTCTTATTTACTACATCACAACATAGCCTCTGGATATGGCTTTTCTCTAGGTAGCATTGTACAGTACAACTTCTTTGGATGTTTTCAGTCAGCACTTAGTTTTTTTTATCTGCTTTTCAAATTACTTTTGAACTTCAGCGTACTTCTAAGGAAAATGGAAAGACTGAACACCTCGCTGTTGCGTAACAGCCTGTGAGTGGAGAGGAGGTGGTCTTCAATATGCAGAATACATTAAACTTTCCAAGTGCTTCAGGAGGATTTTCCTGCAGAATATGGAGAAGAAATATCACCTTTTCTTATTTTCATAGGCCAAGAGCATTATATCTCTCACAGCCTCTCAGAATTATGAGAGGCAGAAACTCGAGTCGTAAAAATTTAATTTGGAACATGTGAAAAGACAGGTAATTGGTCTAAAAATTTGATTTTTTTTTAATTCGATTTTTCACTTGCACTTAACTGCGTCGTGCCTGGCCCTCTTCCTTTCACTGGCTGAACTCTCGACCCCACTGCAGTGTCTCTGACTCTGTATCCTGTACTTTTCTCTTCAGTCTTTTGGCCTTTTCTTTCTTGAACAGGATGTCATTTCACTCACCCCCGGATCGTGTGTGTGTGTGTGTGTGTGTGTGTGTGTGTGTGTGTGTGCGCGCGCTTCCTGTAGCGGTCCCTCACCACAGTGCAGTACTTAGTATTTGTCAGTTTGTTTGGGGACCCTGAGGAGTCTGTGAGAGGATTCCAGGGACCCCGAGCAAAGAGTATCATGCCGTGTTGATAGTTATACAATTTAACACCAAATCAACAAACTATTATACTAAATCAATACAAATGCTCATGTGTTTTTAATATTTATGGATCAGACATCTTTGACAAATCTTGAACAACTGAAGCATGGTAATGCATTTATGTGGGCAAGAGTAAAGTACTATGTTGCCTTTAACTTCAGTCGAGCAATGAAAAGTGAAACTAGAGGAAACGCCAAAATCATTTACTAATTTAAAAGAAAAACTAAATGGAATGCTATTATAATGAATGAAAGTAAATAAAATGAACTCAACTAGTTTTTGCCTTCTTTGAAGGAACAAAAGGCTTTTCACTTTTCAGTGGTGGCTTCCTTTTTTTTTTTTTTTAACCCAAAATAATCAGGAAGCCAGGTTAGACATTAAGGATCACACTTTCCTCCCCCTCACTGTTCTCCTGCTACTGTTTCTGCAGTCAGACTGACCACCACTGTGTGTGTGTGTGTCTGGTAGACCACTCTGCATGTCTACTGTACACACACACACACACACACAGGCTGAGGTTCACTGCCACTCAAATTGCATCCCCATCTCAGAGTCTGTTTTCAGTGTCAGTGTGGGAGAGAGACAGTCGGAGGACGGGAGGGATGCAGTGGAAATGAGGATCAAGTTGCTAGGACGGCGCCGGTGTGCCACACCATCCGCCTCCACTCTTCACATAATCACAATACGGGCAGGATCTCCCACCTGTTTCTCAATACAGCTGTACTTGGGGCCTGATCTGTTTCATGGAAATGTGAATAAAGGCCCAAACGTGCCAAACCGACCATTGACAGAACTAGCAGCGTTGCCTCACATCGCCTGTGTCTGGACAAAAACGGAAAGCAAAGACCACAGCCAACGTCCAAATAGCATGTACGTTCTGCGCCTACGTGAGAGGAAATAACTCTCCATACCAGCTGGTGGCGGTAGTCTGTATTCATCATACAGAAAAGAGAAACCATATGACTGTTATGGGCCACTGAGCAACTTTCACAGGAATGAATGTATCCAGTTCTTTTATACATAAAAAAAAAAAAAACAAGTCACAATTCTCTCTCTCTCTCTCTCATATCTTTTTATTGCTGTGAAAACATAAAACACTGTGTTGGTATTCAAGTGTCTCGCCAACAAAATTGTACAAGATTACCTGCGCGCACTAGTGGTGTAACGGGCCATTGTCGAGGATAATGGTCATGCACGCATGATAAGCTTGAATATAGCCATTTGTTTGAAGGAGATGTTTTCACAGCAACATAAATATATTAGACTTGAATTATGACTACATCTAAGCAGCTTATGATACATCATTAAACGCTGCTATTATCATACAACAAAGGGAACCGTATCTGCTAATACGGATCATAAATTAGTATCTGTGGCAAAAAAACGTCACGATTGGTGACTCTGATCCGTGATACGATCCGTACCGTGAGTTTTATGATCCGTTGCACCACTAACGAGCACATCATGCTAACGGATCGCATAGCGAGTGTCGCGTGTTTATGTTCCTGTGTAGCGTAAATTAGTTGATAAGTTATATGATACCGTGATATCTTAATGGTGCATCGACTTCCAGCATTCAATGTTAGCGGTAAATGATGCGGAACAATTTCACAGTTTGAGGAACTTGAACACGCTCCAACAAATCTTGACAGTACGTCATCTTGAACTGTCTGACAAAACACAGAATACTGTACAATAGATTGTTAATGGTGAACTTTCTGTTGGCAGGGACCAAAATACACTGGAGATTTATTTTGATGTATTTTTACAGTCAAGTCAAAATATGTTTATGAACGTATTAACTGTGTGTATGCTTTTGTGGAGTCTAAAGTAGAAACCAGTTGTTCAATATGCAGACTGTCCCCTGTTTGCACCACAGTAGCTGTGGGATGCAGAGACGACTAACATGATGTATTACCCAGTGCTTCATCTCTGCCTCTCTCCATCACCCCCTCTCCTCTCCATCGCCTCTTTATTGTTCCCGACATATTTCTCAGCCCTCTCCTTCTCTTTTTATTTGTCCCTATTCTCTCTGCCATCACTGCAACTCTCCTCTTTTATTGCTCTCTTTTCCTCTTCTTAGTGCTCTCTTGATCTCCACCTCCCCACCACAACTTATGAATACCATTTTCCTCTTCGTAATCATGGTTGTCATCTGCCTCCGCCCCTGTCATCTCTCATTCCCTTAGCTTCTAAGGGCTGGTTGGGTAAACAGACGGTTAATAAGGGAACCCTGGCATCCATATGGGAATACACACACGTACGTACGCACGTACGTAGTATGTGAACTTGTTAGGCAAACAGCTGCGGCTGGTAGTTGCAGTGAAGTGATTATTCAATCAGTATGACGTTGCTAGCTCGTGTTCACCATTTTTGTTTTGTATTTGTTTACTGATTAAAGTAATAGAGTAAAGTAACATGATCCAGCATGCAATAGGCCGAGCTGATAGTGACTGAAACACCTCCCATATTGCCACACCGTCAGTGTACCTAATGAGTCATATGAGAATTACTTTCCTGTGGTATGATGTTACGCCTGACTGTCTCTAAATCCAGTGTCAGCTTCCCGTTTGCATATTTAATTTACCGGTACTTTGTGACTCAGTCTTTAGATGAGCTTGAGTCCCTCCGGCTTATTTCCTTCAACTTAATTCTTTTATTTCTTTATCCCTTCCTCCATCCTTTTCCTCTCTGCTTCACATCACCTTTCTTCTTTTGTTTCCTACCATCATACCTTTGAACTTTCATCAAAACTCACCATCTGTTCGTCATGTGGCAGCTTGCCCCCACCTAAAAACTTTTTTTTTTTTTTAGCTTATTACCTGTGTTCACCTCCATCTCCGGTCATTTTTATTATAATATAGTAACGTTTGTCGAATAATGTATTTAAGACTGACAAAAGGTGTCCATACATACATCTTGATGGATGAGATGGCTCGAGATATGAGATATGAGGGCATGAAAATAACACATGGGATGGTAAATGTGATCCGACAAGATACGTGCAAATCACTTTGAGGTTTTGAGACATCCAACCTTTGACATTTCCCTGATTTAAATGTGACAAATGCTGAATACGTACACCTATCCGATCTATATTCTGGTCTACTTTTATCCCTCCTCTCATCTCTTTCTAGCATCCCTGCTACTCCTCCCTCAGTGTTTCCACTGTTGCCAGAATGTCATCACCATCAAAGATCCCTGGTCCAAATGAACTTCTCTCCTTTCTTTGCCTCCCACCGCTCTCCCACATTTCTCTCCCTTTCTCCCCCCTCGACTGTCTGCATTCCACAGATTTGTGACACTACATGGACCCCTCTCTCCACCCTCCTTATATTCCTCCCTCCCTTCTTCTCCATTCCACCGTAGATGCCTCCAGATGAACATTTCGTCCTTAGCTTCTCAACCCTCTCGAGACTGACCCTCCTCCCCTGTGTAGCGACTACGTTCCACTCCATACTCCAGATCGTTGGCGTCTCCTCGAGGGAGCGGAGAGGAAGGGGAGTGTCAGCTGTAGACTGCTGGCCTCTGAAATGAATGATATAATTGGCATCCTGAGCATTCACTGGGCTGGAGGAAGGCTGAGAGTGAGAGGTTGGGGAAATGTAGTAATGGCTTTCCAGAGGAAGTGCAATTTAGAATAGATCTCCATTTACCGTAGGCAACATTGCCCAGTTTTGGTTACCTATAAATACTAATTCATACCATCATTCATTTTTATTTTATTTTTGCATTGTGTACTTGCCGCTGTAGCATGAAGTTGGTCACACACACACACAGTGTACTTGTGCTTGACATTTTTCCCAACATGTAGTCTCGTGTGTTCTAGTGAGGGAGCGAGCCCGCCAGGGAGGCGTGAGCACGGGAAAGGGAAGTGTTTTGTTAAACTGTCGAACAATGCTGTGAAGGAGACAGCATGGGGCTGGAGCGAGAGTCATAACAGGAGCAAAGGCCAAGGATGTGGGCTTTCCCTTTCAAACCTGGTTGACTGACACTAATGAGTCAGGGGACGTCACAGGGTGCGTTATGTGATCATTTATTTTTAAGCTAAATGTAGGAGGTCTTTCGTTTTGCTCATCCACATTTAAGATGAAGAGATTTGAACATTTTAATTTTTTTATATGAAAATAAATTTTCAACGAAGGAACTTTAATATGCCTCAATCATGGCCTATTTGGTCGAGGTGAGATTACTTTTGCTGCTCCAGAAATAAAGGATGTTTAGTGAAATGAGCTCAGCAGCCTGTGTCACTGCACGGAGCCCACATTGGCTGGCATCAGGTAGAGTGTGTGCAAAGGTAATAGGAATCAAAATCTGGCCTTGGGCCTCATGCACATTTCATTACTTGGTAACCTAGATTTCCGGAGAATATGGATGTTCCTTCAATGTGTGTCTTTTCCCTTGTATTATTAATCTTCCCACTTTGATGGTGTCTTGGTACAATTTTCTGTCTGTGACACTACCGGAGGCCAGACACATTGTTATCATATCTTCATACTTGTGGATAGGCAGGCCGTCTTTAGGTCTCAGCATGCCTGTGACCTGATGTTCATGATCAACTTCATGGCTTTATGCTCTCCATTAAAGTGGAGTTTAAAATGATCTAGTTGATGATTAAACTTGACACCATAACCTGAACTGTTAAATATGTCTCAAAGGGTCATGAACTCCATCTGACTTTTCCCCTACTCAGCTTAAATTACATTTGATTTGGCTCCACCAGGTTATATTTTCAGTTCCTGTTTCTGCCTCTTTTCACCCTGAAAGGTCTTGCCCTGAGGGGCTTTAACGGTGAGACTCAAGTCTTTTTGGGCTTCCTACACGGCCAAAGTCACTCTCCAGTTAACAGCCCTCACCCACACTGTTGACCACGCTACTATTTGGCAGTGGTATATAGTAACGAAGTAGAAATACTTCGTTACTGTACTTAAGTAGTTTTTTTGGATATCTGTACTTTACTTTACTATTTATATTTCTGTTGACTTTTACTTCACTGCATTTTGCAAAGAAAACTGATACTTTTACTCCGATACATTTCCCCTGAAACCTTCGTTACTCGCTACAAAATCAAATCTATCTTTAGAAACAAAATGAATCATGAAACCAGCGTCGGGGACTGTGGTGGAACACAGACTGCAAGCAAGCAGGTTTGGTGAATCAGTGGTCCTAGCAGCAAGTTAAATCATTGGTTAATCACGTTAATGCGCAATTGCAAACAAGTGCTCTCAAAGCCGCGGCGTTTTGATTCCCAGTGATGCCCAGGATGCAACATGCTATAAGCTAGCGTGCGACAACATGAGTAGAATTCCACACAGGACGGGTGGGATGAGGAGAGGTGGATGGGTCAAACTAACACTGGTGTTTCCTCCAGGAGGCCGCAGTTTGTGCCGTGTGTGAAACGAGAAGCCAATGTTGATTTATTTGTGACGTGACTGCCGTACTTAAGCAACCCCACTTCCGTAGATATTTTAACGCAAACCACCATCTTTTCCTAAACCTAACTAAGTAGTTTCATCGCCTAAACCTTAGTTGTTTCCTGTGAAGATGGAAGTTTATTTTGGAAAGACCGTATGCATGTAACAAGCCAAAACAGACTCATGTTGCTGGACTTTTGCAGGATAAACGCACGAAAAATGAGGAGTAACTTTTCGTAAGATGTCAATAAAACGGCGATGAATTTATATCATTGTATAAAGAACGACATGAGAAGATCAATCTCATGTCTGTAAGTTAAATCAGCTATAATCACTCTTTTAAAGTGATTCGTGACTCGTCTAAAACATTTTAAAAAGGAATCACTTCAATAGAATAATTCTATACACTAGCTTCTTTACATTCTAATATAATGTCAAGAAGCTACATTCTAATACAATGCAACTTCTTTACATTCCATTAGAATGTAAAGAATATGTTCTAATACAATGTAACTTCTTTACATTCTAATATAATTATCTTTTGAAGATGAACAGGACATTTTTCAGTTTCAAGTAATGACTGGGTTGTTACTTTCGGTGCTGCTTTAGTATTGATCATGTTTTGATATTTGAGTCATGTTGTGGATGATCAGATGGAGTTATGATGGTCGCAGTCGCCCAATTGCAGATTCAGCTTGAGCAAAACCATTGCCTATTGTACAAATCAGGCCCATAGGAGTTTACAAGGCAGGTGTCCTTTCTCAAAACACTGACCTGATGCATCAAGTGGATATTTGTTGCTGAACATAATATTATGCATTGGCCCTCTACATCCTCTAGTCTGAATGAGCATACTTATAAACGCACTGTTACAACTCCTTCATAGTGTCATATTGCTTTTCGGAGAATTATGTTGATAAGTTCATTGTAGATGCAAAAGTATACTTATGTACAATATATTATGTTGAACATTGTTGCTCCTGAATGGATCACAGCCAACCCAATTATTGTCAACACAGCTCATGTCCTTGGTCATGGTGCCACAGCACTTAAAAGAATAAACTTCATAATTCTCAAAATTATGACCCTTTGATTTTTTATTAACAGCATTTACTTTTACTTTTACTTTCAATACTTAAGTACATTTAATATCAGAAAATTACTTTTGATACTTAAGTACAATAAATATCAGATACTTTAAGACTTTTACTCAAGTAGTATTCTAATAGGTGACTTCTACTTTTACTGGAGTCATTTTCCAGTAAGGTATCTTTACTTTTACTCAAGTATGGCTTTTGGGTACTTTATACACCACTGCTATTTGGTAGCACTTAACACAGCATTAACGAGTCTCATAATCTCATTTCAGGATCACAACTTTTGACTTGATTGTGATGCTTGCTGACAAGTTCAAAAACACTTAACTTTGGTTGTTTTGCCAGAAAGGTAAAGGAACCTAATTGCACTCGGTTACATACATCTGCACAATCACATTTAACACTTCTGATGACAAAACTAACCACTTCGTCATAACTTTTCCTTTTACAGTAGCTGCAGCATGAGAACCAAAATCCTAGAATCACCACTGCTTTCAAACGCACAGTGTTCCTCATGACAGTATCAGCAACCAAGCTCACCAACTGGATGCTGATGCAGTGCGGGTGTACTTTCCTGTCCTTTATAGCGCTCTCAGAGAATTACTTGAACAAATGGACCACAAAATGGCTGCACTTGACCATGGAGTTGTCAGTGTACACTCACGCAATCGTCTACTGGAGCTACTGACCGCAAACCCTGTTGGTCTCGGGCAGAGCATCCCAGCTCTGTGGTTTGATGATGTTAAGAGTGCAAGAGGCTGGAGGCATGCTGGTGGTCCAGTGCAAATCACACGCTGTCGTGAACTTGAATACAGCCAGTGTCCTTTTGTCTCGTCATCCCCTTTATTCACAGACGAAAATATTGTTTTCCCACGACAGATTCATACCACTCAAAATTGAAGTGTCTTCAAGGATGTGCTTTGGGATTGCGTTCACAGCAGCATTTGTTCTCGTTTTAAAAATAAACTGTTTCATTTTGCGATTTGTGCGGCACAGAGTATTGTACTAAATGACCTGATCCGTCAAACTGTGGTGCAGCTTTCACAGAGAGCATCCTCTTTGGAACAACCCCCTACCCCTCTTCCCAACAAACGGAGTGAGGCGTTAAGCCTCCATTGCAAACGGAGACTCCCTTGAGAAAACAGCGGGCACCCTCACGCCTGACTGTTTAAGACCTTTCACCTTTTAACCAGAACTAATGCTAACCGTTAGCCTGACCTTTGTGTTCAGACAGACAGAGACGATACGAAGCCCCCACCCCGCCAACTGTCTCGCTTTGTGATCTGAGGCCCATTGTGAAATTGCATATTTAGTAATGTAATATAATTATTGAGCATCATTTTGCAGTGATGTATGTATATGAAAATGTTACATCAGTGGTGCTGTATTTAGTATAAATCCTATTGCAGAGGGATATGTAATACTACAAACGCACTATCGTATCTTAACTTATCTTTAATTATATTTAAATTCTAATTTTCGCTGTGTTGGAGCATGGGACGGGCTGCAGGCGACCACAGAGGAGCTGCTTCTCTTCCGCACGAAATGCACGCATGGCCAGTGAGGACTGAAGCAATTTTAAGATCAGGGTCAGATGAGTTTTCCCGCACAATAAACAGTGTTTGGTGAGTCAAGCAAACTCGCATAGTGGAACACAAGGCCTCTCGTGGCCACACTCATCCACTGGTGGGAGGTCCCGGACACAGATGTCCTGACCACCAGCCATTCAGGGCTGGTGTAATGGCACCATTGATTATGTGAGGGGGCATATCTCTTAAACTATTGTTTATTCAATTCACAGGGAATCAGGCTAGCGACTCGTCTCTTTGGTGCCCTGACTGTTAACATGAGGCGACAGGGCAAGCATGATTTCTACACATGTAGATTATTACATCTTTAAAAAATGTTTTAACGGTTAATCATTAGGCTCACACTTATTTTATACGGATTCAAAAGCACTGAGACATCATAAGTAGTTTCTCTACTCTCAATGTCTCATGGCTCAATAACGGTTTGGGCTTAAACGGTATGCTACCAGTCCTCCTGGAGATGGGACACTCTGGTGGACCGCCTGGGGACTTACCGCCTGGGTCAATGACGGGCCACTGTCTGTCTCTACCTCCCTAAGCTACCAGACAGTTGTAAAGGCATTATCGCAGCACGTTGCTTGCTGAGATGGATAGGCTTGGTTTTAGTGTGACAGTTTGATTTATGGCTTCTTTCACTTTGTGGAATAGGGGTGACTCACCTACAACTGGTCCCACAACAGCAGCTGTTTCAAATCCTTTTGATAAACAATGGACCAGCGTTGACCCTTTCTGAGCCTTTTAACTGCTCTGACAGCTTGGTTTAAGATGAGTGCAACTTTGGGTGGTCAATGACTGAATCAGCAGTGTGTAGTGGAAAAGTCAAAGTGAAATGTAAGTTGGAGCGTCTTTAGCTTCTGTGCCGTTACGTATTTCACAGTGAAACTGAATATTTGAGTACAGTTGTAAACACCAGAGTGGAGGATGAGTCATCAAACATTTGAAACAGTTTTAAAAAGAGAACGGAGAGGGATTTGAAATACAAAAATACTCTGATACTGATTGTTGTTGTTGTTGATAAATGAACAGTTAATGCAGAGACACAGGATTAAAACTGTATATATTTCATTTTACTTTAGTCTGAGCTCTTATGGGTGTTGAAATGTGTCTCATCAGCACCAGAGCGATGGCAGTGAACAGTTCGTCTGACTTTAGTGAAGTTACAGGGATTGCTGCCATCAATATCTTTAAGCTGGTGGGAAGATCAGCTGTCTAAACTGTCTTCACACAAGAATGCATGTTGTGAGACTTAAAAAAAGAAAAAAAAAAGAAAAGGAGAGACAATAAGAATGTTACTCTGATGAACGTCCATCCAGAAGGTGAGGAATGAATTTCAATCATTTCAGCTCACAGAAGGCATCAGGGAAGGTCTGCATAATCCCCTCTCCAAAAATAGTTCTGCTTTAGTTGTGGATGCATTGCCGCTCCTCTTACTGGTAAAGTGAGGGTTTGTGGTGGGCTCCAGCTTCACCCCAGGGCTTCCCGGTCGTTTACTGATTCCTAGTTGACCTAGCTTTCCGTGTTAGGATCTGAATGAGTCTGGTCCTCTGCCAGCCCCGGGTCACCATGGCCTGCCTGCTCACGTGGCAGCCATTCAACACTGCTGGATCCTCACAGGGCGCACGGATGAGATCTGATTCCTCATTGATGCCAGGGTCTGCAAAAGCCCAGATAAGACTATCAACATATTTAGGCATATTTATCTAAATCCTTGTGGGGCTCCTGTAAAATGATGTTAAACAAATCTGTGGGGCAGTATTTAGATGAATAGAGGTTTTCTGAACATTTCTCAGTCTGCCTTTTGTTTTAACAATATACTGATTTATTTTCTGTAGTGACTATAGTGCTGCTGAATTGCGAAAGGTTGAACAGAGAGAGCCAAGGGGCCCTTTATAGAGGCTTTCCCCAGATCACAGGGAGGGAAGGTTCACAATGCAGCTCTCTCTCTCTTGCATAAAGGGCACTGAACTCACACACATGTCCAGATGGCTTCCCCTTTGCATCTTGCTGTTGCATACATTCTCACGGCACTCGCTGTACTTTGTCATCTGATTTTTCTTTTTAGATGCCAGACGGCCTGTTGTCGCACTAATTGCCAATAAGTCAATTAGGTACCTTGTAGAAACCTGGAGTAAGATCAAATGATGTGCCTTCATAAGCCATGAAAACCTTGCTGGTAGTTTTATCTCTGAACTTTAGCCCCCAGTTGTCATTATTGCTCCATTGTCTAATTTATGCCCCCTTTGAACGTATTCGTCATTGTCGTCATCGCCAGTGGTGAAAAGCCATTGATGATAATGAGTGAGGCTTTCCCCTCTGTGGCAATCGTGGCCGAGACACTGGCGCAGTGTGCAGGTTAATCCTTTAATCTTCATTAGCATAGTTTGGTAACCAGAGAGCCAAGTCTGCATTATTGCTCAGCACACTCCATTTAACCCACTGTAGCTACTTACCAGTGTTGCCTCCTCAGCAGTCGTGAGCACCCACAGCGAAACCACATGACGCCTGACGCTATGATACAAATCTAAACTTGAATAATAGCTGAATGCCACACAACATGGTTCAGAACTTTTCTGGAGTAGTTTAGTAGCCTCTGGGAATAAATCCACTTTGCAAATGTTTTTATGAGAACGGAAACTCACTCTACAGGCTTGTTAGGATAAACACACTGCATATTTGTAACACTAAATGTGAACATAAATTTAGCTTGTTTACAAGAAAACTCCACGGGGCCTCTTTTAAACAACATTCCCAAACTAATAGACAAAGTGCAGTTTGTCACTAAACCTCTGTTGCTAATATCCTGGAATACGAGTGAATGAAACAGGCTCATATGTTCATCTTAAAGGCAAGGGTTAAGGCCTAAGATGACGACCCATTTTAACTTTGGTGGCGGATTTTTGAGTTGGAATCTCTGTCCACAAATGTTCTGCCAAGATTTCAGGCCTCTGTCTCTCCTGTCTTTCTCCTGACTGCCGTCAACATTGTCCATTTTGTCCCACAGGAGGCTTTTCTGGCGGCCTCTGATTTGGCCTGCGTCCATACTGGCGGCTTTGGCAGTGTAATTTCCCCCTGACAAGCCGATGGTTAGTGTTCATCCAGGCAGCCCAGTCAGTGCAATTTGGTTTGTGTTACGATAGTCTGTTTCCCATGTTGTGATTCTGTCTGATTTGTCTTGACCGTGTCATTTTGGTCACAGTCGAGGTCTCCACATTGAATGGGTTTAATGCTAGGTTGGTTTCCCAGGCCTGTCCACATATTTTACGGAAGTGGTGCTTGTTTCTTATTCGCAGCAGGTTCACATGCTCCAACATGATCTGTTGTGTAAGCCGTGTACACGATGTCTCCAGCACGGCACTGTTTTGGCGTCGGGATCTTAATGTAATAAATGTGTATTTCTGAGCTCGTATCAACATCTGAAAAGGTCAAAAACGTCAAACTACATAAGAGTTCTGTCCTTCAAGCTACATCTAATATTCATAGCGCATGTATATTCATTTCTTAATGAGGCATAGTTGGCTGCTGTGTTTAATGCGTACAGCCGCATGAAAAAGTACTACAGCTTTCACTACAGGTTTTACATTGAGTTGTAGATGTTGGACAATATTTCCTTTGGAAGCCTTATCTTTCTGGTTTTCAGAAATAATAGATGCCACCTGAGGCTGGCTAGAACAGAATTTATTTGTGTGGTATTTATGGCTTGTTGCTTCATTAGACAGTGGTAGAGGGGAAGAGGCAGAAAATAATGCTAAGATAAAGAAGATGACAAGCGGCAAAGGATGTGATGTGGATTTTAACTTCCTATTTTCAGGCAGATGTCCTTTTTATATCTCAGAGTTGCCTGGGCACCGCACAAGATCTAATCTGTCTTCTGTTCAACTTGTAATGTAAATCTTGTAGTTCCTAAGGCCATGGTACGGTTGGAAAAGAGTGTTCACGTGTACCTGCATTCATAGTGATGTGGAAGTGCCTGCACATTACCATGAATATAGAAAATGGATTGATGGTTGGTAGCACTTGCAGAGAGATTGAACAGTTTTATAAACCTTTTGTTTTTTTGTCCGTCACAACTCTCATGCTCACCGTTTTCATCATCTTCATCGTGTTTGTTTTCTCTGCTACTGCTATTAGTTGTTGTTGCTGCTTGGCCAGGGCCTACTTTGTCTCGCTTTTATAATTGTCACAGGAATGTCTAGCCAGCTCCAAACAAAGCATTGCCCTGCTTCAGTTCAAACAGGCCCTCTAACACACAAGGAGGGAGACATTTAGGACGAAACATTTTAAAAAAGACAACAGCAGACACAACACAGACTCTCTTACTTTGTCGGCCTCGGTTGAAAGCTATTGCATGTTGTCTGTGATGCAAATCCCCCACGGACTTGCTTCACACAGGAAAAAGTGCTTCTCTCCTCAATATTTTACAAGGAGGAACTCTGAAGACTGATCTCCTTGCCTGTGATGGGACGATGAGGATGGACAAACCTATATGTTGTCAAAAAGACAGCAGTAATAACTCAAAAAACTTACTCAAAGGAAACTGTCAAGTTTTTACAAATGTGCTTTGAAAATCATTTTAAACAGTAGTTTGTAATTTCACTTGCAGGGTAAAAGATGTACTCTAATATCTTAGAATAGATATTCAATAGAAAGATTACATGCCATTGAAAGCTGACTATGTTTGTAAGATGACAGCCAAGGTTGTTGTGAAAATCATCTTTGGCTTTTTTTTATTTTATTTTTTTATCTCATCTCCTATTTTTCATCAAATTTTTAACCTGACACTAACATCTCTGTATTTCTTCTCTTCCAGTCCTCTGTGCAAAGAACCTGGCAAAAAAAGACTTCTTCCGTAAGTAGATCCTATTTTTACATGTTGCTATTCTCATCCCCCCCCCTTGTGCTTTAAAATGGGCTTTGTCAGCAGTTGCAGCTTGCTGGCTTTTGAAGCCGTGCTGTAAATGAAGTCCCTCAGGAGCCGTCTGTCTGTTTCACGCACCAGGAGGCTTGGCACACACAGGGACCCACCGCCAACCAAACTTCTAGCAATACGCATCAGGTCCACTGAAACGGAGGCATTAGACTTGACTTAAAAAACAGCTTTGCATAAACTGGACAGAAAGAACATCTTAATGGTGATTAACTGAGGATAAAACACAAACTTCACCGTGTAGTTTAGAAGACATTTCATCTCCTGATTTTGCATTTTGTCGTAATAACATCACATGGCAAGTCAAATCCTGCTCATTTTGTAATGGAGGAAAATAAGGAGACATAAATATGTTCAGTGTGGTACAGGTAGGCCCTGCCTTGCCATGTCTGGATTTCTATTAGAAAACAAGCCAATGCGAATATAGAGAGACTAAAGAGTCTGACACCATTCTAGTGAGATTGGACTATAAAACACAAGTGCAAAGATTGAAATACTGATAATTGGAGGTCGTAGTAGGAGTAGGGCTGGGCGATATGGCCTAAAAAAAAAATCTCCGATTTTTTTACAAAAAATCCGATTCACGATTTAAATCGATTTTTTCACCCCAAAATTTTTGCAGATGACAGAAGCTGTTGAAAACAATTTTTTATTTTATTTTGTGATGATTTTCCCTCGTAGGTTGATAAAAATAAAGTGCAAACAAAACCTGAACATTGTAGAAAGGTGCCTGTAGTATACAAAAAGTATTTGGTCACTCTTTTGTTTCCCTGAATCATTTAAATATAAAATTAAATTAAACATAACATTAAATGGCATTAAATAGTAGCCTTCCATTGTAAACAACTGTGCAAATGTAACTTTTTACAGTAAGCTTTTCTAACTGAATACACTGATACAAACACAGCATGAAATAAAATGTATGCGACCCTTTAACATTCACATTTTCAAAAGTGCAACATCTGATCTAACATCAACATAACATATTTTGCACAGTAAATAAGTGCATGTAAACAAAATCAAGTGCATTCACAACATAACCAACAGTATTAAACAGTAGTGCATGTTTTTTCTAAATATTTTTTGCCAGGAAGACAAGCCTTATCTACTACCTCTGGCTTCAGGCATGCACGGTGGCATGTAACAATGCCCCCCCACACACTGAAAAGCCTCTCAGAGGGGGCACTTGTAGCTGGCACAGAGAGGTATTTCTTTGCTAAAGTACTTAGCCTTGGAAAGTTAAGTTGGTGACGCTTCCACCAGTCAAGTGGATCGGTGTCTGGGTCAACCTGCTGGACCACAGGTCAGTTGTTGCGGAGTAGAATGACATCCCCTCCAGCTCCGCAGAGATCCTTTGGCGTGTACTATTGTACAGCCGAGGCAAGGCAACGTCAGAAAAATGTTTACGGCTTGGTAGCACGTATCTGGGGTCCAAAGCTTTGAGAAGGTGAATAAACCCCGGCTTTTCCACGGTGTATATGGGCACCATATCTTTTGCGATATACATCGCGACTGCATCCGTGATGGCTTTCCACCGGGCACTCTTCTTCTCATGCGGAGTACAGTTGGTGAATGTCTCCAAAATGCTGGGTTGTTGTTGTGAGGTGGCGGCGGCGTCGCTTGTGCTCCCGCGGTCCTGCTCCCTCCTCAGGGCAACAACACTTCTCCCACTCGGCAGCATGCCTCTGTTTGAGGTGCTGCATTAAATTTGTTGTGCTGCTTGATTTTGTAGCAATAGCTTTTAGACAGACCTTACATCGTGGTGCTGTTTGTTCTGTGTCAGATGACACGAACCCGAACCATTTCCAGACCACCGAAGACACATTCTTCCCTCTCTTAAGAACGAGAGCTTCACTGCTGGCCGCCATTGTTTTCGTTTGTAAACAATGCGCGCGCACTCTACTACGGGAACCCAACGGGGGGGAGGGGTGGGGGCGATTTTCTCGATTTTCAATAAAACACATCGCCTTAAAGCACACATTCGAATTAATCGATTAAATCGATTTATCGCCCAGCCCTAAGTAGGAGGAATAGGTAAATCATTTTCTTATTGGTTTCTAATTTACTATTAGTTAACGTTTAGCTGCAGACCGTTTCTTCAACCTCTGTTTAGGTGATCAGGACAGAAGGCCGTCCTCAGTCGCTGGCATTAATGTAAGAGGAGACCTATCATTTAGTTCTACTGGCGAGACATTTCCCACAAAAGAATACCTCTGAGCAACCCACATCTTGTTGTGGCCAGGGTGAAAGTGCTAAATTGCATGGTGAGGTATTAAGCTAGTGGTTTGGTTCTCCATTAACCTGGAGGTCATGAATACACACCATAGCAAGTTCGTTTATCTTCACAGAGACGGAAGTCCCACAAAAGCATGAGGGTGACTGAACAGGTTTGACTTGTGTGACGTATCTGTGCTCGGAGGTAAAAACTCACATTTAAAGTACGCATGCGCAGCCACACAGAGAACACGGCGAGCAGGATTCATTATCAGATTATCAGACTTCCAACTGAATAAGATTATACATGTAAAGTAAAGCTTCAATGTCCCAGAAGGGTGATTTGGCTCAGACGGCAGTCAATGATAGTAAATTAAAAAATAATACAACATGAATAAAAATGGCAATCAATACAACACACATACTGTGCATTGTATTGAATTATACTGTGTCAGCACCGAACTCTCACGCTATGGTGTCCCTGTGCTCCGAACTTAATGAGAAGTGTTATGATCAGAGGAGCTTTGCAATAAGATTTGTATGCTCCCCTGATGGTCCCATAACAAAGGTCCAGCACAATCCCATGTCTTGCCGGGCAGGTAACTTGACTAAGGGACTTATCCACAGAGCAGCAATGAAAATCCCCCATAATAAAGATAGGTGCATCTGGGGATATGCTCTGCGAGCTGCTGCTGCACTTTTGTGATGACTGATGTGGCATTGACCACGTTTGCTTTAGGGTGGATACAAACAACCATGATACATAATTTAGGAAATTCTCTTGGCAGGTAAAAAGGGTGCAGAGAAATAGCTAAAAACTCAATATTGGGGAAATGTTTCGAGGCCGGTCGTACTCCTGCAGGACAACCATTGCTGTAGAAACGGGGGGATCGGAAGAAAAAAAAATCTAGCAACCTTCATGATGGTAAGACGTCAGTGGATCAGATAACGGCATAAACAAATTCCCGTCTCCGGGCTGGGAGACTTAAAAAATGTAGAACAAAGCTAAATAGTTGCAGTCACCACAGGTGCATTGACCCGACTACAACTGCTCGACATTTGTTCTACATGTCACTTACCTCTGCTGAGTAGATGGTTCAGATTTAGGATTTTTTTTTATGAGCCGTATTTGCTTGCCTGGTCTCTCTGAAATGTGGTAATTAAACTGAATTGTTTAGACATATAAATCAGTCAAATGGGCGGGGTTGAACATGTCACACACACGTACGTAGTTCCTTCATTAAAGGGTTTGTACAGTTGCTTAACGAAACCTTTTTTTGCTTTCCTCTGTCTGCTTTTACAGGGTTGCCGGATCCTTTTGCCAAAGTGGTGGTGGATGGCTCAGGACAATGCCACTCTACAGATACTGTGAGAAATACGCTGGACCCCAAGTGGAATCAACATTATGATCTGTAAGTGAACAGAACTGTAGGGCAGTATTTTGATGCCTCATTTAGAAACGAATGCAGCGAGTGTTTGTGTATGAGGTCACACACACCACCTGAAATTTGAAACCGTACAGGAAGCATTGTTATCACAGAAACACGCTGTACTGGTTTTGCTCTGTAGTATGGCTCATGTGGAACTGCTATGACAAGTGTTTCAGGAATGCCGATTGAGTCGTCTCTTCACTGTGCGCAGAGACATCCATCTTTAAAGCTTTTGAGCTGTTTCATGCGTGAACAAAACATCATGCAGAGTGAGATTTTAGACATTCCATACCTCTGGCCTCACCCTGACGAATGTCGAGTGCACATAAGATTCCTTGGGAAGAAAACACAACACATACTGTGTTGAATTCTTTCTTTCTCAGGTAACGGATTCATGCTATTTTGGGTATTAGAAGATGGAGTTTGATAAATAGTTATGCACTCTGGAACAATATCCTCTGTAATTTGGAGTTTGTGTGATTCATATTTTTCTGGCTTGCTCACTTTTCTGAGACGACTGTGTCTTCGCAAAGGCCAACACACACACACTTAGAGTGCGGCTTTATTTTTGTAATCTCATATAATTGAACGTGTAAATTAACATTCTTAGTATTTCAAACTAAATCGATGAATAATGCCATGGCATAAACCAGAAGGGATGCAGGAGGGAAACACGTTTGTTGTTAGATGGTTACCGCTGAGAAAAGTTACAACAGTACCGGTAACATCCCTGTACTGAGGTCTGTGTCGACAGACGGTTACAAGGAGTGATCGCCAACAAAGGACCCGCTGGCAACCACGGTTCTGTAGTCGTGAGAGACGGAGGGAAACTGTTAGAAGAGGGAATTTAGGAAAAATGAAGCCTGAAAGAAATAGCTGAAAATAATAGTTCAATTTGATCGTTTAGGAAAAAGGCAGCAAAAATCATGTTATGATTACAGCCGCCATGATCTGTTCATTAGTCGATTGGCAGATGAAGAATTTAGATTTTCGATTTTTTTTTCACGCAAAAATGGCAAACTTGTCTCCGGACTGTGTTCGAACTTGTGAACATTTTTCTCAATTTTCTGACAATTTATAGACCAGGCAATTTAATGAATATATTATTCAATAAAACAATGTGTCGGTTAATCAATAACCAAAATAATTGTTTGTTGCTGCCCTAATTATAATCCAATCCAGTTGTATAAGAAGAACGTATATGTTTCTGAATTATTTAACTGCCCATACATTTGTGACTGTACATTTCACTATAACAACTGAGGCATCTTGCCTTTCTGGACACACACACACACACACACACACACACACCTGTTTCACAATGCTGCCTGTGCACTGTCAACATTAACCTCAGATCCCCTCTTTTACATAATTCTCTCGCTCCTTCTCGATCCCCACCCTCTCGGAGGAGTTTGTTTCCCTTCAGCGACCCCTGGCCTCTTCCTCTGGTTCAGGAAATGGCTAACATGCCACAGAAAGCAGATGGGAGTGTGGGATTGGCCCATTGCCAACTCGCCACCCCCCCCCCCCCCCCCTCCATCTCTAGCCTTCAGCTTTAGGAGGTGGGGTCTTCTTGTCACATGACATTGATACTACCATATGCCTTGGTTCTCTACATTACATATCATACATACCCTGCAAAAAAGTTATCTCTTTATACATTTAGTATGTGTTGAAAGTTCATGAACTTGCAGGAATATGTAGGTCTGGTTTTGGCAAGTTGCCTCCTCATGCTTGGCATCTGTTTCCAGCCTTCTTCTTTTCCCACAGGAGAATGCTAAAAGAGAGCAAGTTGTTTGCTCTGGGCTTGGAAACAGGCCTGGTTTTGGTTGTATATTCAGTACGCTTTTCGTCTCTCTCCATCTTCGACTGAAAGCAAAGGTTCAACCACCTTCAAGAAGCTCTACTGCCAGACATGCCTACATTGCAGCCAGACATTATTGTACTTTCTTTAGTGACGTTATTGCTTAAATGTTCACGATTTTCTGTTATGAGAGACAGGGAAAGTCTGTGGAAGCATATGTCCAAAAGTGGAAGAAGTGAAATGGGGAGGTCGGTTCAATATAACGGCACGGAACAAGGGAATAGAGGAAGAATGCTTTGGCATCAACTCAATTTACATCAATCAGATCAAGATATTTGATGTGGACGAGCCAGAGCTGTAGAATCTCAACTCTGATTTATTTTTGTCTTTAAAGATGTTAACAACTGAAGGCTGTCTAACATTAATGTGAAATATATCCAACCTGGAAAGAAACCTCATTCGTGATATCCCAATGTAATGTACGTTCGTTGGCAAGACAAAGTGTGGGAAGCTGTTCCGCGCTGGAGTTAGTATGTCCTGGAAAGCTAATCTGGATTTGCCCCAAGAATGTTTCCCCTCCTCTGCTGGTGTCTGTATGATTAGGAGTGCTAATCCTTCATTTTGTTTTTGCCGTAACTACCTTATGAAGTGTGTGAGTGAGAGAGATACAGCGAGATTGTTTTAAATTGTGTTCTCGCTGTGCTTGACCAAACAGCATTTAGTAGAGAATCATATGAGAGTTTCTTGTTCTTGTTTTTAAAGTAGAGTTAGTGGTGGGACTGGAATAATTTAACACCATGAACAGCAAATAGATCGTGCCAAGAACACGAGGGAAGCCCTGCACATACTGTTCTGTTTGAGTCCTGAGCAGTATTTACAAGGGGAAGAAAAATATGTCTAATGTCATTATTAATTCATTTATAATACATCTTATGTCATAATATTTTCTGGAAATAGATTACTTTAATGGCCGTTGTTATATTTGACATAATATTCAGAGGTATATTCATACTATGGGGGCATATTTCTTTTTACTTGGAAATATTTGTATTATTTTGAGCATGCTGGCATAATATTTCATGTATAATATTATGTCTTGTGCAAATGAGGAACTTCAATCAAGCCTTGAAATGTTTTGACGGAACTACAGATAACATTTTTGCATTTAGTTGAACTTGAAACGGAGACACTTGTCTACATGGCGACACAGCCCATAAGGGATGTTGACCAGTTTCAGATGGTGGTCACACAGTGAGAACTGGTCCCTGCAACTCTGGACAGCAGTCCTGTTCAGAAATGTGGTCCAGTTTGTCCTTTTCTGGATAAAGTTCGCACACCAAGTATACTGTGGTTTTCACAGCAACACTCACCACCTATAGAAGACAGGGAGTCACAGTCAGTCCAGTCTCTAGGCATGTGTGTAAATACTGTACTTATTAATCAGTGCTGACTGTTAAACCCACTCCGAGCTGTATTAATCTGCTGTTGATAGCACTGTTGCGATAATTTCCTCAGTACCTGCAATGTTATGTCGGAGCATACGGTATCCCAACACCGTTTTTGGCACAGTCATTATTAGTGAGGAAATGACATGTTTCACCTGTTCTCTTTTATTCAGACACTCGGTCATTGTCTCGTCGGCTATTTCAGTTCTCTTTTTTTTGCTCCAGGATGCTTTGCACACCACACCTTTGCATCACATTGACCTGTTAATCTCACAACTGTAGTGTGTGTGTGTGTGTGAAGGGAAGACCATGAGATTAAGCCTAGAACATTATAATGTGCTGAGAAAGAGCATTTGAGTTGCACCGCAGCACACAAAATGCAGGGAACCAAATTGAAACGTAACAATGCTTGCAGAGCTTAGTCGAAAGTGATCTCATCGCAAATGAACAAATAACAGGTAAATGCAGCTGTTTTGTTTGTCAAATTCTCCTAACTTGTGAAATAATCTCATATTATGGCGTGACAGAACCCTTCCCAAATTAGGGGGTTTGGAACCTCACACTTCCAGTGATTTCTAGTCTGTAAATATCCATTTCTTGAGGAAAAAAGCCTTTAATTAACTCCTTAGACAATTGAAAGTTCAGCAGCATAAAACTGTTCTTCCACTATTTGGCTTCTAATAATGTTAAATGGCTATGTACTAGCTATCTAGTACATAATCTACAGGAGCATCAAAGCAAAGGCTTCTGGTAAGAGAGAAAAAGTGAACGTGCCAAGATGCTAATCTCTGCTACTGCACATCCTGATCAGATTTTAAGACGGCAACAACAGACTGAATCACTGGACACACAAAATGATCCACCACTCACACTTGTAATTTAATTTCAGTGCAACAATTAACCAAATTCCAGGATTTGGCTTACATACTAAATATATACGTTTTGATGCGTTTAGTAGGGAAACCCCACTTCTTTTTAGTGATACACGGCATAATATAGAGCTTGGCAGCAGTGCTGGCTGCTAGGCTGTAATTACGTGTGTGTGTGTGTGTGTGCGCCAGTGACTGTGTGATTGTGCATTTGAATGTTGAACTCTGCGTGTTTACTGTGGGAGCTGTCTGGGTGTCAGACAGTGGTGGAGCACATCACGGGGACTTCCTCTGTTCTTCAACCACGACTAGACTTGGCTGCGCTTAATCTGCACAAACACTGGAGCATGTACACACAAGGTACTTTAAATCAGCTGATCGGCCTCATTACACCATCTCAAAGTCTACACCGCAAACATGGTCTGCATTGTTCTCTTGCTGTTGGGGAGAATTAGTTGGAAGAGATGCGAAATACAAGTTTTTACTGTTTTTTTTTTTTTTAGTCTATTTGTCGCAGCTCATGATTTCATTTCACACCCTGCGGGTTGATCACCTGCTCTGCTCTCTTTTCAATGCACACACAAGCATACGTCATGTGTTAGTGAACCATTTGGAAACTCTATACATATTGTCAGGATTGCAAACCCCTTTTTTGTCTTATTGAACTGTTTTCCTTCACTTCTTCTCTTCCTCTCTCAGATACATCGGAAAGGCAGACTCTATAACCATCAGTGTATGGAACCACAAAAAGATCCACAAAAAGCAGGGAGCAGGTTTCCTCGGCTGTGTCCGCCTCCTGTCCAACGCCATCAACAGAATCAAAGACACTGGCTGTAAGTACTCTGTGTGGGGCTGCAGTCTGGTCTCTGCATGTTCACCGTGGCCTTTACCCTGGTGCCCGTCTGACTTGTTAGTGAAGAGTGATGGGGAGGTTCCACGGGAAATACAGACTTAATTAATTAATAACTTAAGAGTGAGCCATGTTAACATCTCTTCTATGCACACTCCTTCTGCACTCAGCACACATAGTCAGATAGACAAATGTGTGGGCAAGACATAGTGTCTCCAGCAACGGATTTGTGCCAGCCATTCATTGCCATAAGATTTATGGGCACAATACACAAGCAACTCCTTTAGGCCACACATGTCAGAAATATTGCTTGCTGTAGACATCCGGCACCCGGGACTAATTCAACAGTCACAATTCATTTTTACAGCAATGCAACTGTCTGTCAAGAAGCAACAAGCTTTTATTCTTTGAAACAAATTCCTGCTGGTATACTTATTGGCACGGTTTTGCACAAGATGCAAAAACGGGAATGAGGATGCTGTTTTGGGATAGTTGTGAGACCATAAAGTTGACCCCAGGCTAGTGTGGGTAACATACAAAGGAACAGCAATGAGTTTGCACAGACGCGTTCTCAAACGGTTACGTCTGCGTTGCTTCAGACTGCGGCTCCTGTGTTGATTTTGACTCCTATTTTCTGTGTGCAGTCAACACGGCCACATGCTTGTTAGCCCTGGCTACCTGGATGGCAGCACCAGTCAGTTGATACTGACACATATACACTTAGCTGTACTACATACTCTCAAATTAACAATCTTTCGCACATTTGTCTCCTTTTCTCAATCCATCTTCCTGACCTGTCCTAAATAAAACATGTCTGACATGTTCCAGAGCAACCACACTGGGTTACGTTTTCATCCCTTTTTTTTGTTTTTTTAAATATCCGGCTTTTTTCTTATTTCCATTCTTCCATTTTACACAGTCACACCCCACAACCACTAAAGGAGTTGTCTGTCTGAATATAATTGCCATTTGTTGGATGCTTTTTTTTAATCCAAACTGCATAGTTGGATACTTCCATGAATGTAGGTAGTCGGAATTTGGTTGGCCCAAATGCAACAGACTCCTATGCCAACTCCAAAAAGCTAAATACTTTAAATTAGAGTGCATAATATGTATTATATTTGCTCCTAAATGGCATTCTTGGCACATACTTTAAAGTTCACCCCTTATACCACCAAAAACCACAAAAGGGACCTTGACAGCCACGAAAGCCTGGTGCCATGCTTTACCCTACTGGGTGCCAAAGGACTTGTCCTTAGATTTACCCAAAGCTTCCAGAAACAGAGTTTAGGCTCCAGTTAGACTCCAGACCAGCCACTTACTGTACAGCCACCCTGGCATACATTATACTTTTTCATAGCCACAGGAAGTAGACGTGGAGACAGCTCATGATCTATGACAAGACACCAGCGCTCACATTACCCCCCCTGTCCTTGTCCTGAGTGCTGCAGACACACACACACACACACACTGTGCCCAGTCTGTGGTCTGACCAAGATGCACGTGTGCACAAACACACACACATTGAGACAAATATAAAAACATAAACGCGCAAAACAATACTTTACTGGAATTACATTGGTTCCTAGAAGTCATATTCAACTCGTGCACACACACGCGCGTGCACACACACACACACACACACACTCTTGCAAACCAAAAGTGGATCAGGCGTGATTGTCTAGTTTACTAGAAGTCTGTCTGGCTCTACACTGAGCTACATTTCCTGCATCATCGCAGACACAAACCTCTGAGTCCTCTGTCCTACTTCTGAACCCACAAACCCAGTAACACACACGCACCACCATCGCAATGACTTGTCTGACTGCACGTGCTAGTCTGCCTCGCTTGGATCCCTGATGTTTATTTGTGTGTAGTATTTATAGTGTTGACGTGACAGCGTTTTGTATTTACTGATTTGCTGATTGTGATACTGCTGATGGTTTTACATATACATACAGACATGCACACACAGAGCTAGAGATGTGCATAAGCTTGCACATGCACATATTTACATGAGCTTATGTGGTTTGTTCATTGTAGCAACCACTTTCCCTAGCTCAGGAGTTGACTGGTGCAGTGATGGCTTGTGGTTAAATGTCTGCAAATGTCCTTTTTCTCCATTTCTTGCTTCTCTTATTCAGGAGAAAAATCTGCTTACTATTCCAGCCATGTAAAGCTTAGACCATCCCTGTTTAGTCTAGACACGTATCTGGAACAGATGCACAAACACACACACACACACACACACTCTCTTCTGGAAACAAGCTATTGGGTTGTTTAGATCTGCTTAATCCATAGAAGCAGACACACACAGGCAAACCAAAGACATGATTCAGTCTGGCTTTGGTGTTAGCGTTGGTGCTTGGAGAACTGGGGCATCTCTTTATCTACCTTTCTCTCACTCACGCACTCTCTCGCTGCCTCTTCTGCATATTTCCCTTCCTCTCCCTCTCCTACACCCAGACTCTTAGGTTTAATTAGGTTTTATATTTTAGTAAGCCAAAGCCCCTGCAGGACTCTTACCCTGTGTATGTACACACACACACACACATGGAGAGGTTGCATTTTAGATGGGTACCAATTGATATCACTCCTGCGCTGGTCAGCTAGACTGGACCTGCACAAGTTCCCCTGTGGGGCTTAGTGTGTGAGAGTGTATCTGTGTCTGGATCTTGTTCCGAGTCTTCCTGGATTGTGTTTCTGTGCTGTCCATATCTGGCAGTGCGAACACATTTTGCTGTCCAATTTTTTAAAATCACACATAAAATGGGTCTTCTGCAGAGAACTCTGTTTTTTTTGTTTTATATTTTAAAGGCACACCTGTATGCAGACATCATTTGTTGAATTATAATTTTGATTGGCTCCTTCAGTGTGTCCTGTTTGACGAAGTCAGACCATCATTAGCACCGTGTTTAAAACACACAGCCTCCTCATTCCTTTCGATGGCAATGCATTGACGCTGCAACACTATGTGAAGAACGGAGGATACTTGACGTGAAATATATCAAGTTGCTCAGTACCTGGATGTGTTCGTGGTTGTATATGTGGGCAGATGCTTAATCAATGGTTGTGTGTGTCTGGTTTGGTTTTTCCCTGTAGATCAGAGACTGGACCTGAATAAGCTGGGCCCCAATGACAATGATACTGTGAGAGGACAAATAGTCGGTAAGAAGCACAAACGCACACAATTGTGGTTGCATACTGTACGTCACAATAGAACATTTTATCATTCTTAAGTGTGAGGCAGTCTTGTGTCAGTCTGCATTGCATATTCCTGTTGCTCCAGTCTACAGACAGTTTGCCATTCCTTTAAAAAAAAAAAGTTCAGATGGACACTTTTTCAAATCCCAGAGCATTTTTCCGCTGTGCATTTACTGAAACCACTGAACCAATTAACAGCTGGAAGACATTTTGGAACTACATTTGGAGTTTGCTTTAAAAAAAATATATGTTAATGGAGACCTCAGTTTTAATTTTTTTTTTTTAGAACAAATTATCATTAATCGCTCTCAAACCAACATTTTTCAGTATTTGAAATTAGATACATGCGGTTGAACCGTGTCCTGCAAGAGTTACCTCTGGATGTCGCAGTGCTTTGGGTCAATTTGCTTTTACTTGTGTTTAAATAATACAGACTGCATCCTCAGTCTCAATACTCTGACTCAGTTCATTACTTATTGAAAAAAAGTCTTTCATCTTCTTATTTTGTTCCCGTCTTAATGTCAGAAGAGAAAAATAAGAACACAAAATGTATAGAAAGCATCACTGAAACAGGAAACCACATACCATAGGGACTTAATACAATAAGATAAATATTACCCATATAATGCAGCTCAGATAATGACGAAGAAAATGACTTTGATCTATTGTCTTCCTTGTCTTTGTTAACGGTGTAGTAAGTCTTCAGTCCAGAGATCGCATTGGGACAGGGGGGCCGGTGGTGGACTGCAGTCGTTTGTTCGACAATGACTTACCCGATGGGTCAGTATTCTCACAGGTTTTAATAAAAAATGAGCTATCCTATTTGTGCACACATCTTCAACTCTGTCAGAGAGTAATTATATCAGTAAAGTAATCTATAGTTTCAATGTGTACATTGGGGCAGGGGGCGAGCTAATTCTATGCTTCTCTGTGAATATTTAAAAATTGCTGAATATATTTACAGTAATATATGTAAACAGTAGATGTTAACATCATATTATACTATGGTCATTTTGTCTGCTTTTTAAGGAGAAAATATCGATTTGATAAATACATTTTGTCCTGTGCAATCCTAAATGTGTAGATTCAGCTGTATGCACGTTGGGGATTCTCTTTTTTTGTGCTGCTTATAAAATGAGGGATGAATGGTTTACAGTGCTGTTAGATTAACGCGTGCGTAATGATGCCAAAGATGTGTTTTTTACTTTTGATGTTGCTTTACGACAAGTACAATGTTTGTTTCTCACCTGTTTTTATATTCTCCCACGAAACAGCTGGGAAGAGAGGAGAACAGCCTCTGGAAGGATACAGTACCTGAACCACATCACACGTACCACCCAGTGGGAGAGACCTACTAGGTACATCTGCACACATACTGCACACATCCTCAACTAGCACTTCAAATACAACAAACTCGACCTTTTACAACAAAGCATCAGGAGTCTATTTAAGTGGTTGTACTTCTCCCCACTTCCCTTTCCAGAAAAAAATAACACTTCCACTCAGCATAACTCACAACAACAGTATGTCGTTAATGACAATTTCTCTCACACACACACACACACACACCGACTAGCCAGCCAGTCGGACAGCCAGGTTTTACTTGGCCCCTGTTCGTGCAGAAACGACTGTCGCCTTCCTACTTGGCCCATATCAGTGGAGCCGTTAGGGAGTAAGCAAACAAATAACACCACCACCCCCACCTCCTCACCCACTCTTACTACACACCTCTAGTGGCCCCCACGCAGCATAGTGGAAGGCAGTGGGACAGACAGGAAATGGTGAAGAAAGGGTTTAGTGGCTGGTCATTTAAAAAGGCGGAAATGGTGATGCTGAAAGGGAAGATGAGCAGCTTGGGACTGTGTAAGAGGAGATGACAGAGGTCAAGTAGCAAAAAGTAAGAATAATAGTTGGGGGAGGAAGTGAAGACGGATCGCTTTTTTCCCATTTGCTGTGACAGCAGGTGCAATAAAGACAGTGTGAAATTTAAAAAGACAATTATCTTTGCCTTATTTATAAAGTCGTGCAAGTATTTTACATATTAACTGACCAGGTACAAAGAGGGAATATTATTATTCTTGTGTTGTCTAAGGCAGATAGTCGTGAAAGGACACATTGTGGGTGTAGATGGGGAGAAAATGGCTCAGACATTAGAAATAGGAGCGGTATAACATGAAGGAAAGACCAGGGAGAGTGGAGGCAGAGGTGGGACATAAGTAAAGGGGGAGAAAGAGGAAATAGGAGGGAGGAAGAGAGTGTGGAAGGGGGAGGAGGTGGATTATGGGTCCAAGGTTTTAGATAGCCATGGCGTCAGTAACTCCGGACAGCCAGACGACGGACACACACACTCACACACACACACACACACACACACACACACACACACACACACACACACACACACACACACACACACACACACACACACACACACACACACTAATATTAGTGAGTCAGCCTTTCTCTGTTTATGTCAGCTTATCAGATATGTTATCCTAAATCCTGCAGTTAAGTAGCACACAAACACGTTCTACTGTAGTTAGGGCTGGGCGATAAATCGATTTAATCGATTAATTCGAATGTGTGCTTTAAGGCGATGTGTTTTATTGAAAATCGAGAAAATCGCCCCCACCCCTCCCCCCGTTGGGTTCCCGTAGTTGAGTGCGCGCGCATTGTTTACAAACGAAAACAATGGCGGCCAGCAGTGAAGCTCTCGTTCTTAAGAGAGGGAAGAATGTGTCTTCGGTGGTCTGGAAATGGTTCGGGTTCGTGTCATCTGACACAGAACAAACAGCCTCAAACAGAGGCATGCCGCCGAGTGGGAGAAGTGTTGCGCCCTGAGGAGGGAGCAGGACCGCGGGAGCACAAGCGACGCTGTCTTCCTGGCAAAAAATATTTAGAAAAAACATGCACTACTGTTTAATACTGTTGGTTATGTTGTGAATGCACTTGATTTTGTTTACATGCACTTATTTACTGTGCACAATATGTTATGTTGACGTTAGATCAGATGTTGGACTTTTGAAAATGTGAATGGTAAAGGGTCACATACATTTTATTTCATGCTGTGTTTGTATCAGTGTATTCAGTTAGAAAAGCTTACTGTCAAAAGTTACATTTGCACAGTTGTTTACAATGGAAGGCTACTATTTAATGCCATTTAATGTTATCTTTAATTTAATTTTATATTTAAATGATTCAGGCAAACAAAAGAGTGACCAAATACTTTTTGTATACTACAGGCACCTTTCTACAATGTTCAGGTTTTGTTTGCACTTTATTTTTATCAACCTACGAGGGAAAATCATCACAAAATAAAATAAAAAATTGTTTTCAACAGCTTCTGTCATCTGCAAAAATTTGTGGGGGAAAAAATCGATTTAAATCGTGAATCGGATTTTTTGTAAAAAAAATCGGAGATTTTATTTTTAGGCCATATCGCCCAGCCCTAACTGTAGTCTTGTGAGAACTTTCTGCATGCTTTTATGCTTAACACTTTAATCTTAACCATGACCATAAAATCTATTTTTAATCTTGAGGACACATTCTGGTTTCCAATAATTACACTATACCTGTTGTGTGTATGTCTAGACATCAAGAGAACAAATAAACTGGCGACACCTATGACTTAACCCTTAGCACACCTCCAACGAACACTCCACACCCAGGTTCCTGAAAGCAGATGGAATACGGTGCACGCACAGTCGCCTCATTTAAACCTCATTTAATACACTCTACTATGGATGTAATGCTTTGGAATGAAAACAAACATTTGTGTTGTCAATTTATTCATCCAGTTCACAGCAAGAAAGTTGGTGGTGTTTTGCCCAAATGCTCGTGTTTATTCTCTTCTGATTTGTTATGAAATGGTTAAATGTATCTTATAACTGGAAAAAAGAGATTGAGATAACACTGCAGTTACATGACCACTCACTACTCTTACCCAGGCCAGCGTCGGAGTACTCCAGCCCGTCAGGGCGGCCGCTGAGCTGTGTGGTGGACGAGAACACGCCAGTGATGACGCCGGTTAATGGGGCCGAGGCCAGCTGCCCACCGGGCGAACCGCGGATCCAGGAGAGACGGGTCCGATCGCAGCGGCATCGCAACTACATGAGTCGAACACACCTGCATACTCCACCTGACCTGCCTGAGGGTTATGGTGAGAGACAGAGCTGCAACACACACACACTCACTTCGCTAACTGATTACCATTTATTCAATCTGGTGAAATAGGAAGAGATTATCTCAATAAGTTGTTGCATTTTGTATCAAACTTCGTCAATCGGAGCAGTGAAAGCACCATTGTAAACCAAAAAAAAAGGAAGCGGTCTTGTTATGATCATGCGAGTACAAAGGTGATCCAATCATGTAGCTGCTAAAGTGTCTTTTGTGCAACGTTTTGCAGTGTGTTGGCTGGCTGGCGGTCAGAAGCATGTGAATAGTTTATTCTACCCACATGAGCTGTTTAAAGCCGCTGCTCTGGAAAGGGCATTCAGGGCCTTCTGCCATTCAGTATCAATAATGTCACCTGAGAATGTATTTACACATCTCACTGCACCCAGTCAAATGTTGGTTACATTAGACAGAGCTCAGCCTTGTCACTACTGTTTCATTGCCAGCACATAATCAATGTTGACATTTACTGACATCAAAAAGGCAAGCTGAGATGAAGTCCCAGCCCTAACCCACAAAACTATGCGCTGAAAGACGAGTGGAGCTGGGCCTTTGGTGGTGTCGTCTCTGTAGCCTGGAGGAAGCGATACTTTGAACATTTTTTTTCTGCCCTTTTCATCCTTTTCTCTCTGTCGGTCTCTCTACTGTCCTTGGGCTCTCTCAAATGTTCTCTAGCAAACCCCCCCCCCCTCACATCCCTTACCACAGCAGCACATCATGACAACTGCAATCAATACTTGCTGTGTGCCTCTCCTCTCCCCTCTTTTACTGTCCTCACCGCTCCTGTTTGCAGACCGATAATCCTGTGAGGAGAAAGAGGGCAAGCAGGGTATTCATCGGTGTTTAGCTCAGAGAAGGCACTTCAGGTTATTGGCAAGAAAACACATTGGGAAAGTAATTCAGGGGCTACAAGAGTACATTTTCCAACATTGGAATGCAGAAAATGTGTGCTTTTCACAGTCTGCCGCAGTGTAGCCCACAATACACACAGAGTGAGAGAGTGAGAGAGGTGATGGATTAACAGGTCCATACACACACGAATACCACGCCTGTGTACCACACACACTTTGTGCAAACACTCACTCTCCATTCATCCATGAGCTGGATGGAACGCAAGATCCAACAAGCCAGTGACGATCCATTCTCTTTGGATTTCGTCACTATATATATATATTTAGTGGGTTTGGAGTGAGTGAGAGCGTTTTTACTTTCCCTTTCCTTTGGTTTCGGAGATGGGATTACTTTCAGAGTACGCACACCAACCTTTAAGGGAAAACAAGGCTACTAGGATGCATCAAGGAACTCTGTGCAAGGAAAAACACTCATGGGAGGCGTTTTATTTTCCCCATCCTCTTGGGATAGGCCGACTCGAGACTGGAGAGGAACTAATTGATTACATTGGCGCACACCTTTGCATGTCACATCAATTATAAACAGAATTCCTCTTCTCCAAAATACAAAAACTCACTGTCCGTGCTTGTACCCACACCACTAGACTACAGAACAGCTGCCCCAGCAACAGGACCAAGCTTGCTTCAGTGCTGTTTTTGCCTTTCTGACATAGTAATTCCAATTAATCTCCTCTCTGTTTTAGAGCAAAGAACAACTCAGCAGGGTCAAGTCTACTTCCTCCACACACAGACTGGAGTCAGCACCTGGCATGACCCTCGGGTGCCCAGGTAACTCATTTGAATTAGTTTTTCCATGTTTATTGACCAGATTTGTAAAGCACCATATAAACTTCTTTTGAGGAATGTTATTAGGAGCTACTAAAGTTAGCATAATTATCTCGGCTACACATTGACTGAAACAATTGAGAAATGTACTGCAGTGCTGACAGCCTGTTGTGTTTCGATCCTTTTGTAAAACTTGACATATATAACCAAAACTGACTGGACTGGACTAGACTGGTCTAGATCAGACCTAATTTCCCAGGGTTGTGTTCAAAAACACTCTTATTCGTCATATTTCGTGCTCCCGTTCGGGTCAGCCAAACCAATGACCTCTGAATCCGATGCGGAGTTGGATGAAAATGATTTGGACAGATGTTGAGGTGAACACACCAAAGGCTTGTGGTTCTGCATTCAATCAAAGTGTTTCACCAACTCTCAATAGCCCACTAGCTAATTCACCGGAGACTTCAGGCACTGCTATTGCGATACATTTTTGGCCGTGTCTCGGTGAAGCTGCTGCTCCGCGATGAAGCAAATGCATTTAACTTCCAGCACACAGCAGCAACCTCTGGGTTGGGTCATTTTGGACGGAGCTTCTTAAAATGACCCAGCGTGTTGTGACGAGTGCAGCGAGGCATGTGCTTTGTCCCCGAGTGATGTGTCCTCACTTCACACAAGGACAAAGTGCTCCCACATGAACACAGACGCGAGCACAGGTCGTCCTCGGGCTATAGCATCGTCCCAGATCAGGGCTTAGGTTTCTACTGACGGGAACGTCGGTGCGTAGGAGAGAAGAAGAGTCGAGAAATTAGAGCAAGTACTTTGTCAGAAGGATAATGACAATGTTCATTTTGTTGTATGTTTGTTGCTGTAAAAGAAAAGTTAAGTAACTTGTTAATGCAAACCATTGAACTTAAAACAGCAGCTAACAATGCATTATTCCTAACAACAAACATGTAAAACCACAGCAGTGCTGGGCCTCTTGTTTGATTTTGCACTTCTAATTTAAGCGACTCTGAATGGAATTAGCATCCAAGGAGTTTGTTCAGTCAGTTAATTACATTATAACTCTATTATCCATGAGAGGAGGACTTTTTCTCCCACCTGAGGCCAATCGGTTATATAGCACTGAAGCTGGTCAGAGTGCGATGATCAACGCTGTTTGGTTTGTTTTAGTGTACATGTCTGCACGTGTGCACGCATCATTCTTTCTAATGGTTTCCACTGTCTTTGTTCAGGGACCTAAGCAATGTGAACTGTGAGGAGCTGGGTCCACTGCCACCAGGCTGGGAGATCAGGAACACGGCCACAGGTCGCGTCTACTTTGTCAACCACAACAATCGAACAACGCAGTTCACAGACCCGCGACTATCTGCTAACCTGCATCGTGTGCTCAAGTGAGTGTGTAAATCATTGATGCGTTTGAGCCCTCAGGACAGGATATTCAAGGACATTTAGAGTTGTGTTACCAAGGACACAGAAAAAGTTGCTGTTTGCACAGTATTTAACATTTAAACATTTCCAAAACAGAAATTGTCAAATATGTTGCTGTATGCAAATGTTAACGGTCCCCTCTGCCCTAAGAACTGAAACTAGTGCGGACAAAAACACAGGGATCAACAATAGTTGCTGTAAAACAACTGCAGCCAAGGTATTATAAATTACAGCCATTTACTTTGAAGCCTTTTAAAATACCACACACCCTCTAACAAGCTCAACGTGCAAAGAGTTTAATTTAAATGACCTGGAAAAGAAAATCTGACATTTTTCTTCAGGGAAACGCAACAAATGAGCCGATGCTTCTCATTGTGCTGTCCATGTGCATCTTTTATACGTTAAGGCTCTAAAACACTGCGGACACACAACTGTATTGTCTGTCTTGGTTTGGATTTTGTTAGCAGGATTGTTATCAGCTTATTGTTAAAAAAAAACAAAAAGAAATTGCTTTATATTCACATTATTCACCCTGGAAATGGAAATGATGACTCCTGTCTGGGGATGCTGCAATAACCTGATGGCTGTCTTGGTTTTGTTAATCTCACTATGTTTTTTGTCTTCCTCTTTTTTCCCTTCCTCTCCTTTTTCTGTTTTTCACTTCTGCTGTTCTCCTCCTTTTCTTGTTTTTCCACATTTTTTAATCAACCTTTTAATCAACCATTCTGTGTCTTTGTGTCCTTTTACTTGTCCCCTCTGTACTGCTGCTCTTTTTCTCTTGTCTTGTCTGTCCTGTTTAATCCTGACCCATGTTGTTGTTTTTTAATGCTCCAATCCTCTGTCATTCACATTATTTTCGTGCTCTTTTCTCCTTCTTTGTCTTTTCCTCACTGTTTTCCTCGGGCAGCCCAAGTCCAAATGGTTCCCGTGTGGCCATGGACAGCCAAAACACTAACCTCAGGTAACCCCCACACACACACACACTCTCTCTCTCTCTCTCTCTCTCTCACTCACTCACTCACTCACTCACTCACTCACTCACTCACTCACTCACTCACTCACTCACTCACTCACTCACTCACTCACTCACTCACTCACTCACTCACTCACTCACACACACACACACACAGGTAATTGTGCAGACTTACGCGTGTGTTCACATACTTGCATGCAGGCAATACACTGTGTATGCACTTGCACATGGTCTATGACGTACGTGCATTTGAACATTGCGATCAGCACACACACACACAGACGTTTTCATACACTCGCCCCAGCCGTCAGTATAAAGCAGTTTCAGCAGCCAGTCACTCAAAGCTTCTCACACACACACACACACACACACACACACACACACACACACACACACACACACTGTTACCCTATTAGAAAAAATGCTGACTGAGATACTTTTCCACTTTTCCAACGTGTATTGTGTATATACATGCATGCCCTTCCTCAGGGTTGACTTTCATGTGGATGTCATTCAAGTCAAACACAAACACACATGCTGTCTGTGTCTGGGGCTGTCAGTCCATCTTTCAGTGTGTGTGTGTGTGTGTGCAGTCTGCCTCCACTGAAGGTAATCTCGTAGGCAGCTAAGCCAGCGGAGAGGCCCAGTGAGGCTGTCCCCGCTAGGGAAAATAATACGAAACACATGTTAGCACAGCAGCTGTTAGCTTAGCACCAGTTTTCATATCCTCGCCGAACACGCATGGATTGTTTTGCGGTGCGTTAGCTCTTCTACTGAGTAGTTTAGAGAAAATGACAACTAGCAGAGTGGTGATATTTGTATGGAAGAAACCTGTGAGCAATGCAAATCCCTGATATGATAAACTGAATTCTAGGATTGTTCTTCGTGTATTTTGGCTGTCAGGAGCTCCCTGTACTTTTCGGCTGCCAGTGTGTGAGGCAGGAATCATTAGAACAAGAGGAACACAGAGAGATGTGGACATTTTCCCCCTTTGCTTTTTTAGTGCAAATTCTTGGTCAAAACCCCTTTCAATAACAGCGGCTGGCACGACAGACATGTTTGGGAAATCAACATCTGGTCATTTGGTCAAATAGTATCCATATGTGTCAGAACAGCCTCTGGTTGTGAGTTGAAGCTCAGTTATGTTATCCAGTCAGCATCATTAACTGCTTGTCTGAGTCCTTATTAGGAGACATTTGAGGGAGTCCAGACAACGTTTCAGAACTTGGAAAAGGTCAAAATTAACAAGCCAATTTCAAATGCAGTTTTCCGTGATGCACACTGATTAACAAAAACAAAATGAAAGTCTACAGTCGCAGTGTCACAGCATTAAATGTGCATTGTCCAACACTCTTGAAACATGAGTAAAGTAAGTGTATACATACTTATTTGGCAGCAAACTCTAAATGCATTTCATTTATATTTTCCTCAGAGCAGTCTTAGAATAGGTTTGCGTGGTGCAGTTGTCTAAAAACGAAATTTAAATGTAGGGCTCTTAACATTTTATTGGGTGTGCCTAATGATCTCAACACCACAGACATCATGTTGGATTGTTTACTGGGGGACAAGCCACCTCTAAACACCTGACCTTACCTTGTATCTCTTAACCCACTTTAGTGGTTGCAGGTTTTACCCCAAGTCTGTAGAAACAGTTTGTGTGATGTCTGTAAGGTTACATGTCGTGGAACAGGTTTGACATTACATCATTGTGAGTCTGCAGTTTGCACCTCAGCCTGCTGATCCTCCAGGAGGCATCTCGGTGCGGAGGTGACTCAGACGAGCCCGTTGCCGTCAAGGCCTTAGACTAATGAAGGCCTTGACTTGTCAGACAGTCAGACACGGCTACATTACTGTGGTCTGCCACACTGTCGCTCACAGTCTGAGCTTCCGCCCTTGCGCCAGCACATAGTATATGTTTGAAAGATTACATCAGTGTTTGCTGAAGGTATTTTTAGTTGCTGCTGGATTCAGGTTTAGTGGGCATCAGCAGGTATTTTCCCAACCAAGTTATAAATCATCATGACATTTATACCAACATCTGTATTGATGTTTTTAGAACAGATTATAGATTATATTTGGCACATTATGAGGTGTGTGTTTTATTTAACATGGGAAAGATAAATGCAAATTATTGGGTACGCTGTGTATAGTGTGTGTGCAATATATACAGTATTTGATATCAACTGTACTTTTCAAACCACCCCTGTAACTTGATGGTGCAGTAAATTCCAGTCGTCTAAACCATGTATTTGTAAAGCAGGGTAAATCTGTCTGCATGTGTTGCATTAAAGGACTGTCTGTATCTGAGTAAACGGGAGTACAGGGCCGTGGTCTGGCTAATTGAAATCTTAAATCCATATCTTTATTTTCATGCACAATTTACTGCACTGTGTAGTCGGCGCTAACTGCTTTTTTTGCAGTCGTATATGCTGTATGCATTATGATTCATAAGTCAAAATAAAGCAGAAAGTAATGCAGATTGTTTTCTCTAATTGAAACATTTTGCAAAGCTTTCATTCGTTATTCTCGGGAGGAGTTGTCGAATGCAACATATTTTTATCAGAAGCCAGTGTCATCACTGCAGTCTGTCTGCTGCTTGTTTCCTCTATTTCCTGTATTTTTTTTAACCAATTGAAAGGTGCTGATGTGGTAGTTTGGTCGGTGGGAAGAATGTTACACAGATCACACATTTATTGGCAAAACACAAACATTGTCCAAATCAATAATTCTGTACACACACACACTTTGACTTCACTGTTTGGCCAACCTCTCTGTCCTCTCCTGCTTTTCAGGCAAGTGTAAAATAGCAATGAAACAGCTGATGCTCAGCCTCATAAAGGGCCCTTTGATTCTCTAGGCTGTGGGGGGGCAGGCAGGCAGAGTGGGTGTGTTGGGGTGGCTGGTGTGACTTTAACACCGCTACACTTACCCAACACTCATTACAGCCCACCTGTGGCACTTAACATACACTTAACACACACCCAGTCTGCCTCCCTGCAAATACAGTAAGAGGATGGAGGACGATCATGACTCTGCAGGTTCAGGTGCAGTTGATCCAGTTCTGGCAAATGTTCACGCCTTCATTTCTTGACTTCTTTAGCTTCTTTTCCTTCTGCTCCTTCCACCTTGGAATAACAAGTATAAAATCCTTTGGCTCCGATATTGAATTTCAAAGTTATATTTCTCCCCAAGTAGTATTTTACTCAAGGTGTCAAACCAATAGGAATCATTTCTCTCTTTTGGCTCGGGCAGATTTTCAGCTTTGCTGTGCTTGTATTTTCTATATTTACCATTAAATATGCAGAGCTCGTCCCGTTTGGAAACCATACATGACGAACTATGTCGAAATGTATTTTTAATTACATTGCGCCCTCAGAAGGGGGAAAAAAACGGCCGCTGAAATTATGCTTTATTATATGGTTCTTCAGCCTCCCAGCCAAAAGCAACTCATTCGATTTTGTTTTAAGGCCATCTTTTCTTTCCCTCCCTCCTTCCTAAAGTGGCTTTTGGGACTGCTCTGTTGCAGTCTTACCCTTTCTTTGACATGCTAGTGCCTGCCAATAAAATAAATAGCAGCAGACTTGATTATACAGGGATAGACTGGCAAAACACTGCAACCGTTTAGTTTGGAAAGCCCAAATAGTTGAGGCCTTTTTCAACCGACTGAACCAGAGAACCCAAATGTACAAGTGTCGGAATAAGTGGGTGGCTATGTACTGCTACCTTAGAAGGTCTCGCCTTCCTTTTTATACACCAACTCAGTCTTTGTTTAGCCAACCGCAGCCTCGACGCTCCACTCCCAGCAGAGGACAGTAGCTTCTTTTAAAGAAGTCTTCTGCTGGCTCAGCGGCTCCTCGCAGGAGAATGAGGGCTGCTGTCCTGTTGAAGGGAGGGATGGATTATGTTTTTACGAGGCCCACCCAGGCGTCCCAACACCACAATGAGGGCTGGAGGAGACCAGAACATTGACCATGGCACACTTTTGCCAAGATTGTATTTTATAGTTGTCTCATCTGTTATAGAATATCAAGGCCCTGAATGTCAAGAGATAAAAAAAAGGGGGTAAAGATCAGGAGCTAAGTTCCTTGAATTTAGTTCCCCGGTCCGCTGTGCAACAGGCGCGCTTCCCTGCTCACACTTTGCCTTCTTGTCGTGAAAATTGCTAAATTACAAAACAAAGGCTGCACTTCGGCCAGGCAAACATGAACTCAGATTAATGACTGGAATCTTCATTTATCAGATTATCATCTGCAGCTAAAAGAAAGACCTTCAGTGTTTTTGCGAGTCGACGGAAACGAGACTGGAAAGTTACAAAAAATGTTGGTGTTTTTGTTTTGACGATGGAAGTTCCAGTTGTGGTTGGTGGTGGGCAGGGACGCCTAATCAACCTTTGCTGTCGGCGTCTTTACGCTCGAGTAATGATTGAGTGGAAATTAAAATAATTAAAGTTGGATATGTTCGACATGAAGAGAAATCTGTGATGAGGAAGAGAACATCAGCTGTTCTTAACCCACTCTCCTTTGTATATTTATTTTCCTCTCTGTCTTTCCTGGTGGCGATATTTACCAAACGTCCGCTCAAAGGCCCAGCCTGTCCACAGGTCTGGATCAGATTTACTCGGGGCTGAGCGCTCTGGTTAGAGGAGTGGGCGCTGGAGAGGGAATGTCTGAACAAAACGTCCTCGTTCAGCGGTTCTGGGATATTTGAGATGGAGGGGTTGGGGATTTCCCTACAGGACATATCTCTCTTTATTCTTGTATAAATTTGTTGCCTCAACTGGAGTCAAAGCACCTTAGGTCAAACGGTTTAGTACTACAGTGAATCGTACTGACATGTTACTCTTCATCTTTTCCCCTCTGCCCTCCTTTCTTGTCACGTATCTGCCCTTTCATACCTTGTTGATCTCCCTCCATCTCTCTCCTCCTCCTCCTCAATCTCTCTTTGGCTGTTTTGTCATACGCCTCCCCTTGAACCACATTCTCCCTCCAGTCATCCGCCTCCGCTGAAGGAACAGGGTGGCCCCTGCGTCCCTCAGCAAGCTCTGTCCCCAGCCCAGCTGCCCGAAGAGGCCGAGTGTCTGACGGTGCCCAAGTACAAGAGGGACCTGGTGCAGAAGCTGAAGATCCTGCGGCAGGAACTTTCTCAGCAGCAGCCCCAGGCCGGCCACTGCCGCATCGAGGTCTGCCGTGAAGAGATATTTGAGGTAAAAGAAACAAAAATGACATTTTCACACTTACGTAGAGGATGACATTTTCACACACCAACATGTTAACAATGCTCTTTCTAGAAGACTTCAAGAGGAGCACAAACACTACCTCTCTTCATGTTTGTAGATTATGAACCTCTCTGATCCCCAAAAAGGTATTTGTTTGAAAGACGACCTTAAATTTCTGATATGCTTTAAACTATAAAAGGAAACATTGGGTTGACTGTTGAATGAATGCAAACGCAGAATTTTCCTAGACTTTTTCTATAATGTGTATTGACCATGGGTTCAATGAATTTACCATCTGGCATTCACAAAAGCATCACATGCTGACATGCAAACTGAACACGTCCATGAAAACAATAGCAGAATGCTCACAAACCCAGATCTTTGCATTTAACAGGCATTCTTTCACCCCGTTTACGATGTGCACCAGAAAAGGGCCCAGGGCAGCACAGAACCACGACTCATAACCGCTTTATGATTTCCAGGGAAAAGCAGAACAGACAGGCCAAAACGGCACAAAAGAAACACGATTTCTCTGTTCCCTTTCTTCTCCTACTCTGTCTCTCTTTTTCTTGCTCTCCCAATCATTTGTGCTACCAAAGCGAGGCATTCTTTCTGGATGATTGCAGCAGCTAAAGAGATGGGGGAGAGGGGAGGGTGGGAGGAAAAGGAGCTAAGGCAGCAGTGGCAAGTATTCGATGCCAGACATAACTTCATCACTACAAGTTGAGCAATGAAAAATATGACTTCATCCCCCTTCGACGTGACAGCTGTGGAAGGGGAACGTTAAGTGCGAAAACCAGCCCTGCAGATCCACTTGGGGTTTTCGTGCAGGAACCAGCGCTACAGATCACCGCTGGCAGTGTGTGCATGTACTTAAGATGGTTCTGGTTCTCGTCTCTTATCTACATGTGTTCTGTGCCACAAGTTGACATATAATTAATTCAAATGAAATGTTTCGCTCCGTGTACGTTCATCGATGATTTCATGGAGGCTTTCAATGTTTAGAGAAGTCACTCTATATGTCGCAAGCTGCTTTTTTGAAAAGAAGACTCTAAAGGGCTCGTTAAAGTCACCAACTCTAGCGAGAAAGTCTCTAAAATGGCAACACTGGTTAGCGAGGTCCCTCAAATTATATTGGAGTCATGTTTTGAGATAGTAAATCTCTTGTTCATACTGCATTGTAATACATTTGCTGTGTGTTGAATTGTAGGAGTCGTACCGGCAGGTGATGAAGATGCGTCCAAAGGATCTCTGGAAAAGACTGATGATCAAATTCCGAGGAGAAGAGGGACTGGACTATGGCGGGGTAGCAAGGTATTTAGTCACATGTTTATTTTTATGTGGTTTTAAATGTCAGTGAACCTTTTTTTTTTTTTAAATGCTCGTTTAAAGTACATTGTTTCACAGTCGATCGGTGGTTGTGTGTTAGGGAATGGTTATACCTGCTGTCTCACGAGATGCTGAACCCCTACTACGGCCTGTTCCAGTACTCCAGAGATGACATCTACACTCTACAGATTAACCCCGACTCTGCTGTCAACCCGGTACCAATTATTTTGTTTTATAGGCGTATAAAACTGAGTAAGACATGTGACGATAATGTACCAGCCAGTCATCGGATGCAGACAGAAATGGGACATTTATTAGTACACTGGTGCTGTTTTGATGTCTAAACTAGGATAACATGAAATAAAGAGAGATTTTATGAGAGATTTATTGTTATGGTTAGAGTTTCATAATGATTTATTGAGCTAAATGGATTTTTTAAAGGAGCAATGGCTCTCCTCTCCTGTATGCAACTCTTAGGTCCTGGCATTGCGTAAAAACTGAAGCTGTGTAATCTGAATCTGATATAGTGCTAAAAAAATGATATGATATGAATGACAGCCTTCATAACAACATCCCTGTTTTAATGTGCAGGAGCACCTGTCGTACTTCCACTTCGTGGGTCGCATCATGGGCATGGCGGTGTTCCACGGCCACTACATCGACGGAGGCTTCACTCTGCCCTTCTACAAGCAGCTGTTGGGGAAACCGATCACGCTGGACGATATGGAGTCTGTCGACCCGGACCTCCACAACAGCCTCGTCTGGATCCTGTAAGACTTTTTTTGGATTCTAGGCAACTCATTCTTTTTCTAAATTCTCTCACTGGAAACCCAAAGTTGGAGGAAACACATATGGAAGTGATACTGCTGTGATGATATTTTGTAGATTTGTAAATTCATTCAGAAAGCGGTTGCTTGCAGGTGTTTCATGTCATAACAGGAAAGAAATTCATACATATATACATACAAAGCACAGGGACTTCTACTTAAGATGCACACACAAGCTGGACCACTCTGTCATCGAATGACTGTGGCGCCCTCTTCTGCCAGTGAAGCTAATGACATCTGATCTCAAAACTATACTTCCTTGCTGGTTTAGGTGTTCTCCTGCATGTTTTGACATTCTATAAACACAGTGGTTGAGTTGCAGATTACTGATGTGTCATTTTGTTGGACCGAGCCCGAAAAATGAAATTAAGAGAAATCATTTCTGCAGAAGCTGAGAGCCGATTGTTATTGCTGCATACCGTCTCTCTCTAACCTAACCCCCCCCCTCTTCAGGGACAATGACATCACCGGCGTCCTGGACCATACTTTCTGTGTCGAGCACAATGCCTACGGAGAAATCATCCAACATGAGCTCAAGCCCAATGGCAAGAGTGTCCCAGTCACAGAGGACACCAAGAAGGAGTATGTCAGGTGAGCAGGTTCAGTTTCAGCCCACACAGCACCGTCGCGACAGTAATTCAGTGGCATGGGGATGAATCTGTATTTCACTAAACTGACGCACTCCCTCGGTGTTTCCCCCACTCACTCCTCTCTCGTGTTCTCTGCAGGTTGTATGTGAGCTGGCGTTTCCTGCATGGCATCGAGGCTCAGTTTCTGGCTCTGCAGAAAGGCTTCAATGAGGTTATTCCTCAACACCTGCTCAAATCCTTCGATGAGAAAGAACTGGAGGTACAAGACGAACAACATCTATTATTTCTTCCAAGATACAGTTATTACCTGAGGTACACTTGTCTTAAGTTTCTATCCCCCTCTTTACCTTCAGCTGATAGTGTGTGGCCTGGGAAAGATTGACATCTCTGACTGGAAGTCCAACACCCGTCTGAAGCACTGCACCGCCGAGAGCAACATCGTCAAGTGGTTTTGGAAAGCCGTGGAGACGTTTGACGAGGAGAGGAGGGCCCGGCTGCTGCAGTTTGTTACCGGCTCATCCAGAGTCCCACTGCAAGGCTTCAAGGCTTTACAGGGTACTTATCTGTCTCTGTGTATGAGGACGTGTCTCTGTGTATGAGGACGTGTCTCTGTGTATGAGGACGTGTCTCTTAGCTGGCTGGCTCCTTAAGGTTTTCTCAATCTTAGCTTTAGAGAGTTGAGGTCCCGCCCTACTTCTGGTTTAGCTTCTGTTCCACCAGCTTTCACTTCTCACAGAAGGATTCTTTCACAATTAAAAAAAAAAAACATAATTTTCTGTCTATATTCTAAAATAGACGGGTATCTTTTATATCTTTGTCTTGGAAAGCCTGCAGTGGACAAGGCTGCTAGGACACGGTGTCGCACTCTTTGTGGTGGAGTTCCCTGCTGTCATTACGGTTGTTATTGAATCATTCCTCGTTCAGCTTGAACGAACCTTACACTTCACTTTAATTCAATGTATTTTGATTTAACTAATGAAAGTGACTCTGGTGCATTCAGTGTACACAAGGAGCATATGTTTGAGCAGCAAAAGAAACCCTCTGATGAAACAACGGTCCGTCCTTGGCTGATGCAGCAGAGGCTAGATTAAAGAGGTTTGTTAGTCAGGGCTTTGTTAGTGGAGATGATGGTGGGTAACTTAACACTGCAAGTTGATGCTGAACTACACCTGATGTGTCCTGTTTGTGTTTTGACTGCAGGTGCTGCAGGGCCCAGACTCTTCACCATTCATCAGATCGATGCAAACGCCAACAACCTGCCCAAAGCCCATACCTGGTGTGTGTCACATACATCTGCAGGCACAAAACCAATACCCCTCTGTCTCTCACAGCTTCATTCACATGATTCTCATTCTTTCTCTCTTCTCTCCAGCTTCAACCGGATTGACATTCCGCCCTACGAGAGCTACGAAAAGCTATACGACAAGCTGCTGACTGCGATCGAGGAGACCTGTGGCTTCGCAGTGGAATGAGAGACGCGTTGGAGAGTGTGTGTGTGTGTGTGTGTGTGTGTGTGTGAGACTGTGTGCAGGACTCTGATGGACTATTATTGTCACTGCGACGCACCGACAGGCTCACTCGGAGTCTGCAGTCTTCCTCTTCTCTCACCACATTCTTCCCTGATCGATGTCTTGTTTGAACAGCTGCTGGAGAGTCCTCCCGTGTCATTTCGTTTGTATTCATTTGTTTGTTTGGGTTTAGTTTTGGTGTAGTTGGTGTGAAATACGGAGAGCAAAGTACCAGCTCTTCAGTTAAGAGCGGCTGCATTTCTTTTCACCAGCTGTGAGTCGTGTTGTGAGTGAGCAGGTTGTTTTTGACGGCTCCTTCTGCATTCGGAAAACGAAGCGGCACCGCCCGGTCATCTCACTTTGAATCTTGTCAGATCAGGAAGTAGTTTATCAACTTACAGTTTAACGTCTTACAAAAGTGTTTTCCCAAATTGTCCCTAGGCATCTGAGAGCAGTGAGTCACTATGTTGTTTTGCAATTTAAACTGATTGAATTGTTCCTTGTCATGCTACTGAATCTTTAACACTGCAGATAGCCATATCTTGCCCGTATTAGCCATCTTAACCTCAACCAATACACCTTCCAATCCTCATGGCGGCAGAGTTGGTGTGCTTTTATTTTGTAGTAGCGCCACAAATTCATCCTACCTCGGTGTAATTCTTTGATATTTGAAGGGTTTCATTCCAAAATGGTGTGTATTGATCGCCAAATCAGATTCAGAATACTTTTTTTATTTATTTTTTTTTTTTTTTTGGTAACGATGCTTGATAATTAGTCAGATTTTATTACCAGCAGTAATTTTGTAACTGCAAAATCATATCATTGAAATTGTCATGTGGGTCTGATGTTTTGGGGTCGAGCTCATGGTGGGTTGTTAAAAACGATGGAGTGTGTGAAACTTATTTTTCTACCAGTAATCACTGCAGTGTGGCCATAAACGTGTTTCTGCATGCTTAAACATTCGTGTGCGAGGAAGTTAAACAGTTTATAGATGAGTTCCCCATCATCTCTACGAGCACAGTGTCTCGTATTTAAAGCTGCACAGATGATTGAACCTCACTTTTCGAGCCTGGTTCGTCTTCCTTTTCTCTCACATTTGTCTCCGGCATTTACAAGTATGCATGTTTTTCTTTATTTCTTTTCTTTTATCCAACTCAGAATAACCCAGCACACCTCCTGTCAGATCATATGTTAAAGGGGCACATCTGTCCAGATGGGACCAGGCTTGATGAGGAGCTGTTCAAGGCAGGCGTCTATCTTCAGTCCCATCCTCAGTTTAAAAAGGCAGAAGTATCTTTCTCTCTCCTGTGTCACTTTAGAGCACTTTATAAACTGAGCAGCGATGGCGGGAGTGATTTAGGCGGGAGTGTTGGATTGAAATTTATCATTTAATTTGCTATGTGACTTCATTAGAAATACACGGAGTAGAAAGTATCTATACACCTGTCATCTTTGAGTGTATATGTACAAATGCATAGCTATTTTAGATATGGTTGCTTTTCCTTTCTGTTCGATTTAAATGCAAGCATGTTGGTGTCTGTCACGGACCTCTTTGCATTCTCAGGTGAAGTTTTGTTTTTTGTTTTACATTTATTAGGCTCGTGTGTGTGACGAGAGGTAAATCTGGTTCGAATGAAAACTATATTTCAAAGGCTCTGTCTTTCAACCCATGATGGAGCCTGAAGGTTGGCAGTTCAAAGTGATATTTTCTTTTGGTCAATCGCTTTCACTTATTCACACACACACACACACACACCTTCATAGGAGGACATGAATGGCCATATTTGCTGCTCTGGAGGTCTGTGTCGCTGCTTATTTCCAAACTGCAATGACAACAATGGTATTTCATTTGCACATGAGCGGTCTGTTTGCAACATGAATTTTTTTTAAAGCGACTGAATGCTGATGGTGGCCTCAAACCTTTAGAGCTGCAAATGTTGGCGTTTGAGTGCTGCTGAGCTGCTGGGTGCTACACGGTGAAACTGTTCAACCAAAATGAAAAGTCCCCAAAAACAAGTGAGGAGCAGCGCCATCACCACAGCCTCCAACCAAAGAGAACCTCTGCATGACTGGACGCTGAAGATATGAAGCCTATTTATTTGCATAATTATTACTCTTTGAACACTTTATTAAATTGGAAAAATCTGTTAAAATTTTTTTTTTTTTAAATATATGTATACTGCCTGCATTTGCTTGTAACCATGAACAGTTTGTTAGCTGATACTCAGTTTTTTATTTTGTAGTGATCATGAGACAAAACGGAGAAACACAACATGAAACTGTCGTCTTTGTACAGTTTAATAGGATTTATTTGATTTTACCTTTTTAATTACCGGACTCGGAGGCAGAAAAGAAATGCATTCTACAGTTTATTTTTTTTACACATTATGCATACTTGGGCTCAAAGTTATAATCAGACACTTCCTTCTATTTACCGAATAGTTAATGGACTGATCAAGTTTTTTTTTTTTTTTATGTAGATAACACTCATACATATACACATGTTCTTGATATGCACACATGTATGTTTGTCCAGTGCACACAGTCCACTTCTGCTCTTTTTAACTTTTTGTTGGCACCATGTTTTCTGGCTGGTTCAGTCTTCAGTGCAAACGTTTTGGGGGTTGAGCGCTTCCAGCTGGGGGAGATCCCACTTTCCCCCAGTAAAGCAGCAACATTGGTCAGACATTTTCAAAAATGTAGCAGGTTGTGAAAAAGTGAAGGAGGAATAAAAAAAAAAAAGGTAAAGCGTTAACTTTTTCAAGCTTTGAACATCTGCGACAGGAAGAGATTTGTGTCTAGCCTGATCTGATGAATCTGAATAGACTGAGAGCCAGTTCTGACTTTTAATTGGTTACAAACCAGAAAAAGCTGTGTAATGTTCAACTCTCTCCCCACAGTTTAAGTACAAATTAGTGTGTGTGTGTGTGAGAATGACTTTATTAAATTCAGTACAAAACAGTAAAAAGAATCGTTTTGTCTTTTTTAAACTGCACCATGTTTTATTTCTTTTGATTTCCTATCTGTTTTTGTATTTATACTGTATGTGTTCATAGTTTTTCACATCAGCTGCTCTGTGAGCGTGTAACTGACACCTCTACAATAAAGAAGCAAAGCAATAAACTTCTTGTACCCTTGCAGAAAGCTGAGCAATAAAACTATGCTGTTTGGACCTCACAGCATTATGTTTTATAGAACCATGTGTTGTACTGTCGTCTTTTGTGCTGAAAGTTTAAAAGACTAAAAAGTAAGTGAGTCGTTGAATCTACAACACATTTTATAGGATCGTCATATTTTTTTGTTTGTACTTTTGTAATGTAAGCAGCAACAATAGCTGTCAGATAAATGTAAAGTATTACAGTTTCTCCCTCTGAATGTAGCGGAGTAGAAGTATTTAATGGCATGAAATGGAAATACACAAGTAAAACAGGAGTAGCCTTGCCTCAAAAACTAGGCTACAGAACAAGTAGGTTTGTTTTTTTACTAATATTCACCTTTCCTGAAAATGGCCATTTGAATAGTTAATGCTGGATTGTATGTGTTTTGAGAGACATGCTGGCAGAAATTCAAAGGAAAGTGGTTTTGTCCAGGAGATGTGATGCAGGGATGTGATTTCGATGCCAGGACTGTTGGCTGGATCTGTTCCTTCACTCTCAGTGTTATCAGATCCACCAGCTTCTGGTTCTGCCACTGGAAGGAGGGAAATGAATCGCGTCTTGTTTTCCTAGGTTTGTCACAGCTACTTAATCACAGGTTTCAGGTTCTTGTAACGTTGTGTTTTAGAAGAATGAACATATAACAGCATTCATTGTTGGTGTATTTCTGTCAATTGACTAATTAATCATCTCATTTTTTAATCTCTACAAATAAACCATTGACGATGATACAACATAAATTTGAAAGGTGCCATCCTGCATGATGAAAAAGTTATTTTAGTTTAGGTGACGTCATGTTAAATGTATTTACGGTAACATTTTTATGTAGACCAATAATTCAAACCCAGTGTTGATTTTTCCTCATAAAATAATATGATTGTGAATTGATTATAACAATAAAAAACCGTGACTGGTCCCAAATACATGTTTTGTTTACATCTGCGGGAGACAGGTGACGGGTTCCTGCAGCACCGGAAGTGACGTCAGTACGCTGTGAATAACAAACATGGTGGATAAAGCCTCCGACAAGTCGGTTATTGAGAACTCTTCCGGTAACAGAAGGAGGATCGGTGGAAGGCCAGCGAGCAAAAAAGAGAAAGTGACAAAACACGACAATAACCATCCGTTTAGCAAATACGTGGCAACAAGTTAAGAAACAATGTGGGATTAAAACAGAGTCCAACATGGCTTTATACTACTGGACATGTAGGTTAGCTCTGTGTCGTTGTAACTGACTGAAATGTAAACTAACGCTAACGGAACACATCGTGGAAACGTGTTATCAGTCATATCCTGTTATGTGTCCATAAACCCGCTCGTTAGTTCACTGACTCTGGTTGTAACGTGTCATGTTCGGACCAGGAGCTCTTCTACTGAAACCTGGTGAGACACAAGCCATGTGTGTACACGTGTTTTCAATTTAGTACCACTGGTACAATGTAACTAAGGACAAGTACTACCCAAGTATTTTACTCGTGTACATTTTTGGGTACTTTACACTTATAACTCCACTACATCTCAAAGGGGAAATATTGTACTTTTTACTCCAGCAACGTTACATTTATTTGACTACATTTAAAGTTGTACATACCATTGTGCATGGTGAGTACTTTTCATTTTGGTACTTGAGGTATATTTTGATGCTAAAACTTTTATTTTAATACATTTTTGAATGCAGGACTATTTCTTGTAACAGAGTATTTCTACACTGTGGTTGTACTGCTTTTACTTCAGTAAAATATCAGAGTACTTCTTCCACTCTCTCTATGGTGCCAACACTTTATTTAATTACGTAGTGAAGACCTTCTTTCTTATTTGACGAAGTAGAAAGTATTTTTGAACTACAATGTAATGATGAATATCAGTATGACGTGGTTAATCCCACAACCTGCTGATATACATGCACGTGAAGGTGTAATGTAATGTGTAGCCTCGTTTTAATTTGTCTGTTTAGTGAAAGTGTGCATCACGAAACCCAGTTGATGATGAGTTCACCAAATGAAGTTGAGCGGGAAACTTGCGAAAATGGAAAGGTAAATGTGACTCAGAAAATGAATGCCTATCTTTGGTCTTTCTGTCAAATAAAGGAAACAAATTCTAAAAAAAAGTGAACTTTCAAATTTAAACAATATGCATACTTAATGTATGCTGTAATGCTGTAATAAAACCCACAAAAAAACTATTTTAGCTGGCTGTGGGACACAAACATTTAATTTACTCTTTTTATGATAATATAATAATATAAGTTAAGTGTTTTTGATTTTATTTGTGAAGCTGTAGTGTCCGAATGTGCTATATAAATGAAATTGTGTTGCTTGTTTTGGGTTGTGCTGACGTGTTGTTGCTTTTTTTCCTGTTCTTAAGGAGTCCGGGATTAAAGATGCTGCGTGTCAACAACCAAAGAGTCAAGACGAGTGGAAGACGACCAACCGGTCAGAAAATACAGGTGAGTCACCTTCACTTGAGCAAAGTCCTTCTCCCGCAAAATAACCTAAAGAGTGTAAGCACATTTTTAACATGTAAAGTAATACGTTTAAAATGGATCCACACCCAGATATTCAGGAAGAATTCATCACCTCGTTAAGCGTGGGAGACGGACGCTACCTGGTGGATTTGGGGAGGTATGCCGGTTATTAATACCAATAACGATTCAAATTGAGTTATTTGTTAAAAATTGACATGGCAGCCATGTCCTCATGAAGATTTCCTGAGTTGATACTCTTAACAGAACCCGAAAAATAGGCTTGCTGCTACTCCTACGCCTCTTTTCTGACTCCCTCAGCTCGTCGGAGTTCATCGTTGATGAAGAGTGCATCCTTCAGCTGTTCAAGTCATGCCGGGAATGCAGCAGACAATGTACGGTTAGGAAACGTGTCAAAGGGCTGAAGCTTGTGGTGAACCAGGCGTGCTGCTTCTGCGAAAGCCGCTGTAAGTGGACTAACCTGCCGGACGATGATGACGATGGCGATTTGCAGATCAATGGAAAAGATGCAGCACATGGACAGACCAACTCAGCCAAGCAGTAATCCTCGTAGAGCAGTGTGGGACAGTGGCTGTGTACTGAGATCATGTTGCAGCAGCAATATGTTGTTAGTGGACTAAGCAGCTCGACTTCTTGTTGTCACACGTCGGTGGAGTTTGGCTGTTATTCTTTGGACTGTCGTGAAGCGGTCCTCAACTTCCGTGTACGCTTTTACCATTTTTATTTCCACATCAGATTCAAGTGAGAGGTCTGTTAACCTGCACACCACAGCTAAGTGAGACAACTTGATTTGAATTGGCAGGTAAGACCGTTCGAGTGAGCCGAGGTAGAGATGGTTCCGTGAGAGGAGATGGACGTTTCAAATGTATTCTTACTTCAAGAGGTCATTCATCTTTTGTGCAGATATGTATTTCCAGAAAACAAGCAGCTGCTCAAACAATTGTCAAATGTTCAAGCAACATTGAACATTGTTTTAATGCCTCATCCTATTCATTGTGAGTTGTTAAACTCAAGACCCCATATGTATTCTGTCTGGGTAATGCATGTTCATGCCCAACGTAAAATGCTATCTGTGCAGGTAGATCATATTCTTTAAAAAAAGATACTGCCTATTAAGATTGACACACTCCCTGAAAAAAACAACTACCGATACATATTGTAGCAGTAGCTAGTAGTCTTTCCTTGCAGAAAGTGAACAGATAACATGTTGATCCCAGGTGTAAGTTTAAATAAACATGTGAGCCACGATTAATAAATCACTTTTGGATTCCTGTCAATCGAATCACCCTTTTTGCATCATTTAAGACTCAGTTATAGTAAATCTGTCATTAGCATTCAATAAGTACAGGTTATACATTTTATAAATTCATTATCAGCTTTGGAATTAGAAATGTCAGACTTCATGTTATTTTGTCGTGCTCCAGATGGAAAAGCCTCGTTACAGGATTTGTTCTGTAACTTTATACGTTTTTGATGCTTTTGTATTGGATCAGCCTTAACCTCAATAAAATACAAAAACAGTAACCCGTACCGAATGCAAATCACTTAACCTGCAACTGTGAGCCAGTTCAGGATCCCACACATTTAATGGACGACGATAAAGGGGCATTTGTGTGCTCATTCGATACATTAGGACAGTGCTACCCTTTGTGTTGGTTAAAAACTACAACACGTTTAGTTCTGACAGAGTGAAAACAATCAGTGTATCTGAAGAACAGGAGGAGTCATGAAAGACTTGATTGTCATCGCCACTGGTGATCGGACAGCACAACACCAGGTTCATTAAAAATCAAACATTAAAGCTTAAAAATAAATAATCCACTGGAAGGGTTAAATCACAAACGCAAGACATCGCACGAATAAGGGGGAAAAATGGAAGTTAAAAATCTCAGTGGGGGACATTCATGCTCGTTAACTTTGCATCAGTGATCCCTGTTTGGCAAGAGGAAGAACATGTTCACTAGTTGTTTGCTACAATATCAGCACTCAAAGAATGCACAGTGAGGGAGCCATTTCAAAACATTCTTTGTTATCAAGTACTAAAAACCCGTGGAAGGAGGATACTTGGTCCAAGATGTCGTTAAGGTCACGTATAGCAGCTGAGGTGAGAGGAAGTTAGCTAAATTAGCTAATAGCTACATGTTGTAGAGTGTGTTCAGTTCATTAATAACCATCAGGACTTGTATAAGTTCTTAAATTCCTATTTTGTGCAAATCTCTGAGGGAAGATCTCGAGGAGACAGAGGAACAAGTATTGTTCAGGCAGAATGTCGTACCCTTAGTTGTGAAAAGCAGAAACAAAGTCTTTTGCAGCGTGTTCCTATGATGTTAATCCAGCCTGGATTGAGCGGAGTTTAAAACAGCCCCGCGTCAGTGCAGATGGCTAGTGTTGTACTGGAAGGACGCCATCTGGACCCGACTGCGCAGCGCCTGGACCTCCAGGTCCTGGAAATGGTCGTCCTCGTCGTTCTGGATGATGATCTTCTGCAATTCACCGATTTCACGCTCCATCCTGGAACGCAGCTCTCTCTTCATCTTTAGCAGAGCCTGTGGGAATGGCAGTAGAGGAGAAGCACTCAGATTGTGTTTAACTTTAGTAAAAGTAAATAAGTCTCATTCATATATATATATATATATATATATAAAAAATTTATAATAATTTATAAATATAAATTTATAAAAAAAATATATAAAAAATGTAGTCAGAGGGTAGCCTCTGCTACTATTTTATTACCTTCATAAGTATAGACGCAATCATTAGCCATTACATTGTGCAAGCTGCATTTACTTAATAAATTAAAGCAAAACATCTTCCGCTTTCCAACATGAGTCCATTCAAGTTGGTGATTTGTGGCATTTTAACTCAGATTAAAAACATATTGCTCATGTTGTGCACGAATAAGATTAAAATTGAAAGATTTTTCAAATGTTTACCTTTTCTTGAGATTTTTTCCGGACCTGGATATCCTGCCGCTCTTGGGAAAGTTTTTCAGCAAGTAGTGAAAACTGAAAGAGAGGAAGCACATTAAAGCATCATCCTGGAATTCATGAGTAGGTCCATTTAAAAACGATACAACAGTGCGTGTGACTTCCTGGTTCTTACATAGGTCTGTGTGTGTCCTACCTGGTCTTTGTAGTAGTTCTCCATGGACTTGATCTGGTCCTGGTGTCGTCTCTGATGTTCCAGCCGCTGCTCCTTAGCGTAGGCTTTCTGCTCCCTCAACCGGACTTTCTGTAGCTCCAAACCCTCCTCAAACAACTGCTGAAACATCTAGACAGACACACAACCACACATCACGCAAAAGACTCACGCCAGATGTTCCCATGGTTTGTGATGCAACTTATACTACTTCATATCTAAGGTTATTTGCTCTACAGCTCAGACTCCTCAAGCACCCACACAAAGATGTTAAAACAGGGACCTAACTTGCCTAATAAAGTTTGGGTTTCAGAAGAGATGGACAATGTCAACAACCTCAAGTCCATTGCATCCTTGTAGTTTGTGGGAGCCATCAAAGTTGCCAAACATCAGCTGCTTTTCTCAGTTTTTTTTATCATTGAGTATTTTATATATTTGGGTTGTGAACGGGACTGTTGGTCAGACAACACAAGCAAATCCTAGTTGTCATATTAAGCTCTGGAAAGATTTGACCTTTTTTGTGGCACGTTTCAATACTTTGAAACCTTTCGATTTTATATCCAAGACATTAAATAAATAAATTGGATGTAATTCTATATTTGGGTAATTGTTAGTCGCTGCCATAGTCCTAGAACTGGAGCGCAGAGCTGCGACCGGCCTCCACTACCCACCCTCTCCTCCTTGGTGCGAGCCCTCATCAGACGGGCGCGGTGCTGGACATGGTAGTCGCTGTGGTACTTCTTGGCGCGTGCTACCTGCTGCCTCTGTTCCCTCTGTCTGTTCTGGGTCGACTTCTGCTGTTGGATACGCTCTTTGAAATCCCTCTGGAAGATAAACAGGTTCAGCTTATAACTGGTCAGCCGTGTTTCACAAACACCGCTTGTCCAGAACAGGCAGGTGAAGTCATGTGGGTGCACGGTTTTGTAAAAAAAAATATGATGACACTCTAAACATCCATTGTAGCCGTTGTTGATAAGCTTACTTAAATGTGAAGGGACCTTTTGAATGTGTGTTTATGTGTTGATGCTCACCAGACGCCTGTTGTGGTCCTTGTCTTTACGGATGATCTCCACCAGCAGGTCATGTTTCCTCTGGGCTTCTTCCACCTGACAGACAAGCAGGCGTTTACATATTCATTCATCAGTCCTTCCACCACATCGTACATTCCAGATTTTAAAGAGCACACAGACACCACAGTCAGGCCCATTGTTCCTGCACACGGCAGACTTGCAGTGGCCACATTGTCCTACCTGGCTTGAGAGTTTGCTGCGACGCTGGCTGTGAGGGGATGACAGGGCATGGAGTCTGTCCACCTGCTGCATCTGCTGCTCCCACATCCGACCCAGGGCGTGGGGGGAGATGTGAAGGTGGGGCAACTCCTCAAGGAGCACGGGAAGGAGTTCATTCTCCTTCACCTTCACTGCAGAGAGAGGACAAGAAGAGGAACATTACAACCATAGTATAATCAGACTACAATTGGTTGAAATCTGCAACCTCACAGCTAGAGGTCACCTAATCCACACTAGTCCTTTTTAAAAAGGGAGCTCCAAAGTTAAAATGTCATCAAATAATCATCTTTGACCAGTCATAAGAACCTTTCCTTCATAGGTTAGCTGCAGTTTACAATAGATTACTGTTCAAGATGACCCAACTATGACCATACAAAAGGTTCATATGGTGTTACTGTGCTGTTTTTGGGGAAATTTAAAAGCAAAAGTCAGCGAAAATTGCATTGTAACAGATTGATACATTTTTTTTGTGTCATGTGAGCTGACTTCCTTTTTCTTTTTTTTTTTGGAAAAAAAACCCATGTACAGTAAAATAACTTGACATTTGACATGGGTGTAGTCTGGGTCATCCTGACTGGAAGTTGCAGGTAACCTGTGAAGGAAACCTTTCTAAACAGGTCGAACACACCTAAACACTACTTCCTGAAACCTACAGCTATTCGTCGAGTCCTGAAAACACATGTACAGTAGATGGTGGTCGGCACACCCCCAGTGTACTGACACAGAACAGTGGACTGCTTTGAATAGGGGCAACTAAAAGAACGCCCTACCTAAAAGCAATATTAATTTAAGTGTTCGCTGTATAAAAAAATATTTTCACTGCTTTACCTTGCCGTCTGACACCACTTTCCTTTGGCACTATATTTTCTCAACCGTAGAACTACCGTAGTCCTACGCATGAGCGCAACTGTGCCACGCACTGTATTACGCCGCAGCCCGACTGTCTGAGTCAGGTACTTCAAGACGTGCAGTTGCGCAATCAGACCGTAATCCAAATTACGTAAATTGTAAATGTTTAAAAAGATGGTGCGTCCTTGCGTTTTTCTGGGCTGCTCCAACAAAGAAGTGTCCTGGTCACCATATCGATTTCACCGGGTTCCGACTTACATGACTTTCAGATGTGCCTTAAGGTGGAGCATTATTATGCAGTTGGAGATGTTTGACGAGGACAAGAAATATTGTAAAGTGTGTCTGTTGAGCTGAAGCTTCAGTCCAAACTAATAACATTTTGTCTGCTAATAAGGAACACAATCAGAGTAAAGCAGTAAGAGCGGCGATAAGCATGGCTTTGCTTGCTGGTAGTGGAAATACTCATTGTGTTGTGGAGACTAATCACATGTGTACAATGATAATAGAAAGGTCCATGTGGTGAATATACAAGTCTTGACCTACTTGAAGGAGCTTTCCTGGGGGCCTCCTGCCGTCTCCGTCCTGCTGTGGTTTGTACGTGACGTTGTGAACTACGCTGGGCCTTCGTCCTCGCTGGGGACAGTCTGGGGGCTTCGGAAACATCCCTTAGTATGGCCTCTCTGTACTGGCGCTCCTACAAACACACAGCCACAGACACACTTAACTGTTAGCAAACTACACATTATTATTTCCCCTTTGACATTTCATATACAAGTGTATGCAAACTGTTGGAGGTAAAAATGTTCTCCTTCAGTTTCTCTAGAACACAACAAATGACGTGTTATTTATATTTTTACAGTGAAATGAAAATTGAGGAAACGTTATTTGTTTGAATGCATCGTAAAGTCTAAAGAGGTCGCCTGTGATCTTAGTTACATGCGAGTCCGTCATGTCCATAATTTGTTAAGTGGAAATTTGCACTGTAATCTAAATACTATATTTCTCCAAACATAATACTCAATGACTGTGATGAAAATAAATGTTTTCATAGCATCTCACTGCACGGCATGGAGACCCATTCTCACCGGAGCAAGAGGTCTTTGGGATGTTACACAGAGCCATGACATCATATCTTGGAGATAATGTCTGTGAATTTGAGTAAAATACAGACTTTGCTTATCCCCTGCAAATGCGCCACACGAGATAGACTTATGGGGGTGGTATTTAAATCACATGAGGTCACGATTAAGAAAGCCAGTCTTTAAAATCTTGTGATGCGAATTATGTTAATATGAGAAACAGACTGAGCTCTGTAACCACTTAAACAGGGTTGTTCTGTAGAGAAAGGAGAGCTGAGAGTATTCACACTGTACGTCATACTAGTGACTTACGGCTTGTTGAGCCTTGAGGCGTGCCTTGTCTAGATCTGCCCGTTCTTTGTCTTCATATCTTTTCAACTCATCCTCATAGGCCTCATTCTCCAGATACTGAAAGAGAAAGATTCACTTTTACTTTAAACATAAACGAGATCATGAGTAGAATCATTTAATAACTGAGATTATGATTATTGAGTGATGAAAAAACAAGGAAGCAAATACACAATGTCTTATTTTTCCTGTTTAAAATATCCAATCTGTTCAATTTATCAAGCCTAACTTGGTCTTTATTGTCCTTAAACTACAGCTAAAATCCTCTCAGTCAGGCTTCAGTGAAGCATTTTCATCTATTGAGAAGTCTGCAAATTACAGCCAGTTGACATGGTCAGCGTGGTGTAACTTATTCTTGAGTTCAACTAAAGTAATATGCTGTAAACTAACTAAAACCACTAAAATATATATTATATCAGTATATTCTATATTATAGCGCCTTGAACCTACCCGTGTCTGCAACGTCCTCCATTAATAAACACGCCTTGCCTATATGGTACATTTAAAGTGGCAGCACTAAGGTAACCAATAGCTATGGTAGTACCTTGCTAGGTTTTCTGTGAGACAGTCTGTGGTGTAGCTCTCCTCGCTTTGAATGATCAGAAGCTGCAAGGTTGGTTTGTCTCCCATCATCCAGACTCAAGGCCTCTGCCATGGCATCTTCTAACTGTCCGTGCAGGGAGCGACGGGCCCGTGGGGGGGAGGGGGATAAGGAGTGTGTCCGGTGGGTGGATTCGCCGTCAGGGTTTCCTAAAACGAATACATGTTACAATTCAATACATGGACTTTTAGTGTCAGCAGCTCTTAAAGGACAATGAATGTGTTAACTGTGTGTTTACCTGCGTGTTGTCTGGGAGTCCTGCCACACTCCATGATGCTGTCACTGTGGTGGGACTGCTTGTCCTCTTCTCTGACTTCACTGGACTCTCCGCTTTCCCCCAGAACTCGTTTGAGCATCTGTAGGAATTACACGTTGCAAACGTAAAAGTGATAATTCACAAATATGTATTTGTCCTAAAGCAAACTGCATTGAGCTGACCACAACATACTCCAAACAAAGCAGACGGCACACATGCAGAAAGGATCAAAACAGCTTTTGCTTGAAAATATTAATGTAATATGCTGGGACCTTATACAAACTACACACACACACACCTGATCGAGTTCCTCAAGCCGATGGGAAAGGTTTTCAGATAAGTGATGCAGCTCCTCTTCCGCTTGCTTGTTCCTCTGTCTGCGATACGACAGAGACTCCTTCCTGTTCAGGGAGACGATTACAAAGACAGCAGTCAGAAACATTGTCCCCTCATAAAATAATAATGTCAACGAGGACATGCTATTCCTTAATCTGTAGCTTCCTACTGTCCTCCGGCACTCCACCTATCTTACCTGAGGCCTGTCCCAACTCTGTGATCTACCCTGCTGTCCAGTTGTTTTAGTGTATAACCTAGATACTCCTCATCTTGCTCTTCCTCCTCGGTGTCTGGCGGAGAAGGGGTTGTGACTGTCCTCCCATCCTGCAGGGTGAGGAAGAGCACATCTGGCTTGGTGCGGAACAAAACCCTCCTGGGTTCCCCATTGGTCAGCTGAAATTAGACAAAAAGTCATTCAAGTTAATTTGGATTATGCTCAGGAAATATTTTCAATAAGTCACTTTAGACAGAGCAACCCGGGTTGCTGGCGATAACACATACTTAAACAATACGGATCCAAACGTGTCTGTGTGGGTTTGAGGTTGCTGTAAAACTGGTGACGGCATGTTACTCTCTTACCTCAAGTGTCTCCCCCTCTACTTCTGTCCCGGCTCTTTGCTGACTGGACAAAGACTTCTCCCTCGCACCTGGAAATTGAGCAAAACACGACATCGAGAACAAAGTCACACTTCGCTCTGATGGGCGATTTCCACTTGATAGCAGTCACACGGGCGTAGCAGATAAACAGTACAATGTGCTAGATGCCCCAGAGATCCACCATGCAGTCATAACTATCAATCCAATCAACTGCTCGGCTTTACTCCCACGATGTGATTCAAGATATCAAACAGTTTAATCCCTTGACATTTTAAACTGAACAGGTACATTTATTTTACTCACATGGAGGCTGGGGAGGAGGAGACTGTAGTCCGTTGGTAAGAACTGTCTCAGCTGGCGGATCAGAGGTCTGTGTGAGAAAAGAGGAGAAAAGAGCAAGAAATGAATGTCTGTGAAGCTGAGCAGACACCATTACCACTTAACTACAGAGGGACACCGCTTAGTACTGGACATATTGTGCACCTCAAAAAAAAAGGTACATTTTCTGAAATCATCCATGTCTCTCATGGACCACCAGAGACCAGACACAAGACTTTTAGAACATAATGACACTGGTGACGGGTCAAGTCACTACAAAGGAAGGAGAGGAACATCTTAAAGCCATAACTAGCGGTAAGCTGCGTGCGTACGTAGCTACGCAATACCAAGCTGTTGTGCATGTCAGGGCCTGCTATTAAGTAAGTGTGCTGAGTCAGTCAGACGGCAGTTCCTGGTTTCAGTAATTCCTTTGTGAAACTATAAATATGTGCACGTCTGTACTTTTTCTGTGATGCATTATATTATCTTGAATAAAGGTATTGCTTAACCCTTTGAATGATCAGTGAACATACACAAAACAGAACAGAGAGACAGTCTTGCATTGACATCACTGCAGTAATATATCTACATAATATATTGCCTCTAGAACTTTGGGAAGATAAAGTCTGCATGTCCTTTCCCTGCATGCAAATAAGAGGTCAATTGACCGTAAAACTATTGAACCTCATCATGCTGAATTGAATGAGGCTACCTCTGCAGTGACAGGAGCGGCTCCCTCCTCTGCCTCCTCAGCAGCTGTTGGCGATTTGCTGGGCGAGTGCGGGTCTGTGTTGGGTTCGCGGGGGGTGTTGCTCTGAGCGGGAGGCTGCAGAGCGATGGCTGAGGACAGCGGTTCAGTCGGTGGAGCGTCCCGGACGGCCAGAGGACCAGAGGCGGTGACTGCGTCTGAGGTTTGGGGAGGGACGGCCAGTCATGGCAGATTAATCTTGCGAGTTATTGAAAGAGTTACAACAGCTGCAAATTAAAATCGTAATAATGGAACGCCTTGGTCGTCGAATGGTTACAGCGCATGCAACATAACATCAACATTGCCAGTTCGGTTCTGAATTCATCAAACTATGCAGTCAATGACTATTTATAACCAAAGATACAAAAACCTTACATTTTTGCATGTTAAAATGTCTATTTTAGGAGTTTTCTGCATCCAAGCCTTGACTGAGATTGATGAAAATGTAAAAGATAAATGAATAGTTTAATAATAAATGAATCAAAGTATCAATGATACTTGGAGGCAACATGATGTGACAGAGCAAACACATATCTGTAATCATTTTGGTTTATGTAGATACGGTTAGGCTGTGGTTTGCAGTGAAGCAACACTACCGGTTAGGCAACTACTGTGACAACTAAACCAACAGCATTAAATCAGTGCATAAAACAATGTGGGCGCTCTCAAATGCCTAAAATAGTTTCAAACAGCAATGCAAGGTCATTTGAGAAATCTTCTAATCAGGGAACATGATTTCCTGACACACCTTATTGTGAAACATCTGGAAATCAAGGCGGAGACAAACCATTGATATGTATGCATACAAGTGGGGCAGAGATGGGTTTGCGTTTGCGTGTCTTACCTTCTAGTTTGGCTGTGAATGTGCGTGCTGAGACTCCCAGCCCAATGAGCTCACTAGTTGATCCCATCTCCTCAGCATTCCAGGTATGGAGGGAATCTTTACTGGAATGGACAGCGGACCTGAATGATACGACGAGATATTATTTACCCAAAGTTCACACAAGTACTGTACAATAAATGACGGATGTTTTTCTGTGGTATACTTTCCCTGAATTCATCAAACGACAAACTGATTTAAACTCTCGAACTGACCGATTCAATGAGTACTCAGCACCAAAGACATTAAAATCATTACTTTTGCATGGTAAAATACGAGTTTTCCAGATCCACGCCTTGTCTTAAATTGGGTCATAGCATTCCTGATTCCAGCGCCGTCATTTGACGTTGCAGTGACACAGCTGATGGCAAGGAAGACCCACAGAATAGTTCAGCTTGTATTTCTCTGTAGTCAGGCGGAATGCTTAACAGAACTACCTTGTTCTCTTGTGTTGCACTAACTAGTTACGTTTGCAACAGAGGAAATTGCATCGCAAAATATGAATGGAGAGGATGTTATGGAGTTTGGCAAACGTACTGCTGAACGTTTGCCAAACTGGCTGTTGAGTCAACAGGATGTACAGGCCGGATACGCCCTGAAGCTGAATGATATGGTCGCAGTTACGTGGAACAATTGGGCCTGTGAGTAATATTTATTTAACTCCAATGCAATTCATCTTCGTGTTTGCGGGAGTACCGGTATGTGTAGCAGAAGATCTTACTCTCCACTGGAAGACAAAGAGCCTCCATCCAGTTTAGTCTCCTGCTGTGTGGCTTTGCAGCTTGTGGGCTCCTTGGTTTCATCCGGCACATCCTCACTCACACTGTCATTCACTTCTTCTGAAAGAAAAGATGAACAACTGACCATGAGGGAGAGAGAAAACAAAACAAATGTATGTATAGAAAAAAAACACAAAGAGAAAGCAATACTTGTGATCACGACACGTAATGACTTCCATGGAATATTAAAAGAGGAACGAACACATATAACCTTTAATTCTCACTCTCAGTATTGTACTGCTGTTCAAAAAGACAAACCTCAAAGACACAGCCTACGAAGTCTGACAAACAACTGAGACCATGTTGTAGTTCTGAGCACTAATGTAAACTCAAAAGCCAAATACAGCAACTGCTAACCAGCCGAAGCACTAACAGCAGAACTCTTCACTGTTAGACACTGAAGAAAGACATCGCACTGCACCAATGTCACCGCAGCTCAGTACACAGACAGCTGTTAGCTACATTCTACTCAGTACTGCACATACAGGATGTTTAATTAGGCCATTTAGAAGTTCGGATCACTTGTGTGTGCAGACAGTCATTAACTACTAATTGCCGTTTGGCAGCGGTCTGAGGGACAGGCCACTCATACAAAGGCATGCTCAGTTCTGGCACATGAAGAGAGCCGACTGTTCTCTGTCAAAATCCGGCACCAACTGGTTCTAAACTGGGTTCAGGACACATTATATCCTATTCATGCTGAAGGACAAACAAGCACTCTATCCCAAACAGAGACTTATGGCTCAGTCCGTAAAAGTAAAAGTAGCTGATTCAGGCAAACTGAGGACACTCTGGCCACTGCTCTGTGAAGCATGATGAGATTTAAAGATGTTGTATTGTCAATTAATCAGTGGTGTATAAAGTACCCAAAAGCCATACTTGAGTAAAAGTAAAGATACCTTACTGGAAAATGACTCCAGTAAAAGTAAAAGTCACCTATTAGAACACTACTTGAGTAAAAGTCTTAAAGTATCTGATATTTATTGTACTTAAGTATCAAAAGTAATTTTCTGATATTAAATGTACTTAAGTATTGAAAGTAAAAGTACAAGTAAATGCTGTTAATAAAAAAGCAAAGGGTCATAATTTTGAGAATGATGAAGTTTATTCTTTTAAGTGCTGTGGCCACCATGACCAAGGACATGGAGCTGTGTTGAACATAATTGGGTTGGCTGTGATCCATTCAGGAGCAACAATGTTCAACATAATATATTGTACATAAGTATACTTTTGCATCTACTATGAACTTATCATCATAATTCTCCGAAAAGCAATATGACACTATGAAGGAGTTGTAACAGTGCGTTTATAAGTATGCTCATTCAGACTAGAGGATATAGAGGACAAATGCATAATATTATGTTCAGCAAAAAATATCCACTTGATGCATCAGGTCAGTGTTTAGAGAAAGGACACCTGCCTTGTAAACTCCTATGGGCCTGATTTGTACAATAGGCAAAGGTTTTGCTCAAGATGAATCTGCAATTGGGCGACTGCGACCATCATAACTCCATCTGATCATCCACAACATGACTCAAATATCAAAACATGATCAATACTAAAGCAGCACCGAAAGTAACAACCCAGTCATTACTTGAAACTGAAAAATGTCCTGTTCATCTTCAAAAGACAATTCTATTAGAATGTAAAGAAGTTGCATTGTATTAGAATGTAACTTCTTTACATTCTAATGGAATGTAAAGAAGTTACATTCTAATTATTATTAGTTTTCATTATTATTTGTTTTACAGATCTGTCAATTAAATCAACTAATTGATGCGACAACAAATTCGTATGAGCGTTAGTCGACTAACAATTTCTTTGGCCCTACTGATACTCTAATGTTTATGTCAAATCAACAAGTATTTTGTTGTGCATTGATGTAATGTAATTAATTAATTAACACTAGCATGTCACCGGCTTTTTCGAGTTACTAAAGCTGAATCTTCCGGAAAAACATTTTGGCAAGTTTCTATACATTATGAAGCTTCAAAATATGTGATTAAAATTATACGGTACTCATTTGTGACATAAAACAAAGCCCTTTTGTGTGCAAAACTTTTGTTAGAGATAAAAACATATAATTATCTGTCAGGTTGATGAAGGAAACGTGACAAAAGAATCTGCCTACCACCGTTCTGTGACTCCTCGCTTATCTCCTCCTTGAGATATTCCAGGAGGCCATCGAAGATTTCCAGAAGGTTCTTGATAGACTCTTTGTCGCCTCTGACGACATTTTCTCCTGCAGACACACAGCCAGTATTATTATTTCAGGGCTCATCCGATTTATTGCTGAAGAACATTTGTCCTCGTGCTTCTGCAGGAAAACGGGCCATGCAGCCCAAAATAAAGATACTTGATACCAAAATTCTTTTGCAAATTCCAATCTCAAGTCGATCCACGTCTGAATTTACGTAGCCGTTTATCTTAGTTGCTCTTCTCTTGTAGATGCACATGGCTTAATGTTGTCGTAAAGAGTGATCGTGTTCATCATACCTGTGATGTGTGAGAGACTGATCTGGAGGTAATCCAGGGAAAGTGAATCAATCACAGACTGAACGTTATGGACGTTATCCTCTTGACTGCATGGCGCTGCAATGTAATCTGAACAAATACAAACGCAGCAACGTGAATAACCAAAGCATGTATGAGACCAAGGAAATGCACAACAACGCCAAGGGCCACATGCATTCACACACTTCCTTGAACACAAGAGGGCCTTCACTTTAAGTCTTTCTCGAACATAACAATGTATTAAAGAGCTCAGCGACATTAACAGTCGCATGATTGCATGTTTAATGGTCTTAGGAAACATTCCTGACACACTAAGCACACTCAGGCGATAATGCTCTAAAGTAAAACCTCACGGCTTGTTAACCGCCAGTGGTTTTGGCCCTTTGATTTGAATATTAATTACCTTGTTGGGGCTACAAATTATGGTTGCTTTCATCATTAATTACTCTGCTGACAATTTGCTGAATTAATTAATCATGTGGTCATTTTGACCAGCAATACTAAATCTGTAGATACTCGGCTTATTATCGCATTTGACAAAGAAAAACAGCAAATCATCACAACGGAGAAGCTGGAAATGGAGAACATTTGCAGATTTTACTTTTAAAAAAAAAACCCTACACAATGACTTGTTGAAATAGATGTCTACTATGTTTCTGTTGATCTACTCATCGGTCGATCAACTGAATCTTACCTGGAACTTTCTCCCCCAAGATGTTTTCATACAGAGCAATGAAGACATTTGCGTCACAGTCCGTCAGTTTCCTCAGCCTCAGCTTTATGGGACACTTGCTGAGTAGATCATTTGCCACATCTACCCAATCTGTGGAAGAATGCAACAGTCTTCAGAATCATCTAAAACAGTGAAGTCATCGCTTGACTCCAATATCTAGAAAGTATTTCTACTGAATAATAAAAAATAGAGGCAGGGAATGGTTAAACAGAACACTTTCTTAATAAAGAAGACATCAGTGTACCATGAAGAAAGATTTGACTTCTAGAGCTCATTATGGAGACATTCACCGTGTTTTAACGTCTCTCAGCAGGTTCAGTACCTCCTCTAGGGGTGATAATGTTCACTCATGATGCTCATCCGCGGCAAACTTAAGTTTGAGAGCGGGGAGTCATCTCTCCCCGTCTCACACACAATCACTACACTTTATATTCAACGTAACGTTATGTATTGTACCTTATTTGTGTTGTATGTTTCTTGAGTCTGTCAATAACTATGAATTGAACCAGCTAGCTTCTGTTAAAGACTAACAGTGAGTGACATAGTTCTTAACAAATAACACTGGTGGCCATGGGTTTGGGATGTTAAAACAACAGACTGTAGTCTACAGTTCATTGCCTGCTTTAAATCCCCTCTGACGTGTTTCACCATAACTTCACCGGTTGAGTTCACTCAAATAAGTAGCTAGCTAACGTTGCTACTTCAGCGTGCTAACGGGAACATCATCAGAGAACGTTAAACTGAGAGCTCCAGTCAATCTTTCAATTAAAAAGTAGATCTAAAGTGTAGCCCGTGTATGTTATTGTGATGACAGGCTCGGTGACAGCAGCAGAGCTACAATAACCTGAACGTTAGCTGTAAGTTAGCGTTACGTGTCGCTAGCTTTCTCCGGGTCTGGAGCACGGTCTCGTTGCCTCACCTCTCTCTCCCTCCTGGGTTCCCATGAAACAGCTGTCGACGAGACGCAGCTGGAGCTCAAAATCTACGGACTAAGTGAGCTGGAAAATAATCTCGTGTAACCCGGAGCCCCGACCTCACAGCTGGGGTCAGTTCTGGTGTTTGTTGTGGGTTTCTGGGAGAAGGAACTGCCGTCTCTCGTTTAAAATTGAAGTCTTGTTTGATTGGACGTTAGGCTCGTTCTTTGTTTCCGGGTGTTCCCTTTGGTGAGCGCGTACCGCCCTCTGCTGGTTAGTGTGTATAACCCAGGCAAAAGGCAGCATTTTACCCTCCTTTAATCAAGTCAGCTGACAATATCAAAGCTGGAAACATTCACAACAACTTAATTTCGTAGAATACATCTCCACACTTTCAAGGGTTGAGGGGGCTTTTAAAATAGTCCGACATCACCAGGATTAACCTGATCACATTACATCCATCCTTATGACCAAAAACAGGTGTCTTGACCTTTTTTAATTTTATGATGAATTTAATTTATATTTAAATGTTATCCTGTGCCAAATAATAGTTTGACAGTTAAGCAGCGCTCTATTGTGTGACGTTAATCATTACATTTACAAAAAGCACATGTTCCCATCAGCAGTGTAATGACATATTTATTTCTAGTGTGTAAGTGTGTTTTGGCGAAAATACAAGCTGAACATCACATGTCTCACTTCTCATGTCCCCAATACCCCTTCACTCACTGACTAACCTATGAAATAAAAAGCTTACAAGACACATTCAAATCTACCTTGAGAGATATGAGAAATTGAACTGCCACAGTGTGGACAGTTTCTCCAGAATAAACATCTATTTCTCAATAGCAGAAGTGAAGACTGGCCTTTAGAGAACGTTCACACGCTACTGTGTGAGATATAGATCTGTTTTCGAGGAACTAAAATGTGCAGGATGTCAGTTATTTTTTTCTTGACCATTTAAGGTGAAGAGAGTTTAAAGAGAAGAGGTAAAGAAATTAGATCATCAAAACACATTTTTACGATGAATTGAATTCAGTATTAACTTGGACCACATCTTCACAGTGTTTTCTATATTATTTTTAATTTCTTATTTGCAATCAATCACATTAGTATAGATTCAAAATAGGAATTCACATTTGATTTATACAGTCACCTTCAAAAGGTAGCCAGTCGCCTCCAAATGCCAATTATGTACCCTACAGTGTACACAGCAGACTGGTACAGGCTTTTTTTTTTACAGCATATGTTTTAGAAAAACAACCATGATTAATTATTATGGTTATTCATTGTTAGTAATTACACATGTGCTTTTCCTTGACATGTCAAAACCTGCCTGTGAAAAAGGCATTACGTATTTTATCCACTGCCATGGAAGCCCTGAATGTGAAGCAGCTAAATGGAATTCAGCCATCATTAATGTTAATATTCACATCCGTGCTTTTATTACGGTGACGTGTTTGTGTCTATGATGAGCACATTCATGATTAACAGTCTGAGTTTGGATACAAAGTTATTGAGCCACCACCTTTTCACAGATCCAGAAGTTTTTGTTGTTACATGGTACATCATTCCAGCTGTTTTCTTCTTCATAGAACTTGATTTCTCCACAGTCTTCCTCTTTAGATTGATAGCTATTGGGCTCCCCATTGTGCCAGTAGCTGAAAATAAACAACAAACAATACATTTTTAACAGAAAACACAACCAAATAAACCACAAAAAAAGGACAAATGCTTCCGCCCATGAAGAAAGTCACAAATATATTACTGAACTGAAGTGCCTTTGAACAGTGAGGCGTTTGCTTTGCTTAACAACAAAAAGCCAAGTGATCCATAACTTCCAACTCTAGAATATATCAACAACATACAAAAAAATCAAAAGGTGGTGCAGGATCTCTTCCTCACTCGGTGGAGTGCTGCCACTTCTGGCTGAAGGGTTTATGAAGATGGCTACCATTGTATCGTAATATTGCCCTAATATAGCAATCCTAGATTATTAACGATTGATTTAAACAAGGAAAAAAAGTCAATTATGAACCTTGTTTTCAGTGCAGTCCCATCCACCCATTTCCATATCCCTTCTGTCTCGCTGTCAGTCAATCCAATCCACGTGAGCCGTTTGAATTGTCTTGCAAATTCCTTGTGTACAGTAAAAGAAAAACATTACCAAACATAACTGAAATATAACCAATTCCAGCCACCCTCCATCTCGGTGAGCATTGATCTGATCTCACACTTTTTCTCTCGCGTCTCCGACAGGACGATTTCACTTTACACACCTGCTCTTCTTTGCTGTTGATGATCATCAGGTCTGCACCTCTTTGCAGACAGTCATCTCTGCTTTCCTGCCAGGATTTCTCGGAAGAAGAAATGTAATAGAAACTGGGACGTAAATAGACCCAGCCTTCTTGGAAATAGCGATCTGTTATGGATAACAACAAAGACAACCTTAATATCTCCCTCTTGCCAGGAGTTGTGATTAGAAGACATGTGATGTAAATTGTGGTGAAAATACACCCATCCTTGTTCGAGGTAGTGATCTGCTGAGGATAACGAATAATACAGAATAAATGTTCACATTTTAGTCAAAGTGAAGTATTTAGTATTTTCTTTCTTTCCATGTCATGTTGTTATGGTAACGTTATGGTAATGTTATGGTAACATTATTCAGGTTCATCTTCATACTCACCAAAGGTGCTCAGCTTCCTCTTTAAATCTTCTCCCTCTTCAGTCAGATTTTTGATAATGGCCTCAAAATCTGCCATCCTTGCACTGGAGCTGTCTGAAAGCGCAGAAAGATACACTTTTGTCACTGTATTATCCCCGAGGTTATGGTAACATGTGAAGAGATCCCCACCCTTGTGTTAGTTCCACCTTTAGACACACTATGTGTGCGTTTGGTCGGGGGATTCGTTAATCTGATCTGTTTTCAATACTTCTAAACCTGAGTCGGTTACACGGTGACTGCTTCGGTCCATTATATATAGGCGTGTTTATCTGTTATTTCTAAACACATAATTGAATTTAAATATAGGTCACAGGAGGCACAGGGTGAAATAAGAGAGAAAATGTAAAATCACTCGCAGAGAGAAAGACGCAGTCCAATGTTGGCAGCAGCCTGTAGGATGCACAGTAGTCCGAAGCTCACAACAACCAGTCTGTAGAGCTTTTCCTCTGTGTGCAGAAATCAGAACGACACATGCAACATTATTATGATCAGGCAGCAGGCGTGATGTTTATTTCACTTTTTGTACACTGTCTCTGGATTAAATTGATTACAAAATTGTATTGACATGTAGTTTGTTGCCTGATTGTTTTTGTTTTCTGAGGCAGAACCCCCGCCTGATTCTGAAAAAAACTCTACACCCAAACAGAACGAGATACAGAAAGTATGATGCTGTCAGAAAACATTAAAGTTACTTACTCCTGGATGAAGTGTCCAAAGTCATTTCTGCCTCCTCTTTCACGACAAACCTCTAAATATTTGACAAAGAAGTGTAGTAGCTGCACTGATCTGTATAGGCTGCCTCTTCTTCTTCTCTGGTGAAGACATGAATCTGCTTACCATATTAAGCAACGCTCTCACAGCAAGTTATTATTATCGCTCACACTTCTTCATTCTGTCTTTGCTATCTTTCTTGCAAATTCACGACAGTTTCCTCCGCCTATTAAAATGAAGTGGGGGAAAAAAGTCAAGGCGTCAGCAGGAGGCACACACGATCATATTGCAGGTGCTTTGTGACAATGATCTGCACAAAACGTTGAAATGCACACTCCTCTGTTCAGTTTTTCTTTAAAAACAAAAAAAGCGTGATTGTATCAAAGTTTCAAACCTTTAATTGCATCATATCATTTTACTGGTCAATTCACAATCTGTTCTTTAATAACAATCTCGAGACAGTGGGATTCTCAGAAAATCTCTTGATGGTCACAATACATACCAAACATCAGACTGTGGTCATGTTCAGATCACAAAAAGATTGAGAAACCAATGCATGTTAGTTCCCCTGAAAGGTTTTGAAACAAAAAAAAACTACACTAAACAACACATTGAGTGTCCACAGTGTAAATTATTTTTCAAAATTCTTTATTGAAACAGAAATTCACAAAATGTTAAAAAAGGGCTGCGATTATAACTGATCACAGTCCTTCTGCCCACAATTAAACCTTCAACTATCAACCTATAATAAATGCTGTAATATCATAAGAGTCATTGTGTCATAAAATAATCAATTTGCAATTATTTGCAAACTATCAGAGCATGTTTGGCCTAAAGCACATCAGTTTAAACAACATAGAGCTGTTGGGTGTTTCCTGCTTTTAACCAGGAGTTTCTGACAATTCTATTCCTCACCTTTCTGAAATACGCAACAACAGCTGACCTGTCTGAAACACATGACACAATGGCCAACATCTTGTTGTTAAACCACACTTCGTGGACTTCCTCAGCAGAGGAAGCCCAGCAGTTGTAAGATAGTTCAGTTGTTATCACGTAGTTTGTTTGTAACATGGGTGTGAAACGGTTATCCCTGTTCAAAGAGGGTATCGGTCGGTATTGTATGAGTTGACATAATGTATATTCAAGCATACAATTTCACATGTGTGTGCATTTTCTTCATGCACTGGGTGTTCATAGTCCCTTGCTGCTTGACTCTTTCCACATTATTGTGTCTCACACACATCTTTTGGTTTTTGTATTCCTTTAAGACAAGTTGTTTTTCTCTTCTTTTCATTTCTGTATGTGTGTGCCCATGTGTACATTTCTTTTTACATGTAATGTGTTTATTACCTGAGAATGCAGGTCCACTTCTGTTTGGCCCAGGAGTGTGGATCAACACATTTCCATAAATATGTTCAGACATTTTTCTGTCCCTTTCCATCTTGCTGGGATGTCCTGATGGTCCCTCTACATTCACATAGATATCCAGCAGTTCATCCATGATGTTCAGCTGTCCCGGTGGTGCAGTTTGGCCCTGTGGTGCCTGAAGCCATCAGAGTATGCTTTTGAAATGCATCGTTCTGAACTGTGCACAGAATAACTCAGAGGCAGTTTCTGCTGACGATATCTTTCTCACATAATCAGGAAACTGACGGTGGTGTGAAAGATTTCAGGTGATTAACTTTACCCAGTTGACCTATAGGTTGCAGCTGCATGACGGGGCTTTCCATTTTGTTTTTCCAAATATCTTGACTGTCAAACTTAAAATATCTATCATTCTATCTATCTGTAGACTGAAAGACAGACATGGTCAGAAGGCCAGTATTCAGCTGCAGCACGGACTTCATTAATCATTATATTTGTCCGTCATTGCACCATAATGTAATGGTAAATAATCTTCTGCTTTTCCACACAACCAGGTAAACTGTTACCCAAGTCAAAAAAAGTGAACTCTGTTGAAGTATAGTTTCATAAAGGCTGTCAGTGCATTTTTCTTTTAATTAAAAGCCCAAAACTCTACCAAAGTCTTGTAGATGTACCACATCTGAATCATGATGGCTTATTGATTCATTTCAGTCGCAAAACTTCATTCGCCATTTATTGTCCCAGAGGCTAAATTAGATTGTTTTTAGTGTTCATCTTCTCCCCTTGATTAATGCTAGGGAATCATCTCACTCACATTAGAAGACAAAAGGTTTACTATTAGATGTGGACATGTTGGTAAATGAATTAGCTATCCGTTGGATGGTCAGGTGGTGCTCAACATACATCAAGCTCAATTGTTATTGACCCCACAAAGACATGGGAACAGCTCAGGTTGTTCCATATATTGCTTTCACTTTTCACAGGCAATGTACATACAAATAAGCTAGTGTAATGATTCAGTTAAATACAGCAGCACCGACACAAAATAAGGCATGCAGGTACTGTTATTAAAGGCCACCTTTAATGGGGTGTTTTAATTGGGGTTTTCTTGGAACCAAGCAAAAGTCATGTTTACATGCACTGAGAGTTTCATCGAGGTCGAACGCAATGCTCACACCAGCGACAAAAGCAGTGTGACCAGCTGTATTGTCGGCGAAGCGGCATTGAAGTGTTGCTCAAGCCCTCGTTGATGTAGTCGTGTCATTATATAGCACTGTGAACAGGCTGACAGGTCTTTTTTTAGACGTAACGGAACTGGGTGAAACAAAAAGATATGATTGGTTGACGCGTCGTTGCATCATTGGAGTGCTGAAAAAAAGACCAGTTCTACTTTCTGTGTAACGCGTCACGCCGCCCCCCTATTCTATTGAAAATGACTCACTGTGTAGTGTGAACACAGCACAACAAATGTGTTGAGTACATTTCCTTCCTCATAAGTCATTACATCATTCCTCCATCTAAAATCTAATTTCCAACAGTGGATCATCATATCAATCAGTTTGGGACCGAGAACATTTATTGTGTGTTTTCATCAGACAGAATACAAGTAATACACAGCTTGACCCAAGAAGCAAGTTGTCATTGTTGGTATGACGAGTTTCATCCTCATACTGACCAAAGTGAATCAGTTCTCTCTTCAGCCCGTCAGTCTCCTCAGTCAGGTTTGTGCATCTCGCTTCTATGACTGAAAAGAGCACTCCCTCGCCCGCCTCTATCAGCCACTATATAAACCCCTGCCTCTCAGTCACTCACTGCCAGATCATTGTCATGTCTACCCACCCGTTTGGCTTGTCCTGTTCCCGGTTCCCCTGGCGGCCTGCCCCGTCTCGGTTCTGCCGGATTTTTCCCCTCTTGTCTTGTCTCGTCCGTGGGTTCACTGTGTTCCTGCATGTTTCATTAAATTCCTGTTTCACTCTACTTCTGGTCTGCGTTTGATTCCTCCATCATGCCCCGTGACAGTGTGTGGTGTGATATAAGGAAGTTTACAGGCTGAAAGTTGTTACTTGGGTTTAATAAGGTCACAAATGTGAATGGAAAGTCCCATCCTCTTCTTATTTAATCTGAAAGTAACAAGCCCCATGACAGTTTCATGAATTTCCCCGAACTTGTGTAACTGAACATTACTGAATTGGAGAGAAACTGAGGGAGCCTGAGAGCACAAACACAGAAATATAATGGGGCGTTGCTATGTTATCATTTATCAATTGATGGATATTTTGACAAAAACACCGTTCAGAAAGTATCATATCTTGTCAATGCAATTATTCAACTGTGGTGGCAAGCAGATTTCCTGGCGTTAAAGTGGACACAGTTTAAAATGACTCACCGAGGGCGAGACGCAGGGAAATGTTGAGAGCAGCTTGTAGGATACACAGGAGTCCAAAGTTCACAGCAACCAGTTTGTAGAGTTTTCTCCCTGTGTGCAGAAATCAGACAGACATACACACAACATAAGTGCCTGTAGTTATCTGGATAACTTGAGCTCTGTTGGCAGTTTGGGTGGACTGCATGTGAGGACGTGCGCAGGCCATAGTCAGGCCTCTCCATAAACCCATGTCGATTAAACAAGTTCAAACAAAAACACAGCCTGTAAACGGCTTTTAGTGTAAAAATGACTCAACAAACTGACGTCTCAGAAGCCGGCCGATAATATTTGTGAAAATGTGAACTCAAACATAGAGAGAAATGGATTTTTCCTCAGCTTTTCCACACTGAAATGTTCTTGAAATTCTGAATTATCCATTCAAATCTTTATCCATATTATTAAAATGTTTTGTGTCACACCAGACAGGTACCTCAGGTAGATTCACGTAGTCCGTATCTCAGATTGCTCTTTATGGATAAACCTGGCCATGTTTACCAGCTGACTGTAGAGGGACAATGCTGAATAGAGAACGTGTTTTTCTTAGAAACACACTGTCTAATCCACTTCTTCTTTTACATTTTTGTTTATGCGACACGTCATTGTTCTTCATTTTCCCTCGACTTAAACAGCTTCTTCGATCGCTGCTCAAACCAGAACACTTCAAAGAGGACTCTTTGAAAAGATTTACTTTGTTTTACATAAAAAGTTCATTAGACTCTGTGTTGAGTTATTTGAGAAGCAAACTTTGGTTTTAAAATTACCACAAGGTTTAATCCACACAGTAATTCGTGTCTTTTTTATATAAACATCTTTCTTGTTTTTTTAGTTATGAATTAACTTTCAGATGAACTGAACTGTTTGGAGAACAGTCATTTTATCCTTAATTTTTCTTAAACTATTACACCTGAAAACATTACTTTTTACTATGACTGATATGTCATTTCAGTTTGTGAATAATTGCATGCAATTAAAAACAAACTTTGTGTGAAGCCTAAACCTTCCCCTCTTCAAATTATCACCAACAAATCATTCAAGTGAAATAAAGGACTTATGTGCAAATTAAAATATCTGATAAAACATTACATTAGTGGAAGTGATATTCCAATGGAAAATCTCAAATCTGCGTGGAAAGACATGACGTGTATACTCTAATAATTCATGTGGTCTATGTAGATGTGACATGTGAGGCATTTAGAACAAGAATCACAACAATATGTGCCATGTCGAAACACCAAACGTCATCACTGGTCGAGCTCGAGATGACAATTCCAAACTTTCAACATCGCTGCCAGCTCTGGGACCTAATCTGTTTCCTAATACAAAGCAGAAGTGTGCCACAACAGAGCAAAATGTCTTTTAATAAATGTCTATTAAATTGCTATCCGCGATGAAGCTGAAACTCTTTTGTCAGGTTTTGAACCAGTGTTTTTCCTTCCCTCCATCTGTCTCCTGCCGTGGTCAGAAATGATAACTATTATAACTCCGGCTAACACAGTGCTAAAGGAAGGGGAAAAAAGCAAAAGAGCATCACACACATGTTACTGATCGACAGAGACAGTTTCATCTGAGCTGACGCGCTGTGGCGTTCTCAGGTAAACTTTATCAGCTCGGACAAGATGTACAAACAACACGAACAGGAAAACCACCATTTCCTACACATAAACTGATCTTTTTTTATTTTATTTAAGTAACATGCACACACAGTTTTTTAGAGTGAGCTGAGAGTGATGTGATGAAAGCCAATTACACTTGTATGCTGTACTTAATTCAATTCTGATATGGCTTTTTGAGGTTCAGGGTTGATATTGTGTTGTCCAGTACCGGTTTCCCTTTATGTGACTGTTATATATATATATATATATATATATATATATATATAATATAACTGTTTTGGCAAACAAACCTGGACAGCAGTAACAAAGAAGACTGTTAACATTTCTATTGACCTTTTCAGTGCAGATGAAGATGACAGTTGAGGCAATTTGAGAAATTATACTGCATAATTAAGTACAAAGGATTTGTAAAAGTATTAATAGCGTTTAAGTCATTCAAGTGAGACAGATTAAAGTGTGAGTCAGATGTCTTTCAACATAACTGTTCCTCTATTTGACTTCCTCTGAATCTGTTAAATAGTTGGGTTTATAAGCTCGCTCTTCACAAAGACAGAAGGAAAGACAGAAGACACAGTTTACTGGTTCGTTAAACTGCTCTGAATTTGACTCCTCACCAAATATCAAGGAAACCAGGAGGATGCAGCAAATGGAGGTAGCAGATTATGTCAACGAGCGACCAAGACGTGAGCGCAGTGAGGGGACAAATAAAACAGGTACGCACATCATTGTATTGTATATGAACTGTTAAATGACACAGATTGAATTGTACTCTATCAAGGCGCTAGCAGCATGGCCCACGACCCTGTCAAATGCCAGTTATGTTGTTTATATATTCGCCAACTGAGTATATTTGCAAAACCTTTACTGACAATTTGTCAACAATAGAATACCCGCTCATAGAAATGCAATAGTTATAGTTATGTTTGGGCACTTAAAACACTTGATTGTAGTGTAAGTTGAATGTAGAAAGAAATCCTTGCTGACTTGCATGTTTGCTGTTCAATATTTGCCCAGAACCACAATCTTTACCTAAATTTAACCAAAGTGTTATTATTCCTTAAACATGACCTCCCAACACGCTCAAGACGTTAACTCTAGTGTCTATTATCAAAGTCCTGTAATGTATGTTAATTACTTCAAAATCAGGAAGCAGTGATGCCATCTCATGGGACCTCTAAATGCTGACATGACATTATAACATGCTATTGTTAGTATGCTACACGAATATGAGTTTGTCATGCTTAATGCAAGCACGTTTAAAAACTCGACCCCAGTAACGAGAGTTATGAGAGTCCTTTGTTATGACTCGTGCATTTTTGTAGGTTTGGCCCGAGACCATCAGACCAACATTGGAGAAGGGTCTAGTTACATTGTCTGGCAGACTATGTATCCTCCCTACAGCCTCCCTCACCACCACCCCGGACATCTTTTCCTAACCCTAACTGTAGCTGCTGTGTGTCTCCAGACAGACCGACTACAAGCAACATTGTGTTCATCAAGCTAATATAAAGTTCACTATGCCCCTCCCCTGAAAAGTGATTGACATAAAACCATTAACTTGTATACAACCTTATACAAAGCTTTAAAAATAGTTCAACTTTATACACTAAAAGTAAACGTGCTAAAAAGCATAAGAATGATTTATGATGCGTCAACAAGACATGGCAGCCTCACACAGCTGCCACTGAGGTTACAGACTCTTATTGTTGTTCTGTGTATTGGTTTTGCAGAGAGAAGAAGACTCTGGCATCTGCTTTTCATCGGCTTTGGTGTGCTGTTTATCATCCAAGTCATTCTCAGCGTTTCTCTACGCTTTACATGTGAGTTTCTTGGCCTTGGCGTAACTTAAAATGTGCTAAGACAGTTGCATCAACAACACAGCAATATTGCAAATACGGTACACACTCTCAGTGAAGTCATTTGAGATGTTGCTGTCAAACCTTTTTCACAATTTGCTGTCAAACAATAACTTAAAGAAAATATTTAGATTTAAATTAATTTATAATTTTTTTTATGTACATTTTTTTTAAATATATACCCTATCAGTATATTCGAGCAAGGAGTGCAATGCAACTGATGTCAGTGACCGAAACCAGGTGAAGGAGGTGCAAACGGATTGTGAGGAAAAGAGGCCTGGTCACTGCAACGGACTTCAAGAAACAATCAACGCCTTGACCGGAGACAAAACCCTGCTGGAAAACATGATACAGACAGTGCAGGAGGAGAACAACAGGTTGAAAATGAACCGGAATGGTGAGAACAAATCAGTCATTCTTTCATTCTTCATCTATTTCTTTCAGTTTGTTTACAGTCACGTCTCCTGCTAATACCCAGCGCTTTGTGTTTATTTATTTTTATTTTTTAAATAACCAATGCCATTCAGAATAGCAAATATGAAAGCTTTAACTGTATGGGCGTAGGATGCATATTAGGGACAGTTAGTGCCTTGTAGTGTCTTTTGTGACCAGGAAACCTCACAGTCAGGAGTTTTATGTAGGAAATGATTAGTTATGCTTACAGTTTTCATTCTACAGAAGATGTCTTTATTCAGTTGTATTCTGTTATGTAGGTACTAATTAGGATTGGTGTTTTATTGTCACAGACACATAATAAAATATTGATTGTCTTTAAATCAAATTATTCGTCAAGTATGGAGTTCTATTCTATTTTTACTTTACTGTGCTTACGTACTCAACATGTGATGTGTCGTTTGTTCATTTTGTCCTCTAGAACCCAGTAAGTGTGTGTCCTCGCAGCCGTGTCCTGTAGATTGGAGGGAGAAGAACTCCAGATGCTACTTTCTCTCCACTGAGAAGAAGACATGGGAGCAAAGCAGGAAATACTGTCAGAGTAAAGATGCTGACCTGGTGGTGATCAGCAGCCAACAGGAAGTGGTACGGGACAATAACTCCGGGTCTGATTGTATGCCATTCTGGAGTTTAAAGTCATAGTTTAATTTTCTATGATCTTAATCAACAGACGGACTTGCACCTTCTGGATGGGGATGATTATCTCTTGCACTGGATTGGTCTGTATAACATAACTGGGACCACTGGCTGGAAATGGGTGGATGGATCTGCGCTGACCGAACCGTAAGGCCTTTAGATTAACTCTGTGTTTTTCTGCTATAAGCAGGTCGATTCAAATAAGACCGCAGTATCACAGTAATCAATGCTGCAGTGCCTGGCTCTGTAGAGATCTCCACAGGTCCACCATTTTGGAACAGATCTGGAAAAGCCCAATTATTTTTCAAAGAGGGCTGATCTGACAGCAAAGGCTTATTGTATTTCACCTTATTTATTTATTTTTTTTAAGGATGCATCGATCCAACTTTTTAAATGAATAAGCTGTATGTCTCACTGTGTGGAATACATTAGGATGGACAATTAGACCTGAATGAAATGTGATTAACGTGAATAGACCTCGTTAAAGAGAGGACATCAACACGTTGAGAAGGGGGATCTGGGTCTAAAGTTGACACACAAACAACATCCAACATGAAGATTCAAGCTTCATCTCTCTATCACTGTACTGTCATTTAGATTTTGGCAATCTGGTCAGCCGCATCGCAGTCCCATCAAGGTAGAGGACTGTGTGGAGATGTACCACCGCAACCCAGCGATGGCCAGCTGGGTTAACTCCCCCTGTGGAGTCAAGCGTCGCTGGCTGTGTGAGAAAGATCCATGTCCACTGTTGGAAAGGACGTAAGGTGATGCAGAGAATCACAATGTGGGAGCTGAAAAGAGTAAAACCTGGAGAGGATCATGGACCTTTACGAGAGCAGATGCAAACCTAACTTGATGAATTGTTGTATTGGAAGATACAGGCAAAGCTTGACTCATGCAGAAATGAAATGTGTCAATACTTGTATGTAGATGGAAGAGAAGTTAAAGTAGAGCAGGGAACTTACACTTGACTTAAAGTAAAGGAACGAATCACAAAACATTTTTATTCACATATTTATTAAGCAATGAATTAAAAATATGAATAAATGTAAATTTCTTTTCATGAGCAGAAGAAATTCCATATGCTTGTATATTTTAAATAGAAAACAAAATAAGAATCATCTGTTGGCATAATTGAAACAAAATGATCCCACAGCAATCAATCACAAAAACATTTAAAAATGAAAAATTATATTTTATGGATTATGATTAAGCAATGAACAAGGCTAGATATGTATGTCCATGTTAATTAGACACTTTGCTTATATAGCTTGCTTACTGCCTTGTCAACTTCAGCTGAAACTGGAGAATGCGATATCGAGTATCTCCCTGTTTTTTGTCATTGTTTTGTTGGTTTGGATGTTTTTGATTTGGAGTTATGAAGGCAACGTCTTCTCACATATCCAGAGTTTCTTATGGTCACACCGGTCATCATTCCAGCTGTTTTCCAAAAAATTGCTAATTTCTGCGCAATCTTCATCCCTTAACTGATGTCCATTTGGCTCTGAAGGGGTCCAGAAGCTGAAACCCCAAAACAATAAAGGAACTTCCAAAAACAATAAAGGAACTCAAAATCATGTTTACTTGGTGTTTTATTGAGATTGATAGAGTTATCAACATAGATTAAAGTTCTAAAGTCTATCAGCTGTGTAATTTGACAGACAGAAGTCTTTAGGTCTGTATCAGATTAACCCTTTGAGATGCATCATCTTGTTTTTTATGGGGGTCCCAAAATGTTGTTGTAATGTTCATAAAGGTTGGTGGGTTACTAACATTTAACAGTTTTTGTTAAACTACCACAATAATGAAAGAAAGAGGAATAGAGCGATAGTATTTGTAAGTGGCTGGCCATGACAACAGATAAGTTAAGTAATGTACCTTTTGGTCAGCGGAGTCCCATCCACCCATTTCCATCTCCCCTCGGTCACTCGATCAGTGAGTCCAATCCACACGCGTTTTTGGAGACGTCTTATGAATTCCTTGTTGACAGAGAGAAAAAGACATCAACATAACTACGATATGCACAGTTTCATGCTGTCATCCACTTCTGTGACATTGCATTCATTTAGTTTTTTCGCTCTTCAGACACTCACACACACACACACACACACACACACACACACACACACACACACACACACACACACACACACACACACACACACACACACACACACACACACACACACACACACACACACACACACACACACAGAGACCTGCTCTTCTTTGCTGTTGATAACCACCAGGTCTGCACATCTGTGCACACAGTCCTCTCTGCTCTCCAGCCAGGTCTTCGCCAGTGAAGAGATGTAATAGACACTACTGCTGAAATACACCCATCCCTGTTTGGTATACTGATCTGTTTCAAATTGAAAAAAAAAGAATAATTTAATTGGACAAAAATCTTGAAATAAAATGAGTAACAATAGTTAGTATATACAAAGTTAATTGATTAACAATACATTTGCATTTTGACAACAAAGGGCAGAGATAAAATAGATTGTACCAGACAGGGTGCAAGTGAGTTGAATCCGAATACACAATAGAGTTGCCTCGGCTGCACTAAATATCCATGAGCCTCATTCAAATACTTTGCATTACAATGTCAAGATTTAGACCTGAATCCATCAACAACAATACGAAAGACCTTTACATTGGTTTTCAGCTGAAAAAGGTGATTTGGAGGTTAAGCTACTCTTTGATCACGAAGAAGAGTGATAACATTAAGTGAGGTTTAAGTTATTAATTCGGCCTGCTAATTAAGAAATAAACTTACCCTGACTTTTTCTCTGAAGATCATTCCTCTCTTTGGCCATGTCTTCAACTATTTTTTTGAGCTGGTCTTGTACTTTAGTCAGGTTGGTGTAACTGGTCTGTAACTGGTCTCTTTCTTTAGTCAGGTTGGTGTAACTGGTCTGTAACTGGTCTCTTTCTTTAGTCAGGTTGGTGTAACTGGTCTGTAACTGGACCATCTCCATTTCCCGCTCAGAGTTGCCTTTGCTGTCTGTGTTTGACACATAAACAAACAAATAAAGAGACACTGTCAATCAGTATTTTCATCTCAGGGCTTCATCAGCATGCTAACAAAGTACTCACACAGGCAAACTGAAGTTATGAGTCCAGTCAGAAGGAGGAGACACAGCAGACCCAGAACCACTGCAGCAGCTCTGCAGGAACTCTTCTTCACACCTTCAACACCTGAAGGTAGAAGTCATGCGTTTTATTTCTCAATGGAAAAACACAGGTGTATCATTTACAATGATAAAATGAATGATGGCTGAATTCCACTCAGTGGAGAATCACTGGTGCGTACTGACTCACTGGAACAATAGCTTGCAGAAATGAAACTGAGCCTTGATTAATGTTCTTAGTTCCAGCTTTGCTTCTCCGCCTGCTCTGACAAGTCAACATGTTAACTGTGACAAAAGAAGACTGATGTGAGAATTTCCTTTTTCTCTATTTTTGCTCATCAGTGACCATGTTGTTCTTCATGGCGTTTTATGTTTAGCTGTAATCCTTAAGTTTTTTGGCACTAATAAAAAGAAAACATGAACCACAGCAAACCAGACTCTCCCTCTCCCCTTCCCCTTCACTCTCTTGCTCTTTGACCCCTCCACATTATCGTTCCTGATCATAGTCTTTGTTTTACTGCAAAAAATATTTAGTCGTTCCTGTGCCGTGTCTGAAGAATGTTCACATATCTACATGAACCTGCAGTCAACATCCTAAATGTGTACACATGACCAGTTTGGATGTATTTATTACCTGAGAGTGACGGTCCAGTTCTGTTTGGCTCCAGAGTGTCGATCAACACATTTTCATAAACACTTTCAGAACTTATTGACAAACTCTTCCTTTTGCCTGATGATTCCTCTACATTGGCATAAATGTCCATCAGTTGATCCATGATGTTCAGCTGTATTGACTGCACAGTTTGGTCCTCAGCGTACCAATGCTTGTGATATGACAAATTATCGCTCTGAGATTTACTCAAACGAAGCAACAAACATAGTAACACAGATGGCAGCGCACCATTCACGCATGTGATTCTCAGCTTACTGTCACAGGAAACTGAGGGCTGGTGGGATGAGTTATTTTAGTTGACCACTTTTACCTGTTTGGTCTTGCAGGTGCATGATGGGAATCAAAAACTATCATTGCTAAGAACAAGTAAATGAGTATTCAAATACATGTGATGGTAACATTATAATGATGGACGGATAGATGGATAGATAGATGAATTGATGGATGGATACTCTTTACTTCAGGAAGGTTGAACTTCTAAAATGCATGACCACATGAAGTTTCTTTTACCAGTACAGCATGTACTGTATTATTGATTTACTGAAAGACAGGAAAGAAGACAATAACCTTCACATATGGTGTTGTATTACTACTACAAGAACTGAGTTTAACAATCCACTACCACAGTTGTATAGTTGGACATAATCAGAGGAAAGAAGAAGGTGAATCTGCAGGCTTTTAGTTAATAGTTGAACAAATAAGAGGGAAGTCATTACAGTAATTATATTGCATCATAGCCCAGTGATTTCCTCTCTTTTCTTCCCTTTAACAAAACCCATATGAACTCTTATTACTTCCCTGTTTCCGAGGGTAACTGTACAGTATGGTGGTATAAATGCAAACATATTGTGGGATTGGTCCAGTCCAGAGTTGAATTAGGTGAAGTGAGAAGACAGCATGACTGAGGATATCTATGCCAAGCCAGACCTCACCAAAAAAGTAAAATTTCAGAAAGGCGTGGAGGAGGACACAGACGTTTATGAGGACAGCGACAATGTGAGGATTTATGACAACTTCAGGGCAGAGGAGAGTACGCCACCGGAAAAATCAGAGGACAACATCACTGATGACCAACAGCCAAGTATCTATCTGTCCTACATACATAGCATGTTGTATTTACTGTAAGATTAGACAAATGAGACACAAAAAAACAACTGAAGTTTATCTATAAGGCCATTTTTAAACATGGATAGCTGAAAATAACTAATTGTTCAAGAGTATGGTCACTAATTGTCAGTTCTCATCAGTACTGTTAATTTGTGCCCACAGCCGTTTCAGTCAATGTGAGTTCAGGAAAGAGGAATGTGTTCAGAGCCGCTGCGGTGCTTCTGGGCCTGCTGTGTCTTCTCCTCCTGGTGGCGGTCATTGTCCTGGTGGTCCTATGTATGTTTTACAAATGCATCTTTTCTCGCCAATGGTTGTAAATATATATATATATATATATATATAGATATATATATATATATCTATATATATATATGATGTAAGAGATCTGAGCCCTTCACATGTTGGACCCATGCTGTGGCAGATATTCTAGAGAGAAATCGACTGTGGGTGAAAAATGCCAACCTGACCCTAAAGATGAACCAGTTAGAGGAGGAGAAAGACCACTTGAAGGCAACGAACAACAACCTCACCGAAGAGAGAGATGAATTACAAGACCGGCTGGATGGTGAGTTAATATAAGAGGATTTTAATCAAACGCTAGCCTGACACAGACAGACACAGCTAGCCTGTATCTGTCCAAATATATAAAATAAAATTAGCCTAACAGTGAAGCTAAAGCTCATTAATTAAAAAGTTATATGGCCCAGCGTTTGTATAATTTGTTAAAGAAATATGTTCTGCAACAGACAGATTTTGTTACCCTCAAACAGAGCCAAGCTGTTTACCCTGTTTCCAGTCTTTATTCTTAAGCTAAGCTAATATTTAGCTTACCATTGTTTGGGTATTAAGAGCTTTTTAGCTAATTCAGACAGATGAGAGATGATCAACAGACCGTACAGGATATAAAAGCAAAAAAGTGATGTTTGCCGAATGCTCTGTATTGTGTTTTGTCTTTTATCTTGGCATGGGGTTATATACAGTATGATTTGACAGAAGGCGAATCATGCTTTTTGTTAAACAGAGAGAAAATGCTGTCCCATCAATTGGACAAGGTTTGGCAATAGTTGTTATTTAACATCCACCTCAATGAAAAGCTGGTCTGTCAGCAAACAGAAGTGTATAGCTGATGACGCACAGCTGGTGATCATATCAAGCAAAGAGGAACAGGTGAGTGGAATAAAAAACGTCTCTTTCATTTGAACTTCAGTACATACTCTTTTTTTTACTTTTGTTGTAAATGCAACCAAAATACAAAACCTGCTTCCCTTCACAAACTCATTCCATTAATATTAGGAGTTACATTTTACAGAGTTATTGATGTTCAAGATTTGCATCAGAAATACACAGGAGCCAAACAAACCTATGTTTTTTTAATAACGGAGTGAGAAACATACATGTTCACTTACTTTGATTTTGTTTGACAAAAGCAGGCATTTGGCCTTTTCAAAAGGTGGAAGTAGTAAAAAAAGAAAAGGTTCGTGCAGGAAAGCAGGTTCATTTCTTCCTTAAATGTACAAAAAGGGAAAAGAAAGTCTGTAGTGACTTCTGCAAAGCTGCAGAACAATGTGAACAATTTAAGAAGGAGATAAAAAACAAAGGGGAAATGATTCATTCAAACCTGTGAATATTGTGGAAGCAGACATTTTGACACGCCACAGTGTGAAAGGCACAGGTGTTACTAATAACATCAACGACTGCTCCGTTGAAGTGTCCCAGTAAGACATGACAGTGTGACTGTGAGCCAGCATGCTCAACTCCAGGACCCTGAAACTCAAGCAGCTAAATGTAATTCAGTCGTCATTCATTTTACTATTCATACCAGTGCATCTCCTACAGTGACATGTCAGGTATGTGTCATCAGGAAGGCACCTAATCTCTTTGGAATGACAGTAAATAAATAATAATAAATAATTGATCATTGTCTTTGAAATCTAGGAATTCATCAGCTCGTTTAAACGGCATATGTGGATTGGTCTGACTCATGAAGATAACGAAGATGTTTGGAAATGGGTTGATGGAACGCCACTTACCGAACGGTAAGACTTTTTCCAATTTCTTATTCATTGACTGTCACTGTGCCACGTTCAAAATGTGTCAGAACAGGAAAAGAAACAGTGCCTATTCAATTAACTGATCAATTTACATTAAAGCTCAGGGCTTCCAGCAGTCTTAACTTAACACAGAGAAATTATCCAGAATCTGACTCTCACAGAAACATGAGCTTGTTTGTTTATATTTGGGATTTTTTGTTAAAATGATCATGATGTGGGACCTCACCTCATTGTAACATGCTCTGAGAGAACAATGTTAACAGTATTCATTTGTAATGGTTTCAATCTTTGTTCAGCTCTAGGTACTGGAGAGCCAGGCAGCCGGATAATCCCAACACGGAACACTGTGTTGAGATTTCAACGGGTTCTACATATACAAACTGGAATGATTTGCCCTGCAGTCACGAATTGCGCTTTACCTGTGAGAAAATACTTGAATAAAATCAAATTATTGTTAAATGTACTTGTATTTATAGAGCACCTTTCTCGTCTTCCGACCACTCAAAGTGCTCCACACGACATTCACCAGTTCACACACGCATTCACACACTGATGGCCGAGGCTGCCGTGCAAGTTGCCACCTTCCCATCTGATCTAAACTCACACACGGACGGCACGGCCTTCGGGAGCAATTTGGGGTTCAGTGTCTTGCCGATGAGTGGACCACCCCGCTCTTCTTCTGAGCCAAAGCCACGCCATTATTTATTATTGAGCATTCTTGAACTGGTTCCACATTTGTTTTGCGCTCAGACATGGACTATGTCAATACTGTACATTCTGCTCCTCTGAGAGTACAGGGGTGAATCTCTGTGCTGTATTCTTTATGTACACGAAAGACCCTGAGCTCAAATTCAGTAATAATAAATTCAAGAATTATTTTTGTAAGGGAGCCTGACCAGAGTAGCTGGGAAGGTATAAGGAGGCAGACAAGAAAAACTGTGTCCAGGTATAACAACTGGCCCCATGCTACACAGGCTAACAAATAATATGTACAAACAGAAAACAAATAAACTGTTAGTCATAACAGAGAAACCTAACTCAAAGTAATGGATCTGATATTTACATCTGATGCACACCTGGCATCCATTTTATTGCAACACAACCTATACTAGCTTGTCCTCATGTGGACAGAGGTACACACTGACATCCAACCCCTTTCACAGTCAAACAGCTGCTGCTTGGGTAGACCCATCCATCACCAGGAGCCATAAGCTGTACCATTCCTGCAGGTGAAGTCACTTTCCTCAAACCCGATTCATCAAACCAATAAACATTAACAAACTTAATGATGGCAACGGTGAAAAGAAGTGGTCATGATAAATGAACTATGGGGAAACAATTAAGCAACATGGCAATGATGGTGAAAATGGGGACAAATGACCCATTCTCACCCACTTTGTCAAAGTGAACACCAGTGGAAACATCAGAACACAATGCAGACCACACTAACAGCACAGTGCATGCTGGGAAGCCATCAGACTACATGATGTTAAGGTGCTCTGGCACACCTGCAGTGGGCGGCTCTTACGACCGGTTCAGCCGAACTTGTGTTCGTTCAGCTCCAGTTATGCTCGCAGCTGTGTTTCAAACCTTCAAACTTGAAGTTTAATGGACACGAGTACAGGAATGTACTCCAACACATTCACCACATATGACTTGTCATAGTAGTGTAAGTCATTTCTGTACATTGTAGAGCGAGACAACAATTTCTGTGCAAGGCTAAAGATAAATTAGATACATTTTCTGTTCTAAATGCCTGTTATGACGGTTTCTTTATCAGGTCATGCTGTTGTATGGCACAAGATAATTACCATATCAACAGATTCACCACATATGACTTTTGGATATTTTTCTGAGTGAAGAACAGAGAAAATTGTTTAACGTAGACCCTAGATCTTTTAAATCTATATTCAAAATGTCATTGGTTTCTCTCAGCCTCCTTACAATCACTCATTGTTGTCTCGGTTTTGGTTCATTTGTTGTATGTTTTGCTTGTCTGTTAACAATAATTGGTCACTGAACCGTGACCATTTATCTCTGGTTATAGACAACAAATCAAATGTCAAAGCTCACTGATGACCAGTAAACTTAAGAGGAACAAGCAGATGCCAAAATTGTAATTACTCCCAACTTCCTGTTTTTCTGTTCTTCCCCTTTTGGCGTCATCAGTGTGGATGTCCATCCTCGTTCAGAAAACAGACACAACTGTTATATCAAGATTTAAAACAAACTCTGCCATCAATCGTTAAGTTATATTAGCCATAAAATGTCGGGGGACCTGTACGCTCAGTCTGGCATCATCAACCAGGTTTACTGTAATCAGGACGCCACGGAGCGTATAGTGAACATCTACGTCAGCGCTGAAAGCCTGAAAGTGTATGACAAACCCTGGGTGGAGGTCACGTCACCAAATGCACCACCTGCAGAGGCTCAGCACCCAGGTACGGAAACGACGAGCATGAGCAACATATTTTATTCTCTTCATTTTTTATGTTTCAATTTCATTTAATGTGTAGCTTCAGTGTGGTTTGGTAGTGTGGTGCAGCAGTGATTTTATGTTGATTCTGAAGAGGTGTTTAAATGAAATGTTCTTGTGTTTTATTAATTGCAGCATTTAGTACTGCAGAGCTAAAAACAGTAATAGATGACTGTATCCTCAAAATGTATTGTTTCTTTTTGTCAGTCATCAGTGAAAACTCCAGAAAAAGGAATCATGTCAGAACTGTTTCAGTGTTTCTGGGTGCGCTGTGTCTTCTCCTCCTGGCCGGGATTATTTTTCTCGCGGTCCGAAGTGAGTTTTTCCTCATTCTGTTTTGGTGTTCGTGACAGGAACGTTAAAGAAATCAGCACTTCACATGTTGATGAATGTGATGATAACTTGTAGGAATATTCAGTTGCTGTTTTGTTGTTCCCCCAATAGGGAATAAAGACAAAACCAACTGGAGAAGAGAGAGAAACCAGTCATTGGCAGATAACGCCAATCTCAGGAACATAATTGACCTGTTAACAGCCAATAACACTGAACTCAGCAGGGAAATAGATGGCTTGCGGAGGAAGTTTTGTAGTAAGTAAAAATGCTGTGTCTTCACAACATTCTATTACCATACAAGGTCCTCTGTTTCAGACATATTTGGGTTTGGCCGGCTGTAGCTCAGTGGGTTGAGCGGGTCGTCCTTTAACCACAAGGTTGACACCAACTCCTGTTGTCTGCATGTGTCCTTTAGCGACACACTGAACACTAAATCGCTCCCCCGGGCAGCCCACTGCTTCTAAATACTTAGGATGGGTTAAATAAAGATGTCATACTTCATGTATGTACCTGAGCGTATATGACGATTCTAATAGAGTTTACGTAATGTGACTGACAGCTATGATTTCTGGTGTTGTGATATGTGGTGGCATTTCAGATAGCAAATAAACAAAACACAATACACACCTATGGCAGACAACACAACGGCACCTTACAAACTATTCGTATTGATCCTAACCCTGGATGAATGGATGTAAATGTACAATTTTGAGATACTTGCAATTTACTCAAGTATTTCCCTTTTATACCACTTTATACTTCTACTTTTTAATCCACTACATTTATTTGACAACTTTAGCAGCACTTTTGCATTAGATTAATGCAAAAAATAAATCAACAAATAAAGGATC